>NC_054491.1:27852665-29100165 GCF_017639515.1 Carcharodon carcharias | reverse complement strand
GCAAAGCCTGGCACTGATGACTGCGAGTACTGCCCAAAGCAAGGTACGCAAACAAACCTCAAAGTCACGAGTGAAGTGCAGCTCGCCAGTTACATGTACAGTTGTGAAACTGACATGCTGAGATGGAATGACTCCAGCAAGCTGGACTTATAATGATATGCAGATGTATTACAATGAGGTTCCTGACATCTGATGGCAGGAAATGCGGCCTGCTATTGATGGGCTGAGCGGACCATTGCAAACTGGTTTCACGCCATCACGAAGCCAATTTTTGGCCTTCTTGCCATATTGTCCGCTCACACCGCCAAACATGACCGACACCAGGGGGCATGGAAGATTCTGCCCCAAGGCATGAAAGTTCATACTAATACACCACAGTGTAATTTCAGAGTTTTAAATAATTTACAGAAGGTTGTCAATAGGATGACCTAATGCATGTTCCATCAACTCATACTTTCCAGCTGATAACAAAAATAAAAATACTTGGAAAACTCAGCAGGTCTGACAGCATCTGCAGAGAGGAACACAGTTAATGTTTCGCGTCCGTATGACTTCAACAGAACTAAGGAAAAATAGAAAAGAGGTGAAATATAAGCTGGTTTAAGGGGTGGGGGGGAGGTGGTGGGACAGGTACAGCTGGATAGAGGGTCAGTGATAGGTGGAGATTGCCAAAAGATGTCATAGACAAATGGACAAAGAGGTGTTGAAGGTGGTGATATTATCTAATGAATGTGCTAATGGGTGACATTAAGGGTAGAAAGCAGGACAAGCAAGGTACAGGTAGCCCTAGTGGGGGTGGGGTGGGGGGAAGGGATTGAAATAGGCTAAAAGGTAGAGATAAAACGATGGAAATACATTTAAAAATAATGGAAATAGGTGGGAAAAGAAAAATCTATATAAATTATTGGGAAAAAGGGGGGAATCAGAATGGGGGTGGGGTTGGAGGAGAGAGTTCACGATCTAAAATTGTTGAACTCAATATTCAGTCCAGAAGGCTGTAAAGTGCCTAGTTGGAAGATGAGCTGCTGTTCCTCCAGTTTGCGTTGAGCTTCACTGGAACGATGCAGCAGGCCGAGGACGGACATGAGAGCAGGGTGGAGTGTTGAAATGGCAAGTGACAGGGAGGTCTGGGTCATGCTTGCGGACAAACCGAAGGTGTTCCGCAAAGCAGTCACCCAGTCTGCGTTTGATCTCTCCAATGTAGAGGAAACCACATTGGGAGCAGCAAATGCGTTAGACTAAATTGAGGGAAGTGCAAGTGAAATGTTGCTTCACTTGAAAGGAATATTTGGGCTCTTGGATGGGGGTTGAGGTGTAGGGGATGATGGAGGAGTGGTCCAGGGTGTCCCGTACGGAACGATCCTTGCGGAATGCCACCGGGGTGGGTGAAAGGAAGATGTGTTTGGTGGTGGCATCATGCTGGAGTTGACGGAAATGGCAAAGGATGATCCTTTGAATGTAGAGGCTGGTGGGGTGATAAGTGAGGACAAGGGGGATCTATCACGATTCTGGGAGGGAGAGGAAGGTGTGAGGGCGGATGCGTGGGAGATGGGCCGGACACGGTTGAGGGCCCTGTCAACCACTGTGGGTGGAAAACTTCAGCTGATGCTTGCCTCTGCTTAAGGTGCTGGGGTACAGGAGTAACCATCCTTTTCACTTTGCCCATTTTGTCCATCTCTGATTAGTTAAGGGGAGAAATCACAACCAAGGTCAATCTTACCTTCAGCCAACCTACACATCCGTGTACTTTCAGCAGAGATCACTGGACAGTCGCCAGGTGCAGGAACCATGGCTATTTTGATTCCGTCTAGCTTGGTACTATTGATTGCACTGCTCATTCAAGAGTCTGTTACCCCAGTATAAAGCAAGGATTGAGCTCAAGGCCTTCCTCATATATGTGGTCATGCCAAATAATATTTCTAGCAGTAACTCAACTGAGAAATGTTTGCACTTGATTTCCAGCTTACAACAGACAAGGTATTTGGTGTAGCAAGGGTTAGGAAATCGTTTCGCATGCACGAGTTTCTCTGTTAGTTTTCAAGGAAGACATTTTGAATTGATAGACAATGTGTAGTTGCAGTCAGTCATGTGTCCCTGACATAAAATGAAATTGTTGGCTTAAGCACTGGAAATACATATTTTGGACCACGCTGACTCTCATAAATGTGCTTACACCTAGTCACCGTGTGACTTGGTGATAGATCCATCCACGATTTATGACCTATCCAGCCCATGATTTATGAACAGTGCTGTGTAGTTATTCAGAGAAGTTATAATATTAGACCTAAAAGTAAGAATAGCATCTGCATTACATTTGACCTGATCTTTTATTCTTTAGTCAGTTCGCCTCATAAAGTATTGAGTCTGTGTAGTAGGGCTGTTCGGAAACAATTCCAAGACATCAGGTGGGAGTCATAAATCCAAAACAGTGTTCTTGATTCTTTCTTGTTGGTATATGTACACCTGGGCAGTGTATCATCATAAGTTATTGAACAGTGTCCCTTCCTCTTCCTGCCTCCCAACTCCTCCAACACAAATGAAGAATAACACAGACCTTCAAAAGTATCAGCTTTTCCCAATAGTAGCAATCTTGTCTCTGAGTCAGAATATTGTGTTTGAAGTCCCATTTCAAGGGTTTGAGTATATAATTCAGGCTGATATTTCAGCACAGTACTAAGAAAGTGCTGCATTGCCAGAGCTGCTGTTTTTGATAAGTTATTAAACTAATTGATCACCAAAGATGCCTGTTCAGTAGATGTGAAGTATTTCTTTGCACAAAGAGCAAACGAGTTCTTCCATTGTCTTAACCAATGTTTAACACTTCCAAAAACAGATGAACTGCTCACTTATTACATTGCTGATTTTAGTACCTTACTGTCTATAAATCAACCGGAGTGACATTTCAAAACTACCTCATCAAACACTTTAGGATATCCCAAGACCGCTAAAGGTGCTGTATATATACAAGTTCTTCTGTATTACTTTCAATCCTCCTGGGGAACGAGTGCAGTGGGAATCTACGAATGATGTATTTATAAATAAACAGGTGTCCATTTATTTAATCTTACTTTCATTGTTGTTATTTTCCTGGGAAAATTTCCAAATCATCTCCATCTCTTTCTATTGTCAAGTACTGTTTATCATCACTTATATGAGAAAAACACCATTTTTTTTTCTACACATATCTATCTACTTCATTCTGTGTTCCAAATGGCTCTGTCATGAAAATCTTGGCAAGCTTGTTGCGGCTGTCAGAATAAGATGTGACTGGCTTATTTTACAAAGTCAGTGTGCACAGCTTTTGATGGTTGTAGTCAAATGAACACAACTAAACTAATTATGGTGGTCCCTGAATCCTATCAAGCCACCAGTGAGAACTGGATTTTCAGTTCTTGTCATAAATCATTCCATCATTCCTTAAAAAAAAGGCATGATTCTTCAATTTGCAAAATGTATTATATTTTATAGTTACCATATTGACTGCACGGATAACATTCAAAATAGTTGCAATGATGCTCTACGCCATCGTTCTTTTCTTTGCCTTGTGAGATGATTCTAACGTTTTTTTTTCTAAAGTAAGTTAAAGCCAAACAAAACCATGACTAATAAAAGGTTTTCTGGTTCATCACATCCCTATAATAAAGTTATTTTATAAAAAGGATTGAAAAAAAATTTTGACTGAATTTTTGTTCTCAGGAGAGTTGGATTACATAAACAACTAACAATGTAATATTATTAAAACTGCTGATCACCTGGATATCACTGATGTTAAGTTGTGCAATGTCAATAAAATTACTTCTGTACGGAAATCACATGGTTTAAGTGGCTCAAATGTGGTGGTACTGCTTGCAGGTTCAAAGTTGCCATATTTTGAATGGGAAGACTTGTTCAGTAATTGTTGGCTTGTATGGACGGCAGCTATTCCTCAACAATACCCCTGGAACAAGCATTTATAGTGATTTATTGGAATATTAACCTGTCTGATTGGAGTGTTTGTGCTTCTAGTTTTATTGTTTCATTCTGTATTGTTTAGGACACTAATGTATCAGCTTAGTGGTCCTATAGTGCACAAGGGAGCTGCAAAAAAGGTGCTATAAAATGAGAGATACAGATTTCCAGTAGAATGGATAAACTTGTATATGCTTGCAATCCACCTGTGCCAAATGCTAAATCCATAAATCTTATGGATTTCATTTACTTCATAATAAAAAAAAGAACAGCGACGAGACAGGGAAGATTTCACAGGAATATCTGGACTAGATTTCAATGCCTTTCCCAATTGCAGATTGATTGAAAGGGGAGGATGAAGCAATTCTCGGCAGATCTGATTAATTGCACTTATTTAAGGAAACTGATGACATTATTGCTTCAAACAACGCAGAGCAAAATTACATCAGCTAATTATCGACTGCAGAGCTGCTCTGGGCAGACAATGCAATTTATTAAACAAGGAATTGGTTTCAATTAAAGGGGCTTTGTCACCTTGCTAAATATGAAAACCTAGGACAATTATATTTTGGACTGTCTCTTTAATTGAAGATAAAATGACATAATGAAAAGGAACATGTGACCCGCTGCTAATTCAGACCAATGATAAACCAGTGTGGACCTGGTTACCATGTGGACTGGGACCCAGGTCAATTGATACTGAAATCCAGGTGCCAGGTTTAATACCTAAACACAAAGGGAGTGGCAGATGTTCTTGTTATTGTGAAATGCTGCCTCAGAGATTTTGGACAGAGAGAGAGAGAGAGAGATGTAGAGTTCTGGAGAGAGATGGGGTCAGCATGTCAATGTCTTATTAATTGTTAAGGCCCAATGGTAATCACCTTGTTAAATGGCAATTACATTGTAAAGGTTTAATGGCTATTACATTGTTAAGGCAATTGCATTGTTAAACAGGTATTGGTCCATCTATAAATGGGGACCCTTCTGTGCCCTGTGGGCATGGTGGGGGTTGGGATGCTTTATTGACCCTCCCTTAATTATGTTTTAATTTGCATTTTGTAAGTTTTCTTTAAGATTTTGACTTTCTTTTTGTAGTATCCTTTTAAGGAGCTACCTTTTAATGTGTCCCTTGATTTGTTAATTTAGTTTATTTGATTGCATTAAAATAGTATAAATAAGGACCCTTCCATGCTCTGTTGGCACAGCAGGGACTTGGGTGTTTTATTGACACCCCCCCCCCATCCTAAATCACATTTTCATTTGAATTTTGTAAGTTTCATTTGATATTTTGTCTTTTTCTGTTGCACTATCCCTTTAAACCTCTTTAATTTCTCTGTCAGTTTGTTAATTTGACTTGTATTCTAAAGAGTATAAGTGGAGACAGGGCTGAGGAGGTTGGCTGGCCCAACTGTCTGTCTCTCTTCCACGGCTATGTTCACGGCTGGGTATCCTTGGAAAGGGAGCATGTGGTGTCCAACGGCATGATTGGTGGGCACTGTGGGGGTTTGGGTGCTTTATTGAGCCCCCCCCCGCCCAATAATTGCACTTTGGTTTGGCCCTTGTAAGGTTCCCTTGTGATTGTGTCTTTTTTGTTGCAGTTTCCCTTTAAGGTGCTGCCCTTTTAATTTGTTCATTTGATCTTTTGTTAATTTGTCCCCTTTATTTGTTAATTTGATACTCAAAAAGAGCATTTACATGCATACAGCTGGAACACTGAGGTGAGGAGGAGCTTAGGGAAAAGCGTTCCCCCCCCCCCAATTGGGTGGGGGGGGGGTGGAGGAAAGTTCAGGAGCGGGTGCGGGCAGGCGCGCCTCCGATTGGCGCCAGTAATTGGGGGTGTGCCGCCATTTTACGTGGGCGGCCAATTAAGCGCAATGCGCTCCCTGTGTGGGCAGAGGGGGGGATTCCCTCAGCCAAGAGTGCGTTCTTTTGTGCATGTGCATGAAAGAGTGTGCTGATCTCCCTGAGGCTCAGTGCTACCTCAGCGAGATCAGCTCCAAATTAAGAATTGTTAAACAAACGATAGCAAGATTTCCCTCACATGTCTCCTTATTATGACACTGTCACATGAGTTGGGACATGTCCATAACTTTTACTGAAACCTTTATCAAATATTTAAAAACCCTCATGAAACCTCATTCCACCCGTGGATGGGGTTTCATGCTTTTTCTTAAGACTGCTTAAGACCCCCAGCCTGCCCGCCAACCTTAAGGTTGGACAGACAGGTCCATTAATGATGTTAATGACTTTTTCAATGGCCATTGACAGGTCGGCGGGCATGCAGCTGATTCGGCTGGAAATGGAAATGATGCCGGGTGACATTGGGTGGAACTCCAGACGTCATCCTGCATCATTTTAGACGTCGGCGAGTGGGCCCCGCCCCCGCTCACTGACCGGAAGACCCTGCCCTTAGAGAATTTGTTGTTTTGGAAATAAGCCTGTTTAAGGTACAGGCTAGCTTTGGCCTCAATCTTTCTCAACATTTAATTTGTTTGTTTGTTACAGTTAAAGTCTTAAAATGTGAAATCACATTTGTTGTGTGGCTGTTTTTAAGTCACTGGGAATTCAATTTTTTTAAGTCATCAGTCTCTCCGGGTAACATAACACTGAACTATGACTATTTATAATGATGGACATAACACCATGAAGTGAGCAATATTGTCATTACACACTGTATATTTGAGATAATTTGAAATATAATAGTGTTTTGTTTCATTTCAGAAGTTAATTGAGTGCAAGACACCAAGAAGTGAAGCTCATGCTACATGCTTTAAAATAACAAACTGTGAAGCAAACTTTATAGTGGAAGTTGTTCTAGTAATTATGCTCAGTGAAGCCCCCTTGTTTTTATGTCACTGCCATGTTATTGGGCCAGCATGGTGGTGTTGAGCATTTGCCCATTACTGCTGAATAGAGCTGAGTGTGTTTTAATTTCACTGCCTCTAGTTTCTAGTTGAGTGGATGAGGAAGCAGAGCAGAACATTCCAGTATGCATAAAAAAGGGTGATGGGGAAACCTGTGCACAGGTACTCTCTAATACTCCCTGGCACTTTGTGTTCCAGGATCAGGTTGTTCACTCAGTCTCAGCTATGATCTATGAAAATGTAAAAAAAGAAAATAGAATCTAAATAACACAATTTAACAGAAAGAAAACAAGATTAAGCCTTTATAGTTGCTGTTGCATTTTTCACTTCTTTGGACCCAGATGTCCTCAAACATTTAGTATTTTCATCGTGTTGACATGGAGGGCATATTGCAGACCTTAAATAACAAAATTGTTCCTGTGTGGCAAACACATATGAAATTGCTGTAGTTTTGAATAATGAGATCTGCACCTAACAGAATATATTTTTTAAAATTAATGAATGTTTTTATCGTCATTAATATTTGCTTTTTGTGTTTCTCCATTTCACAACAGCAGGATGAGTAAACAATATATCCCTCTCTCCATCCGTTTCTTTGCCATTCGATAACCAATGCTTGTTGACCTGCACCTAGTTTGTGCTCAGTGTCTTTTGAATGAATTTGCAGAGCATTAAAACTTTCTATGTGGAGCACAATTGATACAAGCCCATAGCCCAAAACTCCCACATTGTGAACAAGGTTATGATTCTACTGCACTGCTTCCTTCAAGTATAAAGAAGCTTTTGAAAAAATCAACTTTGCTATTTTGAAGGTAAAAGGCTTCCACTTCGGAAATATTATTTATTTTAATCTTCCTCTTTGTCATTTGAAGGGTGTTGCAGCAAGGATTCAAAGACACCTTTAACTCCTCATGACCTACCCACTCTTCACATGTGAAACCAGATAGTCAGGATTGAGCATTATCCCTGAGTCTGATCATACCTCACTCAACATACTTTCTAGTAAAAGTCTTCATAACATCAAGCTAAGGTATACTGTGGTTTGCTAATGTATCACATCTCTGTCCTGTCTGAGACCAGCCAACTCAGGAATGACCAGGAATTTAATGTGGAGTCTTCTTGTTTGATGTGTTTAGGGAGAACAGCACACATTCGTAACCAACCTCTTATGAAATACCACATAGTATAAATGCAATGACCTTCCACAATTTGCTGGAACAAGGGCATCTTGTAGTATGCCCCATTAGTCAGATTTTTCTCTTGAACCTTCATATATTTTTCTCTGTGACTTGCTGCGAGTGCAAGCTGATAACAGCATGGTGAGGGCAACAGCACACCTAGGACTACAGTGAACAAAGGAACCAACAGCCTACCTACTGAAATTAAATTTAAGGAGTTAGATCAAATCGGAGGAACAGTGGAGAAGGTGGTGAATCAGGTCAAATTAGGTGCAAGAAGAGAATTAAAGAGAGGGAAAAGATATGGGAGAGAAAGAAGAGACAGAAAGGAAAAGAAGAAATATAATTGTTAAGGATCTCTGACAACAATTTGCTACCTGTAGAAATGAGACGCCACAGTTTACATTGTTACCTTTCTGGGCTGGAGAGGTTGATTGGCAGTGCAGGAATCTCCTATTTGTAGTGGTAGTTACGCTGTTATATTTACCAGCCCCAACTTTCTGTGCTGAGTTTATTGGGCAATAATGTGCAAACATAACAACTTCATGAAACTCTCAGGGTGGTTGAAACCAAAATGTCAGTTTCTCAAGGCAAATGGTGGAGCAGATTGCCCAGAAATGTGTGATAATTCACAACTTATGGGATATCACTTCCTCACCATTGACACATTAATAACAATGAGCACCATTAAATTCACCATTATCCTGGCATCAAATTCTGGATCACTGTCTTATCTCAGGGAAAATAAATGACCAATTCTGTCATGCATGAGTGCATATAATAATTTTTGTTTGTGACAATTCTTTTGCTTTGCCACTGGTGTCTAAGCTGATATACAACAAACTAGTCTTTCAACTAAGAGGAAAAATGGAGAATACATCAGATATTGGCCTCCTTCCCCAAGTAAACAACACATATCCTTGTACACAAGTGTTGATGCCAAAAAAGCGAGGTAACTTGCCTAATTGTTCTGAACTAATACAAACATTCCATTTGTTTAAGTATTAAGCCTAAGTGTCTAATTCAGGTTTGTATTCTGACATCATGTGCATGACGCAAAGCATTACACCATCTTTGGAAATTGAAAATAACATTGATTATCTGAGGCTTAATAAACTGTGAAATTTTAGACAAATAAATTTGTTATAGGCGTCATCTATATTCAGTGACCCTTTCACAACTTACCTTTAATCATTCAAATTATGATACAGCCTGTGACACTGAAGTATATAAAATATGTATGGACCATTTTAATGATTGTGGCAGGTTAAAAAGCCTGCACTTTGTCAGTATGAATAGCCTGTTCCCTCATATTCATGTGCTTTCTCTTCAAAATCATGCAGTTGACTAAGAGCTTTAAATGTTCACATTCTTTTGTTTCTCTTTCTCTCCATTGAGTGTTTTGTATATCCTTCTTCGAACTGTGAACATTGCTGGCGATCACTGTGGGAATTAACTGGGAGGAGTTGGTGATCTGAGCTTCATGAAGGATTTGTACTAAGCACACACAGTTAAAGTGACAAGATCATTGAAGCACTCTCAGTTAATGAGTGTGTCTACCAATGTTGATTCATTTTCGTCACACTATCAGGTTCAGTAATTTCTCAAAGCCAACTCACATGCCATTCTCCCCGGATTAAATAATAATGTTTCAGAATGAGTATTCATAAATCAACAGGGAAAATCTACAAAATGGATGTTAATTTTATTCAGAGTGTGATTTCAAGACTCCTCTTTCATTTACTGGGATTAATTTATGGATGGTTGATTTTTTTTCAGTTTATACACACAGCATTAATTATAAATATGTCAACATTAACAATAATTATTCAAGATTTTTAGATAACTTTTCAGCATTTTTTTTTGCTTATAGCTGAACTTTGAATAACATTTGCAATAAAAATTGTACTCCACTGACATTTTCTTCAAGAATCTGATTCATTTTTCACAGAGATCAGTGCAACAAAGAAAATGCCCTAATACATTCGAAGTAATGGTACAGTGGATATAGTAGCTTGAATTAGCATCTAAGCTGTGCTTAGGTTTTACCAGTCATATATGGAATGAAGTGCTGTGGTAGAGGTGGTGTTTACTTTGGGGAAAGCCGAGCAGTTGAGTAAAGGCAGCAAGGAGGTGTATTTTTCTGATTTTTGCGCTTGCCGGGAATGCAATGTCCTGTCAATTCACTTTAGTGGATAGATCATTGCAGCCGGCCACCAAAATCGAAAATTTGGATTTGAAGAGGTGGTGAATGGAAGATAATTACAATAACAAAATTCATGGTAAAAATGCACGCTGCCATAAATACCATAAAGTGCCAGGTCCAATAAACAATCGGACATGAATGGGATGATCTTAGGGTGGGGTGGGGAGTGGCAGCATGGACCAGGAGTGGAGAGTGGGGAGTTTGGAATCAACTCTTGATTGCAAACCAGTAACTTCTACTGGAAAGTGGACTTTTGGTGAGAGCAATCCAGGCTTGGCTCTGATATCCCGTCCCCCAAGTTCTGTTACCATTGTCTAGATTTACATGAGAAGCCATTGGCCACTTGTGTGAGTGATTGGGAAAAAGTCCAGTGTCTGACCTTAACAAGAACTGGTGGCTACAGGAGGGGAGAGGGAAAGGTGGGAAAATAATGCATTTCTTTAAGTTTTCATTTCTTCTTTTTAGTTCCTCATCTTCAACACACGCAATTGCTCTCTCTGGGCAGTAACAGGTAACCTGTCTTTGTTGTGTATCTGAGGATGTATGTGGAAATATCTCAGGATCATTTGGCAGCTTATTTTGCTCCTACTTTGAGGAAGAGATTGGCCAATGTTTCCCAAAGAATGCAGAAGAGAAACAGGTTTTGGTACATGTGAGAATCACAAGTGACAATCTCATTGACAACAGACTGTGTCAGTGCCAGTCCTGTCAGAATGATGGGGTTTATAAAGTTTTTATTTACAATAATGCCTCAGCAAAAACTGCAGTGAATAATTATACAGCATTACATAAAATGTACAGCGTAGAAACAGGCTATTCAGCCCAGCTGATCCATGCTAGTATATATGCTGCACACCAGCCTCATTCCACCCCCCCTTCATCTAACCCTGTCGACATAGTCTGTTCTTTTCTCCCTCATGTGTTTATCAAGCTACTCCTTAAATACATATGTGCTACTTACATCAACTTATTCTAACCACTGTCTTGGTAAAGAAGATTCTCCTGAATTCCCCAATGGATTTATTAAATACTTTGGATTTATTATTGACTATATTAAATTTACGGCCCTAAGCTTTGTTCTTGCTCACAAATGGAAAGATCTTCTCTGTATCTACCCTTCTATAATCTTAAATGCATCCAAGGGAGGGAGGAAAAGAGGAAAAATTCTTTTGATGGTTAATTTTATAAGTATAAACCAGAGGAAACCATTAAAAAGAACAAATGGAATCTTACCCAACACTCCTTTAAAAAAATGTATGACAGTAGACAGACCTCCTGTGTGAACTCTTAAAACATACAAAATTAAAATCTCTTCAGGTTTTGGCTTTTAAAATTAATGATGTGGTTTAACACTGCTATAAACAATTGTGACAGCTACTAGATAAAAGTTCTTCAAATAACACAGATGTGTCAGTATGACAGTTCAATTAACTTAAGAAAAAGGAACAAAGCTGGATCAGGCTTCAAGCTGCTCTGTTTTGATTGAACAAAAAAATTAAGAAACTTCATTTACGTAGTAATGCTGGAAAGTCATTAGGAATAATTGCTTTTAGGACTCGTAACCCTGTATTTAGATCATAAAGTGTATCTAAATGAGGGGTATATAGTGGTTTGTTCAGGTTTTTCTATAGAGCACAAGCAATCTATAATGTGACCTTCAGTCCCACGCTATATTACTGATACTATCATCATTGCTTCTCTGTACCTTCCACTCATGTTCTATAGAGCACAAGCAATCTATAATGTGACCTTCAGTCCCACGCTATATTACTGATACTATCATCATTGCTTCTCTGTACCTTCCACTCATGTTCTATAGAGCACAAGCAATCTATAATGTGACCTTCAGTCCCACGCTATATTACTGATACTATCATCATTGCTTCTCTGTACCTTCCACTCATGTTCTATAGAGCACAAGCAATCTATAATGTGACCTTCAGTCCCACGCTATATTACTGATACTATCATCATTGCTTCTCTGTACCTTCCACTCATGTTCTATAGAGCACAAGCAATCTATAATGTGACCTTCAGTCCCACGCTATATTACTGATACTATCATCATTGCTTCTCTGTACCTTCCACTCATGTTCTATAGAGCACAAGCAATCTATAATGTGACCTTCAGTCCCACGCTATATTACTGATACTATCATCATTGCTTCTCTGTACCTTCCACTCATGTTCTATAGAGCACAAGCAATCTATAATGTGACCTTCAGTCCCACGCTATATTACTGATACTATCATCATTGCTTCTCTGTACCTTCCACTCATGTTCTATAGAGCACAAGCAATCTATAATGTGACCTTCAGTCCCACGCTATATTACTGATACTATCATCATTGCTTCTCTGTACCTTCCACTCATGTTCTATAGAGCACAAGCAATCTATAATGTGACCTTCAGTCCCACGCTATATTACTGATACTATCATCATTGCTTCTCTGTACCTTCCACTCATGTTCTATAGAGCACAAGCAATCTATAATGTGACCTTCAGTCCCACGCTATATTACTGATACTATCATCATTGCTTCTCTGTACCTTCCACTCATGTTCTATAGAGCACAAGCAATCTATAATGTGACCTTCAGTCCCAAGCTATATTACTGATACTATCATCATTGCTTCTCTGTACCTTCCACTCATGTTCTATAGAGCACAAGCAATCTATAATGTGACCTTCAGTCCCACGCTATATTACTGATACTATCATCATTGCTTCTCTGTACCTTCCACTCATGTTCTATAGAGCACAAGCAATCTATAATGTGACCTTCAGTCCCACGCTATATTACTGATACTATCATCATTGCTTCTCTGTACCTTCCACTCATGTTCTATAGAGCACAAGCAATCTATAATGTGACCTTCAGTCCCACGCTATATTACTGATACTATCATCATTGCTTCTCTGTACCTTCCACTCATGTTCTATAGAGCACAAGCAATCTATAATGTGACCTTCAGTCCCACGCTATATTACTGATACTATCATCATTGCTTCTCTGTACCTTCCACTCATGTTCTATAGAGCACAAGCAATCTATAATGTGACCTTCAGTCCCACGCTATATTACTGATACTATCATCATTGCTTCTCTGTACCTTCCACTCATGTTCTATAGAGCACAAGCAATCTATAATGTGACCTTCAGTCCCACGCTATATTACTGATACTATCATCATTGCTTCTCTGTACCTTCCACTCATGTTCTATAGAGCACAAGCAATCTATAATGTGACCTTCAGTCCCACGCTATATTACTGATACTATCATCATTGCTTCTCTGTACCTTCCACTCATGTTCTATAGAGCACAAGCAATCTATAATGTGACCTTCAGTCCCACGCTATATTACTGATACTATCATCATTGCTTCTCTGTACCTTCCACTCATGTTCTATAGAGCACAAGCAATCTATAATGTGACCTTCAGTCCCACGCTATATTACTGATACTATCATCATTGCTTCTCTGTACCTTCCACTCATGTTCTATAGAGCACAAGCAATCTATAATGTGACCTTCAGTCCCACGCTATATTACTGATACTATCATCATTGCTTCTCTGTACCTTCCACTCATGTTCTATAGAGCACAAGCAATCTATAATGTGACCTTCAGTCCCACGCTATATTACTGATACTATCATCATTGCTTCTCTGTACCTTCCACTCATGTTCTATAGAGCACAAGCAATCTATAATGTGACCTTCAGTCCCACGCTATATTACTGATACTATCATCATTGCTTCTCTGTACCTTCCACTCATGTTCTATAGAGCACAAGCAATCTATAATGTGACCTTCAGTCCCACGCTATATTACTGATACTATCATCATTGCTTCTCTGTACCTTCCACTCATGTTCTATAGAGCACAAGCAATCTATAATGTGACCTTCAGTCCCACGCTATATTACTGATACTATCATCATTGCTTCTCTGTACCTTCCACTCATGTTCTATAGAGCACAAGCAATCTATAATGTGACCTTCAGTCCCACGCTATATTACTGATACTATCATCATTGCTTCTCTGTACCTTCCACTCATGTTCTATAGAGCACAAGCAATCTATAATGTGACCTTCAGTCCCACGCTATATTACTGATACTATCATCATTGCTTCTCTGTACCTTCCACTCATGTTCTATAGAGCACAAGCAATCTATAATGTGACCTTCAGTCCCACGCTATATTACTGATACTATCATCATTGCTTCTCTGTACCTTCCACTCATGTTCTATAGAGCACAAGCAATCTATAATGTGACCTTCAGTCCCACGCTATATTACTGATACTATCATCATTGCTTCTCTGTACCTTCCACTCATGTTCTATAGAGCACAAGCAATCTATAATGTGACCTTCAGTCCCACGCTATATTACTGATACTATCATCATTGCTTCTCTGTACCTTCCACTCATGTTCTATAGAGCACAAGCAATCTATAATGTGACCTTCAGTCCCACGCTATATTACTGATACTATCATCATTGCTTCTCTGTACCTTCCACTCATGTTCTATAGAGCACAAGCAATCTATAATGTGACCTTCAGTCCCACGCTATATTACTGATACTATCATCATTGCTTCTCTGTACCTTCCACTCATGTTCTATAGAGCACAAGCAATCTATAATGTGACCTTCAGTCCCACGCTATATTACTGATACTATCATCATTGCTTCTCTGTACCTTCCACTCATGTTCTATAGAGCACAAGCAATCTATAATGTGACCTTCAGTCCCACGCTATATTACTGATACTATCATCATTGCTTCTCTGTACCTTCCACTCATGTTCTATAGAGCACAAGCAATCTATAATGTGACCTTCAGTCCCACGCTATATTACTGATACTATCATCATTGCTTCTCTGTACCTTCCACTCATGTTCTATAGAGCACAAGCAATCTATAATGTGACCTTCAGTCCACGCTATATTACTGATACTATCATCATTGCTTCTCTGTACCTTCCACTCATGTTCTATAGAGCACAAGCAATCTATAATGTGACCTTCAGTCCCACGCTATATTACTGATACTATCATCATTGCTTCTCTGTACCTTCCACTCATGTTCTATAGAGCACAAGCAATCTATAATGTGACCTTCAGTCCCACGCTATATTACTGATACTATCATCATTGCTTCTCTGTACCTTCCACTCATGTTCTATAGAGCACAAGCAATCTATAATGTGACCTTCAGTCCCACGCTATATTACTGATACTATCATCATTGCTTCTCTGTACCTTCCACTCATGTTCTATAGAGCACAAGCAATCTATAATGTGACCTTCAGTCCCACGCTATATTACTGATACTATCATCATTGCTTCTCTGTACCTTCCACTCATGTTCTATAGAGCACAAGCAATCTATAATGTGACCTTCAGTCCCACGCTATATTACTGATACTATCATCATTGCTTCTCTGTACCTTCCACTCATGTTCTATAGAGCACAAGCAATCTATAATGTGACCTTCAGTCCCACGCTATATTACTGATACTATCATCATTGCTTCTCTGTACCTTCCACTCATGTTCTATAGAGCACAAGCAATCTATAATGTGACCTTCAGTCCCACGCTATATTACTGATACTATCATCATTGCTTCTCTGTACCTTCCACTCATGTTCTATAGAGCACAAGCAATCTATAATGTGACCTTCAGTCCCACGCTATATTACTGATACTATCATCATTGCTTCTCTGTACCTTCCACTCATGTTCTATAGAGCACAAGCAATCTATAATGTGACCTTCAGTCCCACGCTATATTACTGATACTATCATCATTGCTTCTCTGTACCTTCCACTCATGTTCTATAGAGCACAAGCAATCTATAATGTGACCTTCAGTCCCACGCTATATTACTGATACTATCATCATTGCTTCTCTGTACCTTCCACTCATGTTCTATAGAGCACAAGCAATCTATAATGTGACCTTCAGTCCCACGCTATATTACTGATACTATCATCATTGCTTCTCTGTACCTTCCACTCATGTTCTATAGAGCACAAGCAATCTATAATGTGACCTTCAGTCCCACGCTATATTACTGATACTATCATCATTGCTTCTCTGTACCTTCCACTCATGTTCTATAGAGCACAAGCAATCTATAATGTGACCTTCAGTCCCACGCTATATTACTGATACTATCATCATTGCTTCTCTGTACCTTCCACTCATGTTCTATAGAGCACAAGCAATCTATAATGTGACCTTCAGTCCCACGCTATATTACTGATACTATCATCATTGCTTCTCTGTACCTTCCACTCATGTTCTATAGAGCACAAGCAATCTATAATGTGACCTTCAGTCCCACGCTATATTACTGATACTATCATCATTGCTTCTCTGTACCTTCCACTCATGTTCTATAGAGCACAAGCAATCTATAATGTGACCTTCAGTCCCACGCTATATTACTGATACTATCATCATTGCTTCTCTGTACCTTCCACTCATGTTCTATAGAGCACAAGCAATCTATAATGTGACCTTCAGTCCCACGCTATATTACTGATACTATCATCATTGCTTCTCTGTACCTTCCACTCATGTTCTATAGAGCACAAGCAATCTATAATGTGACCTTCAGTCCCACGCTATATTACTGATACTATCATCATTGCTTCTCTGTACCTTCCACTCATGTTCTATAGAGCACAAGCAATCTATAATGTGACCTTCAGTCCCACGCTATATTACTGATACTATCATCATTGCTTCTCTGTACCTTCCACTCATGTTCTATAGAGCACAAGCAATCTATAATGTGACCTTCAGTCCCACGCTATATTACTGATACTATCATCATTGCTTCTCTGTACCTTCCACTCATGTTCTATAGAGCACAAGCAATCTATAATGTGACCTTCAGTCCCACGCTATATTACTGATACTATCATCATTGCTTCTCTGTACCTTCCACTCATGTTCTATAGAGCACAAGCAATCTATAATGTGACCTTCAGTCCCACGCTATATTACTGATACTATCATCATTGCTTCTCTGTACCTTCCACTCATGTTCTATAGAGCACAAGCAATCTATAATGTGACCTTCAGTCCCACGCTATATTACTGATACTATCATCATTGCTTCTCTGTACCTTCCACTCATGTTCTATAGAGCACAAGCAATCTATAATGTGACCTTCAGTCCCACGCTATATTACTGATACTATCATCATTGCTTCTCTGTACCTTCCACTCATGTTCTATAGAGCACAAGCAATCTATAATGTGACCTTCAGTCCCACGCTATATTACTGATACTATCATCATTGCTTCTCTGTACCTTCCACTCATGTTCTATAGAGCACAAGCAATCTATAATGTGACCTTCAGTCCCACGCTATATTACTGATACTATCATCATTGCTTCTCTGTACCTTCCACTCATGTTCTATAGAGCACAAGCAATCTATAATGTGACCTTCAGTCCCACGCTATATTACTGATACTATCATCATTGCTTCTCTGTACCTTCCACTCATGTTCTATAGAGCACAAGCAATCTATAATGTGACCTTCAGTCCCACGCTATATTACTGATACTATCATCATTGCTTCTCTGTACCTTCCACTCATGTTCTATAGAGCACAAGCAATCTATAATGTGACCTTCAGTCCCACGCTATATTACTGATACTATCATCATTGCTTCTCTGTACCTTCCACTCATGTTCTATAGAGCACAAGCAATCTATAATGTGACCTTCAGTCCCACGCTATATTACTGATACTATCATCATTGCTTCTCTGTACCTTCCACTCATGTTCTATAGAGCACAAGCAATCTATAATGTGACCTTCAGTCCCACGCTATATTACTGATACTATCATCATTGCTTCTCTGTACCTTCCACTCATGTTCTATAGAGCACAAGCAATCTATAATGTGACCTTCAGTCCCACGCTATATTACTGATACTATCATCATTGCTTCTCTGTACCTTCCACTCATGTTCTATAGAGCACAAGCAATCTATAATGTGACCTTCAGTCCCACGCTATATTACTGATACTATCATCATTGCTTCTCTGTACCTTCCACTCATGTTCTATAGAGCACAAGCAATCTATAATGTGACCTTCAGTCCCACGCTATATTACTGATACTATCATCATTGCTTCTCTGTACCTTCCACTCATGTTCTATAGAGCACAAGCAATCTATAATGTGACCTTCAGTCCCACGCTATATTACTGATACTATCATCATTGCTTCTCTGTACCTTCCACTCATGTTCTATAGAGCACAAGCAATCTATAATGTGACCTTCAGTCCCACGCTATATTACTGATACTATCATCATTGCTTCTCTGTACCTTCCACTCATGTTCTATAGAGCACAAGCAATCTATAATGTGACCTTCAGTCCCACGCTATATTACTGATACTATCATCATTGCTTCTCTGTACCTTCCACTCATGTTCTATAGAGCACAAGCAATCTATAATGTGACCTTCAGTCCCACGCTATATTACTGATACTATCATCATTGCTTCTCTGTACCTTCCACTCATGTTCTATAGAGCACAAGCAATCTATAATGTGACCTTCAGTCCCACGCTATATTACTGATACTATCATCATTGCTTCTCTGTACCTTCCACTCATGTTCTATAGAGCACAAGCAATCTATAATGTGACCTTCAGTCCCACGCTATATTCTGATACTATCATCATTGCTTCTCTGTACCTTCCACTCATGTTCTATAGAGCACAAGCAATCTATAATGTGACCTTCAGTCCCACGCGCTATATTACTGATACTATCATCATTGCTTCTCTGTACCTTCCACTCATGTTCTATAGAGCACAAGCAATCTATAATGTGACCTTCAGTCCCACGCTATATTACTGATACTATCATCATTGCTTCTCTGTACCTTCCACTCATGTTCTATAGAGCACAAGCAATCTATAATGTGACCTTCAGTCCCACGCTATATTACTGATACTATCATCATTGCTTCTCTGTACCTTCCACTCATGTTCTATAGAGCACAAGCAATCTATAATGTGACCTTCAGTCCCACGCTATATTACTGATACTATCATCATTGCTTCTCTGTACCTTCCACTCATGTTCTATAGAGCACAAGCAATCTATAATGTGACCTTCAGTCCCACGCTATATTACTGATACTATCATCATTGCTTCTCTGTACCTTCCACTCATGTTCTATAGAGCACAAGCAATCTATAATGTGACCTTCAGTCCCACGCTATATTACTGATACTATCATCATTGCTTCTCTGTACCTTCCACTCATGTTCTATCATCATTGCTTCTCTGTACCTTCCACTCATGTTCTATAGAGCACAAGCAATCTATAATGTGACCTTCAGTCCCACGCTATATTACTGGATACTATCATCATTGCTTCTCTGTACCTTCCACTCATGTTCTATAGAGCACAAGCAATCTATAATGTGACCTTCAGTCCCACGCTATATTACTGATACTATCATCATTGCTTCTGTGTACCTTCCACTCATGTTCTATAGAGCACAAGCAATCTATAATGTGACCTTCAGTCCCACGCTATATTACTGATACTATCATCATTGCTTCTCTGTACCTTCCACTCATGTTCTATAGAGCACAAGCAATCTATAATGTGACCTTCAGTCCCACGCTATATTACTGATACTATCATCATTGCTTCTCTGTACCTTCCACTCATGTTCTATAGAGCACAAGCAATCTATAATGTGACCTTCAGTCCCACGCTATATTACTGATACTATCATCATTGCTTCTCTGTACCTTCCACTCATGTTCTATAGAGCACAAGCAATCTATAATGTGACCTTCAGTCCCACGCTATATTACTGATACTATCATCATTGCTTCTCTGTACCTTCCACTCATGTTCTATAGAGCACAAGCAATCTATAATGTGACCTTCAGTCCACGCTATATTACTGATACTATCATCATTGCTTCTCTGTACCTTCCACTCATGTTCTATAGAGCACAAGCAATCTATAATGTGACCTTCAGTCCCACGCTATATTACTGATACTATCATCATTGCTTCTCTGTACCTTCCACTCATGTTCTATAAGCTCCAAAATATTATGGTCTTCCTCCTCCCCATGCTCCTTAGAATTAAGCACAGATCAGCATGGGGAATGCACAGCGTCACATTCTCGATCAAAGATTTGGAATGGGAATCACTCCAGTAAAGGAGGGAGAAAAGTGCACTGATCATGTTCTCTAAAATTTGGAATGGACTAAAGGGAATAAACAGAAACAAGTACCTAGTGCCCTCTGGCAACAATAAAACATGAGGTAGCCATCCACGCAAACTTCAAAGACCATTTGTTTCCAAGACAAACAAACTTTCTTCCCAAGGGCGATCCCGCAGTGAAATTAACCGCCAAAGGAAATAGCTCCATCACTTGAAATTTTCAAGCCCCATCTCTAGATTATTTCATTTATAAGTTTTTCATTATCAGGGCTATGCCTGGTTAACTAGGACGAACCATATAAATGTTGGCGGAATTCCGATGTTTGTCTGTGATGTTGACACAAGCAAAGCAGATGTAGAAGCAGAATTTACATGCTATTGAAATTAATCTTTGTTGCACCATTTCTAGCGTAATCTATTCCTTTCTCGGACCTGAAAACTAGAGATCTTCTCACCTCTTTCAACCTTCTCTTCGTCTTGCAGTTCAACACCCAAACCTGTCATCATCTAAGCACTAACACATGGTTGACCTCATCATCTTCCTTACTCTTTCCAATCTTGATGACATCATACACTGAACTTTTCTCAGCAGAAAAAAGTTATGCCAGACATATTTGGCGAACATATATGACAACTGCTGCCGGTAGTGAGTATAGACACAGTAGACAGCAGAATGATGCATTATGTTTGGAGCATCAAAGTGTACTTCTACTGAGTGGTGGGACAAGTTTCATTCATCATGCTAATAAATTCTCAGTCTCAGCTTGTCAATATGGGGAGGCTCTCGGCAGAGGGCAGGTGCTTTCTTATGGAGAACAATGAAAAAGCAGAGATTGTTAACCCCAGTCTAATCTCAAACACCCTTCCTTGGGGTCGGTTTGAAACAGCACTGAGGGTGACCAGGATAGGTTGTCCATTCTCCTTGGCTGCAGTTAAGGCAGACAGAATATAGTCTTAATATATAAATACCAAAGTGAGAAAAATCACACACTCAATTAATAGTATCCATTACAAAAATAATTATACTGATTAATTACAATGCAGTATTTTCATCTTAACTTTCTATAATTGATTGTGCACCCTTCAATCGGTATGCCTTATAAGGATTTCATATCTGTTGTTTTCTAGTAGTAAATGGTATATTATCATTCAGAAAGCCTGCAGTGACTATGGTTTGAAAAAAGCTTAACACATCAGACCCTGGAATTAACCACGGACGTTTTGCTCCTTGCTTCTTTCCTTGATTATTGTGATCTTTAATTCCTTTTAGCAATTGTTCTTCATTACTTTCTGTAGTACTTTCCATCATATGTTGCAAGGTCCCTCATGATTTTCTAGACTTCAGCCTAATTTGAGGAACAAAAGCTCTGACAACATAGGAAACATTTTAAAGTAGTGCCTACTTGGATCAGTATTGAAGTTGTCCCACAATAATATAATTTAGGACATTTATAGTCATCAGTTTGAGCCAAATTCAACCTCAGATATAATGCATGAAAGCCACTGCACCATTCACATTCCTTCTGTTGTCTAACTTAAACTCTCTGGGTGACTAAAGTGTAGTCACATGGTTTAATTAGTGTATATGTTATGACATAAATTCAGCAAACGTCAAAACTGGGCATTATCTTAAATATCTAAGAGACTTACTTGGTTACACATAGCCCATAATCTGACTGAGGAATGTCGATGAGGAAATGCCAAACTCAAGCCCCATTCTTCACTAAGTTAATTGATCTCAGCAGCTTTATTAATTAGAGTGCTAACATGGCTATAATGTTTATTTTCCATGGAACATAAATAGACACTCTAAGAAATACAAATATGTGGACAGGGAAGAGTGTCATGAAAGTATAACAATTCTCATAATATTGTGATTTATTGTAAAAGTAGATTAATAATGAGGTTTGGATAGTTTGTGTGTGTGTTGAGGAGGGATTTAATTGAATTGGAGACAGCTGGTCTGGAGGCTTTGATTCATCAAAAGAAGCTAGGTTTGAAATGCTTAATATGTAAATATGGCTGAAGTCTTAGAATGTGAGGTGAGGAGAATTTGCATTTTTAGATAAATCAGGGCAATTTGAATTTCAACGAGATGATGGATGTTTATACCTACTCAAAGAAGCTAGGCCAAACAGTGTGTTTATTTTTCCCAAAGGTCACTAACAACATTAGCACCATGGAAGTATTTTTATTATGAGAAAGGTAAAGTTCTAAAGAAATATGGGAACAATGGAATTTACATTAAAAGGGAGAAACATGTATAAAGGAGAATGAGGCAATGTGTCAGGGAAGGCATTGTGATATCTAACAGAAGTGTGGGAAGCCTCCAGTATTTGTGCATTAAGCATGCTGTCTACAGAAACTGAAGCTGGGAAAAGCCACTTTGAATTCTGCTGCCCAGAGTATTGTGTTGACTTGCCTGGATCTGCTAAAACCCTATTTTTTTAAAATGTTACTTTAAGGGGGGTGTAACTGGAAGCCAGAATAATTAGGGATTTTAGGAGCTATCATAATAGTAATTTGTAGACCTATGTATGTGCTTGAAATCTTTTCTTTTATTAATAAAAGCTTAATTTAGTTTTCTAAAAAATCTCTGAAGTATTGGTGGACTTGTTACTTCTGAATTCAGTGCATGAATATCAAAATAAAATACAAATTGCAAAACCATTGTGACGACATGATCAACACATCATCTGCCACGTTATAAAATGAGCAGGATCAGGCTGAGCTGTGACACCTTCTATGATCAATGTTTGGCCTCACATGAAGAATGACTACTTGGGTGAGGTATGAGAGGACACTCATGAAACTAAGTCACAGGATTTGGTGCTTTCAGAAGAGGAAAAAACTATGGGTGGAATCTTCCATTCTCGGCAGGTGCCTCATTTGTTGCCTCAAGAGGAAGGCCCACCATATCTTCTGCCCATCAGGCGGTAAAGTGGATAGCGGTGGGTCTTCCTCCAGACTGAAGACCCCAGATGACAAGCTGCCAACCAATCAAGGAGCAGAAACTCTTGCACTTGGCAACACCACAGAGGAGGTTGTGATTGCTGCTGGAACACCCACTGGAGTCACAGGATTGAGGAGTGACCCAGTAAGTGCTGCTGGGGTGGGGGTGGGTTGGGAGGAGGGGTGCATCTTGTGGAGTGTGGGTCATGGGAAGAGGGGGGCCAAGGGTGTTGGCAGCAAGGGCAGAGGTGTGGTTGTTCATGACTACCCCATTGCCCCACATTAATGCCCTCAATCATGCACAGATTAATGCACATCAGGGGACCCCCCTCCCCCACTCTCCAGCTGACATGCAGCCGGCATAGTTTAACCAGTCATGCAGGCCACATGACAGCAGGCCCGTCTGGAGCTGGGAAGATTGCAGCGAAGGTGAGAAAAGGCCCTTAAGTGGCTGTGAATTGGCCACTTAAGGGACTCAAGTGGAGGCAGGGCAGGAAGGTCAACCACATGCTTTCCCACCCAAAAATTACTTCCAAATGGAGGTGAATAGGTGTCAGGTATCAGTCCCAATGTCAACCCACCAAATTTTCAGGCATGCCCGCCTTCTTCCTCATCTCCTACGGTGGCAGAATATTCCAGAGGTTCTCAATTTTTAAGGCTAAAATTACACTTCCAGATACCACAGTTAGACACAAAAAATGCTGGAAAAACTCAGCAGGTCTGGCAACATCTGTGTAGAGAGAAACAGTGTTAATGTTTTGAGTCTGTATGACTCTTAAGAGCTAAAGAGAAGTAAAAATGTGATGGATTTTATACTGTTTAAGAGGGGGTGGAGCAGGTGGAGCAAAATATTCACTATATCCCCTGACTTTCCGTACTCTGATGCTGAATGTTCTGTACTCAGCAAAGGGCTCAGTTTCATCCCCTTACGCCCTCGCTTCAATAAATTTTGAGCTTGGCACGATGCTGAAACTCTTCTTCTGTCGCCTCTATAATAATTGGCTATAGGAATATCTTCTGTGTTGTTTACCTGGGATAATCCTTACCGTAATATTTCAAGTTAAAGAAGATGACTGTCACCAGCAGGGCAGTCCCAGTGCTACTACATGGAGCAGAAAGACTGGTTTGATTATACAGAAAGTATATATGACTGGTGTTATTGTTTTTTAATTGGTCTTAAAAAGGCAACAAGAGCAGAAGAAAACAAACACTGTTGATGTCAATGGGGAATATAAAGAAGCATTACAGTAAAAACATAGGCAGTGTGCCAAGATTGTAATAAAATAATGTTGGAGTATCAGCAGAAGACAGGCACTGAATTCTTGTAACACTTAATCCATTAAAAATTTATACCAGGGTTCACTTATTTGCTTTGACACTTATCAGTGCCTTGTTGAAAGGTTATAGTAGTGGAACACAGATTGTCAAAACTTTGATCCCACTGACTACAAGTGCTCGTATGTTTTGGAAATTTGGCAATACTGGATATGGGAGTCTAACTAAATTGCTCATTACTTTAACTTTCATAATTAGAGAAATAGGATATGTGGCAGACCAACTACAAGGATTTTAGAAGACAAAGCCTCGCAATTACTATTTGTAAATTACCATCTCAGTTCTTAACATGGGAGTGTGACATTGGTTTTTCTGCTGTTTTAACAGAGACACCAACTCATTTAAAATAAACTGACCAATGCCCCCATTAAATAGTGGGCCACGGAGTGCCATCCAGGCACATCAAGTTCATGTAGGCCAATTGCTCAACAATGTGTTCTATTTGTAATTGCACCAGTCAACCTGCTGAAGCCTTCACTCAAAATTCAAGAGGTGAATGCATCTAGTTCATGTTCAAGTGCAACCTTGATAACATATTTCACTTTTTTAATTACAACAGATTTTAAACCCAATGTAAAAATTTGCTTGTGCAGCTGGAGGCTGTTACCTCATGCAGGAATATCTTTAGGGTTCACCTGGATCAAAAGTTTTGTGAACAAGTCCATATGTGCATCATTTAAAAAGCTTCTTTATTAACACAGCGTATGTTTGAAAATAAATGAGATCTTTTACGTCTTCTCTAAAATAAAATTGATCACTACAAAATAACCCCTTAAGACAAACTTCAATCTTCACAACAGAAAATGCTGGAAAAATTCAGCAGGTCTGACAGCATCTGTGGAGAGAGAAAAATAAAGTTAACGTTTCAAGTCCGTTTTACCCTTCTTCAGAGCTCAGGTTTGCTTGGGCTGTTGGTTGGCTTAGCATTGAGTGCTCTACACTGACCTTCTCAATTTCCATATCCGTACACATGATCCGTACACAGGCATGAATTCAGGAAAACTAGTTATGCAGCAGTTGCATATACATTAGAGCATAAACTGTTCTTCACATTCCCACTGCAATGCACCACACTTCCTGGCAAAATAATAAACCAGTACCCAAAAACCACCAACTGGCTTACATTAGCTTTTTGCCCTCTTATGGCACCTACAGCTTAGTGGCAGGCAGCTGGGTCAGTCACTTGCATGCCTCTGGCATAGCTGATGCTGGAAAATAGTTGAGAGAGCACCAGTGGCAATGGCACTCTGGTTTTGAGTCCCCCTCTGTTCCTGACTTCCTTTTGCTATCTCACTGCCATACCACACTTAGGAGTAAACTCAGTGGAGTAGGGCAGAGGGAAGGAAGGAAGGAATCATATCTGCATGTCACTACTCTGCCTTTTGACATTATGTTTGCTTTCGGCTTGAAAGTAGTTTCACTTCTAAATTTCTCATGAAATAAATCAACTAAAATAGTATTGGAGTGATTGCAAATAGTTAGTTTCACTGAAGCGAAGCTGCATTCAAATAAGAAAAATGATCCTGCTCAGAAAACTAGAAAATCATTATGCAGTGAATGACTAATTCATTCCACATTGTTTTGGCAGTGACAGGAATGTTAGATCGATCATATCAAGGAGAAAGGCAGAGTTATTGTTTTGCTTGCAGCAGATAACAATGAATACACATCTCCATTATCTTTCACTGAGGTCTAGTGTCCTAGCACTGAGGTGCTAAAAGCAGTTTTAACACTGGTTGGGGAATGCCAATGAGACAGTATATAATCCAATTAATATCCGGTGTAGAATCCATATTAGTGGACCTTTAATCGTACAGTTTTAAGAGTGTTGAATTGTAAATCCCCGAAAAGCAATCACTTGAGTCTGCTCTATTATTCGGTCTCTTCAAAACCAGTGTAACTGAGCACTTGCTGACTTGCAGGTGCCCCAGTGTTCCATATTCAGAGTTTATGATTTATAATAACCCGTTAATAAATCATTCCCTTAAATTAAAATATGGTCAACTCCACAGAGAGCTTGGAATACTCCAAAGTAGATTTATAGACGCACAGAGAGCATTTGCTTATAATTTCAGTTGCTGAGCATTAATCATTATGCATGTAATGGGAGTTCTGATATACCTCCATTTTCTGAAAGTGCATTGTTCAGCACACAAAGCCAGAATATGAAACCTAATTACACCAGTGAACATTGGAGAGACAGGATTAATATCACCTTAATGTGTGCCACTGACCAGCATGCAGCAGCAATTATGATGAGGTGATTACTCCAGCAATCAAAATAAAATCAAGCTATCCACAATTTTGTAGATACAAAGGTTTCAGGCTGGAAAGCATTCAGCATTCTGAGACTTCTTTGTTATATTTTTTAAAAAAATCAAAGTAATGCAAATGGAAATTAAACCCTCCATAGGGTTTTGACAAAAACATGGAAACATATGGGACAATGGACAAGTACATGATAATGTTGCAACTGTCCTGAAAAAAATAAAATGCATAAAAGTGTAGATGTACCAAGATTTCCTCATCTTTCTGTCCTTTGTCCATCTCTCCTGTTTGGACAATTGAGTAACAATTGAGATCTCTGATGTGTTTTGTTTTACTGTTAATAATGCATAAGGTTCACCATTAAGGTAGAAGACGATAGAAGATTTCACATCAGTAAGTTGTACATTGGAGAAAATGAAAACAAAAATAACGTTAATGACTTTGAAGACAGCTCCAGGGCAAGAAGCTGTGTTTGGGTTACTATCCAACATACCGAGGACTGTGAACATAGTTGTAACCTGTGCAGTTATTCAATGTATTGTGGTAGAGGTGAATTGCATGCTGGATGCTAAGAGAAATGATTAATGATACTGTAACTTCTTTCCTGTATGTTCCACACCTTATATTGATATGTTGAACTGTATGTCATACTTGTGACAGAAGTCTTCTTCCCCATAAAGGATTTGGAATGGCTATTCTTCACTTAAGTCCAATATTATCAGCAGCGAAGCTGATCCACTCTACTAAATTGGGTTTCAACAGTGTCCACTGAGTTCAGGTGCTTTTAATATCACTGTGTTGTAAGAGTGCTTTTATATTGCAGTTTGAGATTGGTAGCACTATGGAGAGAATGAGGAGGGATAGTGTAGAGTCGTCCAAGTTGCAGAGAATACCATTTTTTGATTTAAACGAAGGAGGCATCAGTGCTGTGGCAAGGCAGATTCAAAAAAAAGGAGTTTTAGGAAGCTAGGCAAAAATGATGAAACTTTAGAGGGGAAAGTAACATTCTAAATAGAACAGTAGCTAGACATTATAAGGAGTTCAGAGCATTGCCGAGAAAAGACATGCTGTTGAAGCTTATTGTCATGCACTCACCAGGACAACTCGCAAGAAATACCAGCAGTAAAGGGGAAAATAATTTATACTGCTTGAGAAGAGAGCTTTGATTGTTTGGCAAGTGGACTCTGATTGGTAGAGACATGGCCATGGAGAATGCAGCAGAACAATGTTAACTGCCAAGTTTTTGTTCAAATTCAAACCAGGCAGGTTGACTCTGGTTGGTCAAGGCATTGCAAAGAGGAACGAACCAGGGAATGACTGTCCCCCAAGTTTTTGCTGAATTGAGAAAAGGAGTAGCATGTGGACATAACCCTTCTGTCTACAAAGAGCAGGGCCCTGTGTGTGAATATATGTGGCTTCTAGCATGCGTAAGTGAGCCACACTGTAAGCCCGACTGATAATCTTAAATTGGTTTTCTGTGTAATTCTTAGCATAATTAGGATTGTTTAGCAAGTGTTGTCCAATCACGGAATCACATCTAATGTTGGACACTATGTTTTGAGTTTTGCGAGCACCATCTGGTTGGGTGAGGTCAGTACTTTGCCTGTTGTGAACAGCTGAAGGGACGTGCAATTGTTACAATCCACCAGTTGTTGGGATGCACAAAAGTCATACACCACATTATTAATTGTGTGATAGGCAAATCACCTTTTTAGTTTGCTCGCAGCATCCTGTTGGTGGAGATTAGTGGAGTGCTAAGAATTACATGGAAAGCCAATTTAAGATTGTCAGTCTGGCTCTCAGTGTGGCTCACTTACACATGCTAGAAGCCACATATATTCACACACAGATCCTGTCTTTGCAGACAGAAGGAAGATGCCATGCATTGGGCCTTTTTTCAACTAAACAAAAGCTTGAGAGCAGCCATTCCCTGGTTCATCCTCCATGGCAATGCCTGGACAAATCAGAGTCGACTTGCCTGATTTGAATTTGAACATAAGTTTGCTAGTTAACAGTTAACTGTTCTCTGCTGCATTATCCATGTCAATACCTCTACCAATCAGAGTCCACTTGCCAACTAATCAGCACTCTCTTCTCATGCAGTATAAATTGTTGTTCCCTTTCCTGTTGGTATTTCTTGTGAGCTGCCTTTTATTCAACTATACTTAAGTTCAGAGTGTTTATTTTTAGAAGGATGGCTTGCATTACTTTTATTTGCTCCTGGCCTCTCTGAGTTTACCTGGTCTATAAGTCACACCCTCTGTTCCCTTAACTCCATCTCCATTAAACTGCTGGCCACCCAAATTCACTCCATGACCGCCCCGCTAGCTGGCATTGTAATAGAAGTTTCTTCTTAGGTACTATCCCCTTTCTGGCATTGCTGAGGCTGCCATCACCCTCTCTAAAAAAACTTGCTCTCCACCTCTCTGCCCTTGCAAACTATCACACCCATCTTCAAATATCCTTTCCTCACTAAAATCTCTGAAAATGGCAGCACTTCCTGGAGCCGGACTCATCTATTTCATGCTTCCATTCCGCCAGCTGGTCTTCCACCCCTCCTCTGAAGCTATAAAATGGCCTTACCCAAAGTCATTAATTATATATTTTGTGACTATGACCATATAACTGCACAAAGATGAGTGGCAGGTCAGATGATTGGTCAGAATATAAATAATGGCAGAGAATCACCTTTTATTCAAGTATGAGAAGAAGCTAGCAAGAAATGTACAAACAGATAGCAAGAGTTTCTACAGGTATTTAAACATGAAAAGAGCAGGTAAAGTGAGTGTTGGTCCTCTAGGGAGTGAGAATGGGGAGTTAATAGTAGATAATAAGGAAATGGCAAACAAAATTAACAAATATTTAGCTTCTGTCTTCACTATAGAGAGTACAAAAAAAATTCCAGTAATAACGATAAATTGGGAGGTGTAGGGGTGAGAGAAACTTGGTGAACTTACAATCACTAGGGAAGCAGTACTGAGCAAACTGTTGGAGCTGTGGACTGACAGGCTGGCTACACCCTAGGGTCTTAAAATAGGTGGTAATGCATTGGTGTTAATTATTGAAAATTCCCTAGATTCTGGAAAGGTTCCATCAGACTGAAAAGTAGCAAATATAACCCCTCTCTTCAAGGATGGAGGGAGGAAGAAAACCAAAAACTACAGGCCAGTTTGTCTTGGGGAAGGTGTTAGATTCAATCATTAAAGAGGTTATAGTTGGATATTTAGAAAAGCTCAAGGTAATCAGGAAGACTGAGCATGGTTTTATGAAAGGGAAATCATGTTTAACCAATTTATTAGAGTTCTTTCAAGGAGTAACGTGTGCAATGGATAAGCGGAGCCTGTAGATATACTGCACTCGGATTTCCAAAAAGCATTTGATAAGGCGCAACACCAAAGATTATTACAGAAAATAAAAGCTCATAGTATTGGGGGGTAACATATTAACCTGGATAGGAGATTGGCTAGCTGGCAGAAAACAGGGTGTGTACGTAAATGGGTCTTTGTCTGATTGGCAGGATGCAACGAGTGGAATTCCACAGGTTCTGTGCTGGGCCCTCAACATTTTACAAATTGCAACAATGACTTAGATGAAGAGAGCAAAGGCTTGGTAGCTAAATTTGCAGATAACACAAAGATAGGTAGAACAATATGTTGTGAAGAAGACATAAGGAGTTTGCAGAAGGATATAAATAAGTTGAGTGAGTGGGCAAAAATCTGGCAGATGGAGTATAATGTGGGAAAATGTGAAGTTCTTCATTTTGGCAGGAGAATAAAGATCAGAGTATTACTTAAACAGAGAATAGCTATAGAATTCTGTGGTGCAGGGATCTAGGTGTTCTTGTTCATGAGTCACAGAACATTAGTATGCAGGTACAGCATGTAATCAAGAAGGCTAATGGAATGTTATCCTTTATTATAAGAGGAATTGAACGTAAAAGGAAGGATGTTATGCTTCAGTTATACAGGGCATTGGTGAGACCATACCTCAAATACTGTGTGCAGTTTTAGTCTCCTTATTTAAGGAAGGATATAAATGTGTTGGAGGCAGTTCAGAGGAGGTTTACGAGATTGGTACCTGGTATGGCTGCGCTTGTTTTCACTGGAGTTCAGAAGAGTGAGGGGTGACTTAATTGAAGTATATAAGATCCCGAATGGCTTTGACAAGGTGGATGTGGAAACGATGTTTCATTTTTTGGGTGAGTTCAGAACTAGGAGGTACTGTTTTAAAGTTAGGAGTCAACCTTATAGAACAGAGATTTTTCTCTAAGAGGGTTGTGCAATTTCAGAAGGCGGTGGAGGTGGGGTCACTGAATATGTTTAAGGCAGAGATAGATAGATTATTGTTAGGCAAGGGAACCAAAGGTATCGGTCGTACATGGGAATGTGGAACTCGAAACACGTACCGATCAGCCATGATCCTTTGAATATGGCAGAGCAGCCTCGAGGGGCCGAATGGCCAACATCTGCTCCTATTTCGTATGTTCATATGTCACCTTCACATTCTCTTCTGCAGCTTTGATGTAATCGGCCACACCATGCTTTCTTCTGTTACATAGCTTAGGGGTGGAACTGCTGTTGCATGACCACACTTCTGATTTTCTGATCATAACAGGGTCATCTCTATCAATGGTTTCTCTTTCCACTCTCACATTGTCATGTTTGAAGCCCAGCGAAAGGCATCCTCCATCCTCTCCTCTTCCGCATCTAGGAGCTTCCCCTTTGGTGATATAGTCATAGGGTCAGCTTTCACATATACGCTGATGACAACTGGTTCTCCCTTTCCACCACATTCTCTTTGTTTTCAACAAACAACAATTTCACCTCAGTGAACATTTTGTAAAATGAAGACATGATTTTCGGACCCAGTTACAAACTCTATACCCTTGCCACCAATTCCATCTCCTTGTGGTTGCTATTGGCTGCTATCTCAGGCTCAAATGTTATATTCTGCTTAACCACAAGGTAGCCTCTGACTCCACGTGTTCTCCTTCAACAGGGTGCCTACTTGTATGTTCATTACATCACCTGCCTCCATCTCAATGGATCTGACACTGAAATCCTCATCCTATGTCTTTGTTACCCCCAGATTCAAATGTTCCAATGCATTTCTGCTCCAACTTCTATCCTCCATTTCTACAAACATCTGCTTATTTAAAAAACTATATTATACCCCGCACCAAATCCCATTGACTTAGCACTGCTGTGCAATATTGGCTCCTGGTGCCTACAGTGCCTCAACTTCCCATCCTTGAGTTTAACTGCCTTTGTGTAAAATTATCCAATGCTATGACAATCCTAAATCTCAATTCATTTGGCTCCAGCCTCCTGTGCATCTCTGCCTCCCGATGCCTCAAGTGGTGGCTGCACCTTCAGGCATCCAGGCCCAAAATTCTAGAATTACTTTGCTAATCCCTTCTGCCTCTCCACATTAACCCTTTCCTCCTTTAAAATCCTCCTTAAGTTCCATTTTCTTACCCCTCTTAATACTTTCTCTGTTCGCTCAGTGCCTATATTTTTGTCTATGCTTCAGTGCAAGATTTTGGGACATTTTACTATGCTGGAGGTACTATGTAGATGCAAGTTGTTGATAATACCTGAATGTGAGGCTTTCTTGTAAAGCTCAAGAACAACAGTTCTGGGTGTTTGAAGATATAGACACAGGGCAGGATTTTCCCTGCGGACTTCTGAAGCCTACGGTCAGGCTCAAATATGGGTCAGAAACCAGTACTGTGTGGAAAACAGTTATGCATTGTTGTTTTCCCCTGGGCATCCAATTAATGGCCAGAGGACAGGCTCACCATCCAATTAAGGATGGCTGACAGGCTCTTGAAGCTGGAGGGCCAGTCAGAGACCTCCCACCTTGGAAACAGCAGCAGGATGCCATAGTTGGTAAGTGAGGGAGAGGGAGCTTCGTAAAGGAGGTGTTCTAAGTCCAACTTTTTCCAACTTGAAATTAAAAATGGCCATTGCAGCCAAGCTGACACTGTGGAAGGGGAAACCAAACGGTAGCCTTTGGCTTCTGTACCCACGCAGGCAGGGGAGGCCTAGAAGTCTACCTGGAGTCTTGGACACCCCTCATCAATCATCAGAAGGCTGCCCTCAGGCAGTTAAATCTCCCCCAGGAACATGGAGGCTGACTGAAAAACCCCAGTTGGCCTCCATTACCAGGTTGTAATTGGCCTTATTTAATTGGGAGAATTAGCTACTCGCCACTTGTGGTTGGCTACCCCCTGCTGCTCCCCCATAACATCTCCAAGGAGAAAAAAGGCCCTGCATGGGATGGAGCCAGGGAACCAGCGCAAAATCCCACATCCACCTGCTTTCATTCCCAGCCCCAGCCTAGAGTGCTTGATTCAAACTAATTTCATCTCCAGATGTCTGCTTTCCACCTAACAGTACAACTTGTGTGACACTAACATCTACAAACATATTCCTCTCTAACTTCAAGGTGTCTTCAGTCTAAATTTCTTCCGATACGTGCATGTTCCCCCTCAACCTGGGTGGTATTCATATGGTGTTCTACATGGCAGACTGGCATTAGCATGATGAGACTTGCAGAAGATTGACAGATCTACTCTTGCAGATTAAGAACAAACATAAAGCTGTAAGTTATAATGAACAGGAAGTACCTGTCACATCACCAAGGTGACAAGCATTGAAGATATGCAGGAGATGTTGTTAAGTGTGGGGAAATAATAAGACTGCCTTAAACCTTAATCCTGTGCTGAGGAGGTTTGGACAAATAAACAAACCAAGTTGTTTTGTTTCCAAATAGATCTGTTGTTTCAGTGAAGCATTATGTTAGGTATAAAATTAGAATAACATTAATACTAATCGTCAGCAGCAATACTCACCAGAGTAATCCTGACAGTGACTAATACCTGCATAATATTGCCTTCAATAATTCTGGTGGACTGTTAATACTTAATGAGCTTTGCTTCTGATCCCTGTGGGTTTCACTGAGAGTTGCTTTAAAGCAGTCGGTAATGAATTCCAAATGTATCTTTATCTTGTACGGTATTTGTAGTGGAGCCATTAAATTGTTTAATGGATAGTCAATTAGGGTAGAATTGACAGAATGTAGAGTTCGTGTACATATTTATTGCTTACTGAACTTCATGGCATTGATTGTGAAATATTGCAAACATGACTGAATATATATAAACTCCTTGAACTTGGATATCTTTTTGAGGCTTTAAATAAATTTACACATTACATGAGAAAAATTGGTGATTTTGAAGAATTTGAACAGGGTGGGTCCAGCTTTAAACTTTTCTGATTAAGCTGCCATCATCAATTCCAGTTCGTATTGAGCAAATGCATCATTTGAACGAGGCTATCTGGGAACAAAATAACCACCTGCTTCCAGCAGCTTGAACAGGCTGTCTGCAGACCTTTCCCAGCTGTGTGCTGGTTACACTTGAACTTAACCCAATTGTAACTGGTGGGGGTGGGGGGGTGGTGGGATTCAAAAAAATTAGTCAGTTAATTTACTGCTTTCAGCTGCTGTGCTTTGAGATTCTTCGTCTGGTTTTACCGCAATCTCAGTTTGTTATTTCCAACTGAAATAATCCCAGAAGACTATATTGTAACTTGTCTTTGTAAACAGCAGATACATTAAAAATGTTCATTGAGTAACAATAGAATTACAATTTTGTTTAGTGAATGAGGGAGTGACTAATGATAAAACATAACTTTTTTTTTTACTGTGTCTTTTTTTTTGGTCCATTGGTTAAATATAAAAACAAATTTCAGCATGTGAGTCATTTTAATTGACATCTATTTAGACCTAAAAACAAAAAACAAAAAACTGCGGATGCTGGAAATCCAAAACAAAAACAGAATTACCTGGAAAAACTCAGCAGGTCTGGCAGCATCGTCAGAGAAGAAAAGAGTTGACATTTCGAGTTCTCATGACCCTTCAACAGAACAGTTTGGCTGCATATTAAACATCCCTCAAGTGGAGACTTAGCGGAACAAGGTATTAGGATCAACGGAGGAGGGTTTGAATGGCTGCTCTCTTTTCCCACTTTTCGTTTGACTGCTAATTCAGTGAATGTTTAACTGTTTACTTGCTGTAATCATAAAAGACACAATTAGATAGGTTTTCCTGAGTTTTTATAAAAAGAGTGTAGATTTTATTGTACTTAACCTGGTCTAAGAAAAGCCATTTTAAAAGGTGCTCCAACTTTCACACACGTACACACTCGAAATACACGCACACACACAAATAGATCACAGAGTGAGGAGGATGAATTAAGCAGTTTAGAGACCAGTAAAATTAAAGGGTTATATGGCTGTTGAAGGTTGGTGACTTGGCTTGTTTCACTCCAAACTTGGCAGTTCTGCTGCTTTCACTCAGTGGGCCTGCTGCTTTCGGTGTCAAGACTGCTTAAAGCTGTAGACAGACGATTTATCTATTTTTCTGGAGACAAAGGCATTGAGGTTGAGTTCTTTTTAAAGTCTCTAATTGTGGACGTTGGCTAGTCAAAATCAGCAGACAGTGTTCAAAAATTGCAAGTTGCATAGAGAGGGAGAGGAAGGGGAGGGAAGGAACTCACTTAGGGTCTTGTTCCCTCAGCGTTTCAGTTGCTTGTCGTCTTCTGTAGGGGGAGCATATGCTTAAACACGCAAAGGGTTGGCTTGTCCAATGATCTTCTCTTTCCAATTGCCCAGTGAATGGAATAAGGTAAACGTTAGTGTATTCCAGTTGCAACTTGATTAGATTATGGATGGCAATTTTCCTCTCATTCAGGGTCCCTCTTTCCAAGTGACTAGGACCAATGGTTTGTCTCCACCCAGTTGTGTACTGCAGTTAATTGTCTGAATGCTGTGATAATGGGACAGGAGATTGTCCTCTTCCAAGGCCATTTTTTTTCTTGTGCAGATTTTAATATAGGTTGTCTCCATTTCAACGTGTTTGGGGTGCAGGAGGAACAGTGATGCAAATGTACAGTCATCTTTGTCTGTGAGATCAGGTCACTGTAATGTGACTTTAATCTTTTTAAAATATTCAGTTTGGGATTTCCAGCTGTTAGACTCAAAAATCCTTTTTATTTCAATAAAGAATGGCTTTATGACAAATATTATAGTAATGTAATTGTATTATTGGCTGTGGAGCCAATGAAGCTTTAAACTCTGTGACTGAGGTATACATCAAACATGTAAACCTTAAGGTAACTTTCAATTACCGTGGAATGCTGTAAATATTGACAGTACTATCAAAAGATTCAACTTCTGTGCGTGGTTTTCAGTGCAGAATGATTTGTTGATATAAGTCTATTTGCATTTTACTTTAATGTATGAGTCATGAAGTTAAAAATTGGTTGTTTTACAATCACTAATATAACTAACTTATCTTTGAACAAAAGTGACAGCTGACATCATTTAACCTCAATCCTTCTGTAAAAGGCTCTTGAACATGATGATTAAAGAATGATTAGGGTCTATTTCCAACAACCCACCCTTTCGTCAATGTATTTGTTTAAAAATAATTCCCTGAAATCTTCTGATTGTGTTTTTATTCTGCAAGTAATCATGGGTTTGAGTCTGTACAATTGGTATAATGCATATGAATTGAATTGACAAGAGTGTCAAAACACACTGTTAAACCACTGAACTCTGCACCAGTCTCTATAGTTAAAACATATTATGGCAGCATATTGGATTATACAGTTCGGAAATACACTTAAAATGACAAAAACACAGGAGCTGGTCATGAGTGTGACTTATGTTGGTTGGATGATATTCAGCACTGTATAAAACTCATTTAAGGGTTTTAAGTTATACATGGATCACTACCTTCTTTCTCTTAGACTAGGCCTCACCCTCAACACCATCCAATTCTCCTCAGTTGAAAATATTAGACAATCAAGTCTAAGGCTGGGATTTTCTGGCACCATTGTGGCAGGACCCACTCTGGGAGATTCGGCAGCCCAGCCAAAGTCCATTGACTTCCAGCGGGTCTGGAAAATCCCACCCTGTATCTCTGAATATTTTTAATGTTAGGCCTGGTCACTTGGCCTAACTAGTGAAGGGGTGTCAACTGCTCTCTAATAAAGCTTCTTTCAGAGTATGAAGAAAGGAAAAGAACCAGTGTCTGAGAAATTCCTTCAATCTGCAAAAGCGATGTATTGCAGTCACTTGTTATGTAGGGAAATGTGGCAGCAAATTTCTATGAATAAGAAATGAGAGATAAACAACCCGTTCATCTGTATTTGGAGGTATTGGTTAACAGGTTTATTTACTAATTCTATGTGATGGAATACTTTCACGAGTCAAATTTCACTTAATGTGTCAATGTTGGTATTTCCTGCCTTGCACGGATTTCCATGCTAACAGCTGCATGTTTAATGTCAATATGTGTCAATATGCTTTCCAGTCGGTAGATTTAAAAATCATGTGGTAAACTCAATTACTTTTGTACTACAATATTCAAGCTGAATGAGTGCTACAAGGTTGATTGAGTGGATTTAACATAACCTAATGTCATGATTGCACAATAGATCTATTCCAGCATCCCCAATAACATAGCTCTGCTGCTTTGCTTTCTTATCTAGTATCCTGGTCAACACCCTGCTCTCTTTTGAACTGTGGCATGTAGTCTCTTAAGGGCAATTGAATTGGTAGACAGGGCTTCAGATTTCTTTCCAAAATCAGTGGTGCCATATTTCATCCTTGGTGTTCATTGGTTTGATGACTGAAGGGACATTTTGGGAGGCACGATTGTTTTTTGTGATGTCAGCTATGTGCCCTTTGGGGGAGTGGGAATTCCAGCAGGCCAGAAGCTGAAGTAGCTCTGCAGCAAGATCATGAAGGGGAAGGCTGGCAAGATTTAGTTGAGCGGGTCAACAAAGCAGCAAATTGACGTAGCACAGAAATTAAAGAACACACCAAAAGCGAGTAGCTAAACTTAAGGGAGCCATTTAGATTTAGAAGTACCCAAAATAACAATGAGAAATATAATAACATCACAATTTCCAGCTTTCTCCAAATGTGGCTCATGATCCATGAAATCACATTGCAAGTTTTCACATCCTGATCTGGTTCAAGGCAAATCAGTTTTAATTTTTCAGTATATTTTGTCCCCCTACCGCTCCATTTGGTTTGGGATTCTGCAGTTAACTGGATCACATTTTTATCACCTATTTTAAACGTTTGTTGCACTTTGTTAATTCCCAGTGCATTGACTTGATCTTCTGCAGAAACATATGTCAGAGGCAATTCCTAGATTTGCTGTCGGACTTTCTTGTCCCAGGATGGCCTTGCAGCATCTGTTTATTTATGAATACTGCAAGATGGAATATTTTCACATTATTAAAATTTCATTTAGTGTGCCAATGTTGATATTTTCTGTCCGCACACTGATTTCCATGCTAACAGCTGAATGTTTAATGTTAATATGTGGTAAACTCAATTATTTTGTGGTACAATATTCAAGCTGAATGAATGCTGCATGGTTGGTTAAGAATATTTAACATAACCTCCTGTCATTGGCTGTACAATAGACCCAGACAACAGGCTCAATAAGACAGCACTGTAACATCACTATCGTATCCATAATTGCAGTTAAAGACTGATTAAATAGCATTATTACTCGCACAGCTAGTTATTGTCAAGTAGCAATGGATTTGATGGTGTTACCTTCCTATAAATTATTGGGCAAAGGAATCATTTCATTTTCTGCTCATCCTGTTCTATTCAAAGACTCCCAACGCCAGTTGATTGAGTTTCAGTGATGTACTGGGGGAAATGTTAAAGTAGTTTGCTTATCAGGAAATTTGTCGTGATTGGAAAGAAACATTTGGTTTTACACCCACCCACCGCCCCTCACCCACCACCCCCAAGATTTGATTCTCCATTGAAGTTAAAGGGCAGAGTGTACAAACAGCATTCCACATGATCATGTGGATTTCCTGCAGTTCCTTCCTTTTGGATTCAGGGTTTGCATCCAGCTCGAACTTTAGGATTAATCTATCTTCTTTATGATGATTGACAAGTTTCTCAGTAAATTTGAGCTTGGACAACAGCAACCCAATTTCCAGTGAATTATGGTATCACAGGGCAAAATTATCCATAATTTGGAACTAACTGAATAATAAGCAGTCTCATCCAGAAAGTCACAAGGATTACTGGTGCATGAAATAGAAATATCACAGAATATGGAGCAGCTGTCTTACTGAAATAAGGGTTAAAGTACATAACTAGGGTCATGAGACGGATCTTTAACTTACATCTGATCCAGGGTACACATCTTTGGAGAGTGCACAATACCGATGAGAAGTGAAAATTGTCTCAATATCCCTTCATTTCTGCACACAAGCCAAATTACCCAAATAACTTTATGCCTCTTTAAAATAACTTTTATTGATGCCAATAAATACCTATCATCCATCCAGATGGCAAAGCTTAACATAGTGAAGTTAACTTTCAAGGTCAGGCACAGTTCCAGGTGTTCATTATGCCAAGTCTCAACTGGAAAATGTCATAAAAAGATATCTGTGACAGCTGTTCTTTTTAAACTTTATTTTGCATTATTTCCCATTGCAAAATCCTCAAGTCATGAAACTAGTTTGTAGAAATTATCATTTGACCAAATAAACAGTGGCACTGTAATCATAAAAGTATAATAATTCTCATGATTTATAAAAGTAGGTTAACAGTGGGTTTTCAATAGTTTCTCTGTGCCTGTGTGTGTGTGGGATTTAATTGAGTTTGAGCCAGCTGGTCTGGAGGCTTTGACTCATCAAAAGAAGCTCAGTTTGAAATGCTAAATATGTAAACATGGCTGAAGTTTTAGAATGTGCGTTGAGGAGAATTTGCATTTTTTGATAAATCAGGGTAGTTTGAATTTCTAAGAGATGGTAGGATGTTACACCTAGCCAGAGAAGCTAGGCCAAACAGTGCGTTTATTTTTCCCAAAGGTTACTGATAATATTAGCACCATGAAAAGATTTATATTATGAGAAAGGTAAAGTTCCAAAGACATATAGGAACAATGGAATTTACATTAAAAGGAAGAAACATGTAAAAAGTTGAATAAGGCTACATTAGGGAAGGTATTGTGATATCTACCAGAAATGTGAAAAGCCTCCAGAATTTGTGCATGAAGCCTACTGTCTACAGAAACTGAAGCTGGGAAAAGCCACTTTACTTTGAACTCTACTGTCCAGGGTATCGTGGTAACTTGCTGGCATCTGTTTAAAACCTATTTTTTAATCGTTGCCATAACAGGGGTGTAACTGGAAGCCAGATTAATTAGAGGTTTTAGGAGTTATTATAGGAGTAATTTACATGTGCTTGAAATCTTTTGTTTTGTTAATAAATGTTTCATTTACTTTTCTAAACATCTCTGAAGTCTTGGTGGACTAACTGCTTCTGAATTCAGGGCACGCATCTCAAGATAAAATACAAATTGCAAAACCATTGTGATAGCATGATCATGTTTCCCTCATGGACTTGATCTACCTGACACACATCACCTGCTGTGTCATAACAAGTGTGATCCAGTAATACACACATTCACAGTAAAAACAAATTGTTTTATTGTCCCTGGGCAAGGTAAGATGAAGCTAAATGAAATATGCAGATTGATTATAATCTCTGATTCCAATAAATATTAATCCTTAAATCTGTTCCACATAAAGAAGGTCTGAAGGTCTTAAGTTCAAAGTTCTCTTACCATTCTATTTTTCTTATCTCCACCTTTGTGGCACTATAGAATTTCTACTTGCAACTATTTCTTCCGGAAAGCTATCAAAATTGGAAGACTACGCTGATATTTCTATTTCTGCAGCAAATCGCTGATAAGCAACAAGAATTACTTATCTCTTGCTCAAGAATAGACACATCAGTTCCCATTTTATACCTGTCCTGCAGCCTGTCACTAAACAAGAATGTCTGAAATGATGTGCTCTTATCTGTGACTGTCCCACATAATTATGTGTTGGGACATCAAGTGAATCTGTTTCTGTGAAGTTTGTACAATTTCTGCACTTATTTAAGGGCCTTCTGGAGGTGATAACACTCAAAAACCAAATCAATCACATTCAAGCAAAGGAAATGAGGCAGGCACTGTGTGTGTGAAGTATGTTTTAACCATTGACATTGCCCCGCACAATTCAATTAAATAAAGTAATAAATTAATTTTTAAACATATTACTTTGCACCATCTGAATAATCCAGGTTGGAAACAATGTGCGAAGAAGCTGCCAGCATAACTGGAGTGTGGGAAATGTTTGCAACTGTGGCCTTACCTTTTTATGTTGGAGTCTTAGGATTCCCTTGTCCCAACTCTAGTGTGGACTCAGCAATGCACTGAGTCAGGAGGCAAGTGGTGAGGCAATGAAGTCACACCCCCTTTTCATCATTCACTGAAGAAATACCTCCTGAGGCCTCTCTTCAGTACATTGAATTTCAATGTTTTTTAATGGACTTGTCTTTCTTTGGTCCACCACCTGCCCTCCATACTCCTGACACAGCCCAGCCCCCAACCCTGATAATGCTCACCACCCCATCCCCCCCCCACTGCTTTTCCACCACCTACTGCACCCAGACAATGCTGACTCTGCTCCAACTTTGGTTGGGGATGATCACTGTTGGGTGTTTGTTGGGATGGGTGAGCAGTGTCAGGAATACAGGGCGGGGTGGGAATGAGTAGTATTGGCAGGGCAAGGGAGGCAGTGAAGAGTGTCAGCGATGTAGAGGAGGTTGTGGTGTGGGGGAGGTGGCGAAGAGTTTTGCGGGTGCGGGGGCAGGTGGAGAAGAGTATCGGGGGTGTGAAGAGGGATGCAGGGTGCATTGAGCAGTGTCAGTGGGAGGGATTGAGTAGTGTCGGGGAGGTGGTGAGCAGTGTCAGGGATGCAGGGAAGATGATGAGCAGCATCAGGGCGACAGGGGAGGTGGCGAAGAGTGTCGTGGGTGAACAATGATGGGGATGCGAGGTGGGTTGAGCAGTGATGGGGATGTGGGGGAGGTGGTGAACTGCGTTGGTGGTGTGGGGGAGTCGCTTAGCAGTGTCAGGGGTGCGAGGGTTGGCAGATGGTGTTGGGGGTGTGGGGGAGATGGCGGGCAGTGTTGGGAATGTAGGGGAGGGGCATGGGGAGGGATGTATTACGGAAGGGATGACCAGCGTCAGGGTTGCCTTGAGTGTTGGAGGGCTTTGACACTCCACCTGTCCTACTCAGAGCTCTTATGTAATTCAGTATAAGAAGAACAGCACTAGAGGAAACAGCATAAGGTTACATAAGACAGCCCCCGGGGATGAAGATTCCCATCGAGTCATTCTGATGAGCCAGGAATTCTGGATTCCGATGTCAATCAGCTTCCCGGAACTTCTGATGCCATTGCAACCCTCAACAGCAGTGAACATCTCAACATTCGCTCCATTTGAAATCAGAAGCTCTGGGCCATTATGTCTAGTGCTCCATATCAAAAGGATAGACACACTATTTGGGGAAACTTTGAAACAGGTTAGTTTGTACCTATAAGTTTTGATGTCTCGTTGCAATTTCATCGAGTGATCTGCGGAAATGTGGAAGAAACAGTGTGAAAATTTCTGCCACTTCTCCAATGGAAGCACAGCTTGAAGATCTTGAGCAGACCCATATAAATTCTATGCCTGAATTTCTGAGAGAAAATCAAATACGGTGGCTATAAAGATGCTTGCTTCACACTGGAGGTAGACAGCATCATATTGCCAGGCCCACTAATATGGATTCTGCAATCATTTTAGGACTAGATGCGTAGATTTGCAAGTCTGGTGAGCAGAAAAGGAGCAAGCTGTGAGATAAACCACAATGGATTGACTAAAATATGAGATAGGGTAGAAAGTAGGTTTGCATGCAATTATAAATGATTGTCTCTTTTTTTTTTGCCAGACAAAGCTCTTTAACTCTACAGTCTGAGCTGTCATTTGATTTGCTTGAGCATACTTGTAGCCTGCAGGCATTTTCATCCACCACATCTCGAGCACTGAGACTCGGGTAAACCTTATGACTCTTGCTCCCAGCATGGTTGTTTTTTGAGTTTATTGTCATGTTTGCGGAGATGTTGTCAAATCATGAGGGTATTTGGATTCTGAAGAGTGTCAAGTGATGGAATCATCTTTCTAAACGTTGTGCAAGGTCAAACTATTCTCTGCAATATCCCTTGGCATCCCAAGAGGAGTGGAAGCAAGGCCAGGAGTGCAGGACCCAAAGTTATTTGCTTTGATTTATCCATGGAGTCAATCAATCAAATGGTAACCTGTGAAGACAGATGGGTTGATTCAATCATTTATCTTTTATTTTAAAAATTAAACTTTTTTTGTCAACCATTTTTGTATGAGAGTTATTTCCATGCCATGAAGCATCAACATTTGGGGTTTAATTCAGAATCAACAGCAAAAAAGATGCTCCATAATTTCAAATATATAAATAAAGATGAGAGAGTCACCGTTATTTTTTTTAAATTCATTCATGGGATGTGGGCATCGCTGGCTAGGCCAGCATTTGTTGCCCATCCCTAATTGCCCTTGAGAAAGTGGTGGTGAGCTGCCTTCTTGAAGCATTGCTGTCCACATGGTGTAGGTACACCCACAGTGCTGTTAGGTAAGGGGTTCCGTGATTTTGACCCAGCGACAGTGAAGGAATGGCGATATAGTTCCAAGTCAGGATGGTGCGTGGCTTGGAGGGGAGTTTGAAGGTGTGGTGTGCCCATGCATCTGCTGCCCTTGTCCTTCTAGGTGGTCAAGGTTGCAGGTTTGGAAGGTACTGCCGAAGGAGGTTTGGTGAGTTGCTGCAGTGCATCTTGTAGATGGTACACACTGCTGCCACTGTGTGTCAGTGGTGGAGGGAATGAATGTTGTAGGTGATTGAAGGGGTGCCAATCAAGCAGGCTGCCTTATCTTGGAGCTTCTTGAGTGTTGTTGGAGCTGCACTCAACCAGGCAAGTGGACAATATTCCAGCACATTCCTGACTTGTGCTTTGTAGATGGTGGATGGGCTTTGGGGAGTCAAGTGGTGAGTTACTTGCTGCAGAATTCCCAACATATGATCTGCTCTTGTAGCCACAGTATTTATTTGGCTAGTCCAGTTCAATTTCTGGTCAATGGTAACCCCCAGGATGTTGATAGTGGAGGATTCAGCAATGGCAATGCCATTGAATGTCAAGGGGAGAGGGTTAGATTCTCTCTTGTTGGAAATTATCATTCCTTGGCACTTGTGTAGTGTGAATGTTACTTGCCACTTATAAGCCCAAGCCTGAATGTTGTCCAGGTCTTGCTACATATGTTTCTATGCTGTACATTATGTGTAACTCCATGAATATATATGGCCAGTAATTTCAAGCAAAAATAGTCAATTTTTCATAGGAAATGTTCTCTATATGCCACTACTTTATTTTTATTTTGGTGTGACATACTATCCAATACTATACTAACATTTCACATTTGTGGCCTGAATTTTGTATTGGTAATGATGGTGAAACTGGCAGCATTCGCCTAACAGCAACTCCTGGAGCCCTTGCATGTGGAGTTAAATGCAGAAATCCAAAAGTTGTTGTCATGTTTGACATTTCCCAATAGGTTGCACTGGTGAACTCCTTGCACACCCAATCAACTGCAATCAGTTAGAAATCACTGAACTGTTGGTTTATTAGTCTCGCTGCGAAAAACGTTTGGAAACCTTACACCTTATCGAATGAGGTATAATTGGGGTTTGAACAGCATACTAAGTTCATAATTACTGCAGAACGGTCTCACGGGTCCTGAAAAACAAATTTTAAATTTTTGAAATATCAGATTGCTCCCTTATATTCTAAATATTTTTAAAATGTTTTAAGCTTATGATTTAAGCTTCTACCTAATCCCATGTCTGTGCTCCAGTCATTTATTTTGCTCTTGAAAATGCAATTAAAAATTAAGAATGAGCAACGCTTTTTGCTTCCTGCTTGCTGTTGATGCCCAGATTTTCAAACTTTTTTCATGGGATATGGGTGACACTGGCTAGGCCAGCTTTTTTTGCCCATCCATAATTGCCCCTGAGATGACATCACTGTTGCTGGGTGCTTGGAGATCTCCTTGACTTGGCACCAAATTCAAACTAACATAAGGAAAGTAGAAATCTACGCCAAAGATGTCACTAGGCATTTGTGGGCAGCTTTCCTCAAGACTAGCAGTGAGCAACATCGCTTTGGATCCGACCTCAAAATCCAGGGTTAATATGTGAGCTCAAAACCACTGGTTCAATCATATTTAAACAATGGAAAACAAAATCAGAATAAAGGAGAGGAGACAGAAGCAGTCCATGCCTATATTGCAGCAACATTCAGGCTTGGGCTGTCAAGTGGCAAGTTACATGCGCGCCACACAAGTGCCAGGCAATGACCATCTCCAACAAGAGAGAATCTAACCATTCCCCCTTGACATTCAATGGCATTACCATCCCCCTCTACCAACATCCTACCATGGGGCTACCATTGACCAGCAACTGAACTGGACTAGCCATTTAAATACTGTGACGACAAGAGGCTGGGGATTCTGCAGCGAGTAACTCGCCTCCTGATTCCCTAAAGCTTGTCAATCACCTGCAAGGCACAAGTCAGGAGTGTGATGGAATACTCTCCACTTGCTTGGATGAGTGCAGCTCCAACAACACTCGAAGCTCGACACCATCCAGGAAAAAGCAAGCCCATTAGATTGGCACCCCACCCACCACATTAAACATTCACTCTCTCCACCATCGACGCACACTGGCAGCAGTATGCACCACATATAAGATGCACTGCAGCAACTTGCCAAGGCAGCAGCTTCCAAACCCACGATCTCTACCGCCTAGAAGGACAAGGGCAACAGATGCATGGGAACACCACGATCTACAAGTTCCCCTCCAACCACACACCACCCTGACTTGGAACTATATCGCAGTTCCTTCACTGCTGGGTCAAATTCTTGGACCTCCCTCCCTAACAACACTGTGGGTGTACCTACACCACATGGGCTTCGGTGGTTCAAGAAGGTGGCTCACCAAGGTGGCTCTCTCAAGGACAATTAGGATTGGGCAATAAATGCTGACCTAGCCAGCAATACCCACATCCCATAAACAAATGAAAAAAAAACCCTCTGGTTGTCTCCTACAAGACAGTGCAATATCATCGTAAATAAATATTTCATAATCATCATCTAATACGTTATGTTTTAGATCATGATTTTAGCTGTAAAATAACGCTGCTTTTTAACACAAAACAAAATAATTCACCCACCTCACCCTTGTAACTCAGTCCATGCAATAGCTTAGTTTAATATCAGGTTGAGGGAGTCGATGTTTAGGCCAGTGTATGAACTGACGATCAAGCGGACTACTTTGACCTGGATGGGGTTGAGTTTCTTGAGTATTATAGCACTTCCATCCAAACAAGTGCGGAGTCTGCAATAACACTGGCGACTGGTGGTGGAGAGATCTTGGTGAGTCCGGTGATGAGCCATTTGTCGTTGAGTAGCCAACAGTTACCTCGTTGTAACTCTGGCACTTGCCATAGCTGAGCTATTAGAGCTGAGCTGCAGGAAATAGATGTGTACAAAAAGTCATTCATTTGTATGATCAGCTTTTTGTGCTCAAATTATCTTTCAAAGTAGGGCTTTATACAAGTATTGGGACAGAATGTTAATTATCTATTGGGCGAGTCAACTTCACAACATCATTCATGGTCAGATCATTCATTAATTTGTTAGTTCTGTGATGTTGAAATTTCAGAAGCAAAACATGACGTATATCTTAGGTAGTCAGTGATTTCTAGAGTTTTTAAATGGATAGCTGATTAGGCTGGTAAAATGCTGCAGATGCTGGAAACCTGAAATCTGAACAGAAAATGATGGAAACACTCAGAAAGAGAGAAAGAATTCATGACTGAGAGTCTCTCTGCACAGATGCTGCATGACTTATTGAACATTTCCAACATGTGTTATTTATATGTATAGCAGATTACACTCCCTTTCTCTCCATTGTGTAATTAACTCTATGGTCTCTCCTTTTATCAGAGTTGCAAGAAGTGTTGCCATTCTCAGTGAGTCAGGAGAGAATAATTTGAAAATCAGCCATTAGTATGCAAATTTGATTGTTATTTCCATTCTTTTTTTCCCTTTATGTCCTACTCAATGCATGGTAATTGATGAACCTTTGCATGCAGAAAATTAATGCTGTCCAAAAAAAGCAACAATTGGTTCTAAAATATGGAATACATTGCTGTGCAGGATATTGGAATTCCTACAAACATCATGACAGACATAACAGTATTATGGGAACAACAATTTGCATTGATGAACCGCCTTCAATAAACCATCCCCAAAGGCACTTTAGAGGAGGGTGATGAAGCAAAGTTGGACACTGAGGCACATAAGGCAATGTTGCACCACTGTCAATGCCACTCTTAATGGCACTGTTAACAGGTGTGTCTTTTCTAACATCTTAATATTTCAACTCTAGATCATTCTTTAAGGGTAATTCTAATCTTGTGATACCTTCAAGAGTGTCTGTCTTAACATCTGTCTTAAGGTAAGCTTTTGATGACAGTAAGCTGTTGAAGGTGAAATAATGAAAATCCTGTCTGGTAATTGTTTTTAGCTATTGGATTCATATGCTTCCATAAGATCTTGCTCCAATCTTCTAAAGTGATAGAGCATTGCATTTGAACACATTTCTGTTTAAAATAATCAATTTAATTTGTTTTACAAAAGATGAACTACATTACGAAGTCATATCTATAGTTATATATTTACAGAAGATATCCTTCTTCTTAATTCCTCAAGTCAATAAAATAATAAAACTATAGCAACTCTAAAAACAAAGTTAACTCTTCATAAATAACTTATATAATGCACTATTTATTTTCCCAGTACTCCCTATCAGTGTGAGGGCTCAATTAATTTTGCTCGCTCTTTTGCAAATTCAAAGATAATTTCTGTCTTCCTGGAGTTTCAAACTGTTTCCTGTGAGATTTTCAAACAGATCCTTAGATTTAAATGGAATATAAAAATAAATAGCCAAACAGTGCAAAAGTGGGGAATCTGAAACGAAAATCGAAAAATATGGAAAGGTGCAGGTCAGTCAGCATCTTTGGAAAGAACCAACTGTGTGAAATGAAAGCGAAAAAATCTCAAAGTGGGAAGTGAGACTAATTGGATAACTCTTTCAAACAGCCAGCAACAGGCACAATGAGCTTAATGGCCTCCTTTTGTGCTGTCAGTTTCTATGAAATACATAGCACATCATTTTGAATCTGAAGGAAGGACAGATCAAATGCTATTTTAGAGGCTATTTGCAGAATTTTCTGGATCCTGAATATCCCTTCATTTTGAATTTGAAAAGAAACTGGGGGCCATATACAAACAGAACCAATCGTGGAGAATAATCAAACTGCTCATTGTTTATGATTGAACTATTCTTTTATCTAGCCCATAATCAACACAATTTGGAATGTTGTATCAAAATAAGTTTTGTACAAGAATCCGTATTACAATTGTACTTTTTAAATTGCTTATAGGTTTAAAGCTAGAGCATGTATAATGACAAAAATATATTTTGTCATAACCACCTATAGCTACAGTTATTAGGTGATTAGATAAAATGCATGTAAAGTCATTGCTGTAAATTATTAATCATTCCTCTAGCAAAATAAATATTTGTGATGACTGTGCAGCTTTAATTCAATTATTCTGTTTTGTTCAGCAATACAAGTGTTTTCCATGACTGTTCAGAGCAAGATAGATCTCAATAAGTTAAAAATTGCAATGATTTTTCTCCCACAGCTCATATTGTGCCTTTGCATATAAAAACAAATCTCTGTGTATGATTATTCTTTGCAGAAGGGAGGAATGCACTTATTGCATCAAGTTCCAGAGAAACCTTGAATTACCTTGTAGAGCAGGAGTTATTGCTTATGGAAATAATCAGCTGCCTAGCATGACCATCAATCACCAACAGATATTGATTTGTGACCAGTTTGAACCAGCCTTTTCTTATTTATTTCAGCTCCAAAGAAGGGTTACACCTGAAACCTAACCTATCATCTTCAAACTTTCACTATTTTATACTTGCAGCACTTAATGCTTATATTTCGGGTTTCTGACATTTGTATGTTACCTTTAATTTGTATTTAGATTTGTGACTTAAACATTTGCACCTAATTAATGAAGCAGAAGTGACCATCGTGTCTCAATTTACTTGTTTTAAGGTTATAGTTATCCTGGCACTTTTACATCAGTTTTATTTTGCATGAATGTTTGTGCAAAAGTGACCTTATAATTTGGAGGCCTGCTTATCTCTCTAAAGCGATGAGGTGCAAGTCCTCCACACCCCAGAAAGGCATCTTGCATCAATTTGACTTTGCACTGAATGCAACATGAACGCAGTCCAAAGAGGGTTTTTCTTTTCCTCATTATCCCATCATATCCCTTACACTGTGCCTTGTCTGCAGGTGACCAATGAGTATCCACGTGCTTGAAGTTTGTTGGCATGGTGACCAACAGCATTCTAGTAAAGGCTGTTCCATCTTCCTGAATGGCTTTCATATGGTAGTTCAGCTGCAGTCACACATTGGAGTCTTGGACCATTTCACCACGTCTAAAGCAATTTGCTGTAGTTGGGATTTGTTTTCATTGTGTTTTGGGATAAACTACCTGATGCTGATTGAAACAGTTACAGATTACAATCATAGAATCATACATCAAAGAAGATGACCAGTTGATCCAAAGTGCCTGTGCGGGCTCTCTGAAAGAGCTTCGAGTTAGAGCCACTCCACTCATCTTTCCCCATAACCCAGCAACGTTTTCCTTGTTTGGTAGAAAGACTTTTTGAAAATTACCAGGAGAAACTTTGTTATATGTGGCAACATATATAGTTGTGTACTCGTTAAAAAAAGTGTTTCCTTCTTCATCACTTTACTCCCTCTCCTCCTGAAGATACAGGTCATCCCATGTGTTCCTTTGCTGTAACCGGTTCAGAAACTTGTAGCTCCCTTTCTACCAGCAGCATGGCTGTATCTACACTAGAAAGCAGCTTACCACCACCTTCTCAAGGGCAATTATGGATGAGCAACAAATGCTGGCCCAGCCAGTAACGCTTACGCCCCATGAAAGAATTAAAAAAAACTGCTTTGTATCATTTTTACATGCATGGAAATGGTAAAACATAGTGGATTGAACAGCGAATTACAAGCCCTTTATCCTCTGTATTTTGACAACACTCCATCAGTACTCTATCAGGATCTGGTGATACACAGCTGCCACTTAAAACAGAGATAAAGCATTCACCTGCTTAACCAACCAGATCACCATCTGCAATATGTTGATCTGTAAAATCAGATTTCACGTTGAATAATCACACAGCTGAACTTAGCAATTTGAAAAAGGAAAGACAAATTCTTTACATAAGTAATGGTTGTTTAGTTTGGTGTTGTGAGACTGAAGCACATTGAGTGCTGCTGACAGAATATTAATGCCAAAATGAGAATGAATTAGCATAAAATACTGAGACGTATTAAGCAGCATGTGTTGGAATGATAAGGGGATTAAGGAATTCTACAGGGATTCTTCCAAGAATATATCTTTAAATGGAGAAACAGAGGCAAAATTCTTTTGCAAATACAATATATTTGAATATAGAATAAATAAAGCTTACTGGATTTTAGTGAAATAGGAGGAACTCTTTCACTATTCTAAATGGGTCAGAAGTATCCATGATATAAGAAGCAAAGTTTAAATGTTTTGATGCTATTTTGGAATTAGTAGGCTGGTAAACAATATGTGTCTCAGTATCTTGCATACTCAATCCCAAAAGAACTGCAAAGATTTAAGGTAATTTGCAAAAGGAGCAATGGCGATATGATAGTTGTATGGCAGGTTGGTAGGATCAGGAATGCACTGCCTGAGAGTGTTGGGAGGCAGGTTCAATTGAGGCATTCAAGACAGAATTGATTATTCTAGAGGAAAGGGTTATTGTTTATATTAATTAGATAATGATGTTAATAATGATGTAAGCATGACATCAGGGTCAGATGACCAACAGACTCCAAGGGAGCAAGACACAAAACAGTCTGTGTCCAAAGAATAAGGTACTTACCATGAGGTCTTGGATGTAAATGGTTGGAAATAATTCAAAAGAAACAATTAATACAGACTATGGGTTGAATTTCCATTGGGGGGGGGTGGGGGGGTTTGTAGAGGAGCAGTCGGGAGTGAGCATGAACACAATCGGTGCCCCCGATCTGGTGCGCGCTGCTATTTTACATGGGCGGGCCAATTAAGGCCCGCCCAGCGTGACCCTCACCCAGAAGCACTGAGCGCTCCCTGTGTGGGCGAGGGGGGAGGTTTTGTGAGAAATGCAAAGGCCTCCTGGGCTCTTCGCCTACCCACCAACCTTAAGGTTGGACAGGCAGCTCATTTAACTATTTGAATTAGTTTCTAACAGGCCTTAATAAGCCTTTGACAGTTTGGCGGGCATGCGGCGGAGTCCGAACTGAAAATCTAAATGATGCATAGTGCCATCAGGATGCCCAGCTGACGTCACTGCGCATCATTTTACGCATTGGCAAGCAGGCCCTGCCCTCACTCGCCAACCAGAAAATTCTTCCCTATGCGTAGAGTAAGAGGATAAAAGAGCATGAGGAGATTGGTGGTGACACAGGATAAACGAGCACGAGGTCAGTGACAGAGATACAGGATAAAAGAGCACAAGGAGAGCAGCAGAGACACAGGGTAAGAGAGCACGAGGAGAGTAGAGACACAGGATGAAAAAGCACAAAGAGAGTGGCAGAGACAGGATAAAAGAACATGAGGAGAGCAACGGAGACACAGGATAAAAGAGCATGAAGACCTTATAGTTAAGAAGCATACCTTAGTTGTCAGTGGTACTAACATTCAATAAACACAGTAAGTTGTAGCATACATAGGAAGAAAGTTATTAAATTAAATAAAATAATATAAGTTAGAATGGCAGGACAGTATGTTGCAGCTGTGGGATGTGGGAGTTTTTGGATGCCAAGGCAATCCACGAAGTCATCTGCATAAAGTAAACAGCTGGAGGAATTCCAGATCAGGATTATTGATCTGGAAGCCAAAATGCAGACACTGCGCAACATAAGGGAGGGGGAGAAATACCTGGATACTTTGTTACAGAAGACAGTCACACCTCTTAGAAGAGGGTCATCTGTTTTGGTCAGCAGCGAGGGAGAGGAGGATGTGACTGTCAGTGAGGCAGCTAATGGGATCGAGCAGACATTAGGGGAGGAGCCTCAGGCTTTGCAATTGTCAAACAGGTTTGAGGTGCTCACAACCTGTGTAGATGAAAGAGAAGTCTGCAAGGTGGATGAGCTGGCTGGCCATGGCACTGTGGTACAGGAAGCCATTCAAGTTGAAGTGGAGGTGGGTGTGTGCAAAAAGAAATGTAATGGTAGTAGGGGATAGTACAGTGAGGTAATTGACACTGTTCTCTGCAGCAAAGAATGACAGTCCAGATGGCTATGTTGCCTGCCAGTGTTTGAGACATCAGCTCAGGGTTGGATAGGAACTTGCAGTGGGAGGGGGAAGATCCAGTTGTCGTGGTCCATGTAGGTACCAATGACATAGGTAGATCAAGGAAAGAGGTTCTGCAAAGTCAATATGAAGAGGTAGGTGCCAAATTAAGAAGTAGAACATCAGAGGTTATAATTTCTGAATTATTACCTGAGCCAAGTGCAAATTGGCATATGGCAAATAAGATTAGAGAGACAAATGCGTGGCTCAAAGACTGGTGTTGGAGAAATGGGTTCCAATTTGTGGGGCACTGGCATCAGTGTTGGGGGAAGTGGGTCTCTACCACTGGGACAGTTACACCTGAACCATGCTGGGATGAGTGTCCTTGCAAATCACATAACTAGGGAAGTAGAGAGGGCTTTAACCTAAACAAGAGGAGTGGGGGATCTAGTTTGGGTAAAGGTAGCACTTGGGTAAAGGTAGAGTCAAGAAAGGAGAGCAAATAGTAATATGAGAAATGAGGGTCAGAGAATGGCAGGAAAAGACAGAGAAAAAACGTAAGAATACATTAACAGTCAAGATTAGATGTTACAAAGGTAACAATAAGACAAAACTGAAGGCTCTCCATCTGAATGCACATAGCATTCATAACAAAGTAAATGAATTGACGGCCCACATTGAAGCAAACAAATATGATCTGATAGCCACATCTCCATAATTGCTGCAGGACAACAAAAATTGAGTCCTTAATATTGAAGGCTACATGACATTCAAGAAGAATAGGAAGCTAGGTAAACATGGGGCGAGTAGCACTGTTAATCAAAGATGGCATTGGTGCAATAGTTAGAGATGACCTTGGTTCAGGAGATCAGGATATAGAATCAGTTTGGGTGGAGATGAGGAATAGTAGGGGGAAGAAGTCATTAGTGGGAGTGGTCTACAGGCTCCCTAACAGTAGCCCACAGTGTAGACAAAGCATTCAAGATAAAATATTGTTTGTTTGTGATAAAGGGATGGCAATAATCATGGCTGATTTTAATCAACACATAAACTGGAAAAATCAGATTGACAGTAATAACTCAGATGATGATTTCTTAAGATGCTTTTGAGATAGCTGCTCAGAGCAGCATGTTCTGGAGCAGGATATATTAGACTTGGTATTGTGTAACATGTCAGGATTATTAGAGTAAAGGCATCCCTAGGTAGCAGTGGCCATAATTTACATCCAGTTTAAAAGGCAGAAGAGCAGGTCTGAGACTAGTATCTTAAACTTAAATAAGGGCAACTATGTGGGGATGAAAGTTGAGCTAGCTGAAGTGAACTGGGAAATTAGGCTAGAGGATGGATCAATAGAGAAACAGTGGTAGACATTTAAGGGGATATTTCAGAGTATTCACAATAAGTACATTCCTACTGTAAAGAAAAATCTAAGGGGAGGATCTACCACCTGTGGTTAACTAAAGATGTTAAGGAAAGCATCAAACTTGAGGAAAATTCACGCAGCTCCGCAAAGATGAGTGGCAGGACAGATGATTGGGCAGAATTTAAAGAACGGTAGAAAATGACTAAAAGGTTATTCAGGAGAAAGAAATTAGAGTATGAGCAGAAGCTAGCTAGAAATGTAAAGATGGATAGCAAGAGTTTCTACAGGTACTTAAAAAGGAAAAGAGTAAGTAAAATGAGTGTTGGTCCTCTAGAGAGTGACAGTGGGGAGTTAATAGTAGATAGTAAGGAAATGACAGAAGAAATAAACAAATATTTTGCTTCTTTGTTCACTATAGAGGATACAAAAAACATTCCAGTAATAACCACAAATCAGGAGGCAATTGGGAGAAAGGAACTCGGTGAAATTGAAATCATTAGGGAAATGGTACTGAGCAAATTGATAGAGCTGCAGGCTTTGGGTCCCAATGGACAATATCCCAGGGTCTTAAAAGAGGTGGCTAATGAGGTAGTTGATGCGCCAGTGTTAATTTTCCAAAATTTGCTAGATTCTGGAACATCAGACTGGAAAGTAGCAATTATAACCCTTCTATTCAAGAAGGGAGGGAGGGAGGGAGAAAACAAGAAAGTGGAGGCCAGTTAGCTTGACATCTGTCATGGGGAAGTTATTAGAATCGATAATTAAGGAGGTTATAGGTGGACACTTAGAAGAGCACCAGGCAATAGGGAAGAGTCAGCATGGTTTTGTGAAAGGAAAATTATATTTAACAAATTTACTGGAGTTTCTTGAAGGAGTAACATGAGCAGTGGATAAAGGGGAGCCTGTAGATGGACTGTACTTGGATTTCCAGAAGGCATTGATAGGTGCCACATCAAAGGTTATTATGGAAAATAAAAGCACATGGTATAGGGGGTAACATGTTAGCATGGATAGAAGATTAGCTGGCTGACAGAAAGCAGAGAGCATGCATAAATGGGTCTTTTTCTGACTGGACAGATGTGGAGTCTATACTGGGGCCTCAACTTTTTATGATTTACATCAATGACTTAGATGAGGGGAGTGAAGACATGGTTGCTAAATTTGCAGTTGACACAAAGATAGATAGGAAAGTATGTCATGAAGAAGATATGAGGATGTTGCTGATGAGTATAGATAGGTTGAGTGAGTTGGCAAAGATCTGGAAAATGGAGTTTAATATGGGAAAATGTGATGTTGTTCACTTTGGCAAGAAGGACAAAAAGCAGAGTATTACATAAATGGAGAATGGATGCATAATTCTGAGGTGCAGAGGGATCTAGGTATTCTAGTACATGACTCAAAATGTTAGTACGCAGGTGCAGCAAGTAATTAAGAAGGCTAATGGAATGCTATCCTTTGTTACGAGAGGGACTGAACATAAAAGTAACAACGATATGCTTCAGTTATACAGGACATCGGTGAGACTGCACCTTGAATACTGTGTGCAGTTTTGGTCTCCTTATTTAAGGAAGGATGTAAATGCAGTGAAGGTGGTTCAGAGGAGGTTTACTAGATTAATACCTGGAATGAGTGGGTTGTCTTATGAGGAAAGGTTGGATAGACTGGGCTTGTTTCCACTGGAGTTTAGAAGAATGAGGGGTGATTTAAGTATATAAGATCCTGAACGATCTTGAAAAGATGGATGTCAAAAGGATATTTCCTCTTGTGGGTGAGTCCAGAACTAGGGGACACTGTTTTAAAATTAGGGGTCGCCCTTTTACGACAGAGATGAGGAGAAATCTTTTCTTGCAGAGTGTTGTACGACTTTGAAATCCTTTGCCTCAAACGATGGTGGAGGCGAAGCCATTGAATATTTTTAAGGCAGCGGTAGATAGTTTCTTGTTAGGCAAGGGAATCAAAGGTCATCCGGGTTAGATAGAAATGTGGAAATCGAAACACAAGATGATCATCTATGATCTTATTGAATGGCGGAGCAGGCTCGAGGGGCCGAATGGTCTACTCCTATTCCTATTTCTTATGTTCTTATGTAGAAACCTTATCCAGCTAGAATACAACACAGACAAAGGACAATGATCCAAACCAATTGTTATCTAAAAAGGGAGGATGCAGAGTGCTATGGGGTGACAATAGGGAGTGGCACTAGGTAAATTGCACTTTCAGAGAGCCAGCACAGACATGATGAGCTGAATGGCTTCCTTCTGCACTGTGACCATTCCATGATTCTAATTAAGCAGTTGGATTGCAGTCAAGGGCCCATAAAACTCTCCAAGTAAACAAACAAACTTCACAACTGCCATTTCAACAGATGTCCAAACTGAATACATAAAAGCAATGGGAAAAGAATAAACATTTACATGTTGTTATCATACCAGACTATCCTTTCAATAGTATGAAATGTACTTTCCCTTTTATCCATTAAATTAAATTTATGAAGACTTTGCCACATTTACAATGTTGCTCTTTTACTTGATAGCTTAATTGCCAGCTAGCAGAAGATACAACCTGGCAAATGCATTGTTTAAGGAGTAATTACATCTTCCAATCACAGCACTGTCATAACTCACCTTTCTGAACACAGAAATAACTCATGCTACAGCAATTAATGATGAACTGTAAAGGACACAAAACCATTTTACTTACCTTTTAAGCTCTCCCCACCTTGAATCCATGGTTCATGCCTCCAGGTAACTGGTGTAAAACCTGACAATTGCTAAAATGTGGCTGCCTCTCAATAAGTCCATAATATTGTCAGTTGCTTCCTTCATAGGAGCAGGGGAGTACTGGGCCCATTCCCTCCCTGCACCCTTGTGAAAATGGCCAAGGTCAGAAAAGGAGGTAGAATTCTGGCCCCCACACTTGGTGGCCAATTTTTCTGGTCCCACCTCTATTTGGTCCCAGTCAGAACAATGAAACCCCTGCCATGATGTGACACAAGCCTAGTGTTAGCCCCAGAATGAGACTAGTAGCTATCATCTGAACAGATCTGGCATATAGGATTATTGTGTGCATGATAAAGGCTTAATGGGATCTTCAATCACCTACAAAGAGTGTTTTTTTTCATTGAAAGAACTTGAAAGCACCTAGGTTGAAAAGATTAAGAGAGTGCATGAGGTGAATTAAGAACTAAGCTGAATCCAACATAGTGCCTTAGAAGCACATAGATTCTATGAGTTAGGAAGGCTGAGTGAGGAAGGATTTGCTTAGTTTAGAAGTACAGGGAATGAATACATTTGGGTGATACTTCAATAGTGATGTTACAATAGGGAGAAAGAGCATGTCGGATTGAAGTATTTCAGCATTTTCTCAGAGAGGTCATGATATAAACCTATTAGCAGTTGTCGAATTGCTCTTAATCATTGGCATTAACAAAACCTGTGTTAATTAACCTCGATTGCCAGGTTGTAATATTGCATGCCTTGTGATCTGAAATAAGAGTGATCCAGATTGCAAAGGGTTAATATCTCTATTGAAAACCCTTTAAAATACCAGCTCTTCAGAAGAATTTAGTGACGCAGGAGAGCTAATTAATTGTATCCAGGCACAAATACCTGCTGTCTAAGTTGCTATGGATACTCTGCAAGGTTTTTGCCCCCCCATAGTTTCATTCATTCACTAAGATTGGGTCATTTTGATTATATTGTAACAGGCTTTAAGTTTTTTTTAACAATTTGGGAGGTTGATGGCGCTTTTACAAAAGGAAAAAAATAACTGGAAATGCCAGATCTCTGAAATTTAAAATAGGAAGTATACAGCTGATGGAAAAGAAAAAAGGCACATTAATGTTTAAGGCATCAATCTTTCATCAGGCCTGGATAGTGGAAACTAAGTGAGCCCTTTCATAGAACAGAAGAAAATAAGAGGTGGGGCTGGCCAGGGTGTGGGAGAAACAACTTAAAATAGCAAGTCAGAGATGCTGACTCCTGTCACACCAGGGCAGTTTATGGATTTTATGCCCAGATATGTTTGTCTGAAAGACTGAGAAGAGATAAAACTCAATGGATAATATAGGAAGATGATTACAATGAGGTCATCCATAAACATGAAAAGAAAAATATGAAGATTGCTAAATTATAATGATAAGGTTTGGAAAGGATTCACACCCCCATCTCCTCCCCCAAACAACTCCAAAATGGAGGTAAACAAAATGGAAGGCAGATGAGAGGGATTGGGGTGGTAGCTGATGTTTGAAGGAGTTAAATTCAGTGTTCAGGCCAGAAGGGTGGTGAGAGCCTTGTAGAAAGGGGAGGTATTTTTCTTGACCATAGTGTTGAGCTAATTTGAAGCAGAGTAAGAGGCCAAAGACAGAAAAGACTGATTTAGAATGGAAGCAACAGTTGAACTGGCAAGCTATAAGGTCATGAAATTGGTCACCCAATCTGTGGTCTTGTCATTGTGGAGGACTGTACCAGGAGGGAGCATGTTAAAATTGTTGTCTAATTCTTTGACTCTAAGGCATAAGGATATTTTTGGGCCCTAGATGACAGTGTTGGAAGATGATTAATTAACAGGTGCCGCATCTGCTACTGTTGCATAGGAAGATACCACGGAAGACCTACCAGAGTTCAGGGTGATGAAGGGAGCATAAGGACAGAAGGAACTCATTCAGCCCCTTTGAGCCTATAACATCATTCAATCAGATCATGCCTGATCTCTACATTTATTCTATTTCTTTAATATGTTCCATCTTCCTCCCACCCCCCACCCCAAAAAAAATTGTTAGTCACAGTTTTGAAAAATCTAAAATCTTAATTGATCCAGTCCTTACAAACTTTTGAAGAAAACAGGTTCCAGATTTCCACTCCCCTTTTTGTGAAAACATACTTCCTTATTTTAATATTAAATGTCCAATTTAGGTCTATGCCCTCTTCATTGAGTTATTCACCTGGTGAGTCATGCTGCTGCCTCTGAGCCAGAAGCTCCGGGTTCGAGCCCCACTCCAGGACTTGATGGCCAAGGAAGGTGCATTCATACTTCACCCAAACAGGTTGAATATCAACCTGCAAATCATTCCAACTGCCAAAGGCAGGCAGTAAGAGTAGGAGCGATGCCTAGTCAACCATGAGAAACAAAGAATGTTGGAGCCTCTATCATCACTATGCATAGCTCCGAACAAGATCATACATGTAAAGTGCATGTTGCCACAGCATGTCGGACCCTGAGTGAACTGTAATACACCACCACCAATTGAGTCTCCACTACCAATGGAAATAGTTTATCTGTATCTACCCAATTATCTACCCTTTCTGGTAAGTACTAAAATGAAGATGTAGAAAGAAAATGGGCACATATGTAAATAATAGAGTTTAGATGAAAGGAAATTAGTCCGGTAGGGCAGGCAAATGCTCTAACAGTGGTCTTGCTTGTACAGTCTTTTATGTGTATTTTAGGGAACAGGTACAAACAGGCTATGTAGGAATGTGGGGTTGGGATTGGAGGCAGTGAGAAGGGACAATTGGTTATAGCCAAGGAAATGATGCTTTGGTATTTGGTTATGGGATTATGGTCCAAAAGTAGATAGGAAGAGGCATTAAATAGCTGCTGTTCAGGTTCAGCCAAGCAGAGCTTCTTCTGTCAGATAACAACAACGCTAAGCTTATCAGCGGGCTCACGGAAGAGAAGCTAAATGAAAGGAGGATTGCATGTCTACAAATCAGAGCGAGATAGATTGGAATGAGTAAGGGAGTGGAGAAACTCCAATCATCAATATCACAGTAAAATTCTTAAAGGAAACAGTGAGAGAGGATGAGAGGTATGGATTGAGAGAGCAGGAAGCTTGTTGACAAGTGAAAGAAGGTGATCATATTGTGATTATGACGCTCTGTTGGTAGCACACCCTCTGATTGTTAAGTGCAAAGGCAATTATCAGTTAATTGATTTGATCATTTTTCATGAATTATTACACCATCATCTTTTGTTACCTTTTTCAATTTATAGCTTGTTCCTGTAACATTTGTGAACATGAATATGGGGAAGTTATTGACTGCCCTTCAAAGCAATAATAGTAAATTAGTATCCCACAGATAACTAAAATATCCTAAAAGACTGACCAACAGATATTATTGGAAATACAGTACCATTTTTGTTTAATCTGAGGGATAGTATTTTCCACTTATAACTTAAATCTTCAGTTCATAGTTTGGTGAGAGGTTATTAGCTTTTGTTCGATTGCCTGCTGATATTACAGGCTGAAGACTACACCCACTGATGTAAATTACCCTAACATTGATTCAACCACTCGACTGCTTTTCAGGTGGTCATTTTAATGAAACAGCGGTAGCCTTAGAGTAAAGCTTTGATACCATGAGTTGGATTTCCATTACAGAATATATTTCTATCCATGCTGTGTTTCTTAATATCAGATCAACCTGCTAATGGCTGCCTGAGGAGAAGAATTAACACATACAGAAATAGCTCTGTGTAAAAAGAAAATGACAAACTCACCAACAGATTAACCCATTAGGTAAAATATAGGCCTGGATTTTGTGGTCAGTGCTAAGAGCCGGTGCTTGCCCCTGACCTCAAAGAAAGCTGCCCACAAAAGTTTGGTGGGTACCAGAGTATCAATTTCCCCTAGTCCAATGTGACTTTCAATATGGCGCCACCTGTAGCGAATCTGTGGCATCCAGCAACAGTGAAATCATCAAGCAGGTTGAGCAGCAAATCAGATTGAAGGATTCTGACAGACAGCCAATGAGCAAAGGTTAAAATTCACTTTTCAATAATTTCAGAAAAAATAAAGATTGGGACATAGATATAGAATTCAGGGGAGGCGGTGGCCTAGTGGTATTGTCACTGACTAGTTTTCCAGAGACCCAGGGTAATGCCCAGGATTCAAATTCCACCATAGCAGATGGTGAAATTTGAAGTCAATAAAAAAATCTGGAATTAAAAGTCTGATGACAGTCATGAAACCGTTGCCAATTGTTGTAAAAACCCGTCTGGTTCACTTATGTCATTTAGGGAAGGAAATCTGCTGTCCTTACCTGGTCTGGCCTACATGTGACTCCAGAGCCACTGCAATGTGGTTGACTTTTAAAAAATGCCCTCTGAACAAGGGCAATTAGGGATGGGCAATAAATGCTGGTCTAGCCAGCGATGCCCACATCCCATGAACAAATAATAAAAAATAAAGTAGAAGCTGAAATATCACAGACAAACTTTAAAAAATAAAATGGAATTTACTTCTTATTCTTTTTATCAGGGAATGGAGGGAATAACACTACACAGTTATAAAATTAGTTTTTTTTTCAGGACCAGAGAGGTTGGTCAACAGAAATTATAACTTAGTACATCTTTAAAAACTAAATTATACCTCATTCATCAAGGTGTATAATCCATTTCTTTTTACAGCAGGAATAATGTGCAAGAAGTTGAAGTTAAAGACTACAGTAGCACATCATGTGGAACAGCAGAGATATCAGTGATAACAATGTCCAGATTTTTGCACTTAACTGAATGTGCCCAGACGCTGGAAGTCACTGTTAGTTTTATGCAGTAGTGTCAGTGAATGGTGACAGTTTTGCTGCCATTACAACCACAAATTTTGGGCCATAGGGCTTTGGTCTTCGGTATCAAGGTTATGTTTAATTCATTCTGGGATCAGCCCCTTTTGTTTACGAAATGCCTCTCAAGGTAACTTCAGCAAATATTGATCTCTCAGTTCTTTGAGGCCAGTGGCTCCTGGGAGCACATAAAAACCTTTGCAAAATAATTGTCTTTCAGTAGACAGATCATCGATTGTTGTGTGCTTGTTCATACAGACCTAGATCCACAGTAAATCTGCATGAGAGTTTCAGTAAACAAGGGGCAGGGTTTCAGGTGGTGACATGAGTGAGAGTGCCACAGCTTTGTAGAAGATATTTTTTAGAAATATTTTGGACTGTTACAAAATGTTGAAGTGCAACTAAGGTGTGAGTTGGGCTGGAATGATCTGATGCATCTCCAGCTCTTACCTCAAAAAGACCTGCCTCCAGAATTCATTTGTTTTCTTCATGGATCTCCCAATAATGACAAAAGGCCAAAATATGCCTCCTAATCATGCTCCATTATTTGTTGCACTGCTTCAGATCTTGTATTATGGTCTGGCACTTGTTTTAAAAAGGTTTCCTATATTAGTTATAAAAGGTACCTAACTTACCATTGCATTTTAAAGTTTATCATATGGAACATCCTCACTTTTTCTTCTTGCTTATTGCTGAGACAATTCCTGCTACCAGTCACTGATTTGTTTCTTCAGTTTACTCAGGCTCTGTCATGTTCTAGCTGCTGTTCCTGCTTCCAGCTTGCATCCTTGGACCTTTCAGCTTCTGCTGCCAGCCTACATTTGGTAGCCTCATAAGTTTGGCCAATCTTCAAGTAACATACTAAACATGCTGAAATCTGGTCTCCAATTTGGTCCCGGTGTATAGAGCAAATCAGCTCTAGATGTATGGTGGTTTTCATGTTGAACACTTCGGGGATGAGGACTCGAAACCTCAACTCTTTTCTTCTCCGCCGATGCTGCCAGACTTGCTGAGTTTTTCCAAGTAATTCTGTTTTTGCTTTGGATTTCCAGCATCCGCAATTTTTTGTTTTTACTTTGGGGAAGCTGCTGGCTGAGTGGTAATGTTATTGGACTGGTACTCCAGAGGCCCAAGTTAATGCTCTGGAGACATGGGTTCAAATCCCACCATGGAAACTCGTGGAGCTTAAAATTCAATTAATAAAATCTATAATTGATAAGTAATCTCAGTAATGGTGATCAAGACAACTATCATCAATTGATGTAAAAAAGCCATCTGGTTCACTAATGTCCTTGGGAAGGAGAGCTGCCTTTCTTACTTAGCCTGGCCTACATGTGGCTCCAGATCCACAGCAATGTGGTTGCCTCTTAACTGCCCTCTGAAATGGCTAGCAAGCCACTCAATTCAGGGGCAATTAGGGATGGGCAATAATTACTGGCCTTGCCATGGACACCCACATCCCATGAAAGAATACAAAAAAAAATTTGGAAGTAGTCCAATAAAACCATAATTCAATCAGACCCATACTGCTTGCCTTGTGCATTTTGTTTCAGTTACTACATTGTGATAGTCTCCTTGATTTACATGTATGGAATGCTGCATATACCATAAAAATGATATAATAGGGTAGATGATCATGTTCCATACAATCCACCAATGCAGTGGCATATACTGAACACAAATTATGAATTTCTAGCACAAAATTTTTATCAAAAAGAAATATACAATGTTTGTTATCAACTGTATTCACCATGTTATTTGAATATAAATATTGGATCAAATTAGGTAAATATTCCTGTAAGTGGGGTCATAGGTAATGTCAAGTGAGGTGGTCAGTGTCCTTTCATAATAAACTTCACTTGGACCAACATTTCCAATCAGTTCCCAGTTTGCTTTAGTTTGCCAGATTAAACTCAGCTACCAAGACAAGGCCCATCAAATTAATCAAGACAAGTTATTCAAGAAAGGCTGATATTATCTTAGAAAGTAAGGAGGAGAGAGAAACACCATTCATGCTAAATCTTTCTCAGAAGAGTTGTTGAGTTGATCATCTTGGTTCTGCGGATAACATGGCGTCCGTTCGATTTATATCCGTTGGCATTGGTTTAATTCCACTTGTCCTTCAGGTGAGGAGCTCTACATAGAGTGGTCTGAGTGTTAGAATACCACATCACTTTAGTGTTCAGCATTAATGAAAATGGGAAAGGGAGTGGGCGAGCAGACTTCTCTGAGAGTTGCATGGGCATTGCAAGAGGACTTAAATCAATTTTGTTGCAATAGGACTTGTTGAAAGATTTCCTGCTCTGAATTAATCTTGCCTCAGAATATTCCATTGTAGTAATAAACATCTTCCGGTACATCTTTAGGAATTGTTTGTTATGTAAATATAATCAACTCACTGTGCGGGGTGTCATAAATGCAAACAATGGGCCTATTTGTTGCAGCTGGAACATGCAGCACTGCAGTATTTTCAACTACAAATCTTGGAGCTACAGAAATGAACGCGATGGGCACTCATATCACTGTTTGACATTGCAGCTTAATTCATCTCTACATGTTGCTTGCCGATACCCAGCAGTGATAAAATCTGTCAGATCACCACCCTTAGGATTTATTTCTGATTTTTAAACCAGGAATATAAAGATGCTTACAGCTTTGTTTTCTTGGTGAGAATTGCTGTGTTTGGTATGACCTGATTGTACAGAAGGTGCACTTGTCCGAATGACAATACATACCAGCAAACAGAATTGTCTAGCTGAAGACAAGGTTGCAGAAAAAAAGAGCATGTTTCTCACCAGGGTGAGTTTATCACATATTTGCACATTCCTTCTGGCTATGTCAAGAAGCAGTTCTCTGCAGGACATGTAAAGTAAAATAACGGAGCGGAATTTAATGCCCTTCCCCAAAGTGATTTTGGTGGCAGGATGGCATTTAATCGGGCATCAGGGTGGTGGGCCAGGACCCTGTTGCCTTCCTGCCTCTCCCACAATTAAGTCTCATGGCTCATGAAACAGCTTTCCCGCCCATCACCAAGTGAGGCCTTTAGCTAGGCAGTTAATGTCCACTTAAGGGCCTCATCCCTCTGCCGCTGCAATTCACCCAGCTACGGACAGGGGAACTTGCCATGCGGAAGCCGAAAACCAAACCTATTGGCATTGCTTGTGGACCTCCCTGATCAAGGGACCCGGCACCAGGAAGAGGGGAACCCGCTGAGAACCATCCCCCTGCCCTTGGTGTCATCCCTCTACCCTGTGACCCTACCCTGCAACACCCATACTGCCATAACTCACCAATGGCCTGGGTCCCTTGACGATCCTGGACCTCGGGTGGGTGCATTACCAGAAGCATCCACTGTTTCTGGTGGCACTGCTGAGCAATGCACAGCTGCCTTTGCCAGCAACTTTTGGGGGACAGAATTTCCACCTCCGAGGTCCTTGATTCTGGGGGAAAGCCTGCCAATGCCCTGTTAATTGCCTGATTGGCACTTAATTTGATGGGCCTTCCAGAATGGGGGTGACACAAGGCTCTCGCCAGCTCCCCAGATGGCAGTTGAGGCACCTATACCCTCCATTAAATACTGCCCATTTAGTGGAACTGATTGCGGAAAATCCCTGTACCTTGGCTAGCTATCTACAGCATTAGACTAAAATATTCTGTTGGTGAAAAACCAAATGGCAACATAGTGAAATAAACAAGTGACACTCTAGTCCCAAGTAACGTGTGACCTAAGAAACATCAGAATTGAGAGGATGTAAATCAACATTTCAGTTTAATGCCATTAAATGGGAGGAACTTATAGCCTATTAATTATTCATATATGTTCCTGCATACAGCAAGTTGATCTTGTACTTCAGAGATAGCTCCTATCTATTACAGGCACACTTGACTCCTACATCATTGCTCTCTGGTAATTGTGAAAAGTATCTACAGTGGCAGTGTTCCTTAGATGTACAGGCCTCTTGATGTATCTGTTGATTTAGTGCAACAAATTCAGGAGATAAAATTAAAAGCACTGAGGGCTGAAGTTTTTTTATAACTAGCAGAAATGAATTTTTTAAATGTGTCCATCAGGTGACCCACAGGTAGATTTCCATGGGTGGATTTTACGAGGTGCCATGCTCCCCAATCCCCTGGCTAAACAGCCGGGGGACCCCATCCATGAACTCGACAGTTGCCCCACATCAATTCGATTCTGGGTACAACACTAATTTCTTCAAAGCGAGGCTTCTGCTGTAATTTTTGGAGGAAGTCCCGTCTCAGACAGCTGCAGGGCAATCGAATGGCCAGCAGCCCTGTAGCCCCAGCAGCACCAGCCAGGAGTGGTGGTCACCGCTGGGACGACAGGTGGCCCCACTATGCCCAGGAGCCCAGGTAAGTTCGGGGTCTTGGTAAGAGGGGGTGCGGGGGCTGATGGGAGGTGATGTTGATGAGGGCAGGGGAGGCTTAAAGAAGGAGGTGACTTTTGAGCCAGTTCCTCCAATGAATGCAAGGGACCTGCAAAGGAGATTCCCTCCCCCACCTTGCCAGAGACCAGCCCACACAACTAAAGCTGCCAGGCTTTCCACTTGGTGTGGGCTTCCCCTTGCTGCAGGTAAAATAGTGGTGAGGTGAGGCCCAATGTGTCTCAAAAGGCCCAAGGAAAGGTAGGCCACCCATGCCTCTTCTGCCTCCTGTAAAATTTCAGACAGGTCAGGGTGAGAAGTTAGGGGGAGAAGGCTGCCTGCTGGACGTGCACCCGCCCCCACCCCCACCCCCACCACCTCCCCAACCTACTGGTGAGGGAGCATAAAATTCAACCCCATGTTTGTCTTAAAACAATAGTAAAGGGAAAAGGGAAGGAAACCAATCATTTCAAGGTCACTTAGAATCTCCCCAGCAACACAAAGAAGAACAATGCAGAAGAATATCAGAAAGAACTTTGAACTGACCTGAAAATCGTCTAAAGAACAATTTATTTCTAATTGTCAACCTTGGGCTACTGGTAGCACTCTTCCTTTGGGTCAGATTCTGTGTTCAAGTCACATTCCAGAGACCTAAACTCATAATCTAGGCTGGAGTACAGCATTGTAGGCAATGCTACCTTTCAGATGAGACACTAAACTATTTTGGTGGATGTAAATGATCCCATTGTGCTTTTCGAAGATGAGCAGGGGAACTTTCCGTTCTGTTGAAGGGTCATGAGGCCTCGAAACGTCAACTTTGCTCTTCTCCGTCGATGCTGCCAGACCTGCTGAGTTTTTCCAGGTAATTCTGTTTTTGTTTTGGATTTCCAGCATCCGCAGTCTTTTGTCTTCAGAACGTTCCCAATGTACTGACTAGAACTTATCCATCAATTGACATTATGAGACAGATTATCTGATTATTTATTTTACTGCTGGTATGGGACCTTGTTGTTTGCAAATGGTCATGGTTCCCAACATTTAAACAGGACTTCAGTGGGTGTGGTGCTCTATGACTTCCTGAGGTAATGAAAGGTCTCAGTCAACCAAATTGTTTGAAGCTTTGTAAGTCACACACAGCTGTACCTTCACAGCAGAATAACATATTGGCCCCAATTTTCCAACCCCTCCCCCACCCCGTGGCGGATTCCTCCACGGCGGGGCTGGTGAGCCATTGAAATCTCCGTTCATGTCGGCTGGACCGGGAGATCCCGCTGGCATGAGGGGCTGGAAAGTTCCAGCCAATGTGTGTTATATGGTATGAGTCTTCTGTATAAAACAACAAACACCCCAGCTTACCATGACCAAACAGCATCATGAAAATCCATCACAACCTCTCTTTCACTGTTGATGCTCATATCCCCATTGAAACCATCAGTTTCTCTCACACTAGTTGCTCCCTATTGATTTCACTCCCTTAACGCTCCCTTAAGAACACCAACTGTGAACAACTAGCTCGAACATTCCTCGCGAAAGCTGGTTAAATTACGTAAATCGCAATTGGGTACTACTCTCCTTTTCCAAAACTGCTCACTCTTCAAAGATCATCCTGGAATCAAATCTGACCCCCCAGTCTTTCTTCTCTACCACAAACCAGCTTCCTTATACCTTTCTATGCCTCCTCCACCTTCACCACCAATAACAATTGCAAGGAGCTCATGGATTTTTTTTTAAATCAGAAAGCTTGACACCTTCCATTCAGCAGCCTCTGGCATGCCAAACCTCCCCAAACTTCCCCATTGGCCTAGTCTTGAACTCACATCTTTCTCTAGATTCTGCCCTATTTCCCATTGTGCTCTCTCTAACTTGTCCATGAGAAATACCAGCTCCCACGAACCTATTTCCCACCAAACGGTTGACCACCCAACATCTCTTCCTGGCCTTGAAGTTGTTAATGGTTTTCTGTCATCATGTGCTGTTCCCCATCCCCCATTCAAAGCTGCTGCCATCACCTCTCCTCAAAGAAATTAACCTTGATTCCTCTGTGTCGAAAAACTATCACCTCCCTTTCTTCTGAAGTCCTTCAATTTTTTCCTGCCTTCTAAATCCATGCCTAGCTTTCCTAAATTCAATTTTTTATGCCCTCCAAAAATTTCTACCCCCCCATAACCGTACTGAATTGGTCCTTATCAAAGTCACAAATGACATTCTCTGTGACTAACCATGGTCGATTATCTCCACTCATCCTTATTGACCTGTCTACAGCCTTCAACATGATTGACTGCACCATCCTCTTCCAACGCCTCTCATCCATCATCTAGCTAAATGGGAGTGCCCCTGTCTGAATCCAATCTTATTTATTACATTGTAGCCAGAGTGTCGCCAGCAATGGCTTCTCTTTCAACTCCTGCACTGTTACCTCTGGAGCCTCCAAGAATTGAGCTATTTCTCATCTAAATGTTGCACCTCAGTGACATCATCCAAAAACACAGCATCATGTTCCATATGTATGTTGGCAACATGCAGCCCTGTTTCATTACCTTCTCTTGCAGTGGTTTATCACTCTACTTGTTCAACATCCATTGTTGAATGAGCAACATCACCAGACTCCAACCTTGCTTCAGCTCATCTGCTGCTGAAACCCTCATTTGTGGCTGGCTGGCCTCCCATCTACCGCCCTACATAAACTTGTGCTCATCCAAATCAACACTGTCTGTATCTTAAATTGTATCTAAGTCCTGGTCACCCATTAATCCTGTGGTCACCGATCTACAATTCGAGTTGCAAACCCTCCAGGATTGGCCTGGAGTCTCCAGGAATTGAGATCAATCTCCAGGACACTGTGGTGTTCAACGCTGGAGAAAAAGCATCAGGATGGTAAAAATGATTTTTTTTGGGTTGTCATTTTCTTTGAGCTTTTCTCTTTACCAGATATAAAAATATTGAAAATGGGACAAACGGCTATTTAGCTAACAGTGAAGGATCATCCAATTGGGTAATGAGTTTTTTTGCTTTCCATTTGGTATCAGATAGCAAACGTCACAAGGATTTGCTGGCTAATGGTTAGTACGAGGGGCACCGCCAGGAATACATTTAAACACAGTTGGCAACGTTAATAGCTCACAGTCCAACAATACCTCCACTTTGAAATTCTAATTCCTGCTTTTAAATCCCTCCATTGTCTCGCCATTTCCTATCTCTGTAATCTCATCCAAGCTTTCATGAACTCTGCACTCTAATTCTGGCATCTTGCGAGTCCACAATTCTAAACTTTCCATGATTGACAGCCAAGGTTTATGCTGCCTTAACCCCAAGCTCTTGAATTTACTTCTGAACCATCCTGTCTCCCCACCTCTCTCTCTTTTCCACCAAGATAAAGCCTATCTCTTTGACCAAGTTTTTGGTCATTTGTCATGATAAGTCATTCTGTGGCTCACTGTCATGTTTTAATTAGCGCTCCTGTGAAGCAACATGACATGATTTGTTATGTTGAAGTCACTAAATAAATGCAAGTGTTGTTGTTAATTCTGCTCATAACCAAATAATTTCCTAGATCATGATAGCTTATTGGGTAACGTTTTTCTATTTTTCGATATGTACTTTCAAAGTCTCACATAGCTCTGTACATTTGAGGAGTACCACATAATTGCTGAATCAATGAATGGTGTTGAGGGGTTGGTCAGGGTATCATTGGGTTTGGTTAAAACACTGTTTACAAGAATGTTCAAGTGACTTTATCAGGGTGTTTTGAGGGTGGATAATCAAGAATAATCAGTCTGCTTACTATGGAAAGGCTTTTATGGTCCTATCTGGCTGATTAAGTCTACCCATCATGCTTAACTGAAGATGCAGTGAAAGTTATTGCGTGCTGATTACATCATGCTATGGAGTGCATTAGTGAACTTTATAAACCATTAAAGAAGATAGTCTAAATTGACCACAATTCCCTTATGAAGGTCATTTGAGGAAATTACTTATGGGAATAAAGATCAGAGGACAAGATATATATGAAACACCAGAATCCATCTAGCTATTAACAGAAGTTGTACTCAGACAGTCAGAGACCTTTTGAATTGGAATTTCCTGTTTGGAATCATTTGGCATGTTGTGTCTTTAGATGGGCATTGGTCACAATTTCACCAAAATTGTGATGCACTGATAGCCATGCAGGAGCTGAGCATTGTTGAATGAGTTTCTGTGACTGACTGCAAGTAATTGCGCAAGAGTATAAATGAATAGTGGTGTGGTAAATGGATAGACTGTGCCACAGTGAGTGCGCATTAGTTACAGAGCTCTGCAGAAGTATTAATAGAGTACAGCTAAAGCCAGTAAATGGATTTTGAATAAAAATACATTTCAGGCAGTCGAAGAAAGTAACTGAAGAATAATGTATAAAGGTGATGAATGATAAAGTGCTTAAATCTCTCTTGCATCATCACGCAATACTTTTTTATTTAACCTTTCAATTTACAATTTATGGAAAGCAAAATAGCTGTGCAGGATTCTAGCTATTTTCTGTGCAGAATGATAAAATAAGAAGCATACTCAAAGCAGTAACCCTGGATTTTCTGAGAAATTAACAATGAATTTAATGCATGCGTCATTAATAGTGAATTTTAAAAACTGATTTATGGCGCAGAAGAGGTACCCCTGAGTTCCAGATGACCACAAATTGCTGGTTAATTTGTTCCATTCCACTATTAATGTTGTGGAACAGGAATAGGCCACTTAGCCCCGAAAGACTGTTCCACCATTCAGATTATGGACTGATCCTAACACAACTCCATAATTCCTGCCTTTGCCCCTTATCCCTTTAATACCTTCAGTTAACAAAAATATTTCAATCTCAGTTTTAAAATTAACAATTTATCTAACATCAATTCCCATTGTGGAAGAGAGTTCCAAATTTCTACCACCTTTTGTATGCAGTAGTGTTCCTTAATTTAACTCCTGAAAGGTATGGCTCTAATTTTAAGATTATGCCCTCCTATTCCTAGACTTTCTGTTAGGTGGAAATAGCTTCTCTTTATCTCCCCTATCTGTCCCCCTGAATATCTTGAAAGCTTTGATCAAATCACTCCTTAAGGATCCTTCTTGTAAATTTACGTTGCATTGCTACCAGGGCCAATATATCCATCCTGCGAGATGCGGTGCCCTGAGCTGCTCACAGTACTCTAGGCATGTCTGACCAGGGCTTTGTAAAACATCTACCTCTTGTATTCTAGTCCTCTAGATCTAAAGGCCAACGTTCCATTGTCCCTTTTGATTATTACCTAGAAGTTTGTAAGATTTAAATTTAAAATGAGTTTATTTTTCCTTTCTGTATCTCTCCCTCTTCTCCCTTGCAATTTCCCTCTCTTTCCTTTGCTTTGTCTGTCTAATTTGACTCAAGTTCACTCTATTTCCTTCTCTGTTGTTCCTCGGTTTCTTGCATTGATTAAGGAGATAGACTGTTGGTTCTATAGATCACAAAAGAGGTACCTCAATAACTTCATTGTACAGCTATCACCTCACACTTCTAGGAACTTTTGGTGCAAAAACTTGACAAGCCAAAGGGTGAAGAAAACATACAATTCACAGGGCACACTGCAAGGTGCCCCACTCTAGCTATTCCGGACCCATAATTATAGTCACTTAAACAGAGCTGGTAGTGATATATTAGTGAGAATTTGATTATGCATAATTTCTTTAAGAATTCAATTATGATGTAAGGTTTTCTGTAGTGCTAACTGCTTCTTGCTTTTAACCTTGTGCACTGTAGTTTGGTAATTTGCTAAAATAATAGATATTGGGAAATGTACTTTGGCTACTGTAATTTTTGGATATAATTACAAAGAAACATGAAACACAGTGGACTGATGAATTTTCATGCAGTTTTACCATCAATGATATGAAGCTCCAAGTAACATAAGTTGCCCTGTGAAACCCTGCAAAGTCATACTTACTAACACCTGGGGCCTTTTGCCAAAATTGGGAGAGCTGCCTCACAGACTAGTCAAGCAATGGTGTGATATGGTCATACTCACAGAATCATACCTTACAGTTAATGTCCCAGGCACCACCATCACCATCCCTGGGTATGTGCTGGCCCACCGGCAGGACAGACCCAGCGGAAGTGGTGGCACAGGGGTATAAAGTTGGGAGGGAGTTGCCCTGGAAATCCTCAGCATCGACTCCAGACTCCATGAAGTTTCATGGCACCAGGTAAAACATGGGCAAGAAAACCTCCTCTCATGCCCCCTCAGCTGATGAATCAGTACTGCTCCATGTTGAACATCACTTGGAGGAAGCACTGAGGCTGGCAAGGACACAGAATATACTCGGTGGGGGACTTCAATGTCCATCACCAAGATTGGTATGGTCGCACCACCACTGACTGAGCTGACTGAGCCCTAAAGGACATAGCTGTCAGACTGAGTCTGCAGCAGGCGGTGAGGGAGCCAACAAGAGGGAAAAACATACTTGACCTCATCCTCAACAACCTGCCTGCAGCAGATGCATCTGTCCATGACAGCATCAGTAGGAGTGACCACCGCACAGTCATTGTGGAGTCAAAATCCCATCTTCACATTGGGGATACCCTCCATCGTATTGTGTGGCACTAACACTGTGTTAAATGGGATAGATTTTGAACAGATCTAGCAATTCTAGACTGGGCAACCATGAGGCACCATGGGATATTATCAGCAGCAGAACTGTACTCAATGACAATCTGTAACCTTATAACCCTGTACGTCCCCCAACTTTACTGTTACCATTAAGCCAGAGGATCAACCCTGGTTCAATGAAGAATGCAGGAGGACATGCCAGGAGTAGCACCAGGCATGCCTAAAAATGAGGTGTCTATCTGGTGAAGTAACAACACAGGCCTACTTTGGTGCCAAACAACATAAGCAGCAAGTTATAGACAGGGCTAAGCGATTACATAACCAATGGATCAGATCTAAGCTCTACAGTCCTGCCACATCCATTTGTGAATGGTGGTAGACAATTAACCAACTCACTTGAAGAGGAGGCTCCACAAATATTTCCATCCTCGATGATGGAGGAGCCCTGCACATCAATGCAAAAGATAAGGCTGAAGCATTTGCACCAATCTCCAGTCAGAAGTGCTGAGTGGATGGTCCATCTCAGCCTCCTCTAGAGGTCCCCAGCATCACAGATGCCTGTCTTCAGCCAATTCAATTCATTCCACGTGGTATCAAGAAACGGATGAAGGCACTGGATACTGCAAAGGCTATGGGCCCTGACAATATTCTGGTAATAGTACTGAAGATTTGTGCTCCAGAACTTGACGTGCCCCTAGCCAAGCTGTTCCAGTACAACTATTATACTGGCATCTACCTAGCAATGTGGAAAATTGCCCAGGTATGTCCTGTCTACAAAAAGCAGGACAAATCCAACCCAGCCAATTATCGTCCCATCCATCTACTCTCGATCATCAATAAAATGATGGAAGTGGTCATCAACAGTGCTATGAAGCAACACTTGCTTAGCAAAAACCTGCTCACTGATGCCCACTCAGCTTCAACCTCATTCCAGCTTTGGTTCAAATATGGACAAGAGAGTTGAACTCCAGAGGTGAGGGGAGAGTGACTGCCCTTGACATTTCACATTTCACAAGGTATGGCATCAGGGATCCCTAGCAAAACTGGAATCAATGGGAATCAGGTGGAAGTCTCTCCATTAGTTGGAGTCATATCTGGCAAAAAGGAAGATAGTTGTGGTTGTTGGAGGTCAATCAACTCAGTTTCAGGAGTTCATTAGACTAGTGTACTTGGCCCAACCATCTTCAGCTGTTTCATCAATGACCTTCCCTCCATTTTAAGGTCAGAAATGGGGACATTCACTGATGATTGCATAATTTTCAGCACCATTAGCAACTCATCAGATACTGAAGCAGTCCATGTGCAAAAGCAGCAAGACCTGGACAACATCCAGGCTTGGGCTGGCAAGTGGCAAGTATGGCAAGTGTGCCACACTAATGCCAGGCAATGACCAAATGACCATCTCAAACAAGAGAGAATCTAACAATTGCCCCTTGACATTCAATGGCATTACCATCACTGAATCTCCTGCCATCAACATCCTGAGGCTTACCATTGACCAGAAACTGAACTGAGCCATATAAATACAATGGCTACAAGAGCAGATCAGAGGCTAGGAATCCTATGGCGAGTAACTCACCTCCTGAATCCCCAAAGCCTGCCCATCATCTACAAGGTGCAGGTCAAGAGTGTGATGGAATACTTCCCACTTACCTGGATGAGTGCAATTCCAATAAAAACAGCCAAGAAGCTTGAAACCATCCAGGAAAAGGCAGCCTGCTTGATTGGCACCCCACCCACAGAATTGGCTCCCTCCACATCTGAAGCACAGTGGTGGCAGTTCATACCATCTACAAGATGCACTGCAGGAACAAAATGGCTGCTACTCTCACAACATCCAAGAAGTTTGACATCATCCAGGACAAAGCAGCCTGCTTAATTGGCACCACATCCACAAACATTCAGTCCCTCCACCACTGACGCACAGCAGCAGCAGTGTGTACCATCTACAAGATGCACTGCAGGAATTCACCAAGGCTCCTTGGACAGCACCTTCCAGACCCATGACTGCTACCATCTAGAAGACAAGGGCAGCAGACAAATGGGAACATCACCACTTGGATGATCCCCTCCAAGCCACTCAGCATCCTGACTTGGAAATATATCACTGTTCTCTCACTGTTGCCGGGTGAAATGTTCTGGCACTCATTCCCTAACAGCACTATGGGTATACCTACACCACATGGACTGCAGCGATTCAAGAAGGCAGCTCACTACCACCTTCTCAAGGGCAATTATGGATGGGCAATAAATGCTGGCCTTGCCTGCAATGCCCACATTCCTCGAATGAATTAAAAAAAGGAAGTGGATTTAGCTCCTGTCAAAGATTTTTGCTCAATAGGTCTTTCCTTTTTGTTCTTTGAATATCATTAAAATATAGAATTGCTCTTTGAGCTACAGATAGTAAGCTCATTACAAATATAAAGGAGGAGAGCAGGACTGGCAAATTATGCTGTCCTCTGAACCCCAAGATCAGGTCACTGCCTTGTGATTTATTGGCAACCATTACAGGCCCTCGATTTACTGAAGGCCAAGTGTTGAATTCTATAATTCACCCACTGAGTCCTTCTCTTACCTTACTCTCATTTCTCAAATCAAATCTCTATTAGCATTAATTATTATTGGTAGTAGCCTTTAATTCAGTGATGGCTGTTACTTATTTGTTGGGTTAGTTACACAATTAACAGGAGTGATTTAGGTGTATATATAAAGTGGAATTTAAAAAATGAAGTACCAAAAGTACACAACAGCTATGTCAGTATCTGTGAAAAGGTAAAGTAATATTTTGAGTCGGGATCCTTTGTCAAAGCTGGACAGGGAAAGCAGGGAAATGCACTAATGGGACTGAGAGATTAAAGAACGCTAATAAAGTTCACATGCTAAACAAGCTAAAGACCAGAGTTTTCTTATAAATCTTTTATGTTTTTTCCTTATTCCTGTCAAACACAAACATTTATTGGTAGATTTCCAGCTTTCTTTCCTTCCTTTTTTGTGTATTGAGCACCTTCTTCCTTGAAGGCACAGAAATTATTGTGAGCCCAGGAGCTTTGCTGAAGTTCAGTGATCTATCATGTTCAAAAATAAAATGTTGTCTCCTTCTGAAAAAGCAATTTCTGTGAATATCAGGCAGGGGACAGAGTAGGCTCAGCTATGATGAACCCTGTGGTAAAATGGAAATCAGGCACAAAACAAGGAATTTTAACTCCCTCAGCCCAGAGGTGGTGAGGGGTAGAGGGAAGCTGGTTAACATCAAATGAATTATTTTCCACTCAGCATTTGCACTCATGCGTTGGTTTAGCCCTAATGACTCAGGAAGAAGCCTCATTAACATATTCTCTGATACATACTAATCAAGTCCCATGATACCCCAATGCCATTTTAATGGTATATTGGTCTGGGAACCCGGAGCAGGTGTCCAGCTCGGTTAAACCTTTTGGGAGGAAACGGTGTTCTTAAGAACCAGGTTGAGCAAGTGCTCCACTAAGTATATTGGCTAAATGCAATTGGGATCCTGTGTACATTATGTACTAATGGGTGTCTGTGTGAGATAGGCTTGAACCGCAGGCAAAAAACAAGGTTAAACTTGCTTTGGGGCAGAAATGGAACAGCAAATAAATCTGCTCAATGTTAACCCCCACTTCACCTGGTTAAAATGACTTCAACATTATAGTGGATGACGGTCAGCAATTCTGAATTACATTTACAAAACAACTGCCTAAGTGATGTGGCCACATGACACAAAGGAGCTCTAATGTACCACAGACTGATAGGACACAACTGGTACCACACGCTTCCACATGCTCAACATAAGTGTGCAACTAAGGGAATGTTCTATATAGAGGATGAGCTCCTTGTTACAGGGAGGAAGTGAAAATAAGGAGACTCATCTCAAGCCACATTAACGTAGAATATGGTGGCTGATTTCAGAATGGCATTGATGAGACATTTAGGAGTTGAAAGAGTTAAAGAAATGACCAGCCAGAGAAGAATAACGAACACACATGGGGTTTTTGTTCTAATTCAGTTGCATAATTGTAAGTTAATTAATTAAATATTTTCAGTTAATGATGCATAAGTTGGATTTTTAATTGCAGTTTGTCTTGAGTTGTTCTACCTAACTTTGAATGAGTAATTTCTGATGGTAGATCCACAGGGCAAAATAAAGAGAAATATAGTCTTTATTATCTGTTATGACACAGTAGATGGTAAATGCTTGGCTGTTCAAATCCCAGAGGGAAACTGGAAACAACTGTCACAACTAATTTTAAATTTGTATGTTTCGAGATGTGGGCTTTGAATTCAATAATAAGACTACCGAATCTTGAGTTTTTTTATAAAACTAAATTAAATATTTATTAATAAAAGAAAAGATTGTAAGCCCATAAATATGTCTACAAATTACTCCTATAATAACTTCTAAATCTCGTAATTAATTTAACACCCAGTTACACTTTCATTAAGGCAACAGTAAGACACACGTTTTAAGAGACCCAGTCAAAGTAAATGATACCCTGAACAGTCAGATTCAAAGGGAGTTTTCTTAACTTCAGTCCCTGGAGGCAGCAATTTTGGACACACAGGCTGCAGGCTTTTCACAATTGTTGGATCTTAAACTGCTTCCTTTATAAACAGCCATCTCTCCTTTATACATATTCTTCTCTTTGAATGCAAATTCCAGTTGTTTCGCTATGTCTTGCCTCTCTACTAATATAAAAATATATCATAGTACTAATTCCAATTGTATTCTTTGTAAACAATACAAAACACAATATTTCTTACTACCTTATATCTTTCTGACATCCACCTCCGTATTGAAAAATGAACCGTCATCATTGAAAAAGGTGGTTTCATTTTTATTAGCCCATCTTATACTATCCCCGAGACTTATCTATATACTTACACCATTACATTACCAGATACATGTATTAACATAATATGTATATGTATATATATATATATATACAAATCCTTCGCATCAACAGAAATCATTCCAGTTCAGAGTCCAGGTTTTTAAATGTCCAATTTTGCCTTTAAGTTTCAAACTCATGATAAAGTATCTACAATCAGATTTTCTCATCCAGTGACATGTATAATCTGTAGATCAAATGGTTGCAGTAATAAACTCCAACTGAATACCCTTGCACTTGTGCCTCTAAATTTGTCCAGAAACTTTAAAGGATTGTGATCTGTATAAACAATTGTTTCTGACAAATTGTTTGCCACATAAATTTCAAAATGCTGCAATGCTAACTCCAAACCCAAAGCTTCCACTTCGATTGTTGAATATCTTTTCTGTTGTACATTCAATTTCCGTGAAAAATACCCTATCGGTTTTTCAATTCCGGTGTCATCTTCTTGTAATAGTACGGCCCCAATTCCTATATCACTGGCATCAACAGCCACCTTAAATTGCTTGGTGTAATTGGGTACTGCCAAAACTGGTGCCATAGTTAATACAGTTTTCAAACTGTCAAATGTCTTCTGACACTCGAGTGTCCATTGAAACTTTTTATTTGTTTTTTAATAGTTCAGTCAGTGGAGCAACCTCACTACTAAAATTTGGTACAAATTTCTGATAAAACCATTCATGCCCAGAGATCTCAAAACTTCTCGTTTTGCTGTAGGCACTGGGAAATCCACAATAGCCTTGCCTTTCACATTTCTTGGAGCCACCTTACCATGTCTAATGGTATGGCCTAGATATGTAACTTGCACTTTTGCAAATTCACTTTTAGCCAAGTTCATCACCAAATTAGCATCTTGTAATTGAGTAAATATTTCTTTCAGATGTTGTAAATGCTTCTCCCATGTAGGACTATCAAGTTGTCGATATAAACAGCACCATTGTTCATACCTGCAATTACTTTGTTTCTCAGCCTTTGAAATATTGCAGGTGCATTCTTCATACTAAATGGCATGACTTTAAACTGATATATCTATTTGGCGTCACAAAAGTCGATATCTCCTTTGCTCTCACTGATAACGGTACTTGCCAATACCCTTATAGCAAATCAATCTTTGTGATAAATTTTGATTGTCCCACTTTCTCAATGCAATCTTCCAACTTTGGTAGAAGGTATGAATCCACTTTTGTCACCGCATTCACCTTTTGATAGTCCACCCACAGTCTTTGTATTCCATCCAGTTTCAGTACCAGTACAATAGGCGAACTCTAGGTGAACTAGACTCAATTAATCATTTTGAAGCATGAAGTCAATTTCTTTTTGTACTTCTGCTAAATTTGCCAGATTTAATCTATAAGGATGTTGCCTTACCAAAGATGAAACTTCTGCAGATACACCATGTATAGCTAAATTTGTCCTCCACAAATAGGTTTGGGTGACTGCAAGAGCTTTTCCAAAATTTTAACATCTTTACCTATTCCACTCTGTACACATGGAAAGGCTTTCCCTTCACATACAAAGCCTTTAAAAAAACCTGCAACCTGCTGCTCAGAATTCTCCTGGGTAAATTATGAACACGTTCCCACTTCTTTACCTATCGCTGATTTTTCCTGTTTTATCATCAGTTTTTCCTGTGCCTGAACCTCAGAACCCACAGTAATTTTACTTCCAGAACACTTCTACACCCCTATAATTCCAACAGATTTTCCTTGCATTTCCAGCATACCGACTTTGTGCGTTTAACTTTATTACAATAAAAACACGTCAATTTTCAAATGTCACCTCTACCCTCAGCACCTTCCTTTTTTATTCTGAGAAAAAACTCCCTGCGAGTTTCTACCTATTCCTTCTCTTTCCTGACCACCATCTTCCTTTCACCTTCCCACTTTCTATCCTTTTCCAATTTGAAAGGGTGACAGAAAAATGGTTTGGCTCTATGAGCTAACTCATAAATATCAGCTATCTCTGCTGCTTGCCTTACAGATTCAACTCCCTATTTCTCCACATGAGTTCTCACTACCAAAGGAATTGAATATTTAAATTCTTTCAAAAGAATTAATTCTTTAAGAGCTGCATATATCACCTCTATCTTTATTGCTCATATCCACCTTGTTTTACTCTCTCAAACTCAATATAAGTTTACCCAGGCTGTTTTCTCATATCCCCAAATTGCTGCATGTGTGCCTCAAGAACCAACTCATTTGCACTCAAAATAACCTTTTTTACCACACCATAGTTCACCAATACCTTTCCTGACAACGAAGCATAAACCTCATGTTCTCTACCAACCAACCTGGATTGTAACAACAATGTCCAGTTTTCCTGTGGCCACTTCATCTTTTTAGCTACCTTCTCAAATGAAATAAAGAATGCTTCAATGTCCCTTTCCTCAAATTTTGGAAGGGCTTGTACAAATTTAAACATCTGGGTTCAGATCTGGAAATAAGTCCTTCCTCATCCTGTGGCATCTCTTTTTTAACTGCTTGCATTTTAAGCTGGAATTCTCTGTCTCTCTTTTTTTTTCTTTCCTCCATTTCTAACCTCACCATCTCTAATTCCCTTTCTTTCTCTCCCCTGCCTTTTTGCCTGTTCCCTTTGAAATGTTCTTTCTTTTTTCTTTTTCTGCTGCCTCTAGTTCCATTTTTTAAAAATTTGCAACTGTATTTGAGCCCATTCCAATGAATCACCCCTTGTAGAACTTGGTCTCTTAGGCATTCCTTCTAATTTCAAATGCTGTGCTATACCTTCAATTATGTCTGATATCCTGACCCTTGCAGGTAATCCTAATTGTAACTTTTCTTCCAATTCCATTCACTTCGCTTTATTTACCCTTTGCAAACCAACCAAAGTGATAACTTCAACTCCTAGACAAGACTTAGCAACTCCAAAGCTATGTTTCAGCCTCACTGCTACAAAAAAAGCCTCACACCAATGCCTGAATTCAAAGTGCTTCTCTTACTCATAAGCTTAAGATTCACCAACTTCAAACCATTCAAGGAATTTCAAATATATCCCGCAAAGAGCCCCCGATTTTTGTTATGACACAGTAGATGGTAAATGCTGAGCTGTTCAAACCCCAGAGGGAAACTTGAAGCAACTGTCACAACTAATTTTCAATTTGTATGTTTCGAGATGTGGGCTTTGAATTCATAATAAGACTGCCAAGTCTTAAGAGGCTTTTTATAAAACTAAATTAAATATTTATTAATAAAAGAAAATATTGTAAGCACATATGTTTGCCTGAAAATTACTAATATAATAACTTTTAAGTCCCCTAATTAATTTAACACCCAGTTACACTCTCGTTAAGGCAACAATAAGAAACATAGATTTTAAAAGACCCAGGCAAAGTAAATGACAGCCTGAACAGTCGGATTCAAAGTGAGTTCTCTTAACTTCAGTCTCTGGAGGCAGCAGTTTGGGACATACAGGCTGCAGGATTTTCACAGTTGTTGGATCTTAAACTGCCTCCCTTACAAACAGTCATCCCTCCTTTACACGTATTTTCCACTTTAAGTGCAAATTCTCATTGTTTCACTATGGCTAGGATTTTCCAGCCCTGTCGCAGGTGGGACCCACAGTAGACAAGCCAGAAGTCCATGCGCTTGCAGCAGGGCTGGACGATCCCAGTGGTGGGTGGGTGCAGAAAACCCCACTGTATGTCTTTTGAACTTTACCTCTCTACTAATAAAAAAAAATCATAGAACGAATTCCAAAAGTAATTTTTGGGAAAAATACATAAACATACTATTTTTCGCTACCTCTGCTGGCTAGGTATACATTACACCCCCTCCTTTGAATTCAGGCCACTATAGTTTAAAAATGCATATGTTCCCTTGACACTGCACATTATGAACTTCTCCATGTTTAACCAATTAACATTTCAAACCTAATTTCTGTTCTTACATCAAAGCACCCAGACTAACTGCCCCTAATTCAATTAAGTCTCACACACACACACACACACACACACACAACTAGACATATCCCACTATCACAACATAATGGAAATTATTATATTTTCCTGACATATTCATCATGATAGATTTGAGTCACTAATGGAAATGTTCACTTAATTGAGAACCACCAGATGTGGCAGGGCAATGAAGGCAAGCACAATACAAATAGGAGTCTTTTGAACTTACAGATTGATTTATGTCAGAGGAGAAATGTGTTGATGGATTTGCAAATGAGTCAAATTCTTACCCAAGCCCTGTACAAATGCTGGGTGATCATCAGGAACACAGATACTTGTTCTGTGTACCTTGGATGTTACTTTGAGACCAGTTTGCTCAGGGATATTTTAGTGTCAGATGTGAGAGGCCTAGGAAAGAACATGAATCATATCCATAGGCCAATAAGTACATGATTAACTGGCATTACTTCCATAATTGTAAAATCAGCTAGACCTCCAGGTTGTTCAGGAGGGTGTGTGGTACAATAGCTGCTCACAGGACACACCAGAGTAGCAGTGAGTATCTTCTCCATCTTTTTGATAGCAAAGGCTACTTTTTAATTTTTCTCTCCCCAGGATGAGTACTCTTTCCACTCCTGTTATTTTGCAGCAAGGGTGAATTTGAAAGATAACTGTGGCTGTATTTTCCCTTCCCAAATTTTGGGCTTGTTAGGCTCATTGTTGCCCTTACCTTCCCCACCATTGTTCAAGTTAAGGACAGCTGACAGTGCTGATAACAAGCAGTTTAGCCTGGGATCTTGCTCAGCACTACTTGAGGACATCAGAGAGCCAAGACCCATTTCTCTTTTAGCTCAGACCTAGTATTCATAGCTATGAGAGCTTGCAGGCAGCCTATCCCTTGCATTTGGATAGTGCTGAAGTGAAGCAAGTAAGAATATAAGAAATAGGAACAGTACTAAGCCATTCAACAACCCCCCCCCCCCCACCACCCCCGCCACCTCGAGCCTGCTTAGCCATTCAATAAGATCATGCTTGATCTGATTGTGGTTTCAACTCCCTTTTTTGCCTGCCCTCCATAACCCATGCCCTCCCTTGAAGATGAAAGATCTGTCTAATTCAAGCTTGAATATATTAAATTAAACTGTGCTTTGTGATAGATAATTCCAAACATTAATGACCTTCTGAGAGAAGAAATTCCTCCTTAATTCTGTCTTAAATGGGAGACCGCTTATTTTGAAACTGTGCCACCGCGTTCTAGATTCTCCTGCGAGAGGAAATCTCCTTCAGGATCTATAGTGTCAAGGCCCCTCAGAATCTTATGTTTCTGTAAGAGCACCTCTCATTCTCCTAAACTTCAGTGAGTATATAAGCCCAACATGTTCAACCTTTCCTCATAAGACAACCCCTTCATCCCAAGAATCAATCTAATAAATCTCTGAACCACTTCAAACGCGAGTATATCTCTCCTTAAAAAAGGAGACCAGAACTGCACACAGTGCTCTTAAGTGTAGTCTCACTAATGCCTTTTACAGTCGAAGCAGGACTTCCATACATTGATACTCCATCTCCCGTGCAATAAAGGGCAATATTAGTGGTTCAGAGTAGCACTCAATTCCACTAGAAATTATTATTCCTCCTTTCCTGTGGGGAAGTTTCTTCCTCGTGCTCACACCTCTTACATTGATATTGGGCATCAAACAGTTTGCGGGATTCCTTATCTCACCACACTCTGCAGCATTCCATTGCTCCATGCAGCACACCATTTGAATCCACAGAAGGCTGTAGCATTAATATTTCTGCGGACGAAATGAGGTTACTGCAAAAAGGCTAGAAGGAAAGGTTTGCAAAATCAATGTATCTCTGAGAGGATACTGGATAAAGAGCAAAAATTCTCCTCTTGGACCATGTAAACACTTTGGGGATTTTTGATATGATTCCAAAGAAGTTATAAATTATAGAAGCAAATTTCATTTACCTATAGTGCAACTCAAGTCCTTGGAGCACCATGGGTAATAATTAATCTTTTCCTTATTTCCTTTTGTTTAATTGTTAACTGATATTCTGTGGTATTGTTTATAGTGAGTCAGAGATTTTATAAGCAGCGTTGTTATTATCTCAAGGGTACAGTAGTATCTGAAATGTTGTTTGCATGCTTTTTTTATTACAAAGTAAAATTATTTGAAGGTTCATATATTAATTAAGGAAAATAAAAAAAAACTAGTGAAGGAATGGAATTTTTAATGAGGTCTGCACTACATTTAAAGTCCCTTAAGAAGCTTAATCTTAGTCTAATTGAGTCAGAAGATCGTCAGTACAGGATGCAGGCATATATTTTGAGAAAACAAACCCACTGGTATATCAATAACATTCAAAATAGTTCCTGCTTAAGAAATAGAGATTTGAACACATGCAAGTACTGCAGTTGAACTATAGCTTAGTATTAGATGTATATTGGCAGAAGATAAGTTGGAATTCAGAACATAGGGGACCAGGTGATAAGTTACATGGATATTTGAATCTATTAATTGTACTATGAAAGCAAGCTTTTATCTCAGTAGTCTTGTTTAACTCCATCCTTCGTTCTCACTCACATCTACATATTCTGAATGCTGTTCTCTGGTGGTACTTTGTTATGTGCCTGTTCCCTCATTAATTTAAGCCCTGAATCAAACAATGGCTTCTTGCCTTATGGTTATAATTGCAGATGGCTTCCTTTGAAATATGAAAAGAATGGATTTGCTCCTGCTCAAGAACTTTAAATCATGTGGTATTTTCTTCACAAATTGGAAATATTTGATCAGTTTTCCACACTGTACTTTATGATGTCTGTGATAGTCCCGTTATTAAGGACTTGCAGTCTAATTTCTTCTAATAATAATTAAATATTAATTCATCAGATTGAGATAAGTGACCTATCAACTCATCACATTGTCACAGATAAAGACAGAATGGAAATAGTACTAATAGTATGCTAATTTTTTGAAATGTTTAAATCCTTTTTCTAGTCTCCTTGGTCCAACTAGTATTTCAAACCAAGGTAGACTAGGGCCTATTACAAAATTTGCATCCTAGTTTTTGAAGCAACTGCTGGTAGCTACCTCATACTGCATATAACTAGATAGAATATAAACAGTTCACGGCACAGAGGAGACCATTCAGCCTTACCATGTTATTTTTCTAGCTGAGAAATAGCAACCTAGCCCAATTTCACTTTCCAGCTCTTGGTGTGTAGCCCTGTAGGTTACTACACAAGTGCATATCCAAGTCTTTCTTAAGTGTGATGGTGGTCCCTACCTCTATCATCATTTCAGGCAGTGATTTACACATCCCATCAGCCTCTGGGTGAACAAGTTCTCCTCAAATAACCTGTAATCCTGCCAATTATTTTAAATTTATGCCCCTTGTCACAGACAGAATGTATTTGCTATATTACTACCCGTAATCAGTATGTTTTATGTAGAAAGTGGTGTGTTTTCTAATTAAATAATTCAGCAGCAAGTTTTCATGAGTTTACAGTAAAGAAGGTAATTTATTCTCACACAATTAGCACAAGTTAATGCAATTTCATGCATTTGGTCTTTCACACACACACACACACACACACACACACACACACACACACACACACACACACACACACACACACACACACACACACACACGGGTTGTATACAGATTAATTCAGTTTCTGATTTATGACTTCCGGTCTCCCACATGGCAGGCTTGCAGTTTCTTGAATGGTCTTGATGATCTAAAGTTGAAGTGAGGGTCTTGTAAAGCGAAGGGTTTACAGCAGGTTGCAAGGTTTCTTATAGCCTAATATCGAGGAGGCTGGTGGTCAGATGAACTTTGAATCTGGAACAGGTTAGGTACTTTGGCTACTTGATGACTTTTAGCTAGTATCAGAGTCTGGCTTTCAGACTGGCTGGCAGCTGATGGTTATTAAAAGGAAAAGATGGTGCAGCTTTCCTCTACAGCTGATGTCTTGTCAGTGTTATTCTGCAATCTGCCCAATCTCCTGGTATTGGGATAATAAAGGATCTCAGAGTCAGAAGCCAGTTTTGATCATACAGTTAATGGCCACTGTCTATGCAGAATGGCTTAAAGCTAAAAGGCTATTGAAATACAATAGGAGCTAGATGGTGGTCTTTCAACTGGTGGATAACTGATCTCATCAGCTTTTACTTATTGAATGCAACCCTGGAGGCAAAGACTCTTGGGGCGGGATTTTCCCCTCGTGGGGCGAGCGCTGTGGGTAGGCCCGGGAGATGCCATGAAACGGTCCGCCGCCCGCGATCGTGCCCTGATCGCGGTTTCGTGCCGGCTGGCCAATTAGCGGACAGCCGGCATGAAATGTGCGCTGAGAGCCTCGGTGCTGCTGGGGTGGGGGCAGGAGGAGCCTGAGTGCTGAAGATTGTGCCTGCGCAGGGGTGCGCTGACTGAAAGCTCCCTGAAGGCAGAGAACTACCTCAGGGAGGTGAAGAATTTCAAAATGAAAAATAAAGATTTCACAAATAATATAAACATGTCCCCACATGTGACTCAGTCACAGGAAGAGGGAGATGTGAAAAATGGGATCAAAAAAATTGTTTTTTTTTATTCACTGTTGGAAACCTCATCCTGCCCGTGGATAAGGTTTTGCAAAAAATGCGAAGGCCACCTGGCCTATTTGCCTGCCCACCAACCATAAGGTTGGATGGGCAGTGAAAAATTCTACTTAATTACCGACTTAAGGGCCTTAATAGGCGTCTTAATTGTCGACGGGCGCGTTGCCAACTCTCATCCGCACCCGCCAACCGAAATATCGTGCGAGTGGGTGATGACGTAGGGATGCTCGCTCAAAATCATCATGTGATATTTCATGCTCGGACATGTCAGTTGCACGCCCCCGCACGCCAAGCTGAAAATCCTGGCCCAGGGGTTCATTGACTCTGTGTTTTGAATAAGCTTCAAATAAGGCAGGTGTGAATTTCATAGAGAGATCCATTCAATTCAGAACTTTTTGGAAGCTTGATAGTCTGTGCTGAGTCAGCAAAGGTCACCTGCCCCTTTGGCAGCCATCTTAACAAACCATCAGTGTCCATTTTAAACAAATAACAGACATTTTCAGAAGCTCCCAAATGAGGCCAGTCCATGTGTAAAGTTATGAAGATGACATGCCTTTACTGGACATGATACACCTCCACCATATGGAAGAAAAATGGAATTTTGATTGCTCTTTTTTTTTTACATTGCTTTCCTGGTAAAGCAGGAGAAACAGGATCAAGCATTCCGTGCTCATTCTACCATCCACACATTCAGGATGACAGAATTGTCACCTAAGAACATATGAACGTAAGAAATAGGAGCAGGAATAGGCCTTTTGGCCATTCAAGTCTGCCCCGCCATTCAATAAGGTCATTGCTGATCTGCCCAGGCCTCAACTCCTCTTTTATGCCAGCTCCTCATAGTCCTTAACTCCCCGATATTTCAAAACTCTATCTACCTCCGCTTTAAATACCTTCAGTGATCTAGCCTCCATAATTCTCTGGGGTAGAGAATTCCAGACATTCATTATCCTCTGAGAGAAGAAATTCCTTCGCATCTAAGTTTTAAATGACTGTCCCCTTATTCTGTAACTATGTCCCCTAGTTTGAGATTTCCCCACGTCTTCTCAACATCTACCCTATCAAGCCCCCTCAGAATCTTTTCAATGCTACAATAAGATCATCCCTCATTCTTCCAAACTCTAATGAATAAAGGCGTAACCTGTTCAACCATTCTTGATAAATCAACCCCTTCATCCCAGGAAACAGCCTAGTGAATTTCTTTTGAGCTGCCTCCAATGCCAGTATATCCTTTCTTAAATATGGGGAACAAAACTGTACACAATATCTCTGGTATGGCTTCACCAACACCCTGTATAGTTGTAACAATTCTTCCCTTTTTTTAAACTCCAAACCCCTAGCAATACAGGCCAAAATTCAGTTTGTCTTCTTAATTGTTTGCTGCACCTGCATGCTAACTTTTTGTGTTTCATGCACAAGAACACCCAAAATCCCTCTCCATTTAAATTATAGTCTGCCTTTGATTTTTCCTATCAAAGTGCTTGACCTCGCACTTTCCTATATTAAACTCCATCTGCCAAGTTTTTGTCCACTCACTCAACCTGTCTATAACTCCTTGCAGATTCCTTATGTCCTCATCACAACATGCCCTCCACCTATTTCTGCATCATCAGCAAATTTGGATACATTACACTCTGCCCCCTCCTCCAAGTCATTAATGTAGATAGTAAATAATTGAGGCCCTGGGACTGATCCTTGTGGCACTCCACTAGTTACGTCTTTCTGAAAAAGGCCCATTAATCCTGACTCTCTGCTTTCTGTGTGTTAACCAATCCTCAATCTATGCTAATACATTACCCCTAATGCCGTGAGCTCTTATCTTGTGTAATATCCTTTTACGTGGCACCTTATCGAACACCTTCTGGAAATCCAAATGCACAACATCTACTGGTTCCCCTTTATCAATGCTGCTTATTAAATCCTCAAAGAACTGCAGCAAATTTGTCAAACATTGTTTCCCTTTCACAAAACCATGTTGACTCTGTTTGATTGCATTAAGCTTTTCTAAATGTCCTGCTATTTCTTCCTCAATAATGGACTCTAGCATTGTCCCAACGACAGATGTCAAGCTGACTGGCCTATAGTTCCCTGTTTTTTGTCTCCCTCCCTTCTTGAACAGCGGCATCATGTTAGCAGTTTTCCAATCAGCTGGCACCCTCCCGGAATCTAGTGAGTTCTGGAATATTTCGACCGATGCTTCACTATCTCTGTAGCCACTTCTTTTTAAACCCTGGATGCAGGCCATCTGGTCCTGGTGGCTTGTCTGCCTTTAGTCCCATTAGTTTCTCAAATACTTTGTCCCTCGTGACAGAGACTGTTATAAGATCTTTCCTCCCTTGGTTATCTGAGACCTTTGGGATGTTTATAGTGTCCTCCATCGTGAAGACCAATGCAAAAAATCGGTTCAAATTATCTGCCATTTCCCTGTTCCCCATTATCAATTATCCAGTCGCATCCTCCAAGGGTCCCATGCTCGCTTTAGCTACTCTCTTTTTATATACCCGTAGAAGCTTTTGCTGTTTGTTTTTATATTTCTTGCCAATTTACCTTCATAATCAATTTTCTCCTTCTTTATTAGCTTTTTAGTCATTCCTAAAAAAATTCCCAATCCTCTAGCCTACCACTAGTTGTATGCCTTAGTTTTTGATTGGATACTCTCCTTGACTGCCTTTGTTAACCACAGGTGTTTCATCCTTCTTATTGGTGCAGGAGGAGGCCATTTGGCCCATCATCTCTACATTGGCTCTTTAAATGAGCATTATGACTTTGTGCCATTCTCCTGCCTTTTCCCCATACCCTTGCACATTGTTTCTATTCAAATAATTATCTAATGCTGTCTTGAATGCCTCGATTGAACCTGCCTCCACCATACTGCAAGTCAGTGCATTCCAGAATCAAACCACCCGCTGTGCGAAAAAGTGTTTTACATATCACATTTGCTTCTTTTGCAAATCAATTTAAATCTGTGCCTTTTTGTTCTTGATTGTTTTACAAGTGGGAACAGCTTCTCCTTCTCTATTCTGTCCAGCCCCGTCATGATTTGGAACATCTCTATCAAATCTCCTCTCAGCCTTCTTCTCTCCAAGGAGAACAGTCCCAACCTCTCCAATCTAAACTCATAACTCAAGTTTCTCATCTCTGGAACCACTCTTGTAAATTTATTCTGCACTCTTTTCAACGCATTCACACCTTGCCTATTGTATGGTGCCCAGAGCTGTACACAATACTCCAGCTGAGGTCTAAATAGTGTCTTATATAAGCTCAGCATAACCTCCTTGCTCTTGTACTCTATGGCCCTATTAGTAATCCCAAGATACTGTATGCTTTATTAACTGCTGCCTCCACCTGTCCTGCCACCTTCAATCACCTATATACATATACACCCAGGGTCCTCTGCACCTGCACCCCTTTAAGAATTCTACCCCTTATTTTATATTGTCTCTCCACGTTCTTCCTACCAAAATGCATCACCTCCCCTTCTCCACATTGAACTTCACCTGCCACCTATCTGCCCAGTTCACCAACTTGGTTATGTCCTTTAGAAGTTCTACAATGTCCTCCTCACAGTTTACAATTCTTCCAAGTTTCGCATCATTTGCAAGCTTTCAAATTGCCCCCTGCACACCAAGATCTAGATCATTAATACATATCAGGAAAAGCAAGGATCCCAGGGAACTTCACTACAAATCTTCCTCCAGCCTGAAAAATATCCCTTGATCATTACCCTTTGCTTTCTGTTATTCAGCTAATTTTGTATCCATATTGCTACTGCCCCTTTTATTCCATGAGCTATTACTCTTTTCACAGGTTTGTGTGTGGCACTATGTCAAATGCCTTTTCAAAGTCCATGTACAAAGTCCATCAACAGCATTACTCTCATCAACCCTCTCCGTTACCTCTTCAAAAAACAAGTTAGCTAAACACGATTTCCCCTTCCCCTGGTTCTTCCTAATCAACCGTCATTTTTCCATGTGACTACTAATTCCATCCCAAATAATTGTTTCTAGAAGCTTCCCCAACACTGAAGTTAAACTGACTAATTAATCCTATACTGCGATTGTCTGTAACAGTTTTCTTTTCAAGCTAAGGTTCCTCATCGTCTCTCTTGGGATGAAGCTCAAATGTAATTGAATTTTTGTCAGGTGTTTTGATTTGGCTTGAAGAAGGCTTGCTTTCAGGGTTCTATTGCTTTCCATCCCCATTTTCCTTTTAATATTTTCAGTTATGTTTTGTCTAGCGGGCTAGGATTTTTATTAATGTTTGGTTGTAGTGCATGGGAAACTTTATCACCAGCAGACATGTGACTTCTGGTGAGGGATGGAGTTCGTGGAGTATCCAGTTTAATTCTGCAGCCCTGGGAAGAATCAGATTTCACAGGACAATGTTTTTATATTATATTTAAATTTATATTACTGTATAGCTGTCCTGCTGCACATGCCTTAATCCTTTGATGGCTATTTCTACAACCCATAGGTTAGATAATTTTGTTTCCTGTACCTTGATAAGCCCTATCTCTAGGGTGGCGGTGGGTGATGAATTATTTCTAAGCCCTTGTGAGGCAGCTGGATTTGCCTTCTGCACCTTGTTTTTAATGCATCCTGAAGCTGTGTTGTTGGGCTTAGTGAGATTTGAACTTTGAACCTGACCCCGTGATCTTATAGTGTTGTTTGCCTTGGGGCATATCGCCTTCCCTTCTCCATTTACCTCGGGTTAAATTCTTCCTCAATCTGTTCTATGTCCTCTGGGAAGCAATCCAGCTTCTGCTGCACTTCCCTGTTGCACTTGGATGAGGCGAGGCACCTCCTCACTTTTGGTTTATCTGCTTGTGAACCTACTGCGTGGGTATTTACACCCTGGAAGTAGGTTCCTGCTAACCATGCCTCGGGTGCATTTCCTTCAACCTCTGCTATTTCAGTCCCAGCACTTTTGCTTTCCTCTGGCTCTGTTCTGGACCTGTTAAATTTACAGGACCTAGTCTGGCCCTGAAATTTGACTGTTTTAAAACCTGTAAGCTCTAACCCAGCCCCTGTAAATTCTGCTTGCTTTTCTTTAGCCTCTTTAGTCCTTACTGGTTCTATTGCCCTGTAAGATTTTAGAGGTTTCCACAGCCCTCTGCAGCTGAGCAGTATTTTTCTCGTTCTCCTCATCTTACCCAACCTCCATGGGCTTCCCTGGAGTGCCTGGACACAAGACTGCATTTCCAGTTAAGCTATTGCCTCACACTAGGTCTTCCCCCACCCCACATTGCAAGCTCAGAATGACCCAGACTGTCATTACCCCAGTGACCAACTTAAACTGCAGGTACATTTTATCTAAGGGTATATTCAAGCGCTTGCCAGTAAGCCCATTTACCAACACTGTGGTATTGTTTGGCTTTCAGATGTCCTCTCTGTAACATTTGCTCTACATAGGGTTTGAAGACAGCCAGTGTCCCTGAGAGATTTATTTTCTCAGAGCCTGAGATACAAAAGGAGTCATTTTCCCTGTGTGTAAAAGACTCTGGTAGGTACCCTTGTCCTCCTCCATTACAGTTGAGCTCAAGTTCGCTACCCTCATGGCTTCAGATACTCTCCTGACTGCAGTGCCCCCTGTTGGGATTTTTTGGCATGCCAACAATTTTCTTTAATATATTCAAGTTTACAACACTGAAAACACACAGCACTCTTGCTGGCTTACCTTCCAGGTTTCTTTCAGTTAAAAGTGGGAGCCTGATCTGCTTTTCCTTCCCTGCTCTCCATTTCGCTGCCGCTTTTTTTCTGTTTAATCTATCTCCACCTTATCTCTCCCCAGCTCATAGGAATTAAAAACCCAGGTTATTCTGGCTAAGAGGTTTGTGTGTCAATTCATAGTCATCTGCTATGACAGCCACCTTTCTTTCTATTCACAAAGCTTACTGCTCTCATCCCTTTTGCTTTTTTGTTTCAACAATTTTGACTATGTTAATTTTCTCTTCTACTTCCAATTTTCTTTAAAATTCCAATTTTCTTTAAATCCAATTTTCTTTAAATCCCAAATGTAGCCTCTAATTCTGTCATGCATAGGTTTGCCCTCTTACAGCTCATAATCAATATGTTTTGTATGGAAAGAGATGTATCTTTCCTTATCCTTGGAGTGTTTATTCCAATTAAATAATTCAGCAGCAAGCTTTTGTGATTTCATGAAGATTGGAAACATTGTCAACTGTAATGAGGATAGTCAAAAGGACATGGACATGTTGGTGGATTGGGCAGACTAGTGTCAGATGAAGTTTAATGCAGTGAAGTGTGAGGTGATTCATTTTGTTATGAAGGATTTGGAGGGACAACATTAAATAAAGAGAGAAACTCTAAAGGAGGTGCGGGAATGGATGGACCATGGGGTATATGTGTATAAGTCACTGAAGAGGGCAGGGCATGTTGAGAAAGCAGTTAATAAAGCACCTTGGACTTTAATAATAGGATTATTGAGAACAAGGGTAATGACGTCTTGTTGACCCTGTATAAGACACTAGGCCTCATCTGGAGTACTGTGTCCAGTTCTGGGTGCTATATTTGAGGAAGGATGTGAAGGCATTGAAGAACATACAGAGGAGATTCACAAGAATGATTCCAGGGGTGAAGAACTGTCTATGAGGATAGATTGGAGAGGTTAGGTCTATTTTTCTTGGAGAAAATAAAGCTCAGCAGAGACTTGATAGAGGTATTCACAATCCTGAGGGGTATGGACAGGGTAAATAGTGAGAAACTCTTCCCACTCAAGAGAGCATCAAGAATTGGAGGGGATAGATTCAAAATAATTGGCAAAAGGAGTAAAAGTGATGTGAGGAAAACTTTTTTCATCCAGAAGGTGGCTGGAGTCTAGAATGAATTTACTGAGGGGTGGTGGAGTCATGTTCAGTCAAAAGGGTATTCAAAGGGAATTGGATGGCTATCTGAAAAAGAATGTGCAAGGTTACCAGGATAAGGCAGGGGACTGGGGCTATGTAAAATGTTCTTTCAGAGAGCCAGTGCAGACTTGATCAGCCAAATGGCCTCCTTCTGCACTGTAAAGATTCTGTGATTATGTAAAATAAAGGAGGTTAATTATACTCTCTCACTCATTACAAATTAACACAATGTCACATATTTGATCACACACACATACATACAAGGATTGGATACAGATAAAAATAGTGTACTTTTACTGATTACAGTTAATTCAGTCTTTGATTTATGAATTCTGGTCTCCCAGCTGGCAGTCTGTGTTTTCTTGGATGCTTTCAATGGTTTAAAATTGAAGTGAGGGTCTTGTAAAGCAAAGGATTCACAGCAGCTTGTGGGGTTTCTTGTAGGTGAATATATAGGAGGTTGGTTCTCAGGTGAACTTTGAAACTGGAACAGGTTAAGTACTTTGGCTGCTTGAAGACTTGAGGCTGGTTTCAAAGTCTGGTTCTCAGACTGGCTGACAACTGATAGTTCTTAAAAGATGAAGAAGGCACAGCCTACCCCTGTAGCTGTTATCTTGTAAGTGTTGTTCTGAATCCAGCCAAGGTCTCTTCAGAGTCTTAGGATAATAAAGGATCTCAGTATCAGAAGCCAGTTTCAGTCACATGGTTAACAACCAGTGTCCACCCAGAATCATTTAAAACTAAAAGATCATTGATATACAATAGGAGATAGATGGTGGTCTTTTACACTTTACTGGTTGATAACTGGTCTCGCCAGCTTTCTTTTGTTGAATTGAAAACTTGGAGACATAGGCTGGAATCTGCCAGCCTCCTTGCAGCGGGTTTCCTCATGGCAGGGCTAGTGAGCCATTGAAATCTCCATTCACATCAGTGGGACTGGACAATCCCACCAGCATGAGGATTGGAAAATCCTAGCAGTAGAAGCCTTGGAATCCATTGATTGTGTTTTGAGTTAGCTTTGAACAATGACAGGTATGAATAAGCAGAAGTCACCTAACTCCTTGGCAGCCATCTTAACGGTTCATCAGTGTCTATTTAAAAAAAGGATAACTCCAGAAGTTCCATATGGGCTCAGTCCATTGTGAAAATGACATGCCTTTACCCTGCTTAGTGACTTCTGCTAAGGTAAATCAGTCCTCCTTTTCCAGTCTATCTAGGTTCCTCATGATTTTGTACACCTCAATTAAATCTTCCCTCTGCTCTCTTTCTTCCAAAGAAAACAGCCCCAGTAAACTTGCCCGACTGTTTATAGGAGGTGTCTTGTCTCTATTTCAAAGCTGCTTCAGTTAAGCTACACTTCTCTGAGCAATTATCATGTGTGCGACCTGGAATCCTTCTACTCTGTGCACAGTCTTAGTAAGCAAATGAGCTGCATCCACTTTCAACTTGACATGATCACTTTGATTCTCTTCTGAGAAGTGAAGTCATTTTGCTTTGATACAAAACTGATGCTGCAATGTGTTGTGATCCTCAGTTATTTGTAGATTAATAAAAACCTAATGCATACTGACTTAAAAAATGCAATCAAACTAAACTCAACTTCATTCAACATGACAAAATATTGGCTTTGAATCTATCGAATTTGCACTTAACCAACAATATCTTCATTTTTATGATGGTTTAATATCTCTATCTTCAATTACCTATTGCAATAGTTTTATTTCAAGTTACCAAACAAATTAAATGGTACAGAATCTAATATGATTCTTATTATACTAATGGGAGTTCATACATTACGATATCTTGAGAATACTATCAAGAGGTTTATGTAGCATGTAGTTTTAATGTGTTTTAGTGCAGCTTCTGAAACAGGAAAACAAGAGTTGCTTTATCCCTCCATTTGGATATTAACTCAAAAAACAGGAGAGTCAAATCCCTGAAGTCCATTTAATTGAGATGTATAGCTGATTTTCAATCAAACTACAGCCTAAAAATCAGAATCTTTGCTTTCATCACTGCACATTTAAACTTGTCTTTTATGCCAATAAAACAAAAACATTAAATGCAAAGAGACACCAACTGTTGGCGTTATATCCAGCACCCCAGTCACATCACAGAGCAGTTAAAACACAACTGACAAAGTCTCCTGCTGCAGCTCACCCTCAGCAAAGGGAAAATTGATAATCCTCTTCATTAAGAATATTTTCAAAATCATCAATGTGCACAGAATGAACAGAAGATGGACCATTAAGGTTTTATGGCAAAAGAGAAGGTTTTAGTAGTTCCCTCAGGTCTGTGTCTTTCATGGTCAGAACCTGAGAGAACATGGGACACTTCTCAACCCAAAAAAGCCTTTGTTTGGTAAATCTCAACCTCATTCATCAGCCTTCTCCTCATGTCCCTAAATGTTTTTTTCTCTTTGTTGCCTTTCAACCTATTTATATTGCAAGCTCCAGCTGCAGCCTTGGAAGTGGAATGGTATGCGTGAAGATATTGGAACATAGGTTGAAGAATAATCAAAGAAACAGTTCTTGTACTGGATGTGAGATGGATATTGTTTCTATATATTGTAATATGCATGAAAAGCTGTGTGTGTTGTGTAAAATTGTGTTTTGTTTAAATTTTGCTTATGTGTTGCTTCTGTTGTGTAACAGAGTTGCTATAGGATGTTTTTATGTTTATTGGTAGATTTTTAATATGATGTAGGAATGCCAGGCTATTGGGAATTAATATTTAATATTGGAAGAAATAGAAACACGCTTAAAATGCGTCTGGCAGCAGGTTTCAGTGTAGCTGGGAGAAATAAGACCAGTGGTTGCAGGGAAGTGAGTGCAGTTATTGTTTTGCAGGGAAAAGCACGAGATGGATTTGGATGAGGGATGTTAGCATATCAGTGACAGGGCAGGGATATGAGATGAGATGTTGTAATGCTGGCAATTGAGGGTGTATGGGGTCAGTAAAACTTGGAAAGAGACAGGTATGATCAGCAGTGGCTGCAAGTTCGAAACCTTGGAATAAAACGGAAAAAATTATAGCTTTTCCGAGGGAGTTTTTAAAAATGTGTTTACTGCCTGGCTCTTTGAACTTCTGAGAGAGAAAAAGATAGTATCCTGAGCACTATGCATGTTCAGGTTTTTTTTTAAATTCATTTGTGGGATGTGGGCATCGCTGGCTAGGCCAGCATTTATTGTCCATCCCTAATTGTTCTTGTTCAGAGGTTTTTTAAGAGTCAGCTACATTACTGTGGGTCTGGAATCACAAAGGGAATTAGTGAACCAGATGGGTTTTTATGACAAAAACAAAAATACCTGGAAAAACTCAGTAGGTCTGACAATTATTTCATGGTCATCATTAGACTTTTAATTCCAATTACTTATTGAATTCAAATTCCACCATCTGCCATGGTGGGATTTGAACCCAGAACATTACCCTGGGTCTCTGGATTATCAGTCCGGTGGCTATCCCACGGCCTCCTCTGGTGGTTTGGGGCTTGGCTGTGGTGTTGTCACTCACTGTCACACTGCCACTAACCACCTAAATTCAAAAATGAAGCTCATTTAATTAAAGGACCAGAGGGCAGCCAGCTTCTAAGGAACCATGTCCCAGCATGAGTTTCTACCTTTAGGGGAGAAAACTGGGGAAAGTAACTTAGTGCTTCAGACTTGCACATTTTTACGTGGAGTAGTGAACCCATTGCATGTCATGATAACTCCAAATGAGTGTGTGATAATTGGAAATTCCACATCATAAGTAGATCCAATCAAACCATTTATATAAGAGCAAGCCAACTGTATTCCAACCTGAGAGTTTGTATGAAATGGGGAGAAATACGTTCAGAAAGAGAGAACAGCAGCAGGTAGCAAGGGAAATATGATGTCTATGGCATGATTGCATTATTCAGTTAATTCTGTGAAAAACGTTTGAGGCTACTGTGTTTCCCTCAGTGGTGTGACTTAGATCTTGTAAGCAGCACTTAACCTGCCCTTAGTTCATTAGAATCTGATATTAAAGATTAAATTAATCCATTGACAAAAAAAATAGAGGTGGTTTTCTCTGTAGATGTCAATTATATTCAGAGTGTAGCTATGAAATATGGTGTGGATCTGAGATGCTCCACCTTTCATTTAGATAAGCAATAAAATTAGGCAAGTATTAAACAAAGAAAAATTAATTTTCATTTCACAACTTATAGAAGGTCCTACCTATATCTATATATATTATTTGAAAGTCAAACTTGCACCATGATTTTTAACTCCTTCTTACCCCAGGTATTTTTTTAAGTTCATAAACTTACATTATTATTATCCCAGATCTGAATCCCATTGTGAAATTGTAACAATGTCCTGTTGGAGCAATGTTGCTCACTGACACTCGGTTTGGGTTCTGCCAGGGTCACGCATCTCCCGACCTCATTACAGCCTTGGTTCAAACATGGACAAAAGAGCTGAACTCCAGAGGTGAGGTGAGAGTGACTGCCCGTGACATCAAAGCCGCATTTGACTGAGTGTGGCATCAAGGAGCCCTAGCAACACTGGAGTCAATGGGGATCAGGGGAAAAACCTCCACTGGTTAGAGTCATACCTAGGACAAGGAAAGATGGTTGTAGTGGTTGAAGATCAGTCATCTCAGCTCCAGGACATCACTGCAGGAGTTCCTCAGGGTGGTGTCCTCGGCCCAACTATCTTCAGCTGCTTCATCAATGACCTTCCTTCCATCATAAGGTCAGAAGTGGGGATGTTCACTGATGACTGCACAATGTTCAGCATCATTTGCAACTCCTCAGAAACTGAAGCAGCCCATGTCCAAATATGGTCAGACCTGGACAATGTCCAGGCTTAGGCTGACAAGTGGCAAGTAACATTCACACCACACAAATGCCAGGCAATGACCATCTCCAACAAGAGAGAATTTAAGCATCTCCGCTTGACAATCAATAGCTTTACCATCACTGAATCCCCCACTATCAAAATCCTTGGGGTTACCATTGACCAGAAACTGAACTGGACTAGCCAAATAAATAGTGGCTACAAGAGCAGGTGAGAGGCTTGGAATCCTGCAACTGACTCCCCAAAGCCTGTCTACCATCTACAAGGCACAAGTCAGGAGTGTGATGGAATACTCCCCACTTGCCTGGATGAGAGCAGCTCCAACAGCACTCAGGAAGCTTGACACCATCCAGGAAAAAGCAGTCTGCTTGATTGGCACCCTATCCACAAACATTCGCTCCCTCCACCACCGATGCACAGTGGCAGCAGTGTGTACCATGCACTAGATGTACTGCAGGAATTCATCAAGTCTCCTTCCAAACCCACAGCCGCTAGCATCTAGAAGGACAAGGGCAGCAGAGACATGGAAACACCACCACCTGGAAGTTCCCCTCCAAGTCACTCACCATCCTGACTTGGAATATATCGCCGTTCCTTCACTGTCGCTGAGGCAAAATCTTTGAACTCCCACTTTAACAGCACTATGGGTGTATCTACACCACATGGGCCGCAACGGTACAAGGAGGCAGCTCATCGCCACCTTCTCAAGGGCAATTAGAGATGGGGAATAAATATTGGCCTTGTCAGCGACGATCACATCTGAGGAATGAATAAAAAGAGCCCAGGAGAAGAATTTTCAGAGCTGAGCGGAAGCGGGCACAGGCGGGTGCACAGCCAACATTGCCACCCCCGACTGGCTGTACGCCGCCATTTTCCGTGAGCACTCCCTGTGCGGGCGGGGGGAGGAGGCAGAGCCGGGGCCTGCACTCTTTCGCACAAGCGAGCGAAACAGTACAGAAATCTCCCTGAGGCACGGAGCTGCCTCAGGGAGATTAATTTGATTATTATTATTTGCAATAAAAAAAAATTCAGACATGTCCCCTCATGTGACAGTGTCACATGAGCTGGGACATGTCAATAAATTTTAATAAATGCGAAGGCCGCTTGGGCTCTTCGCCTACCCACCAACCTTAAGATTGGACAGGAAGCTCTGTCAATCCTTTTAATTGCTATGTGAATGGCCTTAATAGGCCCTTGATAGTTTGGCGGGCGCACAGCCCACTGCACTGCGCACCCGTTGAACTGAAGGCCTGAATGACACGCAGTGACATCGGGACACATGCCCAATGTAACCACGCATCATTTTACGCGTCGGTGAGTGGGACCCATCGCCGCACGCCCAACATAATATTCAGGCCCAGGTTTATCCATTGCTTTCTGAATTATATTTCGTGACATAACCACATGAGGCATTTGATGTTTTTTTTTGAAAGAATAAATATTGCGTAAGCATGGAAAATAGCCTTCAGGCATAATTTGGACTTTGCAGTCCGGCATCAGGGAATTAAGAACTTGAGAACTTAAGAATTAAGGACTTCACCAAAGCCTAAATTAAAAGGCAGCATTAAAACAAATAAAAGAGCTGCTGCTCTCATTGCAAGTAAACCTCTATTTCTAAGATTACATTACAGGTTCCGCAAATACAAATGAGTACCTGCCATTAGGATTCTGTGTTCAAATCTGCTTAGATTTCAACTGATTGACCAAATTGTGATTCTGGATGGTCACCTCATCAGTAGTCTATCCATAGTTGAATGTTTTTCATTGTATCAGTGAGCTGCTCTAGCCTAACTGTGCCAATTATGGTGAAGGGAATACACTAGAAATGTAAAGTTATCTTCCCTTTGCTGATGAACCCACTATATTTTTTGCTTTTATTTCACAACTGTCATGCACTATGAAAGCTTATATCTGAAAGTTGAAGATGCTGACATGTAAAAGGACATCTTCCTGAAAATGGGCATTCTCCTCATTTTAAAAAACACAGAACAGTTAAATCCCAAGTGTGCCTGTCAATTAGGCTAAGTAGAAGTATTGAGTGTGCTCACACATAACTGGCTAATCCTGGTCAATTTTGATTTGCAGTTGGAGTCAATCCTAGACCATATAAATATCATGATAAGAGAAGCATCCATCTCAAACCTGCCCTGACAAAATCAGATCCCTTGGGGACCACCTTATTCTTTAATACATTGGATCGGCTTTCATAATTACTTGATTTTGCATAATATAAGTCCTTTTCAATACATTGGCAAAATTTAGTGGGAGGTTGGAAATCTTTTCTTTTCAGCAGTATTATTAATAAATCAGAAGAAATATTTTATTCATGCGCTATTTTAGTTTTATTATCCACAATCATACTTTGCATTGTTCTTGTCCAAATATATTGACGATCTCTCTATACAGAAAGAGGACTCAGGCCAGTCTTGCAGCCTTGACAATGCTGGACTCCAAGTCTTAGATCTCTCCTTTTGATTAAGCTGCAGTTAGGAAATTGGGGAAGAATTTCTGGAGTCCGGGTGCAATGGGCAAATGTTGATTTCTCGTCCTCCATAATTTCAGTGAAAGGCCTAGAGACATCCTGGAGAAAACCTGCAAACTGTAATTTTGCCATTGTTCCAGTGTTTTGGTGGTTCTTCCAAAGGAGGTACTCTGGACATGTAAGAGAAGCCCCATGGAAATTCCACCATCACCCACCCTCCCTTCCCCCGAATTGTGCCCCATTTTAGGTATCTAACTTTAGAAACAATGGCCTGAATTTTTCAGATGGTGAGTTGGGGGCAGGGCCCGCTCGCTGACGTGAAAATGATGCGGGATGATGTTGGGGGGAAACCCCAGATTTCATCCCGCCCCATTTAAATATTCAGGAAGGCGGGCAGATAGTGTGATCAGCTGTCTGTCCTTAGACCTGTCAATGGCCAATTGAGGCCATGGATAGGATCATTAAGGCAATTAAAGACCTGCCTGTCCAACCTTAAGGCTGACGGGCAGGCCAGGAGCCCCGGCGGGCTTCTGATAAAACGTGAAACCTCATCCACTGGCGGGATGAGGTTTCATGTCTGTTTTAAAAAAGTTTAATAAAGTTTTAGTCATATTGATCAACATGTCCCATCTCGTGTGACATTGTCACCTGGGGGGGACAGGTTAATAATTTTTTTATTATTCGATTTTTGATATTTAAAACACTGTCAACGATCCCCCTGAGGCACCACCTAGTCTCAGGAAGATGTATGCTCTTTCGTGCGAATGCAGGAAAGAGCACAGTTTGACAGCTGGGGAATCCTACCAACCCCCCTCCCCCAGCACAGGAAGTGCATAGCGCTTCCCATCGGGCCGCCCACTGGGCGGGCCTTAATCGGCCCACCCACCCACTTAAAATGGTGGCGGGGCCCATTTCAGCGGCGGCAATCGGCTGCCCGCCCGCCACCGAGCTGTTGGGGCCCACCCGCCCATCAAAGGCAAAATTCCACCCATGTCAAGGCCATGAAGAGGGTTATGAAGGATTTTGATAATACCAGAGATGAAAAGTTTTAGTTATGAGGACATTTTACAGAACCGGAAGCTCTGTTCATTTCACAAATATAGTTAAGAACGGAGCTGTTAGAGAGCTTCAAAATTATGAAGAATTTTGTCAAAGAAATTGGGGGGGAAAGATTACTTTTGTTAGGCTGGTAACTGGAAAGCATAACTTTAAAGTTTTTGCCCATCAAATGAAAGGAGAGTTTGGCAATTAGTTGCTAGGGTATGGAATGCTCTATCAGAAGTGAATCTATGACTTTTACAAGGGAAGTGGAATGGGACAAATTTGCCGGTACAAATAGAATGCTCGCACAAACATGCCAAACTAGTTAGACAACATATCTTGCATCTGAAAGAAATATTTTATACATCACACCAATGCAAACTGCGAAATGTTAGTTGAGCACAAACTCAATCATATTTAGACAAGCAGTGTGAATTTGAAACTGCATCTCCAACATTACCTATTTATCCACTCATCTCCATCATCCATCTATCTCTTTTTTGCATTAGCTTGAAATTATTGTTGCCAACACAGCTGACAAACCCTTTATGTGTTTGTGTGATGTTCCTCTGTGCAATATTCAAAAGGATGTGTTAACCACTTCAAAATAAATGGCTTAATGTCTCAATTGAAACAGCTGACAAGGGAATATCATAGAAATGTTTTAAACATTTCTTACATTTGCAATAATTGCTAGCCTTTTTCTCGAAATCTCTAGATCCCTGCTTCCTCTCTTGACCCCCTTTGACCCATGCTCTCTTGACACACCCATCCCTCTTGAACTCCATTCCTTAACCCCCATCTCCTTCAACCCTCTCCTCTCCTTTTCCTCTCAATCCCACCTCTCGCTTTCAACCTGCCTCTCTTTCAGATTCTCCGCTCTCAACCCACGCTCTCAGCCTCTCTCTCTCTTCCAATTCTGACACCCTGAGCTCTCTCTCTAACCTCTCTTTAAATCCACTCCTCAACCCACCTTTCTATCCTATAATTTTCCACCCAACCCTTGTCACACAACACTATTGCACCTTGGCCAGGATATTCCTGTCGGCGATTTGAGGGCGGGGCCCGCTCGCCGATGGGAAAATGACACAGGATGATGTCGGGAGAATCCCCCGATGTCATCCCGGTCCCTTTAAATTTTTAGGGACAGCGAAACCAGCTGTCCGCCCGCCGACCTGTCAATGGCCAATTAAGGCCATTGACAGGGTCATTAAGATTGTTAAAGGCCCTGCCCGCCCAACCTTAAGGCTGTCGGGAAGGCCAGGAGCCCCGGCGGGCTTCTGATAATCAATGAAGCCTCATCCACCGGCGGGATGAGGTCTCATGTGTGTTTTTAAAAACTTTAATAAAGTTTATGTGTTTCTTATTAACACGTCCCATCTCGTGTGACATTGTCACCTGAGGGGGACATGTTAATAATTTTAATATTTTTCTATTTTTGGAGTTTTTTTACCTGTCGGTAATCTCCCTGAGACAGCACTTGGTCTCAGGAAGCAGTGTGCTCTTTGACAGTTGGGGATTCCCTCCACCACCCCCCCTACCCCATCCCCAGCACAGGAAGCTTCCTGTCGGGAAGGCCGCTGGGTGGGCCTTAACTGGCCTGCCCACTCAAAATGGCGGCAGGCCCCATTTCAGCGGCTGGCCGCCTGCCGCCAAGCCAGTGGGGCCTGCATGCCCACCAAGGGCAAAATTCTGCCCCTTCTTCCATTTTAGCCTCTGTCCTCCCTCTCACTCTGTCTCTGCATTGCTTTCCCCAGACCTTCTCCCATCCCATTGCTAACCTCACACACACCCCCCCATTTTAGTCCAAAATGTCATTTGGAAAGAAATAACTGGAGGCAGTACTTATATAGTTTTTAAGCATTTATTTACAGTTACAGATTACAAGAAATCAACTCTAACCCAATAACCATAGTTTAAGTCAGTGACTATTTATAGAGGCACAAAAGAATCCCCAGTTAATACTCGCCATCTATTAAATACCATTAATATACAATTAACATCCTTCACTCTCCCAATCCTTCTCTATTTTAAGCCCTTCTATTCCCGAATCCAGCTTACTCACCCACCTCTCTCAGTCGTCCTCTCTTCATCCGTCTTCCCTCAGCCACTGGGAGTGGTTGTAGGAGGTCAATTTTGGGGGAGGCGATGGTGGAGTGATATTGTCACTGGACTAGTAATCCAGAGACCCAGGGCAATGCTCCGGGGACCTGGGTTTGAATCCTGCCGCAGCAGATAGGGGAATTTGAATACAGTAAAAATCTGGAATTATCTAATGATGACCATGAAACCATTGCCAATTGTTGTAAAAACCCACCTGGTTCACTAATGTCCTTTAGGGAAGGAAATCTGCCATCCTTTCCTGGTCTGGCCTACATGTGACTCTAGACCCATAACAATGTGGTTGACTCTTAAGTGCCCTCTAAACAAGGGCAATTAGGGATGGTAAGAAATGCCGGCCTAGCCAGTCACGCCCACATCCCAGGAATGTATTTTTAAAAAATCATCTCAGTTCCAGGAGTTCCTCAGGGGAGTGTCCTAGGCCCAACCATCTTCAGTTTCTTCATCAATGGCTTTCCTTCCATAGTGAGGTTAGAAGTGTTGATGTTCGCTGATGATTGCACAATATTCAGCACCATTTGTAACTCCTCAGATACTGAAGCAGTCCATGTCCAAATGCAGCAAGACCTGTACAATATCCAGGCTTGGGCTGACAAGTGGCAAATAACATTAATATCACGTCTGGCAATGACCATCTCCAACAAGAGACACACCTTGACATTCAATGGCAATACTAGCACTGATTCCCCCACTTTCAACATCCTGGGGATGACCATTCACCAGAAACTGAACTGGACTAGCCATAAAAATACTGTGGCTACAAGAGCAGGTCAGAGGCTAGCGATCATGTGATGAGTAACTCACCTCCTGACTCCCCAAGGCCTGTCCACCGTCTACAATGCACAAGTCAGAATTGTGATGGAATACTCTCCACTTGCCTGGTTGAGTGCAGCTCCAACAACACTCAAGAAGCTCAATGACATCCAGGACAAAGCAGCCCATTTGATTGGCACTCAATCCACAACATTCACTCCCTCCACCACCAATGCACAGTGGGAGCAGTTGTATCATCTACAGGATGTACTGCAGGAACTCACCAAGGTGCCTTAGCACCATATTCTAAACCCACAATTACTGCCATCTAGACGGACAAGGGCAGCAGGTGCATTGGAACACCGCCACTTGGAAGTTCCCCTCCAAGCCACTCATCATCCTGACTTGGAAATACATCGCCATTCCTTCACTGTCACTGGGTCAAAATTCTGAAACTCCCTCCCTAAGAGCACTGTGGGTCTACGTACACCATATGGACTGTAGTGGTTCAAGAAGGTGGCTCACCACCACCTTCTCAAGGGCAATTAGGGATGGGCAATAAATGCTGGCCTAGCCAGTGATACCCACATCCCATGAATGAATAAAAAGAAAACCCCCTTTCACAAACACTACTCTCTCTTATCTGAAAAGCACTTCCTTTCCATCACTTTCCTTGCCAGCCCCACCCCTCATTCACTCACAACCCAATCACACACATTGTCCCTATCTCTCTCCATCTCCCTCTGTTTCAAACCCCTCTCTTTCTACCTCTCTCTCTCTCTCAACTTGCATCTCTCTCAATCCCTCTCCTTTCAACTCTCTCAACTCTCCAGTCAATCTCCTCTTGCAGCTCCCCTACTCTCAATCCCTCTTCTGTCTCTCAACCATTCTTTCCTTCTTTGACTGTTTGCAAATTTGCTGTCATATTGACTCCAAAACAAGCTTCCAAATATATATCTGTGTCATTACTAGAACTCCTTACATCCATCTCAGAAACATCGTCCCACCCTATCCCTGCCTCAGCTTATCTGCAGCTGAAATCTTCTTTCATGCTTTTGTCACCTCCGGACTTGACTATTTCAACACACTGGCTTCCCATTTTCCACCCTCTGCAAACTTCAGGCCGTCTGAAACTTCTGCCCATTTCCCAACTCACACCATGGGTGGGATCTGGTAGGGCCAGAAATTTCTGCCCCAAAGTCAAAGGACTTTTGGCTGCTGTCCATATTTTCCAGTCCCACCCACGCCATTACCCGCCACAGTTGGGACCGGAAAATCCCGGCCCGTGCCTCATTCACTCATCATCCCTCGATTTGTTGACTTACATTGCCTCCTGGTTAATCAATCCCTCGATTTTTGAATTCTCGTCCTTATTTCCAAAGCCTTTTGTGGCTTCATCCCTCCCTAACTCTGTATTCTCCTCCAACCAACAATCCTCTGAGATATTTGCTCTTGTCCAGTCGAGCATTCCAACCTTAATCGCTTCACCACTATTGGCCAGGTCTCCAGCTACGGCCCTAAGCTCTGGAATTTTGTCTCTAAAACTCTCTGCTTCCCTAAATATTTGCTCCTTTACATTTCCTTTCCCCCTTAAAGTCCTTAAAGCCTCCCACTGACCAAACTTTTGGTCTTGAGCCTAATATCCCCATATGTAGCTCGGTGTCAAATTTTTTGAATATGAAGTGCCTTGGTTCATTTTACCATGTTAAAGGCACTTTATAAATACAAGTTGCTGTTGTCAGTCCTCTCTCAATCCTTCTTTCAACCCTCTTCCTTTTCTTTTCATCCTATTTTTTATTTCTGAAAACCCCCCACTACCCTTTCTTCTTCCTTCTCTCCCTTTTTCCTGTGAGTCCTTACCGCTCTCCCTTTCTACCCTCTCTCTCTACTCTCTCCCTCTACCCTCTATCCCATCCTTTCCTCTCTCTTTTCTGCAGCTACAACTGCCCTAACCCATTCCATCAGCTTGCTTCTTTATCAACCTTTCTTTCTTTCTCTAAATTTCTTCTCTTAACATCATCTGTCTCAATGTTACATTTCTCTGAGTGCCCCCCTTCTGTCTAAACCCCCTTTTCTCTCAACCATTTTTTCATTCAGCCCCTTTCTCTCTAAATATCTCATCACCCTCTCAACATTCCCCTCTTCAGTCTCTCAGCCTCTCTTCCCTATCTCGCTCCTGGCTCTTTAATCCCTTCTCTCTTTTCCCTCCTACTCTCCCAATCTCTCCCTTTCAGCACCTTTCTGGTGCACAGCATGTAACAGTTTTGTGCAACATGTTAGGAAAATGTACACTTGAGTCCACTAAAGCATCAAACTGGTCTCCTCCACCTGTCCTGCACATGTTTGCTCTTTTCTGCCTCACACACCACACCACCCCATTTTAATCTTCCCTCTTTCCCTACAGCATTCTCTCCCTTTCTCCACCTTCTCAACCCTGTCTCATACTCTCAGCTGCTCTCAGCCCTTCCCTCTCAACTTTATCTCCTTGTCTCTGAAAGCTCTATCAGGTAGCCAACAACCATTACTATCCCTCAATCCTCTTCTATACCTCTCAACCCTCCTTTTCCAACTTTCTCTCCCCTCTCATCTCCCTTTCAACTTCCTTTCCCTATCTGTTTCTGTGGTAAAGTGGAGTGCTATGTACATTTAAGAGAATGTAGTTAACTTGACTGTATTGACCAATCGCTATACAGCGCTGGCTACTTGGGTAACTGTAAGTCTAGAGCTGGATGGGATTGAGGAAGCATGCATTGTGTCTGTGCTGTGTTCTTAGTTCCAATAAACCACCAGTGTTTGTTCAGTTAGTCAGTCTCTCTGCCTATATTGTTTCAAGCACCAACTAATGTGTTAATATCAAGAGCGCAGCTAGCGTTCGCTGGACAATGTGAACCTGATAACCAAAAACATAACAGTTTCTCTCAAAGAGGCTGTGTATGCTTTCAAAATTTATCTTAAGAACACAAATTACAATGAGGAAAGGAGCTGCTTTTCTTTATTTTCTCCTCCTGCTGTCTATACCTTTGTCAGCACAGGGAGTGTGTGCCCACTAAAGATTTTTAATATAGCAAAGAAGTCTGCTATATTTCTTCAGGATCATAAATTTAGCAATGAGTTAGTGAAGATGCAAAGAAAAGGTTAGTCCTGTGAATTCCTGTTCCCCAGGCCATTGACCACTTACAAGTTTTCATTCATTCATCCCTAATTAACTGTCTCTGGCTCAGAAATCCAGCAGGATTAGTACACTGTTCTTCAAGAAGAAAAGCATTTTTGAACCAAGTAAACAATGGATAAGATATTAATGTTGTGAAGGAAAAAAATCCAATTAACAAAAATAAATAATTTGCACCCAAAATGCTAACAAAAGTGTGGAAATTCAGATTGCCGCATTTGTTCTAACAGTACATAGAAAAAAAATCAATTTGTATTCCAGGCAAATCTTTATTCAACAGAAATGTCCCAATTAGAAAAATAAATCCAATTTGTTTCACTTGGATGACCCTTTATATTTACACATGACTTATATTGCAGACGGGTAAACTCTGCAGGCTGCAGGAACATTTACAAACTCACTGATCTTTTTTTGCTGATGCACAGATGTAATAACAATAAGTTCATTATTTGGCTTTGAATTAAATTGAAAAAAAGTTCGTTGAATGAAGGTTTATCTTATTCATTCATCAGCAGGCTGAAAACACTAAATGGTAGTAATCTAATAAAATGAAATAAAGTGAAAACATTTCTAAGCCAAACCGTTCTCTTTTTGCAGGGGTGTTTGGTAATATAGTGCTTAAGAAGTGGATTAGTAAATCCAGAAACTTGAATTTAAAACCCAGTGCACATGAGTTCAAATCCTCCTTTACCAATTTGAGAATTTGAATTCTGATTAAAAGGAAATTGGAAACAAAAAGCTTTTCTCAGTGATATAAAGTAATCATGAAGCTGTTGTGTTGTAATAAGCCTGAACTAATGAATTTCAGGGAAGGAAACCTGGTGTTGTTACCTGGTCTGCTCTACCTGTGTTTCCAGTCCTACCCCAATGTGGTTCACTCTTCACTGTCTGCTCAAGTGGCTTAGCAATAATCCTGCTTGCTTCACTTTACGTTTCACCTTTCCATCTTGGCACTTCTCCAACTTTCTAACGACAATATATTTCTGTTGCACCACAATCACTTCCACACTCAGTCCATTTTTGCAGTGATCCTACAAAATTTATCATTGGGCCTGAACTTCTGCGGAGTGGTAATCAGAGTCGCTGCGAGATTCCTGCCTCGAAATCCAAGCAATCCCTTCTCACCTGACCTTCCAGCTCAGGCCGGGTGAAAACCGCATAGGGCAGTGCATTCCTGAGGCCTTCAGTTGAGGGCTGCACAGTCCGATCTAAGGAAGTCATGCTGCCGTAAAACAGATAAGTTTAAAGGTCCAGCCACTTTCAAGCCAGGGAGAAGGTGTGTTTGTAAGGTAAATGGGTAGGATTGGGAGGTGGGGGACATGGGGGCGGGCATCAGTTGATAAGTTCGGGGGGGGCATCAGTCGGACGTGGGTGGGTCAGCGGGGAGGGTGTTGTCGGGGGCGGGTGTGGTCGGGGTGGGTGCAGTCAGGGTGACACACTCAGTGGTGGAGGGTGCAGTCATGGGTTCCCAGTTCAGGATTGGTAGTGGTAGGGGTGCCCCTTGTGGAGGGTTGGGGGCAGTCTGGGGCGTCCTGTGGGGTTGTGGGGAAGGGTTCCTGAGGGGATTCGGGGTTGTAGTTGAGAGTGAGGTGTAGTTGATGGGGATCGGGGGAGGTCAGTTCAATAGTAATCCAGAAGCTAGAAGTGATTTTAATTCTTCTAACTTTTTTCTGTGTAATTATTGCTGCTAGATAGTCGGAACCACCCAAAGTTTGCAATTTAAATTGCATTTTCGGATGATTCCTAGTAAAGTGCAATTGTCCATCGGAAGTTTGAACTTCTGTACTCGAATTGCCATACAACCCTTATCTGGGAACATTCGGGTAGGTGAAGGGCTCCCTAGCGCATCTTTCTGGTACCCTCCAGATATACTGCCCTGGTGCTCGGAAGTTAAGGGCCATAATTTTAAACAAAGAAATAACATTATTTTTCACCAACATTCTTTAAGGCAAAACCATTGCCTAAAATTTCTTTTGAATAAATGAGTGGACCCCCTAAAAGGACCAACCAATTTTCATATTGTTCAAGGCTACAGGGAAGACTGCTACTGAGACAAGCTATCTTGGTGTCTAGTTGTATGCTTTCTCCCACTCTCTTACACAGAGTAATTGACTGAGGTGTATCAGTGGACTTTCTAACTCCATAAGTTATTGCTAATGGTCAGAGTCCAAGAGAGAATTAAATAAGGATTTGACAGATGAATTTTCATCTTTAAGTAACCTTCAAAGGTATACACTGAAACACCATCTCAAACAACAGAAATCACTTGGAAAACACTGTGAGTGGCTTAGCATCTCTTAATGGTTGAGAGATCATGCACGGATTACTATGTACAATAGGCTGAGCAGCCTTGGAGGAAGCGATATGCAACTTTCTTATGTCATGCCTTGGTGCATGAGATCATCACGAAAATACAGTAAAAACATGAGCTAATAAATCTTCGAAAAAATGCATTTTATGGGAACAATTTTTAAGCATTTGCTGGAACCCTTTGGCTGAAAATAATAAGAATCTTAAAAATGCCTTTAACTGTTCGAATAGCAATCCTAACAGCCACAGGACTTCTGAGCAGTTGGAAATAAGAGAATTGACTACTTCTTGACCAAGTACAAGTTTTGATTCATTTGGCAGTTCTCTCATTTCAGTCAGAATGTGTGGGTTCAAGCATCACACCTGGAATTGAACACATTAGGTTAAACAACTCTTCAGTAAAGGCCTTGAGGGGTTGTTATTAGCAGAAGTGGCCTTTCAGATCTTAGTGAGGCTGGCAACTAGAGCTCAAGGGGACTTAAGTTTGGTTTTGGCAACAGCTAATGGCAGCTTCCCTTCAGTAACAATTTGGAATGAACGTTCTATAGCTGGACGCCTCATTAACATTAAAGTCGGGGCTGAGTAAGTTTAACCTTGTACCCAAGCTGCCAATCACTGTTGGACTCACTGCCCCAACTGAGATATGTTGAGTTCCTCAAGTGCTCTTGCATTCTTTTGTGGATTGGGTGCCCATTACGCCTCAGAGCATTGTCCTACTTGAGATGTTAAATTGAAGTCTTACCTGCTAGTTTAAGGATTGAAAATCCTGTGCCATTAAATAGAGCAGCGAGTTGTGCCAGGCAACATTCCTCTCTCAAGAAGCACCACCAAGAAAATCTTGATTATTTGATCATTAACTCTGTATGGCACAAATTGGATGCCAACTTGCTTATATAAGAACATTGTTCGTACTTCACAAATGATTCGATAGTTATACTTCATTGATTAAAAACAATGTTCATGTCATGGCATCATATAGATGTGCATTCATTCATAATCAGCTTATGGTGGATTTTCTGATTTAATTAAACTAAAGGCTACCAGAAAGTAATGAGTCCAAAACAACACCATTTTGAAACTCCTAAACTAATCTCTCACAATATAATGGTTTTGGAAATCTTTTTTGCTCACAACTTCTAGTGTAGCTGACGAAGAGATAATGTTGATTGTTTGTCCAAAACATCTCTGCTACTTTCAGAATATTTCCTTCCATATCTTGCAGAAGCATTGCATGAGATATTCCAGATCCTTATTAGTCATTGGAGGAATTGCAATTATCCACATTTGAAATTCATGTGAATTAGAAGTTTCCACTAGAGTGTACTCTTGAAAAATTACATGTACTTAAGGGCTGTCGGAGGCTGGCTAAGTTGAATGCTCCCTGGTGAACTGGCATTTAGAGGTCCAACACTCTTAGGAGTGCAGTTCAATAGCATTTTAACAACAACATTTAAAATAGGATAGAAATTATTTTGATTTCTTCCCAGAATTCTGTACTCGGTACCATTATTTTTATCTATTTTTAATTATTATTTTTTGTATTTTAAATATATATACTGAGAAGGAGTCAGAAGATTTGATATTTTATACAAATAAAGGCTTATTCCAGGTAATGCACAATGCATTATTATCAGCATAATTCATTTATTGTTCAATTATCAAAACATGATGTATAAAGTGTTAAAATAAATAAATGTGATGATTATTAGTGTGTGCTACAGGTAAGACTTTCAATATAGTACTAAGCAATCTCCTTTGGTGTTGCATGTGATATGTCAGAGAATACAAATTTGGTTGGCAGCAATTATGTGACAGGAACTAAGTGTGGTATGTACAGGAAGTAAGCACTACATAAGCTTACTTTAATATATCATATAGATCTACTATTTTTCAGATTCATGATTCACATTTTTAATATGTAAATGTCTGTGCTGCACTTAAAAGCAACACTGAAAAGACCATTGTACAAGGTAATTGTCAGTTCTGAGCCCACTCCGCCATCACAGTTAAATCTACCTGCAATCTATTTTTCTCATCCAAGGTCTTTGCACCTTTGTGTTATCAACAAACCTGTGGACAAGTCCCCTGATGCTTTCATTCAGATGATAGAGATGGTGAAGATCAATGAATCTAACATTGATCCTCAAAGAACTCCACGAGTAACTATTCACAGAGAACCACAGCCATTAATAATGACCGTGGAGAATGTAGCTGGTACCTTATTCAATCTAGAATTTTTCCATTAGTCACATAATTCATGTCTTTCTTCACAATTATAAGTATAATTTTACTTCCATCTGAAACATTAAATGGGCTGGAATTATAAGAGGATAAACAGCATAAAATTTGGTGAATTTGCCATTGGTGAATTGGTAAAAAGACAACATAGGCTCAGGATTATCATAAGAAGAACGAAAGGGGAAGTTCGAAGACATTTTTTTTCCACACTAAGGCCAGGATTTTCCATGCCCGCTGGTGTCGGGAGTGTTCTGTGGCGTGAGCAGACAATATGGCAAGAAGGCCAAAAATCAGTTTCACAACATTGTGAAACCAGTTTGTGATCATCTGCTCTGCCCGCCAATGGCAGACTGCATTCCCCGGCATTGAATGTCAGGAGCCTCATTGTAATACATCAGCATATCATTATAAGGTCAGCCCAGCGGACTCATCCCCCCCATTGGATCATCCGCCCACGTCAGCAGGAAAATAAACCGACATGTTTCACAGTAACAAATGTAAGGCGTGCATCTAGTGGGCTGCACTTCACTCAGGACTTCAAGGTTTATTTGCCTGTCTTGCTTCGGTCAGCACTCACAATCATCAGCGCCAGGCTTCACAGACAGCACCACATCACTTTTAGAGGGCTCACAGGTAAGTCTCTACCTACCAGATCAGCCATATGTGAGTAGCTTTTCAACAGCTGCAGGGCAAAGTCTTGCTTTGGGTAGGGGGAGAAATGGCCTCAGGCAAGGGAAGATGCTGCAGGGCGAGGGCTATACCGGGGAAGGAGGGTAATCCAGGGTGTTTGTGTGGGGACACATGTTGATCTGTGCGTGGCCTCAAGATGGTGAGGGCTGAGGAGGCAGTCTCCAGAGGGTATGTGTGAGAGAATAGGTCGTGATGTCCCTTGAGCTGGCAGTGAGTGAGATGCTACTGAATGTGTCATGACCTTGTGAGTGTGTGAGTTTAGAGTGATAAGATGGTTGCCTTACCCTGGCTGCACAGATGAGATCATTCATCCTCTATCTGCATTGGATAGCCAACTCTTCTGTGCAGTGTTGGCACTGATCCCCACTGCTATCACCTACCCAGCCGGAGCGGTGATGTTGCTGCCGCTCCTGCGGCCAGAGCGGGGCTTGAGAACTTCACAGCAGGGCCTCCGCAGCATCCAAAAGGTACACAAGGGCTTCAGTCTTCTTGCTTTTTTGGAACCATGTCTTCTTTGCTGCAGTCCTGGGCTGGAAGCACTGAGCGCGGCTGTGCTTTAAATGTGTGCCTGGCATGGTGAAGCAGCGAGGTGATGGTGTGGCAGGTGAATCAGAGCCCGCCCACCATGGAAATGGTGTGTATCCCAGGAATGTGGCAGGTTTGGGACAATACAGCATGAAAAGCCGGTGGGTAAAATATCATTTTATCCGCCTGCCGCTGCACTTAGTGCAAATCGGGGATGATTCCCGCCCTTAGTGTTTAAAGCGTGGCTTTGGGTCCGTTTAAGTCAAAGAATATCCATGCCAGGAAAGTGACAGTGATTTGGGGCAACTTACATTTGTGCCATATTTCCATTTGCAGAATGAATTGGCAGTGAGACCAGAGTTCTGGAGCTAGTGGAAATGCTGATTTAGTATTTAGTGTTAAGTTGATACCTGCGAAAATGTGAATGCAGAAAAAAGCTTTCATCTGAAACTGGCAGGGCCCTCTTCAGAAATGCAAATTGTCGTCAATTAGTGCCATTTAGATGCTGCTGCCATTTTGATCTCTGCCAGCATTTCCTACCACTGCTTTCAGTCCCCACCTACCAACCATGGATGATATTCGAAGGGAGTCAGCTGTTTCTAGTGACAGTTAAATGAATCCTCTTCTGCTCTCAGGTGAAACCATCTACAGTTTCGGAGGACATTTTTCTTGCATCGGCTCATTTTATTTCACCTTAAAAGTGGTCTCGGCCGCTGCAGAACAGTTAATGAGCATCCGGCAGTGCTTTGCTTTCTTCATGTGTGTCCTTCTGGGAATCCCACTCTGGAGGAGGAGCAGCAGAAAAGAGCAAATGATGCTGTACCAGAGGGAGCGCAAATAGAAGAACACATGCTCAGAGGAAGCTTTTGGCTCCCGACAGAGCTTATAGTTAGCGTACCTGTAGTTCTCAAAGGAATGGTTTATAAGGAGGCTTCAATTCTCTAAAGAGATGGTGGCAATGTTGGATGGATTATAACCAGCTGCTAGAGCTAGCGCTGAATTGCCTGTTACAGTCAGGGATACTCCAATTCTCTTTGACTCCATCTCCTTCCAGGCTGCCATATGTCAGCATCATCGATCAATCTGCAGGCCCGGCTTGTCTTTCATTGGTTTTGCTCCCGTAAGCAGCATATCCTTCATCACTTTCCTTTTGGCCATCCAGAAGCAGGAGGTTAGAGCTCTGAGCTTTACACAGGTTTCAGGGTTCCTCCAAATCCAGGGCATCTTTAGCTGCACTCATGTAGCCCAGCCAGCTCTTGAAAACCTTGACAAATCACAACATTAATGCACAGCAGTATTATGTGATGACTAACATTATGTCAATCTTTACTCAATTTCCTGGGAACTGGCGGTGATACTTTTATGTTATGCCAATGCTCCATCCCCCCACTCTTTGTCACAGAAGAACATCGGAGAGGCTGGATGCTTCTGAACGAGACCAAACACTAGGCTCATGACGCCTGTTAGGAACTCATGTGCAACAGTGGAATTCTATTATTGTCAAATCCATGAGTCAACTTGATAAGAGACCAAGCAAACCATTAGAGTCTCAAACAAATTTTCATCTGAGCATGTCTAGTGGATTCCTGCTGTACAGCCCAGAAAGAATATTATGTATAATTGTGTTTTGTTTCATTTTAAATAACTTTGCTCTGCAATGGGAAGAATAAATGGCCCCATCATTGGGGGAAGATTTTCAGCATGATAAGGGAGAAGACATTGAAGAAATCTAGGAATCTGAAGAAATGTAAGGTGTGAAACAGCTCACTACAGCCAGAACTCTTTATCCTCAAAGAGTGCTTCAGCTAAACAATCCCTGTCTCAATGCATTAACCAGCAGCATTTCTCCTAGCTCTTATTTTATTTCATTAAGTGCATTTCCCAGTAAATTTTAGTTAAGCTTATCTTGATGCCTTGAAGTTGTCCTTTTTAAAAGCTGTAGATCTGAGTATTGGTTTGGCGTATCCCAGGTCATGTCAAATTTGACATGAAAACAGAAAATACTTAAAAGACACACTCGGTCAGGTGGCATCTGTGGAGAGAGAAACACAAGTTAAAGTTTCGGTTCGATTTCCTTTCTTCAGAACTGGAAGAAGTTAGAGGTTTAACAGTTTATAAGCTAGAACAGAACCGGAATATAAAGGAGCAAAGGAACTGGAGGTGGGATGGGGTGTGGAAAGAGCAAAGGGAAAAGTATATGGTAAGGTGGAAGGCAGGAGCGATTAAATGATGGAAGGGTTGATTGTGCAAGGTAAAAGGGGGGCCGGGGCAGTGTTAATGCTACAAGATAAGAAGAAAAGATGGGTTCAAATGAGGTGTGAATTGTAACCATTACAATTCCTGCCCTTTGAGAAAATTGGAGTGATGGTTATGACCTGGACTTGTTGAAATCAATGTTGAGGCCTAAAGGCTGTAAAATGCCTAATTGATGAATTAGGTGCTGTTTCTCCAGCTTCCATTGAGCTCCATTTGAACAGTGTCTGTCATGATGATAGCTGATTGTGTGTCTGGACTTGAGCATCAGATACTATACAGTATTCAGATAAGGTACTGTGAGGAACATTCTGTAGTACATATGGGGTCACCTGACCTGGGGGGTGTTTGAAGATCAGATAGCACATGTCAGGGAGTTAGTCAGCATGGCAGATTAAATGACGTTGTTCTTGCAGTTAAATCTGCAACTTCCGAGTTCTGCTCTTTCATGCCTGAGATGTAACATTGAAGATGAGGATAAATACGGAGGTATTTAGGATTGTGTCATGGTATTTGCTGAAGCTGATATCTCTGTAGCCTGGGGAACTGAGCCATTTGATCCAACAGATGATGCCCTGTAGTGACTGCATGAAATGGAAGGCATGGCTGGAGGAGTTTGAAGCATATGCTGACAGTTGTATGATGTGCCTGCATGCCATTGTAATGTAAAGATGCTCAGCAGAGCAGGAGTTAATGTAGGACTGAAGAATAGCACTATCCACAGTATAATGCATAGAGCCACATGGTAATAGACTAAGAGAGTCTAGAGGAACACTCTGGAACCAGCCTGCATGAAGTTAACAGCACCATGCATGACAGTAACCTGGGATTTCGTAAATAGTTAAAGGTTAACAATAAAAGGTCCATGTTTAAACATCCAAGTCTCAAGATTGCATCATTGAGGCAGCTAAAGAATCCATATAAAAACACTGACAGCCACAGTCTGTTTTTGGACAGGGTGATGGTGGCGCAAAAAAACACAGCAACAGGACTTATTGTCATTCGCTGTTGGTGTTTCGGTGAGGGAGACTTTCAGGACTTTGCCTGACAGCCAAGAAAAGGCAGATTATGAACGTGCAGTGAAAGTTTTAAATGATAATTATATGATGATGCCAAATGCCACATTCTCCAGGCATATTATCCATCAGATGAGACAGAAAGAAGGGGAAACAGTAGCCCAATTTGTGACCCATTTGAAGCAGACGTCAGATGGATGCAGTTATGTGTGATGGATCTGAATAACCAGATAATAGACCAAGTGGTCCAACATTGCAAGCTGGATAAGTTGAATTCCCTCCCTAACAGCACTGTGGGTGTACCTACACCACATGGACTGCAGCTGTTCAAGAAGGCAACTAACCATTACCTTCCCAAGAGCAATAAAGGCTGGCCTAGCCAGAGATGGCCACATCTAATGAGTGAATAGAAAAAAAGATTGAGGCAGAAGCTGCTGGAAAGAGGAGGTTATGTAACATTGAATGACACTTTGAAAATAGCATCTGGCTTGGAAGCAGTGGATGGACATTTTCACATCTGGAAACTTGGTCCCTCCTCTGCCAATGGCACAACAAAAGTTGAGGTTAACCAAGTGGCACAACGGGATCCAGGTATGTGTAAATATGAACAGCAAAAACTCTGAGAGAGAGTGTTGCAGATGTGGCAACTTGAGGTACTGCTGAATCATTGCCTATGTGAGCAGATCTCTGACAGATGTGGCGAAGAGATATTCTCAGATGGGGAAAGAGGCCCTAGGATTGGTGTGGGCATGTGAAAGACTCCATGAATCCTTGTTTGGTGTTGAGTTTGAATTAGTCATGGATCACAAGCCATTAGAGATTATTTATTCTCCCAGATCCAAGCCATGTACCAGAATTGAAAGATGGGTTTTGAGACTCGAGCAGTACAAGGTGGCTCACATTGCTGGAAGGATGAACATCACCTACCCACTGTCACTAGTACTGAGGGAGGGTCAAACACACAGATCCTTGCTCAGAAGCTGAATCGTTCATGCAGTTTGTGGTAGTTCATGCTACACCCAGAGCAATGACAACTAGAGAGGTTGAAAGAGAGTCAGACAAAGATCCAGAACTGGACGACATCAGTCTGAGAACTCAAGCCAGAAATTGGGCGAATTGCCCATTCAAGGGGTATATCGCTATATGAACTGAACTATACACAATTAGGAAGCATGTTTTCGAGGCAACAGACTTGTAGTACCAGAAAAGCTAAGGCCAAGATTAATGACACTGGCTCATGAGGGTCGCTTGGGAGTGGGTGATACTAAGCAACACCTATGAACCAAAGTATAGTGGCTAGGGATGGAGAAAGATGTGGAGCACTTAGTTCAAACATGTTATGGATGTCAACCTGTTAGCAGACCCAGTCCACCAGAACCAGTACACAGTACGCTATTACTGTCTGGACCATGGGAGGATGTAGCAGTTGACCTTTTAAGCTCACTTTCATCAGGAGAGTCTATACGAGTAGTGATTGGTTACTACAGCCATTACGATGAGTTGTTCTGATGAAGTCTACAACAGTAGAGAAATCGGTGTCTGCATCGACTGAAATATTTGCAAGGTATGGTCTACCAGTCATTGTTTTCAGATGACCGGCCACAATTCATCTCACAGACCTTTGCAGATTACATGCAAGTTCACAGGCAGTCGCCACCACAGGGTGCTAAATGGCCACAGGCAAATGGGGAAGTGGAACAACCAAACTAATCTTTAGAGAAAGAGATGAGGGTTGCTTAGGCTGAGGGCAAAGATTGGAAGGAGGCATTGCTCTCATATGTGGCCATGTATAGAGCAATTCTACACACTACAATGGGAAACAGCCCAGGTGAGTTACTATTTGGATGCAAAATATACACCAAGATGCCAGAGCTGAGGGACATCAGTGTTGACCCAGAGACTCGGGGTCATGATGCTGAGAAAAGGGGTGTTGCAAAGTTTTATGCAGAGCACAGAAGGAGAGCTAGACACTGATGTGATTTCAGGTGATGGAGACAGGAGAGTCTGAGTAAGATGGGTACACCATTTTATCCCCAAGCCGTACACTGTCATCGCCAAGAAAGGAAACAGTGTGACAGTGCAGTTGCCAGAAGGAGTACTGTGTGACAGACATTCTTCCTGTGTCAAAAAGTATCATGGTGACAAAGTCACAGCAGCAGATGAACAAGATGGAGGGGACATCCAGTAATCCAGAATTCCAAGCCAGTGATGCTGATAGCAGGCAGACAGCTTGCTATCCAGAGAGGAAAACATCAGTTCCAGGGGGAATGATAACACTTCCTAATGCCGAGGCGATGACCAGAGTTCCTGAGACAGCAAGCAGCACACGATACGAGAGAAGACAACTAAAGTGATATGAAGATTTTGTGAGATTTAGCAACAGAGCATGAAAGTGGAAATCAGTTTGGTGCAATGCTTTGTGACTTACAACAATGCGTTTTAAGTTGAAAAAACAAATTTTGACACAAAGCATGTGCCAAGTGTGAAGTTTTATGTGGTGTGATTTTGTTCAAATAAAAGGGTGTATGCCAAACACTGCCCTTGTGATTTTGAAATTCCTGTTTGTGATGTTTGCAAGTACACAAGAAAGCAATTGGATTGGACCATTGAGGAGCATCGAATTACTTACTGATGATTATCACAAGGGATGCCACAGTTAAATAGTGAAAGAAAAAGTGAAATACTGAAAAAAAGACTAGAACTGTAATGGACTGTGATGCACCGAACTTACCTGACATTCATTTTTGAAGAAATCCATTTCCTCATCAAATTAGGGAAATAATGATTGTGAAACTTGTTTGCAAAATTTATTATAGTATATCGAGTAAAGGATGGACTCTAAGATGCCTACACCAAGCAGAAAAATCATGGACATGTTTTAGTCTAATAAGGGAGGGATGCCATGATGACAGCTGACTGAGTGTGTGGTCTTAAGTAATAGATACTGTACGGTACTCTGCTAAGATGTTGTAAGGTACACTCTACTACATATGGGGTCACCTGATCTCGGGGGGGTTGAAGGTCAAATAACACAAGTCAGGGAGTTAGGCAGTATGACTAATGATGTTGGTCTTGCAGTTAAATCTGTGACTTCAAGTGTTGTTCTTTCAGCCTGAGATGTGACAGTATCAACTTTCTCTTTGCCCTTTCCTTCACCACCACCACCTGCCTCCCCCACACCCAGTTTCCCATGGCATGAATTACATTCACCAGCTCTGGTTAGAGACCACTTTAGCTTTAAAAAGTTATATTGAATGGTTCGAATCCCCCTTTAACATAATTTCTGTTTATACATGCTATCCTTATCTCTTCCAACCAGTTCTACCAGTCGTATATAGCAAATCAATAGTATTATATTTTGGCCCTTTACACTCCACAATAATTATTAACAGATCATTTAAAGAGCGAGTCCACCTCTTATTAACTTACCAATGCTATTGCTTTTACAAAGAATCTTACACCAGCTGATTTCATAACCTTGACATTATAATAACTAGTCAGTGATAGCTTTAAATAACAGCTCGTAATTTATTTACCGAAGTATTTAAAGTTGTTTTCACTGTATTTTCAGCAGGAAGAATTAAATGTTTGTGCATCTGCCAGGGTGACATGTCTTCTCCCAAGGAACACCGACTTCCTTCTGGGAAACCATATGTGCAATCAGAAATTAACTAGAGACATGGGGGCAGGGAACTGAAGAGAAAGCCTATGCCACATTACAGCAGTTGGGTTGTATTGCAAATCCTCATCAGAGATGCTGCACTACAATGTTTCAAAGCACAGTTATTGTGCATCTTAGGTAATATTTTGAGTGATGATTGTTATTATCTCATGTGTTGGTTTCTAGGTTGACTGTATGTGCTCAGAGCCATAGGAAACTAACCAAAATATGAGCCATTGTTTAAACCCCCACTAAGAGAGAGTTGAATTTCCATTTTGAAAAAAAATGGCCATCTGTAGTTTTGTTTGAACAAGCTATTTTTAACTCTTGAAGGGCCTGACTTGGATTAATTTCCTATCCTTGCTGCAATTGTCATTCTGCAATAATTAATAATCCCTCGTTGGAGAGAAATTCTGTCTTCTCTGGTTTGAGCAACGTTATTATTAAGGCTCAAAGTGGGAAAGAACAGCGCATAGAATATTGTGGGTGTTTTCTGTATTCAGTGCATGACTGTGAGATCAATTGTTCTACCATGCGTCTCTGGCCACAACTTGATTACAGCCAAAGGTAATAAGTCTCTTTTGCAGCATAAATTTATTTCAAGCTAAGTCATGGTACATTGCTGGGAATGGGAAATTATTTACTCTGGGAGTTTCACAGCACACTCTTGCACTCCATCGGCACAGCAGCATCACACTATGTCATAAGCACATCCCATTAGGGCTTCATATTTCATGCAACAATAGGTAAAAGAGTTCATGAGCATAATGTAACATTTTTGTCAGCTTTGCTTTTTTTTCAGCTACTTGGAATAGGTACAAGAGAAGCTTCATGGGCAGACGAGTTCTTAAAATGGCAAATTAAAAGTCAGAGTTTATACTTTTAACGCAGATATGCTATTCTTGATTGTTTGCTCCTTTTTTAATGTTAACAATTTTCCAATTTAGTAAAAGAAGTTTTTATTAAGATTTTTAAAATGCCTCTGGTATTGTATTTCATGAGTTGAGCAATATAATATGAAAAAAGGATGCTGAGAGCAGCAGGCCACAAATCCTATTGTGTAGACTTGGCCACACCAACCTCTTGATGGCCAACAGTAACTACCTCAGACTTGCAATGTTAGCCACCGAGCTTTGCCATCTTTGGGTATTGGGGGCAGCATTTCCCAAAGCCGTTCAGCTTGTGGCTCATTGCAGCAGAGGATTTCAGCTAATAACCTTGCACTTTTGCCTCCATTTCCAGTGCAGCTGCCCAACATGGCCCAACAGAGAAGGCATCTGACTTCGGTGTGGATCTCGCTGTTGCCAGACGATGCAGGTTCAAGTCCAGCTGCGATTGCTTTACGCAGATAAATCTGGCCCAACTGAATGAAACCAAACTGTGTTAATACTTAGTTCTGCGGGTGGATGGGGGTGGAGAGGAAGGATGGGATCACAGCTAAGCCATTTTTGCCATCGCCATTTCCTGCTCCATAAGGGAAATATTTTAAAATCATCCCGTTGAAGGAGGCGGGATGCAAACTGGTGACTATTGACTTCTCCGCAACATTGTGTGGGCCTTGTCAAACTATCAAGCCACGATTCCATGAATTGGCAGAGAAAAACCCAAGTGTAATTTTATGTGAGGTAGATGTGGATGATTCACCAGATCTTGCTGAACACCGTCAAATAAGCTGCATGCCAACATTCCATTTCTACAACAATGGAGACAGGGTGTTTGACTTTTCTGGAGCCAGTCGAACAACACTGGAAGACAAAGTCTGAGAGCTGCAGTAATGGCCTATAACCTTAATGAAACCTGTGTTTCAAACCAAAAATAAATCACTGCCATGTTGCACTTCCTAAAGCGTAAAAGGTTATGCTTCTATTATGCTCAGCTTGAGCCCATTTTGTGTGTTAGTGAGGGGTCACCTTTATGTTACAAAATGTTTACATGTGAAGTCTGCAGCAGATGTAAATGTGGCAATTGTAACATGAGTATATACTTTTGAAGTGTGATTACAGAAGAGATGCAATGAACGAGGAGTAAGATTGTTTGAGGACTTGGTAAGGATGTGTGGAATCTGTTACATGGGTTAAAAGCCAACATTTGATGGAATGCTATTTTTCGTTATCGACCCTGTATAGGGTACTACGGAATTCTCTTACCTTTAGATCGCTTATCATATTCCCCTGAATCTGTTCCTGTGTCTTGCCGATTCAGCCTGTCACCTTCTGTCAGGAATGATGTGCTGTCATTTGCCTGGAGGTTGCCCGTTTTACATTCATCTTGTGCAGCAGCAAATGCATTTCTCCAGGCATTAAACAAAGGGGCAGTTCTATTCCCACACTTGCCCTGTTCCATGTCTTGCCATTGGATTGCTTTTAACCTGTCACATTTTCCTTCTCCTGACACCTTTTTTATTCCCCACACCATAAATCTTTCAAAACAAATCACAATTTTTTTTTTTAAAGATGCTGATAATATCTCTAAGCGTTAAATATGTCCACCTCAGTGTGGCTATATTACCTTTAAGCAGTGAGATAATTTTTGTGTTTTCACGACAGTCTTTTGTGACTTTCTGATCACACCCCTTAATGTGACCACTCTATAATGAATTCCCAGGTTTAATGCACTGGGTGCTGGGTCTTTGCAGTATTTTTTAATAATTAGATGGCCTGGCGTTATATCATGAGATTGGTTCTTTGCTTAGCAGGAGGTAGCACCACTGAGCTGGGCATTCACTATTCACTCTATCTTGCCTGTCCTTGATATTGATACTGGGTGTCAAAGCTAGAAAGATGTTCTGTTCCCAGTGCTGACATTCGTCTTCTTGATATGCTGACAAAGAGGACACTTTCGTTCTATCAGTCTGGACTGGTTGCAGAGATGAACAGACATTATTCAATTCTAGTATTTTTCTGTCCTTTTCCCTAGAATTCTGCTTGCCAACCACAGCCAATGGGATAGACACAATACCCACCTCCCCGGTTTCTGCAATGGCAGTGCCTTCAAATGCTAGCAAGATGGACACGAGCAGTTTATGGTGACTGAACTTTCTATTTCCCTGTTGGTGGTGCTATTTAGGATCCATTTGGTCCTTCCCCTTAATTGTCCAGACTCATTTAGTTGTCAATCAGGAAGGCAGCACCGTATTGTATCCTACTATCACTCTGACACCATCCATTAAGCTCCAGTTTGCTGCTCTTGCTAGTATCCTTGAAAAATTTAAATTCATCGCTTGAAGAAAAACAGTTTATGGCCTCACAATCTCTGAAGAAAGAGCAGTATTTGATGATTTAGTTACTTGTTAAAAAGTCTTATCCACTCATATTTTCTCTCAGAGTTGGAAGATGATGGAAATGGGACCAGGAATTTCAGCAGAGAGGATAAAAATTTAATGATAAATCAATGGGTACCACTTCCATGCAACACAATGCATCTGGCCCACAATAGTATTGACAGAGGCCTGAAATCAGCTGTTCTCCTACACAAGAGGAGGAGGAGCCTAAACAATGAAAAAAAGTAAAGTTTAGAAATAAGGAAAAATGAAATAAAATTAAATACAGTTTGGAGAATTCCTGCCTAAATCATTTTTAAAAAATGCTTTTGTTTGCACTTATAAATAGATTGAGAGCTCAATTCTACCCTGCATGATTTAAATGGGTTGAATTGTGCAGTGAATAGGGAGATTTTTTGTTGTTTTGCAGTATCAAAGACCTTGACATATAAATAGTTTCATGAAAGAGTGTTGTGCCATGAAAAAGTATTGTGTTTCTGAGAAAAGGGATGCACATCTTCCCTGAAAAAGAATTCCGAAAAGAGAACTTGCAATGGTTCTTTCAATTGACTATTCAAGAACAAAGATCTGTTGAAGAATCTGAAGTTGAGTCATTCCGATACTTTGGCTGGATATTAATCTGAACACATTCAGCAAGATCATGGATGAATTAATGCTACAATATTTCATTCTGCTACGAAGTTTCTGCTTGTCTCCAACACAGAGGTTGCAGTATTAATCCTGATTTTGCCATAATCTCAGTCTAATGAGAAGCAACACCAGGCCTGTTGGGTTTGGGTAGGGGACTGCGCATACATGGCAATCCACACACCTCCATATCAACCAGGGGCTGCATCTTTCGGTCGGCAAGCAGGGGCAGGGCCCGCTCGCCAACGCGTAAAATGACGCAGGGTGATGTCGGGCGGGCATCCCGATGTCACCCTGCATCATTTACATTTTCAGAGCAGCCAACTAGGCTGTGCGCCTGCTAACCTGTCAACGGCCTATTAAGACCATTAAAAATAACAATTGAAATCATTAATGGACCTGCCCATTCAACCTTAACCTTAGCGGGCAGGCCGGGAGCCCTACATGAAACATCTTCCAAGGGCAGGATGGGGTTTCATGAGGGATTTAAAAATTACAGAATATTTTAAAGTAAAAGTTATGGACAAGTCCCAAATCATGTGACAGTGTCGCTGCATAGCGCTTCCTGGTGGACGTCACGCTGGGCGGGCCTTAACTGGTCTCCAGAATGATTGTGGTGTGCCCAGCTCTGCACAACATTGCACAGCAGTAAGGATTGGAGATACAGAAGAAACAAAGCTGAGATTAATCCAATGATGAAGATGGTGACACTGACACAGCAACAACTGCTCGCATTGCTACCTGAATATGCCAAGGTTTTCCTTATAGCTGTAGGGTTCAGTTAGTTGCTGCTATGGGATCAATATAACAATCCCGTTCAATCACCACTCCTGCACCTCTCCACCCAACCCATCCCATCCAAATCCCACTGATACAAAGTAGTCCTATAACCAACCATTGGCCTTCATTAATACATGTTTTCCCATTCATCAACAAAGTACTGCAAAGGTGAGCTGCTATCTGGCAAGCAAGAATGGGCAACTGTGATGAAATCTGTAATTTGCAAGCTGTGGTCTGCACTCACTAGAGTTTCAAAGCCTGTGTGTAATTTTTGAGATTCTCCCTAACTGAAACGGAAAGCTAGTCCAGTATTCTGGGGGAGGGTTTGTTGATTGGATTTCCTAGTTGTAACATCAGACTTTTGAGAAATCAGCCTCTGGTAGGTTGCTAGGGAAACAGAAGCTAATTAGGAGATCTGATGTCAGCCTGGGGAGAAAAGACCCTGGCACTTGGGGTTCGCTTTGTTTTCAGTTAGTGGTCAGAACAGGATTGTGCCTATGAAGCAATGTGTGTGAGCCAGCAGAAAGGACTGAAACTTAAAAAGTTATGTGAGCCATCCAGGCACACTAAAGAGCTGGGTGTTTTTTTTTACCAGAGCTGACCATACCATGTACTGGGGTGTTATTGAATAGTCAGATGAAGGTGACTCTGAGTAAGCAATACCATCAGGACTGTCATGAACTGAGTGAATGGAGTTCTGCAGAGATGTGCCTTGTTGGTGATAATAATATCCTTGGAACTCAGATGGATTAAAGCGGTTATCGATGCTACTTAAGGATCAGATCCTCCATGCTGGAGAGTGGTTGAACTCTACCAGAGGTACATAGAGTTGTGAGAGACATTGGGATTGAACATGGTGCTAGCTATGTGCTAAGAGTGCTGCCTAAGAAATCTGTGAGACTTACCTTTGTTGCAATGGCTATTTAAAGTATAATTTATTGTTTCTACTGAATGCAACCTCTCTGTTAGTTCATGTTTAATTTATGTTGGTTTTGGTTTGATTTTTTTAAAAACTTTCACTGTAACAGTCCCTCGATTTCTTCCATTGGCATCATTTTGAAAGTTTGGTTCTTTCACATTATTGGATTGTAACAAAAGAGAAAGTGGTGCAAAGTAATGAATTTTGCATGCTTCTGCTAAACAGTGAAAATTTAACAACCTAACCATCTCATGTGCAAAACTTTGTGTTACTACAATAGCTTTACTCTTCCTTTTCCTGCTATTCTTACATTGTTTCAGCAGAGGTAGAGGGATGCTGCTCACAACCCTGCCCTGGCTGCTGAGATGCTCTTGGACAATAGCCTCTTGGTACTGAAGACCATGAGGGCCCTACTAAAGGCTGCTCCACCTGCATCTGTACAGGGACAGACTCAGTTATTGGGAGGGGAGGCAGCATGCCAGATACAAACTGGGATTGGGGGTGGGATAAGGGCGCTTTGAATGGAGTCCCCACTTCTCTTTTACCACCATCACTCTCATAAGCCAGCCACACTTGATTTGTACCACTCAGCTGGAGCACAGCTTGGTGCAGATCATTGATGTGATATAAGGCCAAGCCTCATGTGATGGTCACTGTAGTGAAGGCACCAGGCCTGTTGGCATGCTGCACGGCCATGATCAAGAGCTGCATAGATATAGTTGATTGCCGCAATCAATGTACCACAGGGTCATGCTTACCACTCTATTTATGGAAAAAGACATCCCAGCAGTGCCCTGAGACATCAGTCCACTCATGCTTGAGCTGGACTCTTCCATTCTCTCTGCACTCATGGACAGTGAGCATGGAAGACCAGCCAGTTGCAGATCTTTTGCTGCCCCTCGATGATTAGCATTTTCATCAATAGCCCCAGAGTTTCAGCATCTGTATCCAATTGAACAAAGTTTGGAGAGAGCTGCCTGACACAAGCTCAACACGGCAGTCCCTGCTCCCACTGTCTGCCCTTCCTTGATGTCAACTATGAATCAATAGGTGAAATCACTACTAATTATCTAACTGGACCCATTAAGGTTCAATAACAGGTGCTGGTGCATGGTGAGCAGGAGCCCTGTGACATTGCATCCTCAGAACAAGCTCCATTGACTGTTACTGTATGTGTGAAATATAAGAATTAATACAAGCAAGGAATGTTGCTTTCTGATGGTGATCATGTTTCACTTGCTGCTGAAATCAAATCAACATGACTGTGCTTTGTATGTAATGTGGGTTTGCTGATATTTAATGCTGTCACCAGTCAGCTGCAAATCCTAATTCTGCCAACATCACTGAATTTCCACTGACCCTCAGTGCTTCCTGCTCTGCAGCTACCAACTACTAAGTCTGTGGAGGATCATCTCTGGTCCTCTTCCTTTCTCTTGTATTTTGTGCTTTCTTCTTCAGTAACAAGAGGAAGGGCAGATTGACTGTAACGGCATGTGTTCACCCAATAGATGCAGACTATTCGAACAGAGTAACTATCAGGGAGAGCCATCAAATTGCATAAGGATCAAGGTAAATGGCAGTTACAGATGAATAGTTGGGGATAGCAAAGAAAGAGAACGATGGATGCACTTGTAAGATAAGAAGTGGGTGTGAGGAGTTAGGTGGTGAATTAGGCTTGGCAAGACAGAGTGTCAGGGGATATGGATGTGCAAAACAGGAGAGAGATGAGTGTACAATTGTACTCGCTTTTCTGGACCTGGTTCGGTCATTAAAGCACTTCCTGCATTGAATCCAGCAACGTGGAACAATGCAATACTGCTGACTTCCTTTGCCATCTCTAGACATTCCTTCTTTATTGCAGCAACAGATTTCTTCCTTCCGTTTCTGGGGAAGAGTATCTCTCTCCTATTTCCTCACTTCACCTAGCAGTGCATGAAGCATGCATCATCAAATTGAGCTCTTGACCATCATAAATCCTTCAGAAAATATCTTCCTTTATTTGTGCAAGCTTCTAATTCCTTCAAGTTCCAACTGTGATGGAATCCATGGTTTCAAAGCTTATATATTTTGAGGAAGACGCTAATTGAAAATGGAACCTGAAAAGGGAAACTGAGAAACAAAATGGAACCTTCCAGATTTAAGGAAACTAAGACTGAAACTGAGATTAGAAACCAAAACTTATATATATATATATATATATATATACCCAGAAGCTGGGGATAAGCAAATTTAAAGTTACTGCAGCTGTTTCTGTTCCTTGAAGATATCATTGCTGGACCTATGCTATTCAGACTGTTGTAAGTAGGGTTGAGGACATTCTGCAGAAGTGTGTCATTTTTGGTGCAGATTGTGTGTGTTGTCGGCTGAGGATCAGGCTGGATCCTAGGAGAAGAGGAGCTGAAATTCTGCGTGAGGAAGACAGAAGGCAGAACTTTCTAGCCCTAATACGAGTGAACATCATCATGGGTGGGACAAGGAAATTTGGAGTTCCATTAAAAGTTAACGGCTCTCCAAATTTCCCCATCCCATCTGCGATGATCCCTGCCAATGTTGGGGCCAGAAAATCCAGTTTTGAAAGAATTTGTGACTGAGATTGATGCCGACCCAATTGGTAAAATCTGTCTTAGTTCTATCTGCCATTTAATGTGTAATTTATAGTTTTCAATCAACAACAGTTTTCCTGTTTAATTCATGTTTAACCTACATTTATTCTGTGTTTGAGAGTACGGGGGTTACCTGAAAATAGCATTTAGTGTTTGCTTTTGTGATGACATGGCAGCTGATGTGTACCAGGCAGACCAAATCCTCAAGGGAAACCTAGCCACGCTATTACAATGGTTTTGCAATTTGTATTTATTATGAGAAGATGTGTGCACTGAGTTCAGAAGCAATGAGTCCACCAAGACCTTTAGAGATTTTAAAAATTAAATTCAAATATTTATTAACAAAACAAAAAATTTCAAGCACATACATAAGATTACAGTTACTTAATATTATAACAAATCCCAAAATTCCTAATCAACCTGACTCCCAATTACACACCCCCTTTAAGGCAACAGTCTAAAATAGATTTTAAATTTAAAAAGCAAGCCAGCAAGTTACCACGGTATCCACTTGACAGTGGAATTCCAAAAGCTTGTCTCCAACTTAGTTACTGGGCACAGCAGACCTATGCACAAATGGCTGGAGGTTTCCTAAAGGTTTCGCACAATCCTGCTAGATCTTACATGGCCCTCAAGCATAGCCTTTCATTCTCCTTTATATATGTTTCTCTTTCTTTAATCTGTAAATTCCATTGTTCCATATGTCTTTGGAAATGTGCTTTTCCCATAAAATAATAACTTTCATGTTGCTAATATTGTCAGTAACCTTTGGGAAAAATAAACACATTGCTTGGCCTTGCTTATCTGGCTAATTGTAAACATCCTAACATCCCTTTGAAATCCAAACAACTCCACTTATCTAAGAATGCAAAGTTCCTTCACACCTTACATGCTAACCTCATCCATGTTTACTCATTAACATTTCAAGTACACTTCTACACCTAGCTTATTTTGATAATTTCAAGCTTGCAATCTCCCTGAATCCAAGGTAATTAAATCATACAGACAGAACCAATCTTCACTCACACCTATAAACCTACTTTACAATTAAACCAAAATAATATTATGAAAATTATTATACTTTCGTAACACTCTGTTTATACTCTTGTAAACACTCTTGTAAAAATTATGCTGTTTTAAACCGTGGAATCTTGTGGCTTTATTCCTTCAGTAAATAATTCAAATTTTAGACTTATTTTTTAAAAAGTTGCTGATCTTGACCGAGATCATAACACATCTTTGGATTGGGCCTTTAAATACTCGCTTGTGATTGTGTCATGCAGATCTGCACCATGTCATGAATTCAGCACTAAACCCAGAATTAATATTTCATTCAGGTGTCTCTGTTAAAATGCCAGAGACAGGTGCTCTGACACTTCTTCAGGGTTTCACAACCAACATTGCACCCCATCTCAACCTACTCCAAATGCACCTTAGGGGCTGTTCTTTTCAAATATTTACATTTTAGCACTGGGAGAGCAACTCTGCATTTCCGAGAGTTGTGTTTCGTGCCAGTCATTAGAAACAGAACTCGTATTGCAGCATATGCATTTGCCAGAGAGCAAAGTTATTTAAAATGTGAAAAACATAAATATGACTATAAACGTGACTGAAAAGAATTTCAGGCATTTAATTAAGGAAGAATTATTCATAATCTTGTCCCAAAGTGGGGCTGGCAGGGTCAGAAGTGCTCAATAAAATCATTTGTTTTTTACCTTTGGGAAGGTTTTGTTCTGTTCTGTAATCTGCCGCTATTTTGCTAATATCTCACATTATTTTTTTTGTCCTCCAGCTGGTTTTTATTGGATGATTGGAGAAGATGGTTTATTTATATGAACTTTATGATTGTAAGATATACTTCATTCCCTTGGAGACTGTCTTCTGAAGGTTTCCTTCTTTGTTGTATTGTTAATATGCAGGCCACTATAATGCAGCAGTAAACCTTAAGATTCTGAAAACTGAGAAAAGATAACTTGCTGTACCAACATATTATAAATAATTACACAACCATTGTACCTAGATTAAACATTATCCAAAAGTATTCAAAAGGTGAATTTACACTCCACCATTGATTCACAGGAGTGAATGAATCTCATTTAAGATTGATGGAGAGCCTGAGGCCAAGGGGGCAGTTAGAAAGTCAACATGTCCGAACTATTTGATCATGCTGATAACATCACAATTAATGGCCTAATCAGGTGGCAATTCACCCTATTTCACATTGTAATAGAATAATTACAGTCGAGGGTCATTGTGGAACAGGGAGAAAACAAGTTGAGCAGGGGTTGAGCTAATATAAGGGTATTCCCACAGTGCTAAATCGGAGAGAAACTGACATTTCTGCTTCCTACAATTGTATCTGAAATCTTCACATGACCAAAGGCACACTTCAAATTATTCTCTAAGCATATTTAATCTATTTTTAGTGCCATTAGGTGTTACTCAACATGGGTTTAGTGCCACACTACCCTAGCATTAGCTTGCTACTTCGTGTGTTTTCTTTTTACCTGAATTGGAGTGAATCAGGCGAAATCATCTGCAGGTGCATGCATTTTAAAGTTGCAAGTAACAGTAAAAATAATGCTAAATATTTGCAATCCATGAGCTTCAGATGCAATCAGTAAAACTATTTGTTTTGGAAGGAACTGGTCCAATTCCTTCCATGAAACAATCTCAACAGGCTGGGGTGGCTGTGGAGCCGATCGCCACCTGCGATCGGCTCAGCGCCGCCATTTTGTGTGGGCAGGCCAACTAAGGTCTGCCCAGCATAAGACGTGAGCGGTAGCACTCAGCACTACCTGCGCAGGCAGGGGGAGGAGGGAGAGTCAGAGTCAGCGCTCTTTCGTGAATGCGCGCGGAAGAGCACTTCAATCTCCCTGAGGCATAAAGCTGCCTCAGGGGGATTGAAGCACTATTGAAATAAATAAATATAATTAAACATGTCCCCTCATGTGACTGTGTCACATGAGATGGACATGTTTTTGTATTTCAAAAAAAAATTTTATTTGATTCATAAAAGCTTCAGGAAACCTCATCCCGTTCATGGACGAGGTTTCCTAAAAAACGTAAAGGCCGCTTGGCCTTTTCGCTTGCCCATCTGCCTTAAGGTTGGACGGGCAGCGTAAAGAATTGTACTATTCAATTTGTTAATGGCCTTAGTAGGCCTATCAATTATCGACGGCCAGGCAACCAACTCCGGCACGTGCCCGCTGAATGAAACATCGCGACATAGCGCGATGATGTCCGGACGCATGCCCAACATCATCGTGCACCATTTTAGGTGCCGGTTTGTCGGCTCTGCCCCCGCACTCCAACTGAAAAATTCAGACCAGTGTAATGGCAAAAGGATCAGGCATTTATCATCAGCTATTTCTGCAATGTCTCCTCCTCAAAATCTTTATTCATTCATCAGTACATGGAAGTATGCTTCATGTCAGTGCTGTCCAGCAGCATACAGAGATTAGACTGTCTGCATCAAACAGGGAAAGAAGCCATAGTGTACCATATGTGAAACTACTGATACAATTATGAGGGGGATAGTGAAGGCCCACAAACATGAATTTTCTCAAGGTTTGTTATTTTTGATAATCAATTTGAATAAAAGCAATAGTTGGTGTTAAATTTCTTTTGGCTTGGGCACTGCCAACAAAACTCTTAGCTTGTTATTTCCCTTTAACTCAGGATGCTGGTAATGGTACATCTGCTTAAAAAAAACTTTGGACCCTCCTTGAGTTCTGTCTGGCATTTTTGCTCACTTCTGTTTTTCTCTCTCTTTTATTATGATCTCTCTCCTCTCCATTTCTGTCTCACACTGTGACTTGGGTCTTAGATGTTCCTTCATTACTGTTTTCTCTTCCTCTGCACAGTTAGATGATATGCTCCATGGCAGGAAAACATGTCACTTTATTTTTTTTTCGCAATGTGCACTGCTGGAATGTGTGCATGTATTGCCAATCCCTAGCGGCCCCAAATAGCAGCTTGATAGAACTGAGTAGCTTGCTTGAGAATTTCAAAGGGCAGTCAAAGTTGGCATCTACATGGTGTAGGACTGCAATTGCATATGGACCAGACCAGGAAAGGGCACCTTCCTTCTCTAAAGGACATAAGTGACATGTTCACGTTTTTGCTGATTCCAGATTTTTATTACAAAACATTCTAAGATGAATGCAAATTCTCTAGTTGTCATGGTGGGGTTTGAACTTGCATTTTTTCAATTATTAGCCCAGTAACATGCACTACAATATCCCTCTTGAGAGCACATAGAAGTCCCAACAATCTATCCTTGTTCACCTTTTCCTCACCTCTTCAGCACTTTTCATGACCCCAACAATGTCTATTTGGCGTCAAAATACCCATTGATATCAAGCTATGATGCTAAAATCTCTTCCAACTGGAAATTGGTGAAGTCCACTCCTTCTCACTGACGCCTTGAACACAGGCCCAGATGCAATTAGGTGATGCAAAATTTGGGTGGATTGAGTTTCAAACTTTAGATCCGTTCCATCAGAAACATTGCTCCATTCAACTTCTGACTGCTGTATCATGTGCTTACCTGCTAAGCTCCACTGGTAGTTGAGGATTGAGATGACCATGGAGCCCACTGCTTCTTTTCGGTGCATGGCTGTCCACTGCCATTCTCAAACTTCTTTTCTCTAAGGAAAACGGTCCTAACTTCTCCAATCTACCCTCCTAACTGGGATGTGGTTGTGGGAATGCTCAGCTCTATCCCTTAACTCCACAGTGGAAAAAAAGCCTTTCAAAGCTTAGCATCGTCTTTTAACGTCTCTATTATAATCTCCCCATCTGTAAGGTAGTTTGGGATATTATCTGTGTTAAACATTGCTGATGTTGACAGTTCTGTCTTTCATTGGATTTCATCTAAATTTTTTAAGTAATCCTTTGGAAGATTATTGAGTTAAACCCTAATATGTGAAGACTCATCCATGTGGTATCAACTGATGATATTGAAATTCAGAGATCAGATGGAATAATTATTGTTTCTGAAATTCTTTTGGCCACTCCAGAACTGAGGAGGAACCCATGAAGTTAACTGCCTCAATTCGAAAGACAACTTTGTTGCATGACATCCAGGAAAGTGTCTTCAGTTAATTTAGCTTCTGATTCCTTCCTACCTTTGGGCATGGAGAGGCCAAGGACCTTCCAAAATGATAGGCTGGACCAAGATCCAGAGGTTCTGCCTCCTTTTCCAACAGATGCTGTTTTCAGCAGGATGGGGTGTGGGGTTAAGGGAAGTAGGGGTGAGACATGCCACCTGCATGTGGGAATCCCAAACTCAGCACAGCTTTTTGAACTCAGTGCTAAGTTCAAACAGACCCTATTTTTGCCAGAGCAAGGGCCTTATCCCTTGGTGTAGGAGTTACAAATCTTTAGAGAAGTCGCAAATGCATTTGAAGGGCAGATAAGTTCTGTAGAATTGTCAAGCTGTCAAGTTATTTAAATAGCCAGTCCCTTAAAGATTGAAAAAAAACTGCCTGTCTATGTCTGTGAGAGTTGAAAAAATTCTTCTCTGGTAGTTTCAATAGTTGTTTGCTGACCTAACAGAGTACTATCATGAAGGCATTATTAATGCTTACCTACTTTCCACAATCTCTCTTGTTACAGTGGGAGGGGGCGGTTGTAACTTCACAGTTTAATGGCCAATTCAAAGAAGTTATTAAAGGATTAGTTGTCTTTGATGTGGCTTATGAATAGATGTCTGTTTGTTTTGATATGGGATTAAGTACTTGAGGGGATTTAAATGTTTTGAAGGGCTTTAATGAAAAAGACTATCCTCTTTTATATAATGAACTCTGTAATAGATATCTAGCACTTTATTTTATCTCGGAATGGCTCCTGAGATCTGCCAGTGGTGGATACTGGGTGAGTTAGCATGGAGAGCACAAGGGCGAAAGATGGTTGGAAGATTCATGAGTTGGCACTAAGCTGGCACACAGGCTAAAAGGGGCAATAGGGATGTGCAGGGGCATGGGTTGGCATGAGTTGGCACTGAATTGGCACAGGGGCTATAAGGGAGCATGGGGATGGGTGGAGGGGATAGGTTGGCATGTAAGGTAGCGGGGCAATTGGGATGGGTGGGGAGCATGCTGATAGATTGGAGTTTCACAGAGTCACAGAGAATCACAAAATTATTACGGCACAGAAGGAGGTCATTTGGCCCACCACGTCTGCACCAGGTCTCTGATTGAGGAACTCACCAAGTGTCATTCACCCACCTTCTTCCTGTAACTCTGCACATTCTTCCTTTTCAGATAACAGTCTAATTCCCTTTTGAATGCTTCAGTTGAACCTGCCTCCACCACACTCTCAGGCATTGCATTCAAAAGCTTAACCACTCACTGTGTGAAAAAGTTTCTCCTCATAACATTTTTGCTTCTCTTACAAATTACTTTAAATATGTGCACTGTCATTCTTAATCCTTTCATGAGTAGGAACAGTTTCTCCCTATCTACTCTGTCCAGACCCCTCATATTTTTGAATACCTCTGTTAAATCTCTTCTCAACCTTCTTTTCTCGAAGGAAAACAGTTCTAACTTCTCCAATCTATCTTCATAACTGAAGTCCCTCATCCCTGGAACCATTCCAGTGAATCTTTTCTGCATCCACTTCAACGCCTTCACATCCTTCCTAAAGTGAGGTGCCCAGAACTGGACAAAATACTCCAGCTGAGGTCAAGCTAGTGATTTATACAAGTTCAACAAAACCTCCTTGCTCTTGTATTCTATTCTATGCCCCTGTTAATAAAGCCCAGGATACTGTATACTTTATTAGCTGCTCTCTTAACCTGTTCTGCCACCTTCAATGACTGAATCACATTTACACCCATGTCCTCTTCTCCTGTACCCCTTTAGAATTGTGGCTTTTATTTTACAATTTCTCTCCATGTTCTTCCTACCAAAATGAATTACTTCACATTTGCCTGCAGTGAACTTCATCTGCCACCTGTCCACCCATTCCAACAATTTGTCTATGTCTTTTGAAGTTCTTAAACTATCCTCCTCACAGTTCACAATACTTCCAAGTTTTGTATCATCCACAAACTTTGAAATTGTGTCTGTACACCAAGGCATCATGACTTGGACTAGGACTTTCAGGCAGTAAGCTTACATTTCAATATGCTAAACATTAGAGATCTTCCAAAAGAATTTATTACAAGAATTACCTGACAAACTTGTTCATAATTTGGTTATATGATTTGATGATCTGCAGATTGAGCATTACAAAGAAATGATTCTTGTAAAGTCACTGAAATAATGTAGCATTGACTCACACCTATAAAGTTATGAGTTTGGATTCCAGTCCAACCTACTACTTGGGCTTTTTGTCAAGGTTGGACGAATTTTATCAATTTTCAGGAAGTCTGCTGGGAGTGAAGGAAGGAAAGTAAATTGGCACTCCAGTTTTGCTCCACTTCAGTTGTATCTCCTGCAGGCACAACGACTGCATGGAACAACATTAATAATGACTGTGCAGAGGGCTATGGTCCATGCAGTCAAATCTACTTATTGATAGGGGATATAATCTCATGATGAAGAACCAGCGGGAGCAAATGAAGAGAAAGGAAAAAAAAATAGAAAAAAGAAAAATTAATCTTACTGAGACTGGAAAGCAGAAAACACTTTCATAATAACTGAAAGGAAATCCATATTCAATGAATGAAAGTGATTTTCAATGTCTGACTGAGCAAGAAAGCTTCTTTTTTGGAATCTGGTGAGTATGAAACAGTCTATGTCAAGACATCAATAAATGTTTTCAATGAAGTAAGGATTTCTATTATTCCATTTAGTGACACTGTTATTTCTGGAACATTACATCAAATCAGATAACCGCAAGTTGATTATATTTTTTGCATGTTTTTAGGAGCTAGCCTTGGGAATCTCTTCATTAGAACAACTGTCAGTGTATTCATTGGAGGATTTGCTAAAGATCCATTAAAATTCTTAACTTTTGCTGAGTCTTTTCTAGTATTTAAATAAGCAATAACATTCACAGTGGGGTACCTATGCTAGACCCTGTTAATCAGGGATGCCTGTACAAGACTGTATTCCTAGTGTGGCAAAGTGCAGCTAACAGTTCAAATTTAGACTTAAGAGCTATATGGTCAGATATGACAGCTACTTTAAAGCAAGAGTTGATGACCAAGATGAGGTTGTGTGGCATTTGATCTCCCCACAGTCTTTTTATCCATCTGCCTGCACCTGAGTTATGGAAGTTAAGTGATTTAAGAAAGATATCAGAGATAACCACCAAATCTTGCAGTATTTCAGTACAGCTATTGTACCATAAAGAAAGAACTTAATTTGTAAAGATAGATGCATATTATGGAGTTTCCCTTGTTTACCTTTGTGAGTACACAGAAACATTCAGCATAAACAAAACACTACATAGTTTTGACAATACATAATAGCGGAATGCACACAATTCAGTAATAGCACTGGGATTGTGCCAAATAAAGCCTCCAAACTTCTACTCACTAGGCATGTGAGCACTCACCACTCACTGTTAGATATCATTGGACAATAATCTTCATTTGCTGATGCTATTTGTCATAAGATGCATGAGGATAAATATGTTCATATACATACCTCAGTGAGCTTTGACACTCAGGACATTAAGTAGGTGGAATAGACTTCATGAGAGATTAGACTGGACATAGTCAGCAGAAATAACAAACTAGATGGCTTAGAGGTCATCTTCTCAGGCCTTACTCTTTGATGTTACAGCACTTAACAGTTTTACTGTGGAAATCCCAAACTCAGACATTTTTCATGCTTAAAGAAGTATTGTTGCTTCATTGAAGGATCTTATTGCAAGGTTTGTTTTCCAGCAACAATCAATTTGGAAGCATAACATTGATCTTTATTCATGCAGCACCATTAATGTATAACAATGTTCCAATGCACTTCACAGAGATTTGATCAAATAAACATTTCTTCATGACATGGAAGGAGACATTAGCAGTGTGATGGAGGTGGGTTTTAAGAAGGATCTGAAAGGAGGAGAAGGAGATGGAGAGACAGAGGGGTTAAGGGACTGAATTTCAGAGTTTAAGATCTAGATGATTAAATCAGAGGTGTTGAAATGCACAAAAGGCCAGAATTAGAGGGACAAAAAGTTCATTGGGGGCAGGGGTGCTGAGGGGCAAAAGGCATTAAAGAGCTAGGAAGGAACTAGGTCATGAAGGGGTTTAAATACAAAAATGCAAATTTTAATTTTGAAGCATTTAAATTTGAGAGCAAACCAATGTAGGTTAGTAAGGTCAAAGGTGATGGACATGCAGCTGGTGGGAGTAGATTACAAAAATATTTGGTTGACCTAAAGCTGTGGTAGACAAGGAATGGAAATATTGACCAGGAAAGAATTGGAATAGTCAAACTTGGAAGTGACGATAGTGTGGAAGGGGGTCTTATTGCAGGGCCAAAGACAAGATGGTTGGGGTTTAGAAGAAGGACATGGAGACTGGTATTTCATGTCAATTTGTTACCAGTATTTCTTGCACGTTAGACAATTGGTTACTTTTGGGTTGGAGTGGAAGGACATTACTCTTCTCTCTGTCTCTCTTATACTATCATTGTAACTGGAATATTTCACATTTCTGTCCAGTTTATTAATTACAACGTAACCTTTGCAAACTGTCTGCAACTCAGGTTCTAATTTGCAACAAAATCCACTTATATATACATCAGGATGAACTTGAATTGTCCTAATCCAGCTCCCACCATGAGCCAGTATTAACACATCTGCTGTATCTAGCACATAGGAATGATTTAATGTAGAGAAATGGGGGGAAAAAAGAAAATTCAATGATTGAAGAGCCTGTTTTGTTCTTTTTTGGATATCTTCACAATTCAGAATTTGGACTTTCAAACAAGTATTCAGTAAAAAGATTTAATTGCAAATACTCAACTGTCTCCTAGAGGTCACTCAATTAATCACCCGTGTCACTATATACTGGTGATTATAAAAATCTCAAAATCGAAATAAATGAGAAGAGAAAGAAATGATGTGAGTAGGATATATAATGACCAAAGCCCCATCATGCTTCAGAGTGAATTTAGAGCATTAAAAATTGGTTCATGATGGATGTAAGCGTTACCCTGTTTTATAATAATTCAGACATGCCTATGATCAGATCTCAGCTGCACCAATAAAATGTAATTCAAGAGTAGAATTGCTGAACTGCCTTAAAAAATGAAAAAAAATCAATCCAATTCTGATACAGAAGACTGATATTAATCAAATTGTGAGACACTGTACTACTAGTGCAGGCTTTGGTTTGAAATGTTTATGTGACTTTTCCACACTCATCCAATAAATATTTATCTTATTTCTTCCCCTGAAGCAAAGCCAAATAATATTTAATTTAAAGAACTTAGGACTTTCTCTGAATTTATCCTGCTCTGTTAAATGTATATGACTCTAGATTGCAAATTTTGTTTGGGCCATAGCTTTGTTGGCCACATAGCATGTAGCTCAGTTTACAGTTTATGAATTCTGTAACAGCATACTTTGTCCTTTTGTGATAGTAGACTGAATGAGTCAATTTGCTTTTTTACACATAGCAGCCACTTGGCACATTCAACGCAAGAGGCAAACCAGTCTAATCATTGAAATGCACCAGTGTGTTCAGAAAAGCTATTGGCTTTAATCTCACTGCAAAACATAAAATGGAAGGCTTTCATACGAACGTACAAATTAGGAGTAGGAGTAGGCCATTTGGTCCCTCAAGCCTGCTCTGCCATTCAATAAGATCATGGTTGATCTAATTGTAACCTCAATTCTACATTCAGCCTACCCCTGTTAACATTCAACTCCTGGTAGTCAAGAATCTATCTACCTCTGCCTTAACAATATTCAATGACACTGCCTCCACCACTCTCTTGGGAAGAGAGTTCCATGGACTCATGATCCTCTAGGAGAAAAAAATACTTCTCATCTCTATCTTAAATGGGAGACCCCATATTTTTAAACTGTGTACCCTAGTTCTAGTCTCTCCCACAAGGGAAAACATCCTTTCAGCATCCACCCTGTCAAGTCTCCTCAGGATCTTATATCTGTGAATAAGATCACCTCTCATTCTTCTGAACTCCAATGGATACAGGTCCAGCCTGTCCAACCTTTCAGAACTCAATCATCAACAGTACCTAGTGGTTCGCATTTAAGGCTTAAGTGCTTGCATGCAGAATAAGGAAAGGATTATTTGGGACTTAGTTTCAACTATAAGGTTGATTTGTAGAAGATTCTTTGGAGAAGCCTCAAGTCGAATTATTGTTTGAACCAGTATAAGCTCCATTATAGCTTTTCAGTTCAAGTGATTTGATGATTACATAGGAAAGCTAATGTTCCTGCTGAAACAAGCTGGGATTTTGATTCAGGAGACATTACTGCTGTACTTGAACTGTCTTTTATTTTTCCCATAATATTTCTGTTTGTTTCTGTACCTGTGAAGTACTGGGGGTGTGCGGCACTGTCAAAAGGGTCGTCTTTCAGATGAGATGTTAAACCGAGGCCCCATCTGCCCTCTTAGGTGCATGTAAAAGATCCCATGGCGCTATTTCAAACAAGAGTAGGGAAGTTAGCCCCAGTGTCCTGGCCAATTTTTAAGTGTCAATCAGCATCACAAAAAACAGATTATCTGGCCATTATCTTGTTGCTTTTTGTGGGAGCTTGCTGTACTGTTGCATTTCCTAGATTACAACAATGACTACACTTCAAATGTAATTCATTGACTGTAAAGGACTTTGAGGCATCTGCTGGTCATGAAAATCACTATATAAATGCAAGTCTTTCTTTCTTTCCTTCGCATTCTATGTTTTTTGAATAATTTCTAACTTCAGAATTCCTTTGGTACTTGCCCTTTGCTGTAATCTTCATTGATGTTCTTCCTCCTCCTCCTCCTATTTTAGCATTTTGCCAATTGATAATTTTTTTCAACAGTGCTACTTTGCAGGCCAGTTTGGGTTGGCATTTTATGGCGAGTCCAACACTAACAGGTTACCTCAAACGGGTGGGGCAAAGTGGGTGGAAGTCATGAGATGAGCTATGATGCTTTCGAACTATAAATGTGCAAAGAGGCCAATCCTTTTCTTGTGTCTGTATCAGCTGGAGCGGTAATTTGTCGCAGATGAAAATCAATTGAAAACCTTGATGAGTTCATTAAGTGATTTTGCCACAGCACAGCATAGGGTAAAAGAAAGCACTGCTATTTTTTAAAAAGATCAAACTTTTGAGTATCCAGTACCCTTTATAGAAACTTAGAAATGCCAGAAATTACTCAAAAAGTAGAAACTTCTGATCTGATGGTCTCAGCTAAGCAGTAGCACTCTGTTTCAAGGGGCACTGCTTCGTCTTGAATCAATCCCAAATGTCTCCTCTGTTAAATGTTTTAATTTAACATTTAATGCAATCTATAAAATGGAATAATATAGAACAATAAAATTATTTAAAATGGGACAAAATGATAGGCTCTACAATGCTGAAGTGTGCAGTGTTGTGCATACGGTGGATCAGAAGCTGTCCTCCGAAAGGAAAGAGAAAAGTATAGGTACTTTCAAGCTAGCTTTGTATTTTTCTGCTCAGTTTGCATTCTGATTGTCCCATTTCACACTAAAATGAATGTTTGACAGTGGAGAGAATTACAGAAAACTGAAGCAGATTGCTGATGCTTACTTTCCTGATCAGGTAATGTTTTGTTACCCCTGACTGAACTGTTTTTTTTTCTCTTATATGCATCTCAGTCAATCATATTACACTTCTTTTATGTATCAGCCCCAGAGATCAGGTCCCAAAGCAGATCTGATAGCAATAAAAGAGTTATAGTAGAAGTTTTGGTCTGAACTGAGAGCTTTTTCATGTCGGTGCCAGAAAAAATTTGTCTTGACCCAATGTCTTTTCAAATTTCCATGCACATGGCTTCTCTTGGGACTGTAACAATCTCATCAAACACTATTCAATTGAGACATCACATCATGCGAATATAACCTCTCAGATGGCTCTTGAGGCATTCTGTATTTAAATACATATTCTTAACTTTATTCATGCTAAATATGAAATATTAATTAATTAAAATTGTGATTTTTATCCTTGTTTATTATATGTTTAGGGATTAAATAAAACCAAAAAAATATACTGGTCCATACTCCAAATATATCTAAACTAAGACAAATTTGGAGTATTTGGACAAATTTAAATTTCAGCCTATTTTTGGTGTTAAGATTCAGTTATACTGTGATAATGGGCTAGATTTTGTACTACCCCCTCATCCCCGCACAAGGTGTGTTTTCAGTCGGAAGCACGTAATATGAGGGGTGGCAAGCCCACTACCTTCCCACCCACCCCCAAATTGTTCCCCATATTACGGTAGGAGGGCAGGCCCCCTTGTCATTTTTAAATAAATAATTGATGTTCAATTAAGCTTATTACCAAGCCAAATGACCTGAATATTATGCTGCCTCGCCAAAATAAGGTTGGCAGGGGCATGTGTGCAGGCTGTTTTTTTAAACACAGGTGATTAAAAGGTAGGAAGGAAGGGAGGGGTGTCTTGTGCCCCTCAGGGGCATCCCCCAAGATGTTACCCCTGCTTTGTTCCTCCCAGCATGGCCTCCAAAACCCATGCCCCCATCCGTTTCACCCTTACCTGACTCCTCCCTGCCCTAAAAAAACCTGGTTCCTGGATCCATCGAAATTTTACATGGGCCTGCTTGCAGTCTTAACAATGCCCACGCCTGAATTCTGGTGTTGATGAGACTGTTAGAGCTGCCAGCCAATCAGGTTAATTGGCAGCCCTTGAGGACAGGACCTCCTCCCACTGAGGGGCAGAATTCCCACTCGTTGCCTGTTTAGCCCACCAACATGTTATCGCTATGGGGCGGCTTCTGGCCAATCTCTTGCAGATGAGGGGGGAAAGGGTGGTGAGCAATATACTCCCCCAACTGCTGAAATCCAGCCAGCCTTGTCCATCTAAAGCTATCCACTAAACTCCAAGATGATCACAAGGCTGATGTTTCTCAAAGATCTCACAGTTCCTGGTAGTTACAGGACGGTCTCCCAAGTTTGTAATTCGTTTTACAATTTTCTCCCCTTCTCTGTATATGGCGTTAACTCTTGCTGCAACACAGCTCAAGCACTTCACTGCAGCAGCCACTCTTCCTGTGTTAATCATAGCCAAACCTGATCTTGTCCTCGTTTGATAGTCAACAATGCACATTTCTTGGCAGGAGAAACTTGGCAGCAATCAGGCAAAGAAATGTTGTGATTTATTCTTCCTAAGTCAAGGGGCAGTTTTCCCTCTATATATTGGCAATCATTGTTGAGATTAGTAAGGACAACCCAAATCCAGAAACCAGATGCTGCAACCATTTGTTCCATATGGCTCAGTGCCACACTCCACAGGACACTTGAGGGAGTCCAATTTAAATTTTTTTTGCATCAAACCTAAGTAAATCTGAATCCTCCCCTTTGGTGTTATTTGGAAACATATGCCATTAAGCATTCTGCTTCTACATCTCCCAAGTGTCCAGAATTCACAAGGATTTTTGGATGAGTTGTATTTTCCCCATTTGCAGATTTACCAGTGAAAGTGCACTAGAAATGTTCTTAGACCTATTGGTTATTGAGAACTGACCTAATATTCTTCAGGCGGCATTCAGTTTATTTTCTTTGTCGGTTCTGGGTACTATTAGTGCACACAAGAGGCAGTCTGCTTTTGGGAAGGGGAGGGGTAGAGAATACATTGTTACCATATGGAAGTTGAAAGGGTCATGGCAGCCATTTTGTTTGTAATAATCTGATCCAATTCTAGTTTTTGGTGTTTCCATTGCGGTCCTCGGCCATTGTTATGAATACTCTTCAGTTAGTTTGATAATGTCTGCAATCTGGCAAAAAAGATTCAGCTTTCAGTTTCTGAGCAAGGATGGCCCATAAAGTGCATGATCCAGATGCAAGGACAAGAGATGGACTTGGCAGTCATGATTACTTCACCAGACTAGGGATTGTTTCTGCAACTTAGGTTACATTCCATATCAAAAGACACTTAGAGACTTCACCCTCCCTTATCTCACATAATTTCACACTTTGCTTGACACCATCCAGGACAAAGCAGCCCACTTGATTGGCACCCCATCCACAAAATATTCAATCTCTCTACCGCCGACGCACAGTCACAGCAGTGTGTACCATCTACAAGATGCACCGCAGGAACTCGCCAAGGCTCCTTAGACAGCACCTCCAAACCCACAGCCACTACCATCTAAAAGGGCAAGTGCAGCAGATAAATGGAAACACCAGCACTTGGAAGTTCCCCTCCTAGACAGTCACCATCCTGTCTTGGGGCAGAATTTTCCGTTTGACAAGCAGAGGGGGGGGGGCCTGCACATCCGTGCATAAAATGGCACGCGAAGTCCTGACATCACCGCGCGCCATCACGATATTTCACTGGGCAGGCACGCGATGAAATCCGACGTGCGCCCGCCATTAACTCACGGGCCACTTAAAGCCCTTTAGTCTTCAACTGATGCCAATTTTTCAGCGCCCGAGTGATCTTCAGTTTGGTGCACAGACACAACTGGCAGGCGGGTAAGAGACATTTCTATTAACCTCATCCACGGGTGGGATAAGAGGACTCAGTGGGGGCGTGATTCTGCTCTGTGAAGTATTTATTGGAGAAAGTTATTTAAATTTGCCTGTGTGATCTACAGTACTTCAGAACACAACCCAACAGCTTTTCCAGGGCTCTTCACCTTCTGGTCAGCACTCTGCAGTGAGGAATTTTTTCTGGACCTGTAGCCTTCCCTTAGCCTGGTTTTGGGAGGCAGCTCCTCTGAGGAGGGAGGGAGGGCTAGAAAGGGGAATAGGACAGGAGTGCACATTCAGCCTCCAGGGGAGCCACCTTTGGGAGGCCAGGCGCAGGTACAAAGGGTGCAGGGCCAAGAGGTTGTCCAAGGTGGAAGGGGCCGCAGAAGACGCCACTATCCTGCTGCCAGGGTATACAGCGGGGAAGCAGTTACCTCAATATGTCTGAGGTGCAGTGCCGAAGGAGGCTCCGACTGTCAAGGGAGACGGTGAACTATATCTGTCAGATGATTGGGCCTGAGATCTCCCCTAACTGTGTGGGTGGACACCCCATGCCAGTAGCTCTGAAGGTCACAGTTGCCCTCAACTTCTATGCCTCTGGCTCCTTCCAGGGCTCAGTAGGAGATCTTTGCGGTGTCTCCCAATCAGCTGTCCACACTTGTGTCAAACAGGTTACAGACGCTCTGTTCAGATGGGCATTGACCTTCATCCACTTCCATTGGGACCAAGCAAGCCAGACAGAGCGAGCCAGAGGCTTCGCAGCCATTGCTGGCTTCCCCCGTGTCCAGGGTTCTATAGACTGTACACATGTGGTCATCAAGACGCCAGCAGGTGAGCCTGGTGCCTTCATCAACAGGAAGGGCTTCCACTCCATGAACGTGCAGATAGTGTGTGATCACAGGATGCTGATTCTACAAGTCTGTGCAAGGTATCCCACAACGCCTACATCCTAAGACACTCCCAGGTGCTGGGGCTCCTCAGTGCTCCAGCCCGGCTTGATGGATGGCTGCTGGATGACAAGGGCTATCCCCTCAGAATGTGGCTCATGACGCCTCTCCGCCATCCAAGAACAGAAGCTGAGCAGTGGTACAATAGGAGCCACGTCTTCACAAGGGCTGTGGTGGAGAGAACCATCGGTCTTCTCAAGATGCGCTTCCGATGCCTGGACCGCTCAGGGAACACAGTCCAGTACTCCCCATATCATGTCTCGGTGATAGTGGTTGCATGCTGCACTCTCCACAATCTTGCGCTGGAAAGGGAGACACAGTGGACGATGAAGATGTTGATGCAGTGGCTGTGGCTGCACACGATGAGTCCAGCACTGATTCTGAGGATGAGGATGCGCAGGGAAATGCTGAGGGGGTAGACTTTGATCCCGGACTACACCAAGGAGACAGGGACACCCGGGATGCTTTAATCCAATGAACCTTCAGCTGGCACAACACAGATGGACCTCCAGGACAAGCCTGCACTGCCGCCTCAATCCTCGATACCGAAGTGGGAAATCTGCCAGGTAATCAGCAGTAACTAAGAGCCTTGTACATAAAGACGAATGTCCAAACAAACACTCATGACACTTCTCTTAAACATACACATGCAGAAGAAATGAGGCACACTCAGCCATGGTCACACATCTGGTGTTTAATGTGTGAATCAGAAGTTCTCACAATTATTAAACAATAGTGTCAACAATCAAAAAGAAATCATGAGGACCTTCTGCCCCAGATGCTTCCGCACACCTGGCCGCATTTCTTGCACCTGCTGCATCGCAGTTGACTCCAGAGGCCCATCATCAGGCACCGACTGAGCATGTGCCTGGTCCCCTGCAGTCCTCCGACCGCTGGCGCCATGGCCACTCTCTATCTCTGCCAGCTCCTCCAGCGAATGTGAAGTGCCCTACAACTGTGCCCCGGGACACTAGCCAATGTTCGAATTCCCACCGAGGTGCTAGTATCTGCTCTGGTGCCTGCCTGACAGAGAAGGTGTGACGCTGGTGAGACTTCAGGGCCCTCAGGTGTGAGAGGGGGTATCTGCTGCTCCTCCTCCCGGCCCTGCTCTGTTGATGCTGAAAGGAAGAACAAGGACAGTGGATCAGTTAGCATGCACACAGTGACAAATTTCATCCCTGTCCCCTCAGCTCATTATGCGCTCAACCTTCCATAACCAATGGCCCAGCGATGTTGCAACAATAACTAATTTAACAATCATCAGTGCTATGGCTGTTGGGAGGACATTGCTGACCTCACTGCTGGCCATAAATACCTGACCGTGCCACCCCAGCCTCACCAACACCAGTAGACCTGGGTGAATGCTGCCTCTCTAGCTCAAGGGCCTCCTGCTCGAAATGGCTCAATATGGAGAGCTGTGCCTGGCCGCCTCCAGTCCTCGCACACTCTGACATGTTATGAACATTCTTCTCCTGAAAAAGAGAGAAGAACATTCATTTGGGAAAATTGCTGCTGCTGATCACTCAGACAAAGATGCTAGGCCTGCTCCCCACCCCCCCACCCCTCCCGTGGACACATGCTGCCTACATCACATCAGGAACCACACAGTATTTCCTCCCATAGCAAGGAGGCACAACCACGTGCAGCGTCAAGGGCAGCAGATGGATCTTTACCACAACAACTTGAGGCTCCCCTTCCACCATCTCATCACCCTGAAGAAGACATGTGCTGGAGTTCTGAGTATGCGCCAGGCTGCAGCTCCTCCAGGTTGCCCCCAAACTAGACATGTGCCACTAAGATTAACACATGGTCCTCATGACCCACTCAGGCTGACCTCAGCATGGGCACTATCTGCTTGGCCTCCCAGCAAAGGAAAAATGCCCTAAATGATTCAATGCAGTCACAACACTGAGACTTGGAGGTAAGGGGCACCTCAGAGGGTAAGGCTACCTGCTGGGTTAAATGCCCAATGCCAAGATGGTACTCAACCTGCCAGAGCGCAACAAATGCTTGCAGCACTGGATCCAGGTGCGCTGCACCACGTCGCAGGAGCTCACCACCTCCGCCACCTCCTCCCAGGCACGTTTGGTCATGTGGGGGGGCCTCCTCCTCCCATCCTGGAGGCCCAACACCTCCTGTCATGTTGCCACTTCCTCAAGGAGAGCAACAAGGCATTCATCTGAAAAATGAGAGGCGCTTTGCTACTCCACCACACCCACCCCTTACTCTCCCCCCCCCGCACCCCCCCCCCCACCTCTCCTACTGGCCTACCCTGCAGGCTGGCCTGCTCCTCTGGCCTTCCCTTCGGCCTGGCCTGCATACCCAAACCCCTCTGGTACGGTCTGGAACTGGCCATTGTGAGCAGCCTACAGGAGGCTGCCAGGCCTTCTTTTAAACAGACATTGGACCCGGCAGTCTCTGCACACCCACCGCCGCCCGCACACACCCGCTATCCACGGGAGTCGGCAAATACGCTGGGCGGGCCTTAATTGGCCTGGCAGCTTAAAATGGAGGACCCAATCACGGGCGGTGATCGGGTTCGTGCCCGTTCCTGCTCCTCCTTCCTCCCCAAATGGAAAATCCTGGCCTTGGAAATATATTGCCATTCCTTCACTGGGTCAAATTCCAGGAACTCCCTCCCTCACAGCACTGTGGGTCTACCTGCACCACATGGACTGCAGCGGTTCAAGAAGGCAGCTCACCAGCCTTTAAAATATTTTTGAAGAGGAAACAACCCACAACCAAAGACGAGCAACTATCACCTCAACGCTCTAAGACTGGCTCAAATTTATCAGTCAACAGGACAAAGTTTCCAATCGATATATGTGAAGTAGGAAATTGACTCTGAAAATATATGCAAAAAAGCCTCAGTGTCCTTAAACAATTGAAAGAATATTAGATTTGTTGTCAGTGAGATGTTTTTGCCACTGACAAGGTATGTATAGAATTTGTGTGTGGCTTGCTGGAAGAATGCCTGCACATAGAAAGAGGAGAATGATCTTGCAGCTTTGAAAGTTATGGTGCAGAGTTCAGCAGCAGCAAGTGACCAAGTTATTAAGCTCATTAAAAAAGAAACAAGAATTTTTATTTACTTCAGAAGTAAGTTACAGGAGCTGACTTGACTGCGGCATCGGATCTTAGCCAATTGAAAGTATCCCCAATAGGCTGTGCTCACAGCTGTCTTGCAGCTGGCACAGCTCAGTTATTGCTTCACAAAGGAAGAATACCTTCAGTCCCGTTTAGAGGTCACAGTGAAGTAATCCACCTGGATCCACGGATAGGGAGGTGTGGCTACTCAAGGGTAGTGGACAAGGCTCCCCAGCCTGGGCCTTCTGATCACCTCTTCACAAAGTAGAAAAATGACTTAGGGAGTGGTCTTATTGTTCCCTTGTTGTATTAGAACTGAAACAAGGCACAGAAACTTTTAACAATACCTGAAATTAATGTAACAATTCTCAAATATTTCAAATATTCAAATTCAAAATTTTTAAATTAGTTCACAAGAATTTACATAAACTTAAAAATAATTAAAATATTTGAATTAACGCTGATGACAAAAAGGATATTTACTTCACACCTTGTCATATGGAGAAATTCTAACCTGACACAATGAGGCCCCAGCACCTCTTACCCTGAAGAATTCTCTATGACAGGGAGGTACAGAATCTTGTTCATCCTTCAAGGCGAAGATGACCATCTGGAAAGTTTTTTAGGGTCCCAGAGACTGCTAAGACCATTCTGCACCCAGAAGGTCTTACTGCACATAGGACAGGATACCACAGATGACTGAGTTTTGGACATGTTTCTGATTTGGGATTTCATCTCCTTGCATTTTCTCCTCCGCCTCTGATATGCACTTGCTTTTGAAGGAGGCCTCATAATTTTTTATTGGGTTTCACCAGGTGCAGCGATCTTGGGCTAGTTCCTCTCAGGCCTTGAAATCGATGGCAACACTCCCAGGTGAAGCCTTTAGAGTGTCCTTGTAGCGTTTCCTTTGACTGCCATGAGACTGCACCCCAGTCCTAAGCTCTGCGCGGAAGATTTGCTTTGGTAAGCTAGTGTCAAGCATTCTGGCTACATGACCAGCCCAAATCAGTTGTGACTGTTTCACTATGGTGGGGGAAGGGTGGAAGTAGGTTGAAGGTGTTGGAGGGTGTTCGCAGAGAATGGGGGGAGGTTGGAGGTGGGGAAGGTTGGGGCAGTTGTGGGGTTGCGATGAGTGGGAGATTGGGGTTTCGGTTGGGGGAGAGGTTGTGGGTGTTGAGGGGCTGGTTTGGGGGTGGGATGGTCACTTTTAAGGTTTAGTACTACAAAATTCAATATTGTGCACTTCTGAAAATTCTCTTTTGAATGCAAACCAGCATATAAATAGCAGTCTACATTTTCATTATGCCTGAAAGTGGGTACAATTCTGATGACATGCTGTGTTGATGTACCAGAGGCTTGAGAATCTTGAGCCTCATCAAAATAAATGTAAGAAACTATAATCTGTGACTGATGTAAAACAGGGTGTTGACTCACTACCTCCTGTTTTAATACTCTTGCAAAGTTTGGGAATGAAATCCCTATTTGTCACAAAGAGACTGCTTAAAGAAAGGCTTTACAAATCTCTACCCCAGCATATGTTCACCCCACCCTGCACCATCCTGGTTAATATCTAGCCAATGGTGGTCACACTGTGGGACTGAAATTTCCCTGAGGGAGGATTACCAATCATCCATTGTAATTTTGGTTAAAAAAATCTATTGAAATTGTACAAAACAGCATAAAAGGCTTTTACCATAAATGATTTTTATAGAAACCCATTCCTGTGATTTAAGTGCTTTTAGAAATGATTTCTCTCAGTATATTGCTATCAGACTTTTTTTGCTGTTGGAGTTTCTTATTTATTAATTACATTTTTCCATTTTGGGCTATAAATTCACATTGTGCAATACAAGTTGTATGAAAGCTTCTGGGGGAAGGGGAAACAATCCAGTTCTTGAATTAAGGCTACACTGAAATTTTGGAACATATATCATTCTTTTCTGAAAAATTCAGATCAACAATTCAATCTACATTTTTCATAAGCTGCTGGTAGATGTCTGATTGACAAATCCTCGATATTGTGCATTAGCGTAAAAAGGGCAGATGCCATTTATGGTATATTGTGGGTTGACGCCAGAAAAACCAGAAAAATAAGACTGTATTAGCTACGGAGTTGAATTGTTTTGTAAATGTAATGTAGAAATCCACCTCCAGGCAGAGCAACCACAAAAACCTTCACAACTACTGAGAAACCTCTACATTTTCAAGACCTTCACTACAGCTAAAGTATCAACTCAACTAAGAAACTTCAGGGCTGCACCAAAATAGTGATTGCGTTAAATTCAATTTTTAGAATGACTGTTTTATCTTCATCTGTATCTAATTTTGTGGGTGGGTGAACTGAATGAGACAGATGCCAAGTTTTCATTAACCTCCAAGGTAAGTGGGTTTGAGAAATAAAATAACCTTCTCATTCTTAAATACACAAAAGCTTGCTGCTGGGTTATTAAAATATGAACCAACCACTCCGCAGGTAAGAAAATACACACATCCACATTGAAATATATATTTAAATAAATGGGAAAATGAAAGGAAACACCTAAAATCTGTCCATTCGTCAGTTCAGCAAACATGGTAGAGATCCATGTTGTGTACTTATATTTCTCTTGGAGCTGTCTAACTGAAAACACCATATCAGTGGTTCCTTGACGTTTTCTGAAACCATGCTGACTCTCTGGCAGCAGATAATGGTTGAGGTGTTGCATGAAGGATTCTGGTAAAAATGTTGCCAGAAGAGTGAGATTTCTTTATAATTGTCACAAAATTGGCAAATTCCTTTCTACTTATACAGGTGGACAATTGAGGCACCTCTGTGGGATGGTTCCTTACTCCCACAAAGACTGAAAGACTTCAGTGAGCTTGTTGACCAGGCATTGATGTCCAGCTTGTAGACCTCAGCTGGGATAGTATCAACTTCTGAAGCTTTGCTGCTAGGCAGAAGTTTGATTGCGTTTGTCATTTCTAACAGTGTGGGAAGGTCATCAAGATTGCAGATGATGACAACCTGTGGCGACCTGTTGACACTTCTTCATTGAAGGATGAAGGCTGATTGAGGATATTGCTCTGCTCATTTTTCTAGAATTTGGACTTTTTCTGAAAGTTGTGTTGACCCGTTGGCGCCGAGGATTGGTGATGATCCAGCAGACTGGGACCCATAACGGGTTTCAGAGCACCATAGAGACTCCTCCAGTTGTTGTGGCCTACATATGACTAAAGTTCATTTGCTTTCTGATTTTGCCAAGTGTCTTGCATCGGGCAGTATTGGACATGTTTCAGATGTGCTCGAATGGTGATGACTTGTCATTGAAGTAAACCCTGTAGAGGCAATAATTTTCCTCCAGTACTTTTTGGATTATCACTTTGTTTTCATTGAATCAATCTTGATGCTTCTGAAAGGTAAGGTCAAGGGCCTCTAGATCAGTGGAGTACACTATATCCCTGAAGATTGCCCAGTCATTCTCAGTGCAATGATTATACATAGGTGACTCTCAAATCTTTCTGAGAGATTCAAATTTCTCTGAGATAGATCCCTTTATGACTGCCAAAGTAATTGAAATGCTCCTGGACCTTCATGTCCTAGGATCATCTAGGGGGGTAGATCTTGATGTTTAGCTTTGAAGTGACAAGACGGTGGTGAGTCCATCAGTCAGTGCCGCATATGGCTTTTATTACACACTCATCCTGCCTATCCCTCTACGTGGTGATGACATAGTCAATTAAATGTCAAAAGATAAAACAGGATGCCTTGTTGCAATGAGAGAGGCAGAAAACTCTGTTGGTGATTAAGAACTCATTCTCAGCACACATCTTCAGCAAAAGGAGACCATTGCTGTTACAACTGCCAACTTCTTCTTTCCTGATGTCCCTTTCCCATGCCTGGTGATCTGCATTGAAGTCACCAAGAATGATTAATTTGTCTGACGTTGGCACAGAAGCACCTAAGGAGTGGAGGTCATCAGAGAATTTTTCCTTGATTTCATCAAGGTGGTCATGGTAGGAGTGTACACGCTGATGAGACTTGCTTGCTTGTTGTGCAGGGTAAGCTTAAACACCATCAGACGAGTATTAACACCCTTGGGAAGACAAGTCAACTTGATGATAAGATGGTTCATGACAGCAGAGACTGTGCCAGCTTTGCGCTGTTCTTCTTTTCCAAGGCCACTCCAAAAGATTGTGGAACCTGCACCGATATCCTAGAGCTAACCCTACTCAGATAGACGAGTCTCGCTGAAGGCGACAATCTGGATGTCAGCCTTCTACCGATGAGCAGTTCTTCTCGTAGGTCTGTAGGCTCTGGTGTTATCCATGTGCCATTGGAGACTGGTGTCATTTTTGCATTCTTTTTTGAGATTGGCTTACGACCACATTGATGGGATCCTGGTCACCTGCAGCCTCCTGGCCAAGCTGATGAAGCAGACAATCTTCACGGCACCTTTTCTATCCCCTTCTTCATAATAAGGGGGTGAGCACTGTGGTCCTGAAGAGTGCTATTCGGTGGCTCAGAAGGCCGCTGAGTTCCAATTCAATTTCCTTCCAATGAAAAAAGACCCTATGGTCTGAGTCACCTGTGTGCAGCTTCACAGTTACAGGTCCCACTGAATCCACACCTGGTGCTACGTCGCTTGTCTATTACCCCAGGACTTGTAACAGGTAGATGATGGATGACAGATGATAGAAAGATGATGAATATGATTTGTGTGTAAATTGAATTGGGGGGGGGGGGGGTTGGGGGGGTCGGTGCCGGGCAGGGGGCAGATGGTGGTGTAGTGGTAAGATTACTGGAATAGTAATCCTGAGGCCCCCTAATGCTCAGGGGGCATGTGCTCAAATCCCATCATAGCAGCTAATGCAATTTAAATCAGCAAATAAGGAAAAAAAAATCTGGAATTTAAAGCTAGTCGTAGTAATGCTGACCATGAAACTATCATTGATTGTTATTAATAATCCAATCTGGTTCATTAATGCCCTTGAGGGAAAGAAATCTGTCATCCTTACCTGTCCTGGCCTACAGGTGACTTCAGACTCCCAGCAATGTGGTTGACTCTTAACTGCCCTCTGAAATGGCCTAGCAAGCCACTTGGTTGAGGGACAAATGGGGATGGGGAACAAATGCTGGCCTTGCCCATGATGCCCACATTCCATGAAAGAATATATTTTTTTAAAAACGACATTGTGGGAGAGTTGTGCAGTGTCAGCCTCAGTCTCTCATCCTGACCTATTTGGTCCAGTGGCAAGCCAAGACTAGATAGTTGGAGATAGATGCAGTGGGTGACCAGGACATCATCTGTATCCTGTTGAGCTCCTCGCATTCCACAACATGGTGCTGACCCACCTTCAAGACCATTGGAGCAAAGGTTGGCCTCATCCAGCCAGTCTGCCAGAATCAGTCCTTTCATGCCAGGGTAAGCAAACCCCTAAGTTAGTGAGGGTGGGAGACCCGAAGGCTACACTCACCTGGTTTGGCCCACTTCTCGAAATGGTGTACCAGGGTGTAACTGCTCTCGCATACCATCAGTTACTAGGAGCCACAATTGAGAGCTGGTTGAAGGTGGGGATCAATACAGGATGAACCATTTCAAAGGGTGCAATGAGCCTGTCTGTGAGAGGAGCTACCCTCCCTTATAGCCTGGCAGTTATAGGATAGTAGAAGAGTGAAAGATGAAACAATGGTTGAAAATACAGCTCTATATCTTCTATGTTTTTATTCACTGAAGATCACATTACTTCAAAGCTAATATTTGCTGCAAGAGGATATGAATGTTTTTAAAATTTGATTCTGTTGGCTAAAGAGAAAAAATTATGGTCTTGAGGGATAGGGTGAGGAAGAGGAGGAGACTTCCTGCATGCTCATGTATATCCTTTCCTTATAGACTAATTTGTTATTTGATTGTGAATTGCGTACAGGCCATTTTCCTCAAAACCTGCTTGGTGAATAGGTGCACTCTCATATATGGTCCTGGGCCATACAAAGCAGGAATAGTTTGATCCATAGTATATACTGGTTAGCTGATCCTGGCTGAGAGAGCAGTTTAGATGTGTTGAATAGCCTCGATGTTCTAGAGCTACAGGGTGAGAAAAATAATCAGGGCTTCAACAACTGATTGGTATCCAATGATTGGTGGTGTAAAATGAACATTGGTGGATTTCTGATGAAGGCTCATTTGTGGTGCTTTTTGGTCAAAGAGATTGCTTTCATCTACAGCCAGTGTCAAGACACAAACTTTGACTCTTTGGTTCCATTACAGGAAGGTGCTGGTATAATAGAAGCTTTTGTGACCACTCAACATGACTGACCATCCTCATAGTGGGAGGAGAGAAAAATATAGAGTCACAATGACTTGAACTACCAGAAAACCTTTTATAAGGTTCAGCACATGTAAACAGCTACTCGTCTGTGGTAAATGTTTGGAATCTTTTGATCTTCGTAAATGTATTTATGATTATTAACTTATGGCAACCATTGTAACAATGGTAACATAAGCAAAAATAGACAGTGGGCAGAATGTTCTGGTCGGTGTGCGAGGGCAGGCCCCACTCGCCGAGGCATAAAATGACACGCGGTGATGTCGGGCATGCGTCCCAATGTCACCACGCATCACGCATCATTCAGGTATTCAGTTCAGCAGCCACGCACCGGAGTCAGCTACGCTCCCGCCGAACTGTCAAAGCCTATTAAGGCCACTTAAATAGCAATTAAAAGGTTTAACAGAGCTGCCCGTCCAACCTTAAGGTTGAAAGAGTGCAGGCCCGAACTCAGCCTACTCCCCCCGCCTGCCAGGGAGCACTCAGCGCTTCCAGGTGCGCGTTACGCTGGGCGGGCCTTAATTGGCCCGTCCACGTAAAATGGCGGCGCGCAGCCGATTGCGGGCGGCGATCAGCTGTGTACCCGCCCGCGCCTGCTCCTGTCCAACCCCTCCCCAGACAGGGAGAAAATTCTCCTCCGTCGGTTATTGAAGTGGATCGGGAAAAAAAGATTGAGCTGCTTGGGGGAAAGGAGCTTCATGTCTCAGCTGACAGCATCCTATTGCCTCAAGTCATTAATGATGTATCAGGTTGTTCTGTGGTATTCATTTGAAGAAATTCAACCACTGCTTTACATCAGCACTTTTAATTTATTTACAGTAATAGAGCACCCTATTGCTCTAAGAGTTGTCCTTGTTATTGCTTAGAATTGCCAAACTACCAACAGGCAGATGATAACAAGGAATCAAGTGATCATTTGGCAGATTTTATTTTGCCTCCACCCTCTTTCTGCAGATCACAACCTTTCTTACCCATTTGTTTTATCAATACCATGGTAGTCATTGTTGCTCTTGCCTTTTGAGTTCTAATTATCTATACTCTTAATATGCCATCAAAACTGTTTTTGCTCCCATACACCCATACCGTAATGGAGACTGGTGTCATTTTTGCATTCTTTTTTGAGATTGGCTTATGACCACATTGATGGAATCCCAGTCACCTTCAGCCTCCTGGCCAGGGAGGTGAAGCAGATAATCTTCAGGGCACCTTTTCTATCCTCTTCCTTATAATAAGGGGGTGAGCACTGTTGTCCTGAAAAGGGTTGTTCAGAGGCTCAGGAGGCCGCTGAGTTCCAATTCAACTTCCTTCCAATGAGAAAAGCCCCAATGGTCTGAGTCAGGTTCACAGTTACAGCTCCCATTACTATTACTATTAAGATTAGTATTCGAGTGACTTTACCATGATGCCACCATCTCCCCAACTAATCCAATTCACACACAAGTACTGTAACCCATACTTCTCATGCTTCTTCTTAAATAGTCATTCCTTTGCAAGGCTTTAGAATGTATCATCTTCCTGTCACCTTACAAACTACAGATTTTGAAGACACCTTCTCAGCAAATAATTGCTTACCGTACCGAAGTACACCAACTTCTCTCCTACCTTTTTCAGCCTTGATAATGCCTACACTATGGTCCTTCGCCTTGGTTTCTCAACTAAACTTGTTTTTCCAAGCGAGTGATGAAAGGCATGAAAAGGGCAGGTCTTCCTGAGGAGAGGTGAAAACACTGGTATATAAAACACCTGTGTGCAGGTGCAGGCAGAAACCAGGTGGACCGACTGCCCTTTCTATCTTCCGCCCGATTGCCAGCGATTGACTTTTTAAGATCATTTACTGGTTTGCTGCATAATATTAGTGTTAATTGGATAATTTGGTTAGCTTCATAATTGGCTATATTATTCATGCAAGAGGCACTTGCATTTTCTCTTTGAGATTGAAAAAGTCACCACAGCTTCTATTTTTCTGTTTAATTGGTTCAAATTCTGAAAACACCACTTCAGCAGCTGGGAACAGAAGGAAACCTTCAAGTCAAAATTTCTGAGACAAAATAGTAAGCTATTGTTGTGGTTCCTATGTAAAGATTCAGTTATTCTGTACACCTAGTCATTTGTGATTTATTAGTTACCTGTGGTGTGGAGTTTCTTTGATAGTCTCTCTGATAAGCCAAAATCAACTTGGTAGAAGTCATTGTAATCTGAATTGATTTAAGTGATGGAATTTTTAATCGACTGGCTTTGAAGCTCTCTCCAATTGTAGACTATGCAGCTATGCTATTCCTTAAATTATCAGCACAAATCATGTGCCATTTTAAAAATAAAATCAAAAGAAGCAGTATCCTTAAACAGTTGCAAAGCAGTCCCTGAATTGATTGCAAAGAAAGCACATGGGATATCAGGTACTGTTCTGGTGCTAAACATTTTCACTCAAGGTCAAATCTGTGCTGGAGTCAGCAAGGGACTACTTTCACTTCAAATGCCCAGTGTCAGTCTACCAGTGGGAGAACCTTCCCTGGAGAGCACAAGGGGCTGATGATTCCCAGCTGCTGGTTGAGTGATATCAATAGACTCATTAATGAGCCAATCAACACCCATTATCCCTGAGGCAGCCGCAGGGATTTAATAGGATCTACATGGCTTTTCTGTGTCCTCGGAAGACCAACCAGCAAACCCTGTCTGTCGGGTTTGTCAGTGGCCTCCCAGGTGGGGGTGGTAGTGGGGGTGGTTCCTTCATTATCAGGCACTCCATGGCCAGTCAAGAGACCTAGCAATGGAAAGGGGAGGGACTGCTGAAAACAACCCCTTCTGCCCTTGCCTCCAACCCCTGACCTCCCCCTCTCCTGTGGCCCCACCCTGCAGCCCCCATCCTATCCTCATTCACCTTTGATCTGGAGTTTCACAATATCCCTGAACCTGTGGTGGGCACAGTGCCACCAGTTGCCACTACTCCCACTGGTATTGGTGGCAGATAGAACATCTGCTGCTGGGGACCTCATTCGCGCAGGAGGTCCAACAGTGGCCGCTTCAGTTCCTGAAGGGCACTTGATTCCATTGGGCCCCACCACAGAACTGACGGGAAGTTAGGTCATATCATGTCAACTCTAGTTTAATAGTCAAAACTAACATAATGCTCCGCAATCCGACATGTACCATGATTCACGTTGATATTGTCACTGTCGCCTTCTGAGTCAAACTCCAACTAGACATAGATGGGAAGATTTGTGCTAATGGGAAAAATAATGTTTGCGGAGCCAGGCTACACTCGACTCGTGCTTCAGGTTTCTGTCTGAGCCCCACTGAATAACTGCAGGAACATGGATGTAATACATAAGCAACAAGTGCTGACTGTCAGAGAATTAAAGTTGAATATATCCTGGCTCACATGAATGAAGCAGGATGATTAATGTCTCCTACCCAGGCCAGGCAGTTAGGCATTACAGTAATGTATGATGGTCCAGGAATTCTTGGAGCCACAAACAGAATTCCAGGTTTCTCGGCTGCAGTGGAACCTTCATCTTTACAAGACCGCTGCGAGGAGCATTGAAGCAGATGGACCATCTTCAGCACATCCCTGTCCTATGTGACCAAAAAGTCCAGTGCCTGCACACCATCACTCTCACCCCCAACATATTCTCCTTGGCTCCGTGTGTAGGTGAGGTGATCTTTGCTTGTTTTTCAAAATAATTTTCAGCCTTTTCTTGCTGGGGTAAAGGTCAGTTCCCTGGTAGGGCCTTGATCCATCTGGAGGTCATTATCTTACAACTCACTGGGGATACCTTCCTTCAGAAATCGGACGGGTTCCCATTGAGCTAGGCTAGCTGGATCCTCACCCGAGGCAATCCCTGTCTCTGGCTCTGCATACCGTGGTATTTGCTCTGAAAGGGATGCATGGGCAGATAATTTTCCTTCATGCAGATGTCAGGAGGTCCAGAAAATGGCAAAGATCCAATGTAACTGGGTGTCAACTGTAATCTAGGATTCCACTGACCCCTCACTGCAACGCACAAACTTTCAAGCTCTGGTACCATTAACGACCTTAGGCAATCTGTTCACATGCTTTCAGCCAGCTGTTGCTTAGGAAGACAGTCATGATAACAGCACAAAGATCTATTAATTAGGCACCACTTTTCATTCTTGCAGCATTGCAAGAATATTTGTTAAATAGCCATAATAATTAATTGCTCAGCCCACTAATTTGATGACTAATGATGTGAGATATCGCAGTATAAAGAGGAATTTTGAACTGGCCTAATTTCCTGTAGTGACTCCCTTCATTCAACATTAAATGTAGAGACTGATGAAAGCATCCTGTTGTTTTTTTTTAACTGGCCATGTCATTGTACACTTCCTTTTATAAACCTGTGTTTTTCAAGGTAGTTGCCATGGTCATGTTTCTTAAGAAAGGGGTTTTCAAGTCTCTAATTTTCCACTTTGGTGTTCTTTTTGAATATGCCAGTCAGTCAGGACCTGTTCATTGCAACTGAAAGTTATTAGATATGTTTCCACAATAGGTCCAAGTTACAAATCTACAACATTTTAACACAAACCGACACTCAAACAAGAATTCTTGCATTGGTTAAAATCTGAACTGCTGCAGTTAACATTATGCCTGAAGAACTTCTATACTCGTTTTCCACATTTGTTTTTTTGTCATCTGGGATTACTGTCATCCAAAAATGAGATGGAACGTTTTTAGATGACGTTATAGCAACATGTTCTTTCCTCCCTGTCCTGAACTGTTCATAAAACACCAGACATACTCACATGGCTGAATTGTTTTAAAATTTTCATCATTATCCAATGATACAGCGAGCTCATCTGACAGAATGATGTCCTTGGTCTCCCACAAATTGAACTTCCTCCTTTTTACCTTGAGAGCAGTTAGAACGCGGAACTTGCTAAATTGCATAGAAGCATTCAAGGGGAAATCTACCTAAGTACGAGGAAGAAAGAAATATAAGGATGTGCTGATGGGGTTAGATGAAACAAAGGTGTCCTGTTTCTGTGCTGTAATTCCACACAGTTCCCAGCTTGGGCATCTGGTAAAAGCTCTTCGTCAACAAAAGGTTGGGATAAAGAGGAAAAAAAAACAAAAGGGAAATCTATTCATGATTTTCAGAGAGTTTTGGGGGACAGCCTCCAGACATATCATACTGCCATGTGAATAATACAGCGGGTAGAATTTTTAGTTCAGCAAGCGGGCATGTGCCTGACGCGACCGAGTGTAAAACGACGCATGATGACATCAGGCGAGGGTCCCGACATCAAAGCACACTCTCGGGATATTTCAGGAGGCGTGCACGCTCCGGCATCGGCCACACGCCTGCCGACAATTAAAGGCCTATTAAGGCCACTTAAAAGGTAAGTGAAGTAAAATTCTTGCTGTCCGTCCAGCTTTGTAGTTGGTTGGCAGGTGTAAAGGCCAAGCGGCTTTTGCACTTCTTTTGGAAACCTCATCCACGGGGGGATGAGGTTTCCAAAAGCAAATAAAAATTAAATAAAAACTTTAATTTTTCATAAATAACATGTCCCTGCTCATGTGACAGAGTTACATGTTTCATAACATTTATTAAATCTTTAATTTCTTTTCAAATCAGTTCATCTCACTGAGGCAGCTCTCTGCCTCAAGGAGATTATGTAGCATGCACTCACGTGCATACGCGAAGATCACGCTTATCCGGCTCGCACTCCCCCCCCCCCCCCCTCCCCCAGCGCTGCCGCTCGCATTTCACACAGGGCGGGCCTTAATTGGTCCGCCAGCGTGAAATTGCTTTCCGGGTCTGATCGTGGGAGGTGGTCAACTTCCCGAGTGCCCCCGCCCACCCTCGCCAAGCCCACACACCAAGGGCAAAATTCTGCCCATGGTGCGTGTGTGCGTGCGTGTGTGTGTGTGTGTGCGTGTGTGTGTGTGTGCGTGTGTGTGTGTGTGTGTGTGTGTGTGTGTGGAGAAGAGAATTTTTTAAAAATGAAATGGAGCAAGAGTAAAGATGCCAAAGTTGCTTCATATTGTATACGTAATTGCTTTTATATGCAAACCTTAATCAGTTACCTGTCACAGTGATGGTGGATCTGACATCTGTCAAAATGGACACAGTTTCCGACACTTCAAATCCAGGGCAAATTGATATATGTCCTTATAAAAGCAGCTATATTTTGACAAATTCCTTTATGTTACACATTTTTTTCTTTAGTGGTCAAATCCATCATTAATGAGTTGTCACTCAGGTAGTTTAAGCAGCTGATAACAGGCAGTCAAATAATGTAGCTGTTAGAACACAAGATTATGAGAAAGGACTATTCAGTACATCCTGTCTATTCCATTTTTATCCAGACAGTTCGATTAATGATGTAGACAAACATTTATATCCTGCCTTTTCACTCTTAACTCAAACATCTTGGTTAGTGCAGGACTAAATTGTTTTATTCCCAACTGTAGATCAAGCTATCCTTATCTTGGAGCTTTTCTTTTATCCCTCTATTCCCTTCTGTGTCAAAAATCTGTCAAACATTTTTTTTCAGAAATCTACAGCTTCAGCTTCAACTTCAACTTCAAATGCCTTTTGACTGACTTGTGCCTGAATCACTGGAGTATTAATTCAGTGTAACTAATGATGATAGTGCCTTTGTAAACCTCAAATTATTAAAATTAATATACTTCACCCCTTTTTAAGTCATAGTAGAGCTTGCTTTATGCCATAATTGATCTGCTGCAATACTTCAACAAACTTGTACTGTAAGCTGGCTTAGAGGTGAATTCCTTGCCCTATGTCTTGTAGCCTCTCACTGAGCTGCACTTGTAGAATGCCAGTGACCCGTCTACCATGCCAATTACCTCTTCCTGTCATTCTCACCTGTTTTGTTAAAGACTGACAACCATTTCATTCTTATTTCTTTTTCCTAAAGGCCATGTGCTGGAGTTGGATTTTGAAATAATTAGAATATAATCCTTTTACCTCTGGGATCTGAGTTTGAATCCGTATTAGATTTAGTATGTGAAATTTCCTTGTCTGTCTTCCGAAATTATCCTGACTGTTTTTGACTGCTCCCAGACAAGTTCACCAACAGCATAATCATGTCAAAGAATCAAAGAATTAAGGGTTCTGCTAGGAGTTTTACAGTCAATTTTGAGGTGTAGTTATTGCTGTAAGCAGGAAATGTGGCACACAGTAATGTCCCAGGCATAACAGCCAGATAATTTATTGATTGAGGGGCAAATATTGGCCAGGACGCTTTTTCAAAATGGTGCCATAGGATTTTTTTACCTCTCGCTGAGAAGGTAGATAAGGCCTTGGTTTAACATCTCATTCAAAACTCAGCAGTGCAACATTCCCTCAGTATATTATAGTGTAGTATAATGGTATCTGGCATAGCAAGGGCTAATGTGGGACTGGGAAATAGTACCACCCACAATGCGATGTAAAGACACATATGACCTGAAACTAGGGTCAGTTGTGGACTGTGTAGTAGCAAGCAAGGAGTTAGTTCATAGCTTGGACTATCCCCTGTATATATGTACCTAAGTATGTGTTATCAATAAACACTGAGGCCGGAATTTTCCGTGCCCACCATTGTCGGGCGTGTTCAGTGGCGTGAGGGGACAATATAGCATGATCGGTTTTATGATGGCGTGAAACCAGTTTGCGATCGTCCGTTCAGCCCACAAATGGCAGGCTGCGTTTCCCGCCATCAGGAATCTCAGTGAAATACATCAGCATGTCATTATAAGGCCAGCCCGCCAGACTCTTCCTCCCCACTGGATTGCCCGCCATGTCAGCAGGAAAACACGGCGACATGTTTCACGACAGCGCATAAGTGACGTGGCAGGCTGTACTTTGCTCAGGGCTTCAAGGTTTGTTTGCCCATCTTGCTTCGGTCAGCACTCTCAGTCATCAACTAACAGCACCACACCACTTTTAGGAAGGCTAACAGGTAGGTCCCTACCTACCAGATCAGCCATAGGTGGGTGGTTTTTCAATGGCAGTAGGGTTAGAACTTACTTGGGGAAGGAGGAGACGTGGCCTCAGGCAAGGCAAGAGGCTGCAGGATGAGAGCTGTACTGTGGAAGGAGGGCATCCTAGGGTGTGTTTGGGGGCACATGTTGATCTGTGCAAGTGGCCTCCAGATGGTGAGGGCTGAGGAGGCAGTCTCCAGAGGAGGTGAGGCTGGATGGACAAGTGAGGGTGTGTGTGTGAGAATGGGTGATATTATGAGGGCATGAGGAAAAACCTTTTCATCCAGAGGCTGGTGGGCGTCTGGAATTTACTCCCTAAATCGGTGGTTGAGGCTGAAATGCCCAACTCATTTAAAAGGTACTTGGATCTGCATCTGAAGCACTATAACCTGCAAGGCTATGGACCAGGTGCTGTTAGGTCGGATTAAAATGAGTGGCTAGTTCCTTTTTCATCTTTTTATTGCCAGCAATGACATGATGGGCTGAATGGCCTCTTTCGATGCCATCACTTTTCTATTGTTCATCTATGGTTCTATGTCTCTTGAACTGGCAATCAATGAGATGCCAGTTAATGTGTGGTAGATTTGAGTGATGAGATTTTTACCATACCCTGACTGCATGGATGAGATCATTCATCCTCTATCTGCACTGGATGGCCAACCTCTTCTGTGCAGCAATGGCACTGACCACCACTGCCACCGTCTGCCATACTGGATTGGTGATGCGGCTGCCCGTTCTGCAGCCAGAGCGGGCAAAGAGGACACTGGAGCAGGCCTACACAGCATTCAAATGGTATTCCAAGTGACGTGTCATTAACCCTGGAGGCTGCAGTCTTTTTGTCTTTCGTGGACATCTTCCCTGCAGTAGTCATGGGCTGGAAGCACTGAGATATGTGTGTATGCATCTGGTCTTTAAATATGGGCCTGGGGTGATGAAGTGGCGAGGTGATGGCGTGGCGGACAAATAAGAGCCCGGCCGCCATGGAAACGGTGTGTTTCCCGGGAATGCATAAGTAACGTGGCGGGTTTGGAATGATACGGCGTGAATACTCGCCATCACGGCCAGCGGGTAAAAAGTCATTTACCCACCCACTACCGCACCTAATGCAAATCTGGGACAATTCCGCCCTTAATGTTCAACCAAACAAGACTCTTTGTGAGATCTGCTGAACATACAATACCTTGGGTTATTAGTCTGGATCAAAATGTCATTAAAACCCTTTGGAATTTTTTTCTTCACCATTTTTGCAAAGCAATGAAATGCATTGAAACAATTGGCTTTATTCACAAGCATACCTCCCAACTCATACAACCAAATTGTAGAAATTTTCAGGTTTAAATTAGTTGGTGACAATGCAAAATGGGCTTTCATTATGTTGCATTACCAGTAAATGTGCCTTAAAGGATACAAGGTAGGTAACATTTAGTTTTCACCATCACTGTGGAAATCTGGTAGAGTGGATCACTGTCTTTTCTTTCAGAAAGCCTGCTCAATTTTCATTGTATTGAAATTATTGGAATAAAAATCAGGTATGTTCTGGAATGGACAAGCACTCCACTCTACCACACTCCTGGCCAGACAGTGAAAATGAAAGTGTAGCCCACAAGATGGAGTTATGGTATGGATCAGCCAAAATCAAGTTGAATGGCAGAAGAGACTCAAAGGGTTAAATGTCCTATTCTTGTTCTTAATTCTGTAATGACAAGTCCAGCAAATCCAAACAAGATGGATACCAATTGGAGGCTTTTTAAAAAGAAGCAATGGAAAACCTTGCTGAACATCCAAAACCCATGACTTAGGATTTCAAACACGAGTACAGAAGGCAAAATATTTCACATAACAATAATTAAGCAGGTAAGAACAGATCTGGGCTGAATAAATTGGAGTCAAGCATTGGCAGGAAACTGCTAGCTGATCAATGGGCTACCTTCAAAGGAGAAATGATTCGGGTACAGTCACAATATATTTCTTCGAAAGGGAAAAGTAGGGAAAACAAATCCAGAGCTCCTGGATGACCAAGGAGATAAAAAATTAAGATAAAGAAGAAAAATTATGCTTATGACAGGTGTCAGGTAGAAAATACAGTTGAAAACCAAGCTCAATATAGAGGGTTCTGAGGAGAGATGAAGAAGCAAATAAGAGAAGCAGACGGAGCATGAAAAGAGACCGGCAACTAATATAAAAGGAAATCCCAAAGTTTTCCAAAGGCATATAAATAGTGAAACAGTGGTAAAAGCAGAAAAGGGCCAAATAGGAACCAAAAATGGGATTTGCAGATGGAGGCAGAGGGCATAGCTGAGGTACTAAATGAATTCTTTGCAACTGTCTTTACGAAGGAAGAAGATGCTACCCATGGTAAAATATAAGGTCATTCCGACACTAGATGGGTTTAAAACTGAAAAGGAGGAAATATTGGATCGGTTATCTGCACTAAAAACTGCTAAGGCACCGGGACCAGATGAGATGCATCCAAGGGTACTGAGGGAAGTGAGAGTGGAAACTGCAGAGGCACTGGCCGTAATTTTTCAGTCTTCCTTCAACTCAGGAGCGGTCTCGGAGGACTGAAGAATTGTAAATTTTACACCCTTGTTCAAAAATAGGGTGTAAACTTAAGCCCGGCAATTGCAGGTCAGTCAGTTTAACTTCAGTGGTGGGGAACTTCGAGAAACAATAATTCAGGACAAAATTAATTGTCATATGGTCAAATGTGGATTAATTAAGGAAAGCTGGCATGGATTTCTTAAGGGAAAAACATGTTTAACTAACTTGCTGGAGGATTTTGAAGAGGTAACAGAGAGGGTTAATGAGGGCAATGCTGTTGATGTGGTGTACATGGACTTCCAAAGGCACTTGATGCAGTGGCACACAAAAGACTTATGAGCAAGGTTACAGCGTATGGAATAAAAGGGACAGTAGCAACATGGAGGTGGAATTGGTTGGGCAACAAGAAACAGAGATTCGTGGTTCATGGATGTTTTTTCATGCTAGAGCAATGTTTGTATTGGGGTTCCCCAGGGGTCAGTGTTAGGATCCTTGCTCTTCCTAATATATATCAATGACCAAGACATTGGTGTATAGGACACAATTTCAAAGTTTGCAGATGATACAAAACTTGTGAACTGTGAGGAGGTTAGTGTAGAACTTCAAAGAGACATAGACAAGTTGGTGGAATGGGCGGGCAGGTGGCAGATGAAGTTCAATGCAGAGAAATGTAAAGTGATTCCGTTTGGTAGGAAGAACATGGAGAGACAATATAAAATAAAGGATACAGCTCTAAAGGGACTGCAGGAGCAGAGGGACCTGGGTGTATATATGTGTAAATCATTGAAGTTGGCAAGACAGGTTGAGAGAGCAGTTAATAAAGCATACAGTATCCTGAGCTCTATTAATAGGGGCATTGAGTACAAGAGCAAGGTGGTTATGTTGAATTTTTATAAGTAACTAGTTCGGCCTCAGCTACAGTATTACGTCCAATTCTGGGTGCCACACTTTAGGAAGGATATGAAGGCATTGAGAAGGTGCAGAGAAGATTCACAAGAATGGTTGCAGGGATGAGGAACTTCAGCTATGAAGAATATACTGGGGAAGCTAGGACTACTTTCCTTAGAGAATAGAGGTATTTGAAATCATGAGACGTCTGTAGAGAGTAGATAGGGGAACACTTCTCCCACTCATGAAAGGGTTGAGAATGAGAAGGTCTAGTAAAAGAAGCAAAAGTAATGAGGAGAAACTTATTTATACCACGAGTGGTTTGAGTTTGGAATGCACTGCCTGAGAGTGTGGTGGAGGCAGGTTCAATTGGAGCATTCAAAAAGGAATTAGACTGATATCTGGAAAGGAAGAATGTGCAGGTAACAGGGAGAAGGCAGAGAATGGCACCAGGTGTGTTGCTCATTCAGAGAGTCAGTGCAGACATGATGGGCCAAATGGCCTCTTCCTGCATTGTAACAATTCTGTGCTTCTGTGACAAAAACTTGGATGTGGGAGAAAATTGCATAAGTGGAAATTGTCTTTATTCTGCCATGGAATAGGGGTGTGAAGGCATTTGTTGGCCATATGTATTTGCGTTTGAGCTGAATGGCTGGGATCAGCTTTCAATTCCAGATTTATCATTTAATTGAATTCAAACTGTACCGGCTACCATGGTGTGATTTGAACCCATGTCCTCAGGCATTAGCCTGGGTCTTTGGATTACTAGGCCAGTGGCATTATCACTACACCACCGAGCTTGTCAGTACTGGTAGAGTGAAGGAAGTGAGGAGCACATATATTTTGTGTCCCAAGTATGCACTTTCCATAACTTTTGCACACGGTTTCAGACCAAGCTGTAATTTAAATAATGGGCCAACCAACATTACCTGGAGTAGGTTTGTTGTATTAACTCTAATAACAGAACAGTTAAGAAAATAGTGTTAATGATGGGCTAAATGGGCTCCTTAACTTCTGCAGTGCAGGTATCATTTTATGATGGTGAAAATGCATAGACTGAAAAAGGTACAAATAACTGCAAATAACCTGTACAGTTCATATATCAGATATTCTGAGAAACGAGGAAGGGAAAGTTTGCCTTTCAGATGCCTTTCTGCTTGAAAAAGATCATACTCCTAAATACTGTATATCAAAGTGTATTAAATTAAGGATCTGACTGAATAGTGGATGTCAGTTTTTACAACTCAGCCAGACAGTGAAGGGTAGAACTGGGGCCAAGTCTTTGTACATTGCTAGCTTTTTATTTACAGAGACACGCAGAACATATTATACATTTCAAGGGCAACACTGCACTCTTTTAGCCTTCTGTATATATGAGTGCAGGTGAATCTCCAGTTAACGCCCACCGCCTGAATGCAGTTACACACCCAATTAATATGCAATTCAATCCCTGGAAATGTCAGCACTAAATACTTAACATTATGTTCTATAAATCTTCTAACCTTTACTTATCAGAGAGAAATCCCACCAAAATCATCTTGGGGCAACATCCTTCTCCAATGTAATAATGCAGAAATTAAAAGCTGCCATCACTTTGCTGTCAACAAGTTTTAGAATGAATGTTTAGGTTGTAAATTTGTCAGTAAATCTTGTCATATTTCTCTGGACCTATTATAAAAATTATTGACGGCAAATTGATTGCTGGGAATTCAGTAAAGAAAAAAAATCCTGTAATTTTGACAAAGTTCCAGTCATAGGCCAAGATTTTCCGGTCCTGCCCTCGGTAGGAATAGTCACGGGTGGGACCAGAAAATATGAAGAGCAGCCAAAAGTCCGTTGACTTTCAGGTGGGACCTGAAAATCCCACCCATAATGTCGGTAATGCGCACTTTCATAATAGTCAGCTAATTGCACAAAAGGGCATTCACAAACTAACAAAAATATAAGGAGAGCAACCACCTGACCAGGGTGAAATTGGTCTTCAGCAATCGCACAAAACAGGTGATACCAAATTGGTAGCTCATTTTACACCTTGCCTGATTTTTCTTAATGGAACAGAAGATTTAAATAGGGTGTAAAAGGGGCTGTCCATTTTCTATCATCAAAGGACTATTTGAACCCTAGAATTTAATTGTAATCAATTAAGAGGTATGGCTGTGACTGAAGGTAATTCTGAATACACCGTCACTTCTTAACAAAAGGAACAAAAGAGTTACACTTCATTTCTGAGCAGATATTAATTATTTGCCAAGATTCACTCATGTCCCCCCGTTTTGAAATATAGAGAATAAATACTGATATGAGCTATATCGACTTTTGACCTGATCATTTATCATGTAAAATAATTCATGACCCTGATTGATTTTTTTAAAGTTTACCATAACGAAAAAAGCATTCACAAAAATAAGCTAGGATAAGGTAGAAACATTGACCAAGATGTGATTTGGGACCTCAGGTGGCTCACAGAAGCACCATACTTCTTTTCAATCTTCATGATCACAATCTGCCCTCTGTTACAAAACTACATTACAGTCAATCATCTGTTATCATTGCATTTGTTTCTCTGTATTTATTCGACAGCCTTGTGTTGAAACTAATAATACGTTTTAAAAGTGGCACCGCATCTTTGCTGCATCCAGCGGTTGTGATCTCCATGTCTTTGTAATTTTTCTATATTGGTTGTGCAGACATCAACATGACCTTTCTGGAAAAGTCACTCGAACCCAGGTGCGAAAACTGTGCCTCAGTAATAGATTAATCACCAGATGCTGCTTGTCTGCAAAACCATATAAAAGGGGTCACTCATTATTCCACTGTCAGCACTGACCACCCGAGTCTGACCTGTGCCATAAATGACTACCTTTACATGATCTTTGCAATGATGAATCACCTGCCTGACCCATGTAATAATTGATTGCTTGTAGGTGGTTGTTTTGGCAATCAACTCTAAATAAGGTGCAGCAGGGAACTGCAGTTCAACCACATGCTGCAACTGCTTCAGTGGACCTTATCTAATGTTATTTGAGATGTTGCAAAACTGCATGAAGCAAGTACAGATTATGTTATGCTAGAGTGGGGAATGTCTTATTTTCCACTCTAGGAGCAAGAGACTGGGTGTTTGGAGGGCTTGGATTTTGGAAGGGTCAGTATTCATAGATCTTATGTACACCGCTTGCATTATAGGCTGACAGTACCATTAAGACCATCGCTGTGGTGGTAGAGTAAGTTACAAGCACTTTTGTAAAATTTGTGATTGAATTGCAATTTAGAATGTTCTTTTACTGTAAATCTATATTTGACATGACAGCCAAACAGAAGTAATCTTGTTCCAGTGCTTTGTTGAAAAGAGATGGCACAATAGCGTTTTCACAGTAGCATTGTGGTAAACTTGTTGCTGCTGATACCAAGTACACAAGAAACACAATTAAATACATCACGAAAATGAAAGAATGTAATTGAATTAGGTTTAACACTATGACTATTTTGGCAGTGTTTAATATTTAACTCTATAATCCCAGTGTAGCTTCTGCTGTTCATCCCAGAGCAAGATTTTGTGGAATGAATTTATCTGGGTTAGTGAGGTTTCTCCATGGGCCAAGGAGGTTGATTTTGGTTGTTAAAATCTCCCCATATTCTGAACACTTAACAAGATTATACTTTTTGAAAGTATCCACCGTCGTTTCTCTTCAATTTCCTTGGCTCTGCAGAGTGCCAGTTGTGACTGAGATGGCAAGTGCCCTATTCCCAGGCTTCCCTTAATACCGTACACAATGAGTTGCATCGAGGTGATTGTCAGAATGAGAATTTCAGCTTTCACATTTGAATAAAAGATTTGTATTTAAGAGAGACTTGCACTTATATACCACCTTTCACAACCTCAGAATGTCTCAAATTACCTTACAGCCAAAAAAATACTTTTGAAGTGCAATCACTGTGGTAACATAGGAAACACAGCAGCTTATCTACATTAGCAAACAGCAATGTGATACTGATTTGGTAATCTGTTTTTGATGATGTTGATTGTGATGTTGATTACGCACTAGGGTAATTAACTCCCCCTGCTCTTTTTCAAACTAGTGTCACAGGATCCTTTACGTCCAATTGAGAGGGTAAGCGGGGCCTTATTTTCACATCTCAGCCAAAAGAAGGCCCCATCAACCGTGCAGCATTCTCTCACTATTGCACTGGAGTGATAACTTAGATTTTTTGTGCTCAAGCCTTGGCATGACACAAGAATCCACAAACTTCTAATACAGAGGCAAGAAATGCTACCAAACTGAGCCATGACTGACAATGTTCTGCTTTTGCTCGGCATCTTTCCACAGCATTGCAGCCAAGGTTGGGACTTGAGCGAGTGGAGGAGTACTGTTGACCAATTCCTCTCAGAATCAAAGTGGATTTTGTGTACAATATGTTAGTTATATTGGTTAAAGTGGGAGTTGGTTAGCACAGTTGGCAAGATGGTTAATGTGTGATGAAGAATGACACCAAAAATGTGGGTCCAATCCCTGTACTGGTTGTGGTGGTTCATGGAGGCCCTGCCTTGCCTTACACTTGTGGAGTGGCACCCTCAAGTTATGAGTTGCCAAAATTGTCTCTCTCTCACTCTAGTGGAGAGAGGTGCCTATGGTCCTTTGGGACTATGGCTTGATGAATATTGTTAAAATCACACAGAAAAATTGCAAAGCTTGTCAACATTTCATCTCATAACACAATTGAGAGCAATTGTAGTACATAAAACACTGGAAACACAACTGCTTTAAATTAATACATTAATGTTAAATTGCAGAGTTTTTGGCCACTAAGTTCTTTTTGCCCCTGGTTAATGTTTGGTAGAAATAGAGTGACGATTAATATAAAAACAGAAAATGAACAAAAATTTAATTCGTATTTTGAAAAGACAGATTGGTGAAACTGTAGTTTGCATCTTATTTTCTCCTGACCACTTCATATTAAAGAGATTTATGGCATAATGTCCTACCTAAGACATGAATATATTCTTTTTCAGATTCTGACCAACCTCTTCTGCGTTTCTAGTATCTTTGAGTTCTATTTCTGATTTCCAACATTCATGATTTTTCACTTTATCTCTTCCCTACTATAATGACACTTTAAAGAAATAAATCAAACCTAGTCAATTCACTCATTTATGATGTTATATGTCTGAATGGATATTACTGTCAAAATGTTGTCATTTGGAGACATCTAGAGATGAGATTTGATGTCACTTCAATGGAAATGTTTGGTGTTAAATGATCAGCTGCTGAAGTGCGCTGAATAAACAAAAGGCAAAAGAATGACAGTGTGATATTTGGAAACATAAATTCTTGTGACATCAAAAAGATCAGCTTGTATCTCACTTACCTCCACCAAGGCCATTTGTTTTGAGATAATTGTCCCTGAAATGGGGTGGGGTGCTAAAGGACCTAAGGTCAGCAAAACCTATTACAGGGACTTGTAACAGAGACTGAGATATGAGGTTGAACTGAACTGAAGGATGGAGTGGATATAAACTGCAAAGGTGAACCACGAGAGCTTTGTAAATGTGACCAGAATTCAATGATTATATCTCTAGTAACTGGTACCCCAGGCAGTGTTTTTCAGGTGACAGGGTTTCCCACCCCACCATCTGAAAATATCAGTTGCCCCACAGCCGTTTAACATTCGGCAGGGTGTTAATTGGCTCAGGGCGAGGCTTCCGCAGCTCCAGCAATGCTTGGTTCAAGAATTGGCCACTGCTGTGAATATAGCCAGTCCCTGAAGGGGAGGTTATGGAGGCCAGACTGAAGGTAAGTCTGGGGTATCGGCTGGGCCTGACTGGGTTTGAGAGGCTGAAGATGGGAGGTGTAAAGGGGTGGGGTGGGTATATGAACTTGGCGGGGTGCCTTCTGGGCACCGGGGACCCCCACAAAGGAGGTTGCCCCCCTCTTGCCTAACACCAGCTCGCCCAGTAAAAGCTGCAAGCTACCCAGCTGGCGTGGGCCTCCACCTGCCATAGGTCAAAATTAACAGGAGCGGGATGAGGTAATTAAGTGGCCATTAATCGGCCATTTAAGGGCCTCTGTAGGCTCAAGGTGGTGGGCTGCCCCCCATGAAATGGGAGACAGGCAGGGATGGGAGGATAGATGGTGGGCAGGCCATGCATTGCCTGTTTGACCTCCCCGACCTTCAAAAGCCCCTGGTGCGGGAGCAGAACATTTTACCCATGGTCTGTTATTTCTGGAATAACTTGCATGCAGGGTTTTTTTGTTCATTTGCAACATAAAAAGCCCTTCCCCCATTATTATGGATTTTAACTTATTTCCGACTGGAAATTCTGATGACACCAATGGATACACAATACAAGCACCACAGGCTTTGTTTCCCCTTCATGGGTTTAGTAGCCCACTTGTTATGGCACTGGACTCGCAACTCAGAGGGTCCAAATTCAAAACCAACCACAGCAAGTTGTGAGTTGGATTTAAGGAATAGGGCAAGCACCTGGATTGTCATTGCAACCAATTCGCCGACTAGCATCTATTAGCCCCCTAGCAACCTGCCCCCTTCCCCGCACCTGACGTGGGACAGAACTTTAGGCCCCCGACAAGTGGGTTTTTAGGCTGGGGGGGGTGGCGGTGCGCTGCATGAAATTGAAGGAATGGGATTCCCTCCAAGTTCTTGACTGCCCCTACCACACAGCGATTTTACAATGGGGCAGGCAAGGCCTCAGACAGGTAGCCTGCCCTTGCCCCAGTTGAAGCCCTTAAGTGGCCAGTTATTGGCCACTTAAGGGCTGTTTCCCACCCAGGCTTAATTTTTAGGCTGGCGGGAGGATTGAGGTCGCATGGCTGAAGATCAACAGAGTCACATCCCAGGTGGGAAGGGGGTGGGGGGGCGGTGGGGGAACCTCTATCAGAAGCCCCCTTCCGAAGTTGAGCCCACCACCCCCACTCCCCCCACCCCCACCGGTTCTCCTCCAAGATCCGGATCATGCCCCCACCTCCTCACGCTCCCCCATGCCTTCCCTAGCCTCCTGACCCTGGCACCCCTTGAACTTACCTGGTCAACGGGTGCCCAGAGTTAGGCTCAGGTGTCCTCTTGCATTTATTCTGTCCACTGCAGCACTGCCGGCCAATCAGATTAGCTGGAAAGTTCTCTAAGGTGGGACTTCCTCCCGAGTGAGGGGCAGAAGTCCCACCGACAGCCAATTAATGCTTATTCAAGTGTGGAAAAAGCTGCAGGGCACTCGGAGTCAGCAGGGATATGTTCCCCGCCAATTCGTCAGCTAGCAGGAAGTGAGGTCCCACCTTCTGAAAAATTCAGGCCATGTATATGATCTGTATGTGACTCCAGTCCTATCATTTGAGGCTGACTTCTTAATGCCTGAACTCTAAGGGGTGGGCAAGGAACTTTGTCTTGCTAGTGTCATTCAGGTCCCTTTACTAAATTACATAGGCCATTATGAAGAAAAAAAAACAAGTTTAATACATAATTTAGGAGTATCTCACAGTAGTACAACATATAATCCAACATTTACAATAAAGATAATTTTATTGTACATGTGATTAATTCAAAGGATTATCAAAATTGTGAAATACTAAGATAATTCACTACAACAGTGTTTAAAAAGGAAAATGTTGGTAGATATATCTTGCTCAAGATATGTGCAAATTTTATGCTACTAATGCTGCTTGTGAACCCATCTGAGAAAAGAGCCTATTGTTGAACAACATCAGGACGAGTATACATTTTATGCTGGGTCATCAAGCATTGTAAATTGGAAAGACTTTGTAATTTGCGAAGTGCATGTGTGATTTGTGATTTGTGAGTTATGTATTGTTTTTTACTTAATCATTGGTACTTTTAGAAGGTGTTTTGTGTTGGAGTATCATTGCACAACCATAATAATATTTCTTTAGTTTTGTAATATAAGTCAATAAAGGCAAAATCACTGAGGGAACAACTGCGCACACTACACAGGCTTATGCTAAGAGACAATTACATTATTTAAACCTGTCTGCTACTGCCAGATGTGAAAAATCCCTCAAGTGTAAAGTATCACACCTGTCCACAGAAAAGTATATGATGAAGCCACCACTTTTTGGAACAGGCAGCTGAGATGAAATTCCCTTTTTGGGAGAAATAGGACTGTTTGTGCAGCATTAAATTTAATAAATATTGGAAGAAAAAGTCCAGCAGTTGTAATACGTATTCCAGAGAATATGACCATGATTTGCACTGCACAAAAGGCTGACCATAATCAGCCTGAAAGAAGGAAGAAATATTAGATGGTAGATTGTTAATCCTGAAAAAAAATATATTTGTTCACTCAATTCTTCCTTGAATTTTAATTTATTTGAAATTACTGCAAATGAAGCCTCGGAAATAAAGATTTGTTCAGTTTGATTTGTTCATACTATTTGCAGTGTTTGACACTGTCAGTTATATCATCCTCCCATATCCTCTCCTATTATAGTGGCTCCACTGCTTCTGTGCCAAAGCAGCAACCAAATCAACATGAGTGGCTTCTTTCCCTGTCCCCACGTGAACAGCTCTGGAGCAGACTAAAGACCCATTATTGGGCAGTTCCACTTCCTCATCGACAAATTGGATTCAAGTGAGCTTTCCTGCTGTGTACAGAATTTAAACACAGGGGTCATATTCGTACAACAAAAGAAAACAGGAACAAAAACAAAAATAGCTGGAAAAACTCAGCAGACCTGACAGCATCTGCAGAGAGGAACACAGTTAACATTTTGAGTCCGTATGACTCTTCATCAAAACTAAAGAAAAATAGAAATGAGGTGAAATATAAGCTGGTTGAGTGGGGAGGGACAGGTAGAGCTGGATAGAGGGTAGTGATAGGTGGAGGCAAAGAAGAGATTGCCAAAGATGTCATTGACAAAAGGACAAAGGGATGTTGGTGGTGATATTAGCTAAGGAATGTGCAATTGGTGACATCAAGGGTAGAAAGCAGGACGAGCAAGTGACAGACAACGGGAAATGCAGCAAAATAACTTTTCTAGTGAAAGGGTGCCAAACATGTGAAACAGAGTACTATCACAGGGAATGGGGAAAGAAGTCTGAATGGATTTCAGAAAGGCAAGTTCACTCACTCACCCACTCACTCACTTCTCCAGAACCACTTTATCCAATTCAGGATGGCGGGGAGTCGGAGCCTATCCCAACAGACAATGGGCGCTAGGCAGGGTACAGCCAGGACGGGATGGATGTCAGTCCATCACAGGGCATGGACTCAGACACACACACACACACACACACACACATACATGTAACTCAACCGTAACCAATCCTCCAAACCAATACACTTTTGGATGGTGGAAGGAAACTAGAGCACCCAATGAAAAAGCACCAAAGAATACTGTTGCTAGATGGACCATAGGGACTGAAGGTCTTCTCCTACCTGAAATTATTAATATATTACTAAATTACATCCTTCACCTCAGCAACATTATCCATAGGCACAGAGCCGAAATCCATATATACCGGGATGACACCAATTCTGATTCTATATGCACCATCTTTGTTTTGTCGGAGTGCCTATCCATGTCAATGACATGGAGCCATTGAGAAGCAGACTTTCCTATAATTGAACACTGGAAAGGCTATAGTTATCATTTTAAGCCTCTGGCCAAACACCTCTACCACCTTTGCATCCCCCTTCCCAACTGCTCATTTATTCAGTTGTGATCCTTCCCCAGGATGGATAACCCTGGAGCGGAAATCCCACCACCACCACCCCCCCGCCCCCCCCGCCCCCCCCAACCCCCTGCAAGCCCCCAAGAGCTTCCAGCCTCTGATTGCAGAGGTAAGAGAGGCCTAGGATCAGCAAGGGTAGCCAGTCCGCAGGTAAGGGCAGGATGGCACTTGTGGAGGGGATTGCGGGGATGAGGTTGCTGGTTGGGGGTGGGGAGGCAGGAGGGTCAGAAGAAAAGGCAGGGGGTGACTATCAGAGGACAACCCCCCCACCACCACCACCACCCCCCACACCAACTTTATGACAATCAGGCTGGGATTTTCCAGCCCTGCCGCAGTAGGGAGGGGACAGAAAATGCGGTGAACCAGCCAGAAGTCCATTGATAAATCCCAGAGGTAGGTGGGACCAGAAGTTCCAGTCCTGCATATCCGCTATCCCCCACCCCCTCTGCCCTCAGGGTTTGCGTTTTGGGTTGCTCCTGTGGTGACTACCCTGCCCACCACTAGTTGAATACCAGTGGTGGCATGTTGAAGCCCTTAAGGGGCTCAATTGGCATTGGGGCAGAAAGGCTATCCTCGAGCCTTCCTGGACTTAGTCAGTGCTGAGGCAGGAAGGCTGTGGAGTCCTTTAACCCAGCACCCTCTAGCCCAATTAAATGCCTCTGCCTTCAAACTTGCCTCAGGGGAAGGGCATTAAATTCCACCTTTGGTTTCAAATCTTTTTTGTGGCCTCGCAGTTTCTCCTTCAACAAATAAGATAATATTCATGATGAACAAGCAGTGGGTGCAATTTATCATGAATCCTTCGGTCCATAATTTAAATGCTTTAGAATATAAGTTTTGAGTTTAGGAATTACAATTTAATTGTAGAGAGCTGGGGAAAATCTAATTAAAGTTTTAAATATCTGATGTGAAGGCAACTCAAATAAACCTGAGTTAGTTACAGTTTAAAGACTGGGTCATATTTATTGAAAGGCTGGACCTGTTGATTTAAAATGTCAGAGAAAGAACATCAGAGTAAGGATCATAAAACAGCACGTGGAGAAACTTAAACCATGGATAGTCTATTCATGGGCCTTTTGGTGGAGACATGACGTCTGCAATCCTTGCAGTAAGGACAGTCTGGAGAGATGTTTTTGTTTTGGGGGTTAGAGTTGAATGAGTTTCAAAGCATTCGGTGAACTTTGAAGTGTTATAAAATCTATTTATTCCTCCAGATCAAAGAAAACGTTTTAAATGGGAGATAATTAATTTGCTGTGTGCTTTAGAACATTCCAGAGCATGCGATGTCATCATGGAGATGGACTGAGCTTAGGAAAATTCTCTGGTTTCAATTTATCTGGGTGTTTGCTGAGAGAGTTTGTTAGTTGCAGCCTGGATTTTGTGTGGTGCACTTCACTGAGAGAAAGTCGTCAAAGTAAATGACCGTTAATTAGACTTGCAAGTTAAGCAGAGAAAATGGTAACTTCATCATTCACTGCTGGTATGTGGGTGAGGCTTAGGCCGAGATTGTCACTGAGTCAGGATGACTCAGGAGCCTTTTAAAAATGGCAGTGGAAACTTTTCCCAGGGTTTCTGGCCCCATTTCTGGGGTTTCCAAGTTTCAACTGGGCCATTAAAGCCCATACCCTGTACTCCCGACCTGACCGGCTCCATTGTGGGGATAGGCAATTCCTAATATTCCACAATTTTCATGGAATCGGGCCAGGATTTCAAAACGTCTTGGCTCATGGAACCTTAGAAGTGTCGTGAACCATAGCCTGCATGAGGGGACATTTCAAAAAGTAAATTCAAAATGTTCTCCTCAGACCTCCATTCCAAGATATGCCCCAAAACAACCACATATCTCCCCCCATTCCAAGGTATAAGGCTGAGAGCCCAGAAATCCATTAACTTTTGGAACACCAATAAATATTTCCTTTCTTGACAGTTCTGGCTCTCGGGCCTATGCTGTCAATTTCACAATGTTTATTTACATAAGGTTAAGAGGTTTCAAGTGCTTGCAGTTTCAGCTATTGATATTTCAACAGGTCTGGATGATTGAAACTTGTACTGGCCTGTAGTAAAATGATTTTGTTTTAAGAAAGTGTAAAGTTATAAATCAATGACTTTTTGTAAAGCATATTTTTTAAATTTACTGTCAGTTTAGGCTTCATTGCTTCTACACAGTGTACCATGGGTGACTGGGCATGGAAATGCCATACCTTGGCACGGGGGCAGAAGGGGCTATGGGAGTGGGTGGAGGGGCAAAGTGTGGAATAGGGGGCATGAGAGGCCATGGGATTGGGTGGAGGGACATAATGTGGTTTAGGGGACATGAGGGACTATGGGGGGGCTGGGGGGGCTGGGGGGGTGAAGTGGCATAGCCTGGCATGGGGGCATGAGGTGGCATGTATTGGCATGGGAAGCGTGGAGATCATGTGAGGGGTGATGGCTACAGGGCCTTACTTTTTAAATTACAACTGGGCTGAAGCCCCACTGCACCGAGGCAGGCATTTTAAACAGCCCTCTTCCCCACCCTGCCATTCCTGTGGCTGCCACTGACCTCTTTCCTGGGTCAGTTGGCCCGTCCCCAGCCCACACCCGCCCCTCCAATAATGGAGAGCCATCTTTGCAGGCATTTTCTCCTGAGGTGGGCGGACCAAGCCGGGAAAGAGGTCAGATTTTTCCTGACTCCCACTACCCACCTTGGTGACAAAAATGCAGGCCTTAATCTCAGTTTGGATTCCTTGAGGGAACAGATATTGCAAGATTTGTACAAGCTTGCAGCTAGTGGGCCAAAAAAAATCTGCTGTGGTCCTCATGGAGTATTGTGGCAAAAGAAAACAACCAGCACACTGGCTTTGAAGTATTGAAAGAGTAATCAGAACAAGGGACTGAATTGTCCACAGTCACAAGTTGGTAAATGAAGTTTTACCACAGAGAATAGCTGAAACTGAGGAGAATTAAAATCATTTCCAGAGGACCGTGGCATACTTTTGGATGGTCTCCACAGAATTAGATAACCTTAAGATTGATGTGTCTTATAAGGAAAAGGCTTGCGGGAGTAAAACTGAGTGCATACAAACATAGTTATAACCTATATTGTTAAGACTGCTTGGCTTGTTTAATTCTTTTAAATATAATAAGGTTTGTGTGGTTTTTTTTATTGAAAAACATGGAATCTTGTGGTGTAGTTATGTTGACTAAATCAGAGGGTGTTCAGATTTCTCCTTAAATGTTAACAGCCCCTAACAAGGTCATAACAAATTCAACTGCAATTAGATCATTACCAATAGGAGCATTTTTAAGACATCTGTACAGTTTTGAATAAGCTCTTCATTCCTTTAATCCTTACTGTTGCACTTGTACCATGAGGATCAAAACATTGCTAAACCTGTCACTTATATCTGTGCTCAGGTAAACCTGTGAAATCTTTCCCTTCATTCTCAAGCCTACCTCTCAAGTCAAACGTTAGCAATGAAATCAATTGTATTGATCTCTCCATGAGGAAAATCTGCAGAAGATTGTTTTGCTTGATCTTTAGCAAGGACCTAGATTTTAACTGGCTGTGGCTTTTCAGTATGAAACCATACATCCTGGGGACAATATTATGTTCGGCATGCGGGCACACGCCTGACACGCCCGAGCGTAAAACGACGCACGATGACATCAGGTGAGCGTCCCAACGTCATTGCGCAGTCTCGGGATATTTCATTTGGCGGGCGTGCGCTGGAGTCAGCTGCACACTCGCCAATAAACAAAAGGTCTATTAAGGCCATTAAGAAGGTAATTAAATTCAAAATTACGCTGCCCATCCAACCTAACGGTTGGCGGGCAGGCGAAAAGGCCAAGCTGCCTTTCTATTTTTTAGGAAACCTCATCCACGGGCGGGATGAGGTTTTCTAAAGCAAATAAAAATAAAGTAAAAATTTTATTTTTGAATTAAAAACATGCCCCAGCTCTTGTGACAGGGTGACATGGGGGGATATGTTTTATGACGATTCTGTTTCCTTTATTATTTTTTTAAAACAGCACTTCACCTCCCTGAGGCAGCTCCATGCCTCAGGAAGATTGAAGCGCTCTTTCATGTGCGTGCGTGAAGATTGCGTTAGGCCCGCTCAAACTCCTCCCCCTACCCGCACAGGCAGCGCTGAGCGCTACCGCCCGCGATCCACGCTGGGCGGGGCTTAATTGGCCCACCATCGTGAAATCGGGGGGGGGTGGGGGGGGGAGCTGATGGCAGGTGGCAGTCGGCTTCCCGACCGTCCCCGCACACCCCCACCGAGCACCCTCGCCAAGGGCAAAATCCTGCCCCCTGTTACACCTGGTTCCAAAATAAAATTATTTTTTAAAAAATGACCGTCTGGTAAAAATGTCAGTCAACTGATTCCCAATGATGTTGATGGGACCTCAAATACTTGTATTTTGATATGCTGCGGATGTTATAGGCTAGGTCTGCATTTGTTGTCCATCCCTAATTGCTCTTGAGCCACCTTCCTGAATCACTGGTTTGACTTTTCTGTAGCAGCTTGGTACAACTGAGTCTCTTGCTAGGCCATTTAAGAGCCGATTGCATTGCTGTGGGACTGGAGTCACACGTAGGCCAGACACAGGTAAGGATGGTAGATTTCCTTCCCTGGGCATAAGTGAACTAAATGGGGTTTTTAACAACAATCAATGATAGTTTCATGGCCATCATTACTCAGACTAGCTTTCAATTCCAGATTTATTAATTGAATTCATTGAATTTAAGTTCCACCAGCTGCTTTGGTGAGATTTGAGCCCATGTCCTGAGAGCATTAGACTGGGCCTCTGGCCAGTGACATTACCATGATGCCACCATCTCCCCTAATATGTTTGATGAAGGATCCCATCAGCTTTAAGTTGGTGTCTGTTCTGCCATTATCAGGGATGCAGGTGAAAACGGTGATCAATTGCATCTGGCACCTTGTGCAATTTTAAACTATGCACCTCCCCAAAATATTCCCCTGGGTAGCTTCCTAGGATTTAGCAAACACACATTATCATGGCAGGAAAGACTTACTGAAGGAATCCAAATCGAAAGAGTTTCCTGCAATACAGGAAAACAGCCCTGAAAACAGGGTAATAAAAACTCAGCAAGCACTGGTAGAAACAAATATCTTTTCATAACAAAATTAATAGCAGAAAGGAAAAAATAAATACATTTGTTCCAATTACTAATTATTGTGACTTAGTGACACGATTACAAGGATCACACCCATGACCCTCCACGCCATCCTTTCCAAGTGTTACCACCCCAGGTTAAGAACTCTCTTATTTTGTCATTAATTAATGGCAAAGATTATGGTCACTCACTTTCCAGTCAACACTTTGCCAGTCAAACTTTCATAGGAGTGTCAGGAGGGCACCTATTCATCATGTAATATGATGATGTGGTATGATATGATAGGTATGAATTTGAAACAGAAAATTTTTTGAGGTCGTGAGGGTTGCGGCTAATTAATTTGCGTTTTATTGTTGGGCCTGCACACCCAAGCACACAGACAGATGACCTTGAACGAAATCAGTTTGTTTTCACTGAGGAAATACTTGAGTTCAGTTAAACTCTTAAAATAAACTGAACCTCATCATAGGTTAAATTGCAAAAGAAAAAGCCTATAGTGAAAGTTTTAAAATCAAATTAATGGTAAGAGATACGTGAGAGAAATGCTAAAGCAACACTGAAGTGATTTTTTCAGACACTAAACAAATCCCACAATATTTTCAAACAGATTTTGAATTATATTATTTTCCATCTTCAACCTCTGCACCTTTAGATATATTGCAGTAATCTGGTGTGCCACCTCCTCCAGATGGAAGCCTAGGATGGCATGGAACATGAACTTGTTCAATAATTTGTCATATAACAAGGCTTATTTTGTTATGGAATGGATCACTGAAAAAGTCCAGTGGCTTTACAGCAAATGTAATCTTCACATAGGTGTTCAGCCTGGTGAAGTACAACTTGCTATTAATTCGATATACATACTGAGACACAAATGTGTCACAGTGCACCTTTTTAAATTGCCTAATCTTGGTTGTATTTCAAGACAATTTATACAACATAGGTTATAATTAGACATCACTCAGGAGCGGCTGAAAACATAATACAACCAAAGCCTTTACTGACACTGTTACTAGTTACAAAGATTGTTGACTGACTAATTCCTGAGCTGGAATCAACATAGATATCTTATCTCTATAGTTGTCTTATACCAAAGCTACATTATCATAAATTAATAAACTCACATTAAACCTTTGATAATGTACCAGTCAAAGGTTTAAGCACTCCAGATTATCCCAAATAATTTGCTTGGCTTTTTTGGCTGTTGGATGCCTTTGAGCCAGATTGGTGCATCAGATGGCCTTCTTGGTTTCCTTTTTTCACCAATCGCTATCAAAGCATAACATAAAAACGTCATGATTTGGGTGAATCTAAAGGAGAGTGTCAGCTGTAGGACCACAGGGGTTTATAGAGGGACCTCAATATTTTACAATTTACATCAATGACTCAGATGAGGAAAGCAAAGTCATGGTAGTTAAATTTGCAGATGGCATAAAGATAGGTAGGAAAGTATGTTGTGAAGAAGACATAAAGAGTTTGCAGATGGATATTGGTAAGTTGAGTGAGTGGGCAGCAACCTGACAAATGGAGCATAATGTGGGAAAATGTGAAGCTGTTCACTTTGGCATGAAGAATAAAAGAGCAGAGTGTTACTTCAACAGAGAACAACTGCAGAATTCCAAGGTGCAGAGGGATCTAGGAGTTCTCGTGCATGCGTCACAAAAAGTTAGTATGCAGGTACGGCATGTAATTAAGAAGGCTAATGGAATGCTATCCTTTATTGTGAGAGGAATTGAACATAAAAGAAGGATTCAATTATACGTTTCAATTATACAGGCCATTGGTGAGACTGCATCTTGAATACTGTGTGCAGTTTTGGCCACCTTATTTAAGGAAGGATTTAAATGCATTGGAGGCGGTTCAGAGGAGGTTAATTAGATTAATACCTGGAATGAGCTGGTTGTCTTACAAGGAAAGGTTGGACAGACTGGGCTTGTTTCCACTGGAGTTTAGAAGTGTGAGGGGTGACTTGATTGAAGAATATAAGATCCTGAATGGTCTTGACAAGGTGGACATGAAAAGGATGTTTCCTCTTGTAGGTGAGTCCAGAACTAGGGGAACTGTTTTAAAATTAGGGGTCACCCTTTTTGGACAGAGATGAGGAGAAATGTTTCCTCTCAAAGGGTTATGTGACTTTGGAATTCTCTCCCTCAGAAGTCGCTGGAAGCGGGTCAATTCCTTCATTTTTTTGTGTGCTCCACTAGTAGCAAATTATCCTGGATCTTGACTGAATTCCACAAATTGGTGCGCAGAATTTTCCCATGGCCACCCCCTCCCCCCTTCCACCTCGCAGTGGGGTTAATGGCAGGCAGTGGGGGACAATGCAGCAGGATCTCCAAACATCAGGTTCACATTGGAAAAAAATGACAGCGGGATCCTCCACTCCCACCCACCATGACGGCTCACAGTTCCTGCCAGAGGCCGTCGTGAAACCGAATTGCATCCTGTTAATGGGGTGCATCTGAAGGCATGACCAGAATCACATCCCCCCCATGCTCGATTGTCCACGATGCCAGTGGGAAATCATGCCAGTCCAGAATGCATCTGTACCAACGTGGCATATGCATGTTGGCACTTACCTGAAGAAGGCTTAGGGCTGCCTCTGGAATTTGGCGTGGAGGCCTCCAGCAACCATGGACCCTGGAACACGCAGTGGTGGGTGGAGGGAACATCTTTAAGGTGGATTTCCCAGCTTCAGTGTCTTCGAGGAGGTCCATCTTCTTTCTTTAGGGTGTTTGTGGAGGTCCACCTTCTAGCTTCAACAGTGGGTCAGTTATGTCTGAACTACTTTTAAAAATGGCACCCGGACATGATGGCAGGCATGAGCCATCCGGCCCACTCAGCCACACGAAACATCGCAAACCGCGCCCCCCCCATGCATATTTAATGAGGTGGGAGTCACGCAGTATGACACAAATTCCCATCAGCCTCTGCAGCAGGGAACACTCTCCACCCCTGCCTCTACCACAGGGCTTACTCCCAGAAGGGAAAATTCCATCCAATGTTTCATATCCACTCATCGGGCAGAATTTTCTGCCTGTTGTACAGGTGGGCCTGACCCAGTCCCTGGTGGGTGGGGAGCTGGTCCCCGCCGGAGAAGTGGGCCCCGCCGCCATTTTAAGTGGGCGGGCCAATTAATGCGCTTACTGTGTGGGTGGGGGGGGGGGTGGGGGCGGAGGATTCCCCAAATACGAGGGTGCTGCCTCAGGGAGATCACTGACAGCTTTATAAACTTTAAAAATAGAAAAATAAAAACATCGTTAACATGTCCCCCTCTTGTGACAATGTCACACAAGATGGGGCGTGTTAATAAATTTCACTGAAACTTTAATAAACTTGTTTAAACCCTACATGAAACCTCATCCCGCTGGTGGATGAGGTTTCATGTTTTTGCAGAAGCCTGCCGGGGCTCATGGCCTGCCCACCAGCCTTAAGGTTGGACGGGCGGGTCCTTTTATTGATTTAATTATCCCGTCAATGGCCTCGCACTGTGCCCCCGCCTTCCTGAAGATTTAAATGGGGTGGCCCCTGCTCGCCAACGGAAAAATTCAGCCCATCAAGTCTGTAACCCATCTATTTATACAGATTAGTGAAATTGTGTTTCAGTAGAAGAAAGTCTATCTTTTTAAATGATATATGATTTTTGCCATCAATCAGATCCGGATTATGCATACTGAACATAAGAAACATTAAGGGCATGAATCTAGCCTATTAAAGCTTATCCTTCCTTATCTTCCTCATTGTCGTACCTGCATATATTCTGAATGGCCCAATTGCTTTTCTTCTAATGTGAAAGTATTCCAAATGTGCATCATTATTTACACAAAGACATGTTTCCTTATATCATAAAAAATTGTTTTTGACTTACTTTCTCTTCTGTTCTCTCCAATTCTTTCTCCTTTGCTTATTTTGAAATGAAACCACATGCTTTCTTTGGTCTTCATGATTGTGGTCCAGAGTGAATGTGGTGCCTTTTTGTGCATAGATTCAGTGAAACTTGTCTTTTCCTATCGATAGTTTCCATATCTTTTAGTTTATTATTCAGTATTTTATATACTTCAGTGAGGTTCCCCTATTGCTTTCCTTCCAGTTTGTAAAGGTCAAACTTCTTTAGACTTTTCTCAAAGTCCATTCCATGGGCAGGATGTTTAAGCTGGGGGGCAGGCACGATCAGCAGGTCCAGGATCGGCCTGGGAATGGACTACCAGCCACAATCGGCCCCCGACCTCCAATTAATGGCCAGCCAGCGTGAAGCGTGTGCTGAAAGACTCAGCACTGCTGGGATAGGGGTGGGAGGAGGGCGAGCAGAAGGCTCCCTGAAGGCAGAGAGCTGCCTCAAGGAGCTGAAGGCCTGAACAACCTAAACTAAAGGTCACAGAAACTGGAAAAAAAAGTACCCAAGCTTCATTATCAGTCATCTGAAAATGCTGTTGACAGAAATTTATTTTAATTTTAATTCAGGTTTCCTGAAAAATACAAATGCTGTCTGACCAATTCACCCGCCCGCCAACCATAACATTAGACGGGCAATGAAAAATCTCTGTGAATTGTGCTGTTAATGGGCTTAATTGCCCTCTTGATTGTCGGTGGGCGAGCTTCCGAGTTTAGCGTGCGCCTGCCAAACAAAATAGTGCATGAGTGCCCGATGATATCAGGATGCTCACCTGAAGTCATCATGCGCTATTTCACGCTCAAGCGGGTCGGGCGCGCACCCACCCGCTCAGTGAAAAATTCCGTCCCCATGGGCAGAATTTTCCTCCCACTGTTGGGGTGGGGGGGGGGGGGGAGTTCAGGAGCGGGCGCATAGAGGCGCGCCTCCAATCAGCACCCCCTATCGGGGGCGCACTGCCATTTTACATGGGTGGGCCAATTAAGGCCCGCCCAGCATGACGTCCGCAAGGAAGCTCCCTGTGCAGGCGGGGGGATTCCCTGAGCTGAGAGTGCACTTTTTCACGCATGCACACGAAAGAGTACACTCACCTCCCTGAGACCAAGTGCTGCCTTAGGGAGATCAGCTCCACATTGAAAAGTGTTAAAAATAGAGAAAAAAAATTCCCTGACATGTCCCCTCATGTGACACTGTCACATGAACTGGGACATTTCCATCACTTTTAGTTACACTTTTAATAAAATTTAAAAACCGACATGAAACCTCATCCCAACCGCGGATGAGGTTTCATGCTTTTTCTTAAGCCTGCCAACCTTAAGGTTGGACGGGAAGGTCCATTAATAACGTTAAGTACTTTGTCAATGGCCTCAATTGGCCGTTACAGGTCGGCGGACACACAGCTGATTCAGCTGAGCCCCCGCTGACCTGAAAATGGAAATGGTGCAGGGTGACGTCGGGAGTTCCGCCCAAAGTCATCCCGTGTCATTTTACGTGTTGGTGAGCGGGTCCTGCCTCCTGCTCGCTGACCGGGAAATTCTGGCCTAAGTGTTTATGTTCGTTTTAATGCTTTGTTTACTTTTTCTAATACTGTTCTAATGCATATTTCTGTGGTATGGTGACAAAAATGAAACATAATACTATTCTTTCTGGGTAAATTTAAAGGAGCATTGCTCCTGATCATTCCATCGAAAAGTTATAGCTACATATCCTTGTATGTTAATAACTTTTTCTAATTTCTTCCCCCCAAAATATTAAACCCACGTCCCTTTCAAAGTTTCCCTTTGTGAATTTACTTCCCTTTGTATTTAAAAAAATGTCATTATATTTTACATCAGTGACATTTACCATTTATCTGTCCAATTGGATGACAAATGTAAATCCATTTGTAAATCTGTCCCTGAATCTGCCTCTAATTTATGTGCTTCTCTATTTCAGTATCAGCAGCCAATGTTGATATCCAGGTTATTTATATAAACTTAGAAATAACAGGGATCCTATACGAGCCCTGCAGAACTCCAGTTAAAATGTACCACCTTCCCAAGTATGACATTTTACTCTTTAATTAGTACTCCATTTATCTTTTCTTTAATTGCCAGGAGTTAGGCATCAGCCTTGCCTTGGAAGTGGCACTGTCACCTCTGATCAGAAGCGAGCCCATTCCAGGATCTTGACCAATTATCTAGGCAGATACTTCAGTGCAGCACTGAGGGGGTTAAACTGGGTCTCTAGTGCGCATAAAAGATTCCATGGCACTATTCAAAGAAGAGTAGGACAGTTCTGTCAGAGTCCTGGGGAAAAAAACAATTCCCCAAACAAAATAACTTTAAGAAACACTATCTGATTATCTCATTGCCATTGTAGGACTTTCCTGTGCACTAATTGGCTGCTGTAGCTCCCTAGAATTACAACTCTGAATCCGCTTCAGAACGCTTCTTTGATTGTGTAACACTGGAGACATCATCCTGTGAGGAAAGGCACTAGATAAATGCAAGTCCTTTCTTTCTTCCTATCTGTTTCAAGTCTCCTCTGAATGTACTGATCCTTGCTCGTGTAAGGTCCAATGAGTCACACCTCATTCAGTTGTTTAGCTTTTTTACATTGAGTCTTAACAGGAAATATTACCGTGTTAGATTGTAAATTATCACAGATGATTTTGACCCTGTCCTGGCTCAGAGTCAAAACATGTATGATAGGAATTTCCAAAAAAAGGATGAGCATATGCCCCTAAGAGACACAATGAATGCTATTAATGCGGAGTCTTCCATTTGTAAATGTATCTTGGCTGTTTTTTAAGCTTTTTCAATACAGATGCACATCCAGCCTAATCCTGAGAATGTGTTGTTCTGTTACCTTGTTTCAGATTCAGACACAGGCTAATTAGCCTGTCGATGCCTAAACCATATCTGCTACGCTTTTTAAATGTATAAACCCTATATTTGCAGACCTTCACTCATGACCAATGCTTCCTCCACAATATTAACCAGTGCCTGAATTTAATATTATCTAGGATATTGTGTGCAACATAGAAATGAGATAGCAAGTTATTATTCTCCCTGGGACTATTTCTGGAAAATATTAATTTAAACTCCAATTATTCAACTTTTACTTTGCTTCCACTTTGATATTTCAGAGTCCTAACTTCTAGTTCTTTTACTGCCAGGACATTGAGTTAACTTTTTTAGTGTTCTGCTCGTCATCTTAGCCTTGCTCATCTCTAGGCCCTCTTTGCACCCTAATATTCCTTTACCTTGTTTCAGTAAATTGTTGTAGTTCCACCTACTCCCCCAGCCCCATATTTTGTGTACTTCTTCAATTCCTTTTAATTGACCATTGTGGACTACTTATTTTTCTCATGCATATAGTTGACACTTTTTTTACACATTTTCCATTTTTCCTCAATTAAGATATGTTTCAGCAAAATTTTTATGTTAATTTCTTTTAGTTCTTCCCTCAGGTCATTGAAATTTGCTTTTATAAAGTGATATATTTTGATCTTAACAGTCATTTGTACTGATTTCCAAATGGTGTTAAATTTAATGATCTGGTCACTGGCCACTGAAGGTTCCACTCCTTCTATACTATGCTTTGCTGGAAACCTATATGAACCAAATTTAGAAGTAATTTGCCCCTATTGATATCCTTGACATACCAGCCTAGATTTTCCAATCAGCATTCTTTTAATGGCAACGATAACCAATTTAAAATAATGTAGGCTGTTGAATCAAAAACGTTTTTTGTTAACCTCATTTCTTGGTTCAGTCGGTGAATGCGTACAATGTTGATGTGCTATTGAACCAGTTTTGAGTCCTGGTCTGTGCTGTGTCATTTAATCCCAGTGGCCAGCTGTGAGGCTGCTAGATTTGTCCTTGTTCTTGAGGACAGGATATCAGTAATAAAAATCCTTGGTCCCAATTACTGTTCAATGATCACTATAGAAAAGTGCAAAGTGTGGACATTGGTTAGGTAAGGACAATACCGAACCCATCTGTGATGCCTCCCCACCCTTGATGAATGAAGAAACACAGTACTGCTCAGTGTTGCTCAGCATTGCTTAACTTAGGCCGGAAAACAGTCACTGAAGGTGAAACACAGGAGAACTGGAGAAATGTATCCCAAAACTGAGTCACCATCTTCAGGAGAAGAGAAAAAAATAAATAGCCTCACTGAAACTTAAGGTGATAAATAGGACAATGGTGGCCTGGATTGTACATTAGAAAGACTGCCAAATAGAGTAGTATCTCACACTGACTCATAATATGACATTCTAATAAATATTGTAATAAAAGTGACAGATTACCCTAAGTTAACTTCAGGAAAGAGATGCTCAGCACTTCATTTCAAATCAGATATTGTATACATAAAACACACAGTGAGGGATGAAGATAGAAAGAAATAAACCACTGAAATGGAAGCACTCAGGCGTGTGTGCTTTGTTCCCTAATCAGATTAACCAACTGCCATCTTCACCCCTTCTAACAGTGACATATGGGGGCAATCCTGTTACCTGAACTGATGAGGGAAACGCTATCAGAGACTTGTGGAAGAATTATCCCCCCTTCGGGAGTAAGTGGGGGGGGCAAGGCCGGGTGCGGGCGGTCACACCTCTGATCGGAGCCACGCCGCCATTTTATGTGGGCGTGCCAATTAAGGCCCGCTCAGTGTGCCATCCGCCAGGAAGCGCTACGCACTCCCTGTGCGGGAGGGAGGGTTTGCCTCAGCCAGGAGTGCGCTTTTTCACACATGTCCGCGCGTAAGAGCACGCAGATCTCCCTGAGGCTAAGTGCTGCCTCAGGGAGATCAGATCTGATTTAAAACTTTCATGAAACATATTTAAAATTTTTCCCTGCCATGTCCCTTCATGTAACACTGTCACATGAGTTGGAACATGTCCATAAGTTTTACTGAAACCTTTCTTAAAGACTTAAATACCCTCATGAAGCCTCATCCTACCCGTGGATGAGGTTTCATGCTTTTTCCGAAGCCCACCAGGACTCTTGGCCTGCCCGCCAACCTTAAGGTTGGACGGGCAGGTCCATTAATGACATTAATTACTTTTTCAATTGTCTCAATAGGCCATTGACAGGTCGGCAGATGTATAGCTGACTCGGCTGTGCCCCCGCCGACCTGAAAATGGAAATGACGCAGGGTGATGTTGGGAGCTCCACCCGACGCCATCCCGGGTCAATTTACTCATCGGTGAGCAGGCCCCGCCCCCACTTGCCGACTGGAGGATCCTGGTTGGTCACAAAAAATGGGGGCGGAGGATAGGGGTGGGGGCGCAGGGAGATGGGATGGAGGGAAACAAATTGCTCACTTTGGGGAATTGGAAGAAAAGGTCATATGCTTATCTTCAAATAGCCAGGAAAGTTGGAACAAGACCAATAGGCCTGCATTCCAAATAAAATGTAGCATTTTATTCAGAAAATAGTATTGTAATTCGGTGTTGACTGTAATATTTTGTTCACAAAATAAACTTGTGAAGTTGTAAGAGGAGAAGAAAGCAATTGCAAACATGTGAACGTTGATTTAAAAAAAGCAAAACACTGCAGATGCTGGAAATCTGAAATAAAAACAGGAAATGCTGGAAAAGCTCAGTGGGGAGAGAAACTGAGTTAATGTTTTGAGCCCATTTGACTGAAGAGTCATACGGACTCTTTTTATAAGAGAATGTAAATGTTCCTGTTCTTATGGTTTTTAAATATGAACATATTGTGTGACATTTTCATATTTTTGGGTCAAAATTGAAATAATAATTCTTTCCGAAATGCAATTAAGTATTTGTTTTGTTTCATGAGAAGAACAAATAGAGTTGGAGAAATTAAACAAGATTAACAAGGGCAGCAGCATTTCATAGACAAATGAATGTACCAGCAGCCCCGATTCAACAAGGTGAGTAAAGAGAGATGTGAACATTTCCTGCTGATAGGCTCCGGAGATTTTTTTTTTTGGATTGGTATCGTTTTTAAGGGCTCTCGCATTTCAGACGGAGATAAGATGGAATTCCTCTCAGAGGATCATTAATCTTTGGAATGCTCAACTCAGGAAGCAGTGAAGGCTGGCCATTGAATATATTTAAGGCTGAGTTAGACAGATTTTTGATCTACAAGGGAGCTGAGGGTTATGGAGGGCAGGCAGGAAAGTGCAGTTTAGGTCATGATCAGTTCAGCCATGATCTTATTCAATGGCAGAACAGGCTTGAATGACCGAATGACCTACTCTTGCTCCTGTTTCTTTCTTACAAGCTACAACTGCAGCAGCTCCTGTCATCCTGCAATGGAGTTGTGACGCAGGCTAATAATGTATCCACATAAAAAGGGTCTTTGTAATGGAAACAGCCCGGAGCATAATCTGCAGTGGAAGAAATGGGTATCCTCATGTTCCATTAAGCACAGAAGAGAGAGAAGAAGCAGCTACTTAGCTTCTGGCATGATTACGGAACTCTGGCTTAATCATGTGTCACTTTCTCAATGCTGCTTCACTCGAAATCTAGTGGAGCAGTGGCAGCTTAAATGCATTCCTTTGGCACTGTGGAGGGTATATTCTGCTGCAGAGTATTGTACCCTTCTTCAAGTTCATTCGTCTTTGTGCCTATGAACAACACTAAAGCCAAGAACAAGGATTACAGAACACTACTATGGCCACTGTGTCAGGTGGGGCCAGATGTGGTTTCCTATCAGCTTGCCGAACTATCATCTACATCTGTATGTTCAGCATTGACACATTACGATTACCAACATCTGATCATCTAGCGCAAATTTTAGGCCTCCCATAGGGATGGAGTCAAGGTTGGTAAGCAGTGTCATCATTCATTTCTACCAGCTATTGATATGTGTGAAGAATCAAGGAAGTTGCTCTGTTTCTGCATTTGAGACATGTGGCTGAATCTCATCAATTTGTTCATTATTTTTCTACTATGGGCGGTTCTCAATGAGATATTGAAATGACCTCACATCCATCATGGTTTCCATCATTTCTGGCACATTGGAAGCAAAACCTAAATTCATTCGGGATTTTACTTTGATCCCTGGATGGGAGATAGACACCATGTTTGTTACTTTCCACTGGAGCAAGAAAAAACTTGGCAACGATTAAAATTGTTGAAGTAGGAAGGCTTTAAGAGCAACTGTTCAACTGAAACCAAATGTGTTACCATGGTCAGCATTTTAAAGGCGACATTTAAAATTTTTCTCCCTGATATTCAGATGGATGGGATATTTCACTTCAACTGAACTTCAGCTTATGTGTCAGGTGACGTTTCAGGAACTATGATGTTTAGAAAATTTAGGCATCTCCACACATTTGGTCCGTAACTCCATTATTTGAAAAGCAGGGAGAGTTGAAGCAGGGTGAGTTTTGAAATAGTTTGGCCCAATATTGGAGGAAGTGATGGGAAGAGGGGCAAGCTATTTTGCCGTTAGGAACCCAGAAGGACAAGTTTCTCTCAGGCCCTGCTGAATTTGAGGGTCTGATTAACATTTTTTTTGTCCCTCCAGTTCCTGACTGTAGCCAGCTAGATTGGGGTACGAGCTACATGTTGGGTTGGGCAGGCTGCAGCACCAGGCCACAGCCGAGGAGCTTGGAGGAGAGGGGTTGGGGAGAGATTGCAGGCCACAGGCCCTAGATCTGTCAAAAGGTCAGAGACGTTTCAGGGTGGGGGGGTGGTGGTGCGTTGGTTCAGAGACACATGGAAGGCGGAGATAGGGAGATTAAAAGGATTGGGGAATGGGGCGTCAAGTGGAGGACATGGGGGAGGTCAAAGGTGTCAGTTGTGGGGGAGGGAGAGGGTCAAAAGGGCTGGGAGGAAGCGTTTTTTTTTCTTTTTTCTTTCATGGGGTGTGTGGGCATTGTTGGCAAGGCCAGCATTTGTTGCCCATTCCTAATTGCCCTTTAATTAATTAGCTTGCTGGGCCATTTCAGAGGGCAGTTAAGAAACAGAAAATAGGAGCAGGAGTGGGTCATTCGGCCCTTTGAGCCTGCTCTGCCATTCAATTTGATCATGGCTGATCCTCTATCTCAACACCACACTCCCACTCTCTCCCCATTTCCTTCGATGCCTTTAGAGTCTAGAAATCTATCTATCTCCTTCTCAAATATATTCAGTGACTTGGCCTCCACAGCCCTCTGTGGTAGAGAATTCCACAGGTTCACCACTCTCTGAGTGAAGAAGTTTCTTCTCATCTCAGTCCTAAATGGTCTACCCCATATCCTGAGACAGTGACCCCTTGTTCTACACCTACCCCCCACCCCTTCAGCCAGAGGAAACATCATCCCTGCATCCAGTCTGTCCAGCCCTGTTTTAATTTTATATGTTTAAATGAGATCCCCTCTCATTCTTCTAAACTCCAGTGAATACAGACTTAGTTGACTCAATCTCTCCTCGCATGACAATCCTGCCATCCCAGGAATCAGTCTGGTGAACCTTTGCTGCACTCCCTCTATGACAAGCATATCCTTTCTTAGGTAAGGAGACTGAAACTGCACACAATACTCCAGGTGTGGTCTCACCCAGTCCCCAAGAGTCACCCACATTACTGCCAGTCTGTAGGCCAGACTGGGTAAGGATGGCAGATTTCCTTCCCTAAAGGGCATTAGCGAACCAGATGGGTTTTTACAACCATCATTGATAGTTTCATGGTCACCATTACTGAGACCAGTTTTATAATTCCAGTCTTATTATTTGGAGTTAAAATTCCACCAGCTGCTGAGGTGGGATTTGAACCGCTTGTCCCCAGAGCATTAGTTTGAGCCTCTGGATTACTAGTCCAGTGACACAAGCACTAGACCACCATCTCCCCATAAATTTAATTGTGGTGTGAGGGCAAGGTAGGGAAGCAGGTAAACTGGACCTGGCAGTAATATGTAAGGCTCTCACCAGCTTGATCCAGCCTCCCCTCAGTTGCCAGGTTTCCCCAGGCCTGGGAAACCTGACTGGCCAGCGCAAAATTAACAATGATGATTAACCACCTCATAAGAATATGAACAACCAGCCCACCCACTAGGAGCGGATTGTCATCTAACACCCGCCTCCCCCACCCCCATCTCACCGCCATTAAAATTGGAAGTGGACAAGCTGGGGGCAGGTTTGAAATTTTTAACATTTTTACACCCCACCCAAACCAGACCCAGTCATTTCTGGGAGCTAAAAAGTCCCATCTTTGACTCTCCTACCGTCACCGTTGAAGGTGCTGCCTTTCCTATGAAACATGAAATAAAGGCCCCGCCTGCTGTCTAAGGTAGGTGTAAAAGATATCATGACACTTTTCGAAGAAGAGCAGAGAAATTTTACCCAGTGCCCTGGTCAATGTTTGTCCCTCAGTCACATCACTAGAATAGGTTATCTGGACATTATCACATTGCTGTTTCTGGGAGCTTGCTGTGCACAAAGTGGCTGCCACATTTCCTACATTACAACAATGGCTACTCTTCCAAAGTACTCCTTTGGCTGTGAAGCACTTTTGGATATCCTGAGCCTAGGAAGGTGCTATGTAAATGCAAGTATCTCTTCCTGCTTTATATATGTCCAGTGACTACGTAGTCTGGAGCTAATGTTGGACATGAATGATTGCTGAGCACGGAGCCAGGTGGCATGTGGAAATGTTAAAAAGTTCAGAACTGCCCCCGAATTGTATGAAATGTGGTAGACACCTTTGCGTACAGCTTTAACAGTGCAGGGACTTGGTGAGGTTTGATGATTTCCTGTTCATTGAGCTTTCCCTATGCTGAAGCATCTTCAATTTTTGGCAAATACTGCAGCCTATCTTTTATCACACCAGGGTTGTGATCTGATTGTATTGTTTTGCTAGTCAGAGGGGACATGTATATGCTGCAGCTAGAAACATTCATCGCCCTAAGGTCTGACTGTTATGAAGTGTTACTGAGTTTACTAGGTGACTCATTTAAAATAATATAGTTGTGGCTTGCAAAGAGCCTAAGGATTCATTTCAACTCGCATCACAGGATCTCAGTTATGTATTTTTTTTGTTGGAATTTGTGGCAATATCTAATATAGGAGCAATTTAAAATGGCTTTTGTGACACCTCATTGAGGTAGACTTGTGCTAGTTGTGTGAGAGAAGAATATACAGTCTGTCTGGGGTCAGTAATAAAGACTGAGGACTCGGTCTGTATTTTTGTTCACGTCTGTGTCTGTCAACCAATGCACGTGGTTGGCCGGACACCCCAGGTGTAAGATGCTAAAGAAATGTATAGTCACTGCTGTGAAAGGAGATTTCATTGACATCCCTTATGGCAGAAGAAAGAATGATCTTTGTCTGTTCAAAAGCTAGCCAAGCGCACGTTGTGTTGGAATCAGCAACCCACGATGAAATTAGACGCAGAGTTTTGCCCCCAGTCAGGATGGTGTGTTTCCCATGTTCTGCCATTGTGCCTGTTTAGATTTTGTTGGAAAAAGTTGTGTATCCAGGGGCAATGCAAGCAGAGAAGGAAAATGAAAGCTATTGGCAATTGCTTCGCTTCAGGTATCAATCATTTAGCTCCATGCCAGAGTGATGAGGGAAACCTCCAGGGGTTCTGAAACACCCATGTCGAGTATCACTGACACATATTGCTGGAATTGTGCTAAAAGAACTAGCAAACTTGAAAAGACTTATTAAAATTTTCTTTTAACTGGGAGTAGGCAGGCAGGAATAGTGTCCGAGAGCCCAGAAGCAGACAGCTCACCTGGCCAGGTTAGGGACATTGAAGCCCAGCCAATCCAACAGGGCCTCATTTAATATAACATTTCCCAGACTCCCAGCTGGCACGAGGAATTGGGAATTTGGCTGCAATAATGCTGCAGCTGAGGACGAGTGGCAGCAGTCCATAGCAATCAGTGTGAACTACCTGAACATTGGGAGTGCTGGGGATTCCTTTGAATAGTCAAGGAGAAGAAAGTAGGACTGAGGATGGCTTTGGACTCCTGCTCCTATGTGGCCACAAGGCAAAGTTTTAAAATTTAATGAGGCCTTTTCTTGCTAATGGTCTTTTTCTACCATGTTTTTGCTCCTGAGGCTCACCCTTAAGCGGATCTTAAATTTACATCTACGGGCTATGACTTTTGAATCTTAAGTAGGCCCCATCTTGTTTCAGCAGGAGCCTCTACCGGAGCTGTAATGACATGATAGCTGGGAAGAAGAGGCAAGACATTGATTTTTACGATTTTACTCCTTGCCTCTGTCTTGTCCAATGGGGGAAGGTGAGGCTGTGTTAGGCAGAATGCAAGTATCAGTGGAAGTTAAGTACAATGCACTTGGCTTTGTATGATGATTGGTCACAGGGATCAGTCCACCTGATGTACTTTGCAAAATCATTTCCCATTTACGCTAGCATGTGTGCATTTGGTTGTAATAACCTTTGAACATTTTTAGTTGTAATGATCAATTTTGAAGTGATTTTCTTTGATATTTCACAGTCAGGGAGGAAATCACAGCTTGTGGGAATGCCAATTAAAGGGAATCGGAACTAGATTGACCTGCCTTGGGTGTAAATACGGCCTATCAACAGAGTGGCGCTGTCATTGTATAGTGAAGTGAAGCAACCACAGTTCAAATCTGAGAGTCACGGCAAGAATTATAAATACAGCCTCTGCTTTATTCCAATCTCGAAGCACCTGTCTTTGTTGATTTGGACCAACATGGGAAACTTGCTCTGCGCCATCTTTTGAAAGAAAAGATGACTGATCAAGTCATTTGACCACCGCTGGTGTGGCATTAACTTGCTGGTGAACCTGAAGCAGACTGAGGTTTATAATAAGCTCAGGGGACAGAATTTTACTGCCACTGCCGCTGGCGGGATTTTCTGGTCCTGCCAAAGTCAATGAATTTTTGAATGGCTCGCTGCTTTTTCCAGCCCATCCCCCACCAGGATGGAGGTGTAAAATTCTGACTAGAAAGTCAGACATTATGGGGCTAATTTCAATCTTGAGTGACAGCTGTGTAAAATACACGTTATTCAGTTAGCTGCCTATTATATAACACACCCGATTTTGGCTTCCTTCAGAGGCAATGGTGCAAAATGAATAGCCAATAAATTAAAAAAAGAAAGCCTTTTTATTTGGCACTTTTTGCAAAGACCAGAAGCGTGTCGGAGTCACTGAAGCAATTTTGAAGTGTACTCGCTGTTACAGGGAGAATATAACGTTTGACTCCAGAAGCTGCTGTAAGTTTCAGAGGAACAATGACAGCAAATTTCCCCATCATTACTACCACAAAATCCAACATTATATTAACCATGAGAAAAGATGCAGAGCAAATTCACGAAGATGATACCAGGGCTGAGGGATTTCAGTTTTAATGTGAGGATCTGGACGATAGGAATTATATTAATTAAGTTTGATGATGACAAGATGGAAGTCTTCAATGTTGTGAAGGGTTATCGCGATAAAACATGCTATATTGGGTAGGATTTTCACCCCAATATGGAGGCGGGACGGGAGGCAGGCAGGTGCACAGTTTCACACCACCGGCCAGCATGTCAGTTTATTGGTGCATCCGACCCTGACCTATTTTCAGGAGGGCCAGCTCTAGCTAGTTAAGGTGATTAAAAAGCCAATTAAGGGATCCTGTGACAAAAACAGAATTACCTGGAAAAACTCAGCAGGTCTGGCAGCATCGGCGGAGAAGAAAAGAGTTGACGTTTCGAGTCCTCATGACCCTTCGTGGCAGCAGAGCAGCTATCTAGAGGTGGCTTCCAGCCAGTAGACCAGAGGCAGCACTCTAAGATGACTCTGAAGCCTCCGCACATCCATATCTTGCCACAACATTGACCGTAGGCTGTACCTTGGCAACTGCGGCCATTTTTTAAAATCTCAAATTCTTTAAATAATTGTTCAGAGGGCAGCTCAAGATGGAGCCCTCAGCAGTTTATGCAGCTCCACCTTTCAACTCTGCCACACTATGACCGAGCTCCAGTATCAGCAGGAGCAACACCAACCAGAGCACCAATTGCCTCTTCCACAACAATATGATGGGCCGAATGGCCTAATTTCTGCTCCTGTGTCTTATGGTCTTGTGCTCTTCCATATGGGATGGACACTGAGATCCAGTTGGAAGGAAGTGAGACCCTCTACATCTGTCATCTGCAGCCCCTTGGACAACACTTAGTTCCCAGTAGGCATGCGTTGCTGATGGTCGAAAAGCCCTGTCACGAGAGGACAAATTTCCACCCACCCCCGCTCCAGTCTCTTCCTCTCGGCAAGTCTTGTGATCTCTCCTCCTGCAAGTAAAGAAAGCAAAGAGGTATGAGTGTTCAGAATGGCCTGTGTGGATAGGAGGGAAGGACACCATCTGTGGTTGGCGATTGTGAGGCAATGTGTGTGAGAGGACAATGAACTGAGGTTGAGTGTGAGTGGTGACTTTTCAGATAGGGGTGTCAGGTGCCTGCAGAGAGAGGAATGAGTGGCCCTGAGGAGTGTGGTGTTGGGGAATTCTGGGAGAATGAGCGTATGGGGCTTAGCAACTGCAAGTGTGATACCTCTCATCTCTCATGCCCTCCTGAGATCCAGGATCCTCCTGGTTCACTCCAGGTTGGAGGGATCACACACCTGCTGCTGACTTCCTCAGCCACTTCCAACCACAACTGCTTGGTTGAAGAAGTTGTCCTCTTCCTCTTGTCCTTGGGAGAGCATACCTCACTGCAGCCCCACAAGTCCCACAGCAGGATCTCCAGGTAAGAGGGAGATACCTGGGGTTATGGGGTGATACAGCCTTCCCAGATCTTCTCTACATTCCTGTGGTTGCTGGAATCTCAAATATCCAAGTGCTGGTGAGCCCTTCTAACACAAGCCATGTTGCCTTTAATCAGAACTTCTTCCTTTGATAGGATGGACATGTCGTCCTACCCATCCTATCTAGTTTTTCAGGGAGCCTGGGAGCTCATGCCATTGCCATTGCTCTGAGTAAGAGCCACATCAAAGCCTACCCATTAGGGTCAATCATGCAACCCAAAAATGGTCCCACTATTCCAGCAGGGACTAACTCAACAAGATTCCATCCAGGAGGATATGCAATGATTTTGTCTTTTTGTGAAGTGTAAGGTTATTGTACCAGAGGTCTAAGTTCTGAGCTATCCTAATTGGCTTGCATTCTGCTGTTCAAATCGCCTCTATGAATGTTATCTGAAAATTGAATTTTTCGTTATATTTGGACAGAATTGAAAGATGGTTCCATCCAACTGGGATCAGTCATTGCTTTTCACACACTGGAATTGGCCACAGTGGGACAGAGTAGATTTAATACTGCGACACAGATGAACACTTGGATCAGTTTCTCAGAAAAGAAAAATAGCAGTTGGGATCTATACAGAGGTTAATGACTCCCCACAGCCAATAGGCTCGTGCCAGGGAAAGATTTGTTTTGGCTGAAGTCTGAACATCGAATAACACTATAGAAGTGAGGACAATGTGCCAGAAATATAAATGTGAATACATTTACACATAAAGGATATTTTGACTTTCAAACTGACATTCTTTATTGAGCATTAAAATAACTTACAATAAGCTTGCTTAATAATGTCATAAAGTTATCTGAAATGTATGTCTGTGTATGTATATGTGGAGCCTGAAGCACGTTAGAGCATTGGCAAGATCTTTACTCAATAAATACTGAACGCAATAAAATTTTGGCAGAAGTATACACAGATTATTTTATATTTGTTTACAATGAAAATGAAGTGCGTGGTATGTCAGTTCATTGTGTGCGTATTAAAGCCATGGTGTAAGAAACACTGTCTTCTGTTCCGTCTGAGTAGGGGTTGATTCTACATTTCCAGATAGGAATTTATATTTCTCTGCTTTTGTATAGCTCTCTGTGGGAATAAGGATGTCATGATCTAGGTGATCCGATAATAATCAGGATACTTTTGTTATGGAAAGACTAGGCCTAATCCCCTAAAATCTCAATGGATCTCCCTTGGGCTAGTCAGTGTAAAAGCACTTTCCACAGTGCTTTCCACTGCCCTTTTTGAAGGTTCAGCTATGTGGATGTTGGATAAGGTCACAAATGGACTCATCCATGGTCAAATAGCATCCTAATATTCCATCTTTGGGCTCACACACTGCATACACACATTCGGGCATGAAAACAGAAACCTGCGAGTGCTGTGGAACTGTACATCAGTATGAGTCCCTTGCTTCAGGTGAGAAAAAAAACATGAAGACAGTTGAGGAAGACTCACCAGGGTTCCACGTGACATATATTTGAACAGAAGTATTTTGTTCCCAGTGTGAGGAATCAGGCAGCAGGTCAAGTACAGCACAGATCCCTTAGGTATTTCACATGAATAACTGTGCTAAACATCAAACCGTTTCATTAAAAAAAAATCTAAGCTACACTGGTCTGTTGAAGTCTTTGAAAGAATATTTTTGCTAAAGGTCACCCAGAGTGCATTCATGTCCTTGTGTTCAATCCTTGCTAACTTAAAGTATGATCAGCTCCATTGATGTGACTAATACTATTAGTTAGAGCTTTGTTAGTTCTTTGCCAATGTCCTTAAAAAAATCCTTAAGGTTTGCTGATGCCATTGTTATCAGTCAGATTTCCTCCTAAAGCTAATTTTCCTCCTGAGGTTTTCACATGTACCACATGTGCACAGATGTTATTACATTACACTCATTTTCAGGCATTCGTGTGAAGTTACTGCCTCTATCCTGTATTGCCTTTAAAACTGTCTGTTAGCATTAAAGTCCCCAGAAAGAAGATAGAATGGTGTTAATTCTTTCAAGAGTGGGCTTGAATTTGCCATTGATAACCCTGCCAGGTGAGAGATATAACAATGGCAGTGCTATTTCTACTCTGCCAAACTGTATGGCCGTCAATAAGGACTTGAGGAGGATATAGTTAACAGAATGGATAGGCATGTGCCATTTAATGTGAGATGCTACATTGATGGTAGAAAAGTGAAATGGGAGTATTCACTAAATGGAAAGGTAGTGAAAGGTAACAGTGAGATCTCAAGATGAAACCACACAATTACCTAAAATATGAGCTCAGGTAAATAAAGAGGCAATTGGTATATTGGGATATACAAATGGCAGCACAGAGAATACAAAGAGGTAAAGATAAATGTTTTGTGTGCATATAGTAAAACCACTGTTAGAGTTCTACGTACATGACCCAACAATAGAAAGAATAAAGCTATCAACAACATACAATGTAGATTTGACTTCCTATGTGACTGGAACAAAGGTAAACTATACCTCCTCATCCTTCTCAACTTGTTTGCAGCTTTTGACATGGTTCATCACATCATCCTCCTCCAACACCTTTTTTGTTATCTTTTTGTTATCTGTGAGCATCACTGGCAAAGCCAGCATTTGTTGCACATCCATAATTGCCTTGAGAATGTGGTTCTGAGCTGCCTTCTTGAAGCACTGCAGCCCATCAGGTGGAGTTACTCCCAATTTTTGATGTAACTGAGAGGCTTACTAGGCCTTTGAGAGGGCAATTAAGAGTCAACCACATTTTGTGGGTCTGGAATCACATGTAGGCCAGATCAGGCAAGGACAGCAAATTTCCTTCCATAAAGGACATTAGTGATCCCAATTGTTTTTTACAATGATCCAATACTTTCATGGTCACCATTACTGAGACTAGCTTTTAATTCCAGATTTATGAATTAATTGAATTTCTATTCCACCTGTTGCTGCTTTGCTGTTTTGCTGGGTCAGACTACTCTCACCTGGCTCCAGTTTAATCTATCTAATCAAAACCAGAGTATCACTTGCAATGGCTTCTCTTTCTGTCCCCATATTATTACCAATAATGTCCCCCAAGGACCTATCCTTAGCCCCCTCTTCCTTCTCATCTACATGCTGCCCCTTGGTGACATCATCTCAAGGCACAGCATTAGTTTGCAAATGTCAGCTAATGACACCCACCTCGACCTCAAAGCCACCTTTTACAACTCCTCCACAGTTGCTAATTTGTGAGACTGCTTATCTGACATCCAGTGCCAGACAAGCAGAAATTTCCTTCAATTAAATATTGGGAAGACTGAAGCCATTATGTGTTCGGTCCCAGTTCCAAACTCCTTCCTCATGCTACTAACTCCATCCCTCTCCTTGGCAACAGTATGAGATGACACCAGTCTGTTTGCAACCTTTGTGTCATTTTTGACCCCAAAAGGAGCTTCCAACCACATATTTGCACTATTACTAAGACAACTTATTTCCATCTCCATAACATCCCTTGACTTTGCCTCTGTCTCATCTCATCTGCTGCTGAAACCCTTATCCATTTGTTAATTCTAGACTTAACTATTCCAACACACTCCTAGCTGGTCTCCTGCATCTTTCCTGCCATAAAACTGAGGTCATCCAAAACTCTGCTGCCCTAGTCTTAGCTTGAACCAAGTCTTTTTTACCTATCACCCCTCCACTGACTGACCTACATTGTCTCTCAGTCAAGCAGTGTCATGATTTCCAAATTCTCATCCTTGTTTTCAAGCCCCTCCATGGCCCTGCCACTCCATATCTCTGCAATCTCTTCCAGCCCTACAACCTTGCAAGATATCTGCACTCATCTAATCTGACCTCTCAAGCATCCCAATTTTAATCACTCCATCACTGGGGGCTGTGCCTTCGGTTGCTGGGGCACTATACTATGGAATTCGCTAAACCTTTTTTCACCCCTCGAGCTTACTTAAGACCTACCTCTTTGATGAAGCTTTGATCAGCTGTCCTAATATCCCTTCATGTGGGTGTCGTTTTTTTGTTTTATAATGCTCCTGCAAAGCACCTTGGCATGTTTTATTAGATTAAATGCGTGATGTAAATATAAATTGTTTAGACTCACCAGGATGAACGCAGAAGTCCTGTTATGAAGGTAAACTTGAGATAGAAAGGTTATTTCCACTGGAGCAAAGAAGAATGAAAGGAGATTTAAGTATGGTTTGAAAAAATTTTGAAGAATTTTGATAACATAAATCAAGAAAGACCTTTTCGTTTAATTGGGGTTTCTGTGATAAAGCTTAATCAATTAAATTTGTCACCAAGAGAGTGAGGGAGGGAAGTGAGAATTTTCTTTACACATTGGGGCATGGAATACTTTGTTGTGGGGAATAGTTGAGGCCGTTCCTTCATTGACGCTGGGTCAAAATCCTGGAACTCCGCCCCCCCCCCCCCCCTAACAGTACTGTGGCTGTACCAAAACCACATGGACTGCAGTGGTTCAAGAAGGGAGCTCACCACCACCTTCTCAAGGGCAATTAGGGATGGGCAATAAATGTTGGTCTAGCCAGTGATGCCCTCATCCCATGAATGTATTTTTAAAAATCACGGCATCTTTTAAGAGAAAACTGGGTTTGAAGAGTACAGTGGAATGGGGAGATCATGTGATAGTGGGATTCCCTGTTGAGTAAAGCGAAGACATAGATGTAAGGGGCCAAATGCTCTCCTGCAGTCCTGCAAATCTCTATGACCCAATGCACTGATTAAAAACTCCAAGTCCCTCCCAGTTCAGAGGGCCTGTGCAATGTTTTGAGAGAAGATACTCCAGTAAACCATAGGCTAGGTTAGTGACCAAACTCCCTCAACCTACTAAAGGCAGATGAATGTTTTTGCACATAAATAAGCTTGTCAAATTTCTGGAAGATCATATAACGAAACTACAGGACAGGACAATGTTATATCTTGAAATACCATTTAAAAACTTGCTGATCATATAAGTTCCCTGGTGACCCACATGGCAGATTTAAGCAGTGCCCATGGGAAGGAGGCTATTAATGATTGTATTAGGAATTGAGCTTTCTCAAGAAAACACATTGACACTTAACATACATCAGAAACAAAATGTAACTGAATTAGCTCCATAATTCTGAAAAGAAAACCTGAGGATTTGAGATATTCAGTTTTTATTTTTCAGGGTCCCCTGTCTTTATGGGGAGAATTTTCATGCCGGTGTGTGGGGGCAGGCCCTGTGTGCCGACGCGTAAAATGTCGAGCTGTGACATCGGGCGCGCGTCCCGACTTCACCGTGCATCGTTCCGATCTTTCGCTCGGCGGGCACGCCCGGAGGCAGCTGCACACCTGCTGAACTCTCAAAGGCCATTTAAGAACCAATGAAAGTAGTTATGAACGCTAGCTCTCCAATTTTAAGGTTGGCAGCCTTCGTGTTTTTCATGAAACCTCATCCACAGGCAGGATGAGGCTTCATGAAGGTTTCATTAAATTAATAAATAAATTTTGCTCACTTCATAAACATGTCCCAGCTCATGTTGGACACGTCATATGAGGGGACATGTCTGAGTAATTTTTATCTCTCTTTATTTCAAACATTAAATATGAACTTAATCTACCTGAGGCAGCTCCGTGTTTCAGGGAGATTCCTGTGCTCTTGCACACATGCTCTCCCTCCTCCCTCTGCCCACACAGGTAGTGCTGAGCACTACCAGGTGCGCATCACGCTGGATGGGCCTTAATTGGCCCACCCATGTAAAATGGTGGCACGCAGCCGATCGCAGGCAGCGATTGGCTCTGCACCTACCCACCCCTGCTCCTAACTGGCCCGCCTGATAGGGAGAAAATTCTTCCCTAGGTTTCTTGATGTAAATCAGGGCCTTGTAGGTAGTAAAGAATAAAGAGCAGCAGTGATGCATGGTCCTAGTTTCATTCAGCTACATTAGAAGACAATATAACATATACTTCTTTCCCAGGCACTATAATCTCAATCTCATTTCCTTTCACTCGGTACTATAACACCTTATTTGAAAAGATAGGCAACCTGATGGGTAACAGTCAAGAGACTGCTCAAAACTAAATTGATGTTGAAGATCAGGGGTGGGCTGAGATTTTATTTGATTAGAAGTAAAAATAGGAATGGGATAAGGATTGCCAGAGGTGTTTCTGAGTCTTATTGTTTAAAAGCGACTTAATGCAAATATAATACAACATGCCATTTACATGACCTTAATTCATGATATTATTTATGCATTATGCTGGTTTTACTCCTTCTGGGAATTTGCATGAAGAAACATATTGTTTGGTTAAAGAATACTAGTTTAGTGAACTTAGTGATGCTTCGGGGCAGCTAGGCAGGAAACCTAATTAGAGGATACAGCAAAAGTCTCTCTGTGCCCCCATGTCCTGTATTTCCTTGCTTAACAGCACAAACAGTTGAAAACAATACACCTAGCTATAGTGAAAAGCATTCAAATACACTGCAGATGATAGCTGAGGAAAGAGCACATTTATGAAGCGATATCCCCAACATTCATGTCAAAAAGCCCTTGTTAAATTGAAGCTTCAACTTTTCCATCATTTCTGACAAGAATTTGTCTCAGCGACAGTGAAGGAACAGCCATATAGTTCCAAGTCGGGATGGTGTGTGACTTGGGGGGGATCTTGCAGATGGTGGCGTTTCCATGCATCTGCTGCCCTTGTCCTTCTTGGTGGTAGAGGTCATGGATTTAGAAGGTGCTGTCGAATGAGCCTTGGTGAGTTGCTGCAGTGCATCTTGGAAATGATACACACTGCTGTCATATGTGCATTGGTGGTGGAGGGAGTGAATGTTGAAGGTGGTGGGTGGAGTGCCTGGGTGGTGTTGAGCTTCTTGAGTGTGGTTGGAGCTGCACTCATCCAGGCAAGTGGAGAGTATTCCTTCACACTCCTGATTTATGCCTTGTAGATGGTGGACAAGCTCTGGGGAACCAGGAGGTTAGTTACTCACTGCAGAATTCCTGCTCTTATAGCCACAGTATTTATATGGCTGGTCTGGTTCTGCTCCAGCCAGACAAGCTATTTCAGTAATGTTAATTGAGGGATAAATGTTGGCCAGAACAACCAGCTAACTCAGAAATTGTGCCATGGGATCTTTGATATTTACCTGAGAGAGCAAACAGGGCTTCAGTTTAAAGTCCAATCTGAAAGACGACACGCGTCTGATTGTGCAGCATTCCGCCAGTACTGTGCTGGTGTATGAGCCTAGATTTTCATGCTTAAGTTTCTGATATCATCTTCAATGAAAATAGGCAGAAATAATAGTCTTCAACTGATTTTTAAAATAATTGCTCATGACAACTCTGGTACCATACACAATTTGTGTTTTGAAATGCAAGCATTTCTCCTCTAAAACATTTACTCCATTTTTTTGAAGCTTTATTTTTATCATTTCAGTTTTATTGACTTTATAGGAGAATGTCCTTGAGCGACTGCCATATTATTGGCGATATATACTTATAGAAGGTTGAACACAATACCATCTATCATAGTGATCACAGCTGTCTCACTCAATGGCAAGGAAACTGAGCCAACATTCAAAAAGTGGAATGGGTAAAGTGAACTCCATTTTAAGGTTAACTTGGTGGGCTAGGAGAGAAAATGAGGACCCTCGTGTTTTACTCATGTTTACAGTATTTTATTAGTTGTTGGATTCATAATAGTTGTGTCAATAATTTTGCCACTACAAACTATTTTAGGGTAGAGTCATTTTATGTAAGTGTAGCAAAAGGAAGATAAAATAGAGCTACTTGAAAGAATACACCAATTTTGATAACAAGCAAGATTATCAGCTGATCAATCGATTGTCACTGTCAAAACATTAACCAGTTTTCCCAATCTTGCTTTGATCTGACAAAGATAGAGAAATCTTTAACTGAAAATATGCCTAATATGATTGTGCACACCATCCCTCAATATGCAGGTCTGATCAGGACAGTAGTTTTCTCAAAAATTACTGAGTTTTCTGCTTACACTTTTAACAGGATGATGCAAAGGCACTGAATGCCAAGTGGGAAATATGTAAGATGAGAACAAAGGTCATAATTTATGTAAATCATAGCCAAGAGCACAGTGAGAGTAACCTAGCATCATTTGATATCTTTATGGGGTGCCAATAATATTACTGGGGAAAGATCTTGAATATTTGCTGAGTTTTACAGTTGAAGAAAACTGAATTAAGGTGCAAGGATAAAGTTCCTTCAGGTTAGAACATACAGAGCAGGGGGGAAAGCAAATCAAGCTATCATCTCAGCAAACCATGCATAACCCATCTTATCAACTCTGTCCAACTCGGTTAATCTCCTGACGCCAATGACCAACCATAGTAAAAAAAACACCTGAAAGGAGTAACTGTAAAATGCCGCCGTTCCCATTGAGGTAAGCTACACCATTTAGCATTCAGGCTACATTCTGGTCATGGAAAATCAATCATCCAAACAGTACAGGAAATTGAATGCTTCACAGAACATCAAGCTATCTGTATACTTGCCTTTGCAGCACTCGATCCCATTTTAACCAAATAACTATTCAGTTATTCTTCACAGGGTTAATCAACATAATACTGTACAGCCCTGGCAGTTCACTAAATAGCTGCAAAATTGTGCAACATTTTAGTTTTTTTACTAACTTTTGTCTGTATTTTGCACCCATGGGTCTGAAATCATGACCCACGTCAAACAACCTATCATTTATACTATCATTTCCCACCATTTAGAGACTTAGATCATCACTGTGCAGAATGCTCTCCAATGAAATGTTAATTTTTAGCATTTTAAGAATTTATTCTTTCATGGGATGTGGGCATCGCTGGCAAGGCCAACATTCATTGCTCATCCCTACTTGCCCTTTAACTGAGTGGCTTACCATACCATTTCAGAGGGCCATTAAGAGTCAACCACATTGCTGTAGATCTGGAATCACATGTCGGCCAGATCAGGTAAAGTCAACAGATTTCCTTCCCTAAAGGGCATTAGTAAACCAGATGGGTTTTACAATAATCAACAATGGTTGATTATTCATGGTTACCATCACTGAGACTAGCTTTTCAATTCTAGATTATTAATTGAATTTAAATTCCATCAGCTGCCATATAACATTATGTTTTGGAAATACTATTTGTATCTTTCTGAATTTCATCCATTATATCAATTTTCATTTGATAGTGGAGTCCCAAAAATATGTAGAGTGTTCCAGATGTGACATTACAAAAGACTGTTGATTCATAATCAAATGCTTCCAAGAAGCATCCTAATACTTAATAGCCTGGTTAACTGTTATTTCACATTGACTGTGAATAGTTGACAATCATGCCAAAATCCAGTGCACATATTTTTAGGTGCTTTGTGTTGCAGCCACATCTTGTATTTTAACGTTTGACTCTTTCGTTCCTCTCTTCACTCGTAGGTTTTTCCACTTCCATATCTTGCACTACTCTCATAAGTGTGTGTAAATTTTCATTAGCCCAGATATTTAGATAAGATGTTGGTGCCCAGTGTGTCAGTAGTTATCTATTGGTTACTTCAGCTGTTGTATTTAACGTGTAACTGCACCTCTGAAGCACAGCAGAGGATCACAACATCACACTTTCTTTCAGGGCAATTGATGACATGCAAATAAATAACCAACAACATATTATGCAAGATTATACTACATCTCCACAAAAGATAAACAGCAATTATTCATATTCAGTACACCAACCTATTCTTCCAAATTACATAATTTTATATATAAACAATGATTCTTATGTTTCTTGCTACAATGGGAGCTGAACTGCCCTAGGTATTTCTTAAAAATTCCAAAGCAATTCTTCATTATTTGACACTTTAACTTAATTAATTACCCTCCAAACAGTACAAGAATTCAATGTTCTTAAACGCCTCTCAACAGTTATTGAGACTTATTAAATTTAACTTATTGACAATTTATTTTGGAAAGGATCTGTCATCAGATGCATAAATGGACCAATCACATAACATTATTACTTTTTGAATTATGTGCCTTGATTTCTTTTTCAAGCTTTGAGCGAAATATAAGCTTTGAGAAACAGGCCAATCTTATAATCTTCTATATTAATTTAGGCTGGGCATATGAAATTTAAGAAACATGTGGCTTGATAATCTCTTATGTATTTTCACCGGATTAAAAAGAAAAGCCCACCGTTATAAAAATAGGTTGTGAGAGTTTTCTCACTATATTAAAAGAAAAGTAGCCAAAGTAATTTTGGTTCTTTGAGGCAAAGCCAGGAGAAATCATTATGGGGAATGAGAAGATGTTAGAAACATTAAACAAATATTAAAACACTTAAGTGACTAAAATTAAACCATTCCAAGGACCTGGTGGAATGAAGAAGAATGAAAGAATCAAACTTTAAAATTCAAGATGCAAGGGTTCTAAAAGAGATAGTGGATGCACTGGTTATAATTTTCCAAAATTCCCAAAATTCTAGAACAGACCCATGGAATGGAAGTTAACAAATGTAGCACCATTATTCAGGAAAACAGAGAGCAGAACTATCCCAGATTGGCACTAAGTGCAGTAGCGGGCAGGAAAAAGGATGTTTTACCAGCTGGCTGCAATGGCGGGTTTTCGTGCCACATCATCCCAATCCTGCCTCATTGATCACACATTCCCAGGAAACACACCGTTTCACTGGCAGGTGCCCTCCAATTTAACTTCCACACTGTCACCTTGCCACTTCCTCACACTGGACCCAAAATATAAAGTGCAGCCGCGCAGACAATTATTAGTGCTTCCAGCCCAGGACTGCTGCACGGAGGACATTGTCCCAAAGGCAAGTAGACTGCAGCCCCCCCCGATTCAATGACGTATCTCTGGGATGCCTTCTGGATACTGTTGGAGCCCGCCGCGATGTTCTGTACCCCCACTCTGGCTGCAAAAGGCCCTTCAGATTCACCACTCTGGCTTGGGAGGCGGTGGCAGTGGTGGTCAGTGCCAATGCTGCACAGGAAAGGTTTGCCATCCAATGTAGAAAATGGATGAATGATCTCATCCATGCCGCCAGAGTAAGATAACCATCTCATCACTCCAAACTCACATACTCACAAGCCTATCACATATTCACTGGCATCTCACTCACTGCCAGTTCAAGGGACATCACCACTCATTTTCTCATATACGCCCTCACATCTCCATCTGGCCTCATCACCTCTCACGACTGCCTTCACAGCCCTCACCCTCTTGAGGCCACTTACACAGATCAACATGTGTATACACACACACACACACACACACACATATCCTGGGATACCCACCTTTCCCAATAATGTCCTAGCCCTGCAGCTTCTTCCTTTGCCTAAGGCCACTTCTCCCCCTTCCCCAAGCAAGTCATAGTACTGCAGCCATTGAAAATCCACCCTCACCTTACAGCTGGTCTCGTAAGTAGAGATCTGCCTAGGAGCCCCCCCAAAAATAATGTTGTGCTGCCTGCAAAGCCTGGCCCGAAGCAAGGTAGGCAGACAAACCTCGAAGTCCCAAGTGAAGTGCAGTTTGCCAGGTGCATGTTGCTCATGTACAGTTGTGAAACATGTCGGTGTGCTTGGATGATCCAGCGTGGTGGGGGGGGGGGAATGATTCCTGCAAGCAGGGCTTATAATGATATGCAGATGTATTAAAATGAAGTTCTCAACATCCAGCAGTGGGAAAGGTGGCCGCCATTGACAGGTGGAGCAGACAATTGCAAATTGGTTTCAAGATGTTGTGAAACCGATCTTTGGCCTTGCCGCTATTTTGTCCACTCACACTTGCCATGACACCCAAGAGCATGTAAAATTCCACATAGGGAAAGAGAACACTCAGGCCAACTGACCTAATGTTAGTCACTGGGAAAATGCTGCTATCATTATGAGGGAAGTCTTAACAATACACTTCAAAAATCTTAGCATGATTAGACAAAGTTAACATGGTTTTACGGAAGGAAAACTGTACTTGACAAATTTGTTAGTGTTTGTTGAGCATATAACTTATAGGGTAGATGAAGGAGAACCAGTTGATGTAGTGTATATTTGGATTTTTAAAAGGCATTCAATAAGGTGCCACACAAAAGGTTAATAAACAATAAGGACTCAGAATTGGGCATAATATATTAGCATGGATAGAGATATGGTGAATGGACAGGGAGCAAAGAGACGGGTCAAATTGGGCATTTTCAAGTTGACAGGCCATGACAGGTGGAGTGCCATAAGGATCAGTGCTGGGGTCTTAATTATTTACAATCTATATTAATGACTTAGACATGGAGACCAAGAGTGATGTATCTACATTTTCAGACAACTCAAAGCCAAGTAGAAATGCAAGCTGTGAGGTGGAACACAGTAAAGCTGCAAACAGATCTAGACAGGTTAAGTGAGTGGTCAACAAAATGCGAGATGGAATATTACTTGGGGAAGTGTAAGTTCATTCACTTTGGTAATAAGCATAAAAAAGCAGAATTTTTTTTAAAAGGTGTGAAACTGGTAAATCTTGATATTCACAGAGACTTGGGTGAACACAGAAAATGAGCACGGAGGTACAGCAAACAATTAGGAAGGCAAATAACATATTGGCCTTTATTGCAAAGGCATTGGAATACAGGAATAGGAACTCTTGCTACAATTGTGAAAGCTTTGGTGAAACCAAATCTGGAGTACTGTGCACACGTTTGGTCTCCACATCTAAGAAATAATACACTTGCCTTTGAGGCGGTACAGCGAAGGTTGACTAGATTGGTTCCTGGGATGAGTGAGGATAGGGGTTGAGTAAATTCTGGCTATATTCTCTGGAGTTTAGAAGAATGAGAGGCGACCTCATTGAAACATGCAAGATTCTGAAGCGACTTAACGGATTAGACATTGAGAGGTTGTTTGTCCTGGTGGAGGAACTCAGACATAGGTGCACAGCCTCAAATTAAGGGGCTGATTATTTAGAGATGAGGAGAAATTTCTTCACTCAAAGGGTTGTGAATCTTTGGCATTCTCTATACCAGAGGGTTATGGATGCTCCATCAGGTTGAATATATTTATGACTGAGATAGACAGATTTTTGGCCCCTTGGGCAATTAATGGATGTGGGGTTTGGGAGAAAAGGTGGAGTTGAGGCAAGAGATCAGGCATGCCAGTATTGAATGGCAGCGCAGGCTTGATGGGACATACGGTCTATTCCTGCTCCTATTTCTTGTATTCTTATCTAGTGAAAACTAGCAAAATCTATTTAATTTATGTCAGTTATGACTTAACTAAGGCCTGAATATTCACGCAAATGTAGAGGCTTTCCATCGTAGCAAAAATGGTGCCAGAGACCCAAATCCAGAAGTCCCACCCCCAAGCCCAGCTACCACAATTTTTGCAGGGTAGGAGAAAGTTGGATGGATTGTACTTTGCACATCAATGCCTCACAGAGACAGCTACACATGTTAATATGTAACTGCCTTCAGTCAAATCTGATTTTCATTAGTTGGATTTCCAAAACACGACTTGTGCACTTTTACCTAGCAGGAAAAAAAAGCCTAGACTTACCATAGTCCTTTGGAAATGTAGGGTATCCTTCAGGAGTGGCCCAGCTACACCTTTGGGAGAGGTCAGGTAGTCTTTGGGAGAAATAACGCACTCTTTGGGAGAGGTCAATGGCATTGGGATTGTTATAAGTAGACATGAATATACATTAACAGTGCATAAACTCAGTGGAGCTGTCAAGCTCATTGGAACTGCCAAAGGGAGCTGTCAAAGAGTGCCGTGAAAAGTAAATGTCAAAGGGAGCTGTCAAAGAGTGCTGTGAAAAGTAAATGTCAAAGGGAGCTGTCAAAGAGTGCTGTGAAAGGTAAATGTCAAAGGGAGCTGTCAAGGCATTTAACTTTGCTTCCCTTTAAATATTTCGGGAAAAAAAACACTTTCTACAGTATTTTTAAAAATCAATACTTGCTATTTCACTTTATCTATTGACATAAGACTGAGGGTTATCATTATAGGATTAGTGCTGCAGACTGATTTCACAGCCTATCATTATCACTGTGGGTGCCTGCCTGTTCAGAGTTTGACTGCACCAAATGCTTACAAAGTCTTTGAAGTGGGACCACAAATGCATATGTTAATTTTTATAAAGGATTAAAGGATGTTAAATGCAGTGAATGTGTTTTTTTATCAATCAGTTTAAAATTGTAAATTCATCAACAAACATTTAAGAACTCCGTTTAATCTCAGCATGGGTGCTGAGGTCCACCCATGGTGGATACGGGGTGAGATGCATGGAGGGTATAAGGGCAGAGGGGATGAGGGGCCATGGGGCTGGGTAGAGGGTATGTTGGCCTAGATGATATGGAGAACCATGGGGCTTGCTGGAAGGACACATATTGATATGGAGGGTATGTAGGGGCATGAGGTGGCATGGGTTAGCAGAGATGGGGCATGGAAAGTGTGTGTGGGAGGTGAGGGGTTTGAGGGGTGAGGCTAGAGGGCTGTTTCCTCTTTTATTCATTCTTTTCATAGCTGGGACAAAGTGTCAAAGCACCAAGGCTGGGCTTTTTGCCCAGCCTTCCTCCGCACCCAGCAGCCCTTGTGCTGCCTCCGAACTGTTTCCTGAGATGGCGGGTCTCACTCCCATTTCACCTCACCACCACAGAATGAAAATCTGACCACAGGGGCACTTTTTCCTGGGTCGGATTTGTGGAACCGGAAATGGCCCCGACTCTGCGTTCCTGACCTTGGAGGGAAAACTCAGGCCTAAATGTTATTTCAGCGTTCTCATATCATCAAGGTCAGTGACATGCAATACAATCAATAAAAGTCGACCAAACCTAAACAGATTAAAAGAAAGAGCTTACCTTCATGTAGCACCTTACCTCATCCCTCAGAATATCCTAATGCATTTACCTTGGGCAGAAATTTGCCCCCGTCGGGGGGATTGTGCAGGGGCAAGCGGGGGTGGGCGGTGCCCGGAAGCGCTGAGCGCTCCCTGTGCAGGTGGTTGGGGTTCCCTGAGTTGTGCACGGAAGAGCGCAGAAATCTCCTTGAGGCATGGAGCTGCCTCAAGGAGATTAAGTTCAGGATGTAAGTTTTTATTAAAGTCAGGAAAAAATTAGTTACGCATGTCCCCTCATGTGACAGCGTCATATGAGGGGACATGTTTATCAAATGTTTGAAAATATTTTATTTAATTAATAAACCCTTCATAAAACTTCATCCCGCCCATGGATGAGGCTTCGTGAAAAATGCGAAGGCCGCCTGAGCTCTTCGCATTCCCGCCAACCTTAAGGTTGGACGGGCAGCTTGGGTTATTGTTTTAATTGATCTTTAAATGGCCTTAATAGGCCTTTGACAATTCGGCAGAAGCACAGCCGAGTTGGCTGCGCGCCCACCGAACTGAAAATCTAAATGACGCGCAGTGACATCGGGACGCCCACCCGACATCACCGTGCGTCATGTTATGCGTCAGCGAGCGGGCCCCACCCCTGCTCACCGACCCAAAAGTTCTTCCCCTTGTGTATTTTCTCCTGCTTTAAACATTTATCCATTAATGCAGCAAATTACTTTTTGAAAAGCATTCACTACGATATCGGTGAATGTGGTGATATTTTGTGCTCAACAAGGTCTTATAATGAGCAATGATCTAAATGGCGAGTTGACCTATTTTCGTGATGTTCGATGGAGGATTCATTGGGCAGGAGACCCTTTACTCCCTTTGAAGACTGCCATGGGACTTGTGGCATCAAAGAGGCAGCGTAACACAGGGTTTAAGCCATCCACTATATTTTGAAAAAGTGGCATAAATTGAACAACGGTTTGCATAAAGATACTTAATAGATTGAACAATAGTTTATAGATAGAATATGGAACTTTTACAGGCAAACTGCACACATGTTAGGGATTGAGTCAGTGGAATGTAGAAACATCGGACTTAGGGGCAGGAGTCATCCTTTCGGCTCTTGGACCCAAGAGTTAACACCCTAATTCTAAAAGGTGTAAGAGCTAAAGAGTATATTACAGAAGATGCTTAAATCAGCCATGCAGCCTTACAGAGAGAATGTCTTTGTAAATTTTAGTCATATTTCAAATGTGTAAAAGGAACAACTTGTGACCCCTAATACAGAGGCAGGGAGAGCTGTTAATAAGCAGTGAAATAGCTGGCCCTTACCACAGTTACCGATGGGTCAGGATTTTCTGTTTGCAGCTGGCGGGGCTCTGTAAATTTCCGTGGATTCCTCTCCCGCTGCCTACCCACCTGCCCCAATCTAGCTGCGGTTTAATAGATCGAAGGTGAGGCCTTAGGCAATCTGTCCAGCCTTGCACTTAACTGAGGCCCTTAAATGGCCAATGAATGGCCACTTCCCACCCAACCAAAATTTAGCTGGCAGGAGGAGGTCAGCGTCCAATGGGAAGTCCAGCAGAAAAGCCTGCTCGGGCCTTGGGCAGGAAAAGGGAGGCGTGCCTTTCTCATGGGCCCCCTTTTCTGACTGGAAGACAACCTCCGAGGTGTGCCCCTCTGCGAGCATCCCTTCCCATTTGGCCTGTGCACCCCGGCCTCCAACCCCCTCGCCCTTCCCTCCCCCGACAACCTCCCCCCAACCTCCTATCATGACCCCGGTGCGAACCACCCAAATTAACTGTCACTGGTTGCAGCCACCCTCCCAGTAGCACTGCTGGGACCAGAGAGCTGTTGGCGAATCAGATTGGCTGGAAGCCCTTGGAGGCAGTAATTCCTCCCCAGATTGGGGCTGAAGGCCTGTCTTAAGCAGTTAAGAGTCCTCAGAGAATGACACGTCTGTGGGGCAGTCCATCAGATCGAAGGGCAAATTTGTAGCGACTTTTTCAGCAGTGGGGTGGAAAACCCTGATGGCAATTTTCACTGAGAGTTTCTCAGCCACGAGGAAGGTTTAGCTTCTGCTGTGTACATTTGTCAATTGATTCCAAAGATTAGGAATTTGACAAATGGCTACTGCTCCTTATCAAAACTTATTAGCAACAATCATTGCTACTCGACTGCCCAATTTCACAAAAACTTAAAATTGGCTGACATCAACATCCACCATGCCATAAAGAAACTGGCTTGAAAGTTAGCCAGTTTAGCCTGTCAACAGCATGCATCGGTACAAAATACAGAGTAATTTGAATCGGTGAAGTTAAAAATACTATTCCCAAACGTTCTAAACAATTGAAATAAAAGTAGAAAATGAGCTGTTGAAGGCTCCTTTACCTGAAACATTAACGCTGTTCCTTTTTCCACAGATGCTGCCAAGTTTGCTGAGTATTTCCAGAATTTTCTATTTTTATTTCATATTTCCAGCACCTGCAGAATTTTGCTTTTGGTTTAAAAGAACTGACTTACCTCTGTACTCCAGACTCCCTCATTCAAAAACCATTGGAAGGAATGTTTGAGGGGCAAAGGGGATATAAGGAAGCCGAGGCAGACTGAGAAGAAATAGTTAGAGTAGTTGGAGGCGGTTGGAGCAAGTGGCCTGTTTCTACGCTGTGGATGACAATATTTGTAACCACAGATGACCAAGTGTTCAAGTATCCATAAATGAATGGTAACCATTTTCAGGCCTTGTGTGACATGCTGATACTGAGCCAAGGACCATTTCTAAGGAGTGGTTATGATACAAACAAATTGTCCCACTCCTCCAACGAGCATATCAAATATTCTGCATTAGGTAGGGTTGCCAACACTCCAGGATTGGCCTGGAACCTTCAGGAACTGAAGACCAATCTCCAGAACATTGCAGAGAATCCGGAGAAACATCATTGGGAAATGAAAAAGGATTGGCTTTTTTTCTCAATTTCTTTGAGCATTTCCTTTTACCAGAAATAAAAATATTGAAAATAGGAAAAAAAGGCTGTTTGGCTGACAGTCAAACATCATCCAATTGGGTAATGAGTCTTTTGCTTTCCAATTGGATAAGGAAGGCTGTACATTACAAAGTTGGATGCGTTGGCCAAGTGTGGGGCAAGACATGTGGTAAAACCTCCAGGAATTCATTTATTCACAGTTGGCAACCCTAAAAATCAATACCAATCCTGGAGGCACTTTGACATCAGCTTTTGGATGATACAAAGCAGGAATATATATCAAGACAGAATACTCATTATACAGAGTGTAATTGTTCCTACTTGGCCAGAAAAAAACCTTGATAAAATGTGTTTACCGTTAATTCAAATAAAACACATACTAGGGCAGAATAGAATTTTGGCACTCATTAAAGAGGTGTAGAAAATCTGCTCTTTAACAATGGCTTGACCACTGTGCTCAGATGAGACAAACAGAGGAATTACTCAGCAGTTTACTGTTATTTCAATACAGCACACAACTTTTATCTCAGTGCCCCTCTTCTCATCCTTTGACTGAAGGACCTCGATGCTTTTCTGCTGCATTATTCTTCCAATAGCCCCAGTAAATCTGTCTGCCGTGTTAGTAAATTTCATTTCCAGTGAAATCTCATTTGCCTGCAGTGCTGATGGACTGTGCTGGGTTAGCTGCTCTGTGTGTAAATTCTGTCTGCCTCAGCGACTGACTTCATCAAGCAGAACAGACAGATTTAATCAGACAGCCTCTGAACGCCAGGATTGACAGATCTTTTACTACCTGGAGCAGGTCAAATAATTGAGTCAAGTTCCTGCAGGTGTTAATGTTGTAAGAAAGATAATAATATATAAAATATCTGTTGTCTATAAATAGAGCAATGCTCTTATGAATACTTGAACCGGTAGCATTCTGTCTAATGAAGTACCCCTGCCTGGGTTTTGGGGAATTTGCTCTGCATTCATCTTTTTCCACTCTGGCTGCTTTGCAGTTCTTCTCATGCATCTGATCCTTTACTGTCATTGTCTCCTCCTCCCACAGACCTTAAAATATCCTTTGTTTTGTTTTTGAATTTGAGAAAGCCCCTCAAAAATGATGCTTTGTGCATTATTCACACCTCTTATGGTAGCACTGATCAGTTAAAACACAATACAGCATGAAATCAGCAGCTGTTTTAAGATATAATGATAATTCCTTCACACTCCTGTGACTGGTTCGATGCTTCATTAGCTTAACCATGAAGCAAATGCTGGAAATAAAGATTGAGTCAGCATTTGTAAAAAGTCAGGGTGATGTTTCTGGCATAAAATTCTCCTTCAGAACTCGGAGCATTAATTGGTGTGTCCTTTTTTTTGTGTGTGCAAATTACCACCTCCCTGCTGTCTACTTACAGGATTTTGTTTTATTTTGTTTCTGTTTCAATTCCATAATTTGCTGTTTTGATATTGAAAGTTGCACCTGAGGTTTTTGTTGATGCCAGGACCTGGACGTTTTTTAAATGAAGGAAACCGGGTCAAGGCCTGAGGCCCTATTGTGAGAAGAGTTGAAAGAAAATGGAGGGAAAACAGGAAGAATCTGATTCAGCGTGTCAGAGCAAGATCTGGAAGCAAGCGAGTTTAATTAAAAAGAGAACTTGCAATTCAGCTAGGTTGAGTGCACAATCTTCAGACATAAAATTGCTTGCTTCAAAATTCTTGCTGCAAATTTCAATCATTGCTGTCCCTTGGAAAATTTCCTGTCAGCCATTTTATCGTTTTACTTTTGCAGAACGTCCATTTTAAGCACAGTTGTAATAATTCACCGCTAGTGATCTATTGTTTGGATGTCATTTCTCTCTCCTTCATTCTCTAACTAGAACCTCTGAACTGGGCCATTTGTTGCAAATAGTGAGCAGTGCCTAAAATAGATGAGCACGTTAAAAAAATACCAAGGAACATATGCTCACAATGTTGGTGCAAGCTTGTACCCTGAACTGACTAAACATGACTAATTCTGTTCATGCGAATAAGCAGATAAAGACAAGAGCTCAATTCAATCAAAGTTGAGTTTGACTTATGCTGTATGTGCATTCATAGTTAGTAGTAATCTTCTAATGCACCTTTTACTCATCAAATAGCATGGACCCAGATGACTAGACTGGCAGAAGTAATGGAGAAAAGGTAGACTAGTTTCCCCCTTTCCCAAAGCCTAGTCCTAAAATGTAGCCAAACTGAACATTTTCTTGATATCAATTCCCTACTTCCAACCTATCTTAATGCCCATATCAGTTTCTATTTCTCACAAAATAATTTACTATCAGTACATGTTTCTCCACTAATTATATTCCCTGGTTCCAACTTACTGTTATGTTTGCTTCAAAAAAACAATTAATGGTGCAAAGTGGCAATGCTGATAAAGCAACATGACAAGACACATTGAATGAGAGTTATGCACAAAGTACACAAACTGAAAATAGTCACTCAAACGAGGAAGCCATACACAAAGAGGATGAAAAGATGGAAGACTAACAGAAAATAGAAAGAATTAAAAATAGGACTAGATAAAAAGACATTTGTGCAGAGAGACAATTTTGATTTTGTTTCTCTGCATGAGTAACACACAACATCAACCATGTTATGTAATCACATATTGTGTGTCAAATCATATAACACTCGAGCACTCATAGAAACATCGATCGTTCAACTCCATAGCAACAAAGCCATGGAACACCTGCTGGTTGAAGTGAAAAGCTGGGAGTAACTACCTACCGTATTTTAGTAAATGGGTTCTCATGATGCAACAGCAGACAGGAATGAAGCCTTAAAATTCCTACCTAGTAAGTGTTAATATGTAAAAAAAAACTTCAATTAATGATGAGTTTAGATCTTCCAAGAAATGTGAATCTTAAGACTAAAAAAAGAAATTGAAATGAAATCTAACAAGTGGCTCAAAGGGCTTGGCATCAACCTTCATCCATGGCAAGTGAAATGAAAAAAGTCACTTGAAAAGTGACAGGACTAGACACCATGGGTAGAATTTTGCCCTTGATGGGCGGGCAAGCCCGACCAACTCGGTGGCGGGTGGGCAGCCGATCGCCGCCACCATTTTAAGCGGGTGGGCCAATTAAGGCCCGCCCAGCGTGCCACCCGATCGGAAGCGCTAGGCGTTTCCTATGCGGGCGGGGAGGATTCCCCAACTGTCAGAGTGCGCTCTTTCACCCATGCATGCGAAAGAGTGTACATCTCCCTGAGGCAAAGTGCTGCCTCAGGGAGATCGCTGAAACTTTGTAAAACTGTACAAATTGAAAACTTAAAAAATCATTGACATGTCCCCCTCATGTGAAAATGTCACACGAGATGGGACATGTTAGTGAAGAACGCAAACATTTTATTAAAAGTTTTTAAACCCGATATCAAACCCCATCCCGCCACTGGATGAGGTTAGTTAAAAATTCATTGGGCCCGTGCGCCGACCTGAAGTTCGCACGGGCCCCTCAAAATCCTGGTTGATTGGAGAGTTAATGGCCTTAAAAAGGCCTTTAATTACTGGCGGACGCACGTCCCGCTGCTGAGCACGCCCGCCGACCAAAATATGGCGATGCCGCGCGCTGACGTCGGGACGCTCGTGCAACATCAGCGCGTGACATTTTAAGCGCTGGCATGCGGACTCCGCCACGAGCATGCCAGCCAGAAGATTCTGCCCCATCAATAACTGGAAGTTTGGTTTCAATAAAGAGGAACCCATTTCCCAAGGGATCTGAAAAGCTCTGTGCAAACCAAAATTTGGTACCAGGTCACATTTGAATTATACAGGCAAGCAGCGACCACAAATAGAGTGTCGAATGCATTTCACCACATAATGTCTGCTGCATTTTGGTCTCTCCATTGCAGAGCCAGTCTGTGTGTAGGTCCTGGGATCCTGGGAAGGGAGGGAGGTATAGTGGGGAAGGGACATTCCTGCACCTCCTGGTTCCACAGAGGTGAGACTTTACAAAATCTGTTTTTAAGCAGCCTACAGCGGTCCCTTTAAGGATCAATGGTTAGGCTGTTGAAGCCCTGTACAACTATGCAGAGTTTTCACCTTGCATGCTCCGTCTGTTTGTGCACAGATTTGAAATAGGGTCTTACATGCGGCATTTAAACTCCGAATTTGAAATGCCAGGGAGCCCAATGTATCCATTTCAGGTCTGCATTGCTGGCTTCCAATTTGGAGGCTAGTGCACGCTCTGGGGAGATCGGGGACTGAAGAGAGCAATACAAAGTTTGCCCCCTCATTTTGCATCCCCAAAAACAGCTGGAACAATGTTAAGGGAACTTCCTGCTGCTCTTTGAAACATACATGGAGCCCTTTCATGTCCACCTGAAATACTGGAAAAAGCAAGCAGAGTCTTGATGTGACTGGCAGATAGCGTCTCCAATAGTGTAGCACTCTTTCAATATTCCAGTAAGTGGTCTGCCTGGATTATCACAATAGAAGTGGCTAATTTTCTGAGTGATCACGTCTCTTTATTTGGACAAACAAGCAAAACATTTCTAAGATGCAAAAATGTTCAACTAGAAAAGACTATATAGCCGTCCCTTGGTGCAAATGATTTTCACAGAACTAGTTTTTGGCCTATGAATTAACTGCTTGGGAAGTAAAATCAGCTACAGTAAATTATTTTGGAGTTCACTTTTTACTAACATCAAATTGTATGTTATGATGGAAGAAATATATGGAAAGTAAAATGCTATTACTGACGGACATAAGAAGAATAGTTGCCATAGAGGACTGAAGACCTGATTGATTACAGGCTACAAGATACCAGAAACTGCAAAATAAAACTGAAATATAGGGGATTTCAGAAACATCAGTGACTTTGACACTGCGGCAGAAAGAAGAAATATACGCAGTTGAAAAGAGAAAGCAGCTAAAACAAAAACCAGTCACAGGCTTAGAGAAGGATTCTGTAACATGTCTGGGCAAGGAGGTCCTATAAGGACGTTTAAACACTTAGTACGTGATAATGTTAGTATTTTTACGTGTGCTATTAATTGAAAAAATAAATACAATTATTTGTCCAACATATACATAAATAGTACATAATGAAAGTTCTCAAATCAGACACTAGGTTATTCAATCATCAGTTTCACTGCAAGATGTAAATATGTTAATTCTTATCAGATCTGCCTCATGTAATATTCTTATTGAAGACCAATTGTTAGTTCATCACCAGCCCAAAGTCAAATCTAATCATAATTCTTCTCTAAGTTCTGTACAAATTTTTTTTTTTTCTGTGTGCTGACTACTCCATTGCTCTGGAAAAGGATCTGGAAAGCCAGGATGCTGATCGAACTGCCAAAGGAGAGCACAGTTCATTGAGGCAAGGAATCAGGCAAAAATCAAGTATTATGCGACTTAAACATGTAACCCTAATAGGTTTATAGTAAAAAAAATCAAACTAAAATAAGGAAATACAGTTTGGACCATCTTGTATAGTTAAAGTTTGGTCAATTATACAGATGATCAGACAGAAAGGCCATTGGTCTGAAAAGTTAACTCCATTTCTCATTTTTTTTTAAAATTAGGCTGTTATAACTGCTTTAAAGTTGTGAATAGTATTGTAACCTTTATATAGATTAAAAACTATGGGGGAGCAAAGAATTACAACAAATGTCAGTGTATGGAACAGTAATGTGATCTCTTCCAAATTATGTGCACATATTTTACAGCACAGTCCATTTAGTCAACATTCAGCACAGGTCACTTAGTCTAACCGGTCCATGCCAGTGTTTAAGCTCCACATGAGTCTCTTCCCACTTTACTTCCTCATGCCCTATCAACACATTCTATTCCTTTCGCTCTCATGTACTTACCTCACTTCCCCTTAAAATAGTGACAATGAATGCTAATCCCTTACTGCGATTCAATGGAAGATATGACTGAGATGATCAACTGAAAATTACCAGAAAAGTATATTTCCTGCCAGATGTTAAGTGCCTGGTAAAATTACCAAAGGTCTGGAAACCTGCTCTCTCCGCTAAAAATCTTCAACCTCGTGTTGGTTCCATCCCAAATTAACAGCTGAGATTTTGTTTGAACCTGCAAGAATGGGCCAGAATTTTACCGTGCGCCCGCCTGACCTAAACAGATGTGGAATAGCGCACACTTTGTTCAGTGGGCATGTGTGGCAGTTGGGAGCGTGCCTGCCGACAATTAAGCGGGCAATTAAGCCCATTAACGATGCAATCAACAGCGATTTTACACGACCCGTCCACATTTACGGTTGGCGGACGGGCCATTCTCCCAGGCGGCCTTCACATTTTTGCTCAAACCTCGATCCAGGGCAGGACAAAATCTCCGTGGGGAAATGAAATTAGAAAAAGGTGTCTGGGCATTGTTTTTTTTAATGAGGTATGGTTTCAGGTGCACCATTGTGCTGTGTGGACGTATTCTGCAGCATTTTTGTCATGCCCTTTTGTCTGCGGAGGTCTGCAGATCCCTGGGGCAGCTGTCTGCCCTTCAAGAAGCTCTCTCGAGGTGCTCGGTTATGTCGGGGCCCGCCCTCTTCCTGCACACACACACACACACACACCCCCACCCCCCCACCACCCCGGCAGTGCATCATGCTGGCTGGCCAATTAACCGGCCACAGTCGGAGCCGATCACGGCCCATTTCTCCTCCTCTCCTGGGAATGTGCACCAATTGTGCGCACCCAACCACCGAAAAATTCAGGCCAAGGTGTTTTTATCCCGTGATGGACCCAGGATGAAAAAAACTAGTGATGGTATGCCTCCTGTTGAGATTTTTAATGACAGAAATGATTGCTGTCTGGTCACATTAAACCACTTGCATTAGAATTAATAGATAAACAATTACGAGTTGTAAACATGCCTGCCAGTCACACAAATTGGGAGGCAATTAGGTTCTGAACCTTATCTACATGCATAGCAACCATTTCCCCTGAGGAGCTGTGGCTAACACTGCTAGTGACATCGTAATAAAATTTCACCAGGGATTTTCAGAAGCTGCTTCATTACATTTGCTTTGTTCCGGAGACCACTGTAAGCTTCATTAACCTCCTGCACCCCAAATACTCAAGAGCTTAGGGAATCTTATCTCAAATGTTATTTAAAACTGAAAGGTCACACGTTATTTGGGTTAGGCTTTTCTCCTGCATCTGGCTGCACGTGTTGCAAGCGCACACAGTCCAAGAGGGGGTGAATCATTTTGATATCGTCAGCTGAATTTCAATGATCAGCAGTCATTAGGATGGCAAGGTCAAGACAATTAAGGTAAAAATGGTTTTGCACATCATATGAAACTGCTAAAGTAGTGAGTGAATTCTGTAGAAATGTAGCATTGAGTGATGAAATAATATTGAATAAAAAAGGAGAGGCCAGCAGAAGAAGGAACGACCTGGGAGCTATAACAATAGGGCATTGATGTACAGTTATTCTAATTTTAATAATTTTGGCTTTGCACCAAAATTAAAGTACCGGTGTAAATCTCCAATCAATTCCACTTGTCTCTGGACTGGAGAAGAATTAGACTCCCTGGAGACAAACTTCTTCGACCACTTTCGTTTGAAATACAGTTCGCTGTCAAACCTGATTTTAAGAAAGTGCTTCACAGTCTCACCTTTCTTTAATTTCAATGATCTGAGAGCTGGACGTTTTTCCTCTCCATAAGACCATAAGACATAGGAGCAGAAATTAGGACATTCAGCCCATCAAGTCTGCTGTGCCATTCAATCATGGCTGATAAGTTTCTCAATCCCATTCTCCCGCCTTCTCCCTGTAACCTTTGATCCTCTTACCAATCAAGAACCTATCTATCTCGGTCTTAAATACACTCAATGACCTGGCCTCCACAGCCTTCTGTGGCAATGATTCCATAGATTCACCACTCTCTAGCTAAAGAAGTTTCTCCTCATCTCTGTTCTAAAACGTCTTCCCTTTACTCTGAGGCTGTGCCCTCGGGTCCTAGTCTCTCCTACTAATGGAAACATCTTCCCCACGTCCATTCTATCCAAGCCTTTCAGTATTCAATGAGATCCCCCCTCATCCTTCTAAACTCCATTGAGTATAGACCCAGAGACCTCAAATGTTCCTCATATGTTAAGCCTTTCATTCCTGGGATCGTTCTCATGAACCTCCTCTGGACCCTCTCCAGGGCCAGAACATCATTCCTGAGATTTGGGAGCCAAAATTGCTCACAATATTCTAAATGTGGTCTGACCAGAGCCTTATAAAGCCTCAGCATCACATCCCTGCTTTTATAGTCAAGTCCTCTCGAAATAAATGCCAACATTGCATTTGCCTTCCTAACTACCGAATCAACCTGCAAGTTAATCTTAAGAGAATCTTGGACTAGGACTCCCAAGTCCCTTTGCACTCCAGATTTCTGAATTCTCTCCCCATTTAGAAAATAGTCTATGCCTCTATTCTTCCTACCAAAGTGCATGACCTCACACTTCCCCACGTTGTATTCCATCTACCACTTCTTTGCCTATTCTCCTAACCTGTCCAAATCCTTCTGCAGCCTCCCCAACTCCTCAATACTACCTGTCCCTCCACCTATCTTTGTATCATCTGCAAGCTTAGCCAGGATGCCCTCAGTTCCTTCATCTAGGTCATTAATGTATAAAGTGAAAAGTTGTGGTCCCAACACTGACTCCTGCGGAACTCCACTAGTCACTGACCACCATCCTGAGAAGGACCCCCTTATCCCCACTCTCTGCTTCCTGCCAGACAGCCAATCTTCTATCCATGCTAGTACCTTGCCTCTAACACCATGGGCTCTTATCTTACTGAGCAGCCTCCTGTGTGGCACCTTGTCAAAGGCCTTCTGGAAGTCCAAGTAGATAACATCCATTGGCTCTCCTTTGTCCAACCTACTCGTTACCTCCTCAAAGAATTCTAACAGATTTGTCAGGCATGGCCTCCCCTTGATGAAACCATGCTGACTTTGTCCTATTTTACCATGCACTTCCAAGTATTTTGAAATCTTATCCTTAATAATGGCCTCTAAGATCTTACCAACGATCAAGGTCAGGCTAATCGGCCTGTAATTTCCCGTCTTTTGCCTCACTCCCTTCTTAAACAGGGGGGATACATTAGCGATTTTCCAGTCCTCTCGGACCCTACGTGACTCCAGTGATTCCTGAAAGATCACCACTAACACCTCCACTATCTCTTCAGCTATCTCCTTCAGAACTCTGGGGTGTAATCCTTCTGGTCCAGATGATTTATCCACTTTCAGACCTTTCAGTTTTCCTAGCACCTTCTCCTTGGTGATGGCCACCATACTCACCTCTGGCCCCCGACTGTCTTGAACTTTGGGGATGTTACTCGTGTCTTCCACTGTGAAGACTGACGCAAAGTACCTATTCAGTTCCTCTGCCATTTCTTTGTTCCCCACTACTACTTCTCCAGTATAATTTTCCAGCGGCCCAATGTCCACTTTTGCCTCTCTCTTACCCTTTATATATCTAAAAAAAACTCTTGCAATCTTCTTTTATATTACTGGCTAGTTTACCCTCATATTTAATCTTCTCCCTCCTTATTTCTTTTTTAGTTGTCCTCTGTTGGTCTTTGTCTCGCTCCTGCTAAATATTTCCATAATTAACTATTGGGCGAGAGCTCTGCCCCTGGTTTCCCCCATCCAGACAGCCCATCTCTCAGTGCTAAGCAGAACTCTGATGGTTTCAGCCATGCACAAGTCAGACAATATACATTCCGTCCAAAAGCAAATGCTGCAGATGCTGGAAATCTGAAATATAAATTGGAAATGCTGGGAACACTCAGCAGCTCTGGAAGCATCTGTGGAGAGTAAAACAGAGTTACTGGCCAGGATTTTACAGCCTCGTCGCAGCGTCTCTCCCCCAGTGGATGTGGTGAGCCACTTAAATCACCATTCTGTTTAGCGGGACTGTAATACCCCACTGGGTGGGAGGGGCCATAAAATCCTGGCCAGTGTTTCAAGTCGATGCCTTTTTGTCAGAATTGTGAACTCAGTTTTTGCATTGGCTGGAACGAAAACTGCAGAGATCCAAGTGCTGGTTACGATGTAAATGTAAAATCAAGGCTGACATTCTCGTGCAGTGTTGAAAGACTGCTGCACTGTTGGAGATGTCATTTGTCGGATGAGATGTTAAACATCTGCCTGTTTAGGTGGATATAAAAGGTCCCGTGCATTATTTCGAAGGAGAGCGGGGGAGTTATCCCTGGTGTCCCGGCCAATATTTATCCCTGTCAACATCACAAAAACAGATTATCTATTGTCCAAAAGCAAATGCCGCAGGTGCTGAAAATCTGAAACATGAATTGGAAATACCCAGCAGGTCTGGAAGCATCTGTGGAGAGTAAAACAGAGTTAATGGCCAGGATTTAACATTTTAATTGCTGTTTGTGCGAGTTTGCTATGCACCTATTGGCTGCTCTGCTTCTTGCATTGACTACATTTCAAAAGTATTTTATTGGTTGAAAGCGTTTTGAGATGTCCAGTGGTCATGAAAAGTACCTTGTAAATGTACTTTTTTCTTTGAGCATAGGAATAAAGTTTTATTGCTGCTGCATGGGTAGAAATGTGGCAGAGTGTAGCACCTGCCCTTTTCCAAGCCCATTCAATGTTCGTTCCATTGAATTCGATATTACATAGGTGATCCACACTGAGAGTACTGCCCACAAGGTGAAGAGAAAATTGTTTATAACTTTGGGCTTCTCCAAGAATTAAATTTTGGCTCCTCAGGGCAGAGAGAGCAGGTTTGTAGTGAATGAGTGAAGGCATCTGTAGTTTCTTTCAAGTGTCCCTTCAAGTGTGCTAATCAATGATGTACAATGTCCTGAATAAGGAACTAACACAACAGGAACAGTACATACAAGAGCATTTGTTTTTTTTTTAAACTGTGGGCATTACTAGAAATCAGCAATTGACCCTCTGAAGAGATTTAAATAGGAATAGATTTGAGACTTGGAAGGGAATTAGGACTATGAATGAAGTAGAATGAATTGGTTTAAGACCCAAAAGCCAAGTTAAGCTGTGGAGCAGACTTAGTTAATTCAGGAAAACTCCCAAAGGAGTGACTAAAGTGAAGCTCAGTGTCTGTGACAGCTGAAACAAAAGAGGTCTGGTGAAAATGGCTAAAAACTAAGCAGCAGCATTCCTAATTACCATAAATCTTCACTTTCCATTGAAACGAAAAGAAAGTAGGTGCACAAAATATTAGAATCTCTTCCCTTTAATCTTTGGAAGTCTCCATTCCAAATGTGAGGGCATAATAGTCTCTTGAGCATTGGCTTGGGTCACAGTCATATATCTCAATGGACGTAATCCATTACCTATCCTGAGGAAATTCTGAATGATTATCTTGCTGATCACGCTTTAAGAGGATACAAGCAATAATTTTTTTAAAAGATAGAGAACAAAGATTATCTACTGGTGTAATGAAGCAGGCGAAGACTTTTGGATGACAATAAAGAAGCTTTTCACTCTATCTGACTTCTGGGAACCTGCCACTGACACTGATTGAAAACTGGGAAAGTAAATACCATCCATCACTGTCATTATTGATCAGCATTAACAATATGCAATTAAAAAAATGAGTGAATGAATCCTGAGGTACAGCTGCTAGTGGCATGCTACCATCAACTGTCTTCAGAAAGCAGAATTGCTGCACCAAGTTGAGAGAATTAGTTTAGTGGATATTTATGGGCATTGCAATTACAGGGTCCCAGAGTTGTCTAAGAGCATATTTATTGTCATGTTTTTCTTGCCAAAAAGTCTACTGGGAACCATCACTTTTAATTTGTCAATACCAGTAGTTAAATATCACAAGCTTTGACTCATACAGTCGTAAACAGAGATAAACCCTCGGGCTGCATTTTCTGTGATGTTGAGAATTCTCACCACTTGCGTTTTGGTGGGCAATTAATAGCTCATCGCTGGAACTGCCATCTAATTGAGGATGGTGGCCTGCCTCCTAGAGATGCCACCCAATCAAAGGGTCGACAGGTTAGCAATGCTAGCAATGGCCACTGCTGAGGATCCAAGATGAAGGAGAAGATACCTCAAAGGCAAGCCACCCTCAAAGATCAGATGAGTCTCTTCAAGCAAGCTGGGCCATGCAGGCAAGCGTTGGCGATTGGAGGGAAGGGGTGAGTCATATTTTGGCGGTGTACCTTAGTTCACAGGGGCAACCATTGCTCCCCAGGGGGCTCCCCCTACTTGGGCAAAGGGGCGGCCATTAAGAAGAAGTCCTCTGCCTACCCAGGAAACCATTAGTTGGCCATCATGGTTTATCATGTGCTCCCCACAAATAGCAGGGTGGTAATTGGTAGGGTAGGCATGGTGGCAAGGTGATATGGTGACAGGGTGGTAGATGGCAGAGTGGTAGGTGGCAGAGTGGGTAGGGTGTCAGGTGGGTAGTGTGGCAAAGTGAAGTCGGGCTATGAGGGAGTCAGAAGATCAGGAGGGAATCAGAGGATCTGAGAGGGGTTGGAGGGTCGGTGGGGAGGTGGTCAGCTGAATAACTCAATCCAAAACCACCCTGTCACATGACTAAGATTTGAGCTGCTTGAATTGCTTTAATTAGACAGCTTTCAGATTCCATCTTCAGTCTGAAATTTAATATCTGACTGGCAGGTCATACAGAAGCAGGCTCTGACCAGGTTGGACAACGGGGCCCCATCTAACTTGACTCTGCTGGGAAGATTTTGTACTATCGTCTACAGAGCTGATTCAATCTCTGCGTGCCTACTTCATCCAGGGACTTCAACACTGCTGAAAAAGTGAACCTTACAACACTGCTCTTCAGCCAGCCAAACTCTGCGAAAGAATTCCTCATTGGAATTTGACTGTGGACTCTGGGCCCACATGGAAACATAATTCTTGTTTTTATCAGGGTCTTTGCTCTGAACTCCTTTCTTTCCCTTATTCTCCTTCTATTATATGATGTGAAACACCTTTCCTGCATTTTGTGTGCGTGTACGATAAACCAATCCTCTTATTTTATCTTTTCTCGAGTTTGCTCTGGGGTTATTAACAAAGGATCGGATCACTTCAAGCTGAAGAGTTGGGGAACATAGGCCATCACTTATAAAAGGGGCAAATCAAAAAGCAAAAACACCTTTCTGTTTATGGACAGTTAGTGAGTGGACAAATCAAAGATGTTCTAAATTAAACACTCTCCTGTCCATAACTGTGGCAATTAAATAACTAGTGGGAGGAGGAGGCTCGACAAGCATCCCCATCCTGGATAATGGCAGAGCCTAGGTTGTTAGTGCAAAAGGCATAGCTGAAGAGTCCACAACCCTCTTCAGCCAGAAGTGACAGCTGGATAAGCAACCTCCTGAGGTCCCTCGCATTATAGATCCCAGCATGATTCACACCATGTGATATCGAGAAACAGTTGAGCACATTGGACACACCAAAGGCTATGGCCCCTGATAAAATCCCAGCTGTTGTGCTGAAAACTTGTATTCCAGAACTAACCACACCTCTAGCCAATCTGTTCCAGTACAGCTACAATGCTGGCTTCCATCTGACAATGTGGAAAATTGCCCAGTTCTGTCTGGTTCACAAAAAAAGGACAAATCCAATCTAGCTGATTACTGCCACATCAGTCTCCTGTCAATCAACAGCAAAGTGATGGAAGGTGTGGTGGACAGTGCTATCAAATGACACTTACTCAGCAATAACCTGCACACCTATGCTCTGTTTGGGGTCTGCCAGGACCATTCTGCTCCAGATCACATTACTGCTCACGTCCACACTAAAGAGCTGAGTTCCAGAGGTAAGGTGAGAACAACATCTGTTGATCATCAAGACAACATTTGACAGAATGTGCTATTAAGGAGCCCTAGCAAAATTGAAGTCACTGGGAATCAAGGAAAAACTCTCCATCATGTACAAAGAACATGCTTGTCGTTATTGAAGACCAATCATCCAGTGCCACAACACCACTGGAAGAGTATCTCAGGGTGGTGTCCTGGGCCCAAACATCTTCGCTGCTTGATCCTTCCCTCCATCATAAGGTCAGAAGTGGAGATTTTCGCTGATGATTGTACAATGTTCAGCACCATTTGTAACTCCTCAGAGATAGAGCAGTCCGTGCCCACATGCAGCAAGACAACATTCAGGCTTGGGCTGATAAGTGGCAAGTAACATTCATGCTACACAAGTGCCAGGCAATGCCCATCATAAACAACCTCTCCTTGATAATCAAAGATATTACTAACACTGAATCACCTACCATCAAGATCCTAGGAATTATCATTGTTCAGAAACTTAATTGGACTAGCCACTTAAATTCTGCGCTGACAAGAGCAGGTCAGAGGCTGGGAATTCTGCAGTAAGTAACTGACCCTCAGACTCCCCAAAGCCTGTCCACCACCTTAAGAGCACAAGTCAGGAATGTAATGGAATACTCTCCAATTGTCTGGATGAGTACAACCCTAACAACGCTCGTGAAGCTCGCCACAATCCAGCACAAAGCAGTCCCCTTGACTGGCACCCCCTCCATCACTTTAAACATTCACTTCGTCCACCCGAGTGCACAGTATTTTCTACAAGATGCATTGTAGCAACTCGCCAAGCCTCCTTCGCCAGCACCTTCCAAACCCACGACCTCTGCCATCTAGAAGGTCAAGGGCAGCAGGTGCATGGGAACATCTACAACCCCCTACCTAATAGTGCTGTGAAAGTACCTTCGCATGGACTGTAGCAATTCAAGAGGGCAGCTCACCACCACCTCCTCAGAGGCAGTTAGGGATAAGCAATAAATACTGACCTTGCCAACAACACCCGTTTCCTGTAAATGAATTAAAAAATGTTCAAAAATGCTTGGCATTCATTGCTTCAAAGAAGCGCATTTATGTGCAAATAAACCTGACTATTGAATTAATTTCTTAATTCTATTCCCATTGACTTGCATTGCTTTCATAACACTCTCTTATACTTTTGCTCCGGGTAATTGCTATCTTGTTTTCACTGTCTTTTCTAAAATGAAAGAGTATCATCATTCTGTATCTGCCAATTATGAACAGGGAGAAATATCTCACTTACAGTGGATCTCAAAGTAAAATCATAAAGTGATGACTGAGAAATATGTCACTAAGATGATGTAGAAGAGTTGGTTAGTTTATTTTGACAACTCAGCAATTTGGCTCGCAAGTTATGATGATCAGGACCTATCCATTTCTGTGAATAAAAATGAATGTAACTACTAGCTGTATTGATTCAATACTTATATAGAAGAACCATTGGAGAATGTGAGGTGGCTGGAGATAGCAATATATTTGAAGAAAGTTCAAGTGTATGCAGTGGCAGCACATCGGTCTCCAAAGGAGGATGGGAGGAGTTAAGCATGAATCTTTCTGCTTTTGTTAGGGGTTGGTCGGAATACAAGATTTTCAGAGGCTTGAAAGTACTCAGGTTAACTCAGGGAATCAATAGTACAGTTGATGCAACCAGAAAATGAGGAGGTGGAAAATTCCATAACCATCGTTCAGAGATCCTTCGAGCTGGAAGAGGGATTTGTCAGACCAATCTGTAGGCCTTCCTATTGGATGTGCACTGACCCTTATTTCAACCAAAACAACAAGGAAATTCCAGGTGCCAGGCTTTCAACACAGAGGCAGGAAATCAGAGCTGGGTCTGTTTATGTCAGAAACCTTTCCCCAATTGGAAATTGATTAAAGTTAAGATTTTGTGGGGACCAGCCCTTAAATAGAACTGTTGAAGGGTCATGAGGACTCGAAACGTCAACTGTGCTCTTCTCCACCGATGCTGCCAGACCTGCTGAGTTTTTCCAGGTATTTCTGTTTTTGTTTTTGTTTTGGATTTCCAGCATCTGCAGCTCTTTGCTTTAATCTGATATCATTACCTGGCCTAGCTTACATGTGACACCAGGCCCACAGCAATGTGGTTGACTCCTAACTGCCCTCTGAAATGGCCCAGCAAGCAGTTCAAGGGCAATTGGGTTGTGCAACAAACACTAGCCTTGCCAGCGCCAGCCACACCCCATGCAAGAATTTTAAAAGGCCCATAGCCACTGTAATGATTGGCCTGTTTAGGAGTATGGGTGAGCTTGGAGGCCAACGCTCCCCACCCACCCCACCTCCAACCCTCATGAAGATTCACAATGCTGGAAACAGAGGAGGGATACCCAGCTCCACAACGTCACTGCCACTTGTTTCAGCCGCCCACCTCAGTTCTGGCCCAAATTGGGCCATGAAAATCCGGACCCAGGGCCAGAACCTTCGGGTCGGCGAGCGGGGTTGGGGGTGGGGTCTACTCACCGACACATAAGTTGGTACGTAGTAACATCGGCCGTGTGAACTGAAGTCACCCTGCGTCATCCAGATCTCGAGTTTGGCGGGCACGCACTGGAGTCGGCTGCATGCCTGCTGAACTGTCAAAGGCCTATTAAGGCCCTTTAAACAGCAATTAAAATAACTAACTGAGCTGCCCATCCACCCTTAAAGTTGGTGGGCAGGCAAAGAGCCCAAGCGGCCTTCACATTTACCATAAAATCTCATCCACAGGTGGGATGAGGCTTCAGGAAGGTTTTTAAACTTTAACAAAAATTTTCAAAAAAATTCAGAAACACGTGGACTCACTCAAGTTCTGTCGAAGGGTCACGAGGACTTGAAACGTCAACTCTTTTCTTCTCCGCCGATGCTGGCAGACTGCTGAGTTTTTCCAGGTAATTCTGTTTTTGTTTCAGAAACACGTGTTAGTTCATGTGACACTGTCACATGGGGGGACATGCCTGAATTTTTTTTTTCCCTTTATTCAAATATCAAACTGATCTCCCTGAGGCAGCTCTTTTGCGCGTATGTGCGAAAGAGCGCAGGCCCTGACTCAGCCTACCCACCCCGCCCGCACAGGGCGCGCTCAGCGCTTCCGAGTGCGCGTCACGCTGGGGGGGCCTTAGTTGGCCAGCCCACGTAAAATGGCGGCGCGCCCACCACACCCACTCCCGCCCAAGCCCCACAACGGGGGGATAATTCTCCCCCAGGTTACTCAATGTTTCTCCAATTCTTAAAATTCTTTACTTATCTAGCACAGAAGAATGAAAGGTGGGTGAACCTTGCCAGAATTCAAATTTAAAACCATCTAGTCTCAAGTCTAGCTTTCAACTGAACGTCTCAACCTTTCAAATTAATGGAAGTGATTATTACTGAAAACGCCAGTTTGAACTTTTAACTGTTGTAAACATTAACTCATTTGGATTTTCGACAGGAATGCCAATAAGTGACTTGCTTTGGAAATTTGTAAATTCTTTTATTTTCTTTGTGTCAGTTCTTCTGTGTTAGCTGAAATGATTACAATAACAGGCTAATCACCTCCTGTGTCTCATGACCAATGTTACCAAGTTCTTCAGAACAAGGGACTTTTCAAACATACAGAGCAAATTTTACAGGGGTGAGGGAGGGGACGTATTCTTCACACCTTAACCCCCTCCCCACAACCCCCTGCCACGGAAGAGATGTCAGATGCCAGCCAACCGATGTTAAGTAAAGCTGCCCTGCAGCAATAGCACACTGTGGGCAGCGTGAATGAGGTGCGAGTGGGACTTCACAGTGGGAGCAAGACCCACCTTCGAGAGCTGTCGGCCAATCAGGTTGCCCAGCAGCTCCAGCAGTCCGAGGAATGCCAGAGCTCAGTAGTGGGCACTTGCCAGAATTTATACTGGCGGGATTGCAAGCAGGCCCATGCATGAAGACAGCCATAGCCACTGGACCCAGGTAATTCCCAGGGAAGGATCGGAGAGCCTGGGTGGGGTGGGGTGAGGAGGCGGTCAAATTTTGGAGGCCAAGCAGGGAGGAACAAAGTGGGGGTATCATCTTGGGTGGGGGGGTTGCCCCTAATGCACACAGGGCACCCCCTCAGAGGACATAATCCCCTCCCCCCTTTTCCTTCTTGTCATTTAAGCAGTTTGCTTTAATAAATGGCCTGGCCACTCCTACCTACTTGCCCACGTCAACCCTATTATAGTGTGGGCAGCATAGTATTCACGTCAATTGGCTTGGTATCAAGCTCAATTTACCATTAAGTACTTATTTAAAAATGGCCAACTGCAACCTGCCTACCTACCATATTATAGGGGACAGCTCAGGAACAGGCGGGAAGATGGCAGTCTGGGCATCCCTTGTATTTTACTTGCCACCCACACCCCTCCCTTGTCAAAAAAAGCCCAGCAATTGTGGGGTGGTGGGGAGGGGGGTTAAGGGGAGGGGTCTAAAATCCAGCTAAAAATTCAGTAAGTTCAGAAAGCCTCATGCTGGGGTGATCGAGTGCCGACATTTCATTAAAGGTTCGGTAAGATCTTTTTATTCATTCATGGGAGGTGGGCATCGCTGGCAAGGCCAGCATTTATTGTCCACCCATGATTGGCCTTGAGAAGGTGGTGGTGAGCCACCTTATTGAAGCGCTGCAGTCCATGTGGTGTAGTTATACCCACAGTGCTGTTTGAAAGGGAGTGCCAGGATTTTGATCCATTGACAGTGAAGGAATGGCTATACAGTTCTGAGTCAGGATGGTGTGTGACTTGGAGGAGAATTTGGATATGGTGGTCTTCCCACGTGCCTGCTGCCCTTGTCCTTCAAGGTGGTAGAAGCCATACAGTTGTGAGGTACTGTCAAAGAAACTTTGCCAAGTTACTGCAGTGCATGTTCTAAATGGCATTCCCAATATCAAGGTCTGCCTCCCGCAGGTGCTCCCTCCCCCCAGCCTCTCCACCAACACCAACTCCCCCCTCAACAAAAACCCCCGGGGCACCACCTGCCCTCCCTGCCCAAGACCCCTACACTTGCCTGGTCCTGGACTCTGCAATCTGGACTCTAGGGACTGCTTGTAGTCCCATTCCTGTCCACTGCAGCTTCTGGTGCTGCTGGGACTAGAGAGCTATTGGCTAATCAGATTGACTGGCAGCTCTCTGAGACAAGACTACCTCTCAACTGAGAGTCAGAAGGCCCATCTCCAGCCAATTAATGGAGCATTAAATGGCTGCATAGCAGCCAGTATCAATGGTGCTGCATTCTCTGAGGCCAGGAAACCCCTCCATCCAAAACATCTTGGCCAGTACTTATGTGACTGGCCCAGTTAAGTTTCAGGTGAATGGTGAGGACTGGAATGGTGTGGAATTCAGCAAGGGTAGTGTTGTTAAATGTCAAAGAGAGATGATTAGATTCTCTCTTGTTGGAGCTGGTCATTGCCTTGAACTTGTGTGGCATGAATGTTACTTGCCACTTTTAACGGTCCAAGCCTAAATGAGATTTTGCATTATGTCAACAAGCTTTCTGTGGTAAATGTGTACAGAACAGATTAGCACAAAGCAAATTGAAAATCAAAATACTTTAAGAACAAAGGATATTTCTGATTCCTACACCCACCACCCCTGAAAATCTGTTATATTTCACCATTTAGATGAGCTAGCACCTTAAGAAAATAACATGTATGCTAGGGTACCTTGTTGGCTTTTGTTTATTGTTGACAGTACTTTATCATACATCAAATGATGTACGGCAACCTCCATAATATTGCCCATTTCTATTGCTGCCTCAGCTCATCTGTGAAAACCCTCACGCATCATTCTGGTACCTCCAGATTTGACTGCTCCAATGTTCTTCTGGCAAAGGTCCTACCTTCCAGCCTTTTTAAACTGTGCTCATGCAAAGCTCTGCAACCCATATCCTAACTGGCACCACATGCCATTCACACATCATCCTTTGTGCTTGCTGATGTACACTGGCTCGTGGTGGAACCACATCTCAATTTTAATATTCTCACGTTGAAAAGTGGCCAGTGCCTCACACTCTCCTCCCCATCTCCAACTTCCTTCAGCCCTCCAAGAACTGTCTTCCCCAACGCTGACCTCTGATTGCACACATGAAATGGGATAGTTTACAAAATTAAAAGGCACTATATAAATGCAAGTGTTCTTTTTTAGCGTATCCATGCCTCCGGTGTTAAAGCTTTCTCCATTGTTCCCCTGAGTCTTTTGGATGAGATGTTAAACTGAGGCTCCTTCTGGCCTCTCACATAGATTTAAGAGATTCTATAGCACTACTTTGAAGAAGTGCTGTAAACTGCAGGGCTATGGGCCGGGTGCAGGAAGGTGGGATTAGAAAGGGCACCTGGGAGTCCTCGGGCTGGCATGGACAAGATGGACCGAATGGCCTCCTTCTGTGCTGTAACTTTTCTATGGTTCTATGGTCCTAAGTGTCCTGGCCAATATTTATCCCTCAATTTGCATCACAAAAACAAATTATCTGGTCATCATCACATTGCTGTTTCTGGGAGCTCGCTGTGCACAGATTGACCACCCTGTTCCCTACTTTACAACAGTGACTTCACTTCAAAAGGTCTTCATTATCTTTAAACGCTATGGGATATTCTAGATTGTGAAAGATGCTGTGTAAGTGCAAGTCTTTCTTTTATTCTTTATGACCTAGAGTTACAAATCATAACAGTCTATCCCTCAGAGGCATTGATTTGTCTGATGATCTGGAAAGCTGTCTTATGAGAAACAAAAATAATTCAGTAGTTGGTTCATGAAGGTTGCCCAAGGTATCTGATGAAGGGATCATGCATGGAGCCTTTTCCTATTAATTCCTCATAATTAAAACATTTGTAATTTCCCTCTCCCAACAAGCTTAAAATCATCAAAGGAAGCTAGATGTAGAAATGTGCTTGACATGCTAACGAGTAAACATGGATGCTGGCTTAGTGTTTAAGTTGTTAAAGGGAATTTGCATTTTTTTAGATAAATGAAGGGATTGTTTGGATTTTAAAGGGATGTTAGTCTGTTTACAACTAGCCAGATAAGCAAGGCAAAGGAGTGTGTTTATTTTTCCCAAAGGTTCTGACAATATTGGCAGCATGAAAGTTTTTGTGTTATGAGGAAGATACAGTTTCAAAGACATATGGAACAATAGAATGTACATATTAAAGAGAGAGAAACACATAAAACGAGAATGAAAGGCTATGTGAGAAGAGGGCCATGTAAGATCTGTGAAACAGCCTTCAAGAAGCCCCCAACCATTTATGCATAAATCTGCTATGTAAAGTAACTGAATTTGGAGAAGCCATTTTGAACTCCATTGTCATGTGGGTACCATGTTATCTTGCTAGCATTGTTTTTAAATCTAAAATATATTTTGGACTGTTGCCTTAAAGTGGGTGTGTAACTGGGAGTCAGATTAATTAGGAATTTAAGGAGTTGTTATAGTAGTAAGTAAATGCAGCCTTATGTGTTTGTGTTTGAAATCTTTTATTTTGTTAATAAATATTCTAATTTAATTTTAAAGTTTCTAAACGTCTTGGTGGATTCATTACTTCTAAATTCAGTGCACACATCTTCTCCTAATAAATATAAATCATAAAAACATTGTGATAGGGCGGCCAAGTTTCCCTTGTGGATTTGGTCCACCTGGCACACATCATCTGGCATGTCATAACAGAGGTCACATCAATTACAGTCAACTTTAAATCACACAGAGTGTCAGTGTTGGTGAATGAATGAAATTGTTCACCTTACCCATCCATTGTCAGCATCAAACGCTTCCAGGTCAGGTATAGCACCGCTTAAACAATTTAAAGCTCTACATTTTGGCAAAGCAATAATCTCTAACCTCCATATTAAAAAAGCATTCCCAACTGCCAGAGTCTGAAATTTCCATTGCGCATATAAGGCATTTCTGTGGCTGTGTCTAAAGCTGCCAAGTTAGTGCCAATTAATGCTGAAGTCATTTTATAATCTGGCTCTGGGCCCACTAGAAATTGGATTGACACCACACAAGTGTATTTTACGTAGTACTCTTAGAGCCATGAAAGAAAAGAAAGCTTAACATCCCATCATGCTGATGTTTGAGCCCATGTCCCAGAGATCAAAGTATTCTGATCCAATTTCTCTTCCAGATGATGACTCTGGAAAGATCTTCTGAAGAACTCATTTCACTTTGAAAACCATTAGTGTAAATTAAGGGACATTGAAAAGAAATGTAGGAAGTAGAGAGTGGTCAGATGACTATTAATCTGATGATTTAAGTTAGAATTTGTGGGTAGAGGAAAGCCTTGAAAGGTTTTAGGTTTTTAATTAGAACAAAGTGAGACTCAGTTATGGTGACAATGAAACTATCAGTTGTTGTAAAAGCCCATCTGGATCACTAACCCCCTTTAGGGAGGGAGATCTGCTGTTCTTACCTGGTCTAGCCTACATGTGACTCCAAACCCACAACAATGCAGCTGACTCTTAACTGCCCTCTGAAATGGCCAAGCAAGCCACTCAGTTCAAGGGCAATTAGGGATGGGTAACAAATGCTAGCCATGAAGCAAAGCCCACATCCGACTAAATAACAATAAAAAACAAACGTCTTGCTGTAGTGTGAATGGCTTTGTGCTGAGCAAGGTAAGTGCAATATTTCCATAACAGCTATTTGCATGTACATTTGAAAAGAAATATGCACAGATGAAAGGGCTTGCTTTCAATGATTATATCCTTGTTTACGCTACAATAGTAGATGGATTACTCCTTTACTTCAAAACTGATTGATGTGAGAGAATGTGTATTAAATAGTGTAAAAACACACACATTTAAACAAGTTTAGCAGATAAAAAGGAAGCTTTTTATGCCAGAATGACTGGTTTTTATTTTCTTTTGTGCTATCAAACAATGGTTATAATGAACATTGAGTATGTTCTGTGTTGCAACATCGGACATTGAACTGCTTAAAGCATTCAATGGAGCTTTATACTTTAATTAGTTCTCTGTTTTCTATTCCAGCCTGGTGCAGAATAGGATGTTCCGTTTACTCATATTCACTGATGTGGAATCAGCCTCTTTGTAACTATAATTTAACTGACAGAAATAATGTAGGTTTTTTTTAACTGTGTTGATTTCATATGAAGGGTGATTACTTCTAGTTTATTAGGCTTTGGAAGACCTGAAATTGAGATTACAGTGAAGTTGAAGCCAAGTCAAGATGTTACAAACAATATGGATCAAACACCTATTATCACAAAACTTAAATTATGGCCAAAATGCCGTAAGAAATTAGATAAAGATCAGATAGTGTTCCATAGGATATGCGTTCAGAAACAGGCCCAACCAGTGTGTGTTTATGCTCCACTTAAGCTTCCTCCCATCTTTTCTCATCTAAATCTACCGTCATAACCATCTATTCCTCTCTCCCTCATATGCTTGTCTAGTTTCTCCTTAAATGCATCCATATGATTCGCTTCAATCAATCCCGTGACAGTGACTCCTACATTCTTACTACTTTTTGGATGAAGAAGTTTCTTCCAAATCGTCTATTGGATTCTTGGTGTTCATTCTTCAAATGTCAGATTCTTAGTTCCTTTACAGCAGAGGGACCAGGATACATTCCCAAATAAATTGCCAGAGATCAGATGACAACTGCTTTGATTTCCTACGGATTCAAATTCGTGCCAACATCATTGGACTGAGCACCACATTTGAAACTAAAAGACCAGCAAATTAAAAAAAACGTAAAGCTCCAGTACAGTCACCCTGCAATAACTCTTGGTGCCTCATGTCCTTATGATGGGAAATCAATTTTAAGCCAAAGAAAATAATGAATTCCACATGCACAAGGACAAAAATTGCCTGGATATTCTGATCTACATTATTTAAATACTGGCAGTAATCCATGCAATTTAAACAAATCCCTGCCAATACCAATATCAAGGTAATCTAAAAATTCCAAGCGAGTGTATTAGTTAGCTGAGATACTATCAAAACTGAGACAATGGCACAATACAGTGAATGGAGAATATCAGGCACTTCTGCACATGTTTGACACATTTTTTAAAGTCACTTCTAAACCAAAACTAATCTTAATATGATACAAGAAGCAATTTTCAATTTAATTCACAACATCTCCTTTTGTCAAGTTGCCCCTATTTGGGAAAAAGTAAAATTGTAAGATTTTAAAAACCATGGGCAGAATTTTCTGCCTGTCGGCCGGGCAGGCCCGATCCAATCTCCAGCGGGTGGGGAGCCGATCCCCGCTGGAGAAGCGGGCCCCATCGGCATTTTACATGGGCAGGCCAATTAAGGCCCGCCTAGCGTGATATTCAGCGGGAGGCGCTATGCACTCCATGCGCGGGCAGGGGAATCCCTGAAATCGCGCATGCGCACAAAAGAGCGCACATCTCCCTGAAGCTAAGTGTAGCCTCAGGGAGATCGCTGACACTTTGAACAATATTAAAAATCGGGAAAAAAAATCCCTAACATGTCCCCCTCATGTCACATGAGATGGGGCATATTCATAATTTACATTATAACTTTAATAAACTTTTTAAAACCCTACATGAAACCTCCTCCCGCCGCTGGAGGAGGTTTCATGTTTTCTCTATTAGCCGCCGGGGCTCCTGGCCAACCCGCCAACCTTAAGATTGGATGGGCAGGTCCTTTAATTGGTTAATTGATTCTGTCAATGGCCTTAATTGTCCATTGGCAGGTCGGCGGGCACACAGCTGATTTTGCTGCCGGCCCGCCTTCCTGAAAATTTAAATGGGGCGTGATGACATCGGGGTTCCGCCCAGTGTCAACTCACGTCATTTTACACGTAGGTGAGCAGGCCCCGCCCCCTGCTGGCCGACAGCAAAATTCTGCCCCACGTTATGTGGTTCCGGCAAAAATGAAACCTTCTTCTGAAAATGACATCGACCCTTCTATCGTTCGGCTATATGTCCCACAATGAATATTGTTTTTCTATTGGAGCCATTGAAGTCAAAGCAGAAGCGCCATAACATTTGGGCATTGGGGGCCCAGGACAGCTTACTCCTGGACAATTATTATTTTCATTCCAAGATGAAAAATGTAACTGAATTTTACATCAATGAGCAAAACAATTAATATCTGTTGTGTCTGAGGGTGGCGCTGTGAGAGGATTTTCCATTTTAAGGCCAGAATTTTCTGTTCGTGTAAAATGACACACGGTGGCATCGGGCGTGTGTCCCGCTGTCACCGCCCATCATTCCGATCTTTCGTTCAGCAGGTGTGCATCAGAGGTGGTTGCGTACCCACTGAACTGTCAAAGGCCTGTTAAGGCTATTAATAAACTAATGAACCTAATTGTCAGGGCTGCCCATCCAACCTTGAGGTTGGCAGGCAGGGGAGGGACCCAGGCAGCCTTCACATTTTTCATGAAACCTCATCCACGGGTGGGATGAGATTTCGAGAAGGCTTTGTTAACTACATAGAAATTTTCGTGGAAATTCATGAACATGTTCCAGCTCATGTGACACTGTCACATGAGGGGACATGTCTGAATAATTTTATTTTTTCTATTTTTCAAAGTGTCACTTTGATCTTAATCTCCCTGAGGCAGCTCCGTCCCTCAGGGAGATTTTTGCGCTCTGCGGAGGCCCCAACTCTCCCTCCTCCCACCGCCCGCACAGGTAGTGCTGAACGCTACTGGGTGCGCATCACACTGGGTGAGCCTTAATTGGCCCGCCCACGTAAAATGGCAGGGCGCAGCCAATCGCGGGTGGCAATCGGCTCTGCGTGTCCACTCCCGACCGGCCTGCCCGATGGGGAGAAAATTCTTCCCATCAGTGTTCTGTTTCTGAGCCACTGGGCAGAATTTTGCCATTGGCAGGTGGACTTGGTGGGGGTAGTCAAGAAGCCAACCACAGCATGCAATCAGCACCACACTGTGATTTCACGCTGATGGGCCAATTAAGGTCCACCCAGTGTGAAATGCGAGCAGGGTGGTAGGGGGAGTGCAAGCCAGACAGAGTGCAAACTTCACGCATGCACACGAGTGAGCGCTTCATAATCTCCCTGAAACACAGAGCTGCCTCAGGGAGATGAAAAGATATAAAAAATACAAAGAAAATAAAAGCATAAAACATGTCCCCTCATGTGACTCTGTCACATGAGCAGGGACATTATTAATTCAATGGTAAAACTTTTATTTTAGTTTTATTTACTTTTGGAAACCTCATCCCACTGCTGTTAGGCTGGACAGGCAGTGAAAAATTTAGCTTAATTAGTTATTCAATGGCGTTAACAGGCTAACCTGTCACACAACTGCACAGTGACATCAGCATGCTGGGCCAACGTCAACGTGTATCATTTTATGTTCAAGCAGGTTAGGCGTGTGCCCTCCTGCCAAGTGAAAATTTCTGCCCACTGTTGTGACAGTGTTCCTTTTTTCTCCAATCGAATATTTTTGAACAGAACAGGACCAGCGATCTCTTGGACTAAAATGCATTTCTACACGCACTGAGGTCACTTCCCACCAGCATTTCCATGGCTGCATTTCCTCATCCCCAAAGGGTTCCCCTTCTCCCCCTCCTATTTCCTCGCTATTTTTTACCTTCATCGCCAACTTCTCCACCCCTTCCCTCCCTGAGCCTATCTCTCCTCATACTTCAGTTGCACAGAGTCATGACCAGACCATAACTGGAGAACTGTATTTAATTTTGGACATAGAACCTCAGGTGAAAGATATATTGACTGAGGAAAGGATACCAAGCAAATTGACCAGAAGAACCTGAGAGTTTAAAGGGTTAATCTTTAGGACAAGTTGCATAAACTTTACCGATACTCCATGAGTTTAGAAGGTTGAGAAGTGACCTCGCTGAGATGTCTAAAATGATAAAGGGTTAAAATAGGGTAACAGAGGGAGAAAATATTTCCTTTGGGTGAACAAGGAGGCACAATCATCAATATAGCCTGGCCATTCAGAAGTGAAATCGAGAAGTACTTTTTAACAAAGGGCATCTAGTGTCTAAAAAGACTGTGGATGCTGGTCAATTAAAATTTTCATGACTGAGATCGATAGATTTTTGTTAAGAAATGAGTATCATATGGGAGGGATCAAAGATGTGTCAATGGTAGTGAGGTACAGATCAGCCATAAACTAATTGAATGGCTTCCTTTTTCTATTTTCCAGTGTTCCCATTTCTCCACCTCTTTTAGTCCCTTTCCTTGCCGCTCCCCACCTTCTTTGATTTGTCCCTGTCCTTTAATTTTTCCCTTCCAATTTCAGCCATCTTCCCCATTCTCCCTCCTCCAACCCTCATTCCCCCTCTGTTTCTTTTATTCACATCTCCTTTGTTCTTTCCCTCCCTCATTTATCTCTGCCTCGCTCAGTAGTAATTATGGTTTTATTTAGTATGTAATGTACCTTTAAGAATAATACATGTTAGGAAAGAGAACATGATCTGTAGTAATGAATAGGAGTGTAGCATGGGCTACCTCTGCAGTCAGTGTAGAGATAGAGTTGGAGTTGAAAGCACACATGCCGTTGCTCCTGAGTACTTTGTAAATAAGCTTAATGTTTCCACCCAAGGAGTGTCTGCAGATCAACTCTATTATCAAGAGTATTAACTTGGCCACCCTTACAACAAACTGGTGATGAGAATAAAATGGGATTTAACAAAAGAAATAAAGTGAAAGAAAGAAATCAGCACTATACCTAACCCAGTGATTGTAAGTAGCAAACACCGTTAGAATTGAAGTTATCGTCTCTCAAAATGCCACAATTAATCCTTTTGAACCAGCCACAGACAATTGGTTTCATTATATAGAATGCCTCATGTATGTTTTTCAAGCGAACAAGATTATGGGGGAAGAAAAGAGGTGAGCGATCCTCTGAAATAAGTATGGGAGCAAAATCTACAGCTTGATTCGAAGTTTGATGGCACCCAGTGCCCCAGATTTGAAAAATTTCAAAACAATTGGTGGACCTTGTGAAGGGCTATTTCCAACCAATTCCCTCAGTCACGATGCAGAGCTTGAAGTTTAATTCAGGAAATTGAGCCCTGGGTGAGACAATTGCATGCTACATTGCAAATTTGAAGCAGCTAACAAAACATTGTGAGTTCAGTATGACTCTAAACAATGCGCTCAGAGATTGTTTAGTGTGTGGTGTGAATGAGGACAATATTCAGAAAAGATTATTGTCCGAAGTGAATTTGGATTTTAAGAAAACACTAGAGATAGCATTGAACATAAGAACATAAGAAATAGGAACAGGAGTAGACCATTTGGCCCCTCAAGCCTGCTGTGCCATTCAATAATATCATGGCCGATCATCTTATGTTTCGATTTTGACTTCCCATCAACCCCAATAACTTTTGATTCCCTTGCCTAACAAGAATCTATCGAACTCTGCCTTTAAAATATTCAATAACTCCGTCTCCACGACCTTCTGAGGCAGATAATTCCAAAGTCACACAATCCTCTGAGGGATCCTGTGTTCAGAAACAGAGGAGCCTCAGCTCTTGACCTTGTCCAACAAGTACGAGGTACTTGCTCCCTGTGTGGATGAGGTACAGGGCTGTAGGGAAGATGAGCCATCTGACCACGGCACCGTGGTACAGGAGGCCATTCAACAGGGGGAGCAAAAAGACAAGTGGTAGTTGTGGGGGATTCTATAATTAGGGGAATTGATAGCATTCTTTGTAAGCAGGATCGAGAGTCCCGCATGGTATGTTGCCTTCCCAGTGCCAGGGTGAGAGACATCTCTGACCAGTTTGAATTGGAGAGGGAGAGGGAGGATCCAGTTGTTGTGGTCCACGTCGGGACAACTAACATAGGTAAGACTAGGAAAGAGGACCTATTTGGGGATTATCAGGAACTAGGAACTAAATTAAAGAACAGGTCCTCAAATGTTATAATCTCCGGATTACCAACCGAGCCACATGCAAATTGGCATAGGGACACAAGAATAAGGGAAGTAAACACGTGGCTAAAGGAGTGGTGCGGGAAAGAGGAGTTCCATTTCGTGGGGCACTGGCATCAGTATTGGAACAGGAGGGATCTGTAGCATTGGGACGGTCTCCACCTGAACCGATCTGGGACCAATGTTCTAGTGAAAAGGGTAAAAATGGGGTGTTCAACAGGACTTAAAACTAGAAAGTCGGTGGGGGGGTGTGGAGGGAAGGGTAAAACTCCAAGAAGTATGACTAATGGGAAACAAAGCAGCAGGTTAGCGTGTGGGGGGTGGTGGGTGGATTCAACTTCATGGAAAATTATGAAGAAACTGAAAAGAAAGGAAAGCCCAGGAGAGGCTATTAAAGTCTCCAGAACACAAAATAGGACAGAGTGTTTAGAAAGGGCTAGGAAACTAACTTCAAGCACATCAGATAAAGGGATAACAATGAGAAAGGGGACGGGAAATACAGGACTGAAGGTGTTGTATCTGAATGCACGCAGTATACGAAATAATGTAAATGAGCTTGTGGTGCAGATTGAAATTGGCAGGTATGATGTGGTGGGCAACACGGAAACATGGCTGCAAGGGGATCAGGACTGGGAGCTAAATATCCAAGGATATACATCCTATCAAAAAGATAGGCAGGTTGGCAGAGGGGGTGGAATTGCTTTGTTAGAAAGAAATGAAATTAAATCGATAGCAAGAAATGACGTAGGGTCAGATGATATAGACTCTGTGTGGGTAGAGTTCAGGGACTGCAAAGGTTAAAAAACCATAATGGGAGTTATGTACAGGCCTCCGAACAGTAGGCAGGATGTGGGGCACAAGATACACCAGGAGATAGAAAAGGCGTGTAAGAAAGGCAAGGTTACAGTGATCATGGGAGATTTCAATATGTAGGTAGACTGGGAGAATCAGGTTGGTCGTGGATCCCAAGAAAAGGAATTTGTGGAATGTCTACGAGATGGCTTTTTGGAGCAGCTTGTGGTGGAGCCCACGAGGGAACAGGCAATTCTAGATTTAGTGATGTGTAATGAGGCAGATTTGATAAGGGAGCTTAACGTGAAGGAACCCTTTGGAGGAAGTGACCATAATATGATAGAATCTACCCTGCAATTTGAGAGGAAAAAGCTGGAATCAGATGTAACGGTATTACAGTTGAATAAAGGCAACTACAGAGGCATGAGGGAGCTGCTGGCTAGAATTGCCTGGAAGATGAGCCTAGCAGGAAAGACAGTGGAACAGCAAAGGCAGGAGTTTCTGGGAGTAATTTGGGAGACACAACAAAAACTCATCCCTAGGAAGAAGAAGCATACTAAAGGGAGGACGAGGCAACCACGGCTGACAAGGAAAGTCAGGGACAGCATAAAAACTAAAAAGAAAGCATACGATCCAGCGAAGAGCAGTGGGAAACCAGGGGATTGGGTAGCCTACAAAGACCAACAGAGGACAACTAAAAAAGAAATAAGGAGAGAGAAAATTAAATATGAGGGTAAACTAGCCAGTAATATAAAAGAAGATTGCAAGAGTTTTTTAGATATATAAAGGTTAAGAGAGAGGCAAAAGTAGACATTGGGCCGCTGGAAAATTACACTGGAGAAGTAGTAGTGGGGAACAAAGAAAAGGCGGAGGAACTGAATAGGTACTTTGCATCTGTCTTCACAGTGGAAGACACGAGTAACATCCCCAAAGTTCAAGAGAGTCAGGAGGCAGAGGTGAGTATGGTGGCCATTAACAAGGAGAAGGTGCTAGGAAAACTGAAAGGTCTGAAGGTGGATAAATCATCTGGACCAGATGGATTACACCCCAGAGTTCTGAAGGAGATAGCTGAAGAGATAGTAGAGGTGTTAGTGGTGATCTTTCAGGAATTACTGGAGTCAGGGAAGGTCCCAGCGGACTGGAAAATTGCTAATGTAACCTTCCTGTTTAAGAAGGGAGTGAGGCAAAAGTCGGGAAATTACAGGCCGATTAGCCTGACCTCGGTCGTTGGTAAGATTTTAGAGTCCATTATTAAGGATGAGATTTAAGAATACTTGGAAGTGCATGGTAAAAATAGGGCAAAGTCAGCATAGTTTCATCTAGGGGAGGTCATACGTGACAAATCTGTTAGAGTTCTTTGAGGAGGTAACGAGTAGGTTAGACAAAGGAGAGCCAATGGATGTTATCTATTTGGACTTCCAGAAGGCCTTTGACAAGGTGCCGCACAGGAGGCTGCTCAGTAAGATAAGAGCCCATGGTGTTAGAGGCAAGGTACTAGCATGGATAGAAGATTGGCTGTCTGGCAGGAGGCAGAGAGTGGGGATAAAGGGGTTCTTCTCAGGATGGCAGCCAGTGACCAGTGGAGTTCCGCAGGGGTCAGTGTTGGGACCACAACTTTTTACTTAATACATTAATGGCCTAGATGAAAGAACTGAGGGCATCCTAGCTATGTTTGCAGAAAGATAGGTAGAGGGACAGATAGTATTGAGGAGGCAAGGAGGCTGCAGAAGGATTTGGACAGGTTAGCAGAATGGGCAAAGAAGTGGTAGATGGAATACAATGTGGGGAAGTGTGAGGTCATGCATTTTGGTAGGAAGAATAGAGGCATAGACTATTTTCTAAATGGGGAGAGCATTCAGAAATCTGGAGTGCAAAGGGACTTGGGAGTCCTAGTCCAGGATTCTCTTAATGTTAACTTGCAGGTTGAGTTGGTAGTTAGGAAGGCAGATGCAATGTTGGCATTTATTTTGAGAGGACTAGAATATAAAAGCAGGGATGTGCTGCTGAGGCTTTATAAGGCTCTGGTCAGACCACATTTAGAATATTGTGAGCAATTTTGGGCCCCGTATCTCAAGAAGGATGTGCTGGCCGTGGAGAGGGTCCAGAGGAGATGCACAGAAATGATCCTAGGAATGAAAGGCTTAATATATGAGGAACGTTTGAGGACTCTGGGTCTATACTTGATGGAGTTTAGAAGGATGAGGGGGGATCTGATTGAAACTTACAGAATACTAAAAGGCCTGGATAGGGTGAACATGGGGAAGATGTTTCCACTAGTAGGAGAGACTAGGACCCGAGGGCACAGCCTCAGAGTAAAGGGACGACCTTTTAGAACAGAGATCAGGAGAAACTTCTTTAGCCAGAGAGTGGTGAATCTATGGAATTCATTGCCACAGAAGGCTGTGGAGGCCAGGTCATTGAGTGTATTTAAGACCGAGATAGATAGGCTCTTGATCGGTAAGGGGATCAAAGGTTACGGGGAGAAGGCGGGAGAATGGGGTTGAGAAACTTCTCAGCTGTGATTGAATGGTGGAACAGACTCAGTGGGCCGAATGGCCTAATTTGTGCTCCTAAGTCTTATGCTGTTATGGTCTGAGAGAAAAAAAATTCTTCATTGCTGTCCTAAATGGGTGACCCCTAATCTTAAAACAGTGGCCCTTAGTTCTGGACTCACCCACAAAAGGAAACATCCTTTCGACATCCACCTTTTCAAGGCCATTCAGGATCTTGAATACTTCAATCAAATCACCTCTCACTCTTCTAAACTCCAGTGGAAACAAGCCCAGTCTATCCAACCTTTCCTCATAAGACAACCTAGTCATTCCAGGTATCAATCTAGTAAACCTCCTTTGAACCGTATCCAACACATTTACATCCTTCCTTAAATGAGGAGACCAGAACTGCATACAGTTTTCAAGGTGCAGTCTCACCAATGCTGGATAACTGAAGCATAAATTCCTTATTTTTATGTTCAATCCCTCTCATAATAAAGGATAGCATTCCATTAGCCTTCTGAATTACTAGCTGTACCTGCATACTAACATTTTGTGACTCATGTACTGGAACACCTCGATCCCTCTACGCCTCAGAATTATGCAAACATTCTCCATTTAAGTAATACTCTGCTTTTTTGTTCTTCCTGCCAAAATGAACAACTTTACATTTTCCCACATTAAACTCCATTTTCCAGATCATTGCCCACTCACTCAACCTATCCATATCCATCTGCAACCTCCTCATGTCCTCTTCACAACATATATTCCGACCTATCGATGTTTCATCTGCAAATTTAGCAACCATGTCTTCACTCCCCCAATCTAAGTCATTGATGTAAATCATAATAAGTTGAGGCCCCAGTACAGACCCCTGTGGGACTCCATTCATCTCATCCTGCCAATCAGAAAAAGACCCATTTATGCATACTCTGCTTTCTGCCAGCCAGCCAATCTTCTGTCCATGCTAATATGTTACCCTCTACACCATGCGTTTTTATTTTCCATAATAATGTTTGATATGACACCTTATCAAATGCCTTCTGGAAATCCATGTGCAGTGCATCTACAGGCTCCCCTTTATCCACTGCGCAAAAAACTCCAATAAATTGGTTAAACATGGTTTTCCTTTCACAGAACCATGCTGACTCTTCCCTATTGTCCTGAACTCTTCTAAATGCCCAACTCTCACCTCCTTAATGACCAATTCTAATAAATTCCCCATGACAGGCGTCAAGCTAACTGGCCTATAGTTTCCTGTTTTCAGCCTCCCTCCCTTCTTGAATAGAGGGGCTATATTTGCTACTTCCAATCTGATGGAATCTTTCCAAAATCTAGTGGATTTTGGAAAATTAACACCAGCGCATCAACTACATCATTAGCCACCTCTTATATGAGCCTAGGATGTAGTCCATCGGGACCGGTAAACTTGACAGACCGCAGTTCCGTCAATTTGCTCAGTACCATTTCTCTAGTGATTTCAATTTCGCCAAGTTCCTTTCTCCCATTCACCTCTTGATTTGCAGCTGTTACTGGAATGTTTTTTGTATCCTCTATGGTGAACACAGAAGTAAAATATTTGTTTATTTCTTCTGCCATTTCCTTAATATCTACTATTAACTCCCCACTGTCACTCTCTAGAGGCCCAACACTCTACTTACTCTTTTCCTTTTTAAGTACTCTTGCTATCCGTTTTTACATTTCTAGCTAGCTTCCTCTCATGCTCTAATTTCTCTCTCTTGATTAACCTTTTAGCCATTCTCTGCCGTTCTTTATATCCTGTCCAATCATCTGTCCTGCCACTCATCTTTGCGGAGCTGTATGCTTTTTCCTAAAGTTTGAAGCTTTCCGTAACATCTTTAGTTAACCACAGATGGTGGGTCCTCCCCTTAGAATTTTTCTTTATAGTAGGAATGTACTTATTCTCAATATTCTGAAATATCCCCTTTAATATCTGCCACTGCTACTCTATTGATTTATCCTCTAGCCTAGTTTCCCAGTTCACTTCAGCTAGCTCAACTTTCATCCTCACAGTTGCCCTTATTTAAGTTTAAGATACTAGTCTTAGACCCACTCTTCTCCCTTTCAAACTGGATGTAAAATTCAATCATATTGTGGTCACGGCTACTTAGCGGTGCTTTTACTCTGAGGTCATTAATTAACCTTGTCATGTTTCACAACACCAAGTTGAATATAACCTGCTCTCTGGTTGGTTCCAGAACATTATGCTATAAGAAACTATTTCAAAAGCATTCTAAGAACTCCTCATCCAGGCTACTACTGCCAATCTTATTTTTCCAGTTTATGTGTAGATTATGGCTGTCCCTTTATCACAAGCACACACTATTTTCTCTGAGTACTTTGTCCCACACTGTGGCTACTGTTATGGGGCCTGTAGATCACTCCCACTAATGCCCTACTGCCTTATCTCCACTCAAACCGATTCTACATCCTGATCGCATGAACCAAGGTCATCTCTAACTATTGCAGCAATGCCCTCTTTGATTAACAGTGCTACCCCCCCCATCTATACTTAGCTTCCTATTCTTCTTGATTGTCATGTATCCCTCAATATTAAGACCCAATCTTTGTCGTCCTACAGCCACATCTCCATAATTGCTATCAGATCATATTTATTTACCTTAATCTGACCCATCAATTCATTTACTTTGTATGAAAGTTCATTCAGATAGAGAGCCTTCAGTTTTGTCCTTTTGTTACCTTTGTAACATCTAGTCTTGACAGTTGATGTATTCTTAGGATTTTTCTCTCTGTCCCTTCCTGCCATTCTCTGACCCTCATTTCTCATATTACTATTTTGCTCTCCTGTCTTGACTCTACACCTTGAATTGCTACCTCTACCCAAATTTGATCCCTCGCCTCTCTTGTTTAGTTTAAAGCACTCTCTACTTCCCTAGTTACGCGATTTGTGAAGACACTTGTCCCAGCACGGTTCAAGTGTAAACCATCCCAGGGATACAGCCCCCACTTTCCCCAGTACTGATGTCAGTGCCCCACAAACTGGAACCCACTTCTCCCACACCAATCTTTGAGCCACGTATTCATCTGTCTAATCTTATTTGACCTATACCAATTTGCACGTGGTTCAGGTAATAATCCACAGATTGCTACCTTTGAGGTTCTGCTTCTTAATTTGGTACCTAGCTCCTCATACAGACTTTCCTAGTTCTACCTATGTCATTGGTACCTACATGGACCACAACAAATAGATCCTCCTCCTCCCACTGCAACTTCCTCTCCAGCCCTGAGCAGATTTCCCAAACCCTGGCACCAGGCAGGCAACGTAGCCATCTGGACTCTCGCTCTTTTCTGCAGAGAACAATGTTAATCCCCCCTCACAATACAAGCCCCATTAAACACTAAATTCCTTTTTGCTCCCACCGCTTGAATGGTTTCCTGTACCACAGTGCCTTGTCCAGCCAGCTCATCCGCCTTGCAGACTTTGCTTTCATCCACACAGGTTGTGAGCACCTCAAATCTGTTTGACAATTGCAAAATCTGAGGCTCTTCCATACTGTCTGCTCAGTCCCATTAGCTGCCTCACTGACAGTCACATGCTCCTGCCCCTCAGTGCTGACCAAAACAGAGGCCATGGAAAGCGCAGTAAGAGCAATACAGGGTGCACAAAATGATGCCATCCTCCTCATCGGCGGGAAACCCCAGCAGAAAAGGGCACGAAAATGCAAGACTGCAAGAAGCGGGAAACAGCCCCCACTAGCCGAAGAATAATGAAAAATAACTTAGCAGTGAAATCAAAGAATAATTTTAATAGAGGTGGAAACAAGCAGTCTTTTAGTGATTGGCAGTTTAAAAAATTGAATACTACTATTGTCACAGAAATGGACATATATTGAGGCAGTGCGAGGAAAAATTCAAGCAGGCTTGTAAACAAGAAACGTCCAATGAAATCTACAATGTAGGAGAGCCTGAAACAAATTTAGACATTTACTCATTGTTTAATCTGAAAGTTGAAAAGACAGAACCAATATTTGTCACAGAGAAAGTAAATGGCAAACCTGTTAGAATGGAAGTGGACACAGGAGCTTCCACTACAGTAATTGGGGAACATGCCCTCAGATATCTGAGTAATTGTGAACATCAATTAAGTTTAGAAGAAACAACTGCCAAACTAAAGACATACATGGGTGAAGACATTCAAGTAAAATGCATAAGCTGAGTAACTGTCCACTATGGAAGCCAATTGGCAAAGATAACTGTGTTGGTATTGACAGGTGGAGGACCAAGTCTTCTAGGGCGAAATTGGCTGAGGGAAATCAACCCTGATTGGCAACTGAGATTCAAAAGGAATCCAAAAGGAAGCTGGAAGCATTCCTGTTTTGAAAAAGGTGTGTGTAAGGATGCAGCAACCTGAAGAAATGCAGGCTGTCTTAAGCCAAAACCTGGAGGAATAGTAGAAGAAACTCGAAGAGACCCTACTTGATGACAGAGTTTGAGATGAGGTCAGCAACATTCACAGGGAAAAATAAAACCTGTTGAAAGACCTTCACACACTACAAGATTCCCTCAGGTCAAAGTTTGTACTTATGGAAATGTATGAAGAGAAACAGAAATATTTCAGTATCTCTCTGAATAAACTGAAGAATGAGTTGGCAGAGAAACACAACAATGTTCAATTTTCCAGGAGGCAGCAAACAAATACAAAAAGGAGATGGAAGAGCTGAAGAACCAGCTAAATGAAGCCAAAGAGGCTTTGGAAGAAAAGGTCACAGAATTTTCCAAGAAGCAGACAGATAATGAAATTTTGGGAGACTCAGCCACTGAGTTCAGACAAGTTGAGTTTGCATCTAAGAAGCCTAGCCAATATTGAAGTCAAAAAGAAGGCCAAAATTAAAGTCTGTGCTAGAAAGAAGAAGGCATGTAGAAAGAATATACAGAGATACTATTAGGGCTTTAATTCTGGCAGCATATGAATACATTTCCATACGTAGGCCTTGCAATCAAATCACAAACACCAATGTCCTTAGTCATTTGCCTTTTCAAGATGATGACCTCATCCCAGTTCCACAGGAACTTGTTTTACTGTTAAATTTCTTAGATTCCTCACCAGTAAGTGCTTGACAGATCAGAAACTGGACAAGCTGGGACCCAGTCCTATCACAAGTGTGAGAACAAGTGCTACATGGTTGGTCGCAGGAGCCCATATCTGATTAAATGAAGCTATACTTCAACAAAAGACATGAAATAACCAGCCAGGATGGCATCTTATTGTGGGGAGCATGAGTGATAGTTCCTCCAAAGGGAAGGGAGCCACTTTTAATTCAACTACACATTGCCAATCCAGGAATTTCCCGAATGAAGACCATTGCACGCAGCTATCTATGGTGGTCTGGGATGGATGGTGAAATAGTGAGTTTAGTGGAGCACTGTGTGCAATGTCAGCAACTGCAAAAGTTCCAGCAATACCTCCATTGCACCCATGGGAGTGGCCAGGTAGACCCTGGGTCCGCTTACTCATTGACTACATTGGACCCTTCCTGGGAACAATGTTTCTGCGCATTGAGATGCCCATTCAAAATGGTTGGACATATATGAGGTGAAGTCACCAACATCAACCGCTACAATCGAGAAACTATGTCAAAGTTTTGCCATTCACGGACTACCAGAAGTAGTCTTTTCCAATAATGGCATGGCATTTATGAGTGCTGAGTTTCAATGGTTTATCAGCCTCAATGGTATCACTCATGTAAAAACTGCACCGTACCACCCTACCTCAAATGGACTGGCCAAAAGGGCAGTTCAAACATTCAAGGCAGGCATAATAATGCTAACTGGTGATTCCTTAGCAACCAAGCTGGCACACATTCTTTCTCATTACAGGACTACCCCTCACACAACAACAGGTGTCACACCTGTGCAGTTATTGTTGAAACACTGTCTCAAGACAAGGTTGAGCTTAATAATGCTGAATTTAGAGGGGAAGATGGAAAGAAGTCAGGGAAGCCAGAAAACTAGACACGATAGGCATAGTCATGAGAGGAAATTTACCATGGGAGAGATGGTATATGTGAAGAACTGAGGAGAAGGACCAAAGTGGTTACCGGGTGAAATAAGTGCCGTGACTGGACCACTATCTTACCACGTAGAGGTGGAAGGCCGGATCATCCAGAAACATGTGGACCATTTAGGGAAGAGACAGACAAATCACCAAGGTTTGGTTCCACCATTGACCATGACCAGGTTTGCGTTTCCTGTTGAAGATACTCAACCCAGGACTGACATGTCTAAAATTACTGTAAAAGTTCAGGATACAGAACTGCAAGTGCCCACCGAAGCACCTGATGTTCACACAAGTCTGAAAAAGGAGGTTCCCAACAAAGAATCTGAAGTTGTGGAGCTGTGTGTTCCACACATGCCAAGAAACCACCGGAAAGACTGAACATGTAAATTCCTTACCCAGTGTGAATATTATGTTAAATTGAAAAATATGTACTTGTAAATATAATATGTATAGCTGAGCTGAATGGGGAGGAATGTAGTAATTATGGTTTTATTTAGTGTGTAATGTAGCTTTAAGAATAATACTTGTTAGGAAAAATCACATGATCTGGAGTAACCAATAAGAGAGTAATGTAGGTGACCTCAGCAGTCAGTGTAGAGATTGGAGTTGAGTTGGAGTTGAAAGCACACATGTAGAGTTGCTACTGAGTATTTTGAAAATAAACTGAATGATTCCACCCAAGAGGTGTCTGCAGATCAACTCTATTATCAATAGTAGCACTTGGCCACCCTTACAACACAGCCTTTATTCTGTTCCCCTTTTTCAGCCAGATTTTAACTCATGGTCAATGGTGGAACCAAACCTTGGTGATTTGTCTGTCTCTTCCCTAAATGGTCCACATGTTTCTGGATGATCCGGCCTTCCACCTCTACATGGTAAGATAGTGGTCCAGTCACGGCACTTATTTCACCCGGTAACCACTTTGGTCCTTCTCCGAAGTTCTTCACATATACCATCTCTCCCATGGTAAATTTCCTCTCATGACTATGCCTATCGTGTCTAGTTTTCTGGCTTCCCTGACTTCTTTCCATCTTCCCCTCTAAATTCAGCATTATTAAGCTCAACCTTGTCTTGAAAATTTCCCAGCTCACCGCACCTGCCTCAGGAGAAAGTGTCCGGTCAGATCCGATTTTCACTCATATTGGTGGTTGGTGGGGGGGTGGGGGGGAGCGGATAAGGGATGGAGTCATGCCCACTGCCCCTAGACACAGATTGGAGGTGGGTTAAGGCCCTTGCTACAGCAAAGTGGCATCTGTTTGAGCTCAGTACTGAGTTCAAATTGCCTTGCTGGATTTGAGTCTCCTTTATGTGTGAATCATGCTCTGCCCCTCCTTCCCTTATTGCTGAAATGGAAACGGGACTTCCAGATCTAGGTTCCACATGCCATTTTGAAAGATCTGTGGAAGTCCGGCCCTATGTCGCTCACTTCCTGTTCCTTCTCCTTTCCACTTCCTCTTCATTTCTTCTCTCCCATTTATTCAACCAGCCCTTCCTCCACCTTGTCCAGCTCCACTTGAACTGTCAACAGCACTTGGCCCTGACTACAGGTGTCGATGATACTGGGAGATTGACTGATGTAAATGTAACTGCTAATTATCAGTTACCTAGGAGGTTCAGTTTGCTCTGATAAAATCTTAAATGTATGTTAAGTTAATTCTGGAGCAGCACCTGCTGCTCCTGCCTGCTAAGTGTTGCTTCATATGTCAGATGATTTTGATTTTCGCAGATCTGAAGAATTAATACTATGGGTAGTAAAATTATGAACCATGGCCATTGGATTAAATGGTGTTCATTTGGAATGACTTAATTATACATAATCCTTGCAAAAGCAGAGAAATCATCGTTTTACATTTCAAACAAAATTGGCATCAATCTCATCATTTAGATTATCAAAGATGAGTTGATTGATATAAGCGTCATTATTATCTAGACATCTCAGAGAAGGAAATTGTTGGACGAATAGTGATTATTCTTCTCTGTATCTGTCACTCGCATCTCCTGAGAAATTTGAAATCAGGCCTGTATTTTGCAATGCAATAGTCAATTCAAATATTATGAATACATTTTCCTTTTTCCAACTTCCCGACTGTTTGGCAGTATCACCTTTCTTGGTTTGTCTCAAACTTTTCTCCAAGTGTTTTTCATTCTGGATTCAGAAGGAGCTGTTCTCCAAATATATTTTATATAAATCTATCTATGGTATGTGCTGAATATTCTGGCAATGCACAGTACAAGGGATTGATTGTTACACCAGCATAAAATAGGTTGAAAGCAATCTGCAAGAGGATTATTTCTGGTTCTGATAGTAGTCATTTAAAAATGATTGAAATGTGGAAAACCTGCCACTTTTCATTTATTCAGAAAATGGTGTCACAAACGGCCTGCTGTTCAGCCAATGATATGTTTGTAATGTCATTTTTTTTCATGATTTTATACAATGGAAGCCATTCTTTATGCTATAAAATACTAAAAAGCGGAATACTTCAAAAAAACCACATCTGAACACACAATATCAATGAGATAACGAAACTGCCAGTTGCTGACTTAAAGTAATAGTTCCTCTTTTGAATGGCTTCCATGGACAGTATGGGGTAATTTTTCTTGATTTTACTCTCTCAGTGGAATTCACACATCTGAAAATTTGGGCATATTCTGAAGATGACAGTTAAATGAATGGTCAGAAAATCATATACCTCAAATTCCACCATGCACTTAAGTAGACAAGACTGCCTTTTTGGAATGCAAAGTTAGAAAATGAACCCTGATGTCTCTTGGCTTTTTTCTTTAATTTAATTTCAAACTATTATAAATAGATTCAAAGTATTAATACCCATAAAGCAGGAATTTACATATATTTAGATCAAATCAGATTACATTGTTGTACATTCTGTTCATGCAGTGCTTGCAAGGTCAGACAATTATATCACACATTGAAACATAATAATAAATTCATACATTGCATTTGAGAGGTCAGGGCTCCAGTTTGATAGTTGGCTTTTAGAGAACAATCAGAAAAAATTCTTTGGATGGAGATCAAGACCTCTTGTGAAAGCAGTCATACTGTTTTAAAAGGCAGAAGGTCTCATCACATAGGTCTCCAGGAAAGGGATGAAAATTGTCAAGTGCCAACATGACCCATTTAAATTGGCATATATCCCAAGAGTGTTTTGTCCATGTACTGGCAGGAGAGCTCTGTTTTCAATATGTATCCCCTTGCTGTCTCGAGTGAATTACATCATACTGCACAATCAATTTTTTTTATTTGATTGAGTGTCTCGCATAGTTCTGTCCATCAGTTACATAGGGCAGAATTTTGCCCTAGGTTGGCAGGCGGGCCCCACCAGCTCGGTGGTGGGCGAGCAGCCAACCCCCCATCGCCAAAACGGGGCCCACCGCCATTTTAAGTGGGCGGGCCTTACGGGCTGCCCAAACCCAACGGGAAGTGCTATGCGCTTCCTATGCCGAGGATTGGGGGGGGTGGTGATGGTGGCGTGGGGAGGGATTCTCCAACCGTCAAAGTGCGCACTGCTCCCTGAGACTAAGTGCTGCCTCAGGGAGAGCGCTGACAGTGTTTTAAATATCAAAAATAGAATAATAAAAAAATTGTTAACATGTCCCCCTCATATGACAATGTCACACGAGATGTTAATAAGAAACACAGAAACTTTATTAAAGTTTTTAAAAACGGGCATGAAACCTCATCCCGCCAGTGGATGAGGTTCCATGTTTTTTCAGAAGCCCGCTGGGGCTCCTGGCCTTCCTGCCAGCCTTAAGGTTGGACAGGCAGGTCTTTAACAATCTTAATTAGCCTGTCAGTGGCTTCAATTGGCCAATTTACAGGTTGGCGGGTGGACAGCTGATTTCGCTGTCCACCCACCTTCCTAAAGATTTAAATGGACAGGGATGACGTCGGGGGTTCCTCCTGATATCATCCCGTGTCATTTTCCCATCGCCGACAGGAAAATTCAGGCCATAGAATTATATAGAAACTACAAACGAAAAATAGAAAACGCTGGAAAAACTCAGCAGGTCTAACCGCTTCGGTGAAGAGAAAAACATAGTTAACGTTTAGAGTCCGTATGACTCTTCTTCAGAGCTCTGAAGAAGAATCATGCAGATCGAAACAATAACTCTGTTTTCCTCTGCACAGGTGCTGTTAGACCTGCTGAGTTTTTCCAGCATTTTCTGTTTTTGTTTTGTATTTCCAGCATCCGCTGTATTTTCCTTTTATCTTAAAAATTACAAACACAGAAACAGATAATTTGGCCTACTGGTCTATGCTGTGTTTATCCTCCACATGACCCTCCTTCTTTCCTACTCACCTTACCCTATCACCATACACTTCTGTTCCTTTCTTCCTCATACATATAGCTATTGTCCCCCTAAATGTATCAGTGCTAATTCACCTCAACTCCTGCATGAGGTAGCAAGTTCCAAATTCTAACCACTCTATGGGTAAAGAGGGTTTTCCTGAATCCCTTAATGGATTGATTAATGATTGTCTTATATTTTTGGCCCTTAGTTTTGAACTCTCCCAGAGTAAAAATACCTTCTCTACATGATCCTTTAAAACCCTATCACAATTTTGAAGGCTTCTATTGGTTCACCCCTCAGCCTTCTCATATTTAGCTCCCATGTTGATCAATGTTTCTGTTGCGCATAGGAATGGCTGAAAACTTCAAAGAAATGTGGAATTGGCACAAATCCTTTAGCTTTAGAGCTAATTTAAGAATCAAAATGGTCCTGGACAGGAGCTGTGTTCCAATTTGGAGACTGGCATTTCTTATATGGGACAGGAAGGAAAGAGAACAAAATTCTCTTTGAATATGCTTACATTGTTGTTACATAGTGCGGCCAAAACCTTTCTCCCTCCCTGCATGGTAAGCTGCTGACATCAGTTGTACAATCATCTTGCATTGCAGAAATCAGTCATCTCCTCACAAGTAAAGGGAGGGAAAATTCAAACATGAAGTTACCTTTTGGTCAGTTTTAATTGGCTGGTTATAGAAGGTGACTGCCAGAGCATTGCTGCCTATAGTCATTTCCCACCCACACTTTAAGTTCTTTGAGACAAGGGTCATATATTGCTCTGCAAGTCCAAAAGATGGGAAGGGAAGAAAATAATAAACACATTTGTGTGCATATGCTGAATTATGTTACAATGAATATTGATACTCAGCCAGGAGAATGCTTGATTTGGTAGCATCTTCCACTATTGATTCTAGCTGGTTATTTTATATGAATTAAAAAGACAACAAGCTAAGTGGCCATAAATCAACACCTCGTCACCTCTCTTACTGGTCACTTTATGTATCATTAAAAAGGATTCCTGATAAAAATCATTAGAAAGTGTTTTATATAAAACTAGTCATTGATGAAGACATGTACATAATAAGTGATAACTAAGTCCAACACTAATAGAAAAATTGTATTCCATTCATATCAACATGGCTCTAATGCTGCTGTCGCAATGCGATGTGGTCTGTGTAGTTTAGTGGTGGCATTCAAATTACTCCTTAAGTTCTGAGATTTGGAATCCTGCAGTTGAAGCGTTTCATAAGACACCATCAGAACCCAGATGTTAAATTATGACCTAAATTCATTTGGAAACTTTTGTTAGTTTTTTAACATATAATATATATAATCATTCTGAATATTAATAATGTGTTTATGGCTGCTCCGTGGAGGCAGTGCTCTGGAGAGTTAATGCCTGAGAAACCCAAACATCATTACTGCAGAATAATTGTGTTAATATGATTCACAGAAAGTATAATTAGAGCAATATTTTGCAATCATAATGAAAAATTACGGGGGACTTATCTGCCTCCTATAATATAAAGGATGCCTGGATGAGCAGATTGTGATGGTATTTGTAATTAAAACAACTAAGGTCAGTTAGTTAGCACCCTGCCTTTTCAGTTCTGGGACAAGTGTGAATCCAGCAAAGATTCATGGGATAAAAACTGTTCTGTGCCAATTCCAACTCCCTTCAATGAAATGAGGTTGGACAGTTCTAGTACAGCCCTGTGAGTGTGAATCGCTATCTGAAAATTTCTTAATTCAACATTAGTTAGCAGTTTCTCTCAGACACCAGAGTGGTTGATCTTTATAATAGAGATGATACATTGGTGCAGTGGTGGAAGAATTTTGATGCTTCATCGAGAAGCATTTAGGAATGTCTTCCCCTGCTAACATCCATGCAGATAAATGTTAAAAGTACAGAAAATCAGTAAACCTTTAAGTGCTTATTTTAACATGTTATTCTCAGTTTTTTACCCTGTGCAAATAGAATCTGTTAACATTAACATAAGGTGGATGTTAATGCTTTCCCTCATGGTGAGTTTGCTGTCAGAAGGGCATTTACTCAGGCAGGGGACCCCATCACCTTCCTGTCTCCAACCCGGTTAAGTCTGTGCTGGGAGGTCCCGAGGTTCAGCCATCCTGCTCAGCCACCAATTAAGGCCCCATAGTGAGCAATTAATGCCCATTTAAAGGCCTGATCTCACCACTGCTGGTATTAATCCAGTGGAAGGCAGGAGGGGTGCGTGGGGTAGGGGCTCACCATGCGGGGAGAACAAGCAAATCTATGCAGGCGTTCCTCAATCAAAGACACTTGGTGCTTGATCGAGGAACATAGCATCGGGAATGGAAGGGGGACACTGAGAGTCACCCCCTTGTTCTTGCTGCTTACCCTCCTCACCCTCTCTCCCCTGCGAACCCCCCATCCAAGGACACCCTCCTGCCATCACTCCCGTGTGTGACCTGGGATCCAGCGCCTGTGGGTTCTTGTTTCAGATTTTTAACACTTTAAACCAGACTTCCCGGGTGTAAAATTCATTCACCCCAATTTTTTGGGCCTGGGGGTCACGATTTGCCTGCAATTCAGATGGTAATGGATAATTCACAAAATTTGCCTAACCACCTCACTTGAATAACGGTGGTGCAGGTTGCTGGTCTGACTGCACACAGCCGGTGAGAGACATTAGGAAACCTCAAGGGCCACCTTTAGAAGGGGGTGGGAGCAGTTGGCCAGAAAGGTTACCCACCAGGTCTCGCAGCATCTGTGGAGAGAGGATCAGAGTTAATGTTTCAAGTCTGTAGACCCTTCCCTAAAGCTCTTGCTAGACCTGCTGAGTTTTTCTGGCATTTTCTGTTTTTGTTTCAGATTTCCAGCATCCTCAGTATTTTGCTTTTAGATTAACCAGCAGAATCTGAACCAGAGGACCAGGCAGCAAGAGGTCTAATGATCTCACATGGCTGGTCAATGTCAGTAAATGCATCTTCATGTGATATCTTATTTTCACCACACTGTCAACCTCTCACACTACTCAATGCACCACACCCGCAATACTCATTCAGCAGCGCATCTTAGCACTCCAGCCTCAGATCTAACATTCAGATAATCCAGCTCACTCTCACACTCTTACCAATGTTGGCTGCATCACGCACACCTCTAACTGCCTCTACATATTTCCAGCCAATAAGCTATGGCATTCACATTGCCCAGATATAGTGATAACAACCACTGGCATTCTGCTCTCTGTCCTGCAGGACAAGGCCGTGCATAATAGAAGGGAGCAGAACTCCTGGACCTCTTACTTCCATCCGAAACTCCTTCTCTCACAAGAACCTTCCCCTCCTGAGTTCCTGCTTTCGGACGCCCAAGAAATGCCACCTGCACAGCCTCAGGAGCCTGAGGAGGAAAGGAAAGACCACTTGATCTGATGCTTGCAACCAGCTACTCTTACCTTGGAGGCCATGTGGAGTTAGGATCAGCAAGAAAAGAGTTACCAGGCAAAAGTGGGCTATAGGCAGGCCAAGGGTAAATGATGGCTTGTTTGCCAGCTCACTAGAGGACAAGGGGTGAGCTCTGCTCCATGGCACTCAGATGAGGGTCCAGATGGTCTGGCATGCAAGAGAGTGCCGAATGAGCATGCACACTAAGATTCTGGGTACATCGGCTAGCCTGCCAAACAGCCTCCTATCGTTATCACAGAACATGGAGGAGTCCAGCTCTAGCTTTCCCTCTCCGCAGCCTCTATTCCTTATCCCTGAATTATGTTACAATGAATATTGATACTCAGCCAGGAGAATGCTTGATTTGGTAGCATCTTCCACTATCGATTCTAGCTGGTTATTTCATATGAAATAATCCTTATCCCTGTGGTGGTGCAGACATGGAGGCACTGTCACTGCCATCTCCATACATATTGCTGCATTTATATGAGCAGGTCACCTACGTCTCTACCATCCCTGTGAGAATGCCACAACACTCTTTGGCAAATGAACCAAAATACAGCCAAAAACATTCCATGGTACTTTCAAGCACTTTGTAATCGGGAAAGTTCCATAAATTTTGCTTGCCTGCAATCCAGTTGCCTGGCTTTTTAAATAACATTACGACAGTTGGGCCTATCTTGCTGCTTCAAGCTTCTTTCTTCAGGAGTGAACAGCACAGGCATTGCTGCCAGGACCTGCGCTGTCAGTCGTTTGGGTAGTGTGACATCAGGATATCACCGATTCAATGTGCTTGGACACACACAGGGGACTCAGCTGCATGCACACATGTTATTGAAGAATGCTGCACAGGAAGTGGCCCACGACACTGCTTACCCCCAAAGCTGGCAACATAGGTGTGCAGAGCAGACCCAGAAACAGCGATATGCAAATAAATTTTGCAGCTCCAATGTATGGAACGTGTAAAAAGAAATACCTACTAAAATGCTACCCAATTGTTCTAGTTCATATGGAACATCTTATATTCAGGGACGTGGTTATATTTTTGAGCAGAAATGTTATTTAAAAAATAACTATTCTTAAAAATAGCACAATTTTGAGTGTTAATTGTACCTGCATCGCTGATTGCATGCAGCACGGAATATCTTGGACTCATATCTGCCATATTTGGGAATGTGAGCAATCCCTGAGATGTTGTTTGCCGTGAATTTAATTATTCAATTTCTCTTCTCACTAGCACTTTAATCAGGAACATGTTTCAAGCCCTGATGTTCTGTCTTTCATTGTCCACCCAGCTGGAGGAAATTTACCATCTTGGCTTGCATTCAGATAATTCAGCGACACTTCAGATTGTGAACAGCAGATATTTGAAGTGGCAGTGCACTTGAAGTAATTGTGATGTTCAGCAATATACTGAACCATTTTAGGACAGATGCACTAATACCAAATTTTATTTTAATCGCTGGACATCCACTATTCTAATATGCAAGCATTTGATCTTGATTGGATTTTGATGAACTTAGGCTGTTTTGATCTAAAGTTGAGGAAGGAGCTGAGAGGAGTGCTGCTGTTCAATGTTTGCTGGAGAAAAGCTGAGTGGCATTGACAAAACTGTAGCCAGACTGCTCTGCATTAATAATTTTATTTAAATTCATTTGTGGGATGTGGGCATCGCTGGCTAGGCCAACATTTATTACCTGTCCCTAATTTCCCTTGAGAAGGTGGTGGCGAGCTGCCTTCTTGAACCGCTGCAGTCCCTGTCATGTAGGTACACCCACAGTGCTGTTAGGGAGGGAGTTCCAGGATTTTGACCCAGCGGCAGTGAAGGAATGGTGATATATTTCCAAGTTACGATGGTGAGTGCCTTGGAGGGGAACTTCCAGGCGGTGGTGTTCCCCTGTATCTGCTGCTATTGTCCTTCTAGATGGTAGTGGTCGTGGGTTTGGAAGGTGCTACCTAAGGAGCCTTGGTGAGTTCCTGCAGTGCATCTTGTAGATAGTTCACACTGCTGCCACTGTTCGTCAGTGGTGGAGGGAGTGAATGTTTGTGAAAGGGGTGCCAGTCAAGCAGACTGCTTTGTCCTGGATGGTATCAAGCTTATTCCATCACACTGCTGACTTGTGCCTTGTAGATGGTGGACAGGCTTCAGGGAGTCAGGAAGTGAGTTACTTGCCACAGAACTCCTAGCCTCTGACCTGCTCTTGTAGCCACATTATTTATATTGCTAGTCCAGTTTAGTTTCTGGTCAATGGTGATACCCAGGATGTTGATGGTGGGGGATTCAGCCACGGTAATGCCATTGAATGCTAAGGGGCGATGGTTAGATTCCCCCTTGTTGGTGATGGTCATTGCCTGACACTTGAGTGGTGCGAATGTTACTTGGCACTTATCAGCCGAAGCCTGGATAATGTGTAGGTCTTGCTGCATTTGGACATGGTTTGCTTCAGTATCTGAGGAGTTGCGAATGGTGTTGAACATTACTAAATGAAGGAGGAAACATGGCTATAAGTGTCAAGAAAGTGATTTGTATTGGCAATAATGCAGAAAGAACTTAATCAGTGGTTTGTTTTTATTGTGCAAAGATTCTGACATTACAGTTTAATTACCATGGTACTGACTGTATTGACACAGCTGTCGGAACAAAATTATAATCCATTGATTTAAAATCTGACCACCAACCTTCCCAAAAGAAATAAAGAGCCATATGTTTATGACATTGATCAATGAAAATCATTGTCTCAAATTAGAAGGCACAATTTAGCTTGAACATATAATAATTTATTAATTTGAGTATTGCTGAAAAAAGAGACATGTTTTTCATCTTGTGCTATTAGGACAGTTTCACAAGAATACCAATTGTAAAGGGAACAACAATTTATACTGCATGAGAAGAGAGTACTGATTGGTTGGCAAGTGGTCTCTGAATGGTAGAGGCATTGCCATGGAGAACAGTTAACTGCCAATTCTATAACTGTGCTTTCATGATTGTTAGTGTTTGCCTGTTGAAATATTTTCTCTCCTTTAAGTCAAAAACAAACAAATAGCCTTGGTTCTGAAAGTGATGATGAACAAAATCCTGATGACATCCTATTGACCCTGGAAGGAACATGAGTTCTGCTCAGTTGGTTTTCTCACTGTGGTGTGCCTACCATTAGTAACTCATCATACAGCAGAGTGCAAATTTGAGCCCATATTGCAGCTTTTACCCTGCCTGGATGGAGCGTGCTGATGCTTGGTCCCAGGTTCACTGCCCATTTCTAAAAATGGTTCCATTAAATTATGGGAAATAAAAACAGCCAAGTGTTTTTCAAGGTCAGGTTTCTTCTTCCAGTTTTCTCATCTCCCAGAACCACTTATGAATATCATTGGGTTATAGTTCCATTAGTGCAAAACCCCAATAGTATTTTGCCCTTGGGATGATTATGCATTATGGGCAATTATGGTCAATTAATTATTTCAACCAATCCAAGATTGGAGTTATTGCATACAACAACAACTTGCATTTATATAGCACTTTTGACACAGTAAAACACCCCAAGGTGCTTCGCAGGAGCAGAGTCGAACAAGCTGCAATCCTATGTACATAAGCACCCTTTCTGATGGAAAGTGATGAGGTTTAGAAACCCTCAATCTTAAACTGGGCTTATGACATGGAGGTGCCAGGAATCCAGCATCTCCTCGCATTACATTGTCTTTGAATATTGATAATGCAGCTGTTTCATGCTGAGATGAGTGTTTCCTCTAAGTGAATTTGAGCTTGCTGCTTTCTTTGTTTCAACAACCTGTCAGTCTGTAATGCTCAATCAACCAACTCCTGAGGAACTGACAATTTTTTTTTGCATGTGGTGAACAAGACTTCACTATGAATGGCTTTCATTCTGTATCCATTTGCTCTGCTCCAATTGCTCTTAGAGCAATCAAAAACATTTCACCTTCTCATACTATTCTGCATACGATATTCTTATGAAACAGACCCAAACTGATACAACACCTATAAATAATAATTGATTAGAGCATCAAGAAAGCCACTGAAATAAACAATGACAATGTTTAATTAGTTATAAAGCAATCTCATTGCAATACCTCCTTAGTTATCACAACAAATCAAAGAGAGAAGGATCATTTACTACAAAAACCAATAAAAATTTATTGGGCCTTAAAGGTTCTTGTGCTATGGAAACAGATCTATAATTTTGCAGAGTCAAACTCCAGATTAAATATTCAATATATTATAATAAATATAGTGATTTGATTGTGTTTATTCTGCTTTTGCATAATTTTCAGTTGTCATTTTGTGTGATAAGAATATATTAAAATTATAATAAAATGCTGTCACATTTAAGTAAAGAAGACCTTAAAATTTACCAAATCCCATCATTAACCCAGTTTATGTAGAAAAACAATATGTCTTTGGCATGGCAAATATTTCTATTTACATTATTTATTATTTTATCTCTAAATGAGCGCTTCTTTCCAAGAAACATTTTAAACTTTTAAGTTTATTTTCAGTTCATGAAAAAATATTTTTTTTTTTAAAATCACTGCTGCCTGAAATGTAACATTACACCCGGGACTTTCAACAAATGGAGGCAGTGAAGGGGTCAATTTAGTTTGCTTTCCTCCTATTTTCCTATGTGCCATCCTTTTATATTGCCAAAGTAGCATTGTGTGACGTCAGTACAAGTAATAAGTGCTGGGGCTAGATATTGGGAATTAACTAGCAGCCAAGGTGTAGTGACTCAGCTTGACTTAGTGCAAGTTAAATATAGTTCACTGCACCAGAAAGAGACTTGGCCCAACACAATGACTGCACACTGCTGTCAGGATCCATTTCAATTTTGAGTGACAGTATCGTTTCTTAAATACTTGTTCATCTCCCATGGTGATGCTCACAGTCAGAGGTGATCGTTCTACCAGCCAGAAATGGATGGGCTGGGATCGGATGAGATGTCAAAAAAATCCTTGTCCCGTCAACATTGGGTCCAGAGAATGTGTGACTTGAAACTGAGAGAAATATTACACCATTCAACATATAATATGGTTAAGTTAATCTATTATGCCATTGCATACAGACAAAAATTATATCTCAACTGTAATTTTGTCTCTGCTTTATCACCTACTTTCATGTCAGCTTTGACTTCATCTTTCTCCCACCAACCCCCCCCCCCCCCCCCCCCCGACCCCCAACCATTGTATCTGATTGGCTCTTTCTTTAAGTCTTTCTACATCACCAATCTCTATCTGTGGCTCCCATATATAATCCTTTCTTGATCTACTCAATAACTTTCTTTAACTGTTTATATGTCTATGTCATGCTGGAAGCTGATCGGTACTATATATTGGGCAGTTGTGGAAGTGGAGAGAGGCTCCTGGAAACATGCTATGTGTTATGACTATGTGAGGAGGGGCAAAATGACTCCTCTATTCTACCATTCCAGGTCTGACCATAACAGGGTTCTTTGGGGATTTAGAGAAGATGCACTTTGTCAATACTGCAGGAGTCCCACTACTTATACCTTCAGATTGTAATGAATTAGTCATACAGGTTTTCTTAGGCTAAGCAAAGACAAGTTTATTGAAACTATTTTACAAGTTTAAAAAACTAGGTAAATCCCAACCACCATTCATATGCCACATACATTTGGCTGGGTCCACAAACATACACAAACACACACACACACAAACACACACACCAGCATAGATGGCAGAACAAGAAGATAGACTTAACGGTTTTTCACAGTTCATGAAGAAGATAAAACAAAGGAGTATATGGGTCACTGTTCTTTGGCTGGCTGGTCTCAGTGCGGTGGTTCCATGTTGCAGCCGTTTTATTCAGTTGTCTTCTTGGGCGTAGTTGTATGGAGCAGATTTCTACATTTTATTCCCAAGAGATCTTGGTTTACAGTAGACTTCCCTTCTCAGGATGGTTATTTTGCAAATCGAGGCACAATACTTTCAAGAGCGAGAAAGGGAGAAAGAGAGAGAGCAAACAGTTTCAGCAACTTGTGTCTTGATCTCAATCCTGCTTGGTAAATGGTCCCTTAAGCTACTCTGATGGCTGTATATTTGTTATGACACAGCAGTTGGTAAAGGCTGAGTTGTTTAAATTCCAGAGAGAAACATGAAACAACTGTCATAACCTATATTTTTAATAATAAGAATAAGACCACCGAGCCTCAAGAGGTTTTTTTTACATAAAACTAAATTAAACATTTATTAATTTACAACAAATTAAACACATACACATGTCTACAAATTATTACCATAATAACTTGTAAACAAATCCCCAAATTAATCACTCCCAGATAAATCTTCACCAAGGCAACAATAACCAGAGGCTTTAAACAGACACCAGGCAAAGCACATTTGACCTTACAAATTCAAAATGAGATTCCTTGCAATTTGGTTCCTTTGCAGATACAGTCATAGGCTTACAGGCTGGTTAGATCTTAATTGCCTCTGCTCTACACACACAAACTCCTTTCTGTTTATAGCTAGCTTTTCTTTTGAATGTAAATTTTCCGTATCACCAGGCTTTTAACGTTACATCTCCTAACAATAATATCCTTTCATGCCACCAATTTTATTAGTAAGCTGAAAGAAAATAAACACATTGCTCGGTGTCTTCTAGCTAGGTGCAAGATTTTACTCCCACTCTTGAATGCTTTATTCAACAAATGCAAATTTACACTTTACCTCTATCCTCCTTATGTTTATCTAATTAACATCTCAAAACTACAGTACACCAAAGCACCCAGACTAGCTGGTTTAATCCAATTAATACACACACAGCCAAACACATAGACACAGACCCCACTACAATTCCATTTTAAAAATAATTTCCAATAACATTATAGGCACTAATATCTCTTCACGACAACATTCCGGAGAAATTCTATTAATCCATGCCTGCTGCAGTCATTGTTTTAAAATAGGCCATTGCATGTTGATGTCTCATCTCAGAAACATTTGCAAATTTTCAGTATAGTGTAAAGCCAACAGGCAATGGGGTCTCTCACGCTCCCTAGGGAGTCAAATGTCTTTTCTTTCCATCCCACTTGGTAAAATGCAAGCTGTATATTATAGCCGTCTGGCAGTCTCCATTGTCTTTATAGGGTTTCAGTTCTAAAAATAAAATCCAGCCAGAAAAAGAAAAATTAGAAATTGTATCTTTAAAAAAGCACATCTTCATAACATATGACATCGTGGTTGAATGGAAAATGGGACTGTGGGGTCAGGCCAGCAGGACTGGGGATTGACAAAGGAAGAAAATGAGGTCCTGGGGTTAGGAGTGTGAGAGGGGCTGTAGTCTGTAAGGGCTGGGGGCAGTCAGGATTTGGAAGTATACTAACCAAATGATAGACTGTGAGACTTGAGAAGACAAGTCAGGGTAATGTCGGTGTGTGAGAGGCAGAATTCTTGAGCAGTCAATTGCACAGTTATAAAATATTAAAGCTTGGATCAAAATGGTTTGTTTTTGCGGCAGCTCCACCAAAAGCTTTTCAGGCATTCATGACCTTCCAGCTAAAAATGGTGTCCCATTAAGACTATAAAATGGTGTTGTTCGCTCTATAACCTTCCTTCACTTCTGTCTTTCTTTCTTCCACTCTGTCTCCCTTTCTCTCCTTCCCTTCACTTCTGTCCAGCTTCCTATGATAATTCTGTCTGTCCTTTGCTCCTCATGTATTTTAATTTCTCTTTTGCTTCACTTCTTCTTTCATTGTTCTTCAGCCTTTTCCCTTTTTTTTTCTTCTTTCACTGTTTCTCTCTCCTCTTCACCTCATGTTCTCACTTGCATTTCATTGGTGGAAAACATGGTGGGGATCGAGGCAAGGATAGAGAGCGGCTGGATATCCAGGAAGCACCTGGATTTTACAGGAAGTTAGCAGGCAGTTTGGGAAACCATCTCTCGGCCAGGTGGATCACAAAGTATCACTCGGTCATACCAAGGATCACGTCCTTGGCCAATCATCACTGAAATTAGCAACAACTTGTATTTATATACCATCTATACCATGGGAACATTTGAAGGAGTTTTACAGAAGGAGAAAAAAAGAAAAGTTAGTAACCTAATACCAGTTCACCTTTTGGGGATTTTGTACCGTATTAATTAGTCATGATCACAGCTACAGTATAGCAGTTAAACATAATGGGCCTGAACAATGCGGAGATGGGGCAGGGTGGGTCAGGAAAAGAATGTGGTGCGGCTAGACTGGGAGGGATTTAGGGTGTATGGAGCTACAGCAAGGCTAGGCAACAGTTAGATGGGGAAAGGCTTTAAAAATGCATGATTCCAAAGTTTCGCTCAGGTGTACACCAAGAGAATAGGCAATGACTCGCGTGCCAAATTTAAGCGTCAAGCACCTGATAGACTTTAAGGCTCAGGTCCCAAAAGTTTTTGCAATGTTTTAACATTTCCAAATTTGTGTTATGTTACATTATATAAATCAAGCAGACAAAGGAAAAGATAGCATTTGAAATATTTTCAAAGCACTTTCGAGTGTCATTGTTTTGCCTTGTGTCTTCTTGCATTGGTGGCTTTTGCAGCTCATCCTGTTGATTTCATATGCATCCTTAGTAATTTTTCATTGGAAGTTTATTGATCTAATTTGTTTAGTACAATGCTTAGCTTTTATGATTTGCTGTAGTATCGTGAATAAAAGATTTGAATGGGGTGTGCAATTGTGAAATGTACTTTATCAATCAAATCTGATGGTTTATGTGACATGGAAAGTTTGGCAATGTGACACACAATGCAGTGGAGAAGCACCTGTACAGGCATAGATATATAGATATGTGTTGTCCAGTTAAGAGGCAGGAAAGCTAGAAAAAAAACGTGAATATATTGTTTGTTTGACAATATTAATTACTCCTAAAATAAAAATTGAAAATTCTGGAAATATTGAGTAAGTCTGGTAGCATCTGTGGAGAGAGAAATAGAACTAACATTTCAACTCAAGGAACTTGCATCAGAATGGGGAAGAGTGACTCCTAAATTCAAGATAACATTCCTACTATAACAATTCCTCCACAACCACCAATTAGCAAGGCAGATCCAAGTTACAAAGTTCATGTGTATAGAGATACAAGAGGCTTAATCCAGGTTTTGAAAAGGGAGACAGTGGTGGGTTATGAAGGAAGAATGGATAGTTTCAGTTGAAAAGCTTGGACTCACACCGGCACAAAGGGTCAAATGAACTTTTGTGTGCTGTAATTCCAATGATCAATGTTTCTGATTTATTCAAGAGTCCAGGTAGCATGCTGACAATGTACTGGTCAGAAAGTTTTAGTGAGATCGGGATGGGCAGGAGTGAAACAGTGCTTCAAGAAGCACTCATCATTCCTGCATGAATGTATTTCATGTTCCCAGTCGCAGGTCCCACTGCCCAATTCTGCCCATGTTGGGCAGGCATATTGTAAGCAAAAATAAATGTTTGAATTACATCCTCTGACACATTGCATTTGGATGACAGGGACACCCGTTAATCCTGAGGTCCTGATTTGCTAGGGTGGGGGAGTGGGTTTTACATTATTTTTCTTGGTAAGCCCTGTGCAATCACTCACAAAGCAAAAGATACAGGTTTGAGGAGGAAGCAGAATTTTCTTTTAAATTTGCTTTCTGTTTTTGTAACTAGAAGTTCGAAGACTGCTGGAAGTGGCGACAGGATTCTGCCTCTATTCAACTTCATACAGATTTCCCAGTCGAACCTGAGGAGCCTGCCTTCAATGTAATCTTGATCCTAAGGCTGAGCAATTGACCAGGGTCAAGAGCACATCTTTGTAGCAGAGTTCTGCCACCTCACATATGTAACTAATTTCCCAACTGCAGGAAATCTGGGTTGTTATATTTTGGTTAACAAAACTTGTCAATGGCCTTTATCTTCAAGCCCACTGGCTCTTGTAGCAATGTGCAGACCTAAACTTGCAGCTGCACTACTAAATAGGTATAAACAAAGAAAACAGCCTTAAAACATTTGCATTGTCTGATTCTTGCGTGTCACATGGTCTGCCAAAACTACAACTTGCAATGACATTAATTCCCAAACTACTACAGCCATAATAAAAATCTTTTGAGCTTTAGAGTTTTAAGCTATGTAATCAGCTATGCAGTATGCATTTGTGCATGTAATGTGTACCAATAATTGCAAGCAGACTTTCAATTCTGTATAATCAAGTTTTCCATTACTTCCAGTGTTTGCATTGCTACTCTCGACATGTCATGTTAGTTAAACGGAGATTTCACATAGTTCACTTGAATTAACTAAGAAAGCAAAATTTATCTAAGATCTTTGGATTAGCTCTCTATTTGATGAAGCATTGCTGATCATGGAAACTCACCAATGTAATGCAATCATTAATCAAATTTAATAATACTAAGTGTTATTCAGGGCTTGTGAGTGAAGGATGGACAAATCTGGAAGTCAAACTGAATTCAACTGCCTGGAGTTTTGCTCCTGAGGCAGGTACCCAGAGCCAGGAAATCTCACCAGCAGGATCTTCATTCCTGAAAGGGTGGGGGTGCGATTGCGGGATGGAACCGGTCACACAAATCGGAGAAGGTGATAAGGACTGAGTCAGGTTGATTAAAAGGCCCAACTCGGCTCTCTGGGACTTCGTTCCAGTTGTTTTCTGAAACATGAGGCCCTCACCCCTCACAATCCCTCACCCCCCCCCCACCACCCACTCCCCATGCCCATATATGCCAATTCATAGCCAACCACCCACCCCCTTATAGCTCCTATGAAAACTTAATGCCAACTCATGCCCTCCATGCACCTCTTTGACCTTCCACCCTCCATGCCAATTCACCCAGTATCCATCAAGGGCAGGAGCCATGCTGGGATTAAATAAAATAAAGTTCTAAGTATCTATTACACTTCACTATATGAAAATAACACTCTCATTCATGAAAGCACAGTCGATACATTTAAACTCTTTCAAGTACTTAATTCCTTATAAAACAAACATTTATGTTTATATATCCCCATCAAAGATAGAAAATCCATGAGAAACTTCTTTATGCTGTCAATCAAACTGTGAACTTACAGCACCCCCCTCACCCAATTATGATAATGAAAGATTGTGGAAAGCCGTCAAGCATTAATAATTCTATATTGATAGCCCTTAGGGTTATGTCAGCAAACAACTATTGAAGCAGTTTGCACAATTTTTTTAAACTCTCAGACGCAGACAGGCAGTTTCTTTTCAATTTTTAAGGGCAGGGGATTTAAATTACTTGACAGCTTAACAGTTGTACATAACTTATCTGCCCTTCAAGAGCATTTACACTAAAAATTCTTAACTCTCATATTGTCTTTGCTCCAAAATGGTTTCAATATGGGGGTGGGACTTCCAGATTTGGTGTCTATCTGTCAGGTCTGATACACAGTGGAGCCTGCACAACTCCATGAAAATCCAGGTCTATGGTTGCATCCATCTCACCCCTCTATGGGCTAACTTTGAAACCATGAGGGGTGTAAAAAAAAAGCCTGATATGGGCAGAAATTAAGAATTAATTAAGAATAAAAATCCTCAGCACTTCACTTTGGGAGATGTAAGAAGGTTAAGAAAAAATGCTTGTTCTGATCAATAATAGTAAAATGTATATTGGAGGGGGAATTGTATAAAAATACTTAGTGCGACAATGTCTATATCCTCTGCATTCTTTTTAAGCTAAGCACATAGTGAGGGGGTGCTCCTAAGATTTTGCCACTGCCAGGATTTTATTCATTTCATGGTCCCGGTTTTTATTTTGGAATAAGTACCCATGTGACTATTCCCATGATAAAATAACTTGCCTGATAAATGAATTAAAATGTTTCCTTTGATAAGTTTCTAATAGAGAGGCTTAAAATGTATAAAATAGAACCTTCTAAATCTTTGTTACAATGAGCAATTTGGATCAGAAAGTACCTAATGGCTTAACAGCACAATTTCACAGACATAATGCGGTATGATATATATTTTTTAAATAATGTAATGAGGCATTCAGACAGGAATGGACAATTAAACTTCTCTGTGTAATCAATCTAATGCTGTGACTCATAAATTCCAAGCTACCCAATCTGATCATGATATATCTACAGTAAATTACAAAAACTTGAAGCTATCTGCAGAATTCAGAAGTATTCACAATCTTTTTGCAAACCTGATACAACAGTTATCCACATTTTAATCAGAAGCATGGAACAATAGATAATTGGAGATGGAAAAGTTACACATCGATATTATGGATGGGCACTTTGAGGATTTCAGAAAACAAAGCTGCAAAGTGATTATGTAATAAAGTAATCCAAACGACAAGATTATGATATTTGCTCTTACCTGCCTCTCTTTGCAACTGATACTACAACAATATATGGAATCCTACTTCCTCATGTATAGGCATACTTTGGAAACATTTTATTTCCTAATCCCGTTATAGGCCTTTTCCCCTTTCCTATTCCATTCAACAGCAAAAGTGCTAGGAAGGCCACCTTATTGCACAAATTAAAAGCACTATTCTATATTGATGACTAGAAATCATGTGTGCGTAACCTGAGTTAAATCTGCTCTACTTCCAATCTGAAATGTTCTGCCTCCACTCAACAGTCAGGATTTAATGGAGCCTGCTGCAGTGGCATGATGGTGGGGTTGAAGGGGCGGGAGTGGTGGCGGGGAAATCAGGCAGCAGTGCCCGCTTCTAACTCCTGGCATAGGGAAAGCGGTCCCCAATTTAGTGGACGTCCGAAAGGGTCCAACACAGGAATCTCACCCAGTAACAGCAAGATGTCAATCAACCTCATACGTCACTTGAAGCCAATTATTCCTGGGGCCTCTGAAATTTAATGGTGGCTCAGGAAGTTTTCAGGATTCGCATGGGTCTCCCGTGGCTCCCGAAGGCTGACCAGAACCATGTTGGGCTTACCAGCGGCCTACCGTGAGGTCCCTCGTTCACAAACTCTCAATGCCCGATCGAGGGACCTGGCATCAAGGAGGGGGGTCAGCCATTGAAAGCTACCACCCTGTCCTTGCATCCGGCTGCAGCCCCCCCACCCCACCCCACCACACCCCCAACCACATCAGCAACTTTTTCTCAATAACCCCCATTCCCAACCAATCCCATATTCAGCCCGACTAACCTGTCTCAGGGATCCAGCGATGATCCCTGATGAAGGCCTCAGAGCATTACCGGCAGCAGCTACTGCTCCCACTGGCACTGCCTGCAATGGAGAGCTGCCATCCTCTGATTAGCCAGTAGATCTTTGGGGTGGGGTTTCCACCCTCCAAGGGTCTTGATCACGTGGGAGGCCCAATGTAATTTAAGTGCAATCAGGCGTTTAACTGGACAGCAGCAGGCCTCCTGGGCAGAAATGACGTGGGGTTCCCCCACTGGTGAGGGCGGAGCCCTTTCGCTGGAACGAAATTTCACTCAATATCTCCCTTGGATTGGTGGTAGAGATTGGCAACTTGCCATGTTAAAAATGTAAGCCTGAAAATTATCACTCGCACCATATTAGAGGTTGGCTGATCATGGGCCAATTTCTGAAGGCATTCAATGCTGCTTCAAGGCTGCCGATGGTGGAATCCCAGTTTTGGGGGGGACACCAGAGGTCTAAGTGGGGAGATGTTGGAGGGAAGGGAATCAAAGACCTCAAAGTGGAGATCAGGGGCCTGGGGTAGAAGATCAAAGGTCAGGTGGGGTGGATCAGAGATCTGGGGCAGGGCTTTCCGGACCCTTGCGCCAGCAGGATTATCCAGTCCCATCGAAGTCAACAGAGATTTGAATGGCTCGCTGCGTCCATACAAGGGGGAACTCGGCGCGGCAGGGCAGAAAAATCCCGGCCCTGGTGGGGGCAGAAATCAGAGGCCTACGGGTGGTGCAGGAGGTTTGGGAGCTTGCCTGAATGTGCAGGTTCCTCAAGTAGAGGCTGGATCTAGGAGGTAGATATCAAGAGAGTCGCCTGCTGAAATCGCCAAATCCTGGACTGGATGTAGCTGCCAGGTTTCCCCATATCTGAAGGGGTGGGGATTGTGGGGGGGTGTCTGGCTTGACCAGAGTTGAAGATAAAAACCTGAATGACAATGTGGCTTGTGGCCCTATTAACATATTTAAAGTGCCAACCAGGCTCCTTGGAGTAAATAGTCTGCTCGACCACAACCTCAGTTAAAGCTTAAAATGGGCTGCTTTTGGTCGGAAATCTGAATTTATGGTCTTTAGCCAACAAACCGCCACCCCCACCCCCACCCTTTCCCCCCACCATCCCCACCTGCCCCAAATGCAAACCTGTCCTTTTATTGGTTAAAATTCCCCCCATTGTAAGTTTTGAAAAAAAGGGAAGAATCTAACAGGGTATGGAAATTAAAACAGGGAAAGTAAACAACTGCAAATCCTGGATATCTAAAATAAAAACAGTAACATTAGGGGCAGAATTTTCTGCCTGTCGGGTGGGCGGGCCTGACCCAATCTCCGGTGGGCAAGGAGCCGATTCCCGCCGGCGAAGCGGGCCTTGCCGCCATTTTATGTGGGCAGGCCAATTAAGGCCCACCCAGTGTGGCGTCCAGCGGGAAGCGCTATGTGCTCCCTGTGCGGTCCAGGGGTGGATTCCCCAAAAGCGAGAGTGCGCTTTTTCGCACATGCGCACAAAAGAGCGCACATCTCGCTGAGGCTAAGTGCTGCCTCAGGGAGATCGCTGACACTTTTAAAAAGACTAAAAATAGAAAATAAAAAATCCTTAACTTGTCCCCCTCATGTGAGATGGGACATGTTTATAAATTACACTGAAACTTTATTGAGCTTTTTAAATCCCTACATGAAGCCTCATCCCGCCATTGGATGAGGTTTCATGGATTTTCTACTTCCTGCCGGGGCTCCTGGCCTGCCCGCCAACCTTAAGGTTGGACGGGCAGGGCCTTTAATTGTATTAATGATCCTGTCAATGGCCTCAATTGGCCATTGACAGGTCGGTGGGTGCACAGCTGATTTTGTTGTGCCCCCACCTTCCTGAAAATTTAAATGGGGCAGGGTGATGTTGGGGGTTCCGCCCCATGTCATCCTGCATCATTTTACGTGTCGGCAAGTGGGCCCCATCCCCTGTTCACTGACGGCGAGATTCAGACCTAGGACTATCGTTATTTGGGGTTGTATGCATCAGCCAATCATCTTTGCATAAAAATCCGAAACATAGATCAACATAGGGTCATTCTAATTATGAAAGCAAATATGTTGTTGGTTTACAAAGCACATCAGACAATTTGATGTCAAAGGTTTACATTGTCATGACTTAAACATGATGTATTTTAAATTTAACATTCCAAAGAACATTTTAACTGTGTTAATTGTGGAGCAACTGTTCCCTGCCAGAAATTGTGGATAATTTTGTGGCAAAAGCTGCTTTAGGAAATAAGCCAGTATGCAATATTCCCAAACTTTGACCATACCACTTTTAATCAATGCAAGCCTTTGCAGTTGGAGATTCACTGTGCCAATTTTATTCCAACTAAATTATCAAGTTAACTAATCAGTGAATAAGTACCAATGTTTGTAAAATGTCCCTGAATAATAATGGTAATAGCTTTTAAAAAAAACTGCTACCATGAACGTTGGCATTTGGTACCGTTCAATCTCTTAATCATTATCATCTCAACAATGAAAAACTGAACAACACCTTGTTCAAAAAATGTAATTCAGGCTCTTCAGATAGGTATAAATCTTACCGAGTGCTGAAAGATTTGGGTGACTGTGACTGGGGAGATTGCACTAATAGAGACTAAAATGGTGCTACAATACATGACACCAAAGCACAACTACACCATTCTCCTTGCAGTGACACTGGATGACTTTGTGATAGCATTGGTTGACAGACCAAGCATTGTTTTGCAACAGAATAGCAAATGTATTTGCAGCATCCTGATATTTAATGCGAACAGTGTTCTGTTAATAATGCCAGCCTTTTAAACTATCTCATATTTGGTTGGCTGCAGAAAAAAAAAGATCATGGAGACAACTTGTGTTTGCTGAATTAAAGCGTAAATATTTTTGGTTGTATTGCAAGCAATTAGTCCAGCTTAAATCACAACAACCTGTATTTATATACCACCTTTGGTATAGAAAAACATCTCAAGCGACTTCACAGAAGCTTTAATGCAAAATTGTCTCTCACATTTCCTACATTATAGCAGTGACTATACCTCAATGGTGCTTCAGCATTTTAGGATATTTTGTGATTGTGAAAAATGCTGTATAACTACGTCACTTCCTTTTTTATTATCAAAAAGGTAGACCAATGTGGGATAAAACACCAATATGGACATTGCATTTCAGTGGTCCTTTCCCAGGACCATCAACACACAAGTCAAATTGACACGTCCATAGTAAAACCTTTGCATTCCTAGTATGGATTTTATAGAAATTTACTATCGCAAAAATGAGAAGAAAACATATGTTCATATTTAAAGCTCCAACAATAATGTAACTTTGATTTTTTTTTTGTCGCAGCCTTAAACTTACTAGTGCTGGGGAATGTAATTTTTTTTTCACTTTTGACACCAAGTCACAGTATCAATTACTTCCAGGCCAGCTATAGCTTAACCAGATACAACGTGCAGCTCTCTCTACTCTGTTGCAATAGTGCAACGAAAAGAGCAGTCTGAAAGTTACTTTCTTTCATATTCTGCCAGGGTGGCATTGCTTTCTCCCACCCCAGCTATCCCATCGGAATCAGATTTTTAATTAGTACCAACTGGTGCCAAGTTGTGAACAGTTTTTTTTTGGTGTGAATTCAACCATTAGGTACTGGGTGAGACTGTCCATTGGAATTTTATTTAGAAGTTTTCAGCTGCCATGTAAAGAAGATTTCCCATTCTATGAGTCTGGACTGGATTCAAAGTCAGATCGCAGAGATGAAAAGACAGCATTATTGACCCAGTTTGCCATTCAGTCTCCAATTAATTAAAAAAACATGGTCTGGTATGTGTTTTGACTACAAAGGAAGTAGGCAATAAGTGAGGCAACATGCGTTCAGAGGGACAAATAGACCTGAAAGGAAAAATCTGGAAATAGCGAGACAATGAAAGAAAGTCCTCAAATTAACAAATTAAATTGAGTCTATTGAGGAGAAGAGAAAATAAACAAATCTAAAACAAAATCCAAGTTTTGGGGGGGCGGGGGGGGGCGGATTTTATGGATCCCGCATCCAGTGCAGGAAATGTGACATGTGGGGTGACCAAATTAGGTGGGAGCCAAAATTTCATTTTCCTATGTGGCGGGATGAGCCGAGAATAGGTCAAAAGTGTGGTTGCGGCGTGTTGTACCTCATACCAGCCTAGTGCGGGTTTCCGCTTGTAATACCTTTGCATGCCATGAATAGTCATGAGCATGAAGCTTTTTTATAATTACGTTTTACCTTTAAGATAAAGCCAACAGCGCCTGAGAATCATGTAGCATCCCCGTTCATGGTCATTTAAAGGTGGCGTGCACCAGCTGGCTTTGTGCAGTTGTATCTGTGGTCAGTGATTTTCTTTGCTGAATTCTGTGGCATAAGTGAAGGGAGCAGGAGAATAACAGATTTCATGGAGGCGCGGGACTGACATGGGCAAGTCAGGGTAATGGGAGGGTGTGTGAAGTGGTATATATTATATGTTGCTTGTGACTGGCTAAGGAACAGTTGCAGAACATATGTCTAAACAATAGCTTGTTTATTTTAAGAACACACTGTTTACAGATGTACAGGACTACACGTATTACTCAGTCCAAGCCATGAGCTTTCTTCTTCTGGACTCTTAGTCATGTTACTCTCTCTTATATCATCATGCGGTCAGTACTGTTTCTCCAGTCCTACACATTAACGCTTTCGGCCCTGAACACCCTAATACTCCAGTATCAGGGGCATCGAGAAGTGGAGGAGGGAAGGGCCTAGCATCCTGGGTGTGGTGGTTGGAGTTTGGTTTGTGGACAATGGAAAGAGTTATGTGGGTGAAATCCATGGACACACATGTTCTTATAACATTTCACCTTCCTCACACAGTTCAATTGCTGGTATACCTATGGGTTTCACTCACCCAATGTTCCTGCAACTTCCGGAGCAGGAGGAGAGGATGCCGTAAAGGAAGCCTCGTGCTGCTTGACAACAGAAGCTGCAGCGGCAGCAGCCGACAAAATCAAAGGGACAGGCTGGTCAAGGAAGACGTTACAGAAGACAGGCACTTGCAATTGGCAACAAAGTTATGGCCATAATGCAGACCCTCCCTTTTTGTCCAGGAGGCTCTTTTACAGACCCACCCATAGCTACAGCGTTGTCAGGTGACAGCGGGTTTCATCAATGAAATCCTTCCCCTACTGTGTGTTTCCTGCGCACACCACCAACAATTTGACCATTACTCAGACCCGCTTGGGAAATAGGAAAGGGTAAGAGAGTGGCAGTGGCACGCAATGCCGGTTACGCTGTCGGGAATGGAGCACCACCGTTAAAATTCCACCCTTTATCTGAGGAGAGAAAGCAACTTCCTGCCTGAATACTGCTATAAAAAAGGCGGTAAATCCAGTGCATTTTACAAGCATTAAATCTTCTCAAGGTCCTGACACAGTATTAACATTGTAAGGTATATAGGGGAGCCTTTCATATTGAACCTTATATGAATCACCCGATACCTGATTTTTTACATGTGCTATAAAGTCCCATCTGTTGTGAATTTACACCAGTCAATGCATCATAGAAACTTCTGACCTGGTGCTGATCCCACCACTTGACCACTGAGTTCTGTAGGGTGTGAAGCAGAAGGTTCACATCAGACTGCTAGAAATGGCTGAAGCAAATTTACTGACAATTTCAGAAAAAGGAGTTAAAATAAAACAGTAAAAAGAGGTTATGACAAATGTCAGGTATAGAAAACCATCAAAAACTACAGAGAAAAGCAGGGGAATTGAAATAAAATCTAAAGGGAAAGAGAGACTATAGAGAAGAGCTTAGCAGGTGATGTCAAAGGAACCAAAACTCTTTAATCAACAGATGAAAAGAATAGTTAAAGAATAGGGGGTAAAAGTAAACTTTTTTTGGAGTCACAGGGCATGACTGAGGTACCTCATGAACACTTTGCATCTGCCTTCACAAAGGAGGATGAAGTTAATGTCACGGTAGAAGGGGGTAGGAATAGAGAGATTAGATAAGACAAAAATTGATAGAAAGATATAGATCGGCATCACTCAACATTAATAAGGCACCCACTCCAGGTTAATGCATGATAGGCTGCTGAGGCAAGCTAGAGTGAAGGTAGCAGAAGTCATGACCGTAATCTTTCAATCGGCTTTATTTATGTGAGTGATGCCAGAAGACTGGGTGGATTGCAAATGTTACAGCCCTGCTCAAAAAAAGGGAAAGGGATAAACCTGGTAACTGTAGGCCAGCCAGTCTAACGTTAGTGGTGGAAAAACTACTACAGACCATTGTCAAGGACACAGCTGATTCCCACTTGGAGAAGCATGGGTTAATAAAGGACAAGCAGCATGTATTTGTTCAGGACAAATTGTGTCTGACTAACATTGTTGATTTGTAGAAGTAACAGAAAGGGTGAAGCAGTAGATGTTATATACATGAGCTTTCCAAAGGCTATTTTATAAAGTACCTCAGAAGAGTTATTACATTTCAATGACCTGGAAAAATTTATTAATTTTGCTTCCAATTTCCACCCCTCCATCATTTTCACATGGTCCATCTTCCCTTCTTTGACCTCTCTGTCTCAATCTCTGGTGATATACTGTCCACCAATATTCATTACAAGCCTACCGACTCCCACAGCTACCTCGACTACAGCTCCTCACACCCCGCTTCCTGTAAGGACTCCATCCCATTCTCTCAGTTCCTTTGCCTCCGTTGCATCTGTTCTGATGATGCCACTTTCAAAAACAGTTCCTCTGACATGTCTTCCTTCTTCCTTAACCGAGGTTTTCCACCCATGGTGGTTGACAGGGCCCTCAACCGTGTCCGGTCCATCTCCCGCGCATCCGCCCTCACACCTTCTTCTCCCTCCCAGAAACATGATAGAGTCCCCCTTGTCCTCACTTATCACCACACCGCCCCCCCAGCCTCCACATTCAAAGGATCATCCTCTGCCATTTCTGCCAACTCCAGCATGATGCCACCACCAAACACATCTTCCCTTCATCCCCCTGGCAGCATTCCGCAGGGATCATTCCCTCCGGGACACTGGTCGACTCCTCCATCACCCCCTATACCTCAACCCCCTCCCACAGCACCTTCCCATGCAACCGCAGGAGGAGCAACACCTGCCCCTTTACTTGCCCTCTCCTCACGTCCAAGGACCAAAACACTCCTTTCAAGTGAAGCAGCATTTCACTTGCACTTCCCTCAATTTAGTCTACTGCATTCGCTGCTCCCAATGCAGTTTCCTCTACATTGGAGGGACGAAACGCAGACTGGGTGACCACTTTGCAGAACACCTTCGGTCTGTCCACAAGCATTACCCAGACCTCCCTGTCGCTTGCCATTTCAACACACCACCCTGCTCTCAAGCCCACATGTCCGTCCTTGGCTTGCTGCATTGTTCCAGTGAAGCTCAACGCAAACTGGAGGAACAGCACCTCATCTTCCAACTAAGCACTTTACAGCCTTCCGGACTGAATATTGAGTTCAACAATTTTAGATCATGAACTCTCTCCTCCATCCCCACCCCCTTTCCGATTCCTCCCCCCTTTTTTTCCAATAATTTAAATAGATTTTTCTTCTCCCACCTATTTCCATTATTTTTAAATGTATTTCCATCCATTGTTTTATCTCTACCTTTTAGCCTTTTTTGATTTCTTCCCCCCACCCCACCCCCACTAGGGCTATCTGTACCTTGCTTGTCCTGCTTTCTACCCATAATTAGCACATTCCTTAGATAATATCACCACCTTTAACACCTCTTTGTCCTTTTGTCTGTGACATCTTTTGGTTATCTCCTCTATCCAGCTCTACTTGTCCCACCTTCCCCCCCCACCTTAAACCAGCTTATATTTCACCTCTCTTCTATGTTTACTTAGTTCTGTTGAAGGGTCATTCGGACTCGAAACATTAACTGTACTCCTCTCCGCAGATGCTTCTAGACCTGCTGAGTTTTTCCAAGTATTTTTGTTTTTGCTTTGGATTTCCAGCATCTGCAGTTTTTTGCTTTTATTTTTATTACATTCCAATTGTTGCTTTTCAAAGTCTTCAAGATAATGTTTTCTGAGTCATTTCTTATAACTCAGTTCTTTAACACTATAATCCGAAATTAACTCTGGGGTGAGTTTAGCACAGGTGGGTTGTAAGGTGAGTGTGGAACTTGTCTGCTGATGCAGAAACCAAGCCCAGACTATTTCAACTATGGGACTTCATTAAAAAACACTACAATCTCCTAGCCCCATGAAGAAATGTAGGAAACTTATCTTTCAGGGCCTCATCATGTCCTGATCCTTTTCTCAGTGACTTCAATCTAATGAAAAGCCAGAGTAGCTTCCCTGCTAATGGACTAATAATACAATTGGCACATTTAGGGAGGAAACCCAAACCCATTGGATGCTCAGAATAGATAGGTTAAAATCAAGATTGGAGTGAAGCAAATTGGACAAGGGCAGCAAAGTCACTGCATTTTGACATCCACCTGCCTGGTTCCTGCTGGGTGGGTTGGGTTAAAATCTTCACCAGGAAATGGTGAAACATCCTCTTTACATGACTGACTGCTATGAGATTGCTTTGGCCAGGCACTTGGATGGGCTGCTTTCAGCTCAGGCAATGGGATCCTCATTCACTGAACTCTAATACTACACTTTTGGGAATAAACATGATGGAAACATTTTAGTCAGGGAATGAGATTATTTGAGGTGGGGTACCTGAGGCTTCTCTTCTGTGAGCCTGCAATGATTCTAGCATGCACTTGAAGCTTGCCCAGTCACCCATTTGCTCTGGAGTTTATTTTTGCTCTGGGGAATCCCATGCTGCATACATGGGGTTAATACAAGGAAGATCAAGCCATGCCACTTTGCAGGTTTAGTTTCACATGAATTGCTTCACTTTCCCGATTCCCTGCTTTGTCATTGAAAGGCTCCTAACATGTCTCAGCTGTGCACCTCTCATCATTTGGGAATGCACATTTCATTTGGGTACCCCTTTAATTTTCCCCCCAGCGCATGCACTGACCCTCCAATTTGCCCTCAGAGCCTCCATCAGCAGAGTTTCTCCTTATTTAATTTTGTACCGTGCCATCGCTGCAGGTTGGAAGATGGTGTTGATGAGCTCTCGCTGCCAGACCAGCTTGGACCCTCCCTGTGTGATTATGGAAACCCCTCACATCATCCCAGATGAGCTTAATGTTCAGATTTCCCACTCTCCAAGACCTCTCAATTCTGCTCCTGTATTTCTTGATCCCATTGTGATTGTAGAGGATGTCCTATTGTTAGCCCCTGAGCATTTAGAGATGAATGTGCTTATGTCCCATGTGGATTTCACCCCTCCCCATCTTGAGGCCACTTGCATAGTTAGACATATACCCTGCGCCACCCCCTCCTCCCCACACAGATACCTTCGGATACCCCCATAATGTCTCTTTCCCATCTATAGACTGCAGCAGATGCCTCCCCTGGCAGAGTTTTTCATCTGCCATCCTGTATAATGCCAGAAACCCCAGGAACTGAGATGCGTGATGTTGCAACAACACTCTGCTCACAACATGCTGGGCACAACAGAGACAGGACTGACATGTCCTCCCCCTCCCTGGACTGGGACAAGGAGAGTCTTTGCAAGCTCAACAATGCAAACTGAGGCGCTTCTTCACTCAGCGCCCCTCCCACTCTGATCCCAGGTGGCTTATGCTATTTTGTAACACACTCCGTCCCATCCTGGTGCTGGGGACAATAACCCCTCAGCACCCTCCCACCAGCCATGTGTCTGGGTGCAACCTTCCCCACTCAACCTCCAGCAGAGCCCTTGCCCTGCAGCCCCTTCCCATGCCTCAGGCCATTCAGGCTGCCTCCTGCCCAGCACAAAGCTAGGACTTCAATCAAATGAAGGATTGAATTGATTTTTATTCCCCAGTGGACTCCTAACGCTGCAGCCCATTAAAAGCCACCCTTGCCTTACCACTGATCTGGTAAGTAGAGACTTGCCTGTGACAGCCCCCCGAAAACAATGTGGTGCTGCATGTAAAGCCTGGCGCTGATTACCACAGGCGTGATGCAAGGTAGGTGAACGAACCTTGAAGTCAGAAGCAAAGTGTAGGTTTCCTGGTGCTCATCACTTATATACCACTGAAATACATTGTTCTACTTACACGCTGACGTGCCCTGATGATCCAGTGTGGGTGGTGGGGGGAATGATTCCGGCGAGCAGTCCGTATAATGAGATGCAAACTTATTGAAATGACATTCCTGACCTGTCACGATGGGAAACGTGCCCGCCACTGAAGTCTGCAGCACACAATCACAACCTGGTTTCATGACAACTCAAAGCCAATTTCTGGCCACCTTGTGATATTTTCCGCTCCGGCCGCCATGACACCCACCACGGGCAGGAGCAGAAAATCCCGGCCTTAACCTTGATCCCAAGCACATTAAATAGTCAAGCAATGTACCAGTTTTCACAAAAGGCTAGAATTTAGGGCCAGTGTCACTTTTGTAATAAAGAAATTTTTAACCACTTAAACAAACATTGTCCTCATCAAAAATGTGCTTGGTAAATTATGTTTTCTTTGGGGCATTAGAAGACCCCTATATTATTTTTATCATGACTAAGAAAATCAAGCTTATTCTTCCTACATATGATCTGTTCTATCAAAGGCTCTCAAGCAAAGATTGTCCGAACCTTCTCCATGCTCACCAAAGTAATGGTTCTCCAGAAAGTTGATTTAAACCTCATAATTTACACTTAACATCCATCAGTAATTCCCTTCAATGGTTCCAGAGACTCGAGAATAAATGTTTTGCAACAGAATTTGACCATCTACTCTCTGCTTACCCTCACCACTTTCTTTCTTGTCCTACCCAGGTATTATACCAGGACTTTTCAAAGGTTTTAATTGCCAGAATTCATTAGTAGTCAGTTTGTCTATTTCACACATCTACTTCGCTTTGAAGGAGATAATTCTGACTAATCTTATGTATTGCTGAAGGCTTTGTTAATTTTATGCAAGTCCTGCACTCACATGTTTGCATGTAAATTATTAATTCCTTTCTTTGTTTTTGATCACGTCTCCTTTCAATCCTCCCTCCCAATGAAAGCAAATAAAATTTAGTTTCTTCCTTCAGGCAGATAGCAATGGTTCAAATAAAATGCTTTGCAATTGTAGGATATGAATTGTTCAGTATGCTTTGCAGTGGGCTGTAAATTGATATTAAGAGGTAGGAGGTTTTATTTTAAACTGAGATCAAAGCCACAAATTCAAAAGACAACTTTACCACAAATTAACTGTAAATTTATAACACCAGTATAATGGGAATTGTGGTCTTTTTTCCCATACATTGATAGAAGGTGAAATCTATAAAGCCACAGAAATATAGAAGCAAAAGGAACGCAGGAACAGTGAAAGAGGGCCAATATTATAATTGTGATTGAATTGATGTGTGCAGATACATAAGAAGGATGTTTCTGTTTCAAACTTAAAAAAATATTTAAAAATTTCATCCCTTACACACAAGGCGCAAAACAACAGAGCTCATTAACAGCTCATTGGGAAATAAGGATGTGTGACAATACCAGCTGTATGCTGTTATTGCAGCATTATTATAAAAGACTATAAAATTCTTGGATCACTAAGCAGCCAAATTTCAACAGCCATTGTAAATCACAAAGCCCATTACAGAGAGTATATATAATCCTACTGGAGTTTAGCACATAGGATTAGACACTGGGGTTTTATAAATCTGAAATGAAATAAAAGCAAATAAAAGCAGCTGTTGTTAAAATGCCATTATACCATGATAAGTGGTATGAAACTATTAACAGCTTGATGTTTTGTTTAAATGGTTTCAATCCTATTTCAAGGAGCTGAAACAATTTGACCCATTGTGAAACCGACTAAACAAGTATTTATGCATTATTAATTATACAAGTTGTTTGCTATTTGCTTTATGTAGATCGAATAATTTACTAGTTCCTATCAACATGCTAGCCAATCCCTTTGCAGCATTTATGTTTTGCTATCTTTATATTTGATGAAATCTTTGGGATTCATCCTTGATAATTTTCTGCAGAAATAAGATTGAACAAATAAAGAGGTACAGTGCTTTTAAAGAGCCCTGCAGCGAAGGTACAAGTTATGTCTTGATAGATAGTTACAACACAGAGGCTGAGATAATTAGTGCCTGAAAAGGTCCTGGCATTTCTTTTGACTAGCAGGACAGAAGCTTTTTAACTGTACGAATAGTTTATTCAAAGGTTAGAGATTTTGAGCATTTGGGCTTTCTACGATTCAGAACTGCCCATTCCTACGAATATTTAATAGTTCTGAGTTGGACAGTTCCATGTGGTCAGTCTTGTAGTTTTGACAGCATCAAAAGGGGGAAAATCAAGTCAATGAGTGGGTACTTGCTGAAAATGTAACAGTGTATGATTGATGAATGGTGTTATTAGTGTGCTACTTGATTTGCAAATTCAGGTGATTAAGAGATACATAATGAGGTTGGAATCTCGATTTATACCACTTATCCATTTACTGTCCATAAATTGCATTTCACCCTAAGCTCTCCATTATTTCTAAGATTTTGCTGCATTTGCACATTAATTGCCCATTAAATTCACCATAGAAAGTTCAGTCTAGTAATTCTATTAATTACCCTTTTGAAAAGCTTTTAATGATGGAATAATTGCAAATGAATGCTGAATAACCTCCATGGCTTGGAAAGTGAACAATTAAAACTGTGGAGACTCATTCATTCAGGTAGTGAACTGTTGTTGAGGATTTTTAAAATGTACATTTTTTTTTCCTTTCTGAATCTTATTTCCTCTTTCTTAAGCAACTCTCTTTTTTCCTTCCCTTTATTTCTCTTTTTGTACCTGATTTGACATCGAATTTACCCACTCTTCCTCCTCGCTCACTCTGCTGTTTATTTCTCAATCCTTGAATCTCATTGGTTAAGGAGGTACACTGTTGGTCTCACAATTCTCGAAGCTCCCCAGATGTGCTGTTGTCCTCATCACAGCATTATCAGTTTGCATTTCAAGCAGGTTAAGGTGCAAAACATTTTCAAGTTGAAGTGTGCAGGAAAATTCTAATAGTGTAGGCTGAGTGATGCCCCAATCCAGCAAGTTCCAGCCCAATTATGTGTTTCATTCCTCTATGTACGGACTGGTAATATACTGGCTGTGAAGAGTCTATATCAAATCTATGTTCTTAAGAATTGTGTACCATCAGCTGTGGGAGGTGACAGATATACGTGGTAGTTTGTGTTGGAAAAGAATGGCAACCCAAAACGTAATACTTCCCCTCCCGAAAGGCTCTTATCTTTCTTCCATAATGATCTTTAATCAATTTTTTATTCCAGGAAGTCAAATTTTATAAAACATATTTTCATTTTCCATTACTTAATTAACAATGTTTGGAATAATTTGACATTACCATGAGAAAGTTCAACAACAATCTGTACTACAACTGCTCCATAGTAATAGTGATGTAGTTTAGCTTAGGTAATAAGTGGCACAATTTAAAAGTTTGTCAACAGCACACTGTCAGTATAACCTTAGCACAAAGTAATTTTCAATTCAGACCGATGTTACAGTTGCAGTGAAATCCAGGTCCAAAACCTGCACTGATTCTGTGGGAAGAATTTTCCTCCCATCAGGAGGGAAACGCAGGAGCAGGCGCATGCAGGCGTGCCTCTGATCGGCGCCCCCATTCGGGGGGTTTGCCGCCATTTTACGTGGGCGGGCCATTTAAAGCCCACCCCTCAAGACGTCCGCCAGGAAGCGCTATGCGCTCCCTGTGCGGGTGGGGGGGAGGGTGGGGGGGGGTATTCCCTCAGCCGGGAGTGCGCTCTTTCGTGCATGAGCGCAAAAGGGTGCACTCATCTCCCTGAGGTTAAGTGCTATCTCAGGGAGATCAGCGCCAAATTCAAAAATGGCCAATGCACAAAATTAAAATTTCCCTGCCATGTCCCCTCATGTGACACTGTCATGTGAGTTGGGAAATGTCCATCACTTTCATTCAAACTTTTATTAAATTTTTAAAAACCTACATGAAACTTTGTCCCGCCCGTGGATGAGGTTTCAAGCTTTTTCTGAAGCCCGCCAAGGTTCCCGGCCTACCCGCCAACCTTAATGTTGGACAGGCAGGTCCATTAACTAGCTCAATTACTTTTTAAATTGTCTCAATTGGCCATTGACAGGTCGGCGGGCGCACAGCCGATTCAGCTGGGCCCCCGCCGACCTGAAAATTGAAGTGACGCGGGGTGACGTCAGGAGTTCATCCTGTGTCGTTTCACGTGTTGGTGAGCAGGCCCCGCCGCCCGATCACTGGCCTCAATATCCTGGCCTGTGTGTCAGTGCAGCATGTAAGACTCAAATTAGGTTCGTCTTATATAGCTGAGGTTTGAAATTACCTGAAATGTGCCCAGTGTTGCTATGCATGGACACAACTTTCTCCTGAGCAGAATAGACTAGTACTTGTAATATAACAGCTGAATAAGTGAACATCTGCCAGTTATGCTTTCCAACAAGAGAGAATCTAACCATTGCTCCTTGCCGTTCAATAGCATTACTATCGCTGAATCCCCACCATCAATGTCCTGGGAGTTACCATTGACCAGAAACTGAACTGGACCAGTCATATAAATGCTGTGGCTACAAGAGCAGATCAGAGGCTAGGAATAGTGCGATGAGTCACTCACCACCTAGCTCCACAAAGCATGTCCACTATTTATAAGGCACAAAGCAGGAGTGTGATGGAATACTCCCCACTTGCCTGGATGAGTGCAGCTCCCACAACACTGAAGAAGCTTGACACTGTCCAGGACAAAGCAGCCTGCTTGACTGACACCACATCCACAATCATTCACTCCCTCCACTACCAAAGCACAGGAGCAGTAGTGTGTACCATCTACAAGATGCACTGCAGGAATTCAGCAAGGCTCCTTACTCAATACCTTCCAAACCCACGACCACTACCATCTAGAAGGACAAGGGCAGCAGATAGGTGGTAACACTACCACCTGGAAGTTCTCCTTAAAGCCACTCACCATTCTGATTTGGAAATACATCGCCATTCCTTCACTGTCGCTGGGTTAAAATCCTGGACCTTCCTCCCTAACAGCACTGTGGGTGTACCAACAGCACATGGACTGCAGCGGTTCAAGAAGGAAGCTCACCATCACCTTCTCAAGGGCAACTAGGGATAGGCAAAATGCTGGCCCAACCAGCGAAGCCCACATCCCATGAATGAACAAAAAAAAACCATTATCATCTGATGCCTCACATCCTTATTGTGCTTGGGAATTAATGCAATAAACCTCTGCTACCTGAGATGGCATTATCAAATAAACAAATTATATGAGCAAAGAGTATGAGCCAATCTAAAATTGAACTGAGGGGCATCATTGTAAATCTGTCAAATACTAGTTAACTGACTTCAAGCTTATGTTATGTTTTTCTACATTACAATAGTGACTGCACTTCAAAAAGTACTTCACTTGCTGTAAAGCATATTGGAGCATCCTAAGATTATGAAAGGCACTAAATAAATGCAAGTTCTTTCTTGCTAATGACCCATATTTGGGTTTTGAATATTACAGCTTGCTTGAAGGCTGAAGTTGCAAATGTCAACTATCTCAATTTTCGCAACTAATCTGTTTGTCATCAATCCAACCTCAGCTAATCCTATTCATTCATTATTGTTTCAATCCTGCATTTTTTAAAAACCTTCAGCAAGTCAATAGTTAATTCTTACAAAATATAATAAACATTTCTTTGAGTACATTCTATCACATATATGTTGTTATTATAGGCACTTGTAAGAACTTGTTAATAGACTACTAATTAAAATTTAGTCCTCAGTACTCACCAACATTTTTTTGCTAGCAGAAATATGCATTGTATCATGTAACTGTAGATACCAGTAATACAGCCCTGCCTTCCACAACTTAACAACTTTTAGCTAATCTCCATTAAACAGTCATCAATTATGACATGCATATTAAGTCTGAAAAAGACTTTAATGGAAAATTTACTTCAGGAAATAAACAAAGCTATTTGACAATTAACTTAGCTCTGCAATAACTCCAGCAGTATCTATTAATTGCATTGCCAAAGAATGCATCTTTTCCATCTTCTTAAGACTTGTAAAAAAAATCAAACTTTTGTGTTTGATGCATTCCTTTTCAATGAACCTAGATTGTGCTGTCAGCAGCAATTGAATAGTGTTCATTACACTCACAGCTCTCCACAGAATTTTGTGGACTTTTGCACAACTTAGAGTCATCAAGAGTCAAAAACAGCACAATGCCCTCTATAGGGCTTATGGGACATTTATAAACAGGGCAAGTATTATTTTGACCAATGAAATTGAAGAATCCAGACTGAGACATGCAGAGTCTAATTCAGCAAGTGTAAGTTTGAATTCAATATGTGTTCATGTACTTAAGTAGAATAAAGAGGGAAGAAAGATGGGATTATAAGAGAGATACAGAGAGATTCAGAGAACAAGAGAAAAAAGCCGGAAACCAAATCTCCAAAAAATAAGTAAATTTTTAATGCCAGAGACGCTGTTTGATCGTCATTAAGAATTATCATGCCGTTAAAAATGTATTTACATTTGAAATGGACAAGCCCAATTTATTTCTGGCATATTCAGTGGTTATTTAAAGGGTGAGCACTGCATCTTCACACCTTTCATATGCTTGAATATTAAATATTTTGGTGAAGTACTGGTGTAGATTTACATGTTTAACTATGTATATGCGGATAATAGACGTTGCTGTCAAATTTAATCCTTAATAATAGTGAGCATAGTTAGCCACATTGTGATTCCTACCATAAAATCTGGGCCAATATTTTTTGTGAGGATAAGCATTATATTTTCACAGCCCATAATTTGAAAGGAAGAAACTAATGACACTGGAGCCAAACAATGAAATTCAGTAGTCCTTTGAGAATAAGGACCATCATTAGATTTGGTTATGAAGAATTATTAAGCCTTTTCTGAAAGCTTTAATGGATGAATGAAGACCAAGTGGGTTGTGGGTTCCTTCTCTAGTTTATATGGAACTAGTAGATTATTTTGGTGTGGATTAGCAATGCTGCTGTTGATCTCAACTTCTGGCTGAGTGAGAATCAGAACATATCACGTATAAGTTGAAAGTCTATTCCTGTAAGGTGCCCAGCAGCCTCAGTGGAAAATGCGCTTGTGTGGATATTAGAATTAAATTGGAAGTGATGCTTGCCACATTTGAATAAGGTGCTCACACATTAAGAGCAATCACTCAGACAAGGTGCCGCTGGGAAAACAGTATTCATCTAACAGTAACCCATCTTTAGGAGAGTAAAGCTAATTAATTAATATCTGTATACTCCTGTTTTATTTACTCCTCTTTTATTTCCATTGGCAAGTTCCATTTAACCAGTTGGCACCAATGATATTATTGGTCACCTGCTTTGGAGCTGAGACCATGGGCAGAATCATCCCAGATTTGAACAATGTGAAGTAGCAGACGGGAAAGAATTATTTTACCCTTCGGCCTCAATGGCAGGTTTTCGCACCATTTTGTCCCATTCCTGCCTCATTAATTATGCAGCCACAGGAAACATGCTGTCTCACTGGTGGGCAGCCTCCGATTGGCCCACCGCTTCCTCATGCAGGGCGCCATATTTAAACTGCAGCCGCGGGCACTCTTCTCAATGCTTGCAGCCCAGGGCTACTCCGCTGAAGACACGGCCCCAGTAGCCAAGAAGAATGCAGCCCCCCCCCACCCAGGTCAGTGACACATTCCTTGGATAACGTGGATAGGCCTGCCGTGATGTAATCTGCCCCCACTCTGGCCACAGGCGGCCCATCAGTCTCACCGCTCTGGTTTGGAACACAGTGGCAGATGTGGTCAATGCCAATGCTTTACACAAGATGGCGGCCATCCAGTGCAGAATACAGGTGAATGGTCTCACCTCTGCCATGAGGATAGGTCAGCCATCTTATCACACTAAACTCACACACTCACAAGGCCATCACACATTCACTGGCATCTCACTCACTGTCAGCTCAAGGGACATCACCACTCATTCCCTCACACACACCCTCACACCTCCATCTAGCCACATCTCCTCTGGAGAAAGCCTCCTCAGCCCGAACCATCTTGAGGCCCCTTCCCCTGTACAGCCCTCACCCTGCAGCCTCTTCCCTTGTCTGAGGTCGCTTCTCACCCTTCTGCATGCAAGCCGTAGCCCTGCAGATGTTGAAAATCCACTCCTGCTTCACGCTGGCCTGGTGGGTAGAGAGCTGCCCGTGAGCCCACCTAAAAGTGATGTGGCGCTGCCTGTGAAGCCTGGCGCTGATGACCGCGAGTGCTACCTGAAGCAAGGTAGGCAGACAAATCTCAACGTCCCGAACGAAGTGCAACTCGCCAGGTGCATGTCGCTTATGTACAATTGCGAAGCACATCGGCGTGAATACCCAGATGATCCAGCAGGCGGGGATGATTCTGGCGAGCAGGGCTTATAATGAGACGTGAAAGTATTGAAATTAGGTTCCCGACATGCGGTGATGGGAAACGCAGCCCGCCATTGACGGATGGAGCGGACAATCGCAAACTAGTTTCACAATAACATGAATCTGATTTTTTGGCCGTCTCGCCATATTGTTCCCTCCCTGCCCGCCATGATGTCCGATGCCAATAGGCCGGAAAATTCCGGTCTATGCCCCTCAAAAGGGTAAGATTTCATCTAATTGCAGCAAGGTGATTAATAGATAACAATGACATGAGTATGGCACCTTCTCCCAATGTAATGAAACTGAATCAACATTCAAAATGAATGCAATGTTAAGTTACAAATGGTATGTTTACAGATAATTTAGCTCTATAGCAGTGTAACTCTCCTGAGTCAGCAATGCTCCAGGAGTCCATCTCTGCTGATATCTATTCAAGTTCAATTCGACTTGACTCATTAATTCCTCCAAGGCTATGAGTTCCCCAATCGTATCATCAATATTTAAAGAATACAGGTTAAAAATAGAAGAAAGACAGCAACCACCAAAAAGATAAATGCCATCATCATTCTCAGTAACTGTTACAAGTCTTTCAAATAGAGGGTTGATGACTGGATACTTGTAGATAGTGGAGCCTTGATCCTCTACACAGTCAGCACAATATCATAAGAAACTTCAGATTGCAAAAAAAAGATATGTCACCCATTGGAGCTTACCTCTCTTATATAAACCAATTAACTTACTACATCTAACTGCATTTTGCAAAATCTCAATTTGCTGTATCTTTATGGCCTTATTTCATAGATTATTCCAAATATTTATCATTGTTTCAGATTATTTTTCCTAATTTGATTTTCAAAGTTCACATTTATGCATTATAGTTCTTTCTTCTTGCTTTGTTTTAAAGTAATTATCATAGTTGAGTTTGTCAGTACCATTTAATCTTTCACTAGCAGATTTGCTGTGATGCTACACATGGCACATTAGGGGATAAGCTGTTTGCTGCTACATAACGTACAAATATTAAGGTCACTGATTTATGGTGGTTTCATAATTAAAATCATGTTTTTTATTACCCAGTATTGTGGAATTGTTCAAGTGATTGTGTGATTATGTTTATATTTTCATGGAGGTTATGAATCAGTGGCCTTAATTGTTATTGAATGCATGTTTAGCTATATAATTTTTGTCACTTCTCCATTTTCAGAATCCAAATGAAGATTCTGCAAATTTTATATAGGAGCCATGTTGGAATATTAAGGGAAGGGTGATGCATTTCTCACAACATTGGTTAATTGGTACAGAGGTGTGGGAGCAGTGGAAGGGTGGTTAAATATTATGGGATGAGTGGAGATTTGTTGGGCTGTGGGGGATTGGAAAGTTGGATCCTTGGTTGCTGGGTCAGTCTGGGGTCTGGCAATGCTCAACATGATGTGTTGTGATTATGGTGGGAAATGGTGGGAAGGTCATAATGGGCTGTACAGTGGCAATGGAATATCATTGGGATGAGCAAACACTGAGATGGCAGTAATTACATTGCATGACAGCACTGGGGAGAGTAATCTTGTGGGTTAGGGACAGCAGGAAGATGTTTGCATGGGGCTACTAAGTAAAATGCTATGACCTGGAAACAGGCTGCCGGTGTTTCAAATTGTACACTGCACTCTCAGCATCTTAACAAAAGTAACGTTCCTCAGGGTAGTGTCCTAGGCCCAACCATCTTCAGCTGCTTCATCAATGACCTTCCCTCTATCAGAAGATCAGAAGTGGGGATGTTCACTGATACATGCACAATGCTCAACACCATTCGCGATGACTCAGACACTGAAACAGTTTGTGCCCATATGCATAAGACCTGGACAACATTCAGACTTGGACTGATAAACGACAGTAACATTAGAACAAGAGAGAATCTAACCATCTCCCCTTAATATTCATTACCATCGCTGAATCCCCCATTGTCAACATACTGGGGGTTACCATTTACCAGAAACTGAACTGGACCAAATACTGTGGCTACAAAAGCAGATCAGAGGCTGTGGCAAGTAACTCACCTCCTGACACCCTAAAGCCTGTCCACCATCTACAAGGCACAAGTCAGGAGTGTGATGGAATACTCTCCACTTACCTGGATGAGTGCAGCTCCATCAACACTCAAAAACTTGACCCCATCCAGGGCAAAGTAGCCCGCTTGATTGGCATCCCATCCTCCACCCTCAATATTCACTTCCCCCACCACTGATGCACAGTGGCAGCAGTATGTATCATCTACAAAATGTAATGCAGCAACTCATTAAAACTCCTTCAACAGCACTTTCCAAACCTGTGACCTCTACCGCCTAGAAGGACAAGGGCAGCAGGAGCATGGAAACACCATCACCAGCAAGTTTCCCTCCAAGCCACACACCACCCTGACTTGGAACTATATCGCCATTCCTTCACTGTTGCTGGGTCAAAATCCTGGAACTCCCTTACTGTGGATATATCTGATTCAGATGGGCTGCAATGGTTCAAGAAGGTGATTGACCACCACCTTCTAAAGGGCCTTAGGGGATGGGCAATAAATGCTGGCCTATCCATTAATGCCCATATCCCATGAAAGAATTTTTAAAAAACTAAAGTCAGTTACAATTATGTGGACAAGGATTTTTGTTAGGGTTGGTCTTATGTCTAAAAAAGGCACATATTAAAAGGAATGGTTGGAGGACTGGTGGGAGTGTCATGACCACAGATCCTATCCCCGACTTATTTATGGACATACGTGTTTTTTATAAAAAAAAGGATATACAAGCAAAAGCTGGCTGAGACTGTAAGGTAACTACTTGATGGAAAATTCCAACGTGGATTATTTCATCAACTAGTTCAGACAGAAAGGAATGTCACACCTTAAAGGTGTGACATGGCCTACTTCAGACAGAGGCACTTCAAAGAAAAATATACAATGCAAACTGAACTGTAACCTCCAGTGGTTGCAGAGATAATGGAAAATGATTACTATCCCAGTTGAAACCAGAACCTGGTTGAATTATATCCTAGACTGTGAACATGAACTGAGTTGAAAAGTAAACAGACCTGGGTAAAAGACATGTTTGTTTTTCCTTTCCAGGAATACACAATGAAAGGGGTTTACCAAAGCCCACTGTACCCTAGTTCTATGTGTTGGTCTGGTGTTCTAGTTTTAGTTCTAGTTCTGGTGTTCACAGGCTAGTATGCAGGTACTGCAAGTAATTAGGAAAGCTAATAGAATGTTTAATTTATTGTGAGGGGAATTGAATACAAAAGTAAGAAGGTTATGCTTCAGTTATACAGAGCACTAGTGAGACCATGTCTGGAGTATTGTGTACAGTATAGGTCATCTTCTTTAAGGAAGGGTGTAAATGCGTTGAAAGCAGTTCAGAGGTTTACCAGACTAATACCTGGAATGGGCAGGTTGTCTTATGAGAAAAGGTTTGACAGGCTAGGCTTGTATCTGCTGGTACTTAGAAGTGTAAGAGGTGACTTGATTGAAACATATAGGGTCCTGAGAGGACTTGACAGGGTGGATGTGGAGATGATGTTTCTTCTTGTGGGAGAATCAAGAACTAGGGGTCACTGTTTAAAAATAAGGGGTCGCTCATTTAAAATGGAAATGAGTTCTCTCAGAAGGTCATGAGTCTTTGGAACTCTCTTCCTGAAAAGGCAGTGGAAGCAGAGTCTTTGAATATTTTTAAGGCGGAGGTGGATAGATTCTTGATAAGCAAGGGGGTGATAGGTTATCAGGGGATAGGCGGGATGCAGATTTGAGGTTACTATCATTTCAGCCATGACCTTATGAAATGGCAGAGCAGGCTTAAGGGGCTGCATGACCTACTCCTGCTCCTTGTTCATATGTATGCTGGTATATATGTTTGTATGTATGTTCTGTTCTTGCGTGTGTGTGTGCTGTGAAAGTCACAGCTGAAGAACACCAACTGGGCATCCCTGTGTTTGCAGGTAAAAAACATTCATTCTCTCTGATTGATGGAAGCAAATCACAAGTCAGAAAAGCTATAGTCAAAAAGGAAACAGGACAACTCCTTTCAGTTACCTTGCAGAACCAAGAGTCTCATTTCTAATCTATATATGTATTTGTGTTTTTATTATTTTTCTACGCATTTAGTAACTAATAAACTCACTCTTTCTTTGACTCAAGACAGCCTGGTTAAATTGGCTCCTTTTAAAACATAAATACATTTGGAATGGGAAAAGGTATCCATGAGGGAAGGGACCCATTTTAAATTAACCATCGGAGGGATTTGAATGAAGAAAGGGAGTCATTTCATCCCTCCTCACCCAGGAGCATAACAATTTGGGGTGCCTCCTCTGGTAACATAAGAAATTGGGGGAATCTTGCCTGGGGACCGGTCGGAATAGGAGCAAGGAGTGATAATGGGAGGTTTGGGTAGATAGGGGTACCAGGAAGGAGAATGAAGCCTGTCAGCCTTCGATAAATCCTCTGTCTCCCAAAATGTTTTAGCACTGCATGAGCCAGGGAGTCCAATGTTAATTGAAGTCCATGTTTTTTACAGTGTAAATGCTGTACATATTTTAAAAGATGCTTTTGGGAGGGAAATGAATTATTGGGGGCTTCATCATTTTAGGGCTAGATAATCAATTTCATGAATTTGGCTCCCAAAGGTAGGGAAGCTTCATTTTGTTGACCCTGACTACAAATGTAAGTTACGATAGGCACATTTACTTTTTGTACTCTGTGTTTCACAAAATGTCATCAACAGGTTCCCAGTCATGACTGCTCCTGAGGCTTTTTTACTGTGTACCCAGGGGAAAAGATGCAGCAGATATAGGGAATCTGAACAAAGAAATGGAAAATTCTGGAAATATTCAGCAGGCCAGGCAGCATCTGTGGGGAGAGAAAGAAAGTTACCATTTCAGGTCGATGACTGTCATCAGAGCCATAAACCCATTCAGTACCTTAGCTACACCTTCTGTCTCCACAAGAACCCTCCTGCATTTGGATATTTTCACATTTGATCTTTCCTTGTCCCTTTCCATAACTATTCTAAAACTAATAACATTGCGATTACTGATTCCTATTTGCTCTTTGAATCATGTTCCACTTCATTACCTAGAACCAGATCCAGCATTGCTTTCTTCCAGATTGGGCTGGAAACATGCTGATTAGGAAAGCTACCTGGTACACATTGGAGGGAATCTATCCCTTTCTGCCCTTTAGATTGTTATTTTCTCAAGCTACAATAAGATTATTAGGAACCAGGATAATAATAATGAATAGTGAATGTAGATTTCAAAATAAATCATTTTGCTTGACCAACCTCATCAAGTTCTTTGAAAAGGCAACGGAGACAGTAGACAAGGGCAATATAGTAGATGCAATATAACTAGAATTCCAAAAGACCTTCAATATGGTATCATATAAAAGACAAATGAATAGACTACTAATTAATATATTGTAGGTAGGGATGCTTCCAAAAGGTTTTCCTTAATAGTTTCCTACTGGACTAAAGCTGAAGTTTTATTAATCTTTCTTCATTTCTCACCCCTCTTAGCTTCCTTGTGCTTTTCATGGCCATTTCGGATTGAAGTATAGCTTTTTAAAAGCAATTGTAATGTCATGAAAGAAATGTGTCACTGTGCAGGGAATTATGTTTCAAAATTGGGTTTCAGGAATTCATAGAAGTCTTGCAAGGTAAATAGTACCTTTCATTGCATGTGCATCAAATTCAAGAAAGGATGACTAATAACCTCTGTGGGGGAGGGGATGGGAGGGCAGGTGGGTGGATCACATGTACATAAATACATACCAACAAAATGTGACCAAAGGAACCTCCTTAATAAAAGAGGAAGGCCCTGGCAGTACTGTTCTGCACTGAGCAGTGATGGATAAACATCAGAGAAGGGTTTGAGGAAAAAAACGAGGAAACAATTCAGGAAGGTCAGTGGAGCAAAATATTTACAAGATGTAGCCTAAAAATGATGGCTGGCCGGGGATGGAAACAGCAAAAATAAAATGAAAGTGGTATAAAGAAACAATTGCAGTTAAGTATTGGTAGACGATCAGTGCAATAAAATTGCAGTGGAGAACAGAGCACACAAAAAGAAAGAGAGCAGGATCCAGTGGGAAGGGGAGAGTAATTCAAAATTACGGATCAAATTTAAAGAAAATGTCAAGATTAAATAAAAAATGTAAAGTGGGAAAAAAGTCCAGGAGGAGGAAGCAGAAGATAAGTTCAGTGGAATATTTCATAGAAAGCAATGTAAGGGAAAGTGATTTTTTTTAAAGTAAGAAGTAGAACAAAGAATGAGCAACAATCCCTAACTGGCTGTTCATAGGGGCATAAAAGAAGTCAAACTGATTTACTGCTAGCGGTGCCCCAATCTGCCCCTTCCTCATACTCTGAAGAACCAAATCCTTTCCTGAGCATAAACAACATAATTACTTATATAAAAAAATGAGGATTTGTGGCATAAAACCATGTAATGTGTATGAGGCTCCATGCTAATGTAACTGGTTATTACACCAATGTGCCGCACTGATCTGGTAAAGTAGTGTGAAATTATTTTGGCTAATATTCATTGCAACTGTTTTGAATTGATTCAGAACATGGGAATCCAGTTGACGCAGCTCATGGTTTCAAGTACAAATCCAAGCTGGATGGGTTGCACCTCAACAGTGCTTGGGATCAATGTTGTCAATATCAGGGTGGTGTGCTAGTGCTCTCGGGAGAGGGTTAAACTAACTTTGCTTGGGAATCTGAGCACCAATTTGGAAGGGAGACAAGCTGTTGTCAGAGTGGCTGAGTTGTATTATTAATGATAGAGTTGATCTGCAGACACTTCTTGGGTGGAAACATTAAGTTTATTTACAATATACTCAACAGCTTTCAACTCACACTCTACCTCTGCATTGACTGCTCAGGTGGCCTGTGCTACTCTCCTATTGGTTACTAAAGGTCATGTTACCTTCTTTAACAAGTATTATTCTTAAAGGTACATTACACACTCAACAAAAACATAAATACTACATTGCTCCCACATTAACTTGGCTATACATATTATATTTATAAGTTTTTTTAAGACAACATAATATTTACACTGGGTAAGGAATGTACAAGTTCAATATTTCAGGTGGTTTCCTGGTACATGTGGAATGCCGCAGTGCCACAACTTCAGATTCTTTGTCAGGAACATCCTTTTCCAGATTTGCCTGAACATCAGGTGTTAACCAATTTCGCCCTAGAAGGCTTGTTCCTCTGCCTCTCAATACCAACACTGGTAGCTTTGCCGATTGCTTTCCATAATGGACAGTTCCTTTGCTTACGCCTTTTACTTGTATGTCTTCACCAGTGTGCGTTTTGAGCTTGGCTGCTGTTCCTTCTAAACCTAATTGATGTTCACCATTATTCAGATATCTTTTGCTATGTGCCCCAATTACTGTAGTGGAAGCTTCCACATCCACTTCTATTCTAACAGGTTTGCCATTTACTTTCAGCGTGACAAATATTGATTCTGACTCTCCAAAGTTCAGATTAAACAATGAGCAAGTGCCTGAATTTGTTGTTTCAGGCTCTTTTACATTGTAGATTTCATGGGCCTTCTTCCTGTGTTTATAAGCCTGCTTGAATCTTTCCTTACATTTCCTCATTACATGCCCATTTCTGTGATAATCATTTTTTAAAACTGCCAATCGCTAAAAGACTGCTTGTTTCCACCTCTGTTAAAATTATTCGTTGATTTCAGTGCTAAGTTATTTTTCTTTATACTTCAGCCAGCGGGGGCTGTCTCTCGTTTCTTAGCAGAGTCTTGCATTTTCGCGCCCTTTTCAACTGGGGTTTGTCACCCAATGCAGAGGACAGCAGCATTTTGCGCAGTCTGTATTGCTTTCAAATCTCTTACTGTGCTTTCCATGGCCAGTGCTATCTCCAGCACCTTCTTGAAACCCAGATTCACTTTGGACAATAATCTTTTCTGAATAGAGTCCTCATTCACACCACACACTAAACAATCTCTGAGCATGTCATTCATAGTCATACTGAACTCACAATGTTTCATTAGCTGCTTTAGATTTGCCACATAGTATGCAATTGTCTCACCCAGGACTCTATTTCATGAATTAAGCCTGAACCTCTATATCGTGACTGAGTGCTTTGATTGAAAATGACCCTTCATTGCGTCCACCAATTCATTGAAATTCTTCAAATCTGGGGCACTGGGTGCCACCAAGCTTCGAATCAGACTGTAGGCTTTTCTCCCACAAGTACTCAAGAGGATCGCTCGCCTCTTCTCTTCCCCCATAATCTCATTCACTAGAATAAAGAATGTGAGGCATTCTATGCAATGGGGCCAATTGTCTGTAATGGTTCAAAAGGATCAATTCTCCCAAAGTGTGGCATTTTGAGAGAGAATTACTTCTTCGATTCTAACAGAGTTTTGAACCTACAGGTACAGTGCCGATCTCTTTCTTTAACTTGATTTTTTCTGTTCAATCCTGTTTTCCCTTCATCTCTAATTTGCTGTAAGGATGGCCAAGTTGTATTATTAATGATAGAGTTGATCTATCTCTTGAGTTGAAGCATTTAAGTATATGTACAATATACTCATTAGCAACTACATGTGTGCTTTCAACTCCCACCTTTTACACTGACTACAGAGGTAGCCCATGCCACTCTCCTATTGGTTACTACAGATCATGTGACATTCCTTAACAAGTATTATTCTTAAAGGTGCATTACACACTAAATAAAGCCATAATTACCACACAGACAAAGCTGGGAAAGGAATGCAGAAAATTAGTAAGTGAATATTGAAGGCAGAGGAAACAAAGAAAATAGACAGCAAAAGAGTTTGGCAATGCTTGCAATATTGGTTAAGGAAGCTATTACAGCAATAAGAAAAAAATCTGCCTGGATGCTCAATAAATGAAGTCACACAGGCTGATCCTAAGAACAATATAAGGTCAACAACAGATGGGAGTGCACTGTAACCTCCAAATAGCCAGGGAGATAGAACAGCAAATATGTAGACAAATCTTTGAGAAGTGCAAAAACAATACGGAAGTAACAGTTGGAGATGCCTATCCTGTTATTAACTGGGAGGGAATCTGTCTTTAAGGTATAGAGGTTTCAGAATTCATAAAATGTATTCAGGAGAATGCTTTTAGCCATTAAGTAGCCAGTCCAACAAAAGAAGAGACAATTCTGGACTTAGGTTTAGGGAATGAATCTGTGAAGATGGAACGAGTAATAGTGGGAGAGCGTTTTAGTGATAGTGATCATAATTCAATTAGACTTTTCAGTTATGAGAAAGGACAAAGGTAGATTAAGATTAAAAATGTATCTGAAAATACAGCATTTCCCTTGGTTTCTGTTTTTGTTTCAGATTTCCAGCATCTGCAATATTTTGCTCTTGTAAAAGATCTTGACTTGGGAAAGACTAAGTTTAATAAGCTGAAATATTATTTAGCAAAAGTTGATTGGAAACAACTGCATGAAGGTAAATCAATGTGAGAGCCGTGGGAGGCATCCAAGGAGGAAATAGTAAGGTTCAGAACTACTATGTTCTGACAAAGAAAAAGGGTGAGAATCCCAAATCTGTAGCTTCCTGGACATCAAGGTGCATTCAGCAAGGCATAAGGCAAAAAAGGGAAGTTTATGTCAGATGCTGAGAGCTTTGTAGCGCAGAAAGTCTAAAGAAAAATAGAAACTGCAGAGATGAACTTTAGAAGGAAATTAGCAAAACAAAGAGTGGGCACACAATAATATTGGCAAGCAAAGAGCAAAAGAAAAACAAAGGAGAGTAGGGCATGGTTCTTAATGCATACTTCTTATCTGCCTTTACAAAAGAGGGGAACGATGAAGGTATTGTAGTTATGGTGGAAAGTGTGAAATATTAGATGGGATAAAAATAGAGAGAGAGGAAATATTAACATGTTAATATATTTGAAGGTAGATAAATCACAAGGTCCAAATGTAACATATGCCATGCTGTTAAGAGAAGCAAGGGAAGGAACAGCAGAATCTCTGACCATTATATTCCAATGATGTCTCTCTCTACAGGCATGGTATTGGAAGACAGGAGATTGCTAACATTGTACCTTTGTTTAAAACAGTAGAAAGCAATAAATCAAGTAACTACAAGGCAGTCAGCCGTTCCTCAATGGTGGACAAATTATTCGAAAAATTCAGAGAGACAGTATTGATCGTCATTTAGAAAGGTCTACATTAATCTAGTATGGTCAGCATAGATTTATTTTTGTGATTCATTATAAGTCCACTGACTTTGATTACAATTTCTCACATGCTGCACCCTGTAAGAATTCTATCCTGTTGTGTTTAACTGTCCGATGTTTGACTGTATGTATCTGTTGACTGTTCACTGTGCTGTGCAGATAGTCAAACCTGTGGGTGAGATTACAGAGAAATTAAAAGCAAATGTTAAATATGAGAAAACAGACATTTTAAAAGCATTGAAAGAAAGCTCCTGTTAACATAAGAATCTGACGTGTGTCATCTCTGCATATCTCTGAGGTACAAAACACAATACATTCCATTCTTTCAGTTTCTTCACCTCTGTTGCATCTGTTCTGATGATGCAAATTGCCATACCAGTGCTTCTGAAATGTCCTATTTTTTTCCTCAAACAAGGATTTTCCTCCACCATGGTTAACAGGGCCCTTGAACATGTTCAACGCATTCCCTGTACTGCTCTCACCCCTTCCCCTCCTTCCAGAATTATGATAGAATTCACTTTGTCCTTACCTTTCACCCAACCAGCCTCCATATTCAATGGATCATCCTCTGCCATTTCTACCAGCTCCAACATAATGCCACCATAAACAAGTCTTCCCCTCCCCTTTCAATATTCTGAAGGGACTATGCCCTCTGTGACACCCTGATTCACTCCACCATCCCCAACACCCTGTCCTCTTTCTACAGCATCTTGTAACACCTGCTATTTTACCTCCCCTCTCCTCACCATCCAAGGTCCCAAAACTCATTCCAGGTTAAGTAGCAATTTATATGTACTTCTTTCAATTTAGTACACTCTATTCACTGCTCACAAAGTGTTCTCCTCTGCACTAGGATAGAATGCAGATTGGGTGACCACTTTGTGGCACACCTTTGCTCAATCTGCAACATGACGCTGAGCTTCCGGTGGGCTTGCTCATTTAATTCTCCACCTTGTTCTCACACTGACATCTCTGTCCTTGGCCTGCAACATCATCCAGTGAAGCTCACCACAAACTTGAAGAACAACACTTTATGTTCCAATCGTTTACAACCTTCTGGACTCAATGTTGTCTTCAACAATTTCAGATAATAATCTTTGCTACATCCACCGCCCCCCACCACCCCCCCACCTCCCCCACCGACCCCCCCCCCCCCCCCCCCCCCCCCCCTCCACGTCCCCTCCCCTCTTCAATCCCCCACTCCCCACCCCCATTTTGACTTATTTTCTTTGCAGATTTTGGTTTTAACCTAGTCTTTCTCATTCTTGCCTTTGGAGTGTTCATTATTCTGTCATTCACAACTCCCCTGGGCAAATCTTTTGTTTCTTTACTTGCCCCATTCCCACTCCCTTTGGCTCTACCCTACCAATTCTTTCATCATTTAATGTTTCTTGTTTTCCACCCTATCACACATCTTCCCTTCAGTTTTTCTCCCACCCTCCCCCATTTCACCTCCTTAAAAGTTACATTTGTAACTTTTCCCAGTTCTGATGAAAGGTTATGCTGCCAGGCATGTTGAGTATTTCCAGAATTTTCCATTTTTAGTTTTTGTTAAAGGAAGGTTGTGTATGAATAATTTGATTGAATGTTTGTGAAGGTAACATGGAGGGTTGCTAAGGGAAGCATATTTGATGTAGTCTACAAGGTAAGGCTTTGGACAATGTTCTACATGGCAGACTGATCAGAAAAGTGGAAGTTCATGAGATCCAGGGCAAAGTGCAAGGTTGGAGCCTGAGAAAAGATTGGCTAGGGTATGGTTGCTTTATTTGGTACAAAGCAGGCAGAGGGGAGATTTAATTGAAATGAGGGGCCTTTACAGAATGGATAGGAATGATATTAGTTGTCAAGTCAATAACGAAGGGATGCTGATGTAAAATAATTGGTACAAGAATTAGAAAGGAGTTTAGGAGAAATTCTTCCAGTGGTTGATGGAGATCTGAAACTCACCATTGAAAAGAGATCGAAACCAGCATTGCATTTAAAAAGTATTTGAATATGCAGTTGGAGTGCTGTAAACTACAAGATTATAGAACAAGAGCTGATAGGTGAAATTAAGCTGAATAACTTTTTTTCTCCCTAATGGACTGAATAGCCTGCTTCTATGCCTTACATTTCTATGGTGTTCAACCCTAAAAAAAAGCACAACAAATTGTTGAACACTGCAAATAAAATCCTCTTGATGAAGTAAATTTAGTAGAATTACAGTTTCCACCTTCATGAAATACAGCCTAGTCAGTTTTACAGAATTCAGTAACATCCATTTAACTTTATGATATAGTACTATTCATACCAGACATATGTATTTTATGAGAGAAGTTCATAATGTGTTGCAATGTTAATAATACAATAAATATTCAAAGGAACTTGTTTTTCATATTTTAAAAGTTTATTCATATGCTATTCTGTAGACCACCAACTAGGGGATGTAAATACAAGAGGCAACTTGCAGGGAAATTACAGAGAGATTCAAAAACCATAGAGTAACAACAATGGGGAATTTCAATTATCCTAATAAAGGCTGGCATAGTAATAATGCAAAAGACAGACAATTTGTAAAGTGTGTTCAGGAAAATTTCCTTGATCAGTATGTTTCCGGCTCAGTGAGGGAGGATGAATTGCTGGTCTGGTTCTGGAGAATGAGGTGAGTCAAACAGATCAAGGGTCAGCTGTGGATCTTTCATTTAATAGTGATCTTAATATCACAAGGTTTAGGTTAGCTATGAAAAAAGACATGGATTAATCTAAATTAGCTTTATTAAATTGGATAATGGACCTTTTTCAGTGAGGTGAGAATGGATTTGTTCCAGGTTGGTTGAAATCAAATATTGGGAGACAAAACTGTAATGGAACAATAGGCTGCCTTTACAGAGGAAATGGTTTGGATACAGTTGAGGTACATTCCCACAAGAGGGAAAAGTAGGACAATCATAGCCAGAGCTACTTGGAAAACAAAAGAAACAGAAAGTAAGATGAAGCAGAAAAAAGTCTGTATGACAGTTGTCAGGTCGATAATACAAGTGAGAGGGCAAGTAGAAAAGGAAATCAGAGAGGCAAAGAGAGAGTATGTCAAGATACTGTCAGCTAACATAAAAGAAAATCTAATGGATTTCTGTGAGAATATAAGTATTACAAAATTGGTAAATAAGAACTTAAAATGTTAGTAAAAGGAGTGGTCAGGCTGATTGTGGACCAGAAAATCTATGCATGGAGGCAGAGGGAATGGCTGAGGTGCTAAATGAATGCTTTGAATCTGTCTTTACCAAGGAAGAAGATACCACCACAGTCATAATGAAAGAGAAGGCAGTTGAGACATTGGAGTATTAGAGAAGCTGACGGTACTTAAAGCTGATAAGTCATCAGTACTGGGTGGGATGCATCCAAGGATGCTGAGGAATCTAAGGTTTGAAACTTTGGAGGAACTGACCATAATTTTTCAATGCTCCTTGGATAAGGGGGTCTGGTGCCAAAGGACTGGAGAACTGTAATGTTACACCCTTGTTCAAAAAAGGGTGTAAGGATAAACAAAGCAACTAAGGTCAGTCAGTTTAACCTCAGTAGCGGAAATTCTTCTCGAGAAGATAATCTGGGACAAAATTAACAGTCACTTGGACAAGTGCAGATTCATTATGCAGCCATCACACATTTGTCAAAGACAAATCACGTTTAACAAAATTGATTAAGACTTTTGATGAGCTAATAGAGACAGTTGATGAGGGCAATGTGATTGATGTGGTCTACGTGGATGTACAAAAGGTTTTTGATAAGGTGCCACATAACACTGGCAGCATGGATATGATATTGGTAGAGTAACAGGAAACAGAGAGTAGTGAATGGTTGATTTTGGATTGGAGGACGGTTTTTAGCAAGGTTCCCCAGGGGTTGCTACTAAGACCGCTGTTTTTGATGATCTATATTAATTGTTAGAGAAATTCACAAGCCTAGTTGTGAATAAGACACTGAGGCAAGGATGCTTTTGGTAGAGGTTGTTTGTTGCACAGCTTACTTCTCCAATCTAACACAATCTCCCCCAGTACTGGCTGACTCTTCTTTATATACACATCTGAGTATAATCAACTAATCACTAACCAACATCTGTTAACCTTATTACCTTAAAGTACTAGGTATTTAACATTCATCAAAAGAACCTATTAGATACAAACAGATTACCCTTCTTCAAATTAAATTGATATGCAAACAAAACTATTCATAAGAAAAATACAAAATGATAATACATCTTATCGTATTATACAATCAATCGTTTAGATACTCCACATTCTCCCTGTCTTGAAAACAAAAACAAAATTAATGAAGTTATAACGTGGAAATTTACATGTTCTTATAACCCATCATAACACAAGGCATCCCTCTTCGGGGCTGTCCAACAATTTCTTTGGACAAGCAGTTCTTTTTGTGAAAAAATCTGATAACTGGTGACTTGTGCCTACCCATTTTAGTTTTGAAATCTACTTCCTTTCCAACATCTCTTTTATACTCACAAGATCAATCCTCAACCTCTTTTCCAAGACACTCTTTGTTGAATGAACATTGCTCCAAAGTGAATGGTTATCTATTGACACATTTTTTCCCCGGTTGTCTTATGTATAGGAGTTCAATTAAAATACCTAAAAAACACATTACGATATCTGTTGCTTCTACCAGCGCGTGTCTCCACAGCTACTACTCTCTATTTTCTTTGATTCCCATGCAAACAGACAAAATTTATCATTTCTTCCTATTAAAAATGTAATGAATCATGCTGTACTCGAATAACCATCAGTAAGGTCAGCATGTAAGGCATCACTAAAAACAACTAATTTCATCTCTTTTGGGTCACTTAGGTCTGGAAATATGAGCATAGATTCTTCAGAACTTAATTTCTTCAATGTCTTATTTGCTTTTAGCACTTCCCCAGCAGTAGCATATTTCATCATGGTACTCAATTATAATACATCATAGCATGCATCCGGTTCCGTTTGGGTGCTTAACCAGTTTAATTGCCCAATTAAGCATCTTAATTGATCTGCTTCCTCCTTGGTTGTACAGTCTTCCTTTTGCAAGGATCTGACCCAATTCATTGGGATCCTATTAACATTCTCTACAAAAACAGAAAACGCTGGAAAAACTCAGCAGGTCTGATAGCAACTTTTTTTTTGATCCATTCATGGGATGTGGGCTTCGCTGGCTGGGCCAGCATTTATTGCCCATCCCTAGTTGCCCTTGAAAGGTGGTGGTGAGCTGCCTTCTTGAACCACTACAGTCCATGTGGTGTAGGTACAACCACAGTGCTGTTAGGAAGGGAGTTCCAGGATTTTGACCCAGCGACAGTGAAGGAATGGCGATGTATTTCCAAGTCAGGATGGGGATTGACTTGGAGGGGGACTTTTAGACGGTGGTGTTCCCATCTATCTGCTGCCCTTATCCTTCTAGATGGTAGTGGTCATGGGTTTGGAAAGTGCTGTTGAAGGAGCTTTGGTCAGTTCCTGCAGTGCATCTTGTAGATGGTACACACTGCTGTTACTATGCGTCAGTGGTGGAGGGAGTGAATGTTTGTGGATGTGGTGCCAACCAAGCGGCCTGCTTTTTCCGAGGCGGTGTCAAACTTCTTGAGTGTTGTGGGAGCTGCACTCATCCAGGCAAGTGGGGAGTATTCCATCACACTCCTGATTTGTGCCTTGTAGATGGTGGACAGGCTCTGGGGAGTCAGGAGGGGGTTACTCGTCATACGATTCCTAGCCTCTGACCTGTTCTTGTGGCCACAGTATTTATATGGCGAGTCCAGTTCAGATTCTGGTCAATGGTAACACCCAGGATGTTGATAGTGGGGAATTCAGTGATGGGAATGCCATTGAACATCAAGGGGCGATGGTTCGATTCTCTCTTGTTGGAAACGCTCATTGCCTGACACTTGCATAGCAGTCCAAGCCTGGATATTGTCCAGTTCTTGCTGCATTTGGACATGGACTGCTTCAGTATCTGAAGAGTCGCGAATGATGCTGAACATTGTGCAATCATCAGTGAACATCCCCACTTCTGACCTTATGATGGAAGGAAGATTTTTGATAAAGCATCTTAAGATGGTTGGGCCAAGGACACTACCCTGAGGAACTCCTGCAGTGATGTCCTGGAGCTGAGATGATTGACTTCCAACAATCACAACCCTCTTCCTTTGTGCTAGGTATGACTCCAACCAGTGGAGAGTTTTCCCACTGATTCCAATTGACTCCAGTTTTGCTAGAGCTCCTTGATGCCTCCCTCAGCAAAATGCTGCCTTGACATCAAGAGGAGTCACTCACTCAGCAATTCAGCTCTTTTGTCCATGTTTGAACCAAGGCTGTAATGAGGTCAGGAGCTGAGTGGCCCTGGCGGAACCCAAACTGAGCATCAATGAGCAGATTATTGCTAAGCAAGTGCCACTTGATAGCACTGTTGATGATTCCTTCCATTACTTTACTGATGATCGAGAGTAGACTCTCTACTCTGCTGGGGACCTCCCGAGGAGGCTGAGATGGATCATTCACTTGGCACTTCTGGCTGAAGATTGTAACAAATGTTTCAGCCTTATCTTTTGCATTGATGTGATGGGCTCCTGGATAAGGTGGTAATTGGTTGGGTTATGGATTTGTCCTGCTTTTTGTGTACAGGGCACAAAAATTGCCCCGGACAATTTTCCACATAGCTGGGTAGATGCCAGTGTTTTAGCAGTACTGGAACAGCTTGGCTGGAGGCGCGGCAAGTTCTGGAGCTCAGGTCATCAGCACTATTGCCTGAATATTGTCAGGGCCCATAGCCTTTGCAGTATCCAGTGCCTTCAGCTGTATCTTGATATCATGTAGAGTGAGTTGAATTGACTGAAGATTGGCATTGGAGGAGGATGAGGTGGATCATCCACTTGGCACTTCTGGCTGAAGATTGTAGCAAATGCTTCAGCCTTATCTTTTGCATTGACGTGCTGGGCTCTTGGATAGGGATATTTGCGGAGCCGCCTCCTCCAGTGAGTTGTTTAATTGTCCACTACCATTCACTGATGGGTGTGGCAGGACTGCAGAGCTTAGATCTGGTCTGTTGGTTGTGAGATTGCTTAGCTCTGTGTATCATTTGCTGCTTATGTTCTTTGGCATACAAGTAGTCCTGTGTTATAGCTTCACCAGGTTGACACCTCATTTTTAGGTATCCCTGGTGCTGCTCCTGGCATGCCCTCCTGCACTCTTCATTGAACCAGGGTTGATCCCCTGGCTTGATGGTAATGGTAGAGTGGGGGATATGCCAGGCCATGAGGTTACAGATTGTGTTTGAGTAAAATTCTGCTGCTGGCTGATGGCCCACAGCACCTCATGGATGCCTAGTCTTGAGTTGCTAGATCTGTTCGAAATCTATCCCATTTAGCACGGGTGGAGGGTATCCTCACTGAGAAGGCGGGACTTCATCCCCACAAGGATTGTGTGCTGGTCGTTCCTATCGATTCTGTCATGGACAGATATATCTGCAGCAGGCAGACTGTTCAGGATGAGGTCAAGTATATTTTTTCCCTCTTGTTGGTTCCCTCACCACCTGCCACAGACCCAGTCTAGCAGCTATGTCATTCAGGACTTGGCTAGGTCGGTCAGTGGTAGTGCTACTGAACCACTCTTGATGGACATGATGGACATCCATGTCCCCCACCCAGAGTACATTCTATGCCTTTGCCAACCTCAGTGTTTCCTCCAAGTGGTGCCTGATGCCATGAGACTTCATGGGGTCCGGAGTCGATATTGAGGACTCCCAGGGCAACTCCCTCCCGACTGTATACCACTGTGCCGCCACCTCTCCTGGGCCTATTCGGCCGGTGGCACAGAACATACCCAGGGATGGTGGAGTCTGGGATATTATCTGTAAGATATGATTCCATGAAATGACTATGTCAGACTGTTGCTTGACTAGCCTATGAGACAGCTCTCCCAATTTTGACACTAGCCCCCAGATGTTAATAAGGAGTACTTTGCAGGGTCGACAGGGCTGAGATTGCCGTTGTCATTTCTGGTGCCTAGGTCAATGCCAGGTAGTCCATTCCTTTCATTCCTTCCTTGTGGCTCTGTAGTGATTTGATACAACTGAGTGGCTTGCTCGGCCATTTCAGAGGGCATTTAAGAGTCAACCACATGTAGTGAACCAGATGGGTTTTTACAACAATTGACAATGGTTTCATGGTCATCATTAGACTTTAAATTTGTTTTTTTATTGAATTCAATTTCTATCATCTGTCATGGGGGATTCAAACCCAGGTCTCCAGAGCATTACTTTGGATATCTGGATTGCTAATCTAGCAACAATAACACTATGCCATTGCCTTCCCTAACTGAGTAATGTTTTGAGTCCTCTGAACAAGGGTTATATGGACTTGAAACGTTAACTCTGTTTTTCTCTCTCCACAAATGCTGTCAGATCTGCTGAGCTTTTCCAGCGTTTTCCGTTTTTATTTCAGATTTCTAGCATTCGCAGTATTTTATCGAGGTAAGAATGTTGAGTTAGGGTTATTCCCAAATCAGTCTGCCTAATGTCCAACCCTATATACTTAAAAAGCTCCAGAAGGCCAACTTCTAATTTTGAATTCCTTTATAATCTTACCCGTCACAAATTTCTCAAATGTCACAGATCCCCCACGGGGAATCATCTGTGTTCATGAAGAAAATACCTGTCAGTTTTCCTTCATTTTTAAAATTAATTTAAGGGATGTGGGCGTCACTGGCTAGGCCAGCGTTTATTGCCCATCCCTAATTGCCCTTGAGAATGTAGTGGTGAGCTGCCTTCTTGAACCGCTGCCGTTCACGTGCTATAGGTACACCCACAGTGCTGCTATGCAGGGAGTTCCAGGATTTTGACTGAGCAACAGTGAAGAAACGCGATATATTTCCAAGTCAGTATGGTGTGTGACTTGGAGGGGAACTTCTAGTGTTTGTGTTCCCATGTATCTGTTGCCCTTGTCCTTTTAGATGGTAGCAGTCATGAGTTTGGAAGGTGCTGTCTCAGGAGCCTTGGTGAGTTTCTGCAATGCATCTTGTAGATGGTACACACTGCTGCTATTGTGATCATTGGTGGTGAGAGTGAATGTTTGTGGGTGGGGTGCCAATCAAGTGAGCTGCTTTGTCCTGGATGGTGTCAAGCTTCTTGAGTATTGTTGGAGCTGCACTCATCCAGGCAACTGGAGAGTATTCCATCACACTCCTGACTTGTGCCTTGTAGATGGTGGACAGGCTTTGGGGAGTCAGGAGGTGAGTTACTCGGTGCAGGATTCCTAGCCTCTGATCTGCTCTTGTAGCCACAGTGTTTATGTTGTTCCTGGGGTATATGTGCACAAATTGTTGAAGGTAAGATGCGGTTAAGAAAGCTGTTAAAAACGCAAAAGGGATCCTGGGTTTTATAAATAGAGACAGGGAGTACAAAAGCAATGAAGTTGTGATGAACCTTTATAAAACTTTGGGTTCACCTCAACTGGAGTAGCACGTCTAATTTTGTGCACCACATTTTAGAAAGGATGCGAAGTCTTTAGAGAGGGTGCAGAAAAGATTCATAATAATGTTTTCAAGGATGAAGGATTTCATTCACTTGGATAGATTGGAGGAGTTGGAGGTGTTCTCCTTAGAGAAAGTTGAGAGGAGATTTGATAAAGGTGTTCAAAATCATGAGGCATTTCGGCAGATCAGATGCAAAGGAACCGTTCCCAGTGGTGGAAGGTTGAGAACCATAAGGCACTGATTTAAGGTGGTTGCCAAAAGAAGCAATGATGACATGAGGAAAATCCTTTTTATGTAGTGAGAGTTTCTGCTCTGGAATGCATTGCCTGAGAGTGTGGGAAGGCTGATATAATCGGGGCTTTCAAAAGAGAATTGGATAAGCAGCAAAAGAGAAAAAAAATGCCTTGGCTAAGGGAAAGGGTGGGGCTGTGGGATTAGTCAAGTTGCTCTTGCAGAGAACTAGGATGGACACAATGGGGCGAATGGCCTCCTCTTGTGTTACAACCATTCTATGATTCTATAATTCTATGATTTTGATACAGTATTTACAACGGTAAACAGGGGAAAAAAAGATAGGTATGGCTACATTTTCAACTTATTACAAGGTGTCCATAGTGAAATTACTACAAGGCGTTGCACTTTGGGTGTAACTAAAACAGAATGAATATGCACTTGCTGTTTCTGGTAATAATAGCTTGGAGCACTTACACTTTAGTTTTCCCCCAGGTGAGTTGATGCCCTTCCACCTCAGTCAAGTCTTTTGTGAAGTTCCTATTTTAATGATAGACTCTGAACCACCCGTGCATGTTTATGTAAAAGCTCTACTTAGCTCCAGAAAGTGGTAAATTGCGATTGTTGAGCCACAAGTAATAAATCTCTGCTATAAGAAAAAATTCTGAGTTTATTGTGGTTTTTTTTGCTGTGAGGGTATGCAGCCAGTTATTTTGCTTTCTATTACCACAAAGGGGCACTGCCTTTTCTTTCTGTTCCAGGCAGGCTCATTGTGTTGTGTAACCCTTAAGAGGAATTTGTTTTTGTAAAATATAAGACCAAAACACATTTTGGCAATGGAATTCACAGCAGGAGAGTGAAATAATAGATCGATTGAAATAATGGAGTCTTGCTGTGAATGAAAAGGAGAGAATGTTCCAAGTAAAGGCCATTGGACTCTGCTTCCTTCCTTTATTGAATTTTTTCCAGTCTGCCCATTCATGGATTCTCCTCTCGCTATGAAATCTTGCGGTGAAGGGTTTGTAAATTTGTTGGGCATTTTGATTTTTTCAGTTGGCCACTCGTGGCAATGACCAGGAGCAGAACTTTGGGTCATGGGTCAGGACCCCATAATCGGCTCAAATGGAGGTCATGACCCCACATTGTGTGGGGAACAGACTCCCAGCTGTGATTTTCTTTGAATTGGCCAATAGTAGCCAGAGGGCCGCTATGGCTGTCCAATGAAGGATGTCAAGTGGCCTCTCAAGCTGGAGGGCCAACAGGAGGCTCTCCATCCCAAAGAGAGGTGTCTCAGGCAAAGGAGAGGATGCCGCCATCTTGAAATTATAAATTCATAAAGAAATGCCACAGCAGCTGGCCCATCATGGAGGGGGATCTCCTCTCAGGGGTGGCCAGTGGCCGCAGCTGTGGCCAGGTAGGTGGGGAGGGCCTCAAAGCCTATCTAGAGCACTGGCCTCTAATCGGTCCGCTACAGGGAGGCTGCATCCATGCAGTTGGCCAAGCAGGAAGCCTGCAGGCCACCTGGAAAATTCCAGTTGGCTTCTTATAATTGGCCTCAAGTGGCCACTTACTCAATTGGCCATCCACCACTTGTGGACACGCCAGCTAAAGACGTGAATTTTCACGCCCACCTGGCTCCATACTCATTCCCATAAGGGGCAAAAAATGCTGTCCAGGATTGAGGTCAGGGAAGAGCAATGTGTCCTGGAGGATATGATATGGGCAGTGGTGTTTTGATTGATACAGCTGATGGAGGCCAGTGAGATTATGTATGAGAGAATATAGTCCTGACGTAACAAAACCCTGGTGAATTCAACTCAAATATCTAAGTCCAAGCTGAAATCCCACTTTGGTCAAACCTATCAACCTCTGATGCAACCAAATATGGAGAAATGACTAAAATCAGGGACACTTCTTTTTGTAAGCCCCAATTTGTACCTCTCCAAACTGCCTTTTAAAACTATTTTATTCATCTTGGGCTGTGACCATTGTCGACAAGGCCCATCCCTAGTTGACCAGAGGTGGTGCCGGAGGTGCAGCCCCTATGTTGAAGGCATTATTCTTTGGACTGGTTTCAAATGACTGAGTCGTTCATTAGGTCTCTTCACATCAGAGTTTACTTAAGAGACAACCGTGTCAGTATGGGGCTGGAGTCACAAGTAGGCCTGGCTAACTGAGGACAACAGGTTTTGTTCCCTGAAGGACTTGAGTGGACCATTTGGGCTTTATGAAAATCTGACAGCTCCTGGTCACATTTTTGTAGCTGATACCAACCTTTATTTTTCTAAAAATGTTAAAACTATTTTTCAGAGAATCACAGAATCTTTTTAATCTAAAGGCTGGATTTTACACCACAATCTCTGCCCCCTACCATCCCCTCCCCCAGCTAAAAAAAAAATCAGGGTGTGGGGAGCCCGGCCACAATCCCAACACTGCCCCATGGCAATTTATTGCTGGGAGCAGTATTAAATCCTTTTAAGGCAAGATTCCACCCATTTCTCAGCAGAAAGACCCACCTGGCAACGTCGCTGGCCAACTGGAAAACTGACAGTTTTGTAGTCCCAGCAGCTCTAGTGGGAGTACACACAGTCCCGTCGCACTGTGTATCCAAGGTAAGCTCAGGATCAGGACCTCAGTGAGGGGTTGAGGTGGAAAGGGGAGGGGTTGTAGTGGCAGGGGATGGTAGGGTACTGGGCACAGGAAGCAGGGGAAAGAATCAAAGGTGGGGATGACCTTAGAGTGTGTGGTGCCTCCGTTGGTCCAGGGGACCCACAAAGGAGACTATCCTACCCATTCTCTTGCCCTGCGCCAGCCTGTGCAGCTAAAGCTACAGGCTTCCTGCATTGTGTGCACCTCCACTGCTGCAGGTGAAATACTGGTGGTGGCAGGATGAGACTCTTAAGTAGCCATTCATTGGCCACTTAAGGGTCTTAATAGACCCAAGGGTAATTGGCCATTCGATGCCTCCTCACCCCTCATAAAATTTCAGACAGTTTGGGGCAGGCAGCTGTAGGTAGGCCCTGCTGCCTTCAAATACATAAGTACAAAAGTAGGGAGGTCATGTTGGAGTTGTATAGAACCTTGGTGAGGCCACAGCTGGAGTACTGTGTGCAGTTCTGGTCGCCACATTATAGGAAGGATGTGATGGCACTGGAGGGGTTGCAGAGGAGATTCACCAGGATGTTGCCTGGGTTGAAAAATTTAAGTTATAAAGAGAGGTTGGATAGACTTGGGTTGTTTTCGTTGGAGCAGTGAAGACTGAGCGGTGACCTGATTGAGGTGTACAAGATTATGAGGGGCATGGACAGGGTGGATAGGGAGCAGCTGTTCCCCTTCATTGAAGGGTCAGTCACAAGGGGTCATAAGTTCAAGGTGAGGGGCAGGAGGTTTAGGGGGGATGTGAGAAAAAACTTTTTTACCCAGAGGGTGGTGACGGTCTGGAATGCGCTGCCTGGGAGGGTGGTGGAGGCGGGTTGCCTCACATCCTTTAAAAAGTATCTGGATGAGCACTTGGCACATCATAACATTCAAGGCTATGGGCAAAGTGCTGGTAAATGGGATTAGGTAGGTAGGTCGGTGTTTCTCACGACACGGTGCAGATTCAATGGGCCAAAGGGCCTCTTCTGCACTGTGAGATTCTGTGATTCTGTGATACACTGACAGAAGAGTGTGAAATCGAGCCCTAATCTGAAGGGAATTTGAATTTTATTGCTTTCAGGTTAGTGTTATGGTGCCTTCTTGGATGCAAATGCAGCCACAAACTTTCTGTATAAAATCTGGAAAATGCAGTCTCATTGAAGGGTCCTTTCAGCACCTAAAAGAAGCTGGTGATAAAAGCCCTCACAAAAATATAAACTCAAAGTGAATAAGCTTCAGTGGCTCAGCCATTTGCATTTTAATGACTGAAAGGCATTGTCTTATTTCCACAGCTTTTTTTTTAATCATTAAAGAAAACATACTTGCAATGGGGCACCAGCAAGCAGTGCTCAGTAATTATATTTCACTATGTTTTCATGAAGCTTTGCATTCTGTTATTTCACAACACTGCAAATAGGCAGAGAAAATATTGGCATTCTATTGTAGCTTAACTCAGCTGGTATAACTCTTCAGATCAGTGGACCAATTTTACGTGATGGTGCCACTGGCCCCATTCAGTACTGGCAGTGTACTGAGATTGTTCCCTCATTTCTAGGTTGCTATTCCTCACCGAAGTGAGGCCTTAGTGCAGAATAGCCATGGTAAACCTCAGGAATAATGAAATGCCCATGTAGTTTCTGTAGGTAAGGAGCTGCTCAGCTTAGCATGTACAGCTGCCTCACTGTACTAATGCATTAGCCTCCAGGGATGTAATTTCATGTGCTTAACTATCATCCTGAACAACGGTGCCTGCAAATGGGGAAAAGCCTTCTAAGTATCACTTGGCTTTTCTATCACCAATTATCACTAATTATTGAGAAATAAAGTAACAATGCAGCACAATAAATGGTATTGCCTTGCATTTACATATTATGTCTGCTAACATTGTATCCCTTCCCATTTCATGTGATTAATACTTTATTCAAGACAATACATATTAGCATTTTCCATCAATGCAAAGGAAATTATGCTACCTAAGGAATATTAAATCCAATGTGATCCTGGGCAACAACTCATTATATATACTTGGACTACCTGCTGCTGTTACATTTTCACATCATGTCAAAAAGGTTATCCTTTTCACAGCACGGAACCAGTCTTAACTAAATTAAAGATATGCATTTTTGAGTCACCAACTCAGGCTCCTGTTAAAACTCAAAAGTGTTTCAAAAAATTATGATTATATTAATTTGTTTTACTTCTATTTTCCTTGACAATTTAAATACTTTTGTTTGAAGAGTGAATGCTGATAACCTAATTATGAAATAGCTCTGACTGTGTATTATAACTGACTTAACATCAACACATGGTGTTGAACCATTCCTGCTAACAACAATTCTGCTTCTTTCCTCTCTCAGCTAGAACTCAGGGCTTGAAAATTGCTGCTAGGAGGAGACATTGGATAGGCAAGCGTTGTTTTCCTTCAAACAGAGGCTGAGGAGTGACCTAATTGAGATGTACAAAATTGTGAGGGTCCAAGATAGAAAAGACCTGTTTTGCCTAGCTGCAGGGGTCAATTACTAGAGGGCATAAATTTAAGGTGATAGGTAGAAGGATTAGAGAGGACATGAGGAAAAACTTTTTCACCCAGAAGGTGGTGGGCGTCTGGAATTCATTGCCTGAATTGGTGGTTGAGGCTGAAATGCTCAACTCATTTAAAAGGTACCTGGATCTGCATCTGAAGTGCTGTAACCTGCAAGGCTACGGACCAGGTGCTGTAAAGTGGGATTAAAATGAGCAGCTAGTTTCTTTTTTCTTTGGCCAGTGCAGACATGATGGGCTGAAAGTCCTCTTTCTGCGCCGTAACATTTCTGTGGTTCTATGGTTCTAAGTAACCCTTTCCTTCTTCCTTTATAAGGTCATCAGTATTCAATGTTCATTCAAAAAGAATAAATAAAAATAATGGCAGGCTAACACCGTTCACCATTATTTATTTGTCAACTGGGCAGCAATTTTAATGAGCACTGATGTGCAATTAAACATGAATGACCAGAAGTATGTATCCAAGGTAACCTGCTCCCCCATAAGTGGTATGAAAAGAACATCTTGCCATCTGGTTACCATTTCAAATATTTTGACAGGCATAAAGTTTGTGTGATAGAAATAAACTAAAATCATCTCAAACAGACTGAAATGGATGAGCCCTAAATACCGTTTTAATGTCTTGTCATGGCTCAATTATTGTTAAACCATCTTTCTAGTGTGAAAATTAACAATGTAGAGTTTCGTTCCTTCTAAGTTTCAATTGTTGTTGAAGATTTTTCTTTTTACTTTTTTCTTTCTATCACTTTTATCTCTCTCTCTCTAAGTTAAATTTTTCCTTCCCTCTCTTCATTTTACTTTCTGTACCTGCTTTGACATTGAACTCAATAGTCCAATTTACAGCTCTTGGTTCAAACTTTACATTGTTCATTTTCAATAGTCAAAATCGGACTGATTACAGAGACACATAGTCACTTGCCATGTTCACCCAAATCCCAGAGGGTGAGGATGCAGCACCATTTCGATGGCCAGTTTTTTTTTATTCTTTCATGGGATGTGGCCATCTTTGGCAAGGCCAGCATTTATTGCCCATCCCTAATTGTCCTTGAACTGAGTAGCTTTCTTCAGAGGGCAGTTAAGAGTCAACTACATTACTGTGGGTCTGGAGTTATTTGTAGGCCAGACCAGGTAGGGATGGCAGATTTCCTTCCCTAAAGGGCATTAGTGAACCAGATGGGTTTTTAGAACAATCAATGATAGTTTCATGATCACCATTACTGAGATTAGCTTGTATCCCAGGTTTTTTTTTTCAAATTAATCAACTGATTTTTAAAAATTTAATTGAATTCAAATTCCACCAGCTGCCATGGTGGGATTCAAACCCATGTTGCCACGACATTAGACTGGGCCTCTGGATTACTAATACAGTGACACTACCACAATGCCACTATCTCCCCAGTTACAATAACTTGCTATGCTAAAATTCATGGAAAATAAGGGGTTCACCAGCTGCTGTAAAACTCTGGTCCATCATATGTTTATATTAGCCAAGATTCCTGATAACTGTTGACCTTTAAGCAGAGATTTCAATGGCAGTATGTTAACTCTGGATACTTTTCTGGTTTTCATGGATAGAAGATGGCAAACATCTTGCTGATAAGAGGTTCAGACTATGGACCAGCTGTTCATAATGTTTTCTATAGACTGCAGAAACTATCAGACAAGTCTGAAAGCTTGTAAAACCCATAAAAATGTGGTTTCCTTCTAAAACAATCTATAAACACCTGAATATTAGGTATATACGTCAAATATTGCATAAAATAAATGCTTCCTTTATGGTGCTGCACCTGGAACTGCTATTAGTTGCAATATTTAGAAACTATCACAAGAAACCTGTGCCTGATTTGTGTTCTAACAGCTGCATTATATGATGCGCAAAACCCTCAATTATGGTCATGTGTAAGTCAGGGCACGATGAAATGTCTAATTAACCCTTTTTAGGATATAGAGAGCAAAATTATTTAAAAATGGCTGCTATAAATAGCTGGCACTTCAGTTTCTGAAAACTGTTAATTCAAATCACTGACGTAACTTATTAGCTGATTTGATTTACAGGAAGTGCATAGTGTTGTTTTCACACTGTGGTAAAACAAGCTGAATACTATGGGGAAAAGCTGGTGAAACCTATCACATATAAGGAGTTGCAGGGGAGGGGTGCGCCAATTAGCAGATTCTAATTAATAACACGTTTTAAAAGATTGATTTGATTGTCTACATTACATTCTACTGTTGGCTTGTGATAAAATAGTAAGCACTGCATTCAAATTTGAAAACTAAAGTTCATCCTGTCAAGTGTATTGCTGATTTTTCGCAAAAGGAGTAGACGTAAGAGATCCAGTCATTCTTCTTTAGAAGCTTGCTATCTACATTTAAAATGGGACAACTTTGAACTTCTTAAAGAGCATGGTGTTTGATCTTTACATTGGGAAAGGTTGAGAACATAATTCAACAATTAACAGAATAGGATTTGCTGTGTAGGAACAGTGATGTAAACTGGAAAATGACACACTTAAATTGGGTATGCTTTATTGGTTGCTTTGGAATAGGCTTTCTTATGAATTATTACAGAGTAGAAGTTTGGTTCCTGCTGATATACATGGACAATTGGTGGCAACTGCCATTGTTACTATTCAATTAACTTATTATTAAACCAACATGCCAAATATTTCTCCATTCAGTAGTGTTTAGTATTTACAATCGAGAACTGCAACTTATTAAACAAACTCATTATGTAACATGATACACACATCTGATTTGCTGGTTGAGATCCTATTCTAAAGCCTGGGATAGTGTTGTTGTTACAAAAAATAGATATTTTCTATCGCTTAATAGCTGAGCAGTCAACAACTAATCAGAGTAAACTGAGCAGACCACATTGTCTCATTTGTCAGTAAACATGGAGTCTTCAGCAGGTCAGGTTGTTGTAGAGAGAAAGTCAGAGTTAATGTTTCAGGTTAATGACCTTTCATCAGAAATGCCTAACTTTTTTTTTAAATGTTTTCCTCCAATTTTCTCCCTCTTCCTCTGAAGGCAGTGATTTGTTCCAGGGCACAGTTTCCCCCGTGACTTGCCCAAGCGTTTCTGCTCCTGTGTGAACTAAGACACTGAATGCAGGTATTTGAAAATAGAAGACATCAGATTCACATTAAATTGGTTCTCAAATGAAATAACATGGACACTTTGCTGCAGGGTCACTGGACAGTGATAAAGAGCAGGAATTTTTTTCTCCTCCAGTGCAGAGATATCGAGGCCAGTTGTGCCATTGTATTAGCTGCTTAAAATAGTCTGTCATTTCAACCAGTTTTTTATCCCAGACACATATCGTATGGTGCAATTCAAACAAAATTACATTTGCTTCCAAGTATTGGGTCCCTTCAGCCCTATATAATTTCCTGGAAAACAAAGCAGATTAGAACTTGTCCCCTCAACTCTACTAATGTTGTTATGTCCCTGACTCTTTTATCATTCAATTCTGCCCCTTACTGAGAGCAAATGATCCTTCTCCATTGTACTGATAATCTTTTAAATGAAAACCAAATCAACAAAATTGGGATAAATCAGGCACAGCCCCTAATTCAGGTCAGCTGTAAAACCAAGAACAAAGTTTTAAAGGAAACTTACAAACTTTAAATCAAAATGTGATTAAAGGGGTCAACAAAACACCCCAGTCCCCGCGGTGCCCACCGAGCACGGAAGGCCTCGAGAGTGCCAGCAGACACCGCGTGCTCCTTCTCCAGGGACATCCGGCAGCGAACGTAGCCGCGGAAGAGGGACAAACAATCGGGCGGGACTCCCCCGTCGATCGCCCGCTGCCTGGACCTGTTAATGGCCAACTTGGCCAGGCCCAGGAGCAGGTTCACGAGGAGGTCCTCCTCCTTCCCGACCCAGAGTAAACTGAGCAGACCACATTGTCTCATTTGTCAGTAAACATGGAGTCTTCAGCAGGTCAGGTTGTTGTAGAGAGAAAGTCAGAGTTAATGTTTCAGGTTAATGACCTTTCATCAGAAATGCCTAACTTTTTTTTTAAATGTTTTCCTCCAATTTTCTCCCTCTTCCTCTGAAGGCAGTGATTTGTTCCAGGGCACAGTTTCCCCCGTGACTTGCCCAAGCGTTTCTGCTCCTGTGTGAACTAAGACACTGAATGCAGGTATTTGAAAATAGAAGACATCAGATTCACATTAAATTGGTTCTCAAATGAAATAACATGGACACTTTGCTGCAGGGTCACTGGACAGTGATAAAGAGCAGGAATTTTTTTCTCCTCCAGTGCAGAGATATCGAGGCCAGTTGTGCCATTGTATTAGCTGCTTAAAATAGTCTGTCATTTCAACCAGTTTTTTATCCCAGACCCATATCGTATGGTGCAATTCAAACAAAATTACATTTGCTTCCAAGTATTGGGTCCCTTCAGCCCTATATAATTTCCTGGAAAACAAAGCAGATTAGAACTTGTCCCCTCAACTCTACTAATGTTGTTATGTCCCTGACTCTTTTATCATTCAATTCTGCCCCTTACTGAGAGCAAATGATCCTTCTCCATTGTACTGATGGCCTAACTCAAATCAGAAGCTCATCATTAACTGATTAGTGACAGGAAATTAATTTTGTGTGCACAAAATTGCTGCAGAGTGAGGCTGAGCTGCCCACAGCAACTTATCAACATTTGAATGTTTTGTATATTGAACAATGTGATTTGCCAATGAGATCGATTAAAATCATACCATTTAAACACACAAAGATCCCAGAACTGGCAAGGTAGTGACAGATTTTCAGGGCTGAATTTTCAGCCCACTCTGAGGCCTAGACTGGAGGCAGGTGGGGCCACAAATTAGCCTCGCCCTGTCGGTGTGCGGTTGACCAGTTCCATCCTGCCTCCCGGTCATTTTTGTGGACGTAGAACTGGGGTCAGTCAGAGATATCTATGCAGTTGATAGCCAATCAGGTTCATTAAGAGTCTAATGAGATCAATGAAAGGAGGCGGAGTGGAATTTTCCAGTTGCCCTCCAATTTTCTGCACTAGCAGGGGCCAATTTAGGTCCCTGGAGGTGGGCAACTGGTGGAAGGCCTCCAAAACCAGTGCTCCAGACAGGCCTAGTGACCTTCCCTGTGTGCCTGGGTGCAGGACAAGCCCAGGCCCCCCTTTAGAGGTGTTCCTCAGCTAGCCCACATCTTCCACCGTTACAGCTTGTCTCTGTTTTGTAACCAGATGCTTGAAAAAGTGGGAGAGAGAGAGAGAGGACACCTCCATGTTGAAGTACTCTCTCTTTTACTTACTTTCCAATTGAGGTTGCTGCTCCTCTCAAGCTGGAAGGTCTCTGATTGGCCTTCCAGGTTCGAGAGCCCGTCTAACATCCTTAATTGGATGGAGGATCTGTCTCATTAAGGTGCCAATTAAGGTGGTGTTTACATGAAAATCCCAATGAGTGGCTGTTGCCCCTGTGGGTGGGTTTGGAGTGGCAACCTCTGATTCTCGCCACCACAGCAAGAATCCAGCCTTATTGTCTGAAATTGCTTTCCACTTGCAATTGGTAACGGCTTGGACATTCCAAATATTTTAAACTGTGTGCCCAGCCAACAGCAATGCCATTTTAATCTCAAATCCAATGTATCAGCACAACTGGCCTTCCAGTTAGTGGCTGTAATTAAAAGCAAACTTCCGGGGCAGGATTTCCTGGTGGTCGGGTGGGCATGGTGGGCGGGCCTGGGAGCAGACAGGAAGCGGTCCGCCGCCCACACTTTCACGCTGGCTGACCAATTAACTGAGAGCCTCAGCGCTACCACGGTGGGGGCGGGAGGAGTGCGAGCGCAACAGTCTGCGCATGCGCGGGGTGGTGTGCACAGAAAGCTCCCTGAGGGCACAGAAGCTGCCTCCGGGAGCTGACGAATTGTGGAAATGAACACAAAGATTTTAAACATGAGAGAAACATGTTCCCACATGTGACTCAGTCACCTGAGCAGGGACATATTAAAAATGATGTGTAAATTTTTTTTTAAATTACTGTTGGAAACCTCATCCTGCCCATGGATGAGAGTTCATAAAAAACCCAAAGGCCGCCTGGCCGTTTCACCTGCCCGCCAACTGCAAGGTTGGACGGGCAGCACAAAATAGCTTTCAATTATTTGATTAAGGGCTTTAATAGGCCTCTTAATTGTCAGTGGGCAGGGTGTCAACTCTCACGTGCACCCACTGATGGAAATATCATGCGCTATTTTACACCCGATCGGGTCAGGTGCACGCCCTCACACCAGACGCAAAATCCTGCCCCTGGAAATTGAATACGCTGAGTACAAATGGGCCGACGAAAGGAACAAGTCAGAAAGCAGTAAAATCAATTTTAGAAGTATTGTTCAAATCCAATAGAATAAAACAAATATATAAAACAAAAAGCTTGTGGAAATGTTACAAATCAGTTTAAAAAAGCTTTGAAGAAGTAACTATGGGGAGCATCTTCCGGTCAGCGAGTGGGAGTGGAGCCTGCTCACCGACGTGTAAAATGACGCAGGGATATGTCAGCCATACGTTCCGACGTTACCCTACGTCATTTAGGTTCTCAGTTCAGCCTATTAAGGCCATTAAAAAAACTAATTAAAATGATTACTGGACCTGCTCGTCCAAGCTTAAGGTTGGTGGGCAGGCTGGGAGCCCAGACGGGCTTCTGAAAAAGCCTGAAACCTTGTCCACGGGCGGGATGAGGTTTCATGAGGGTTTTTAAATTTTAATGAAATGTTTCAATAAAAGTTATGGATATGCCCCAACTCATGTGACAGTGTCACATGAGGGGACATGGCAGGGAAATTTTTTAATCACCTTTATTTAAAGTTTTAAATCGGAGCCAATCTCCCAGAGGCAGCACTTGGCCTCAGGGAGATAAGTGCACTCTCTCATGCACATGCACGATGGAGCGCACTCCCAGCTCAGGGAATTCCTCCCCACTACCTGCACAGGGAGAACACAGCACTTCCTGGCGGATGTCATGCTGGGTAGGCTTTAATTGGCCCACCCACGTAAAATGGCGCCTACCGTCCCTGACCAGGGGCGCCAATCGGAAAAGCACCCACTCCCGCACTTCCCCCACAATGGGGGGGGAAATGTTGCCCTATTTGTCCAATATGCTCACTTGCTACTGAGGCCTTTTTAAAAAATCCCCCATTCAAGAGGTTTAAGGAGCAACTCAGAAATCACTTGCCAAAATCCCACTTACAGGAGGGAAGTTTAACACACAGGTGTACGTGGGATTGGGTGCAGTTGCGAAGGGGGCTTAAATCAGCAAATCTCATGGTTTTCCTCATGCAGGACCATCAGTGGGCGACCAACTCATTCTCAAGAAGAGGGTTGTCATATTAAATAGGTGACTCATGTTGGAAAACTTAAAGTTAACCTGTGGCCGGCTGGATTCCCTGGGCCTCAGGAAATCCAGCATCTGTAGCGAGGTAAGGACAGCCTATGGAGAGAGTAAGTGCCTTCGCAGTGCTCCCAAGAGGCTGGGTGGTGCAGGACTGCTCCCGCTTCCCCATGACCATCAGAAACTCATTCCCTCCCAAACGACCTCCTCTCTTGGGATCAGAGACTCCGCTGGGATTCAGGATCGTGGATCGTGATTAGTGTGTTGGTCTCGTTGCCTAATTTATACTGGGAAGATTTCCCCCTTACCATGGGTAATTCTGGTCCAACTCAGGTAATTACTTCAAACTTCTTTATTAACACTGTATAAAAGATAGGCTACAGAGTAGGTACATCTCTTTTGAGCACAGACTGTTCCATCTGCTCTACCGGGTCTCCAGCACATGTCGCTGTTAGTGATGATACACATAACTATTAACCCATTATCCAAAGATTGACCCCACCGGGGGTCAGGGCAGAAATTAGCCTCCACTTGTGAGTGGAGAACTTCCCTGCCCCGCAACCACAGATCAGAGCCCCCTTTTGGATTGAATCACCCTACTGACATAACTCTGGTCAGAGATCAGATCTACCTGATCCTGTGGCATCCTCCAGAGCATTCCCACCCATCTGGAAGCCAAGCCTGTCAATCTGGCTGACCTCCAGTCTGGCAATCTGTCAATGATGAAAGTTGCAGGCCAACCCAGACCTGCAGATTTTCCATGAGGTACTGGACAACAACCCCCGACCAACCACAGCACCAACCGTCCCCCCACCCCCCGTATCCGGTCCTCACCCCCACCCCCCCCCAACCCTCACCCAAGCCCCCCCTCCCCCATTGCATTTCCTTCTGTCCTTCAAACACAACTCATGAATTACTCAAGTAGGACTGGTAAACTATACTTCATTCAAGGATTACAATAATAATATATGCACATTGCTGAAGAGCTACTAATAGTACATCTTTCTTGGTCACAAGTACTGTGTCACATGACAGATGACATCATGCCTGACAATGTATACAGATTATGGATGTATCCACTTAAAGATATCCTACAATAATGTATACTGCTCTCAGTGAATCACAATGTTACAATGTCCCCTACTGTTTTTGTAAAAAACACTGCATTGTTAAATCAACAGTATTGTAGGCTACTGAGCAAACTTAATGACACTTAAAGGATGTGTTATATTTAAATGATTAAGAAGGTTCTGTTGATGATAAATGGAAGCTTTTGACAGTTTTCAACTACAAATGCTGGTAGCTCAAGTAATTAAAAGGAAATGTTTTTAAAGGGAAGCTATTCTATATAATCTGGTGATTAACCTTCTGTATTCCAGGATTTTAAGATAAGCCAGGCTGCAGCAGTCTGGAATTGCTGTGTTGGTCAATCCACCTTCACCACTATAGAGCTGACCACAAAATCTTCTGTGTGGATTTGCAGATCTGACATTTCACATACAGACATCAAACTAAAACTTTGGACATTAGCCTTTCACATATCGCTATATCCCACTGTCAAGAAACACTAAGAAGAATAATGGGGTATTAAAGCTATATTGCACAGGTATGTGCATTTTGACCTTGGTAGGAATATATGTCCATGCTAAGACTCAGAAGTGGAGCATTGCAGCGGGCAGTCGGAGAGAGATGTGGATGGGCAACTTGGGAAAGACTAAAATATAGGAAAAGGACTTTTCTATTTTCTGAAATTCAGTGGGGTGGGAAATTAAAATTTGAATTTTGATGCACCGCAAACCTGAGCTCATTTTACAATATTTGTGCACCTCCTGCGGTGTTGAAAACATTGGGGTAAGTTTCAGCTCATTGGCAATAAAAAAGAAGAGGATTGATTTTCTCCCTTTCTATTTTCTTATACTTTTAACACTTTGAGAAGAAAAAGAACACCATGGATTGATTTTATAAAGGACATTTTTGCATCTTCAGCGCAGATCACTTTTCAACAGCAGTCACAGTTCTTATTTAGGCAAAAATCACAGTAAACTGACATAAACAGAAGGCCAACTAATTTTCCTTGGTGCCGATGGGTGTTTTCCAGAACAGGTAAGATGTCCCCTGCTCTTCTCTCTTGGGATCTTTTATGGTCATCTAAGCAGGGCACCTCAGTTCACACATCTTCTCTGAAAGGCAGCATCTCTGACATTACATTTACCCCTTTGCACTGCATTGAATTGTCAACCTAGATAATGACCCATAACTTCCGTTTCCCCGAGTGTCATACCTGGAATGGGGGGGGGTGCCCCAAAGATGCGCTGGGAAACCCACCCCCTCCCAAACCCCAGAAGTCCCCATGTAAGGATTGTGCGGCAATTGCACGGGAAGTTCAAACATCCATTGGGCAATTGCCCTGCAATGGGAATCACCCAATACTCCAATTTCAATCGCAAACTTCAGATGGTTCCAACTGCCTTAGTAATAGTTACCTGGAAAAAGTTAGAAGAATTAAATCCACTTCTGACTTCTGGGTACCTATAGCATTGATACCCCAATGACCACCACCCCCCCTCTCCCCGCACCCCCCTCCACCACCAGACTCTCCCATCACCCCCTAATCCTCCATGGGACTTCCAAAAACTACCCCCAACTCCTGCCTACCTTCTCCATCCCCCGACTACAACCCAACCCCTATCTACATTCCCGCACCCCTGACTACACCCTTACCCTCCCCCAACTTCCCTAATTCCACAACTGCCCTCCCCATGCCTCCTACTGACCACCCTCCCTACTGACCATTAAAACACCCCACACCCAGCAATCCTGCCCAATGACCTTACAAACTTACCTTCCCCCTGGCTTCTGGAAGTGACTGGACCTTTAAACTTAACCTGCTTGATGGCAGCTAGTGCAGAAAAAAAAGGGGGCATGGCTGCCTTACCTCTGACTCTCTTGCCCTCGACGGAAGGCCTCGGGAACCCGCTGCACTGCACCTTTCTCACCCGGGCTGAGTCGGAAGGTCAGGTGAGAAAGGAGCAGCTTCATTTTAAGGGAAGTAACTAGGAACGGAGTGGCAATCTGACTCTGACTGGCACTCCACGGAAGTTCAGGACCAACATGTCCAAATCTACGGTGAGGCTTCAACCCATGATCTCCTGCCTTAGAAGTGAGTAAACTACCAACTAAGTGAAAATGGCACCGAACAGTTGAATTGTGGTATTTGTAATAAGATGAATGGTTTTAGATTTTTATACTTTTCAGTGATTTGTAACATATATTTGCAGTGTTATTTAATGGTGATTGTTGTGTTAAATAATAATAATTATCGGATTGTATAGATGAGGAGTGACAATGTTAGTATTAAAATTCAATCATCAAATGATGTCAATACGGAACTAGAACACTACCTTTTGACATCAGAATATGGAAATTATGAGACTTGTTTAAAATTATTTCATCTATTGTATCCACTGCGGCCTTCTTATTTTGAAACATGGTTAAAAATAATATGAATTTGATACTTTTCAGATAGAAAGGGTTAAACTGAGAACAACAGCTAAGCAAAGATTTGCAAAGACCCCTATCCTTGAAGGGATTCAAATTCCCAGGTTAATATTCGGAAGGCAAAACTGTAGAATCTGGAAAAAGTTAGAAGAATTAAATCCACTTCTGACTTCTGGGTACCTATAGCATTGATACCCCAATGACCACCACCCCCCCTCTCCCCGCACCCCCCTCCACCACCAGACTCTCCCATCACCCCCTAATCCTCCATGGGACTTCCAAAAACTACCCCCAACTCCTGCCTACCTTCTCCATCCCCCGACTACAACCCAACCCCTATCTACATTCCCGCACCCCTGACTACACCCTTACCCTCCCCCAACTTCCCTAATTCCACAACTTCCCTAATTCCACAAATTAAGTGTTTCCCTTAAGCCATTCCATGCACATCTGTTCTGATTTATCGGTCCTAAACCTCTGCACTCCAGAATAATTACTAACTCATGTAGAAATCAGTTTCCCTTCAATTTAGTTTTCCTGTCAAAGTTGCTCCACTGCAGAAGTGATATGATTGTATCGTTCAGCACTCCAAGCTAATCACTCGGTAGGAAAGGTCATCTATAAGCCCCATCCTCTCCCTGTCCTGGCCCACCTACTTTTGTGCATTTTTCCACATTATTTCTCATGGCAATGCACCTAAACTCCAGAATCAGTCGGACACTACCCATTGCACCAACTCTAACCAAGTGAGTTGATTTTTTTTCTCCCTTGAGCCCTCTGGAAAACTTTAAATTCTTTGTCTAAATTGCTGAGCTGTGTAAGTCCCATAATGACTTCATGAGGCCTCTAATTTCCTTGGCAGTTTATCCTTAGGGCTTCACTGGGTGAAACTGTCAAATTAAGATTATTTTGTGCAGTGGACATGGGTCCACTGGGAACTGATTTAGCTGTCTCCAACTCATTTTACTTAGGACTATTAAGTGCTTTCAGACAGAAAAATAACTATGTTTTTAAAGCCAATTCTCCAGCCCTTTCACAAAGGCTGATTTTCAAATATGTAGCCTAAACGTGCAAGCATTTACTTGTTTAAGGGCATTGGCAGGGAGTGTAGCTTGGTCATATGATATCGCCTTGCAATCTCCACAGATAGACAACCTGAGGTTTATTTCTTTAAATATTCCTCAATTACTTAATCATTCTTATTTACTGATTTCTATTTTAAAGCTTCTGTTTTTTTTTACTTTTCCACCAATTTTACAGTCCATGTGACAGTGCTAGTAAGGTTTTGCTTTCAGCAGGATCTCAGAACATACAGAGGTTAGGGATAATGCTGCTGTTGTAAAAATACCCCTCTCCTGGGAGAGCTGAAAGCAAGATTCAGAGCTCTGTTTCACAGCATTCTGTTGTCCTGCATGTAATCTTAGAAAGCATCCACACAAATAGCCAGGTAGCTTTTCTGCCCTGTTCCCTTTCTTTCATTTTTCAAATCCGCTCCTTTTTATCTTGTGCCCACTTCCCGTCCCCTTCTACCATCACCCACTTTTCAGCTGCGAGGACACTGGAATGTAGGATCTGAATTGACATATAACAAAAGGGGAGGCGTAAGATGAAGGTGGGATATTAGAGATTTAACATTGGCCTTTTTAAACCCGCAGAGGAGAGAAGAATTGACTCATTGTACTTTCACTCAATAAAACGGTATTGGTTTTCTCAACATGTTTGAGAAAGATTTTGAAAATGATTTCTTAATTTCTTCTTGTAATTGGCGGTGATGTGCTTATTATTTGCCAAGGGAACTTTCACAGAGTTTAGAATCAAGCCATACTTGTATATGCATTTGCCCATTATAAACTCAACTTCAGGTTGCGCAGAAAGACTAGGAGAGTGCTTTTGCACATGGAGGGACATGTAGAAGCATTTTAAAAAGATGAGATCCTCTCATGTTCTTTACTTCAAAACAATCAAAAGTTCAAATCAATCAGAATGATCACATACATGATTTAAAATATAAATTTCACACAAAATATGATTACAGTGAGAACCTAATAGGAGCAGGTGTTGATTATTAGGCTCCTTGAACCTTCTCCGCCATTCACTTGGATAATGGCTGATCTTTTCTCTTTCAACTGCACTTCCCTGCCCTCATATCCCTTGATTCTAAGCGTCCAAAAAATCTATTGATCCTCGTCTTGAATATGATCAATTAATAAGCATTCACAGCACTCTGGGGTGGAGAATTCCAAAAATTCACAACCCTCTGAGTGAAGATATTGCTCCTCAACTCAATTCTCAATGATTGACCCCTTGAGGTTATGGCGAGAATTTCCAGGGCCTTTGGCTAGGGGCTGAGAGGCAAGAAAGCTGGCAAAATGACAGGGGAAGGAATGGTTGGGAGAGGTGCCCGATGTTTTTCTGCCACCATGCCTTATTGCCAGCAGTGGGAAAGAAATGGACGCTTGTTGACCAACCAATTGAGCCACTTAAGTGGCCAATTAAGGGCCACATCTTGCCTCTGTGGGCATCCCAAGAATCAACCTAGTGAGCATCTAGTGCATCGTCCTCTAAGACAAGTATGTCCTTTCTTAGATAAGAGACCAAAGATATACACAATACTCCAAGTATAATCTTACCAAAACCCTGGAAAAAGTATAATTGAGCAGGAATTACAAATGCAGTTTATTCTTAACATTTATTTCCTTATTACCTGGTAGCTTGTCACCCCTGTCCACCTAGAAATCATGCTGTACTATTGTGCTCCTTTTCAAATGATGCTGGACTTTCAAGCTTGTGTCGATGTTATCCTTTTTTAAAAAAGTATATTTTTTTAATCCTTTTCAGATGTTACAGTATGCATTTTCAGTATTTCCCTTGCAAATGCTAAAAAGACTACATTTGTTCAAATAAACTATATACTGGTAATATATGACAAGAAACAGTGAGAGAGTGAGTAGTGATGTCCCTTGAGCTGGCAGTGAGTGAGGTGCCAGTGAATATGTGCTGGGTTTGTGAGTGTGTGAGTTTAGAGTGATGAGATGGTTGCCTTACCCTGGCGGCACAGATGAGATCATTCGTTCTCTTTTTGCATTGGATGGCCAACCTCTTCTGTGACCACCACTGCCACTGCCTCCCAAGTTGGAGCGATGACACTAACGGACCTTCTGTGGCCAGAGCAGGAGTAGAGGACATCATGGTGGGCCTCCAGCAGTGTCCAGACGGCATCCCAAGGATGCATCACTGAATCAAGGGAGGGCTACAGTCTTCTTGCCTTTCGTGGCCATGTCTTCTGTGCAGCATTGTCATCATCGGCTGTGCCCCAGAATCAAGGTTGACATCTGTCAGGCTTAGTGTGACTCCAGATGACTGAGGAGCCCAATTCTGGATTCACATGCTCTTCCACAGTGGGGGCACGTTGTTGCGCAGGGGAGTAGAAATTGCAGCCCTGGGTTGGCTTCCTTCTCCTTCCTGTACTGAATGAGCCATTATGCAGCAGTCATCGCAAACTGAAAGTCATGAATGTCCATGGTGGTGAGTTCTATTTTTGCCCAGAAGCAACCAAAGTTGAAGAGCTAAAACAAAAACAGAATTACCTGGAAAAACTCAGCAGGTCTGGCAGCATCGGCGGAGAAGAAAAGAGTTGACATTTCGAGTCCTCATGAGGACTCGAAACGTCAACTCTTTTCTTCTCCGCCGATGCTGCCAGACCTGCTGAGTTTTTCCAGGTAATTCTGTTTTTGTTTTGGATTTCCAGCATCCTCAGTTTTTTGTTTTTATTAAAGTTGAAGAGCTTCCTGTCCTGATGATACTGAATGCTGACACCAGGTGGTAGGTCATCTTGGATGATGACGGTCAAGTAAATGGTAAACAAGGTGGGGGCGATCACACAGCCTTGTTTGATCCCGGTCTGGATGTGAAAAGTGTCAGTTTCAGATCCTCCGCTCAGGATGGTGGCAGCCATGTTGTCATGCAGGAGTCTTAGGGCAGTGACAAACTTCAATGGGCAGCCAAAGGGTTGGAGGATGATTCATAGAGCTTCACTATTCAAAGAATCAAACACCATGGTCAGGTCGATGAAGGTCAGGAACAATTCCTGATTTTACCCCTGACATTTTACCTGGACCTGTCTAGCCACATAGACCATGCCTGCAGTACCCCGGGATGGTCGGAAGCCACACCGGGTTTCCGGGTGGATCTCCTCAGCGATTGGACGAAGGCGGTTCAGTAGGATATGGGCCAGGACTTACCCACGATGCACAGGAGGGAAATCCCCCTGTAGTTTTCACAATCAGATTTGTCCCCCTTCTTGTGGATAGTGATGATGGTCATGTTCTTGAGATCCTGGTGGATTTTCTCTTTGTCCCAGAAGCAAAGGATGAACTGGTGGAGTCATGACATGAGCTGTTAGCTGCCAGCATGGTAGACACTGCAAGTATATCATTTGGCCCACACACTTTGTTGGTTTTCATCTGTTTGATGGTCCGCTTAAGCTCATCGATGGTTGGTGGATCACCGAGAAAATCCTCCAGAGGATGTGTGGGACAGCTTGGAGGGTCTCTTCTAATATGGTGAAGTCCTGATTAAGGAACAGTTCAAAGTTCACCTTCCAACACTGACAGATAGCACTGTTGTCCTTGAGGAGTTCGGAGTCGCCCTGTGATTGGAGAGGGTTTTATCATGATGAGCGGGGTCCATATATTATCTTGGTAGCTTGGAACAAGTTGCGCATATCATGCTGATCCGCATAGGCCTGAATCTCACGCATCTTCTCCACCCACCAGTTGTTCTTCATGTCTCGAATGCATCACTGGACCTCAGCCTTCAGTTGGTGGCACACTGCCATCACGCGCCAGTGACTTTTTTAGGTGATGAAGGCTGCTCACTTCTGCTCAAGGATATCACAGATCACAGTGTAATTGGCATCTAACCAGTCCTGGCTCTGTTGTGGCCTGAGCTTGATAGTTTGTGCGCAGTTGTCTAGGACAGCAGACATGAGTTGGATGGAAATGGCCTCAGTGCTGGGCACTTGCTCCAGTGCACTGTATAACCGGGCCTGGAACTCTTCCCGTGGTCCTGAGTCCTTCAGTGCTGCAATATTCAGCTTTCTCCGGGGAGCTTTTTGGGTCCTCTGGTGTTTTGGCACCAGGCAGATATTCATCACCTCATCAATGGCCTGCCCAGCAATAATCAGAACCCTTCATGGCCCTCGTGACAGACATTTCCCTCAGGCCTAGAACTAGGGATAACTGTTTAAAAATAATGGGTCACTCATTTAAGATAGCTGAGGAGAAATTTTCTCCACTCAGAGGGTTGTGAGTCTTTGGAACTCTCTTACTGAAAAGGCAGTGGAAGCAGAGTCTTTGAATATTTTTAAGGCACGGCTAGATAGATTCTTGATTAACAAGGGGGTGAATGGTGTTATCGGGGGTAGGCAGGAATACGAAGTTGAAGTCACATTCAGATCAGCCATAACCCTATTGAATGATGGAGCAGTCTCAAGGGGCCAAGTGGCCTACTCCTCCTCCTAATTCATATGTTCGTATGTTTGTCTCTGCCTCAGACAATGATGTAGTCCAGGAGGTGCCAATGCCCCTTGGTTACCTCCATGTGGTCTTTAGCTGGTTCATCAGGTGGAAGACTGTGTTCATCACGATCAGACCATATTGGGCGCACTTGGCCAAGAGGAGAATGCCATTGGCATTGGCCTTCCCTATGCCATTCTTGCTGATAGTTCCACTCCTGATTTTGTGGTTGCATCCAATTCGAGCATTAAAGTCACCTAGGAGGGTGACCTTGTTATTCCTGGGAATGGAAGCAAAAAAGCCATTGAGATCAAAGTAGATCCTCTCCATGACTTCATGGTTGGAATCTATAGTCACTGATGCACTGATGACAGTAGCACAATGGTTACTGCTGAAATGCAGACGTGGGGGTCATCAGCCTCTCATTGATCATTGTGAGTTCAGAGACCGCGGCAGCTATTGTGCTGCACATGATGAAAGCAATTCCATGGATGCGGGGGTCATGGCCTGACTTCCCTTTCCAGAAGTAGGCATACCCTCACTGGCCTCCCTCAGCTGCCCCTCTCCAGCGAGCCAGGTTCCACTAAGAGCAGGGATGCATGCCGATGTTGTGCCACACTAGCTCCCAGGCCAGGATGGCAGTTCGTCTTTCCGGGTGATCACTCTTTGGGTTGTCAACATGTGTTCTCACATTCCAGGTTCTGAAGTTTAATTTCTTGGAAGCACTGAGAGCTGTGTGCGTGGCTGCACTTTAAATATGGTGCCCAGCACGAGGAAGCGACAAGGCAAATTGGAGGCCATCCGGCAGCGAAACAGCATGTTTCCTGGAATGCATGATTAATGAGGCAGGATTGGGATGATACAGCACAAAAATCCGCCATTGCGAGCAGCGGATAAACATCCTTTTTCCCACCTGCTACCCCACTTAGTGCAAATCTGGGCTGATTCTGCCCAGTGCGTTTAGTACGGAAAAACAAATATTCAAGTGATACTTATATACCTTGGAAGAGTTTTAATGCAGTTCTAATTGTAATCATTATGGACTAACATGAAACTAGTTTATTTACTCGCGCAGTTAGTGTTTTAATTTAGAAATACTCATTAAAGCAACCAACACATGAAAATTTTATGGGAGGAAAAAGGGGTTGCAAATTTGAATTACAGCTACAAAATTAAGTGTGAATTTATGTTAATATTGATTGAGTTATCCACTCTGGCTGAATATGTAGGCCCTTGCATGTTGATAGAGGCACCATCAACATTGGACAACAGCTCTCTCTTGTCAGCACACTCTGAGGCTGGGGATCCACAATAACATTGGATACCCACATATTCATGGGATCCATGAGTTGTCAATGATGCTGCACAAACTTTGGATGTGCAGGCCTTGATTAGGAATGGCAGAGAAACAAAAAAGGAGATATGGCACATAGGGGTCACAGATCTCTATGTGATCCTTACTCTTCCAAGGCTTCTACTTAAATATAAAAGTACCTTACAAATGCCTAATTATGCATCAGGGCTCATGGACCTCGATCTGACAGAGCAAATTAAAAGCTGAGCATTGTAATCTCCTTAATCAACGTTTCTGTTTCGTTGGTTTGATTGTCCTAGCATGCCATTAAATCAAATGACGTGAAATAAATAATTATTATATTATTACCACATTCCTTCAAAGTTAGTAAAGTTTGTAGGTATATTATGCTACTGGTCCGAGACCAATCACGCAGAATCAGTTCTTAGCTGACAATAGATGATTTATTCTGGTGAGCTGAAATCATACTCTCACAGTCAGGAGAGAATGCTGCACATGCATGCTGCCTCCTGGCTACAAGAATGTGATTCAGTCTCAGCAGAACAAATGACTTAAGAGCCCAGGTGAGACTGCTCACACTCTCATGACATCCTTTTTTAAAAAAAAAATTGTATTTTAGTGCATTGAATGTGCAGAGATTTCAAAGGCCTTGTAAAAAAAAACCCAAATTGACACTGGACTGAAGTTATACTTCATTAGGAGTTGAACTCAAAAGCTGTGAACCAGCCTTATCAAAGGGGTCTCATATTACTGCATTCCAGAGTCAAACTCTGCATTTAAGCTGTCAGGTTGTATTCCTGTGAGGCAGAAAGCACTTTGCAGTGATGCAAAAGCCATGTCCCACGTAGTTTTAGGTGCCAATTATAAAAATGATGAGGTCAAGCAATTTAAAATAAATCTCTCTCCAAATAGAAACCCAGTTTCCTAAAATATTGCTTTGCCTTCAATCGTTGCAGGAAAAAGTATCTCATTGCATGAAGGTTAGTCATTGACAGGAAATTATATACGAAACCTTCCACTTTGACAATTCTCTGTATTAGCATGTCTGATTGCTTTACATTGTATGAGGATTAATTAATTTCCATTTAATTAGTAACGTTGAAGTTTGAAGGGGAAGATAAACTCTCAAAATTCCAAAATCATCGTGAGAATTCTTGGTTAGAGTGTTTGGATAACAGTGACTGTGACGGGTTAGTTAATTTGCATTGTAGCCAACTTGCTTTTGCAATTCCAAAAAAAAATCTAAATATGGTCCCTGTACAAATTTTGAACATAGCATACCTAGCAATTTACAAATGTTGACATGTCTGACACGAAATGATGGTTAGGGAAAGACAGATTGAATTCCCTGCTGGTCATAAGAGCATCTGTAGCTGCACTGGGGGGGGGGGGGGGGTAGGGGGACGTTTGCTGTCCATCACTATTTAATGATGAACCGAATAATGCTGGGAGCTTTGAGTTGCTCTTTATTTATCCGAGTTTAAAAGTAAAACAACAATGGTTTTATCAGTGAGATATATACTGCTGCAACATGTTTGTTGCCCCGGGTGTATCCGTGGAATCTGGTGTTTGTGTTTTATCATTAAATGAATTGCAACTGTAACGAAATCAGTGTCTCTGTGTCTCAGAAAGGTTGCAATTACTTGTGACAAACTTTAGCTGCCGGCTGTATGCATTTCAGAGGGCTGCGATCATTAACATAAAACGTTGACGTGTCCAGCAGTGATGTAACTGGACAAAGGGTTGTGTTTCTGCTACTGTTAATGCAAGGGTTAAATGTCATCAATTGCGGCGAGGAAGTTTGAAATGGATTCAATGCAATATAATAAGCTGCTGCAGCGAGCAAAGGGTTAAATTTCCATTGACACGCTGTGCAAGTGTAGCAATGTTGGACTCAAGGGTCTAAATCGCTGCCCGTCGCCATATGATAGTGGTGAATGAACGATTTCTGGTTTAATCACTACTGGTCCTGTATTTCGGTCGTGTGATAATGGGGGCTCAGTGTTGGCAATGAGTACATTGATGTGTATTTCTATACAGAGCTTTTTTTTTTGCATGGCGTTTGGAACATGAATGGAAGGGTTAAATGAGGAGACAGGGTGGGATGTGGAGGAAAGGGTTACCTGCTGTCCGATTCCAGTGTAACTCCAGTGCGTTGGTCATTGAGGGAGGCGGATGCCGTGTGACGATAGTGGAATGGGAAGGACTGTTTCAGCAGCGCTGGAGCTATAGCCGCGTTGGATAGCACTAGCTTTCAACTGATTCTTGTTGTCATCTCTCTCTCTCTCCGTGACAGAAGCTTTGCACAATCTTTTTTTTTGGCTCGGACTGAGCGTTGCGTTTTACAGCAAATCATTATTGCCTTTTCAGAAGAGAACCCTCGACTTTTCCACTTGCAATCTCTGGCGATTTGTGACAAAACCAAGCACTTGGGGAAATTTCCACCCTGGACAGTTTGGATACAGATAATTTTTTTCTGTGGCTTGGAGCAAATTAATTTTTTTGTTGGATTATATATCTATTTTTTGGCTTGGAGTTTTTGCCTACACCCAGTTGCTGCTTGTGGCAGTGCCTCTATATATATATATATTTTTGTGTGTGTGTGAGGCTCAGCTGGGTTTCGAACTTGCCATGCGGCTGTGTGTGGTCTTCTGTCCGGCGAGGGGGGGCTTTGGCCCCGGTACGCGGCAGTTGACGGGCTTCTGCCCGGGCAGGTGGCTGATGTTGCTAGCGCTCAGGTTACTTTTCCTTGTGCCCGCAGGAGAGCCGGTCGGCCGCAGTGAAAGCAACTTCCCCAAAGCAATGGACAACGTGACAGTGAGACAGGGAGAAAACGCCGTTCTCAGGTAGGCAAAAAAGTGCATCCCGTCTGTTTAAAACCCAAGCACCCCTGAACCCATTAAATCAATGGAACAGATTTATTTTCCCGATCAGAATGCATGAAAAGTTGGACCCATTTATTTCACTGAAATTTGACCCTTGTCCGCATTAAGGTGACATTCCCCCCCCCCCCCCCAGTTCTTAACTAAATGTTGCACTGTCAATATTATTGTTTATTTCTATTTTTGAAGCCTCTGAACATTCTGTCTCCTTAACCCATACCGGATCTAAATGTTCGCTGTACAGCGCAGGGTCCCCCCGGTGTGTTGGTCAGTGGTATATTTGTTGGATTTAATAATATGATATTGGGGGTATACTGGTAGGTGAGTCCTTGTCGAGTAGCTTGGTGAGCCTAGCTTATCGCCTCTTGATACAGCTTTATTTTTTTTCTCCAGGAATTCGCCTCTACATATAATCTGTGTGACAGCCTAGGTATTGCTATGTCATCTCCCAATACAAGCCGCTTCACTGTGAAAACTGATGAATTCTAATTTGCCCACTTTATCTTTCAGCTGTTTTCGGCGATGACATTTTTGTCCCCCCCCCCCCTTTTTGATGTTAAGAATGATGTTAATCCGTTATGCAGAATGCAGACATGTGCACATCCCCAGAATTTTTCATGGCCAGAATGATTCATTTATTTACACTCTGCTCATATTGTTGGACCCTGTCCAAAGTGTTGGCTGCCTGTTTGTTTCTAACTGTCTTGGTGATTACGGGGACCAGGCTGGGATTTTCTAAGTTTCTGAGAGGGTGTAATGGTTGGGGGGGGGGAGGGGGGGGGGAATGGGGGTTGGGGGTGGTGACAAGCGGCACCATCCGGGCCTATGTATTAAGGGAAGGAGCGGGGCACCACGCGTCAAGGACAGTTGTTATCGCTGAAGAAGTGTTGTGATGCATTTATAGTTTTGGTTTTATTTTTAGAATTGTCGACGATTCCTTCTGTGTAGGTTTAATTGTATTATTGTACTCTGCTAATCCTCAGACTGTCATTAGCATTTAATTGTTATTTGTATCATATATTCTTAGATAAGAGAGCATCAGTGTAACCATTGAAGTATTTAGAAAAAAAAGGTGCTATTTTTGTTTAAATTAATAAAGATGAAGCTATTTTGCATTTTTTGTGGTGCTGTGGTCAGATAATCCATCTCTAGTGGAAGAGTATCAATGGACCAGTTTGTACACATTGTTAGCACTGTGTAGCCTTAGCATAGAGCACTCCCTCTGTTCAGTGCTAGTGATTTTATTAATGCAATCCTTCTTGGAGTATAGCCATCTCGACAGAGAGGCACCCTTCTGATCAAAGGACATCTGGATAAATTATTACTGTTTTTGCTTTGTAAGTTATGCTGTCCATAGATCGACAACCAGTAATGCTGTCAATGTTAGGAATGTATCAATTAATAGGACTGTCATTATCACCTTTGGCGTGATAACTGAGAAAAACAATTGAAGATTCTAATTTTTACTGGTCAGTCTGATATTCTATTTTCCATATTCCAAAAATAAGGGTTATTAAGCTAAAGAAATTTAGAACCTATATTTCTATCAGACAGAATCTATAATGTGATTAATACTTAATTTAACTTTACAATCCGATTGCCTCAATAATTTTGGCTCAATGGGTTGATTATTTATTGTTTCGGAGAGTTTGAAGCTGGTTGGTTAATATGGTGCCTGCATAAAAACTATTTTATTTTGTCTGTTTTTTCAATTTATAAATAATAGTTACTCTTAATAGCATGTAAGTTCATGTATAGTTCATAAATGGGTGTATAGGGAGTAAGATAGAAGTGTTTGATACTCTGAATGTATTCTTTTTATTTCTGAAGGATAAAGCTTGCGTTGGGGATAACTGCATTAACATTAAAGCTGTGGCAGTCTCTACCACCACATATAGGCATGGATTGGCTCATGTTGCACTCAGCTTTCTTCAAGTCATCTCTCTGATGGTATCATATCATGCCACAAGAAAATATATTCCTTCTTTGAATGTGAATTTCAGGCTTATGGTCATTGATAACTCCAGCAGTGTTAATTTTGCCTGCATAAGGGCGTCATTTATATTCCAGAGATTTAAGTGAAGGTCATTTGATACATTCCCAAGACTTTTAAGGAAAATATAGTTGTTGTGGGAGACCAGATGAAGAGCTGCATTTAATGTGCTAAATACATTGAAACAACTTCCATTTAAGAAATTGTAAAGATGCAAATATGTCTCGCCAGGATTGGACTGGCATTTATGATCATGTCTATGCATCTAGATCATCTCCACCCAAGTTACTGATTAGAAACTGAAAGGATAACTTAAGTAGCTCTGTAGTGTTTCCAAATTTTATTGTGGTCACTAGGTCCTAAATCCATGCTAGCCAAAGGACCACCTTCCCAACACAACTTCCCAAAACATGAAAATGTTTTTCACCATTAAATATCAGTTGATATATTCAATGCAAAAAATCAGTACCAGTTCATAAAATGGAGGCAACATTTATTATTATTTAATAACATAGCTGTTTGAACAAAAGAGAAGACAGACACTGCTAGTGAAGATGCACTCCTTCCACACAGAAGATTCCTGCCCTGGTTACACTACATTGCATGGTGGAATGTAAATGGATATTTCTAGGAGCAATGCAAGTAAGGAAGTAGTTGCAATGTCCACTCTTGAATGGAGGTAACTTGCGATCCATCCAAGCATAGGTGCTCAGTTGTATATGAGGAGCTTTACTCACTGACCTGTTGAATTGCGGAGAAAATGTTATTTTGCTATTAGTAGTCATTTGCTGTAAATAGTTGTTTGTTTTCCTCTTATATTGCTATTCTTGCGAAGTGTCTTGATGAGTGCAAGATGAAAACTTCAACATATCACTTTTTTCAACAATATTTTGCTGTATGGTGACTATCCAATCGCTTTTTTTAACCAGCATTAGAAAATTGAAGGTTGTCCTCTAGGCATCCAAAGGCTTTTAAATTTTTAACTTTATTTACTTCAAGAAATTGGTCCACCAACTGCAGCCCAGTTGCACTGGGAGCATTTTAAGATTACCTTTTCAGACATTTCTATTACTGACACTAAGCTGCCAAATCCTATTACATTGGCTGCATTATAACACATATTTTATAGCAGTACGTTGTTAAAGATGATGTTGCATGAATACCAATTGTCCAGTGTTATTGGGCTAAGTGTCTGAGTCCTAGGGTAAAGCTTGTTGTTTCAGAATTCTAACTCAGTCTGTGAACTCTCATGAATGCTTGAACAAGCTTCACATGAGGAAGTACATATAAATTGTCACTGCTCAATTTGCTGCAATTATATCTTATTTTGGCAGTATCAATGGGGAATTAGTAATAGACTGCACTGACCCTTCCTCTATCAAGGGGCACAATTCAAACATATCCCATGGAAGTGTAATTTTTTCCTCCTGGGTTGTGTGGCCGAATTTGTGAAACCATGCCCTGTTTGGTGTGCTGAAGTAAATATGTCACCAGCACCAGCAATTTGAATTTGCTTTTCAAAATCTAGTTCTTTAGCATAGTTGGTATTGTGCTGAAGCTGTTCTTTTCTTTAGTTTACATGAGCAACTGAACTGAGTTGGACCTTGAGGAAGGATGACCTCTTGCCATAACATCATGAAATACAACAGATTGTAAGCAACTGGCAGATGAAATTTAATGCAGAGGAGTGCAAAGTGATCAATCTTTGTAGGATCAACAAAGAATGGTAATATAAAGGGTATAATTTTAAAGGGACTTCAGGAACAGAGACACGTGGCGGTATATGTGCTTAAGCCGTTGATGGTAGCAGGGCAGGTTGAGAAAGTGCTTCAAAAGGCATATGTAATCCCAGGCTTTATAAGCAGACACATGGAGTACAAAAGCAAGGAAGTTATGATGAACCTTTATAAGTCTCTGGAGCGGTCTCAAATGGCGTATTGTTATCCAATTCTTGGAATTACACTTTAGGGAGGATGTGAAGGCTTTCAGTGATAAGGGAATTCAGCTGAGATTGTTCTCCTTAAAGAAGAGAAGTTTGAGAGGGGATTTGAAAAGTGTTCAAAATCATGACGAGTCTGCAAGTAGATAGGGAGCAACTGTTCCCATTGGCAGAAAGGTCAAGAGCCAGAGGACATCAATTTAAGACGGTTGCCAAAAAAGGCAACGTAACATTAAGTAAAACTTAGTTAAGCAGTGTTCAGTTAAGATCTGGAATGTACTGAGAGCATGGTGAAGGCAGATACAATCATGACTTTCAAAAAGGAATTGGATAAGCACCAAAAGAGGACAAAAATTGTAGGGCTATGGGGAAAGGGAATGGGAGTGGGATGAGTTGAATAGGTCTTTTAGAAGTCTGGTATGGATGCACAGGGCTGAATAACCTCCATCTATGCTGTGACCATTCCGTAATTTTATGGTTGCTGTTTAATGTCCATACAAATGAAAGAATAGTTGAAACTACACTTATAGAGTCAATAAATTGGTCCCATGGTTGGAAAGTGCTTTATAAACAATCAGAGTGGTCATTCATGTACAGAAATATTGGGGTGAATTTTAATTTGTGGGATAAATCTCTGAAACCATGTTGTAATTGCTGGGTTTCAGAGTGGATGGGTGTGTAAAATGTTGGAGATTGACAGGCATGCTTGGAAGATGGCTCCAACCATTGACTTGTATATTTGAATGTAGCATGTTAGGCTGCATGCGAAGGACCCTCTCAGAAGAGGTTGGTTGTCAATTTCAATATGCTAGTCACTCAAGTACAGCAATATTGACATGGTTTTTGGAATTTAGCTGGGGGTACACAGGTTTTCTGGGCATTCTAGAACTCAACGATGAAAGAAAGTATACAGCAGTAATCGAGGCGGCTGAAGATGTGACCGAGGAATTTGCAAAGAAATGCTGAAACCTCACAGCTAATTTCTTGCCTGGTTGTCATAGAATCATAGAGGTCTACAGCACAGAAAAAGACCCTTCAGCCCATCGAGTCTGCACCCCTCAAACAAGCGCCTAACTATTCTAATCCCATTTTCCAGCACTAGGCCCATAGCCTTGTATGCCATGGCATCGCAAGTGCACATCCAAATACTTCTTAAATATGAGGATTTCTGCCTCTACCACCCTTTCAGGCAGTGAGTTCCAGATTCCTACCACCCTCTGGGTGAAAAAACTCTTCCTCACATCCCCTCTAAACCTCCTGCCCCTCACCTTAAATCTATGCCCCCCTGGTTATTGATTCCTCCACCAAGGGGAAAAGTTCCTTCCTGTCTACCCTATCTATGCCCCTCATAATTTTATACACCTCGATCATGCTCCCCCTCAATCTCCTCTGCTCCAGGGAAAATAACCCCAGTCTATCCAATCTCCCCATAAAACTAAAACTCTCCAGCCCAGGCAACATCCTGGTAAATCTCCCCTGCACTCTCTCTAGTGCAATCACAGCCTTCCTAAAATGCGGATTCCAGAACTGCACGCAATACTCTAGCTGTGGCGTAACCAGTGTTTTATACAGTTCCAGCATAACCTCCCTACTCTTATATTCTATGCCTCGGCTAATAAAGACAAGTATCCCATATGCCTTCTTAACTACCTTATCTATCTGTCCCGCTACCTTAAGGGACCAGTGGACATGCACACCAAGGTCCTTCTGATTCTTGGTACTTCCCAGGGTCCTACCATTCATCGTGTATTCCCGTGCCTTGTTTGTCCTGTCCAAGTGCATCACACTTATCAGGATTAAATTCCATTTGCCACTGATCAGCCCATCTGACCAGCCCGTCTATAATCTCCTCTGATGTAAGGCTATCCTCCTCACTATTTACCACCCCACCAATTTTCATATCATCTGCGAACTTACTGATCAACCCTCCTACGTTGAAGTCTAAATCGTTTACATATACTACAAACAGCAAGGGACCCAACACCGATTCCTGTGGAACCCCACTGGACACAGGTATCCAGTCACAAAAACACCCCTCTACCATCACCCTCTGCTTCCTGCCACTCAGCCAATGCTGGATCCAATTTGCCAAATTGCCTTGGATCCAATGGGCTCTTACCTTTGTTATCAGTCTCCCATGTGGGACCTTATCAAAAGCCTTGCTGAAATCCAAGTAGACCACGTCAGATGCATTGCCCTCATCTACACACCTGGTCACCTCTTCGAAAAATTCAATCAAATTGGTCAGGCCTGTGTGAAAGGCTTTGTTCACAGTGCTTGTGCTGAGAGGACTTTCACCATTCTGGAAGTTTGTACTTTTGATTCTCAATTTGGAGTTGTGACTTGATTGCTGTTTACGCTGTTTTATTCTGGGCCGCAGATGAGAACGAAAATGACCAGCAGCATCATCAGCAGCAGGAGGTGCAGGAAGAGCAGCAGCAGGAGCAGCTCCAGCTCCAGCACTACCAGCAGGAGCAATGACGGCCTGTTTCTCACAGGCCTGCTGCTCCACGGGAAGAGAGGGTGAACAAAGAGGCACGGTTTGCCCTCGGCCATACCAACAAAATGGTGCACAGGTAGAGATAAGCTTCATCAATGTGCCGGAACACCAGTGGTTCAGGGTCTCCCATCAAGTGATGGCAGAAATTTGCAGCTTTCTGATGATGAATAATCCTGGGTGATATGAGGGGTAGAAGGGGATGTGGTGGGTGCCTTAACTTCCACATGCGTGCAGCTGGTTACTTGTGGGAAGCCAGCTAGAGCTGCTGCCAAATTGGGCCTGGTGCTATGCTTCGCCACTGGATATCAAACTCACCTCCATCCTCAACTTCTTTGCTTCTGGCTCCTCCATGGCTTTATCGAAACATTTACCAGGTCTTGCAGCTGGTGCCTCAGAAATTCATAAAACGGGGTGGGGGGACTGAGGGCATGTTTGTCAGGACAGGCAGTCATGCCTAATATGCCACCAGTGATGCCAATCAAGGTGAGTGGGTGCCCCGATTTCCAGCTCTAGCTGGCTTCCCACAAGTACATCGGCTGCACACGTGGAAATTAAGGCACTTCCCTTCCTCCCCTCAGATCACCCAGGGTTATTCATCAACTGCAAGGGCTTCCACTCCATCAATGTGCAGTTAGTTTCCAACCAAAAAAGGACTCTTATACAGATGTACGCAAGATTTCCAGGCAGCTGCCACAGTGCTTTCATTGTGCATGAGTCCACCCTCTCTGATAGCTTTGCAGCTTGAAGGAGACTTGCCAAATGGCTGGTTGGAGACAAACGATATTCACTTGAAATGTGGCTGATGACACCTGTGAGGAATGCAAGCAATGAAGCCCAGGAGTGGTATGCGGAAGATGCATTTCAGGTGCCTGGATAGATCTGCGGGCAGCTTTCAGCACCTATCAGTCAGAGGCTCCAGAATGTTCGTGAAATGGTGTCCTCTGCACAGCATTGCGCAATGTGCGCTTTGGATAGATGGAAGGAACAAAGCACAGAGCACAGGGCCTCATTAGACAATAACGAGAAGAGGAGGCAGAATATGATGCAGTCAAAGCAGTGAAACATGTTGCTTCCTGGGGCACCCTCATTACTGTGAGGTTCATCCCATCTGCAAAACCCACTTCCCCATGCCAACCCCCCCAACTTTCCCTCAACACAAAACAGTCCTGCAAACAACCAAGCATCTTTTTCCCAACCATCCCCCCAATCACCATCCCATTGCTCAGCATCAATTCTTGTTTTATTACTTACTAAGTCACTTGGAAAGCAGCAACCAAATATGGGCAACATGAGAAATAATATTTATGTGACTCAAAAATTAAAAGGAAACTTGACATTCTAATGTTGTGTAACACATCCATGTGCACTTATACATCTTTACTGCGCCCCTCCCTTGCACTTCAGCGTGCTGCATCCAAAAGGCTTCAACAGAGATACAGTCAGGCTGCTCAGATCCCTGCTCTGGCTGCTCCGTTCTCGGGGTTTTGTAGTCTATCAGGGCCTCATCAACGTCTGCTCCAGCTGCACTGTATAGGGACAGACTTGACCATCAGGACATGAGGCAACACGTGGGCTACAGATTGCCATGCTTGATGCTTCATGCAGGTGAACGCTCTTTCCATGGACAAAGACATCATCACAGAGCCTGCGACATCGTACCACCCATGCTCTAGCTGGACTTCTGCAAGCTCTCTGCAAGTGTCAATAGGAAATCCTGCCAGTAGGTTGTCCTTTCTTTGCTGACGTTCCAGGAATATCCTCTTTGTCAACAGCCCCTTAGGTCCAGCATCTGCATCCAACTGAGCAGAGCTTGGAATATACTGTGGCCTTCGGTGCGAGCACTCCACAGCTGTCCCTGTCTCCACCATCTGCTCCTGCTCGCTTGTGCTGTGTGACTCACCAGGTGATGACCCAACAGTCTTCCTTACCCGTTCCACTGAAGTGTGAGCATTTGAGCTGGTGTAGCGTCTGCATGATTCCTGAACAGTGTTCCCTTGAAGTTGCATGGCAGCATATTAACCCACAAGTTCCCATGCAGGCTGGGGACAAGGTGGCCCCTTTACGTTACTCCAGTTGCATGGCTGCATAAATTTAAAGGACCCATGCACTCAAATTGTCCATGCACTACAAGAAAAAAGTTAGAGGGTATTTTGACGATGCACCCTCAGAGAGAGTGACCTCTCCTGAGGATATGAATTAGAATTGTCAAGGTAAGGATATTTCCCATGATCATTATGCACACGATAATATGTCAAGCACTGCTGAAGTGTGTTGTATGCCATTTGGCTGTCTGATACTTAATTCTGACATTAGGTGACTGGGAGGCCCCTATCTCCGACATCTTAGCACGTGGAGGCTCTATTGATGTACGGCGCTTCCACTTCTGCTGCTGTCAGCGTGAGATGGTTGAGGTTTATCAACAGCTCCCTGTTTCACCCATATGTTCTGTACCTGCCTCTCCTGCAAGGAAGGCAAGATAAGACCTATGGGTAAGAATAATGAGAAACAAAAACAGAAAATGCTGACAGCATTTGTGGAGAGAAAAACAGAGTTAACGTTTCAAGTCCATATGATTCTTCTTCAGAGCTCTGAGTCAAAAATGCAGATGTGCACACGACACAGAAACAGAGATGCACACACACGGAGAAAGGGCCGCAGACCAACACCACTCGAAACATTAACCCTGCGTTTCTCTCTCCACCAATGCTGTTAGACCAGCTGAGTTTTTCTAGCATTTTCTGTTCTTGTTTCAGATTACCAGCATTTGCAGTATTTTGCTTTTATCTTACGTAAGAATAATGAGACCTGCGAAACAAATAGATGGAGATCATTTGTTGAGGGTGCCCATGTGGGAGGGGCATAACATTGCATACAGTGAAGTGTGAGTGTCAGTGGTGGATAGATAGATGAGGGGGTAGAAATTGCATGGACCAGAGGCTGTTGGGTTCATTCAAAAAGTAAATTGGTTTGAGGGATGATATGCTGGAGCTGCTTGAGAAGGTAGCATGAGGGGTTTGTGTGATACCCACATCCGGATGTGTTCGAATGTACTAGTTACTTGCCTTTCCTGCCCTGCTTTGGTCGTTCAATCGCTTTCGGCCTTGAATCCAGGAACGTGGTACCGCACATCTGTTGCTGACCACCTCCGCTACCTTCAGCGACGTCTTCATGGTTCCACTGGGAGATTTATTCTGCTCATCAATAGGAAACTTAGAGCCCATAACATGACATCCAGCCAAGTGTCACTAAAATAAGGCACTCTGAGTCTGTACACTCCACTCAGTCACTTTCTTGTGTTCTGCTCCTAATTCCAGAATCCATGGAAGTTCATGTTTTCAATGTCCCTTTAAATAGTGGAGTTGAAATCAATGTTAAAAGGAGTTGCCAGTAGTGGAAAAATTTAAGAGTGAAACTGATAGTCAATGAGAATGAGACAAACTAAATTCAATTCAAATATATGAAGCTGTGTTAACTTTTATAAGTGATATACTAAATAGGTAATATTTTTGATCCAATTCAATTGGCAGGTCAATCACCATCCACATATCCCTTGAGACTGAACAATAGCCTTTGGTATTTGTAGGTAAGCTAAACAGCACATATACACTGTAGGTGGCATGAGTTGCTAAACAAATGATAGAAAATGTTCCATGGAGCTTGTTAAATATCACAGAAATAAATCACAGGAAGTGTAGCCCTTTAGGGTTACTAACAGCATTATACTAAAACAACTATGACCCAGAAGATTTTGTGACAAAGGCGAAGTTGACAGTTTTACTGGAAACATTGAGAATAAGTTTGACACCCCTGAAAAGGGCATAATGGCCTGTTATTATAGTGGACAATGAAAGACCATCGCATCGCAGGCACTGCAGTAAAATTGCTGTTATTTTCTGCTGAAATTTGTTGACTATTATGTACAAACCTGAATCACAAAATAAATTCTCATTTTTTCTTTAATTTTTCGACTTATGTTTTAGCCTTTTTATATTTTTGCTGCAAAATTCACATGGCGAATTTTTTTAGGGCACTACATGGATGATAGTTGCAGATGATAGGTACTTGTGTTAGCTGCTGACAGGAAGCAGATACAAAGAGAACATTCTCCATGTATTTCACTTAAATGGCTTAGTCTGTAGGAAGGTCTGGTTACGTCACTGCCCACAGGACTAATACAATTCATGTGTGAAAATCAAAAATAATTCACATATGTGAAATAACACTTATAGCCAGCAGCAGCTTATAATCTTCCAGAACTCATTAAATGATGTACATAAGGCTGTATTCTGTTGAAATATGTGCTACTTAGCAAAATGAGTAACACAAGCAAAAGTTTTTTTTTTAACTAGCTTTGCTTTTTGAGATATGTTGCAAGTTTTCTGGACTTAATTTAGCAGAATTTCAGGTTTGCTTTTCTGTTGTTGAGTGTTCAATTTAACAGTCTTGGTGCTCTCACATTGTAAACTCAGAACCTAAAAAGAAAACTTTGCACTAATTAACGCAAGTTTAGTCATTCAAATAACTTATTTTGCACACTCGTGAGTTACTTAGGGCTTCATTTTTACAAGTGCTGGCAGAAGACTTATACAAATTAACGAAAGTGTTGTCACTTGCAGAAGGAAGCTAAGGGGTGTTTACTTCTGAAGCTTTGACTCTAAAAAACTGCGGGCCATTCATTGCCAATAGGTCCATAGGCATGTGATATTAGAGGACTCAATTTAGACCGCCTTTTATGTTCTATTAAAGTTGCGATTAACACCACATTAATAAATTATTTATTTTTTATTTCTTCTCTTCGCCCCTCTCCTTCAGTACCATGGAGAGGTACCAGGCAGCTTTAGGCAAATTGACTTGCCGTTGTGCAGGGCACCACAGAGGCTTCCTTGTACCTGAAGACTGCTTTACTGTAATTAATACAAAGTCTGAGTAGTGTAGCTTCCTTCTAGGGAAACATAGAAACATTGAAAATAGGAGCAGGAGTAGATCATTTTGCCCTTTGAGCCTGCTCCGCCATTCAATATGATCGTGGCTGATTTCAACACAGTACTCCTGTGTCCACCCCATGCCTTTAGAGTCCAGAAATATCTCTATTTTCACCTTTAAATATATTCAGTGACTTGGCCTCCGCGGCCCTCTGTGGTAGAGAATTCCACAGGTCCACCATCCTCTGAGTGAAGAAGTTTCTCCTCAAGTCAGTCCTGGATGGCCCACCTCATATCCTGAGACTGTGACCTTTTGTTCTAGACACCCAACCAGAGGCAATTTCATCCCTTCATCCAGTCTGTCCATCCCTGTCAGAATTCTATATGTTTCAATGAGGTCTCCTGTCATTCTTCTAAACTCCAGTGAATAAAGGCTGAGTCAGCCCAATCTCTCCTCACATGACAATCCCATGTGACAATCAGGAATCAGTCTGGTGAGCCTTTGCTGCACTCCCTCTATGGCAAGTATAACCTTTCTTAGGTAAGGAGACAAAACTGCACACAATACTCCAGCTGTGGTCACACCAAGGTCCTGTACAGCTGCAGTAAGGCATCCTTGCTCCTGTAGTCAAGTCCTCTTGCAATGAAGGCCATCATACCCTTTGCCCTCTTAACTGGTTGCTGCACCTGCATGCTTGCTTTCAGTGATTGTTGTACAAGGACACCCTGGTCCTTTTGTACATCAGCATTTCACAATCTATCACTATTTAAATAATTCTCTGCTGTTCTATTTTTACAGCTGAAGTGGATACCGTGGTATTTGCCCACTCACTCAACCTGTCGAAATGACCTTGAAGCCTCTTAACATCCTCATTGTTCACATTCCCATCAAGTTTTGTGTTGTCAGCAAACTTGGAAATATTACATTTGGCTCCCTCATCTAAATCATTGACATATATATTGTGAATAGCTGGGGCCCAAGCACTGATCCCTGCGGTACCCCACTAGTCACTGCCTGCCACTCTGAAAAAGACTATTAATATATCAAATAGCACAATGATTGGTGGATTGGAAGGGTAAGAAGCAATGAATTGAAGCAGTGCTGAGAGGTGACGTGGACTAGTGGAATGTAGATTTGATTCCTACCCATTTCGAAAGTTCAGCAGTTTTACTCATGCAGCTTGTGAGGAAGGATAAATCAAAATGAATCTCCACAAGGCTATAGCAGAACTCTTATCTGCTAGTGAAGTACATTTGTAGTTATGAGGACAGGAAGACAAACCGAACCATTTGGATCCTGAAAAGTGCCAAGAGAAAGTGGAGGAAATTCAGTGATTTAAAAAAAAGTCCAGTGGAACGGAAGTGTATGTGGGAGGGGTAGTAGGCCGACCAAAAAATAAATCAACGAGCAAAATCCACAACCTTGCAACACATTTAACACAGATAAAAAAACAAGAAATCGCAATTGAAATATGCCATATTCCTCACAGTGATTGATTTAAGTGTTACTGATTTTTAAAAAAACTCTGTATCCTCTGTGCCTAATAATGTCTCAGACAGCCAAACAGGCTGCTAAGCAAAGAGCAGAACAATTAGAGGTCTGTTTTTGGCAATAATGATGAAACATTGTTGTTTCCACTGTGGGATAACTTGCCATAAACCTTGTTTTAATTTCATGTGGAATGTTTTGTACTTGATTCCTTTACTAACTGACATCAGCAGAAAAGGGAAATAATGTTCTTTAGTTGTTAACCTCCAATTAATTTCTCCCTTTTTAATATTAATTGATTGGGTGGTCATCTTCTGTCAGTGTTGAGACAACCACACAAGAGCAACCTAGTAACAACATCCTCCACCTCCACCAACATTGGCATAGCCAAGGTAGCAGATGAAGTCTGCATATGCCATGCCTGAAATTTGGCTCCAAAACTGTTATGCCACTTATTTTTCAAGTTTCTTCCAGGTCCTGGTAATAAGGAGGACTGAACAAGGGCATTGTTATGATCCAAGCTGTGGTCACTTCTGGACAAACCTGATCCCAGAGTGGAACCCAGCTAGATAGATCCTAACTTCGATTTTGTTTGTTTAGACACGTGGAGAGTAGTTACTGAACAGAGGCATGGGAGACAGCTGATGAACTTTTAACAAAAGAATAAAACATTTATTAAACAAGAAAAGATGAACTATATTACAATACTCCTTCACCCACAACTATACCTTTACAGATATATACAGATTTGTAAGGATAACACAAGTTACAAAAACTATCTTATACTCAAATGTTCACAGTAAGTACGCAGTCCATGTAAACCTATGGCACCCTGTAGTCAGATACACCACATTCTAAAACCAAGTGAAGATGCCACTTCAAACAGATGCTATGGGTCTCTCCTCAATTCCCCCCCACCAGATGCTTGTCACACCATGAGCCAACCAGTCTCACTGAATTCCATCCTTCACTTGAGGGTTTCCAATCTCTACTCTCCAAGACCTCACCTTGGAATCTTCTCCCAAACCAATGCTTTTTATCACCTTTCACAAGGGTTCACCTCCAGAGTTTCAAACCCCCCTTCTGATGTTTCTCTTCCCTGGGTCACCACATGCATTCAAACTGTCGTTCATGCACGCTCTCTTACCAACTCAGTGTTAACAGTACACCACTGCTACACATGCCCATAGCAAAGGGTTATACACCTTTAGTTGTCTCTTTGAACCTTCTTGCCTCTTGCAAGCAGTTCTCACTTTAAATCTGAAACTTTGAGCCTTCCTCTCTGCCCTTCATTCTTAACATCACTTAACAGGACCTCTCCCAGGTTCCTGTCCTTCCTTTAACTACAAGGTCTTCTTTGGACTTTCTCTTCTTCCACTCCCATGGATTTTCGGGGTATTTCTTAGCTTGGGCTTCACAGCTGCCTTAAAACCAACTGAACTCCACAGCTTCCAAATCAAAACTAGTGTCTTTCTTCTGTATGTGTGTCTGTGGGAGGAACCTGCCTATCAGGCCCCCTGTTGCTAGGCAACAGCACTGTTCTTCTACCCTTGTATGTTTCCTTCACTTTATAGGGGTCGCAAAACATTTCATTAAAAATGCAAGCAGCCTTTTAAAGTGAAACTAAAACTCTATTTGACCTTTCTTAATACACAGATACAGAAATACAAATCAAACTTAAACTAAAGCTAAAGTTCATTCCTAACACACAGAAATACGAGTATAACTTACCTAAGCTACCTTTATTTCCTAACAGGCATTAATAGTGTGATCCTTATAATTGAATTATGTGTGGAATTTTTAGGCCTTCTGTTTACTTTCTGACAACCAATTCTCAATGTTGTTCTGATTTTAGATTGATGTGTTGCTTAGAATTGCTGCAACGTATTCCTTGTGAGGAGCAACAATGCATAAAGCCTTCCAAATTACAGTACAAGATTATTAAGAATTAAGTGGAGAGTAACTGTAATTTTTTCAGTTGCAGGGAATTCACTGGATTACTCCAGGGTTTAAGTTGGACTATCCAATTTTATGTTGCTTTAAAGATTCGCAACATTGGATGACAACAGTGATTTATCTAGAAGATTTTAGCAGGTATTCCTGTGTGATCTCTAACATGAACTTCTACGATAAATTACTTTTATTTGGATTGAAGTTGCTTTTAAAGTTATCTGAGGCTGAATTCCCCCCCCCCCCCCCGTTAGGGGAGGAAGTTGATGGGCAGGCGCGCTTTCGATTGGCGCCCCCAATTGGAGGCGCGGTGCCATTCTACGTGGATTGGCCCACCCAGTGTGACGTCCGTACAGAAGCGCTATGCATTTCCTGAGCGGGCGGGAGGGAGAGTGCCTAAAATCGAGAGTGTGCTCTTTCGTGCATGCGCACAAAATAGCGCACATCTTCCTGAGGCTAAGTGCTGCCTCAGGGAGATCGGCTCAAAATGTGAAAAAGCTCAAAACAGAAAATAAAAATTTCTTTACATGCCCCTCATGTGACAACGTACCTGCTGTACCTGCATACTAACATTTTATGACAATGTCACATGAGTTGGAACATGTTCATAATTTCCAAAAAAACTTTTATTAAATTTTTAAATCCCTACATAAAACTTCATCCCGCCCATGGATGAGGTTTCATGCTTTTTCTAGTTCCTGCTGGGGCTCCTGGCCTGTTGCCAACCTTAAGGTTGGACGGGCAGGTCCACTAATTACTTTAATCGCTCTGTCAATGGCCTCAATTGCCCATTGACAGGTCGGTAGGCGTGCAGCTGATTTTGCTGCGCCCCCACCTTCCTGAAAATTTAGATGTGACGCGGTGACATCGGGAGTTCCGCCCAACGTCACCGCCCATCATTTTACATGTCGGTGACCAGGCCTTACCCCCGCTCGCCGATGGTAAAATCCAGCCCACATAGTAATTTCCATAGGTTTCATTAAATCTAGTTAAGAATGTAGAATTAAGATTTTGAGATTTGAATGGCCTTGAGCAGTTATATTATAATGATACGGACCCCTGTGTGCAAATGGTTAATGAATAACAGAATGCTACATATAAGGCCTGAAATTTGACACAAAGTTAGGTAGGGAAGTATGTTGTGAAGATGACGTGAAGAGATTGCAGATGGATATCGATAGGTTGAGTGAGTGGGCAAAGATGTGGCAAATGTGAAGATGTTCACTTTGGCAGGAAGAACAAAAACACAGATTATTACTTAAATAGAGAATGGCTGCATAATTCCGAGGTGCAGAGGGATCTAGGTTTTCTAGCACGTGAGTCACAAAAAGCTAGTATGCAGGTACAGCAAGTAATTAAGGCTAATGGAATGCTATCCTTTATTACAAGAGGGATTGAACACAAAAGTAAGGATGTTATGTTTCAGTTATACAGGGCAGTGGTGAGACCGCACCTTGAATACTATGTGCAGTTTTGGTCTCCTTATTTAAGGAAGGATGTAAGTGCATTGCAGGCGGTTCAGAGGAGGTTTACTAGATTGATACCTGGAATGAGTGGGTTGTCTTATGAAGAAAGGTTGGACAGACTGGCCTTGTTTTCACTGAAGTTTAGAAGAGTAAGAGGTGATTTGATTGAACTATACAAGATCCTGAACGGCCTTGACAAGGTGGACATCGAAAGGATGTTTCCTCTTGTGGGTGAGTCCAGAACTAGGGGGCACTGTTTTAAAATTAGGGTTGCCAATTTAGGATAGAGATGAGGAGAATTTTTTTCTCTTAGAGGGTTGTGCAACTTTGGAACTCTGCCTCAGAAGGTGATGGAGGCAGGGTCATTGAATATTGTTATGGCAGAGGTAGATAGATTCTTGTTAGGCAAGGGAATCAAAGATTATCGGGGATAGATGGGAATGTGGAATTCAAAATACGCGAAGATCAGACATGATCTTATTGAATGGTGGAGCAGGCTCAAGGGGCCGAATGGTCTACTTCTGCTCCTGTTTCTTATGTTCTTAAATTTGCTGCAACAGCATTATTAGCGGCTATTTCCATAAGTAAGAGCATTATTTGCTCTCATTGTCCAAAGCCAAAATTTGCTGTGAAATGAATTATTGTATGCCGCAGCAATGATGATGGTGATGCAAAAAATTACTACTCAGAAGCATCCTTTACTCAACTCTGAACATTTTATAATCAATCACCTTTCAAATATTCCAGAAATTGACAGTCTCTAACAGTATTAATGATCAGTTAATTGATAGATGATTGCGCCACAAGCACTACCCATGTGAAACATGCCCGTGCTGTAAACTCACTTAAGCAGAAGCGTCTCAGCAGCGCAATTAATGAAGCTGCAAAACTTAATGAATCTGTCTGATCATTTATTCTCTAAAAGTGAGGAGTTTGTGCACATGCATAGCTTCCATTTTGGGGTTCCTACGTTCCTCGTCAAATGGGAAGAGATATTTGCGGAGTTTGAACTCCTCTATTCTCAGCTATCCCACCACAAACCAGTATCCACTGAGAACATTGAGTCCTTGAAAGTGCACCCCGCTGATCTAGTGCACCCATATTTTGGATTCCAAATAACTTGTCTGATTTTCACGTGCACCACCAATGTCTGGTGGTATTCCCAAGCCTCAAGACCAACCTAGACATACATATTTGCAAGCCTGACAAAGGAACTGGAATAGTCGTCCTTAACAAGTGCGATTATATTAGCAAAATGCTGCTCTTAATGATGGATCCAATTATTTGTATCCATTGGGAGCTGCTACCAAACATGGCAGCACAGCCCTGATCGAAAACAAGTTACAACAATACTTGTTAGACTTTTGAAAGGATAACGAGCTGCCTTGTGGCATATATGATAGCATTAGTCCTCATGGTTCACTATGTCCATGTATGTGAGGCTGCCCAAGACACACAAAAATGATGCCCCTTATCTCCTATCTTATCTAAGACTGGTTCTCTACAACATGTTGGCTAATTGGTGAGTAAGTTGCTACAGCCAGTCCTTTACAAAGATTACATGTGACCAGCATATCAATCGTAATGATATATCATTGTGGTGTTCGACATTGAGAGCCTATTCACGAATGTGCTGCTCAGGGAAGCCATAGACATTTATGCTGCGTCACTATATCATGGCAATCCAGATGTGCTGCCATTTTCTGAATCTGTATTAATTGAACTAATGAACTCAGCAACTTGTGCAGTTGAGTTCAGCTTTAATGACACCATGTATGCCAAAATAGATTGTGTTGCCATGGGATCCCCTCTAGGTCCAGCTTTCATTCACATTTCTGTTGGATTGCACGAGAAACTCGTTTTCGATGGAATGACCCTTCACCTCCTATCCCTTGCATATTTGCAGTATGTTTACTATATTTGAACCTGCAGCTGCAGGTAAAATTTTCCTTGCACAAGTTAATGTGCTCTATCCCACTCTCAAGATCACCTTTGACATGGAGCATCGATGTGTGGGTTGAGAAATCTGCTGAAGGTTTCTCTACACCTGTCTCCCGCAAGTCTACCTTCACGGTCAATATATGCATTGGGATTCCTGCAGCTCCACGCACCATAAGAATGGCTTTATTAGCAATCTCGTAAATAGGGCCTGAAGCAATGTACGCCATGCAAGTTTGACACAAAAATATGGCACATCAAAGCTATTCTATGGGATAATGCTACCCTGATTAGATCATTGCTCTCTATGTAATGAATAGGCCTAAGGCCACCATATTCAGACCTGAGAAGTGCTCAGTCTACCTCAAATTACCCTGGAAGGGCAAGGTATCTCAAAGATTTGAGCAACAAATGAAGCTAGTGCAATGGGTGTTTTTTCCACCAACAGGATGCTGCCGTCAAACCAAAAAGATGTTCTGCTTACCACACAAATGAGTAATGCGATAAATGCATTTTAGTGCCAGTGTGATGCCAGGTACATAGGCAGTGTGGGTGGATCGTATCAAACTGCACATCACTTCGGTTGTTTGCAGTAGGCAGAGTACTGACTGTACTCAACCAACCTGTGCTTGTAAAACTCAGAGAATATTGTGTAATGTTAAATGTGATTCTGCGATTAGACAGCATTTCATAGAATCATAGTAAGTTTACGGCACTAGAAGAGGCCACTGGGGCTATCGTGTCTGCACCAGCCAAAAAAATGAGCCACCCAGCCTAATCCCACTTTCCAGCATTTGGTCTGTAGGTCTGCAGGTTACGGCACTTGAGGTGCATATCCAGACACTTTTTAAATGAGTTGAGGGTTTCTGCCTCTACCACCCTTTCAGGCAGTAAGTTTCAGAACCCCACAACCCTCTGGGTGAAAGGATACTTCCTCATCTCCCCCCTAATCTTCCTATCAATCACTTTAATTTATGCCCCGTAGTCACTGACCTCTCTACTAATGTAAATAGGCCCTTTCCGTCCACTCTATCTAGGTGCACATCTCAATCTAATCCCCCCTCTGTTCCAAGGAGAACAACCCCAGCCTATCTGATCTTTCCCCATACCTGCAATTTTCCATTCCTGGCAACATCCTCATAAATCTTCTCTGGTACGCTCCCCAATGAAATTACACCGCTTTCTGCAATGAGGTGACCAGAATTGAACACAGTACTCAAGCTGTGGCCTAACTAATGTTTCATATAGCTCCAGTATAACAACCCTGCTCTTATATTCTGAGCCTTGGCTAAGAAATAAGCCTTTCTAACCACTCTATCAACCTGTCCTACTACCTTCAAGGATTGTTCACTCACTGAACAATCCTGAGTGTGCTAAGAATTACGCCAACAACCAATTTAAGATTATCAGTCTGGCTCGCAATGTAGCTCACTTATGCTTTCCAGAAATTCATATATCCCTATGTAGGGACCTGTCCTCTCCAGGCAAAAGTAGCATCTCCAGGCATTGTGCCTCTTTTGAATTAGATAGAAATGTAGGAGACAGCAGTTCCCTGGTGTATTTAACATGGCAACGCCTTGATCAGAGTTACCTTGCCAATCAATCAACACCCTTTTCTTGTGCAATTTAAATTATTGCTTCCTTTGAAATTTGGCATTCTTGTATCTGTCCTGATGTGTGCAAGGTGAAAAGCTTAGGCAGCATGTCTCTTTTTTCAGCACAAGTTTTGTACTACCAAGTGGTGAATTATTAATTATTTTTGTTTAATGATGTGCATATTTAACAATCTTCCAAACTTAAAAATTATTATTTGCAATCAAGTTAGAATAGACTTAGTTAATTAGATCTAATTTTCATTATGTCTCCTTATGTTTTATAAGCACACTTAAGGTGTTACCATCCTATTTGTGATATCAATCTATTCCAGAATTGGCATTTATATGTCTGAAGGATTGTATAAGCACCAGTTAGATTTTCTTCTAGATGATACCAGATCAAAAAAAATACTGTATATAAAATCTAATGCAACCAAAATAACATTTTGGAATGAACATTAACTGTGAAATTGTTATGTCTTTGTCTGTCAAATTGGAAATATTGTGATCCATCCTTTGTGTTGTTAATAATGTCCTTTTTGGCAAGGATCCTTTTTTCCTATAGCGATAACTTTAACTTTAACACATCTATCAATACATGTATAATAACCAGAAATTGTAACACCTATAATAAAATGTCATTCTTACATAATCATAAAATGAACAATGGGTTATTTCATAAAGCTAATTCGCTTTTAATACCCTATCAATCTTTAAGTGCTGTTCTCAGAATTAACCTCTGCAATCATTTGAGCCCACCAGCACTGTTCTGCAACAGCACTCCCACAAGTAGAAATTAATGTAGCCAATAAATTTGGTTTTGTTTCTGTTTTGAATAGGGAAGGAGCATGATTAGGGTTTTGGCAGTATTTCCAGGGGAGCGGCATGAATGACTATGAAGCATTGAAATGGCATGAAAGAATATTTCCTCTTGTGGGGAAGAGGCTATCAATATAAGATAGACCCCAAGAAATCCAACGGGGAATTCAGGAGCAACATGTTTACCCAAAGAGTGGTGAGAACATGGAACTCACGACCAAAGGGAGTAGGTGAAGTAAATCATACAAAAGCACTTGAGGGGAGGCTAAACAAGCAGAGAGAAGGGAATTGAGGTTATAGATTTGGATGAGGAAAGACAGGAGGAGGCATGAATGAAGCGTAAACGCTGGCATGTACTGGTTGGGCTTTATGGTCTGTTTTTGTGCCATATATCTTCTAGAAGCCAGTGTAAGTCATTTCATGTCACAATTTCCTTGAAATTCCTTGTATAGAAACATGCCATTAATGCTCCATTACTCTGTTGCGAGTTTTCAGCAATTTCAGGACCTAAGTGTTGTGTTATGAGATGTATCTTCTAGTCATGTATTTGAGATTAGTACAGGTAAATCCATTAAATTACTGCAGAAGGAAACCACCCTATTTAAAGTCTAGTAGAAAACCCTAACCCTTAGCTTCTGAGTCAATCCACCTTGCTGGATGACTCTTGAAGATCAGCCTGATAATGTGCAATCTTCATGTCTTCCTTTACTATGACTGCTGCTTATCTCACATCTAGGCCACCTCTAAGAAGGCCTACTTCCACCTCTGAAGTATTATTCCTAATACCACAGAAATCCTCATTGGAACATTTATCACTTCAAACTCAGTTTCTCCAATATCCTCTTATACCTGTCTCCTGACCAGCACTTAAGATAAACTCCAACTCACCCAGAACTCTACTGTTTGCATCCAAATTCACACATAGACCAACTGAGCCCTCAAATTTTGCAGGGACGGAGAGGCTGTTTGGCTTAGCCAAAAAGGTGCCAGAGCCCCAATTCTGGAAGCCCTGCCCCCGAACCTGGCACCACAATTTTTGGGGGTGGGGGGTTGGGAGGGGGTGGGGGGGGTGTTGTGTGTGTGTGTGTGTGGAGGAAACAGGACTTGTAACTTGCACATCTGTGGTTCACGAAGGCAGCTGCACAAAACAACACTTTCTCTTGAGTCAGGTTTGCGGAATCTGAGTTTTCCTGACTCTGCATTGCCGACTCAGGAGTGAAAAACCAGACCTAAGTTATTATACCTATGCTGACTGATCGTCATTGGATCCCCACCTCTATGTTTTGCCTTCCAAATCCTTGCTTTGCTCTGCAAGTCCTTTCAAAGCCTTCCTGTTTCCTATTTCTCCATCAGCTCCATCATCACCTGTCCATCTAGCTCTGTTCTACCAGGTGTTCTCCCTACAGATCAATCATCAGTGGAAGATTCCTCAGACATCTTCCTTCTCTCCCCATGCCTTATGTAAGCCACTCTTAGCTTCAAAAGTCGCTTTAAAGCATTTGACCACCTGTAATTCCTTGTCTCTTGCTTATGGACCTTCACCATAAACATCAAGGACCTTTAGCTCTTTTGTTACAATACAGGAGCAAAATATAAATAAATCATATCTGATATTAAGGTGAGGATTTTAATTTTGAATTCCTACTATGACCAGAAGGGTTGTTTATATACCCAAGATTGCAGTGGCACACAAAACTGATAACATTTTCACAAACAGCTCTGAAGAGCTTCAAATATATGCAATATGTATAGAAGTCTTATATAAGACACTTAAGCTCTCAGTATGAGATATGGCGCCATTGCTGATTGAAGGCATGTTCAGCTGTCTCCTTATTATTTCAAGGGTACATCTTGTTAATTGTCAGCAATTTAAAGAAAATTGAAGTAGAGCTGCTAAAGCAGAGTTATTACATTGGATATGTAGCTGCCTGAAATCACATTAGCAGAATGTTGTCTGTTATTAATGAGTGAATTTGATTGGACTCTGATCATAAGTGGACCTCTGCAGGGCTCTGTATTGGATCCTTTGCTGTTCGTTATTTTTGTTCGTAATCAAGAGGGGGATTTAATTAGAACCAATCTTAAATTCACAGATGAGACAAATGTGCATGCAGGTTGTGATTCAGATCAAATTGATAGTTTGCAACCCAGCATAGAAGAATGGGCTCATGGGGTTGATTTTAAGTTGTCCCATTTGGCTTAAATGGGCAATAATAGAATTTAAATGATGGTTGGGGTGGGTAGCCTATGTGCACTGTTAAACTGGGTCAAAATCTGGCAACTGCCTCCCAAACAGCACTGCAGGTGTACCTACACCACATAGATTGCAGCGGTTCAAGACGGCCATACCTTCCACTTTCTCAAGGGCAATTGGGGTTGGGCAATAAATGTTGGCCTAGCCAGCGATGCCTACATCCCCTATAAATGAATTTTTTAAAAATGGTGGTGAGAGGCTACCTTTTGTGCCTTTTTCATGTTTTGTATGTCCTCTGTATTAGAATTTATTTAGATGCTTCATGTTTCCTCATGAGGGGATACCTTATTCATTTTGGGGTGAACAAATCTAGGATTTGATAAGATTACCTAAACACTTTGGCAGTTTAGAATATCATAGGCACTAGTGAAGACCATAAATCGCCCTCCCACCTGCCCCCTGTACATAAAGATCTTCTTTACTGGCGGAGTCGGTGCTTGAAGAAATAAAACTCTAGTTGACAGCATTGTGACAGCAGTCGCCTACTCCTCCTAAGTCGTATCTTTGTTTTGTACAGAAAGTTCTTTTGTGCTTCAGTGTGTTCAGTACAAGAGAAGTTGCAGGTGAACAGATTGCATTCACTGTAAGATTGTCACTCTGAATACAGCCAAATATATTGAGGTGTCTTACAACTTGTTTAAATGAAGATTGGTTAAGGATTCCTTTAAAATATATTTGTATTGTTGAACATTACTGCACAAGGAGGAGATTGTTCAAAAGCTAATAGTCTTTTGTGAACCATTGCTCATCGTGACTTGTTTATTAATTGGAAGATTGTCAAGAAATTTGAGTTCTTGAGGAAATTTCATTCTTGGAGGAGCCAGATGTAGCCTGCTGCAAAAGATATGGTGCGGTTGGGGGGGTGGGGATTTGAATCATTATCCATCTGATGTGTCCCATCCCCTCCCCTTCCTGACCCCTCCACCAACCCTACACACAAACACTGCATTACTCACCCACTCAGTCTTCTGCTCTCAGTCTCACAGCATGAATGGTAAAGGATGAGTATTGTGAAAACAGTTGCTGATATTCCTGGAATGCTGAGACTAATTTTAAGCCACTGTACACTGCTCTGTTTTGGTCAAAGCAAGATATTGCAAATCCAAACTCAAACCTTTGTGACCTGATAGCTGAGCTACAGCTCCAGATGTTTACATGCATCAATTGATACCTTTGGGTGGGAACAGTTTTTTAGCCTTGGAAACTGGAGACCAGGGATCTGATGTCTGCGTCATCTTTTCCCTGTCCTGGTCATTCAGGAGTGTAAGGGTGTTTCTTCATTTGATACCATTCTTGTTACCAGTAAGTGTCAGGTATGTTGGATGTGTTTTTCCACCCCCCCTCCCCCTCCACTTTTACTCCCTGATATCATTCAGCAAAGCTCTGGATCTTAAGGCCTACTGTAAAAATGTTAAAGCTTGCTCCACTGAGGGTATCCCTATTATTTTCAGCAGCATTAACTTGCTTTGGCAACCAGTTGAGTGATGTGGCAGAGCTTTTCAGCCAAATACTGTACAGATTTTAAACTGGAAGACATTTTCAACTGCAGACCCTTCAAGTTATAGACTGAGCAAAAGCTCTTGGAATCTTCTTCAAATGGGAAAGTTGTTCCTGTAAAGTCCTTGATATGTTTCTAAATCTAAGTCCTTAACCATCCCCAGAGAGAAAGAGCTCAGTCCATTAGTGAGCATCCTAAGTAATATTCCTTTTGCTAAATGGCAGTAAAGATTGCTTTCTGGCTCCTATCTTATGAACATTTCATACTCTCAACAGCAATTGTAAGTGCATCTTGATAACTTAAAGGACAAAATATATAATTAGCTATAGGTCCCTTCCATTTCTTTTTTCCCAAGAAAAGTGGATTTTTCAGTTGAATTTATAAAGCCTCCCCATGGGCTTATGTAATACCATCAATTTTATTCTGTAAATGTCGAAGTAGTGGGGCTGTGATAATGTTAGCTAATGCAGTGGCGAACCTTAGAGATTATCTGATCTGTCAGTGGATCAATTGGAGACATTTTCTTCATTGTCCTCACCCTTATTGTGCACTAAACATTTGCATGAAATGCTAACCTCCAGTTCAGTTATGCAGCAGCTACTGTTGCTGTTACAATTACAGCAGCCTGAAATGTAAGTGTAAGAGTTCAGTTTCATAAAAAACTAATGCTATTGTTTTGTAATGTTTATAATTAGATGAGGTTACAAACAAGAGGCTTCATATTCTGGGGGATACCACAAAATCGCTATTGGGGAAATCAATGTGGTATGAATCTTTATAAGGATTTCCTCATGATATGTTTAGGAAGTCTTACTTTCAGTTATACTGTAGTTGCTAGTATCATACTGGTGTCTGGATTGCAGTGGAAATCTGGCAAACTAAAGTCACACTGCACACTGCATGTCCCTTCATGTGTTAGCACAAAAGATAGCTCTGTACACATGTTCTCATATACACAAGCAGAATTTTTCTCTCCTGGGGTCTAACTGATTCTGAAGAAGGAACTGAATGCATAATTTCCCTTGGCAACTCTCAAAAAAGCCCATGTTGGTTCAAGACTTCAATACTGCTCCACTTTCTATAGAGACCCGTCACAGGTTTTGCTCACAAGGAAAAAAAAAATGTTTCTCAGCTGCTTTATCTCATCTCATCCTCTATCATGATCATTAATTTCTTTGTGCTGCATAGTTTTTTTTAACTTGACTCTTCTGTTTTGTTTAAGCTCCAGCAATGCCATCCTAAACTCTTTCCCCCTCCATCTTTACATTATCAAAATCAAACCTGATTGCATCTTTTCTTTCCTCTGTCAAATCATTCTTTACAAAAATATCATAATTGTGGCGGTGCTACCTTCTGAATTGTTTTCATATATTTCTCTAGAAGCTCTCTACAATCTAATTTGCCCCACACCCCTACTCTTTGTAAATTTTTCTACTTCAAGTATTCACTCAATTTCCTAATAAAAGTTAATATTGAATCTACTCCCATCAACCTTTCAGATGCATTAATTATCCCAGAGGAATAAAAGTATTCCATGTACAGTTTTGAAGTTCACAGGAGTACATGGAACTGCTGAGCAGCCTTAAAATGTAATATTGCACTGATTGGCGGTTATTTTGCAGGTTATGCAAACTCAAATCACATTTCACATTTTTGCAATACCTGGCATCAGCTTGCAATATGATACTTGAGCTGTTCTGCCATTTTTATGTTGTATTTAACAGAAATGACCTAATTACTGCTAATGTGACAGTCAAATACCTGCTTTAAGCACAGTTTGTGTTAAATTTTTATCTGTCAAGAAAAATTCCCCTCATTATGAAAGTTTTTAAATATCAAAGTCCCATTGCCCCTATATCACAACAATTTCATATTTTTTGCCATGCAGGCAAAGCATAGTTTTGTAAATTTGTTTCCCACAATCGACTGTTGCGACAATAGTTACCTACACAGTGAGATTAGATAGAGCAAAAACAAAAATACCTGGAAAAACTCAGCAGGTCTGACAGCATCTGCCGAGAGGAACACAGTTAATGTTTCAAGTCCGTATGACTCTTCATCAGAACTAAGAAATATAGAAATGAAGTGGAATATAAGCTGGTTGACGTGGGATGGGACAGGTAGAGCTGGATAGGTGTTTTTATTTCAGATTTCCAGCATCCGCAGTATTTTGCTTTTTTCTGAAATTAGATGGAGGATGGGATAAGGAGGTTAAACTCTTGAGTAAGCCTCTTTTTTAAACATGACGACATTGACATTTCCATGCTAAAAAATGTTAACTTGTAATCCCACCAAAGCAAATCAATTGTTCCAAGGTGAAAAAACCACCTAAGGTGAAAAGAGTAACAGAAAATCAAAGTTCAATTATGAAGCAGTGGTTGGGTTATGCTAAGATTGGGTTTAAAAAGCTCCTAGAGAGAAATTTGAAAACAATTCTGAAGGAATCCCTGCCACAATTATGATATCTTGGTAAAGCGCGAGTTAACAAAGGAAGAAGAAGATGCAATGAGTTATGTTTTTGATATCGCAAAGATGCCAGGAGAGAGAGTTAGTTAGGATGGCATTGCTGGAGTTTAAGCAAAACAGAAGAGTCCAGTTCAAAACGGCAATCAGTAATAGAAATAAGCTAGGGGCCACCATAGAGAATGAGATGAAAGAAGAATAACAGTTGAGGAACATTTTGTTTTTCATGCAAGCAAATTCTGTGAAGGGTCTCCACAGAAAGTGACGTAGTAGTGAAGTCTTGAACCAACAAGGGCTTTTTTGAGAGTTGTTGAGGGAAATTACTCATTAATAATGAAACGAAAACTGACTGGCATTGAAATTATATAGTTGCTTTGGAAATCAAAGAATCATAGGATGATATAATACAGAGGGGGCCATTTAGCCCATCATGCTCTTTGAAAGATCTATCCAATTAGTCCCACATTCCTGCTTTTTCCCTTTTGTCCTGTAACTTTTTCCACTTCAATTATTTATTCAATTTCCTGTTAAGGTTCATATTGAATCTGCTTCCACCAACCTTTAAGGCAATGCATAACTTGCTTCGTAAAATACATTTTCCTTTCGTCAATTCTGGCCCTTTCCCCTTAAAAGTGTGCCCTCTGGTTACAGACACTTCTGCCATTGGAAATAATTCTTCCATGTTTACTTGATTAAAACTCTTCATGACTTTGAACATCTATCAAATCCTTTAACTTTCTTGTGTTAGAATTTCACATGTTGGCTGACAACATCCTGTGCTACCTCACTACCACCTTTCTCAAATCCACCACTCTTTCCAATTTATCTGATGGCTCCCAGTGCTAGCTTAGCAGAAAATTCCTTCTGTTAAATATTGCTAAACATTACAACAAGGTGAAGAAGGGTACAGTGCTCCCCCTTTTTTCCCCTACTCATAACTTAAATCTATAAGAATGGGTTTGCCAATTCAGTGCATGTACTTAACTGTTTATATGCTGATTACAAGGAACTCAGTCAGACAGGCTTCTTAAGGTAAACGAGTAAAGGGTCCATTTTTATTGTGTTAAAAACCCATCCAGTTAAAGATATTAAAATATTTTTTAAAATGTAAACACAGGTCCTAGCTAGTTATTTCGTGCGCGCGCGCGCACACACACACACACAAGCATGCAAAAAATCCAAGCTACAAAGTAAAGGAGGTTAACTTTTGCCCAAATTAAGATTCCGCAAGAAAGGGAAAAGATATAAAGAGTTCACTGATTGTCAGCCCTTTGCTGTTGTTCGTAGCTGAGAAGGTTCTTAAGCTGTCATCCCTGGTTTTCTCCTGGAAACACTGCTGTGGAACTTGAAGTTTTTTCTGGGATTTCTTTGTCTGCAGACCACAATGGGATATCAGCAAAACACAGGGTCCAACTCAGTTAAAAGAGCTAAATAGCTCCCAGCTATCCTTTCTCCGACTGCCTCAAAGCAAGCAAGGTTTTGTAATAAACAGACCCTTTTGAAATGGTGATCTCAATCACATGGCCTCTCCCCTTGGTAATTGACAATTCCACATTAGGTAATTGATTAGGACATACCTTGACTATTGTTTTGTGGTCTAGGTGATTAATTTTTGATGTCCAAGCCTTCCCTTCTGAATGACTCATGGATGAGCTAGGAAGAACAGACCAACACCTCCAACATGGCCATTGTCTCTTTAGACTCTCCATTTCCAGCCTAACGGATATGGAACATAGCTATTATGGTGATGCAAATGACAGCAGCCATTTGAAGTTTTAGTCCTTCTTTGTAGTAATCATTGACATCAGCAGGTGTGAAATTCTGCTGGAACCTTGCCTGCACATGTCCTAATTGTAATCCACATTGGAAACTTCCAGAAACTTGACCAATTGCAGTTGCAGACATGTCAGGTGACCTCTGGCAGCCATCTTATAAGTTAGTGTCTTTGTTTTAACAGTTGAAACTGCCCTTTTTAAAAAGCTCCATGGGTGAGTCCAGCAGATGATTTTGAAATTTAATATTTGACATTAACACATCTTCATAACAGAAGACTAAAGCCACTTTCTTTGAGCCCCATTCAAAACTCTGTTCTGAGTTCATCCCTCTTCATGGCAACTGACTGTTCATAACTTCAGTGCCATATTTGACCCTAAGATGAGCTCCTGACAACATATTCACACCATCACTAAAAGCACCTATTTCCACCTCCATAACATGATTCACCTTAACCCCTATCTCAGTGCATGCTTCTGAAACCCTCATTCATGCCTTTACCAACTCTAGTTTTGACTTTTCCAATATACTCCCAGCCGTATAAAATAAAAAAAAAAATATTTTTCAGTTTTGGGATAGGTTCCTGAAAGCTAACTTATGGCAAATTGCCTTCAATTTTTCAATTCTGTAATTTTGGTTTAATTCTACAAATTTAAGGATTAATATTAAATGCACGATTCATTTATAGGGTCAAATACAAGGTTTGAAAAAGAATCTCTTATTTGAACTTCAGCATTCCTTGTTACTAAATTGACCTGGTATTGAGTTTATGAGTAGGAGGTTGTGTGGTGCAGTGGTAGTGTCCCTATCTCTGGTCAAAGAAGCTCAGGGTTCAAATCCCACTTGGCTACTGAAGGTATGTTCATGATGTGGCTAAGAGGTTGGTTATCAGCCTGTGAGCCCTCCCAACGTGCCTGATGCAGGTATTATGAATGGAAGTGTCTCCTGACCAGCCATATTGCAGTACTTTCCCAAGCAAATCATGGACAAAGCAAATAGAGCTCCATGGTTGCCAATGCCCTCTTAGGCCATGGTACCTGAAAGAAGAATAAGTGAAATACTGTTAAGCAAGTTTGGTTTTCTTTAGAGTGATGTACAAAACACAAATGAAAATGAACTAAAACTCTATTTAAGTAATTGACAAGTTGCACATTGAGGAGAGCTTAAACAATTTGTGTTATGAGGTTCTCAAATCCATTTGTTTTTGCCTTTTTGTCAACAGACTGTAAATGCATTTGCACTTGTTTGATCATTAATGGATGATTAATGAGCCATGGGGAACATTGCAAACTAGTAAGAGATCAATTTCTATCAGCTGAGGTGCACTATTTTGGAATGAAAAATAAACTTGTTTCATAAATTGAGCAGCTTGACGCTTAAAGAAGCCATGTGCTTCAGTTGGCCATGGGTGAAAGAAACAGTAATAACAGATGAACAGTGACAATCTGCTAAATAAATTTAAAACAGCAATATTTCCTGTTACACTGATACTTTGTATCTGGAGTGACAAAGCAGCATTCAACTGAATGTGTTCGTAGGACATCCTGAAGTGTCATGTGAACAGATACAGTTCAACCAAACCTATTTTTGTTTGCTTAATAAATTCACTGTTGCACTTCAAGGATAGAACAATATTTTTAGCCCAGTATGTAATGATAAACCCACTTCAGAAGAAACAGTATATGTTGATACTCTGTTTATCCTAGTTTAATCAGACTGCAGTTTCTTCAACATCCTGTCATTTTGCTATTGACTCTTTACTGGTGCTCTGTCCCTTTGGTACTGTGGCCCCTGTCCAACTGTCTGCAAAAAAAAAAGCTTCATCAATGCCTGACTGCACTATTTCTACCTAAGATCTGAAATCAATATTGAATCACCAGTTTCTTCAGTAGTGTAGCTAATGATTTTGGCATGTCAACTATTCTGTGTCTGTAACATCTCTGCATGTATTTTTTAACTTAATTACAGGAAGCTTTGGAACCTTAATGAAATCCGTCTCCCTTTTTTTGACAATTTTCTTTTCACCTCCCTAGACTTCTTGAAGGCTTTTTCATCATACCCAGTGAAAGAGATGAGCAACTAACAAACATCACACTTTAGCTGTGAGGAGCTTCACATTTTTGTTATTTTGGCCAACACAATCTGTAATTTCAACTTGGTCTCCCTGGGCCTTGCACCATCTGAGGCAGAGGAGGATGCCAAAGAATTAAATTATTCCCACTTAACGGCCAGAAAGTCTGCCTCTCAAAATTAACTCTCTCATTTGCTTTCCATGCCCCCAGCATGTTGGGGATACAAGATTGTTTGTTTTTTATGTAAAAGAAATGTGTCTTAAATTGAGAACTTGCTTCTTACCCCACTTTCAGTGATCATCTGTTCCATAGTGTGCCTCCTTTTCTATTTCTCCTAGTTATTTTTTCAATCTTTCTTGCTTTCCCATTTTATCAGCTTCTGTCTATTTACTACGTATCTTCATGAATCTTTATTTTTTTTCCCTAACAAATGCAATGTGTAAGTGTGGAATGCACTGCCTGAGAGTGCGGTGGAGGCAGGTTCAATCGAAGCATTCAAAAGGGAATTAGACTGTTATCTGAAAAAGGAAGTGTATATAGGTTTATAGGGAGAATGGCACTAAGTGAATTACTCATTTAGAGAGCCAGTGCAGACACAATGGGCCAAAAGGCGCTATGACAATCCTTCATTGGAGTTGGGGGTTCTGAGGCATTCAATATCCCTATTATATTGTTAAGATACCCAGGTCAAGGGAATTGTTTATGTAAGTACATAGAGCACTTATGAAGAGAGACTGCTAGAACACAGCGTAGAAGGCAGAAAGCAGACATATGTAATGCTGCATTCTGTAAGTATACCTATCAACAGGAAAATAATTGGTGTCTAGTTTTATAATTCAACAAGTGGCTTGGGACCAATTTAAAAATTCCTGCTCTTTTCACGCTTAACTTAAAGCATAGTTTTGCTAGAAATTTAGCTGCAATGACAAGTGAGTACAAAGGGCTCTATACTGCTGTCCTTACTTGCTTTATGGATTGCGGTGAGCAGTAATTGTTTTAAAACTGTGACTGCATTTTCCAGTGGATTTTAGTTAAGACTGCAGAATCCAACAGTTGGTGATCAGATACATGGCAGCTAATGAGACAACCTTTGCAACTACTCATGCCTGAATACATTTCTGGGGCAGCTTCAGTTGCTGTCAGACCCTAGTGGTCAAACAAAAGGTACATTTGATCCAAACAAGGCTGTGGTATGGCTGGTTGGATGAGTGCAGCTGAAAACCAGGAACGTAACCCTCATTATTCATTTCTAACCACACAAGCCTATTAAAAGCACTTCATTGCAGCTGTGTGGTATTATGAAACAGTAACTCGATGCGTATAATGCATCCAGCAGTGTTTACTTCATTGATAAAGCTTGCAATTAATGTAGGGCATAACCCCACTTACGCAATATTTGAGATGGTGCTGAGCTCATCATACATTGCTAATTTCTCAATTACAGAACTTTAGAAACTTATCACCACCTCATTAATATTGTATCTTTATGTATATTTATAATTTAAATGGTTTAGGGAGAGTCATCAGGACTTCCTTTTTATCCTGGTTATGCTGCATGCCTCTCGTTATATGGTTGCCAAACTCAGTCCTATCTGACCTTTAGTGTGCTTGAATCATTGATTACCTCGTAAAACAGATTCTTCAGGTTGTACCCTGGTGGAGATTCAGTCACATAGCCATTATCAGCTGGGAAGAGAGATCCACACTGAATCCTTGAACAATAATTTCTCATCTATTTTTCCTCTAATGTGACTGTGGCATCATTTTTCATACCACGTGCCTATGCCATCACTCCCTACCCTACCAATTTTATGTTTTAAGTTTTAAAAAATGGCTCGTGCACTAATTGTGCTAAACTGTGCTCATTTCTGTGAGGAGCTACCCTGATGATCCCATGGAATTTCAAAAGGACGGTGTGATTCTTGCAGCATTTTTCTATGATGAACGAGATGCGAATTTAACTAGTAAAAGCAGGGTTCCTTGAGGCAGTGAATATCTAGTAACATAAACCTTCCAAACCATACAAGACCACGAACAACTTATTTCTGCAGCTTCTCCTAGCCTTATGTCCCCTCCAGCAATTTTTGGATCTCCCACTCTGGCCTTTTTGTGCACCCCCCTCTCTTCATTTTGGCCAACATTGGTGGCAGAATACCCTGCTTTCTAAAATCCATTCCTTAAACTGTCCACCTTGCCTCCCCCTACCTTACAAAATCATTGCACAATCCATCTTTTTCAGCATGCCTGTGGTCACTTCTCCAAACCTTTGTTCAGTTTATTTGTCTTTTCAATTTCCTCTCCAGCAGGGTTTGACATTTGTGGGATGGAAGCCTTATGTATTTGGCGCCTTGCCCAAGTGGCCATTATTTGTAATGAATCATGATGCTAAGTGTTGTCAGACAGTTTGACTGTATGCAGCAGCATCAAATTCTGTTCTCATCTGCTGTCCAGGCATGAACACTTTCCACAGGGGTCACTATATAGTGGTTAAGAACATGGATCTTGGCTTTTAATTCTCACCTCCAACCTTGCAGTGTATCCGGCTCCTGGAGCTAATTTAGTACCTCTAAACATTGACTTGTCCAAAATCAACTAAGCCAGTATAGACTAGGAAACAAAACTAAGACCCTCTAAGCAGTGAACTCAAATTCAATATTCGAGCATTAAAATAACTTCAGTGAATAAATATGTAAAGATATAATTTAATGTCTGCTATTACCATTGGAATAATGCAGGTGCTTTATTATCATGCAGTTGCTAACAAATGTTTTGCTCAAGTGAAATTGTGAACTGCTTATCTGCAAGCATAAATGATTTCCAGACAAAACCCAATCAATCCAAGTATAGAGTATGATATACTTTCTACATCTTCCATAACAATGGGAACCAAAGAACACTGATTTAAGGTGATTGGCAAACAGAAGTAACATGAGAAAAAATCTTTTTATGGAATGAACAGTTAGGAACTAGAATGCGCGATCTGAGAGTGTGTTGGAGGCAGATTCAATTGTGATTTTGAAAAGAGAATTGGACAATTATCTGAAGAGAAAAAATTATGCAGGGCTATATGAAAAACTTAGGGGAGTGGGACAAGGTGAGTTGCTCAGACATGACAGACCAAATGGCCTCCTTCTGTACTATAACTATTCTGTGATTTCTAATGATAAACTTTAATCAGAATTATTATGTTCACACTTCAGTTGTAACTTCCCACAAATGCAATTCTTACACTTTCATCCTTCAGGATAATTCAGCACAATTGTTTACATTCATGATTTTTGATATATATAAATAAACTGTCTATTTTATATATATACTATCATATATATATACAGTCATCGTTTAAAATAGTTAATTGAAAAGCAGCTTAAAATTGAATTCTAATAAAGATACGTAGAATTGCATTGATGTGAAGGAACATTTACCCATCTCTATTAAAAGATCAACATTGTCCATTTGAATCTTTCTACATGATGACGTTCATAAAAACAATAAGATGAGTGCTGTTTTATTCTGTTCGTAACATTGGAAAACTAGATTAGTGCCACTGTTAATACTTTGTAATATCTGATAGTTATCTGGAGATTTAATTTAATCTGTCAACAAGCGGACAACTTTTTGAAAATTTTGGGCCAGAACTTGCTGCCCATTCGCAGCTATTCATTGTCAGTGAAAATCCCCAGCTTATCTCCAAATTGCAGGCTTTCCCGCAAGGTTAAGGAAAATGTGCTTAGCTTTTGTGTCGAGATTTGCTCATTTTGAGAAGCTAGTGCTTGTACAGCACTAGTCTGTTTGTCATCTCACCCAGTGAGTTCACTTTTTAGATTTTATCATTATTGCAGAGTGCATCACCTCAATTAGTGCTCTAGTTTTTTTTAGCCCTTTGGGCTAAATTTCAAATTTGACAGATGGTGAAGAAATCACATGAAAAGCAACTTAGTTTTTTCTCCTCCTTCTGACTGACTTCTTTTGGCTTTCTGCCCTTAATTCTTGGTGGGTTTTAGATCTACAGGAGAAGTTTCTAGCAAGAGTGCTCGTTTCTTTTTTGTCCTTGACTGTATTGTTTAAATGCAACTGTAGCTTTGTCTCTGAGTTTTTAGCATGGCATTAATTTTGAAGCAATCCAAGTACTGCAAAACAAATTGTACATTGTAACTTGATTTTAATAAACACTAGTCAGCGGAAGCAAAAATAGAAAATTTTGGAAATAATCGGCCAATCTGGCAGCATCTGATCGGAGTCAGGTTGCACTTGAGCCTTTCACCTCTTGTTCCAAGGCTTGAATTCATTCCAGTCTGTTAGAATTTAAATTTTTCTGTTGACTGTAAGGCTTATATAAGGAAACAGGTTGAGCAGTCCCAATCTACTGCCTTCAGGGCAGATATAATTAAACACAAAACAGCCATTTCACTCTCAAAGGCTATGAGAATTACAAGAAAATTGCAGGAAATTGGAAACATTCTTACAGATCGATAGGAGTTGTCGGGGGAGAGGGCGGGTGATGTGAGGCTGGTGTTTTTTTTTAAATTCTGGAACAGGCAGTAGGCTGTTTTCCTTACTTTGGCTAGTGCTCGGTATGGATGCATGTTCCCACTGCTTTGATCACAAAAGTTTAAAAGTGTTTTATCTCTCCAAGCAAGCTCAACATCCTTGGGAGCTTTATTGTTTGCAGAAAATGGGTGGCAGTTCAGCGTTAAACTGTCTGAGCACTTTCTAATTCTGACTTTAACCTAAGCAGAGTTAAAATGCACTCTGTGCAATATCCAGTTGATGAATTAGCTTCCGAGAGCGGGTTCTTCATGACTTAGCTTCAATGTGTTCAGTATTCAGTTTAAGGTCTGGCTGCAGAGTTAAACTGCCACTTCTGAATCGATGCACGTCTGGAAATGTGTTGATTCTATTTGAAATTGGTAGTTACATAGTCTGAATCGTATCTTTCACAATCCTCCATTTAGAAGCCTGGTGAAATATCTTTCAAGTGCTTTTATCATCTCACAGTAGCTCTTTAAGATTAACTTTTTCCTCATGGATGAAGCCATTCCACTCTCATCACTCTCATTTACTGCAGTATACAATTTATTGTACTCTGAACGATGTATGGTAAATTGCTATCATCTGGCAGCAATGCTATCATTTGAGGAGATTTGTTCCCTGCTTATATTATTATTGCAGAGGGATTACCATGTGGAGCAAAAAGGGTACATAGGTGCGATGGTATTGCAACAGTTTTAACCACTTTATGTGTGATAATGCATCATGTGCTTCTTACAGTTTCAACTTAGATGACTGCTTATGATTCGGCTTAGTGGAAGGTCATGGTAACTATTTTAATTATTGTCTGCCTTCGGTGAGAGATCACTTGGTTTCTAGTCTCACGAAAGATGCAAGTTAAATCTGACCTGGAAATTAAATATTATTCTAAGCTAGTTTCAGTGAGAACCTATATCTTGCAATTTTTTTTTCTTGCAGTATGGAATGTTGTACTCAACTTTATCTGGAGACCGACTACTTATGGGAATTTGCATGCTTTACGCATTGTCTTGGGCCATGACAAACTCAGTGCTGTATGGTTCAAGAATGTTGAAATTCCTAGCATCCAAATTTCCAGCTTATTGAGGACACTTGGTATCTTGCACACTCCTTTCCTGCATTCTTTTGGACTGAGAAGTGCTTTGAGAAAATTCTCTCTCCGGTTCTTTCTCGTGTACTACTTGCAGAGACTTGCAGCTCATTGGTGGAGAACAAACCGTTGTTCTTTCTTAAGATAAAAACAAAATACTGCGGATGCTGGAAATCTAGAACAAAAACAAAAATACCTGGAAAAACTCAGCAGGTCTGACAACATCTGTGGAGAGGGACACAGTTGACATTTTAAGTTTGTATGACCCTGCATCGGAACTAACACATACAGAAATGAGATGAAATATAAGCTGGTAGAAGGGGGTGGGACAGGAGAGCTCAATAGGGGGCCAGTGATAGGTGGAGGCCAAGAAGAGACTGCCAAAGATGTCATAGACAAAAGGACAAAGGGGTGTTGACGGTGCTGATATTATCTAAAGGATGTGCTAATGGGGACATTAAGGGAAGCAAGCTAGTGGCAGATGGTCCTACTGCCAGTGGGGTGGGGGGAAGGGATCAAAATGGGCTAAAAGGTGGAGATGAAACAATAGATCGAAATAAATTTAAAAATAGGAGGGAAAAGAAAAAAAAATCATTGAAAAAAATGATAAATTATTGGAAAAGGGGGGATCGGAAAGGGGGTGAGGATGGAGAAAAGAGTTCATGATCTGAAATGGTTGAACTCAATATTAAAGCTGGAAGTTGTAAAGTGCCTAGTCGGAAGATGAGGTGCTGTTCCTCCAGTTTGCATTGAGCTTCACTGGAACATTGCAGCAGGCCAAGGAAGGACATGTGGGCATGAGAGTAGGGTGGTGTGTTGAAATGGCAAGAGACAGGGAGGTCTGGGTCCTGCTTGCGGACAGACCAAAGGTGTTCTGCAAAGCAGCCATCCAGTCTGCGTTTGGTTTCTTCAATGTAGAGGAGACTGCATTGGGAGCAGCGAATGCAGTAGACTAAATTGAGGGAAGTGCAAGTGAAATGCTGCTGCACTTGAAAGGAGTGTTTGGGCCCTTAGACGGTGAGAAGGGGGGAAGTAAAGGGGCAGTGTTGCATCTTCTGCGCTTGCATGGGAAGGTGCCATGGGAGGGAGTTGAGGTGTAGAGGGTGATGGACGAGTGGACCAGGGTGTCCTGGAGGGAACGATCCCTGTGGAAAGCTGCCAAGGGGGTGAAGGGAAGGTGTGTTTGGTAGTGGCATCATGCTGGAGTTGGCGGAAAGGGCGGAGGATGATTCTTTGAATGTGGAGGCTGGTGGACAAGGGGGGCCCTATCATGGTTCTGGGTGGGAGAGGAAAGTGTGAGGGTGGATGCGCAGGAGATGGGCCTGTTACGGTTGAGGGACCTGTCAACCACCGTGGGTGGAAAACCTCAGTTCAGGAAGAAGGAAGACATGTCGGAGGAACTGTTTTGGAAAGTGGCATCATCAGAACACATGCGACAGAGGCGAAGGAACTGAGAGAATGGGACGGAGTCCTTACAGGAAGTGGCATGTGAGAAGCTGTAGTCGAGGAAGCTGTGGGAGTCGGTAGGCTTGTAATGAATATTGGTGGACAGCCTATCACCAGAAATTGAGACTGAGAAGTCAAGGAAGGGAAGCACTTCACTTGCACTTCCCTCAATTTAGTCTACTGCATTCGCTGCACCCAAAGCGGTCTCCTCTACATTGGAGAGACCAAATGCCATATCAACACACCACCCTGCACTCATGACCACATGTCCGTCCTTGGCCTGCTGCATTGTTCCAGTGAAGCTCAACGCAAACTGGAGGAACAGCACCTCATCTTCCAACTAGGCCTTCCAACTCTACAGCCTTCCGGACTTAATATTGAGTTCAACAATTTCAGATCATGAACCCTCTCCTCCATCCCCATCCCCCTTCCGATTCCCCCCCTTTTCCAATAATTTATCATTTTTTCAACTTTTTTTTTCCTTTCCCTCCTATTTTCAACTTCATTTTGATCCATTGTTTCATCTCCACCTTTTAGCCCATTTTGCTCCCTTCCCCCCCACCCCACCCGCACTAGGGCCATTTGCCACTAGCTTGCTTCCCTTAATGTCCCCATTAACACATCCTTTAGATAATATCAGCACCGTCAACACCCCTTTGTCCTTTTGTCTATGACATCTTTGGCAGTCTCTTCTTGGCCTCCACCTATCACTGGCCCCCTATCGAGCTCTCCTTTCCCACCCCTTTCTACCAGCTTATATTTCATCTCATTTCTATATGTGTTAGTTTGGATGAAGGGTCATACGGACTCGAAACGTCAACCGTGTCCCTCTCCGCAGATGCTGTCAGACCTGCTGAGATTTTCCAGGTATTTTTGTTTTTGTTCTTTGCTCTTTCTTCCCTATGCCCATATCATGCTCATACATGCGGTACCTTTGGCTCTACCGAGTTCCTTTTGTCAATTCTTAAAATAAAGTCCATTTTATTAAAAATTTTGAAAAAAATGAATAAAACTGATTTTTTTCCAGATATTACTTTAACTGTTTAGTTGTATAACAGCTGAATAACTTATGGGTAGCTTCTCAATTTATACAAATTGTTAAAGGACTAACTTTGGCAAATAAGAATTCATTACTCTCAGAAGCTGTACAACTTCCTCAACTCACCTGAAGAACTAGTGATATAAATATTGTAGAAAGAGTTTTGTACTTTTCTGATCTAAAATAGAAACATCCATTTTCAAAAATTAAGAACACCTCAGTCAGATTTTACAGAAGGGGAAAAAAAACCTATGGATGCTATAAATTTGAAATATCAACAAAATGCTGGAAATGCTCAGCAGGTCAGGCTGCATCAATGGAGAGAGTTAGCAGTTTTTTTTTCATACATTCACAGGATATCAGCATTGCTGAAAAGCCCAGTATTTATTGCCCACCTCTAATTCCCCTTAATTGATTGGCTCGTTGGGCCATTTCAGAGGGCAGTTGAGAGCCAACTACATTACTGTGGATCTGGAGTCACATATAGGCCAGACCAGGCCAAGGTGACAGATTATCTTCCCTGAAGTTTATGATGGCCATTGAGCTCACTCCAGTCTGAAAGTAGAAATGAAGCTAGAATCGTGTTTTTGTTATGAGCTTCAATAAAACTATTAAAGAAGGAATTTACTTGTCCTCTAAATAGTCTACATCATGTCTCCAAAAATTGGATGTTGCTCCATTTTATGAATAAACTAGACAGATGCTTCGATAATATTCAGTGGTGGGTGTTTTAAGCATATATAATTACAATCTAAGGACATGGTAATACAGGAAACTCAGCATTTTGTTATTATCCTTTTAGCAATATAACCATTTCAGTAGCATGGAAATGAACATGCAGCCTGCTTAATATTCCTTCAGTACAAAGTCTCTTCTTAGCAATTGAAACTATGAACACATGACTTTTATGGCTGGACCATCAACATTTCAAGAAACTCAATATATTTCTCATTGCATTTCAATTTAAAAACCTCAGGAGCACTAAATGTCACAACCTGTTTTTAAAAATATGCAAGTATTTCATCAGTTGCTAGTAAAAATAATTTGCCTGTAAATTGGTATTGTTGAATACTTATATGTAAAATTGAGCTTCAAAATAAGGAACCTTGAGAGCCGAGCAGTATTGTTTGAATGAACTAATACACTAATCTTCTTACTTTATTGGCAGCTGCTTTTCCCCTTGACTATAAAAAACATAATCCGTTGCCATCTTGTCAATGTCTCTTCAAGCACTTGATTAATTCATTCGAAAAGTTTACTCGGGCCAGAATCTTACCTTGGGCAGTAGGGACGCCCAATACGCCGGAACCTAAAATGATGCACGATGATGTTCCAACGTCACTGCGCAGCGTTGCATAGTTCCGCTAGGCAGGCACGTGATGAAAAGGGAGGTGTGCCCGCCATTAATTAACGGGCCAGTTAAGGCCCTTGAGGCACAAATTGTCTGTGATTTTGTGCAGCCCGTGCGATTTTCAGGGTGCTGCGCTGGCACAATGGGCAGGCGGGTAGGTCGCATTTTCAAAAACCTCATCCACGGGCGGGATAAGAGGGCTGAGTGGGCTCACTAATGCGAGTTGTTTGTACCTTAGCTTATAAGTTTCTGCTGCTTGCTTGTGTGAACAAGACATCTTCATTTCACTTCAGAGCTGCTTTGTCAGAAATAAGAGACTTCGGGACTCCGGAGGAGTCATACCACTTGGAGCTTTCCATGTATCAGACAGCCTTCCCTCGCCTTGGGAATGGGGATTCTGGTCTCCGCTGGAGGTACCTCCTCTGAGGAGGAAGAGAGGGCCAGGAGGGAGAGGAGGCCAGGTGTCTGTTTTCAGTCTCCAGGGGAGCAACCTGTGGTAGGACAAGCATAGGCACAACAGGCGCAGGGCAGACAGGAAGCCCAAGGCAGAAGGGGCCACTGAAGACGCCACTATCCTGCTGCCAGGATTTACAGCCGGTGATGCAGCTACCTCAATTTGTCTGAGGTGCAATGCCGAAGGAGGCTCCATCTCTCAAGTGAGACAGTGACCTCCATCTGTCAGATGATCGTCCCTGAGATCAACTCCGACTGTGTGGCTGGACACCCCGTGCCAATGGCACTGAAGGCCATGGTGGTCCTCAACTCCTACGCCCCTGGCTCTTTCCAGGGGTCGGTGGGTGATCTTTGGAGAGTCTCCCAATCAGCTGTCCACGGATGTATCAAGCAGGTGACAGACGCGCTGTTCAGGCGTGCATTGACTTTCATTCACTACCACACAGACGAGGCCAGCCAGGCTGATTGAGCCAGAGGCTTTGCAGCGATTGCTGGGCTCCCCCGCATCCAGGGTGCATTTGACTGCACCATGTGACCATCAAGATGCCAGCAGGTGAGCCCGGTGCCTTCGTCAACAGGAAGGGCTTCCACTCCATGAACGTGCAGATAGTGTGTGATCACAGGATGCTGATTCTACAAGTCTGTGTAAGGTACCCAGGCAGCTCCCATGACTCCTACATCCTCAGACACTCCCAGGTGCTGAGGCTATTCAGTGCTCCAGCCCAACTGGATTGATGGCTGCTAGGTGACAAGGGCTATCCCTTCAAAAGGTGGCTCATGACGCCTCTCCGCCACCCAAGAACAGAAGCTGAGCAGCGGTACAATGGGAGCCACACCTTCAAAAGGGCTGTGGTGGCGAGAGCCATACGTCTTCTCAAGATGTGCTTCCGATGCCTGGACTCCAATTGGGGTGCACTCCAATACCTCCCAGATTGTGTGTCACTGATAGTGGTTGATTGCTGCGCTCTCCACTATCTGGCACTAGAAAGGGGCGACACAGTGGAGGAAGTAGATGTTGACACAACTGCTCTGGCAACAGACGATGAGCCCAGTAGTGAGTGCGAGGACGAGCACAGTCAGGAGAACGCTGAGGGGATAGACGCCGACCTGGGCAACCTCCAGGGAGGCAGGGACACCCGGGAAGCTTTGATCCAACTTTGATTCAGCTAGGCTACCAAATAAAAACCACCACCGCATGCCAGGGCTGCAGGCTCCATACTCGATACCTGACAGGAACATTTCAGCAACATGCACTATGTGCCATTTCAATAAAGTTCAATCAGAAACAAGTCACTCATAACATTATGAGTTCCCCTGCACTTGCAGAACAAATGAAGCACCCAGAGGCTTATTGTGCAGAAACATATTTAACGCTGTGGTGCCTGGCATACAAAATACAAATTAAATTGAAAGGTGTTACCAATCACATCAAATAATATTTACCATAAAACTCGGGGGGAAAAAATAGCACCGCGCCCGTGTAGTGCTTAAGGTGCTTTAAGTTTTTGCTTGCGGGTGTTATGTCAAGATGCTTCCCCCTCAGTGGCACCAGCATTGGAGACAGCCTGCCCTCTCTGCTGTCCTGTTGGCCTTGATGACCTTGGCGGGCATCCTCTGGCCTGTGGAGCCAGTGCTGACCTGCCTGGGAGGGAGTGGCCAGTGCCACTGCTGGCATCTCCCCAGTTGCCGCAGCCTCATCGGATGCCACAGTCACTGGCAGAGGAGCTGCTGGTGTCATTCAGAGCGCCCTGAGAGGAGCCCGCAGAGATAAGTAGCTTGTGTGCCAAAGTGAGGTTGTTTTGGACCTTCCCGCTCACCATTGAGGGATGGGCACCTAGCTGGGATACTGGGTGCCTATTCCATCTCTCACGCTGACAGTGACTACCTGAGGTCATTGCCGGCCTGAGGCCTTGCAGGTCCGGCGCATCCCCAGGAACCCCTGAAGGAGGCAGTGCATTCGGCCATTAGGGTCAATGCATTGCTCAAGCCTTGCAAGGACCCCTCCAAAACGGAGACCATGGCACGTAGTCCCTCATGTATCTCCGCCAGATCCTCCCGTATATCCTGCTGGACTTCTAGCATCTGCTGCCTCAGGGACAACTCCAGAATCACATCATCAGCCTCTGACTGAGCATGTTCCTGGTTCCCAGCAGTCCTCCGATTGCCGGCGCCCTGGGCACTCTCTGCCTCCATCTGCCCCTCAAGCGAGTGTGAAGTGCCCTCACCGCTGTGCTCCGAGATACAGTCTGCTGATCTAATGCCCACCGAGGTGCTGGTACCTGCACTGGTATAAAAGTGAATTCACCCACAGTGTTATTATATTTGATTAAACTAATTAGCTAAAGAAACAAGCAGGATAAACAATACAAGACCTAGGCCAGAAGTTTGAGGTTGGCGTGCGAGCTTGGCAGGAGTAGACAGTCGGGAAGCTGAACGCCACCTGTGATTGGCTTTGCACCGCCATTTTACACAGGCGGGCCAATTAAGGGTGAACTCCCATGATGCGGTGAGGCTTGGCTGAGAGGGTGTTATGCAGGTGCGTTGTGATGGCTGCTGTCCTCTAGGGTCAGCCGTGGGCCTTCAAGCTCCTCAACCCGTTGGGCTGCTGGTGAGCCTGATAGGAAGAACAAGGACATGTCATTAGGTGAAGTTGTTACACTGTTACTGTGCACGCCTGGCACCCGGATCAGGATGCCCTCGTCTTTCCATTATCAATGGGAATTCCATGTTTGAGGCTCACATCAATATAGAGACAACAGTGGAATGGTTGCTATGACAGACATTCTGACCTCAGTGCACTGTACTCCCACCTCCCTGTGGCACCCCAACCTCACCACAGCCGGTTCACCTTGGAGCATGGCCCCTCTCCAGCTCCAGGGCCTCCTGCTCATATCTGCTTAGGATTAGAATGTGGGCCAGTCCTCTGCCAGTCCGCAACCTCTCTGCACTGTTATGGGATGTCTTCCCCTGGAAGGAGAGAGGTCCATTTATTAGTCCACCCTGTACTTGCATTACCATTGTAGCCTGACCAACCCCACCTGAGGAATACCTCGCAGGGCTCAGCCGGTTCGTGACTCTGGAGCCGCAAGACACACATTCCAAGCAGCCAGGGCTCACCCCCTTGCCCATATGCTACCTTATTGACATTTGTCACTCACACTGTAAGAACTCTGAGGTCCAGGGGGTTTAGGGTGGTTGGGGGGCCGCTTCTAACTGCCATGCTATTTGACCTATGCCAACACGATACTCGTCCTTCCCGATTGCAGGAGATTATTGAACGGCCTACTGCACTGCAGCCATGTGCGCCTCACCGCATCATGGGAGCTCACCCTTAATTGGCCCACCTGTGTAAAATGGCGGTGCAAAGTCAATCGTAGGCGGCGTTCAGCTTCCCGACTGTCCACTCCTGCCAAGCTCACACGCCAACCTCAAACTTCTGGCCTAGGTCTTGTATCGTTTATCCTGCTTGTTTCTTTAGCTAATTAGTTTAATCAAATATAATAACACTGTGGGTGAATTCACTTTTATACATTTTTGAGTCTGAACTTGCTAAGGCGAGACATTTCACTAATCCTTCAACTCGGCTTTTTTTTTGGACCTGCAAGATGCTGCGAGTAGGATTGTAGGAACATAGGGCTTAGGAGCAGGAGTTGACAATTCAGCCCTTTGAGCCTGCTCCACCATTCAATAAGATCATGGCTGATCTGGTTGTGGTCTCAATTCCACTTTGCGCTCTGCAGACACACCCCATCCCCCCTCATAACCCTTGACTCTCTTGTTTACCAAAAATCTGTCTATCTCTGCCTTGAATCAATTCAATGACTCAGCCTTTATTGCTTTCTGGGGAAGATAATTCCACACACTGATGACCCTTTGAGAGAAAAAAAATCTGCTCATCTCTGTCTTAAATGGTAGACCTATTATTCTTAAACTGAGTCCCCTGGTTCTAGTCTCTCCCACAAGTGGAAACACCCTCCCACTATGCACCCTATCAAATTCCCTCAGGATCTTATATATTTCAGTAAGATCACCTCTTATTCTTCCAAACTCCGATGGGTGTGGGTCCAACCTGTTCAACCTTTCTTCATAAGATAAGCCCCTCATCTCAGGAATGAGTCAACTGAACCTTCTCTGAACTGCTTGTAAAGTAATTGTATATTTTTTCAAAGGAGACCGAGACTGTACATAGTATTCCAGATGTGGTCTCACCAATGCCCCGCACAGCTGCAGTAAAACTTCCCAACTTTTATATTCCATTCCCCTTGCAATTCATTTCTTTCCTAATCACTTGCTGTACCTGCATGCTAACTTTCTGTTATTCATGTACTTGAACGCCTAGGTCCCTCTGTACCGCTAAGTTTGGCAATTCCTGCCTATTTAAATGCTGTACTGCTTTTGTATTCTTCCCTCTACAGTGGACAAGTTCATATTTTCCCACATCATACTCCATCTGCCAAATTTTTGCCCACTCACTTGACCTGTCTGTATCTACCTCCTCTTGATAACTTACTTTCCTACCTATCTTGGTGTCATCGACAAATTCAGCTACTATATATCTGGTCCCTTTGTCCAAATCATTGATGCAGATTACAAGTAGTTGAGGCCTTAGCATTGATCTCTGTGGCACTCCACTTGTTGCAGTGTGCAAACCCCAAAAGACCCATTTATCCCCACACTTTGCTCCCTGTTAGCTAATCAATCCTTTATCAACGCTAATATGTTAGTGCCCCCCCCCCCCCCTCCATTTGCTCTTATCTTATGTAGTAACCTTTCATGTGGCACCTTTTCAAATGCCTTCTGAAAACCCAAGTACACCACATCTGCAGGTTCCCCTTTATTCATCTTGCTTGTTACTTTCTCAAAAACTCCAATAAATTAGTTAAACATGATTTCCCTTCAACAAACCCATATTGACTCTGCCTGATCAAATTACGATTTTCTAAGTACCCTGCTATAACTGCCTTGATGATAGATGCCAGCAATTTCCCTGTGACAGATGTTAGGCTAACTGGCCTGTAGTTCCCTGCTTGCTGTCTCCCTTGTTTCCTTGTTTATTGAATGAAGGTGTTACATTTGCTATTTTCCAATCCACTGGATGCTTCCAGAATCTAAGGAATTTTGGAAGATTACAACCATTGTCTCTATTATCTCTGCAGACACTTCTTTAAAGACCCTTGCATGCAGGCCACCTGGGCCTTGGGACTTGTCAGCCTTTAGGCCTGATAGTTTTCCCAGTCCCTTTTCCCTGGTGATGGTGATTGTTTTAAGTACTTCCTTTCTGTTCACCTCTTGATTTTCAAGTATATTTGGGAAGTTTTCTAAGTCTCCTACAGTGAAGACAGACACAAAATTCCTGTCCAACGCCTCTGCCATTTCTTTGTTTTCCATGGTCAATTCCCCAGACTCAACCTCTAGAGGACCAACGCTAGTTTTAGTTACTCTTTCCCTATTTAATTACTTGTGGAAATTCTTATTATCTGCTTTTATATTACTAACTAGCTTTCTGTCATATGCTTCTTTCTTCCTCTTTATTATTTTTTTAGTCATTCTTTGCTGGTTCTTAAAAATTTGACCAACCTTCTGACCTACTACTAATGTTTATAGATTTGCACAGTGTTTCTTTTAATTTGATACTATCCTTAACTTCTTTATTCAGCTGTGGATGATGCATCCTCCTCAAAGAGCCTTTCTTTCTCACTGGGATAAACGTTTGCTGAGATTTGTTAAATATACCCTTAAAAGCCTGTCACTGCATCTCTACTACCTTATCTTTTGCACTAGTTCCCCAATTCACTTCATCTAAATCTGCTTCCCTACCCTTACAATTACCGTTATTCCGTATTAAAACACTCCTCTTAGACTCACACTTCCCCCCTTCAAACTGAAAATGAAATTCCATCATGTTATGATTGCTGATGCCTAGAAGCTCCTTTACTAAGAGGTTATTGATCAATCCTGTCTCATTACTCATTAGCAGGCCCAGATTAGCCTGCTCCCTGGTTGGCTGTAGGATGTACTGCTTTAAGAAACTGATTCAAATATACCCTATTGACTCATTTGCCAATCTGATTCACCAAATCTACATGTAGATTAAAATCATGCTTGATTATTGTGGTACCTTTATTACACACCCCATTTATTTCTTCCTGTATACCCTGCCCTACCATGTAACGACATTTAGGGGACCTATAAACTACTCCCATAAATGACCTCTCACCTTTGCTATTTCTTATTTCTACCTAAACTGATTCTGCATCTTGTTCTTTCCATCCAAGGTCATCTCTGACTATAGCACTAATTGCATCCTTAATTAACAGAGCTACCCCACCATCTTTCCTAACTTCCTATCTTTTCGAATTGTCAAATACCCTTCAATATTAGACCCAGCCTTGGTCACCCTGCAACCACATCTCTGTAATGACTATCAGGTCATACGTATTTATTTCTATCTGTGATAACAATTCATCCATTTTGTTATGAATGCTGCAGACATTCAGATACAGAGTGTTTAACTCTGCCTGTTTATCATTTTTGCATTCTCTGGCCTTATCTACTGATGCACCCTTAAGTTTGTACTTTCTGTCTCTTCTTGCCACTCTCTGGTTATCGTTATCCAGATTGCTACTCTGTTACCTCCTTGTTTCCCTTTGATTTACTGTATTTCCTCTCGCATGACCTCTTCCCCGCCATTATTTAGTTTAAAGTCCTCTCTACCAGGCTAGTTATACAATTTGCCAGAACGCTGGTCCCAGCATGGTACAGATGAAGACCATTCGAATGGTACAGCTCACCCTTTCCTCAGTAGCGGTGATTGTGCCCCATGAATTGAAACCCATTTCTCCCACACTAGTTTTGGAGCCACGCATTCGTCTCTCTAATCTATATACCGTATGCCAATTTGCTCATGGTTCAGGTAATAATCCAGAGATTATTACCTTTGAGGTTCTGCTTTTTAATTTGGTCTGTGGCTGCTTATAATCTCTAAATTGAATGCCTTTCCTAGTCCTATCTAAGTCATTGATACCAACGTGAACCACAACAACTGGATTCTCCCTCTCCCACAGCAAGTTCCTTTCCAACCCCGAGCAGATGTCCTGAACCCTGGCACTAGGCAAGCAGAACAGCTATCTGGACTCATGCTCTCGGCTGCAGAGAACTGTGTCTATACCTCTGATTATACTGGTCCTTCTATCACTACATTCCTATTAACTTCCCACGCTTGAATGGCTTCCTGTACCATGGAGCCATGGTCAGCTTGCTCATCCACCTCGCAGCTCTCGCTTTCATCCATACATGCTGCAAGAACCTTAAGCCTGTTGGACAACTACAGGGGCAGAGGCTCCTCCACTGCTACTTTCTGGGTCCCAATACCAGCTTCACTCACGGTCACCTCCCCACCCCACTTCCTGACTGTTGACCAAATTGGAAGAGCCTATCATAAGGGGTGTGACCATCTCCTGGAATAAACTGTCCAGGTAACTTTCCCCCTCCCTGATGCATCAGTGTCTGCAGCTTGGCCTCTAGCTCAATGACTCTGAACTGAAGCTGCTCAAGCTGCAGACAGTTACTGCAGATGTGTTTGCCCTGGACCAAGCTCCCTTATCCTGCAGTGCAAGCTGATAACAGCGCAGGGAAGGCAAAAAGGCATCGGGGACCCTGATGAATGGTGGCATCGACTGTGTTTTCCTTGGCAATGAGATTTAAGACTGAAAGGTAGATCTTTTACTTTAGCCTATTTTTATTGCCTTACCTTGATGTTCCCCCAAAGATTCTGTTCTCATCTATCCCACTTTTCTGACTGAATTAGTTTTGTTTCTGCTTTCTGCATCCAGACCTTCATTCAGCCTCCCTTCCCTCAGTAAATAACATACGAAGGATAAACTGATAAACGGGTCATTCACCTCATTGCTGTTTTTAGGAGCTTGCTAGTTTAGAATGACTGCCATGAACTATAAAATTAATTACATGCCCCCAAATAATTGTGTAAAATGATTTTAAGACTTGTTGGTAAAAGAAGACGTGATATAAATAACACTTAAAAGAATTTAGCCTCTGTCATGTTCCTAACGTTAGTTTCCTTTTGACATCAGGTGATGACCCAGAATATTTGAGTCATCATCTCTTGCAGATTGGCAAAAACGTTGTTCCATAATCAGCTTTTTAGTTGAACAAATAATAGACTGTATGCACATCCAAACAGAATTTGTTAAATTTATTCTGCATACTCAGCAGACACCTGGACTAGATGCTTAATAATTCAGTCCTTCTGTTATAGTGTGCTGTTCTGTGAGTTGCTTCTATTCTGGATAAATAGCCAAAGACTGTGGTCTGTCTTCAGCGCAATGTCTGACTTTCCTAAAATATCTCTTCCCTATTTACTGCTTCCAAAATAGCTTCGGAAATGTTGGATCCACTTTAAAATTGTATTACGATTGATCCCTCAAGGTCAATGTATGGGGTGTTAAATAATTTAAATTTGTATTTGGCTATACAATATAGCACAACTGCAAAAATACACATTTCTTTGTGTTTCTTCCTAACTGCCTTTGAACAGCTTAAAGCTATTTTCTTTTTACCTTTTTGCAACTTGGCAGGCGTTAATCAGTTTAATTGGGAGACCATAGTCAATTAGTGGAGCACAATGCTTACTTTATAAGATTAGGATTGTCTACTGAAGAGCAAAAATATCACTTAGAGTTGAGAGAACAGTGATTGAGGGGCCTTTATTTAATAATGCCAGTAGGAATTAAAGCAGCAAAGTATATTAATTAGATTTGATTTTTACCTTGATCATGATTTGTGTCCTGTTGTATGCAACTGTAAAGTTTTTAATTGGATCTTGCTTCAACTGCAAACTACTCATAAACTCACTTTTAATTCAATGAGCTACAAAAGATGCATTATCCTGAAGAATTGTATGAGCTTTGATTCATGTACTCCATAAATTATTTGCTTTGTTGAATCAGTGCAGCAATAAATGAAAGGACCTGAAAGATTTATTAAATGGCTCTGGTTTCCAATAGGAAACTGTTCATTTTTGAAACGTGTCCATTTTGTGTTAGCATAATAGCACATGTGGATAGGAGGTGTGGTGGGGTTGGGGTGGGGCAGTGCAAAAATTAAATCGCTGTGCCTGAATGGTGAGACTCGAGATGCCCCTGATCTTGGGTTCGAGTAGCATTTCAGTGGAACTGGAAGGATGCGAAGAGTCAACCAAGATTTGGCCATTGCTAGACTTATAGTGGTTCTCTGTGATTCTAGATCAGGTGGGGGAAATGGGGAGGATTCTGAAGGCCAGGGAAGATGTTCAGAATTTGAGAGCTGGTAAAATGGAAGCCAGAAAGAGATGTCCAAGACTGAGGGGATCGGGGAGTAGTGGCATTGTGTGTTCTTTAACCATGAGATCGACAGTAACATGTCTGCTCCTCCTTGGCCAACATTCTGCCTCTGCTTCTGTTGTGTCAGCATCACCGACTAACATCGATTTCTACCAACATTTTTTACTATGAATGTAGTTAACAAAGTGATAATGATCAAATAATCTGCTTGTGTGATTTGATTGAGGGATAGATATTGGCCAGGGCACTGGGGACTACTCTCCTGCTCCTTCTTGAAATATTGCCATGGGATCTTTTAACATCTCACCTGAAAGACAGCACCTCCAACAGTGCAGTGCTCCCTCAGTACAGCACTGGAATGTTAGCCCTGGTTTCTATGCATTCAAGCTCTGGAGTAGAACTTGAACTCAGCACCTTGTGGGTTAGAGCCAAGAGTGCTACCAATGGAACCACAGCTGACACGCTCAGGTAAGTATAATTCAAGAATAGGTAGCAAATGTTCCTAGACTCTACTTTTCTTGAGTGAATCTGATGTCACGTACCTTCAGGGCAAACTAGTGGGCTCTCAGTAGGACATATGTCCTTCATGTACATGTGCAAAGGGGCAAATGTATAGTTCAGGTGTAGATCATGCAGAACAATTATTCTTTTTCTCCCTTGGAACACAGCGTACCTCTAGCCAAAAAAGATTCTTTGCGCATACCATATTGAGAGCTTAGGTGACCATTTAACACTCTATAAATTTGGGCACTGTGTAGCCAAATTTGTAGGTTGAGAAATATTCTTTCATGTAAGCTGCACTTCAAGGATAAAGATAACTATTCTTTGCATCACTGCTTACAGCCTACCCAGTTTGTAAAATAGTAGTTAGTCTTAGCCAGTAGCAGCACAGTCAAGACTTGTGTTGGATAATATGAGGAGAGTATGAATAGAGAAAGCATTTTTTTTGTATTCCAAGTTATATTATTGACCGTAGCTCCTCTGGAATTTGACTTCGCTGCTACTTACCTAACTACCTCTTGACCCCATTCCTCTCCCTGACAGCTCTCCAAAATGAAACCAATCTGTTTGCAATTTTAATGTCACATTTGACCACAAGACAAGCTTCTGATTGATTACTTACACGCACCTTCAGTAAGACCTCCTGTTGCCACCTCAGCAACTTTGCCTCTGGCTCAGCTCATCTGCTGCTGAAACCCTCATTCATACTTTTGTTACCTCTAGACTTGGCTATTCCAATGCATTCCTGGCTGGTCTCTTACATTCTACGCTCTATAAACTTGAGGTCATCCAAAACTCTGCTCCCCATGTCCTAATTCACACCAACTGCTGATGTTCATCTATAAGTCTTGTGTACACTGACCTATATTGGCTCCTCGTCAATTAACTATTTGATCTTAAAATTCTCATCCTTGTTTTCAAATGCCTTCCTGGCCTGGCCCCTCCCTATTTCTGTTGTTTACTCCAGCTGAATACACTTCCAAGGTTTCTGAGCTCATATGAAACAAATGATGCACAAGAAAACTATACTTTTTTGGTATGAAGATTCTTCAAGTTAACTTGATATTTGGTTGGACATAACTTCAGTTTACATTGTTAATATCCTGGAACTAGAGCATGGCATCTAATTAACTTTGAAACCCAGAATAATTTATTTATATTTTCTCCTTTTCTTCAAATATTGGAAGGTCAGAGAAGATTATTTGAGGAAGTCCTAAAAGCTTTATTGGCTAAGTCATATCTATGTAAATCACATATTGATCGAAAAGAATGATATGCTTCCCTGGTGATCAGTTCTTTTTCAGCTAATTAACTGCAGCTAAAAATCAATTCCTATAAACTATAAAGGTATGATGTAGCCACTCTGAATGACCTGGTGAGTAAATGCATCTTTATGGTATGGCCCAGAAGAAGCAAGTTTCTAGATTTGATCTATGGCATGTAATGACTCAGCCAGTCTAAGCCTGGGTAGGGGCAGTGACTAGACATTAAAGAAGGAATAAAATGGATTCTTGACAATCTTGGTAGAGAATTGGCTCAGCAGCCCACCCAGCATATAGGTCATCAAACTCAGTCACAAAGGCCTTTAGAACATTCTCTTCCTCATGAAGAATTTCAGCCCCTGTCCTTCTAGGAGCTCGTCCGATCCCTAGCCAACAGCAGCACACAACCAAACCACCGGTATGGTGTTCAGCTAAAATGGCACACGTTTGCAGAAGCTCCTCAATGTGGTCTGGATGGTGTAGATCCATCATTGTCATCTTCAAGTAATCAAAACCGCTGCAGCAACTTATTCTCAGCTCCTGGATCTGGCCTCTGTCTTCTTCAGCTTGTCTGCACCACGAGGTTCATCAATTGCTACTGCTGAACTTGGATGGCTCTGTGCCCTTTATAACCTCAACCCATATCATTTTCCTCAGAAGTTTTGGTTTCCAGCCTCAGTTTCAGTTTTTGCTCCTTTAAAAACAACGAGGGTCGGTTTCCTTTCCCTGTTTTTCTTTCCGGTTTCTCCTTTTCAGTTTCTGTTTTCAGCCAGGGTCTGCCTCAAAAAAAAAATACAAACTTAGAAAGCACAGATTCGGTCTCAATTCCATTTTCTGAAATTGCCCACCTGTTGGGTGAGGATAAGCTTCAACTTAGTTCTGATGAGTTGTACACTTGCTTTCAGGTTTCAGGCTAGTGCATAAAACATGGCAACTTGGGCAATGCACAGGGAGAACGATTTTGGTTGTACAGCCTTGCTCTAGCCTGAGTTCTTAACTTTTAGATGTGGAAAGACAGAAGCGAGGTGGAACAAAGCTGGAGGTCAAGAAGGGACAGTCTGATGTTGAACAATATCTCTTCTGCACTGTGTGATTCTGTGAATATATCTGAACAAAGGGCCTGATGAGAAAAATAATGCTTTGGTGGAAATTGATGAGGTAAAGTTTGCCTAAAACATCCCTTTTCTAAAACATAATTGAATGCAGACCCTTACTTTATTGGCCTGGATTTTGCAGCAGGAGTTACGCTGAGGCCAGCAATGCTCACCATTTGAATGGAGAAAATCTAGTAGCAACTTCTGGAGCATGGACGTGCACAATAACACATTGAAATCCAGAAGTTGCTTTCAGGGATGTTTTTCTTCTCCACAGGGTACATTGTAACATATCTTACAGATAAACTCTGCACTGAAATCATTCCAATTGCATGTACAGAGGGTCCTTGTTCACTGGATTCCTACTAAAGATGGCAAATAATGGTTAGGTTAATACATTCAGGAGTAAGTGATTGTTTAATGGCACAATAAGCTATGATTATTGACTAACAACCTCTCTGGCCCTGAAAATATAATTTTGGCAAGTGTGGAGTTTCATTTCTTCAGAGTTAATTCGTGTTGAACAGTTAAAAAACAGATTTTTTCCAGCTTTTCCTGTCTGCCCACTTTATCCCTCATGCCTGATTTAATCTGTCTTTGCCAACCTTTGTTTTGCTTTCTGTACATGATTTAAATCTAATTTATACTATCTGCCTTGGAAGCTGCAAGGAGAATTTTAATCCAAAAAATGGGCACAAAAAATGTGTCGTGTAAAGCGGTTAAATTGTTGACTGTCAGAACCCTGGAATGCCTCCCAGCCTTATTATGGATGTAATCACAAGGACTGCAGAGGTTAAAACCACCTTCCACACAATCACCTTCTAAAGGGCAATTAGGGGTGGGCAATAAGTGCTTTCCTTATCAGCAATGCCCACATCTATAAACTAATATAAAAGAGCGAGAGATCCGCCTGCCAAAATCTAAATGGTTTGATTGTAAGCATTTTCAGGGACTTGGAAACTAGCTGATTTTTTTTTCCCATGGACTATCTCTAGGGCAGCATATCGCTGTTGGTGTGCAGGGCTGGGCCCGACACGCTGGAGCGTAAAATTACGCAAGGTGACGTCGGGCATGTGTCCGACATGCGCGTCGTTTCGATAGTTCGTTGGGCGGGTGCGCGCCGGAGGCACCGATCTATTGGCACCATTAAAAAAGTAATTTAAGATATTAACAATGCTGCCCGTCCAACCTTAAGGTTGTGGGGCAGGCGAAGAGCCCAAGCGGCCTTTGCGTTTTTCAGGAAACCTCATCCACGGGCAGGATGAGGTTTCCTGAAGGTTTTGTTAAATAATTTAATGAATTTTGCAAACTTTCAAAAACATGCGGCCGCAGGAGGGGACATGTTTAAATAATTTTTTACTTTATTTCTTAAAAAATATTATCATCTACTTAATGTCCCTGAGGCAGCTCCGTGCTCTATTGCGCGCAGAATGCAGGCCCCGGCTCTCCCTCCTCCCCCGCCCACACAGGTTGTGCTGAACCCTACCAGCTGCCTGTTATGCTTGGCGGGCCTCAATTGGCTCCCGCCTGCCATAGGAAAAATTCTTCCCTTACTTTCTAATGGAGAATAATAATGTGTTAATGGTTGTAACTATTTTTGAGTGACATTGGCAGTTGTTACAGAGAGGGGAGAGATGTGGGATAATTTTGCACTTTTCTCCACTTATCTACAGACTGCAACATGGAACAGCATTTTCCCCCCGTTGGGGGGTGGCGGGGGGTGTTGTTGAGTGGGTGTGGGAGGGTGGGTTCCCGATCGGCGCCCCCATTTGGGGGCGTGCTACCATTTTATGTGTGTGGGCTGATTAAGGCCCGCCCAGCGTGACGTCTGCTCGGAAGCAGTCGGGGTGGGGGGGGGTGGGGAATCCCTCCGCCAGGAGTGCACTCTTTTGCGCATGTGTGTGGAAGAGCGCACAGATCTCCCTGAGGCATAGTGCTGCCTCAGCTAGATCAGCTCAAGTGGGAAAACATTATGACAGGCAGAAAAAAATATCCCTGACATGAGCAGGAGTATGTCAATTACTCTTATTCAAAAATTTTACACACATTTTAAACCCCTCGTGAAACCTCATCCCGCCCGTGGATGAGGTTTCATGTTTCTTATGAAGGCCGCCTGGGCTCTTCACTTGCCTGCCAACCTTAAGGTTGGATGGGCAGGTCCATTAATTAGGTAAATTACTTTCTCAAAGGCCATAAGCGGCCGCTGACAGTTCGGCGGGCACGCAGCTGAGTCGGCTGCGCACTGTACTGAAAATCTAAATGACACAGGGTGACGTCGGGACACATGCCTGATGCCACCCGGCATCATTTTACGTGTCGCGATTGGACCCCGCCCCTGCTCGCTGACCGGAAAATGCTGCCATGTTGTCCTTCTAAGAAGGAGGCCCCCTTCCAGTAAAGCAATTTTTAAGAACAGGCATAAAACGGGCTTTCTTGTAAATTCAGAATCAAAAGTAGATAAACATTTATTTATCACAAAACCGAAAATGCAGCCAAAACTCACACCCCAAACACACAGACACACACACACTCAAACACACACTCACATACTCACACACACACACTCACACACACTCACACACTCACACACACACTCACACACACACACACATACACTCACACACACTCACACACTCACACACACACACACACACACACACTCACACACACACACACACACACACACACACACACACACACTCACACACACACACACACACACACACACTCACACACACTCACACACTCACACACACACACACACATACACTCACACACACTCACACACTCACACACACACACACACACATACACACACACACATGCTCACGCACACACACACACACTCACATACATACTCACACACACACACACATACTCACACACATACACACACACACACATATACACACACACACACACATACTCACACACACACACACATATTTACACACATACTCACGCACACACACACACTCACACACACATACTCACACACACACATACTCACACACTCACACACATACTCACACACACACACACATACTCACACACACACACGCTCACACACATACACACACTCACCCACACACATACACACACACTCACACATTCACACACATACTTACACACATACTCACGCACACACACACTCACACACACATACTCACACACACACACTCACATACACACACACACATACTCACACACACACACATACTGTCACACACACACACACACTCTCACACGCACACACACACACGCTCACACACACACACACACACACACACACTCACACACACACACACACTCTCTCACACACACACACACATATACACACAGACTCACACCCCAAACGCACAGACACATACACTCACATGAAAAATTGTTATTTTTAGAAATGTAGATTATTGGAGGGGTAAAGCAGAAACAGGTTGCTTCTTTACTCTTCTTAAGATGGTGGTTGAACGTGTAGCAGGCCTGGAGGATTCTCTCCTGGCTCCTTGAAACCAAATGGAGGTTGGAATTTTCTGGCTTTTCAGTCTAAATTGTAGCTGAGTCCCTGTAATGAAGAAATATAACCATGCAGGTTTTACAAATTAGTCCTTTTTACTGCCTGAGATAACTTCTAAACTGGGTTCTTCCATTTTCCTGGGCTGGAAACTCTTCTTTCGGGGTCTTATTTTCTTTGATCCACTGACTTCTGGCCATTTAAAAAAATCTCAGTTAAAGAGTGTCAGTTATGAAGTGTCTTTCATCAGAATCTGCCTCCCTGTCACATGACCACAGTGTCAGCTTCCCATTGTCCACACATCATTCTGAGCATAAACAGTCTCTGAACCTTTCCATACACCTCCATCCTCCCAACAAGCTTCCTGGGCATACAGCGCGATGGAAACACCATTCTTACTGTAGGGTCATGCCCACAACACAAACTCAATTTACTTAAGATGCAGAAGAGGCTAAATTCAAACTGAGATCATGGACACGAAGTGCCAACATTTAATGTACTGCATTACCCAATCTCAGCAGTATGTTTTTTGAAATCCTATAAGGGTTCAAACATCCTTCTACGAGTCTCAGCTGGGTTATTACAACTGGAAACGGTTGTTCTCTTATGTTATTTTGTAAACCTAAATATGTTTATTTCCATTCCATGACACAGGATTGAAGAAATTATTTCAGCTTCCGCTGCCCATGAACTGTTCAGCTTTTAAGATAAGTAGAGTTTAATCCATGAAGGAAATCAGTTTCAAAAAGGGAGAAGTTTTGTTTGTCCTGCTGTCTATGTTTATTGAAGTTGCTGTTGTTAATTTTCTGGATTTTCATCTGTTTAAAAAAAATTCCTTTCAGTCGTACCCGAAGTTTCATAATACACAGTGGAGAGTTACCTATGCCCATTGTTTCTTGGCTAAGTGTTTTGTAGCAGGGGAAGATGATGGTGGCATAATGGTAATGTCATTGGCTTAGTAATTCAGAAGCCCAGGTTAACGTTCTGGGGACGTGGGTTCAAATCCTACTATGGCAGCTGGTGGAATTTAAATTCAATTAGTAACTCTGGAATTGAAAGCTAGTCTCAGTAATGGTGACCATGCAACTATCATTGATGTCATAAAAACTCAACTGGTTCACAAACGCCCTTTAGGGAAATAAATCTGCCATCCGCACCTGGTATGGGACTTCAGATCCAAAATAATGTGGTCAACTCTGAAACAGTTGGGCAAGCTTGTTAGTTCAAGGGCACTTAGGGATGGGCAACAAATGTTGGCCTTGCCAGCAAAGCCCACATCTCATAATAGAATAAAAAAAAATTATGTTTTAGGACTATATCTTTTGGTTTCTAAGATGGTCATGGTTTAGAACGGTGTCTTTAAATGTTGGTTAAATAAAAGAAGTCTTGTGACCTATTCTGGAGTCCATTTGACAGTAAACTTGGGTTGTTTAGTTGCTGGATCAAATAAAGAGTCATATTGTGTTACTGAAAGAAGGGTGCCTAATGTTAACACCTGGGGAGAATGACAGCTGTTTATCAGCCCACAGTCTAGGGATCCCATGTCTTCCAAAACCCAGAAAGGTGTTATTGGTATCAAGTCCTAAATAGTTGTGCTGGAACCGGTCCATTTGTTTTTAAGATGAAAAGCAGTGATAATTAGAGATAGCTAATTACCATAGTTATTTGGATCCAGGGCTAGTGTGTTTCTTAGTGCCATGGAGAGGAACATGGAGGAAGCTATTCTGAGATGTGATAACAAGCTTCCTTATAAAATCAGAGATATCACAGACAAATAGCAGGTTTTTGAAGTTGCAGTTTTGGTCTTGGGTGTTCTGTAGCCGACTGGTGGGGGGGTGCACAAGATGGATGTTGGCCAGGCCTGCGCCTTAAGCAAAGAAAATGCTGAATAGTGCATTCTATCCAGAATTTTTGCCTGGCTTGAAAGCCTAGTTTTTGTGGAGTTAAGGCAGTGTTTGGCTAGCTGAAGCTAGAGGAAGAATCTCCAGGGAAAACTCCCAGGGTGGAAAAGAAAAAGAACAGAAGTAAACCCTTGGGGCAGAATAATTTGGGGGAAGGGGGGCTGATTTTGGTGCCCACTTGCCCCTCCCCCCTCCCTTCTGTATTGTGGGGGAGAACTCGAGGGTGGGTGGGATTGGTGCACACCCCATTTTATGTGCCCCCTCCCAAATGGGAAACACGCCCATCCGGGACATGTAAAATTCAGCCCTTGGGATCTGTGAAACACTTTGGGTTGGCTTCAAGAGATTGGATGTCTACTGAAGAGCTGGCATTACAGAACAAAATTTGTGTTTTTGGTTTTCATTAAAAGTAAAAAGTGGCAGACTCTATTTGGTTGTTTAATCCAACCTAATAAAGCCTCAAGCCAGATGATGATCACCGAATTAGTTCTTGGGATAACAAAAACAACATCTTGCACCTTTATGGTGCCTTTAACAAACTAAAAAGTCCAGTGTGCTACAAGGACAAGAAGGAAAAAACAAGTCCACTCAGAATTTCTTCTCCTCCAGTGTCTTATGAAACTCCAACACTCTTGAAGAATATGTTACTTTACTTGAGGCTTATTCTTCATGCAGGTTAGGAACTTCAAAGAATAGTGCATGACAAAGACAAGAGTGCTCACAGTCAATTCAGATGAATGAATGGCTACACCACCATAGTAGCTATAGTTTTAAGAACAAAGCAGCTTGAGACATTTTGATGTGTACGGTGCAAGGATATAATAATGAACATAATTCCCTTTCCCTCAATTTACAATAACTCAACATAAATACGGCAATCATGTGTTTTTATGTAACTTATTCTCTTGCTCAATTTTTCACCTTAGTAATTTTCAGAAATTGCCATTAAGTTAAAGGAATATTTCATAGATGTCTTCAAGTTAAGCAATACTCTAGGACAATGACACAAATTAATAGTTTCTGGTAAATTAGATCTTTGCTGATGTCATCTTGCAAATCAGACACAAAATGTGCTGCTTTATCCCGATCTTTAATTAGCCTTCGTTTTTTGTCGTGCTTGACACCCATAGCACATCTTAATTGTGCATCATTCAACGATGTTCTACGTAGATCAATGTGAATGACATTGTGATAAATATCTATCTACTTTCACGGAAGGATGGGGAAGTGAGCTGTGTTACACCAAGGTGATTCCCATAAAACACTATAATTTTCTTTTAATGTTAGCGACTTAATTTGGCAGTAATTTTAACTTTTAAAAATGAGCAAAAGTGAATTGGTCGCCTGTCAGTGGAAAAGAAAATAAGGTAGTTGTAAAATAGGCATCTGATTCCCTATTGCTAATTTGTCCAATTAAAAATTAAAATTACCACAATGATAAACATTCTCTCTTACAGGGAGTTGGGGTTTGCCAGTGTTTTATTTTCTTGTTGAAATTTGTAAATTGAGTTTTCATACACTCAAATACAGTAAGATTATGGTTTCTTACCCCGTATTTTTAATCCTTTTTGCCTTCTAGACCTTATATTTTCATCGTATAATTTTAACCATTGAAAAGGTTTCAAATTTAAAGATGACGACCTTTTTTCGGAGATTCAGGCAACTGAGTGGCAAGGAAAAATATTTAAAATATGGATGGAAGAGAAGAGAGATTAAAAAGTAAAAGAAATACATCGAAATGGGAGATGGAAGATCCCAACTGTTTTAGAAAATCACATGAGAAAATGAATGAACTTGCAAGGAAAACGTCCTCCACAAGTTGCAGAGAAAATTTGACAATTGGTTGCACCAACATGAAGGGGGGTTCAAGACCAATGACAGATAAAAGGAGTGGCTGGTGTAGAGGAGGTGAACACCATTCAGCTGCAAATATATGATGTGATTAAGCAATGAGGGAAGAACAAAAAAAGACAAGAAAACAAAGAAAATACTTTGAAGTAAATGAACAATAGGAAGACTAGAAATATATATTTAATGTATATAGGTGATTGTGGTTAACCAAATGTGTGAATGGAAGATGGCAAATGGGAGATTTGCATTCAGTTGCTGCCGTTAGAATTTTTAAAAACTGATTTTACTGAAACCTATTCTAAATAATGGGACTAAGTCATTATTGCTGATTTATGCTGTAACTTTTCCAAATTGTTTGATGAATATGAATGTTTAACTCAAGACGAGGCTACATTTTTAGGAAAATTATTTTCATACATTGGCTACCCTACTGAACTACAGTATGCGAATTGGAGATGTAGACAAAATAAACCATTTTATCAGAAAATTCACAGTTTTAATTTATATTGTACAAATTGCAACTTTTTTAATGTTAGTGGAAGATATAACTTTAAAATTATGCATTGAAATAGTAATGTCAGTGCCATCTGCCATCTGTGGGTGCTATTGAGTTGGCTCTGGGCTAGTTTGATTAAGCAAGCATGAAAATAATCCTGGACCATGTTTTTTTGTTGTTTGTGCCTTTTCCCGAAATATATGTGTGAAAAATAACTGGATAATGTCACTTATGACATCGCATGCTCCAAAACAATTCTCAGGCTTCAAATCTTGGTCTGTTCACTGTGCCACCCATCACTTTGTGTTTTAGGAGCAATTTCTTTTTGCTGTTAATGCCAGCAAAAATTTCATTATTCCTTCCGTGATTTTTTTCTCTCTGGTACTTTACTTGCTCACTATTTATGTATCTGCTTTGCTGTCTGTGGGCGGAATTTTTTGGCCTCTCCCGCTGGTGGGATTTTCCGTTTCTGCCGAAGTCATTGGATTTTTGAAGGGTGTGCCGTATTAGATGGCCCCAACCCACCGTGACAGGGCTGTAAAATTCCGCCCTATGTATTCCTGTGTATGATCAACTTTTTTCCTCTTGCAACAGTACCACCCAGGACAATTCCCTTAGCTTAATCTCCCCTGAATCTGCACATTTTTTTGAAGTCGCATGCTTCAAGTGAACTATTCCCTTAAATTCTGCCTTATTGTGGTCATGTTACCAACGTGTTCTCTGACTCTGGTTTGCTCTACCATAGCCTAATTGTGACTTAATATTGGGTCCAGTTGTACCCCTGCTTATGTGTTGCTTGCCTAGTTGTGCCATGTAGTCATTTAGTAATGTGACTGAGATTAGTTTACTGGGGAGTCAAAAAATCATCGCAACACAGGAGACCATTCAGCCCATCAAGTCCATCGCATCTCTCTGCAGAGCAATCCAGTCAATCTCATTCTCCTTTATCCCCATAGCCCTGCAAGTTTTTTTTTCCCTCAAGTGCCCAGGCAACTCCTTTTAGAAAGCGTTGTCTCTGCTTTCACCACCCTCAAAGGCAGCAAACTCCAGGTCGCTACCACTCACTGTGTGAAGATGTTGTTCCTCACATCCCCCTGCACCTCTATCCCAAAACCTTAAGTCTGTGTCCCCTAGTCCTTGTGCCATCATCCAATGGAAACAGCTTTTCTTTGTCTATTTTATCTAAACCTGTCGCAATCTTGTACACCTCCATCATATCTCACCTCAATCTCCTCGGCTTCAACAAAAACAACCCCAGTTTCTACAAACTAGCCTTGTAATTAAAATCCTAAGCCCTGCGAACATTCTGGCAAATCTTCTCTGTGCCTTCTCCAGCACCCTCACATCCTTCTTAAAGTATGGTGACAGAACTGGATGCAGTGCTCTAAGCAGAGCTTAATAAGGGTTAATAATTTCCCTGCTTTTATACTAAAAATCTCTATTTATGAAGCCCAAAATTCCATATGCTTTACTAACTACTCTCTCAATACATCCTGCCACATTCAAGGATCTGCGCATATGGAGCCAAGGCCCCTCTGTCCCGATACACTCTTTAGAGCAGTGCCATTAAGTCAGTATTGTCTCTTTGGATCCCTTCTGCCAGGATGCACCACCTCACTCTTCTCTGTATTAAATTCCATCTGTCACTTGTCTGACTTTTCTGTGTTCTGTTGCAGTCAATTTGTACCATCTTTATGCTTTGCCATACTCCAAGCTTGTATCATCAACAAATTTTGCCCTGTATTCCAATGTCCAAGTCATCTATATATATATATATATATATATATATAAAGCAGTGGTTCTAGCACTGAACCTATTGGGAAACACCATGTTTACCATCCTCTTTTCTGAACCACAACCATTTACCATGACTCGCTGTTTTCTGTCTTTAAGCCATTTTTATTTTTAATCCAAGCTGACTCAGACCCTCCTATGAACCTCACTGTTGTTACCCGTCCTTTTTATGTGGTATATTGGCAATCACTTTCTTCAAATCTGCATGGATAACATGTAGATTTAATCTACATTGCTTCGCCTTTACCAACCCTTCTCTCTTACTTCTTCAAAAACCTCCATAAGCGCAGTCAAACATGATCTGCCTTTTACAAATCCATGCTGGCTCTCCTTAATTAACTCAAGCTTTTCCAGTGCCTGTTGATTTTTTTCCCCCTGATTATTGTTTCTAAAACCTTATCTGCCTCTGATGTTAAGCTGACTGATGTGACATTATTAGAAATCCTTACACTCTTTCTTGAATAAGGGTGACACATTAGCCACTATCCAACCCTCTTCCTTTTTATTCATCCTCTAAATTTATTTTCTACTAGGTTGTTAACCCTTCCTATCCGTAGAATTTTAACTGTCCTGGAATTTATCTCAGTGTTGTATGAATTTGAATTTCCCCCTTCAGCCCCTCTCTTTTTTTGCTAGGTACTGATGCAGCCTTTCACCATGGGTAATCTTGAGATTTTTCTTACAGAGACAATTGGAGTGAGATACTGCATTAAATTTCAAGACCTTCATGCTACTCTTTCCTACATCATTGGTGTCATGAGATCCATCTGGTATCTCTCCTTTTCAGAAATTATAATTATCAGCTCAAGGTTATGTCCACCATCCTGGTATCTGGGAGACAATACACTACTTGGGACTCTGGCTTATGGTTGCAAAATAATCTGTCTGTCACACTAATTTACAGAGTCCCTAAACTATCTCTGTCATCTTGGCATGTCTAATGTCACTCTTCTCTTCAAGGTTAACCACCTGCTGCACAATGCCTTGGAGTTGCACTTTATTGACTCTGTCCTTATTCTTCTCATAGGTGTCAGGAACTGTACACTTATTGAGCAATTGCTGTCGCACAGGGGTTTGTATTGGTTCTTCATTCTTCCTCCTCCTCCTCCTCCATGCCTGTTAGCAGCCACCCACTGCCCTGCTTCTGTGTCATCTCCTCCTATCATTGCCACCTGGGAAATATCCTCCACAATCTTCACCACACTTATTGTGGAGTGTAACCAGCTGGTTCTCGATCTCAGCAAACTTATGCCCAAAGAACAGTGCTCACCAACAATTTATTATCCCCTAACATGCATGCCGCATGCCACTGGTCTACCCCCATGACTATGCTTCTACCTTCAGTGTTGGTCTAAAATTAATCAACTGTAACTAATTCTTAATTACTTGAGGGTCCTAGTGATTTAGGTCCACACTAGCTTAGACTACAGAAGTGATACATTAATTTAGAAAATATTTCTTTTCTTAAAACTCCTTTGTAGTTATGCCAGATATGTGCAAAAATAGTTTGGACCAATATTGTTATTTCTCAGTTTTGCTGGTGTTCCATTTTAAGGTATACTAGACCAGTTTGGATCGGTATTTTTATTCCCTAGTTGTTAATGTTTTTACCCTTCTGGGATATGTCTGCTGCTAACATCTCTGCAAGATGGGGCTGCATCTTCTGGTCGGCAGCGGGGAGTCGGGGCCCGCTTGCTGATGTGTAAAATGATGCATGGTGACGTTGGGTGGAACTCCCGACGTTACCCCGCATCATTACAATTTTCAGGTCGGCTGTGCGCCCGCCGACATGTCAACGGCCTATTGAGGCCATTGAAAAACTAATTGAACTAGGTAAAGGACCTGCCTGTCCAACCTTAAGGTTGACAGGCAGGCCGGGAGCCCTGGTGGGCTTCAGAAAAAGCATGACACCTCATCCATGGGCAGGATGAGGTTTCATGTAGGTTTTTAAAAAATTAAAGTTTAGTTAAAAGTGATGGACATGTCCCAACTCATGTCAGGGAACTTTTATTTTTCCACATTTACCTTTTTTAAATTTGACGCCAAACACCCTGAGGCAGCACTTAGCCTCAGGGAGATGAGTGCGCTCTTTCGTATGCATAGTGCTTCCTGGCTGATGTCACGCTGGGCGGGCCTTAATTGGCTCGCCCATGTAAAATGGCGGCACACCTCCGACTGGGGGCACCGATCGAGAATCCACCCACCTCCGCCTGCTCCCGCACATCCCTACCCCGACAGGAGAAAACATTGCTCATGGTTTTTGTCACTGACAAAATCTACAATTAGCAGATATTATTTATGATTCATTCATATGTCTATTAAAAGGAAGAAACCTCATGTGTAACCAATATGCATATTACTTAAAATGAAGAAGTGTTTCCTCCCTAGTAGATTCTGGCCTTCTGCATTAAACACTTTCAAGCAATCTCTAATCAGTGGTTGTAATGTAGTATATCAGTCACTCTCTGTACTTATTCCAATTTTTCTATCTCCCTAAAATTGATTATATGGAACGTAAAATGGAGCCTGTCGCATTCATCTTGTACATAAATACTTAGACTTGTAAATTATACAGAAAGTGAAAATAGGTTGCTGGAAGGCTTGTTATTGTTCACCTTAGCATGGTGAGATGCGACTGAATCCCTGGCAAGCTTTTGGGGTTAAAGGGTTGGGGAGAAACCCTTCAAGGAGGTGTACTTGCATATGAAGAAAACATTCTTGCAGAATAAAACTAATAAAAAAAATAGTGAACCAGATCTTACTATACGAAATGGGATCAACTCACATATTTGATGTACTTCCATTTTGAAATCCATTGTAATTAATTATTGAAATTAGATTTGGTGGCAGACTTGATTGACAGCTTCTTACATTTGCCACTGAGTCATATTCCAAGGATGAAGGTTGAGCTGCACTAGGTCTTCAGTGGAAAAGATAATCATGTTGAGAGTAAAGTGGGTTGCCAATTCGCTACTACCTAAACTCAATCAATAGTTCTATGTGTGTACTGCAGTTTGCAATTGGACTGATTCGATCCAGCAACAATCGTCTGGAAGTTTGTAATGGTGAAAACAGATACTCAACAGAATTTTTCCAAGCTTTGAAGAGGAAATGGTTGTGTCCTTCTGTTGTGGAGAGCTGGAACAACTGTGCCTTCAGTCCAACTGTTATCTGTTATAATGCATGATCAGATAGTTGGATTATTTGCTTTGGAATTCCTTCAGTCAGAAAGTTGGCAAGGACAGACACAAGCCTTTCTGCCAGCTGCAGACAATTAACAAGAGCATTCAGAATTTGTCTTAATAAGGGATTGATGAAGGCAAGAAATTCAGCAGCTTGAGGAACAATTTCTTCTGTGGACTTGCAGAAACCCAGAGTTATTATTGGAAACGCCACTAATCGGAGAGCACCTCTGCTGACGCTGTTTTCCACTTGACTACATTTGAAGGCCATTAGCAACACTTAGAAATAGAATCAGGATGAGACAGATTTGAAATGTTTCCAAAAGGCACAAAAATAATTTTGTAACACAAAATCTGTGCATTTTTAAACCATTGATTGAGGAACGCCCATTAAATCATTCAGGCTCGTTCTTAAAGCAGTTCTCTCTACATATTCCTTTTAACCTCCAAACTAAAAGGCTTGAAAGATTACTTCTGCCCCCAAAGGTAAAATAAATGAAATTGCTCAGTACCTATAGAACTTTATGCTCTAAATTATTTAAAGCTGATGGATTGTCTTCCTTTGTTTTATATTTGCATGATCTTAGCAGCTGCAAATCATCATGCTCTCTTAATGCATTCGACCATCTCTATTTATTTGCAATCCCCAATGTGATTCCTAACTGCATTTTCAGCTAATTTCTTTTGAGGATGTTCACTCGCATCAATATATGAAGAAACACTTGAGAAATTCAATTCTTCTTGGATTTTAACTATTTTTAGTTTTTTTTGCACTCAAAATGTATTTTGACTTCTTTAGAAATGCATTTTTTCAGGCCACACTTCAGGTGGAATTTAATGCCTCCACCCCAGGTGGATTGGGAGTCGTGGTGGGGATATTTAACGGGGTGGTTGGGTGGCAGATGGGGGGCCCGCTCTCTTCCTGCCTCTGCCCTGATTAACGCTGTGCAGAGGAAACCTCATGGACAACCTTCACACCCTAAACAAATAGAGGCTCTTAACTGGGCAATTAATGTCTGCTTAAGAGCCTCATCCCACTGACAATCGTATTCAACCAGTGGTGGGTGAAGAAGCCGCCACCTGGAAAGCTCAGAAACCAAACCCGCTGTCAGGCTTGCTCGCGGGCTCCCGGGGTGCGTCCCTCATTCAAAGGCACTTGGTGCCCAATCAAGAGATTTACATCAGGAAGGATGGGTGGGGGTAGCATGGGGGGTGGAGAGCAAATCCCTGCACTTGCAGTAACCAGCCCTCTCCTCACACGATCGTCGTCTTGCTCTCACTCACCTGTGGCGTGGGACTCTCGGTGATTGTAGACCTCTCCCTGGCTGCATTGCCGGATCCTCCTACCGCTCTTGCTGGTGCTGCCTGCAGTGGACAGTTGCTGCCTCTGGCTGGCAGCTCGCGGGGGGTGGGGGTAGTTTGGGAGGGGAGGGGGGGTTGCGGTGGGGAGTTGGATTTCCACCCAAGGGTCCTTGATCCCGGGGAAGGCCCACCGCTGGTCACTTTTGTGCCTGTTCAGCAGTTAATTCCAGTGGGCCTTCCCCAAAGGAGGTGATGCGGGGTTACCGCCAGCTCTCCAGTTAGTGGGCAAGACCCCAATCACCTCAGTTAGATCCCTCCTATTGTGTAACTGACTTGCAATTTGGAATTATTTTAAAAAAAGTCATACAAAGGTGAAGTGCTGTATTTACAAGTGAAGTTGAGCCGTACTCAATGCAAGTTACTTGTTGGAACATATTTGTTAAATTGAGTCAATTATCCCCGTAAGAATTAAGATTTTATTCTGTTTCCCAGAACAGCTTGGCAATTTCTATAAGTTACTACCTGACGATCATTGCTGTCTGTTTTGTAATTCATTTTTGATTTATTTATTTTGATTTTAATTCATGTTTGGTTTAAATTATTCCACCTATGAAACACCCTCAAGCTTAAAAGCAATTTTCACATGAGAGTATGAGTGTCCTCGCCTGGTGCATATGCCAATATCAAGAACTTTGGAAGTTGATCAAAAAAAGAAAGACTTGCATTTATATAATGCCTTTCATGATCACCAGACATCTCAAAGTGCTTTATAAGCCAGCCGTCACTGTTGTAAATGAGAAAAGACAGCAGCCAATTTGCACACAGGAAAGTCCCAAAACAGCAACATGAAAACGATCAGATAATCTGTTTTTATAATCTTGATTCAGGGATAAATATTGACCAGGACAATGAGGATATCTGCCCTGTTCTTCTTCACTACAGTGGTGTGTGTTCTTTTGTGTCCAGTTGAGAGATCAGATGGGGCCTAAGTTTAATGCTTCATCTGACAGTGCAGCACTCCTTCAGTACTGCATTGGAGTGTACTTAAGTCCTGGAGTGGGACCTCTAATCTTCACATGTTAAAAAAAATAATTTTTCTTCCTTGTATCTTACTGTGATGAAGTGTATTTGGTGACCAACAGAATGGGGAGGCAGGCTGTTCCTGTGGGCGGAATTTTCCATGCCCGCTGGCATCAGGTGCGTTTGGCGGCATCAGCAGACAATAGGGTGAGAAGGACAAAAATCGGTTTCGCAACATCAAGTCACCGTTGAGGGTCTGCTCAGTGTTTTGGCCATGGCCTGCAATAGATGATGGTCGGAGGGGTGGAGAGGAAGGTCCAGCTGTGTTTGGGAGAGGAAGATGTACTGGGGGCTGGGAGAGGAAGATCTAGATGCCACTGGGAGAGAATGTTGTGTAAGGGAGGGAGTGAGCTTGGGAGTGGGGAGCAAAGGTGTCGGGGACTGTGAGGTTGCGGGAGGAATGAAGATGTCGGGTGTGTGGGGGGTGGGGGGGGTGGTGACCAAAGCTTTTGGGATGAGGTTTTGAGGGGCAACAAAGGTATCTGGGGGGTTAGGTTGGGAGGAGGGGAGGAAGCACAGAGGGAGGTAGGTGTAATGGGGAGAATACGGCAACTGGGGAGGAAGGTGTAAGGGAAAAAATTCGGAGGCTGGAAGGAAATCTGGAGAGGGGAAGGAGTCCAGAGTGAGGAAGGAGTCTGGCGGGGGGTGCGGTGGAAGGAGTCTGGATAGGGGAAGGGGTAAGGGTGGAGGAAGAAGCCAGGAATGGGGAAGGACTAAGGGGGAGGGGGTGTTTGTGGAGTCGATGACTGCCTTCTGGAAATTGAACTGAGGGTGGGCATGGTAGGGAATGGTGAAAATGAATGAGGGATGAGTGAGGCAGGAGGGTGGGAGGGTGAGGATGCTGAGGGTGATTGGTGGGGACTCAGAGGCAGACACGGATCGGGGGCTGGGAGGAGGGGGTTGGGGAGGTTAATGCGGACGAGGAAGGGATTTTCGGGAAGGTAGGGAACACAAATGCACCTGGACATTTTCGAAAGAAAAAGGTTGTTTCTGGTGGGTGAGAGTAGGGGCGGTGGAAGGTGATGGTAGGGAGGTCGACAGTGATGGGGGAAAGGAAGTGACTGGGGAGGGGAAAGGATGGGGGACCTCAAGAAAAACTGTTCACTACCAAGCTTGTTAATTCGAAAGTGAAATGAGACTCGTGCTGGGCGAGATCAGGTGCTGCATGGGAGTGTGGTCAGTGGGTGGGCAGAGATGCAGGTCAGCTCAGGTGGACAACTGAAAGCGGACCCCAACGGCAGCATTGCGACGCTCAGGACATTGAGATGAATGTGATGGGGGAAGGATCCGCGTGTGTGGGAGAGTGCTTGCACGAGGCTCTCAAAAGCCCTGCCACACACACTTCACCCTCCAGAATCGCTCGTTAGTTACTGCGTGAAAGAGATTAAACATTCAACATAACTTTCCCTGATAAACATTTTGTCTGTGGGGATGTTCATTCCCTCAGTGTAGTACCTACAGCTGTGATTTCTTAGTCAAGATGAGGAGTTCTTCACATGAACTTGTGACTATGAACCTGTTTCTCACCACAATGTGAGTCAGTGGATTAACATGCAAGTGTGTGACACTACTAATCACTGCTGATCACCTTGGCACCTACAGTTCTCAGCTGCCCAATTTCTCTTCTATGCACCGATTCTTGATATCAGTCATTTTCATTTAATTTCATATTGTAGATGATGCATTCTCATCCATAATTCCCTTGTTGAGTTGTAATGATTTGTTATGATGCTTATAATTTATCTTTAACATTAGTTGCCCGGGTTACTCAATTTAACCGTTCATTTGATTCAGTTTTTTGTCGCTCTGTGACATCGGGTAGTCTTAATGTAAATTGTCATTAGACTGAATGGTTCAGTTATTTTTGGACTTGTATGTATTCCCCAGTTGTTCAAGAATTACTGTTTAACTGTTGCAGAGTTCATAATGGAATTTTTGGCACATTGCCAGAATTTCCAATAAATGACTAGCTAATGAAGGGCAGAAAATAAGGCAGTAAAGGCCAAATTCACCTTGTTCTACTGTCACCTGCAGTAGAGTGTTATAGCACATATTACCAAAGTTAACTGCTTACATGTTACAACTACTATAGAGATTTTGTATCACTGTGCATGTTACTGTAAATTAGCTTTGTGTACCAAGAGTAAGGAAAAACAAATGGGTTCAATGTTGACATCTTAAAAATCTTTACCAAGGAAGAGACAGATCTTCTATTTTTTTTGAAACAAGTTAAGACATTCTGGGCATTGGCTGTTTTGAGTTTGTGAAGACAGTGAGCAAGAAAGTGAGGGTAGAAGCTATGAAAAGGTTGTTCATGCAGATAAGGCAGCCATTGAAGCAAAGACTGTTGCGTGTTTAAAGGGAGTTTAGATAAATGTTTGAAGCAGTGTAAGATATAGGGCTTTGGGTGACAGCAGTGCAGTGGAATTCAATTTTGGTTGCTCTAAGAACAGCATAGATATAATGGGCCAAATGGTTTTCTCCAGCACCGTAAATTTCTGTCCTTCTACCTTTATTTCAGACTTCTCTGGATGCGTTTTTAAAAGATGTCTTTTCGTTATACTGTACATAACTGAGAGATTATTATTTTTGGGGAGGGTATTTAAACCATTGGGAGAGCCATGCACTGATTATAGTTGCATCCAATTTGTGTATGCAGAAACATCAATAAACTATTTCTACGTGAATTGTTCCTGATAATGACAGTTCTGTCATGTGAATATAAAATGACATAAATTTTCAAGAAACAGAATCAATTTCAATTCACCACGTACAGAGGCAGCTTTGTTCCCTTTCAAATGGCCGATACTTATGAGAATCACGGATCATTTCAAAAGAAATGATGCATTTAAAGACATGAAACTAGGTAATCTCTTACATCCAGCACACTCCAATTTGACAAATGACAAACATCATATACTACCACAGGACATAGCCTTAAAAAGAAATGAAAATGCAAACGATAAACTGTATTTGCATGTTTAAAAACAGGATAGGCAGGCATTTTTGGTGTAGACCTTTCATCAAATCCCCATTTAACACAAAAATCAATTCAGGATAACTTAGTAATGGTGGGGTTTTTAAATTTGAATTCTTGGGTTATCCTCACAAGTCTCAATGTAGATTTGCACCATGATCTCCCATTAGCGTTTCTTATCTCATCATGTCATGGGAGCTGTTGATTATAGTAAAGGCTGTAGTTCACAGGACTGGAGGAACAATTGAAAACCAATTCAGACGATGGCCATCCCAGGATCTTTTTCAGAGATCTGAGTACAGTCATGCTACATTGAGGGTGTTCAGCAGCGCATTGTACTTGGGAAATCTGGGTAACAGGAACATTTGACAAGAAAGTGGGGAGCTCAAAACAGCAATGAAATACAGATTCACATGCCAAATTGTGTTTTAAATGTGGAGGTTTCAGAGGGCCAGGGCATAGGGCAGAATGACTGTAGAAATGACGACATCAATACGCAGAGAAGAATGAAACCACAAGAGAGAGACAGCAGTGACAAGGACTCTGGAGGGCAGGCTTGTGAGATGGAGAGTCAAATGGTTGGCAGTGCTAAAGATTGCGAGGAGGAGGGACAGGGAGACATTGGTCTGAATTAGATGGATGGTGGGGTCTCCCTGCCCATTCTGAGTACCCTGCAGCCATTTCACGCACAAATGAGTGTTAAGTGGTGGCAGGCGGGACTTCCTGCCCTCCCTTGGGAGGAAGTCCCCCATTGGCTGACGGCTCTTCAGACCCTGCACGGAAGAGGAAGTCCACCAACATGCCCTGAGCCTAAGTCCCGAAATCAGAGAACAAGGTAAGTTTAAGGGATCACAGGGTGGGGAAGGTAGGCAAAGCCTTGGGGGGCACGATCTGGGTGTCAGGGGAAATCCTGGGGCAGGGGGTTGGCGGTGCAGAGAGGTCCTGTGGCCATTGGGCCTTAAGGGGAGCATGTGCCCACAGCGAGAAGGGGGCTTCTGATAGAGGCAACCCCTGCCATCCCCCTTCCCACCCAAGATCTAGGTCTGGTCTTTTTTGGGCTTCCCCCAAGCCAGGTAAATCCGCTTTCCAGCCTAAAAATTGAGGCTGGATGGGAAACGGCCTTTAAGTGACCATTAATTGACCACTTAAGGACATCAACTCTGAAGCCTTGCCCACCCCAGCATAAAATCACTGAATGGTTGGGGTGGGCAGGAACCCAGAGGGAATCCATTCCTTCAATTTCACACTCCCCTCTTGCCTAAAACCCCACTGGCGAGGGAGCAAGACATTCTGGCCATTGTTCCAGTCACACGCAGTGCTGTCAGTGACTTTCCTTGAAAGATGCTTGAAGGGCTTTGAACGCAATGAGGTGGGAGCATAATTGTGAAGCAACCATTCTAGGACCTTTGGGAAAAAAAATCGAGGGTAAAGATGGGACAATAATTTGAAGAAAATAGAAGGCTTGAGAGCAGGCATTTTGAGGAGTCATTAATGACAGCAATTTTGCAGAAGTAGAAACAACGCTGGAAGTTATGACACTCTGTCGCCAAGCTATATTAAACAAATCAGCAGATATATGTTCAAGAGAAGTAGCACTGCTGAAGATAACAGGAGATTCTACTGGGGAGGATTTTTCCTCGTTGGGCGGGCTTGGCGGGGGTGAGCGGGGGTGGTGGGGAAGCCGACCACCTCCCACAATCGGGGCCGGACCGTGATTTTACACTGGCAGGGCAGTTAAGACCCCCATAAGGCTGGACAGGCAGCGAAAAATCTCTTTCAGTTATAACTTTAATGGCCTTAATAGGCCATTCAGTTGTTGGCGGGCACGCTGCCAACTCCGTCGTGCGCATGATGACGTCGGGATGCTCGCCCAACGCCATCTCGTGTCATCTTACACTCGGTTGAGTCGAGCACGTGCCCGTCCGCAGAGCGTTATATTCTGGCCACTCTCTGAGTTTTGGCAAGACACCATGTACGTGGGCAGATAGCTTTCCCTGGCCGATTTACATTAACAAGGTGGCAACTCTAAAGTGAAATAGCCATGCTGAATGTGCCAAACTTGGGGAGAAAATCTGTGTGAACTTGAAGAACATGCCTTCCTCTCTGGCAGTAGCAGGATTTACAACGATATCTTGTGCCTTCCACAATCATTGTTCACTTTGCATTCATAGAAAACATTTCACTGCATCAAACCCCTGGCAAGCTGAATAGTGTCCAGCTTAACATGGTGTTGGAGCAAATCCATAGTGCTGTTTGACGCTGTTTGATGAATCCTTTTACTATTGAGAAGGCCACCTCCTTAGAAACAGTAAACACGTGAGATGATGACTTTAAAGCTTAAACAACTCAGAAAGGAGCGTTCTAAGGACAGTTCCTGTAAAAATACTGGCCTGGAAGTGATGCTTCAGAGGAAGCAGAGAAAATATTTGAATGAGTGCAGTTGTTGGAGCCTAATTTATATGAACGCCAAAATGAAAGATGCTTGAATGGACAATATAGGCCGGGATTCTAACCTGCTTACTTAGTTGGTCTGTTAACCTCTTGAATAATCTTGGCAAAGAAGAATATGCACTTCCTCATTTAAGGCAACCAACTGTGAGTTGCAGGAGACTATCTGAACGCAGTGCCTCATAGCAAACTCAGAACATATTTGTGTGAGAACTTTGCTGGAGTTGGCAATTATGTTAGTCTGTTGGAAAAGTGAAAAATGTGCAAGATGAGATAATATGCCTTAAAGAGGAACGATGTACATGAAGCAGATGAATCATGTTAAATTTCAGAACAAAAGTGATTTTTCAAAAGTCGCAGTACTCAGAGAGGCGTGGTCAAGATTACATTTAAAGTTCCAAGGTTTTAAGTGAATGTAGTTTTTTTTAATCGCTATTGCAAATTGTGTCCAAAATTTAATTCTGTGTACAACTGATGCAAAGCCATTTTTTCGTGCATCTTCTACAGTACACCTACAATTGGTTTGAAAGGAATTGCTTATCAAAGATTGGGGCATTCACACCAACTTATGGGGCAGAGTTTTCCAGTCGGGGGGTGCGGGGCCTGCTCGCCGATGCGCAGAATGATGCGTGGTGACATTGGGCGGGCCAGTTTTTACGCGGGCGGGCCAACTAAGGCATGTGCGCGAAAGAGCGCAGCAACCTCCCTGAGGCTCGGCGCTGCCTCAGGGAGATGAAGCTGAAAATAAAACTTTTCAATAAATGAAGTAAAAAATTATTTAAACATGCCCCCTCATGTGACAGTGTCACATGTGCTGGGACATTTTTTTGCATTTTGCAAAATTTATTTAATTGCTTCATGAGACCTTCAGGAAATCTCATCCCGCCCGTAGATGAGGTTTCCTGAAAAATGCGAAGGCCGCTTGGGCTCTTTGCCTGCCCGACAACCTTAAGGTTAGATGGGCAGCGTTCTTACATACTTTAATTACTTTTTTAATGGCCTTTATAGGCCAGAAGAAATATCTAAATGACATGCGATGATGTCTGCCTGTGGTTTCCTATCCCTTGAACAAAATTTTGTTCTGTTGTTCCTTTTCTAATCATAGCTGTCCTTCTGAGTTCTGACATTTTGGGCTGGAAATATGTCTGAGCCGGTTTCCGGGAGACTTAACTGTGACCTATCTGGGAGCCCTGAGAGTAGTTGAAGATTGGGGCCTCAGGCATTATTGAGATCTTTAGCACACATCCCCAGCGCCTCTACTGGCAGCTGAAGATTATGAACATTGTGGCTGCAACAGCCCAAAGATACATCCTGGAGGAAGTATTGGACTGTTGGTATTTGAGGACAATCGTTTGTGACCAAGGCATAGACAAGTCACTTCAATTTTAAACCCCCACCTCCACCCCTCCACCCACTTTAGCCCAGAGCGAATGGGAAATGAGAGGGGTCAAGGTGAGCCCAAGGGGACTTAATGGCCTGAGGCCTCACCCTTCCCCACAGTTGCTACATCATCTTAGCTGGCTTTCAAGTTAGCCAAGGCAACTGTGACAACAGGCGCTGTCCTACTTTAAACTCAAAAATCATGGCCCGTTTATGTTCCCCAGATATGGGGCAGAATTTTCTGCCTGTCGGGGGGCACTGGCTGGGAGCGGGCGCAGGCAGACATGGAGCAGATGTGGCCTGCCCAGCATGACGCATGGACAGTAGCGCTCAGCGCTACCGTGTGGGTGGGAGGAGGAGGGAGAGTCGGGGCCTGCGCGAAAGACCGCAGAAATCTCCCTGAGGCATGGAGCTGCCTCAGGGAGGTTAAGTTCGTGCTGAAATTTTTAAATAAAGAAAAGTGAAAATTAGCTAGACGTGTCCCCTACATGTGACATGAGCTGGGACATGTTTATGAATTGTGGAAAAAGTATTTTTCCATGGATGAGGTTTCCTGAAAATTGCGAAGGCCGCCTGGGCTCTTCACCTGGCCCCCCCAACCTAAAGGTTGGACGGGCATCACTGTTAATTATCTAAATTCATTTCCCAATGGCCTTAACAGGCCTTTGACAGCTTGGTGAGCGTGCACCCGCCGAACGAAAGATCTAAATGATGCGTGATGATGCCGGGACGCAGGCCCAACATCATTGCGCATCATTTTACGCGTCGGAGTGCTGGGCCCGCCCCCACATGCCAACGTTAAAATTTTGGCCATGATATTAGTTACTCAGGGCGAATCCGAGGATTCATGTAACCTGACAACAAAACCATGGTGAGAGGCATCAATTGGCCCAAGTAGGTTCTTAATTGTTAAAAATAACGTTTTTGAGGGAACCCTTTTTGGGCAAGGAGGAGCTGGAGTACTCACCCCAGGTCCTGCAAGGAATCCCTGGGCCTCCCCAGCCCCAGCCTTGCTTCTCCCTCTGCGTGCCGGCAGCAACTGCTGAAAGCCTTCCCGACTGCTGAGGTAATGCCGAGGACCCTGCACTTCGATTTCTGCCTGAGGTCAGTCCTGCAGTATTCAGGTGCTGCAATATTTAAATAATGGTCAAGAGTTAAAATGACCTGGGCCTAACACTCCGATTCCCTTGGGAGATTTTTTTCTGCCCATCCCAAATCTCCTATTATCAATCCAGTCCAAAATACTCATTGCTAATGGAAAATTGTTTTCCATGGTGTGATTTTTGTAATTGTCGTCATTGTTAAAAGTGCCCATGAAGTGGGACCAGTTTACTACAATGGCAGAGGTTCTGGTTTCTTTTAAGTGCTGAAGGCTGTCGAGATTCAAAAATCACCCCATCACTTACCTATCAGTTTCAGAACTTTTAAGACTAATTGAAGTGAGGGAATATTTGGGGCAAAAGGAACTACCAGAGAACTAGAGTAGGATTGGCTTTTTATGGGTGCTAATCTGCAGAAAATACACCTCACAAAATTGAAAAGTAAGTGTATAAAAACTAGATACACGAAAAACAAATCATTTGATTGTAGAATTGAAAAAGTTTGAAAGGAGATCCGCATTTTTTGGGTCTTTTTGTTTAAAATTTATGTGACAGAGTTAGATAAAATCAAAGAACTCTACAGCACAGAAATAGGCTTTCAGCTCCTCATCTGTAACGTTTTTCTCCATAAGTTACCAGGTCTAATCCTGTCCTCGTTGCTCCCTCCCAATACTCTTAATATTGATCCTTATCAAATAATAATCTAATTCCTTTTGAAAGATTCCATGGACTTGAAACAGGGAATCATATAAACTGATAACTGTGTGTAAAGATTTTTTTCTAACCTCCTTTAATTGCCTCCACCACTGAAGGTGGCTGAAGAAATATTTCTGCTGCTGTTTGTTAGTCTGTTTGTCCGTAAACAATATATCTCAAAAACGAATGGATGGATTTCAACCAACCTCAATACACAGATAGGGTATAGCCCAAGGAAAGACTGATGAGTTTTTGGTGAGCGGATCTGTATCCTGGAATTTTTTTAAAGGATCGGTTAACATTGGGAGATAGGGCAAATTGACTTTTTTTTTTAGAATTTTGTAATTTGTTTTATTTAGGATGTTATTGATTGTCTCAACTGCTATGGCATCACAACTGTCAAAGCGTGAGCAGATTTTTTGGGGCAGGTTATTAGATGCATATTAGCCAGAAGCCTCCTCAGTAAGACAGAAACTCTTAATTAAAAGATTCACATTCCTTTTTTCAGTTTTGTAGTTACAGAGCAACAACCAGGCAGGGAAAAGCCCCAAGGAAGAGCGGGATCATTGTAGTGACACTGAGTTAACAGGTGAAGGTATGCGCTCTATAGCGTGCTCTCTTCGCTTGTTCTTTCTGTGTTTATCTTTAGCTTAGTTCCTCTCACTGACCAGTGGAAAGGCCCTCTGAATATTTACCATATCATAATGCTTCATAATCTGGACTTCATTTACATCCCCTGTCATGAAGAAACCTTGGCTGCTCATGCCTTCCTGTATCCTATTCATCCCTGCTAACATCTAATGAATAAATGCAGCACCTTTTGCACTGCATTTGTATCCTTCCTATAACAGGGTCCCCAGCCTATAACCAATAATCTGGCTAGAGTTTAGCAAAGCTTTTGTCCTAGATTAACATTGTATTCTTGCTTTTGCTATTTCTGTCTCTCATACAAAAATGAGAATTCTCATTGTCTTTTTTCTTGGTCATATTTATTTGGATTGTCATTTCTCTTTTTGCTTGTGTATTTGTGCATCAAGATCTCTCTGCTCCTTTATTTGATTTAAATTCTTCGGTCTGACAGCTGAATTTATTTTAAGCTATTAAACAAGGCAGCCAATTTGTGCACAGCAACATTGCACAATCAGCAATAGGATAATGATCATATAACCTGTTTTGGTTTTGTTGGTTAAGGGATAAACAATATGCAGGAGAGAATTCCCTTCCACTTCTCCCAGATAGTGCCATGAGGTCTTTTGCAACCTTTTAAGAGGGCATAGGTTTTCATTTGACCCAATAGGTGGCACTGCTGATGGTGCAGCATTCCCTCAGTACTGCACTGCAGGGTCAGCCTAAGTTTTGTTCCTGTCTCTAAAGGGGGACCTGAACCCACAGTCATCTTAATCCTAGTGTGCATTTATTTTTACAGAGCTACTGATGCCCTTGTGACGCATATGAAGGATGTTTGTCATTGTGACAGCATATGAAGGATGGAACTTCATTCAAAGGCTTTGATGCTAGAATATGCTGGTGTAATAGTCCCTTGCTGAGTTGTAATATTTTCTTGATGTGCTTTTGGTTGTTTTTTAAAGCTAACCCAATAATTTATTACAGCTCCAGTTTCTGGCTGAACTGTTACAGAATACTATTTTTAATCTGGCATGAATGATTTTTAGTATCTGTGTTTGTCTCCATTATTATCGCCCACAAGAATAGCCAACAGAATTTCAAACTTACATCTCATCTAAAAACTGTTACATCTCATGATGCAGTGTGTCAAACTGAGTTTACTCATGTGCAGCTTGAATTATTAGCCTCTGCCTGAGAGGTCAAAGGTATTATTAACGGAGGCGGGAGTGACAAAGGCAGTAGCATAGTCCTGTACTGAAACCTAGGAAGAGCTGCAACAGTTCAATGACATGAGCTGTTGATATGGTCCCAATGTTTCTGTGTGCTGTTAATATCACAGCATTGTTACAGCACAGCAGGAGGCCATTCAGCCCATTGTGTCTGCACCAGCTCTTCGAATGAGCATTTTCTCCTGCCTTCTCCCTGTAATTCTTCACATTGTTTCTTTTCAAATAATCCTGTAGGGCGGAAGTTTCAGTTCGGTGGGTGGGCGCAGTTGGGGAGTCCGGGATCGTCCAGGGAACAGATCGCCGACCACGATCAGCCCCCGGCCGCAAATTCACGCCGGCTGGCCAATTAGCGGCCAGCCAGCATGAAGTGCATGCTGAAAGGCTCAGTGCTACCAGGGTGGGGCGGGAGGAGGGCGAGTGCTGCAGTCAGTGCAGGCACGGGCGGGCATTCACAGAAAGCTCCGTGAAAGCAGAGAGCTGCCTCAGGGAGCTGAAGACCCGAACGACGTCAAATAAATGTCACAGAAACCAGAAAAGAGCGTCCAAGCTTCATAATCAGTTACCTGAAAATGTTGACATCACAAATTTATTTTTATTTTAATTTACTTTAATTTATCACGGAAACCCTATCCCGCCCATGGATGAGGTTTCCTGAAAAATGTAAAGGCCGCCTGGCTGATTTGCCTGCCCGCCGACCTCAACATTGGGCGGGCAATGAGAAATCTCTGTTAATTGTGCTGCTAATGGGCTTAATTACCCTCTTAATTGTCGGCAGAAGTGCTTCTGAGTTCAGCGCGCACCCGCCGACTGAAATATCGTGCGAGTGCGTGATGACATCAGGACGCTCGCCCGACATCATCACACACTCACGCTCGAGTGGGTCGGGCGCGAGTCCTCTCGCTCAGTGAAAAATTCTGCCCCTCGTTTCCTTTGGAATGCCTTGATTGAAGCTGCCTCCAATACACTCTCAGGCAGCGCGTTCCAAACGCTAATCATTTGCTGCATGGAAAAGTTTCTTCTCATCGCATTAGCTTCTTTTTACCAATTACCTTAAACCTGTGCCCTCTGGTCCTCAATCCTTCCGCCAGTGGGAACAGTTTCCCCTGATCAATGCCCTCTTGATTTTGAATACTTAATATTAAATCCCCACTCAGCCTTCTCTGTTCCAAGGGAAAGAGTCCCAACGTCTCTGATCCCTCTTTATAACTGAGTCTTCCCATCTCTGGGGCAGGATTTTTATCTTGTCGAGTGAGTTGGGAAGGCCAGGAGAGGCTGCGAAACTGACCACCCGCCCGCAATCGGGCCCTGACTGCGATTTCACACTGGCTGGCTAACTAACAGCCAGTGCCCTGAAACGCACCACACTGCCTGGGTAGAGGGAGAGGAGGGCGAGCATGGAAATCAGCGCACGCGTGCGGGTGCGTTCAGCGACTGAAGGGACAGAGCTGCCTCAGGGAGCTGACGATTTCTCAGGTGATAAATAAAGATTTTCCGATTAGGGTAAACATGTCCCCTCATGCGACTCTCTCATGTGAGCAGGGACATGTTACAAAGGAGATTTAAAATTTTTTATTTTTAAGTAGCATCGGAAACCTCATCCTGCCTCTGAATGAGGTTTCCTCAAAAATCTGAAGACCGCTTGTCCTTTTCGCCTGCCCCCGCACCGTTAAGTTGGATGAGCAGGGAAAAATTCACTTTAATTCATTTATTAATGGGCTTACCAGCCCTCTTAATTGTCTGCGGGCGCGCTGCTGACTCCTGTGTGAGCCTGCCTCCCAAAATATTGCACAAGTGCGCAATGATGTCGGGATGCTCGCCCAATGTCAACGCGCGATAGTTCACTCTCGTGTGTGTCGAGCGCACACCCACACGCCAAGCTGAAAATCCAGCCCCTGGAATCATCCTCACAAACCTCTTCTGTACTCTCTCCAATGCCTTCACACCCTTCCTAAAATGCTGCATCTAGAACTGTACGCAGTACGCTAGCTGAGGTCTAACTGGTGTCTTATACAAGCTCAGCATAACCTCCTTGCTCTTGTTCTCTATTTCCCTCTTCATAAATCCTGTATGTTTTATTAATCACTGTCCCAAACTGTCCTGCCACCTTTAATGACTTATGCTCCTGTACAGCCATGTCCCTCTGCTCTTGCAGCCCCTTTAGAGTAACACCATTTATTTTACTGTCTTCCTATGTTCTTCCTGCCAAAATGTATCACTTCACATTTCTCTGCATTGAATTTCATTTGCCACTTACTCACCTATTCCACCAAATTAACTGTGTACTTTTAAAGTAATACACTGTCTTCCTCACAATTTACAATGCTTCCAAGTTTTGTATCATCCACAAATTTTGACACTGTTTTTGTACACCAAGGCCTAGATCATGAATATATATCAGCAAAAGCTGTACTGACTCTGAAAAATTCCACAACAAACCTTCCTCCAGCCCAAAAAACATCCATTAACCAATATACTTTGTCTCCTGTTACACAGCCAATTTTGTATTCACTTTACTGCTGTTCCTTTTATTTCATGAGCTATAACTTTTCTCATAAGTCTGTTGTGCGGCATTGTATCAAATGCCTTTTGGAAGTCCACGTACACCACATCAACAGCACTACCAGCATCAACCCTCTCTGATACCTCTTTGAAAAACTCCAGCATGTTAGGTAAACACAATTTGCCCTTAAGAAATCCATGCTGGCTCTCCTTAATTAACTTCATTTGTCCATGTGACAATTAATACGATTCACTCCATCATGATATCAAGAAATGCCTGAAGGCACTGGACAGTGCTAAGGCTATGGCCCTGACAATATTCCAGCAATAGCACTGAAGACTTGTGCTCCAGATCTTGCTGCACCCCTAGCCAAGCTGTTCCAGTACAGCCATAACGCTGGCATCTACCCGGCTATGTGGAACATTGTCCAAGTATGTCCTGTAAACAAATCCAACCTGGCCAACTACCGCCCCAATAGCCTACTCTCCATCATCAGCAAAGTAATGGAAGGGGGCATCAACAGTGCTATCAGGCGGCATTTGCTTAGCAATAACCTGCTTGCTGATGCTCAGTTTGGGTTCCGCCAGGGCCACTCTGCTCCTGACCTCATTACAGCCTTGGTTCAAACATGGACAAAGGAGCAGAACTCCAGAGGTGAGGTGAGAGAGACTGCCCTTGACATCAAGGCCACATTTGACAGAGTGTGGCATTAAGGAGCTCTAGCAAAAGTGGAATTAATGGGAATCAGGGGGAAAACTCTCCGCTGGTTGGAGTCATACCTAGTACAAAACAAGATGGTTGTGGTTGTTGGAGGTCAATCATCTCAGCTCTAGGACATCACTGCAGGCGTTCCTCAGGTTAGTGTCCTCGGCCCAACCATCTTCAGCTGCTTCATCAATGACCTTCCTTCCATTTTAAGGTCAGAAGTGGGGATGTTGGCTGACGATTACACGAAGTTCAGTACCATTCATGACTCCTCAGATACTGAAGCAGTCCATGCCCAAATGCAGAAAGACCTGGACAATATCCAGACTTGGGCTGACAAGTGGCAAGTAACATTCATGCCATACAAGTGTCAGGCAATGACCATCTCCAACAAGAGAGGATACAACCATTGTTGTTCAATGGCATTCCCATCACTGAATTTCCCACTAACAACATCCTGGGGGTTACCATTGACCAGAAACTGAACTGGACTAGCCATATAAATAATGTGGCTACAAGAGCAGGTCAGGGGCTAGGAATTGTGCAACCGTGTGACTCCCCAAAGCCTGTCCACCATCTACAAGGCACAAGTCAGGAGTGTGATGGAATACCCCCCACTTGCCTGGATGAGTGCAGCTCCCACAACACTCAAGAAGCTTGACACCATCCAGGACAAAGCAGCCCGCTTGATTGGCACCCCATCCACAAACATTCACTCCATCCACCACCAACATATAGTAGCAGCAGTGTGTACCATCTAGAAGATGCAGTATAGGAATTCAGCAGGGCTCCTTCGACAGCACTTTCCAAACCCACGAACACTGTCATCTAGAAGGACAAGGGCAGCAGATAAATGGGAACACCACTACCTGTTGTCCCTAAGTCACTTACCATTCTGACTTGGAAATTTATTGCTGTTCCTTCACTGTCACTGGGCCAAAACACTGGAACTCCATTCCTAACAGCACTGTGGGTGTACCTACACCACATGGACTGCAGTGTTTCAAGAAGGCAGCTCACCACCACCTTCTCAAGGGAAACTTGGGGGATGGGTAATAAATGCTGGCCCAGCCAGTGAAGCCCACATCCCATGGATGAATAAAAAATGTGACTATTAATTCTGTCCAGAAGTATAGTATCTAGAAGTTTTCCCACCACCGAAGTTAAACTGACTGGTCTGTATTTGCTGGGCTTATTCGCACCCCCTTTTTTGTAATGTTTGCAATTCTCCAGCCCTTTGGCACCATCCCTGAACTAAGGAAGACTGAAAAATTATGGCCAGTGCATTTATAATTTCCACTCTCATCTCCCTCAGTAGCGTTGCATACATCTCATCTGCTCCCAGTGCCTTGGCAACTTAAAGTATAGACAGCTTATCCAGTATCTCCTCCTTAACAATTTTAAACCCTTTGGCTGGAATTTTCCAGTTCCCCCTTGGCGGGTTTGCCCACTGCGGAACTGGTGAGCCATTGAAATCTCCGTTTACATCAGCGGGACTGGAAGATCTCATTGGCGTGAGGTGTTGGAAAATTCCGGCCTTCTAGTTGGTCAGACTACTTCTGGCACACCGTGTCTGTAAGGATACTAGCATGGGTGTGCTGTACATGCACTGGAAGCATGCAGAATGGGTAGTTTGTGATGTGAAACAGTGCCCAACACTGATCTGGTGCATGACCTGTCATTTTGGACTTTGCAGGTCCTGTTGACAGCCTCTCTTAAGTGCTCACATACCCCCCACCCTCTCCCCTCCCTCCTACTAGTGCTAGTTGAAGGGATCACTTTGTGGCTTCTAGGAGAGGTGCTTTTTACTTACTTGGCTGCAGACTGAATGGAATTATTTTGAGTGTAATTGGAGGAGATTTGGAAAAGTTTTTGGATTCACAAGGGAGTGGTGCTTGACTTTGACAGGAACTGAGCAGGCGAGCAATGTTCCCAGCATTTCAGAGTTCCCTGTGCAATACTGCAACATGGAATTGGCAGAAAGAAGCCTTGTACATAAGAGAGAAGGATTTCTCTCACCTGGGAGAAGCAAACGGAACAGGCATGTGGCTTTTCCAGATTGGCAGAATTCCCAATGGTGCGGGATGCAGTCAACTGTATGCACGTGTTTCTGTAGGCCCCATATATTAATGAAGAGATAGAGCTCAACTGCAAGGGTTATCACTCCATGAAGCTGCAGTGAGTCTGCAAAAATAGACAGAACATATCAATGGCTTTCTACTTTCCTGGCAGCAGCCATAATGTTTTCATCTTGTGCCAGCCATTCGCACCCATTATCTTACTTTCAGCCATCATCACAAACCTAAGTCTAGCTGCTTGGTGACTATAGGAGGACAACCTAGACGACACCTTTCTTGGCTCATGACTCCCCAATCACCCCCACATCCCTCACCAGCTACTTAGCCACATGTGGATAGCACATCTTGCTGCCACCAAGAGAATTGTGGATCAGACCTCTGGTACTCTAAAGCAATCTTCTATTGCCTGACTACTTGGGGTGGAGACCTGCAGCATTCACTGGAGTACCTCATCAGACAGCCTGGGAAACTTCTTTCAGACCCGTTGCTCCATTTGCTTTTCTCTTGCTTCCACCAGACTTCCTGAGACTGTCGCGCCAGCTTCTGTTACCTGAGTGCACTTCCACTTTTAAGAGGGGAAGGTTACTTTTAAGAAGTGCAGGCTAGCGGTACAAGCCACTTGACACACATGCACCCAGGCCCCCTGCTGAGCATTCAGCCTGTTAGCAGTGTGTTCTGTGCTGGGCTGCACTTTGCAATCATGCGCAGGCAGCACGAAGTTTACGCCACAATTGTCTCAGCGCGACAGGGTACGACATAGTCGCTTGTTGCGATCCCGAGCCTGCTGATGGGCCTCATCAAATGTTTAACCCTTTGGCTTTACTGTGTAAAATAGGCATTGAATAAGTGCAAACATTATTCTGCGTTTATATCTGTTCATTACAGTTACTGGGGCAAATTGCACTCCACTCAGTTTGATTTTAAAAAATCATGCACATGGGGATTTTTAATGCATGTTGATGTGAAAAGTGATTTAATAGAATTGAGTGCACACACATCTAGCAATTTGGAAAGCATTGGGGTTGAAATTCCCCTGTGGCAGGAGTGCAATCTTTTTCTATTCTTTCATGGGGCATGGGCGACCCTGGCTTGACCAGCATTTATTGCCCATTCCTAATTGCCCTTGAGAAGGTGGTGGTGAGCTGTCTTCTTGAATTGCTGCAGTCCATGTGGTGTAGGTACACCCATAGTGCTCTTAGGGAGGGAGGTCTAGGATTTTGACCCGGTGACAGTGAAGGAACGGTGGTATAGTTCCAAGTCAGGATGATGTGTGACTTGGAGGGGATTTGCAGGTGGCGGTGTTCCCATCTATCTGCTGCCCTTGTCCTTCTCGATGGAAGTGGTCATTCGGTTTGGAAGGTGCTGTTCAAGAAGCCTTGGTAAGTTCCTGCAGTGCATCTTGTAGATGATACATGCGACTGCCACTGAGCATTGGTGGTGGAGGCAGTGGATGTTGAAGGTAGGGGTTGGGGTGCCAATCAAGTGGGCTGCTTTGTCCTGGATGGTCCTTGAGTGTTTTTGGAGCTGTACTCGTTCAGGCAAGTGGGGAGTATTCCATCACACTCCTGGCTTGTGCCTTGTAGGTGGTGGACAGGCTTTGGGGAGTCAGGAGGTGAAGTTACTTTCTGGACTTCTGTGGGCCAACCATAATTTCTGCAACAAGTTGAAGGAAAACTACAAGTCAGGAGCCTAGTAAATTATCTCTCATTTTGGTATCGTGTTGAAGTTGAATTTCACTGCTGTTGTGTTGCCTTTGTGTGCATATTCCAAATTTTTCACATTTTACTACATTATTTGTGGATGTATAATTTTGCACTCACCTTGAGATATAATGCATGATGGTGTTTGGTTGACTACTCTCACTGAGGCCCATTCGAATTATTTAATATCGGAGAACAAAACTCTGATTTTCCGGTAGGAAGGTATGTGCTCAGTCAGCATGATACCTATAGTTGATTTTTTTTTGTGGCAAACCTTGCATTTACTTCAGTCTAATCTAATTTTATTTTATGTTTCCCACGTCCAAACCGTTACACCTTTAATCAGAAAAAAATTGTTGCAGAAAATTATCTTACAGTGCAGCTTTAATTGCAGCTTAACGTGCTGGGCAGATGTTCACTGCCACAATTAATTTATCTTTAAAAGAGCATTCTCAGGTTAAAATTGGCTGTTATTTTCTAATTTTATTCTGCCTTGATGCGTATTGTAGTCTAGCTGCACCTGTGCAACAAGCATAATCTCAAAGCAGACTGAATGTAAAAGGCTTGATATTATCGCACTAAAAACGAGCAGTGTTCATTGCAGCAGCCAAACTTACTGCAATGCAAATTTATATCCAACAGGGATGATTGTTGATGAGGCTGACATTAAGATGAAGTACAGAAGAAAATGACAGGCTGTCATAGTTCAAAAGCCTTGTCACACCATGTTCAGAATGATGTAATTCTATGAATAGTGATAAGTTTCAGCAGTGACAATGAGTGTAAAGGGGAAGAATATGACCATTCATCTTTCAAGAGTCTTAGTAATTCCCTTTTAATGAAAAGAAGTTCAAACATATCATACAGAGAACATTAAATGCTATTGAGTTGCTTTTCCGTGGCCTTGCCCAGCCATTGCACAAAAATGCACAAAGAAATGTCATATCCGTTTTTAAATTGGACTCTGGAAATTATACTAGTTCACAGATTATTATAAATAACCTCAAAACAGTTTTTGAAATGTAGAAGGTTTTATCTTCCTCAATGCGTGAATTGTGGTGGAAATTGTAACCCTGAGAATGTCCGTGACTTTTTATAAACGCTTTCTCCTTTTAAGTATAATTCTTGCCGCAAGGAGCTGCTTTTAATGATCGTGTCAAATAATTCGGAGATCGGAAAAGTTCATCTGCTAATTAAGTCACCTCAGCAAAAGGAGCATCTATTTTGCTTTCAGCATCTTACCTGTCTACATGATCTGTTAGAAGCATGTTTGTGCAAACGTGTAGAGGAGTGGGAAATATCTATAGGGCACATGGCGTGCTAATTGGCTTAAAGTTTCAAGTAATGAATCAAAAACATACACATTTATTCACTTGACTTTAAATAGAGCTTAAAAGCCCTTTCCAAATTCCTTTCAGTTATGAAACTGGTTTCTCAAACCTACAAATAACATTTCTAACATAATTAAAGAAATTAGAAAAATATTTTTTGCTTCAATTTTTGACAGTGTATACCCTATCAAATGATTGTTTGGATGTACCGGGTCTCTTGCCCCTATGACCCATTGACCCTTCACAAGATGGGCCCAGATGAAAGGATTGAACTGAGTGGCAGGATCGCTGCTTTTTGTTTGTGCTTTAAAAATAGCATCCTTGGAAAGTGAGAGCACAAAAGGGGAATAGCAACAGAGAGAAGGCTGAAGATTAAAATGACTGCCCAGAATTTGTGGAAACTCAATATAGAAACAATATGGAGACAATAGGGATTCTAAAAGTATGCCTTCTATTCATGACTAAACTTACTGAAAATCTGCACAAATCCTGTCCAATAGTGCTATGACCTTTAAGCTACATGGAGATTATAGGTGGTTTAAATATTTATTAATTTTGTTTACACATGTAAAAAAAGTCAATGGGTTCTCTGATTCACCTTGAAAAGTGCCACAAGAGATTTAGTTTGCTTTAAAGTGTTAATAGAATAGCTTGGATTTTGCCATATTTTTTATTAGAATTGAAAATTGCTTGAAGACACTTTAGTAAGCTTGTGTTTGGAGGAATGCAAGTGAATGCAGTGAATGCAAGTAATGGAGAAGTGAGTGAAAATTCCCATTGGATTCCTTGCATTGCTATCACTTAAAAATAGAACCATGTGTTGCATTAGTGAGTACTTTGTGCATCATAATTTTCAAGTTATCTTTGTAAAAAAGCTAGTTTGAAGTGTTCCTGATATAATAAGCAGTAATAGTGATAGCCAGGTTCTTCTGGTTTTGAAAGATGTAGTTCATGCGCTTCCTTTTGGTCATGCTTCTCAGATCTTACATAGTGACTGCTGAATGAGGCTGGAAAATACTTCAGAGCTTTTGGTAAAGTATCAAGGCTTTGATGCTAATTTTCTGGGTTTGAAGCTTCATTCATGATGCTATGCCAAATATGAATAGAATCTTTCAGCAGCTGTGATCTCGTTCCCATGCTGGCTTCAGTCTCAATTTAACTGATTCCTGTTTCCACTTCCCTTGGATTGATTTACCTGCAGGTCAGAGTTTGCAGATTAAGTACTGAAAACAAAAAAAAAGCAATGAGCAGCAAATGGAATCAAGGCTGCCTGGGTTCTGCATATCTTAAACTACTTAACTATGCCTTGCATCCGGAGAAGGTTTTGAGTGGAGGGGCAACTCAACTGCCTTGTTTTTACAAATGTCTTCAGTACACACTTTGTTACATACTACAATGTGACTTTGGTAGAAGTCCCTTTTCAGAATTGCTTTAAAGAATAATTTTGTGTAATGTTGGAGCTGATGCAATTAGAATTGTTCAATTTGAAGTTCTGACTTAGATTCAGATTGCTGCTGAACACTAACAGAGAACATTTCAGTGAATGGTTTGGTCTTTGCTGGAATTGAGTGAACCAGTTGAAAATAATATTACTGAGCGAACTTACTCACTCCACAAGGCGAGTGGCCTTTTCCAGCACTCCCTGTGAAGCAGGAAAACTCAGCCCCTAAGAAACTGTTTGCCTTCTCCAGCCCAAATCACATGCTGACCTCCCCCCACCCAATCACAATCTAAACTGTCCCCTCCCTGTCATTAGCCCAACTCTCTGTATGACTGGCAGCTGGGTGCGAAATGGGGCCTCTTGGTCCCAGCATTGCAAGGGGATTCAAACATTAATGGTCACCACCGCACCTTCCCTATCTCCTTCTAAATACCCGGGCTTTTGCCTCCATCTGCAGCCACTTGATTTTAGTTCTCCTGGTGGGGAAATGCCTGGCTGATTAATATGAATTACCATTCAACTATCTTGAGGGACAAGTTGCCCTTTTCCCCCCCAAATACAGACCTTAACGCAAGTTAGCAGTTATTTTTTTTGAAACAAGCTTCTGGAGTTTGAGTCAACTGTAAAGAAAATGTTTGAAAATAGCTGGGGCTAAAGACAATTATTAGCTATGGTCAGATTGTTGCAGGGTATTTACCTGTTCTTAGAGGTGTGTTATATGGGTAGCTATTCTGTCCAGTGAAATGGATATTATTTGTAATGCAAGTATATTTTTCTAGGTCATACTTTTTCAGAAATTTTAGACTGGGGTTATTTTCCCTGGAGCAGAGGAGATTGAGGGAGGACATGATTGAGGTGTATAAAATTATGAGGGACATAGATAGGGTAGACAGGAAGGAACTTTCCCCCTTGGTTGAGGGATCAATAACCAGGGGGCATAGATTTAAGGTAAGGGGCAGGAGGTTTAGAGGGGATGTGAGAAAGAATTTTTTCACCCAGAGGGTGGTGGGAATCTGCAACTCACTGCCTGAAAAGGTGGTAGAGGCAGAAACCCTCGTAACATTTAAGAAGTATTTGGATGTGCACTTGCGATGCCATGGCAAACAAGGCTATGGGGCCTAGTGCTGGAAAATGGGATTAGAATAGTTAGGTGCGTGTTTGACCAGCGCAGACTCGATGAGCCAAAGGGCCTTTTTCTGTGCTGTAGACCTCTGTGACTCTATCACTCTATCAAACCAGATGAAACCAGTGGACATTGTTAACAGAAGGATTTAAGGTCTAGCATTCTCAGTCTGCTGCTACCAAGTGGGTTTTATTTTGTTAATTTTAATTTTATATGAAAGTCGGCATGCAACTTAAGCCATTCTATGTTAAATGCTGCAGCATATACCAACAACAAAACAAATGAGGATACAGTTATGTAGCTTAACCCCAGGATGCGTTCCAGCAAGTCATGGAAAAGGAATAACCTTGATTTTAATAGTCTAGTCAAAATTTCCTGATTAGGCGAATGTGCCTCAAATATTTGATGTTTCCTGTTGAATATCTTATTGATATTGGTCAATTAAAATAACGTTGAGTTAACCCTTCAGATTTCACTTTGTCCCTTAATGATTTAAGTTTACTTTCTTCTTGCCTTCTGAAGATTGTGGAATGCTGCAAGTGAAAGAGCTCTTGAGAATGACAACCACATTGCTGTTTATTTGAATTTGTAGAGATAGTAAAATCTTGCACCTCTGAAGTTCAAGGGAATCCTTTTTCAACAAGCACTGTTGTATTGCCAAATGCTTAGTGCGTTCTAATGATTTAATCAAACTGCGCCTGTAGCAATGTTAAAGATGTTCAAACGCGTGGCTGTCATCCAATATTAATGGAAGTTGCACAAAATAATCAATTTTATTTTCCAGAAAGCTTTGATAAGGTGAGAAAATGTCAATGTGAATTTCATATACTGTTTGCAGTGCAGTGAATTTTAAAATTTTAATCTTGACCCAGTGCCCCTTTTCTCTTTCTCCCATGACTATGATTCTGAGGTGGACAGGCTTGCTGTTCTGCATTCATTACTTAAATCACACTTGGCTAATCACCAAGAGCTACTCAAGAACAGCTAGTGAAGATTTCCCACACTCTGTTTAGTTCGGTTTAGATCGCTTCCCCTTCTGCATCCCCATCTGCTGCCAGATCCATTTTGCTGTTTCTCGCAAAAGCAGAGCCGAGGTTTTAAAAATTGATATGGAAGATTGAATCTCATCTCTGTTGAACGGTACTACAAAGCTCAGTGTTCCTGGGCCATTAACAATTAAAAAAGAAAATTCCTAATGCAAAAAATTGATGGCAAGAAATGTTTTCTTCTGCGCTTGCTCCTTTTATGAAAGTGGCATTAAAACATGTTCTTTGGAAGACACTAATACGTCCATGAAGTCCAAGAAACTAATGCCACTGTTAGATCATTAAGTATATCTTACATCAACTATTAACAGATGAAACTTCTATTACAAGCTCCATGGCAATGTGGTTATTGTCAAGGCTGCTGAGAATTGTGGTAGACATACTTCATCCAATTTTGCAATCTATCAAATTTCAATCTATCATTTGATGAAATAGTTTCCACATTTATTGTGAATTAGCTTCCTCTATCCTTCTCCAATACCTGAAATCTTCACATTGGAGGGATTGCATAGCTTGGACATTGAATTTTTTAAAAATGCTGTCACCAGCATATACATAGCTTGAACAATTCTCACCTCCACCTTCATGTTGTGGCCAGTTGAACTATGAAGAGCATCCAGCATTACAGTTGTAACTTCTGTCCATCAAATTTGGTTTGTGTCTAGTGGGAGAATCTTTAGTTCTATAATCTGAGAATGAAGCATTTGTAGTTACAGATGGGTCAGTAGTCATGGTTGCAAATGGACAGGATGAGAAAAGAATATTGTGCAACATGAAAGAGTATTAGTTTGTGATTTTTTTTTTCCCTGCAGGGAATTGCAACTGGTGTGCTAAATAAGTCTGGTGAACATCATTGAGCATTGACATTTAAATGCAATGAACAAGATTGAGCTCTGAAAAGGAAAGCGTTCTTCCCAGAGGAAATGTCCGCCTATTTCACATCTTATCTTTTAGAATATAGAAAAGACTTAACTATTACTGGCAAATGGAGCTTGAATGTATTTCTGAAGTCTAATATGGTAATGCAAATACCTCACTATCATTCAGTGCACACAAAGTTGTTCTTCCAGTTTTAAGTATATCTCTTATAGCATTAGGTATGTTAAGTAGCTACTACAGCCAGCAGTATGGAATCCTGGTAGGCAATGAATGGAATCTTGGCTATCAACCATAACTTAAGCACTGTAACGAGCGATCTATGGATTATTTTCTTAGATTTTAGAAAATGTTATGCGGTACCTCTAGTATAACTGTAATGTCAATGTGAAGTAGTTTTATTTGCACTATTGGTGTTTTACGGCCTAATCTGGAGGAGTATTAACAGTGTTCTATTTTGAAGCTATGTCAAGATCTAACTCTGTTTTACAAATTGAGCTCAATTAGTTCTTGCCCTTCGCGTTTTAGGCTTTTGTGTTGAATTTCACATTCCACAAGATGTATTGAGATTGCACTGACAGTTCAGAAGTTGTGCAGTATCCCAGGAACGGCTGAATTATCCAGACAACAAATATTAACTTGTGTATACCCCATTGTAGCACTATCTGACCCATGACATTCTCGTGTGCTAACCGATTATTTACTCCATGGATTCCAGTAACTTTTCCAGGTTCCGTATAAAGTCACAGTGCTCACTTGGCAAAAGCACAATGCAAGTGGTTTATTCACTTTCTCTTTTTGAAGAAAGTCAGTCAGACTTATAGAAAGGAACAATTGGGAAATTCTTAAAAGATAAACTACTAAATTTGTAATGTTAAATGAAACTGCGGCTTAAATTACTCTCTAAAATCCTGTTATGTGATATAAATAATGAATGTGTTAATGCGTTCATATGAAATTCCTTCATCATTATCTCAGCCAGTGTGGTCACCTATTTGTATAGTTTTCATACTGTTATGGAAGCCAGACTCACCATGGAGTTGAGAGGGGGGGTCAGGAGCTACAAGTCTGGAGTTTCTGTGCATGCACAGAGCAGAAGTGGGCTGTGCATGTGTAGATCAGTTTTTATAGCCCGTTGGGTCAACGATGGGCCCAGCACTTTCGTACAGAAAGGAAAATAATGCAAAAGCCCGGGTGATATGACAGGGAGTGGAGCGCCATTGAAGACAAGAGTCCCAGGCAGGGGACAGGGAGAAGTCCCAAAGAGAGAGTGGACAGGGAGGGATCCCAAAAAAAGTCCCAGACAGGGGATAGGGACAGGGATGAGTCCCAGTCCTGGTTAAGTTAAAAAGAGAGGAGCAGAGAAAGAGGCTCCTAGCAGGTAAAGGGTTTGGAGGAGCAGACTTTAATTGAAGGGCAAGCCCTGGCAATTGAAAAGAGCTTGAGAAAAGCCCTGAAGATCCAAGAAGGCAGCAGAAGGTTGGTGACTGTGCTCCAGGCTGCTGGGAAGAAAATAACCCTTTGGAGCAGTAGTGTTCTGTTTGGTGCGGCTGAAGAACTGAAGTTATGCTTGTGAGTTGGTGCTTGACTGCTGACGCGGGGATCCAGGGGAACGGAATCTCAGCAGACTCGATTGAAACCCAGTGAGGTGGGCAGTCGTTGATGCCATCTGAGTTGGGGCGGCTTTTGGAGAGAAACCCCAGGTTAGATCTCCGAAGGTGAAGACCAGAACCCCGCATGAGAGAGACAGAGTTCAGTGAGATTGGTTGACTCACAGTATTACTGACATCTGGGTGGGTTGTTGAGAAATCCATGGACTCTGCCTTGGTCCCAATTGCCATTTAGCGTGCATGATGGTGTGTTCGACCACAGTTTGCCGAATTCACATATACCTCATATTAACCCCGAATGTTAGAGTGAAAGATAGATATTGTAAATTATTTTACCTTTCTGACCTTGTAATTTTTTTTAAGTCATTGTGCCCTGTGCCTCAGGGAGACTCTCAAGCAAGCACTTGCATGCATGCTGCAAGTTTGCGCTCGCCCCGCTTGCCATCCCATCCCCCCAACACTGAGCGCTGCCGCTCCGTTTCACATTGGGTGGACCTTAATTTGTCCACCAGTGTGAAATCGCCTTCTGGCCTCGATTGCAGGCAGTGGTCAGCTTCCCGACCAGCCCCACCCGCCCGACAAGGGCTAAATTCTGCCCATAATGCGGGACATCAGCTAAATAGAAGAAAAAGGTCCAGGCTTTTCTCCCTTTTTCAGTGGAAGCTTGTTTTTATTTCATTCTTGGGATGTGGGTGTTACTGACAAGGCCAGCATGTATTGCCCATTCCCCCATTGCTCCCTGAAACTGAATGGCTTGCTAGGCCACTTCAGATGGCACTTAAGAGTCAAACACATTGGTGTGGGACTGGAGTCACAAATGCCAAGTAAGCAGGGGCATGTTTAATTTCCAATGGGCATTAGGGCTTTTGTAAACATCCAACAGCATAGTGGCCACTTTTTTCTTGCCCATAGCAACTTTTTTTCTTTTGTTTTAACTGAATTCCAATTTTCAAAATGTTAGGTTAAGATAAGCCCTGTTTCCAGTGGATCTTGGTCTAGGGTATAAACTGTTTGTAATGCAGGAGTAAATTGGATATAAGAATGCTTTGTGTGTGAAGCAGCATACCAACACATCAGGGAGTTCTTGGTTTGGACCTGAGGCAGTGTTGGGGCAGATAACACGACCGTTATTCTGCATCTTTGCCATATTATTTCCTGATCTTGATCCTGACAGAGGATCTGAAGTGGGGAAAAAATTACATTTCCTAGTGCTGTCTTTCTCTCACCTTGAGTACAAAAATTCATTCAGAAATAACATTTAGAAGACCACTTCTGTTCAAGTAGCCACAGGGGAGAGAGGAAGAGGCTGAGAAGAAAAATCGAAAGCTATGATTTTATAGTTTCAGAATAAAGAGTGATCTTTTAATAAGATAATCACTCATATTATTTTAGAATCGTTTTGTCTTTCACTTCATTCAAATTCATCTGTATGCAAAGTGGCATCCTTTAAATAGTAGCTCATTACACAATTTTCAGAAATCTGTTTTTTTTTTCCTTTGTCACCTTCTCTATTTTAGTAAAACTGTAGAACTGTTTGCTGGACAGAAAATATGATGCTTGACGATAATAGCAAGCCATCTATATCCGAGCTGTTCAGCACCAATTATCAAAATGCTATTTTGTAATGTTGCTAGCTGCTAAAAGCTGATACTAGATGCCCTAGGCATGCAATTCATAACAGGCTTCAGTGCGCTGTACATGTTTGGTGGAGAGAGAAAAAAACTCACTTTTCATTAGGATTCTGATTGTTTAGCTAATAGCAATGCAGTACCTTTAAAAGCTTGCACGCCACCAAAATAACCATCTTGCCCAGACTTTGCTGGCACTAATTCATACTGCCTTCAGCATCTCGAGGAAGAAACCCTGATATCATCACACTGCAGCTCGCAAAACTCAGCATCTTATTCATTTCAGTATTAAATGTAGTGACTTTCCACGTGTAGTAGCAGCAGACGAACAATATTGTTACCACATCTGCTTATATAAAGTCCTTAGAGTTCAGTATTTTAATTTTTTTTAGAGATTGTAGAGCAAAGTCGACTTAAGGCTTTTCCAGCTGCTGTGTTTCTTGAGGTGCATTCAACATTGATTTTGATAGTTTTGTGAGGTTACAGATAGTCTTCCACTTATCATGTCTTCCTAACTCCCCAACATCCCTTCCATTCTTTTGTACATGCTTCATCCAGGAGAGAAGAACTATGTCGTATTTATGGGCTAGTTCATATCTCCTCTCAGCAATGCTCTCATGTTAACTGATTGTTGACTTGCCTATGGTGAGTCCAATGAACTGTGCTATTTTTCCCTGTTCTGAAGCTGTTTTGCCGATGCGTGATATAGCTCCCAAAGGCCCTCACTAGTTAATGATGGAACATATTTCAGAGCATGACGGGCATATTTGCAAAACAGGCAGTGGTTTAAATGCAGAATATCATGGGGATGATATTTTAAAGTAAACAGTCAAGGGGCTAACCAGAATGGAAGTAGGATTCTAGTGCTGCAGGTAAAGATAGGGTTGGGTTGACGTCAGTGGGAGTGAAGGAGACGGGGGCGGAGAGGAGCTGACAACTTGATGTAGTAATCGGGTCATTAAGTTCAATTATATAAACACTTTTAATTAAAATTAAAATGTTTAATCAGTTATGTAATTAGAAAACTGCAGAAGACATTCAGCACTCCATCCGTTGTACTATATCAACATTATGAAAGTGCAATTATGACTGAACTTGTAGACTTAAGCTGATGCAATGTCTGCTAAACATGCTTTGAAAGTTTATATTTAAAAAGAAATACTCCATCAGAGGCTGAATTCCATTTGGTACTGATATGGAATATATTCACCAGGGGCAGAATTTTATTCCTCGTGGGCAGGTGCGCGCCTGACCTGATAGGGCGTAAAATAGCACAAGAAGACATCGGGTGAATGTGCCAACGTTATCTCGCATGTGCTCAATCTTCAGGTCATCGAGCGCGGCTCCGACACCCACGCGCGCCTGCCATCAATTAACAGGCCACTTAAGGCCATTAAAAACCCAACTGAACCCAATTTTATGTCGATTTTGCACTTGTCACTTGGGCAAAACGGGCAGGTGGGCAGCCCACACTTTGCAAAACCTCATCTAAGGGCAGATAAAAAGGGCCAACAGCATTGCCAGTGTGAGGAGTTTAGGAGATAGTTTGCTGCTGGTTGCTTATTTGAACTTGACAGCTTCATCTCTGTTCTGAGCTTCATTCTTAGCATTTTTAGGTTTCATTTCAAGTCTCATCGGTGTCTTTACGGGCCCTGGAGGATTTGACCATGTGGACTCTTCCAGGTATCAGACAGCCTTCCCTTACCCTGGTAATGGGGGTTGTGGTCTCTGCTGGTGGCACCTCCTCTGAGGAGGAAGAGAGGGGCAGAAGGGAGAGGAGGCCATGTGTCCCTATGCAGCTTCCAGGGGAGTGACCTGTGGGAGGAGAGGTGCAGGCACAAGGGGCACAGGGCCAGCAGATAGTCCAAGGCAGAAGGGGCCACAAAAGACGCCACAATCCTGCTGCCAGGGTTTACAGGCAGTGATGCAGCTACCTCAGTATGTCTGAAGTGCAATGCTGAAGGAGGCTCCGCCTTTCCAGGGAGACAGTGACCTCCATTTGCCAGATGATTGGGCCTGAGATTAGCTCTGACTGTGTGGGTGGAAACCGCTTGCTAATGACTCTGAAGATCACAGTGTCCCTCAACTTCTATGCATCTGATTCATTGGGCTATCTTTGTGGAGTGTCTCAATCATCAAGCTGGTGACAGAAGCTCTGTTCAGGTGGGTAATGACATTTATTCATTTCTGTTTGGACGAGGCCAGCCAGGCTGAGCGAGCCAGAGGCTTTGTAGTCATGCCTCTACAAAGGCGGTGATAGAGAGGACCATAGGTCTTCTGAAGATGCACTTCCGAAGCCTGGACCGTTCGGGGGAGCACTACAATACCCCTCAACAGCGGGTGTCACTGATAGTGGCTGCATGCTGCACTCTCCATAATCTGGCACTGGCCGGGGGTGACCCACTGGAGGAAGAGGATGTTGATGCAGTTCCACAGGCTAAAGAGGGTGAGTCCAGTGGTGAATCAAGAGAGGAGAATGGTGAAGAGAACACTGAGGGTGTGTATCTGTATCCTTCAGGGAGGCAGGGACACCAGGGACGCTCCTTCAGCTAGGCTGCCAAAGATCTGCTTCCACCTCATGCCAGGGCCGCAGCCTCCGTCCTGAATGTCTGGAACGACCCTTTCATTTGAACCCAAAGTCCACTCAGTGCCTGTGCAATAAAGTTTAGAGCTACTCACATCCGCATTGCATACTGACGTACACTGCACCAAAAAACTAAGAAGGTGAAGCATACTCAGGGCCTTACGACAAAAATAAAGTTTATCTCATTTCGACAATCCAATAAAATGAACACTACTTTCTCTGGTCTTCATTTCCAGGACAGTAAACATAAACAAAACATTACACAACAGAAGAGCATCTGTGACCAGCCCCTCTTGTGCTCAGGGTGCCTTAAACTTAGGTTTGCGAGCGCTACATCTTGATGCCCCCACCCCTCACTGGCAGCAGCAGCGGAGACTGCCCGCTCACTCTGTCCTGTGGGCCTTGATGACCTTGGTGGTCGTCCCCTGGCCAGTGGAGCCTGTGCTGGCCACACCTGGGAGGGAGCGGCCTGTGCCACGGCTGGCTTCTCCCCAGTCATCACAGCCTCATTGGATGCCACGGTCACTGGCAGAGAGGCGGAGGAGCTGCTGCCGTCATCCAGAGCGCCCTGAGAGGAGCCCGCAGCGATAGCAAGCAAGATCGTGTGCCAAAATGAGGTCGCTCTGGACCTCCCCGCTTGCCATTGATAGACGGGCACCTAGCTAGGATACTGGGTGCCTCATCCATCTCTCACACTGGCACTGACCACCTGAGGTCATTGCCTGTGTGAGGGTTTGCAGGTCCGAGCGCAGCCCCAGGAACCCCTGATTCTATCTTGGAGCTGCCTGTCCATGAGAGTCGCCACTTTCTCCATGGAGGAGGTAGTGCGATCAGCCGTAACGCAGTGCTGATGCTCTGCTTGGACTCCTCTACAACAGAGACCATGGTACACCTCATGGATCTTCCCGCACATCCCACTGGACATCCAGCATCTACCACCTAATGGACAACTCCAGAGGCTCATCATCCGCCTTCAATTGAGCATCGTCCTAGTCTCCAGTTGTCATTCCAACTGCTGGCACCCTGGGAACTATGGCTCCGCCTGCACCTCAAGCGAGTGTGAAGTGCCCTCACCGCTGTGCTCCAACATTCTAGCCGAAAATCTAATGCCCATTGAGGTGCTGGTATCTGCGCTGGTGCCTGGTTAGGAGAGCGGGTGTGACGCAGGTGCATGTGAAGCCTGGTGGTCCTCTGGCGTCAGGGGTGGCTCTTTAGGGTCCTGAAATTGAGTGTGTGCTGGCAAATCTAAGGGACACCAACGATATGTCATTTGTTAGAGTCATCACCCCGTCACTGTGCATGCCAGGCACCCTGGTGAGACAATGGAGATCTGCATCATGGTGCCATCATCTTTCACTGATCCAGTTTTGAGGCTCCCATCAATGATGAGACTACACGAGAATGGTTGGAGGTGAGTGGCGCCTCTCCAGCTCCGAGCCACCCTGCTCGAATCTGGATAGGATTAGGAGGTTTGGGGGCTTCCGCCTGTCTGCGACCTCTCAATGTCGTTATGGGTCATCTTTATCCCAAAAGGATAGCGAAGCATGGATTAGTCCCCTCTCCACCTGCAGCAGCATTGCAGCCTGGCCAATCCCACCTGAGGAACGCCTTGCAGCACGCATCCGAGTTGTGGCCCTGGAGCCACACGGCACTCAGTGCCAGCAGCCAGGGCTCACCCCCTTGGCCAGCTCTGGTGTCATTGACAGTTGGCACTCAGACTCTAACACCCCTGAGCTCCACGGGGGGACATCCAGACCTTAATACTTCTCCACACTGACTCATGCCAATGCAGTAGTCACCCTTCCTGAGCGTAGCAGGTCGTTAAACCTTTTGGGGCACCGCACCCATGTGCGCCACACAACGTTGTGGCTGCTGAACTCCGCTGCCACCACCTCCCAAGCTCTTTTTGTTAGGTGCAGTGGCCTCCTCCTCCCATCTCTGGGGACAAGGGTGTCCCTCCTGGCAGCCACCTCTTCCACGAGGACTGCGAGGCACTCATCCGAAAACCGGGGTGGGGGCTGAGTGCCCACCCAACCTGCCCTCCTGCCTGGCGTCTCCAGCTGCACTTGATGCCATAACTTCAGAGTTCACAATGTAGAAGATATGTCCTTCCCTGGCAGCCTTCAAGCAGTATTAAAACCGGGCACCGGGTCGCCATTGGACCCGGTGGCCAACAGGACCCGCCCCTTCCCAACCGTGTTTCATGCTGGGCAGGCCTTCGTTGTCCAGCCAGAGTGAAATCATGGTTGGGGGCCGATCGCGGGGGTCCTGACCAGCCGCGGGCCTGCCGATTGCGCCCACCTGCCAAGGGTCAAATTCAGGCCCACATGTGCTTAAGAATATATTAATGCATATGCATAAATCTCTTTCAAAAAGACAAAAATTTCAAAAAGATACGGGGTACTGATTCAAAGAGATGTCTTCCTGTGGCTGAAACGTAAATAGGCACAACAATATACTTAGAAAGAAGTATAGTCATGTGAAAGTAATTTTGGGTTGCAAGCTTGAGTTAGTAAAAATGGTGGTTCAAGTGGATACTTCTTGAGCAGGGAAGAAAGTGATATTCAGTAATTTGCATGCAGTTATAGAAAAAGAAAATTGTGGTGTTCTGAGTTAGAATATGTATATTTTCATTTGGTACTTAATATTTTGCCTTGAGGCTGATTTTCTGACTTTTTTTTAGTCAAAATATGGGTTCTGTAACAGCATAGTGGAGCACCAATAGCAGAGAAAGTAGATTTGCACTGTTGATTTCTCTTGAATGATTGAGTTCCTCGTCTTAATCATAATTCTAGCAAATTGCTGAATGGAGACCAGGTCATGTCTTAGACAGAAGGAAAAGAAGTACTTGGTTGTTTTTTCCCTTCTGCTATCATTGTTTGTAAATGTGTTTTGTTTTTATCATTTTCCAGTCAAATTTAAATTCCTAATTTATATTTAAATGCTCAATTTAGCGGAGCAGTATTGAAGAGCCATCTGGCCAACTCCTACTCTATTCCTTATGTTCATATTTTTTATACTTTAACTTTGTTTACAATCAACAGAAGTCTTCTGTCACTCCCAAATAAATTATCATAAATATTTTTAGGAAGAAAGCATTTCAGTACCTTAAGTAATATTCGCCTACCTTTAGGAGCACAGAGATGAGGTCCAGCTAATTTTCCACCTTCCATCCTAGTAGCCTCATTATACAATGATAACAGAGTTGCCGAGTAATTAACCTCTATTAAATAGTCTGTAAAGACCTGCAAATGACACAAGGAAGACCCAGTGGTGGTGTTCAAGGTTAATACTATTAAATTCCATATGGAATATTTCATTTTCAGATTTAAGTTTTGACAATATCTTCCAATAATCTGGGCATGACATTTTGGATAAAACACTGCAAACAACTGAATAAATTTGAATTTTGAATTTTAAAAAATGGAGAAAGAACAATAAATTAAATTATTCTTTATGGTTTTTCTTGCCCTAAGATAACCTGGGAAGACTATTGAGATAACATGGCAAGGAGTGGTTACCAATCTAGAGAAACTTCTATATTTAATTAATCTTCAGGGAGAAACTGAGCAGTGGCTTTTAAAAGACAGGGGATGTTAGTAGCTAAGCATTGCAGCTATTCCATAGATGACAGACAGTCATACCTGATTGCCTGTGGTCTACAGCTGTAACTATGATACTTTTAGTCTGCTAAGTTGGCTGTTCTTAGCCTCAAGTGATTGGCTCATCAGTGACTTCTAATTACAAATGATTGCTGCTATCCGGAGACTTTCATTAAGAAAATTAAGTACAGTCTTTTTTTTTAATGTTGTAGGAAGTGTCTATAAAATAAAAATCAACTGTAATTTGATTTTTTATGGATCTGTTTTTATACAACCATGTTCGAGACCTGTCATTATTGAGTGGAGGATATTGAAATAAATTAGGGTTAATGAAAAAAATCAATGATTTCAATGTAATGACTTGGGAATCAGAAATAATTTTGATGCATAATCACTGCTGACCTTGTTAGCCTTGCAGCAAATGGAATGATAGTTGTCAATCCATCTGCTTTAACCGTAATAGATGAAATATGTGAAAAATTCTGATATATTTACAGTGTAAGGTTTCTAATCAATGATCAACTTCCGAAAGTGTTGTGATTCCTAAGATATCATTGACCATGTTGAAAATGTTCTTTTTTGAATGAGTAAAGGCAGACTCCACACACATTATCGACACTCATAAAAATAAAACATAAATGATTGGATTAGGTTTTTGTTAACTGTTCCAACAAAATAATTCAAGAGGGCTGTTCTTGTGAGCACTCCGTAAAGATTGTGTGGTGTGCTCCTGTGTCCTTGCCTGACCTGTAATTTACATTTTCCTGTGGTCTTCTAGACGTTAGTTGTAAATTATGTTCTGGCAAATGAAGTACTGGAGGCTTCAGTTATTCATCTGTCATGTCAAATAGGAAATGCTCAATTTACATGGTTATTATCGTTAATGCCGTGCTGCTTTTGGTTACATTTGCACTACAAATTTAGGATTGATGAGAAGGAGTTTTGCTTGGCAACAACAGTTATGGAGAACATATATCCTTAATCTGGAGTTAAGTGCTCAACCTGGTCAGAGCAGAGTAAAAGCAGAGTTAAGACTTAGACGGGAGAAGATTTTGGTCTTAACCTCCAATTTCCAAACCACAAGTTTAGCATTGTGTGAAGCTGAAAGCACTTTGCCCTTGGTCATTAGGTTGTTCTTTGACATGTAGTTCCATGCAAAACCAACATCACTGTACTTCACGACAAGGTCAGGTTTCTTTCCACTGCTTGTTGAGCTGCTATTGCTGCCTTATCATTGATATCTGCTACAAGACCATAGTCGCCTCTTTCTGTTGTTGAGTTTGTCACTGTCTACTGCATCACTGTTGGAGAGATGCATCAGCCTTCCTTAGCCAGATACAGCTGCCATAAGAGCATGAGCCTCTGGAGTATGTTTTTATGCAAGTAATGCAGCTCTTGGTGCAACATACCTGTGTACTTGTTGCTGTCTTCAATTAAGTTTGCCCTGGTTAAGATAACAGTGGTAATTTCCTTCAATTGTGTCCATTTCTTTTGCTCTGCTTCTTGATCTCTGTTATGTTGAATTCTGTTTCTGCCGTCTCAATATTTCACTTAGGTTGCACCTCTATATGTGCTTTTGACATAGTGAAGCTAGTTCTTCTGCTTTGTGTCGAAATATAGCAGCAACCCTTCAAAATCCCATCTCTCATGTGAGTTGTACTTTATTGTTTTATGATCCATACTGTTATTTAGTTGATTACAAATTGTTTCTAATCCTTTTCAGCTGGCAAGTCTGCATTTTAATTTCTGTGTGTTCACTGGGGACAGTCTCCCGAGTCCCTCCACGCCTCAGTGAATAGGCTTGTGACTGAACTTGTCATTCTCATGGCTTGGTTTCTGACTCCTTTGCTACACTTTTGTCTCCAGTCAGGTTTTATGACTTTGCAGTAATCTCCATTAGTCAAGTGGCGTAGCATGTTAAAATCCATGCAGCAGAAAATATGCATGTTAGTCAACAGTTGAAACACATTCTGGAAGCCCTTAGGTCCGTTATTCTCTGTGACAATGGAGATTGAAGAGATTTAGAAATACATAAAACTCTAATGGAAGCATCACAACCAGTAAAAGGATAATATGCTGTAGATTTTCTCAATTTATCGTGAAATTGTTCAAAGAAGGAATAAAATTAAATTCACACAATGGCCACACAATGGCTTTCACAATCTCAGCACATCCCAAAGCGCTTTGCAACCAATAAACTACATTTGAAGTTTAATTGTAGCGCAGGAAAATGCAGCAACCAGTTGGCACTCACCAAAATCTCCAAGATGATGACCAGAAAATGTGTTTTGGCCGAAGCATAAATGTTGCCACGACATTTGGTGAAGTCACCTTGGTGAATATTGTCACAGAACTTTTACATCCAGCTGAGGGACAAGATGGGTTTTGAGTTTAATGTCTCTTCTGGAAGATGCTACTTTCAGGTGCTGCACCAGTTCCTCAGTACTGCAATGAAGTGTTAGATTACTTTACGCAATCAAGTTCCTCAACTGGAGCTTGAACTCACAACCTTGGAGGCAAGAATGTTAACAGTGAGCCAATGCTTTCTGGGGTAGGACTTATATCTTTTTAAGTTTTATAGCTGAGCGGAGTTGTAAACCAGATACTTGGAGTTTAATTTACATTAGCAAGGCTGCAATTAAAATTGATTTGAATGTTGATTGTCTCTCTCAGGGAACTTTTAAAAAATCTTTACCACATTTGCCGAGTCCTATGATATATAATAAGACCAATTAGATATAATTTGGGCTCGTTCAACATTGTTAAATATTGCATGGTGATGGGTCTGACTTCATGCAAATACCCAATTTGGAACAAATATCAGATGCTGTAAACTACTCTAATCTGTAAACGATAAAAGAGGGGATGAAACGGCTGACAAATGTATTTCTCAGGCATGAAGAAAATAATTATTTATCAAGCATACCCTTATCAAGTTACCCTTGATAATGTACAGCAATACAAGTAAGTGGGTTTAGAGTAACTGAATGCAAAAGTTGGCAACTGCACAGCAATAGTACAGCATTGCAACTTCCCCACAAGCTGGTGTCATCTTCCTTATCAAACAAATACTCATTTTTATTTTATCTAGGTACAAAACCAGTTGGGTATCCCATTTAAAACTCATTTCGAATCGCTTCCTTTCTTTCCGTGTAGAAACTTTTCCAGTCTCGCTTTGTTGACCAGCTTACTTCAATAGGTTCATTTTCGGTTTGGATCAAATGAAAAGGACAGCCACAGCACAGCTACTTTACAGTAACAGGAAGAATGAGCACTGGCTCGGTGAATGTTACAGACCTTCTTCAATCTGCCTCCCCCTAAGATGCCTGAAAGAACAAATACTTCCATGGTTAGATTTGGATTGACTGAAATGCCAACAGCCTTATTACCGTGTTTTCTTGTTACTTCCGCTGAAACCACGTTATCTTTGAAATTATTGTGTACTCTGTTAGCTAGCTTGGTAGCAGTACTCGCTCATGCCTTGAGAGAGAACTGCCTTTGCTCTCCCCTTCAGTACACATTTTGGAAGCTGAGCAAGTTCAGTGAACTGGTTAAAACTGAGCCTTTGAGAGATTGAGCTTTACCTTGTTACAATTCCCACAGACACCAACAGCTTTTAAAAAGAAATTCAGACTTCCAGTGAATGGCTGAAAAGACCACACAAGATTTCAAGTTTTAAGGCTTTTGCTGTAACATCCAAATTTAAAGCAATCTTGATGAAACACTATCTCAGTAGACAACGTATATTCTAAACTACAGAAAAGATCCCTCATTTAACATTTCAAAAGACTGAAAATCTTTCTCTACAGTTATACTTTGCTCCGTCCCTTAAGTAGACACTTCATTCTCGAGGAACCAGTCCAAAGTGATTTTTTGCTCATTTTTTCCTTTTCCAGCCTGTTAACTTCTAATTCCTAAACTGATTTTCATGTTTTCTCTCGAGATCCCTCCCTCCAGCCAAAGCTAGGCGAACCTTCCAGCTTTGCTTGCAACCTCATGACCTTGGCATTTTCAAAGATAGTGCAAACTCCCACCCATATTTTGTGCGATGAAGAATAGAGACTCGCTGCCTTCATCTCTCTAGCGTCTTCTCATTCTCCCCTCTGATCCTTGAAGACTGACCATATCTGTGAGGTTTAGAGATACTTGGGAAAACCTGTAACCTGATCCTAAAGTGGCTTCTATTATGACACAGCAGATGGTAAATGCTGAGCTGTTCAAATCCCAGAGGGAAACTTGAAACAACTGTCACAACTAATTTTCAATTTGTATACATTTCGAGGTGTGTGCCTTGAATTCAGTAGCAATGAGACCACCAAGTCATAGATCCACAAATTACTACTATGATAACTTTTAAATCTCCTATTTGACCTGGCTGCCAGTTACACTTGCGTTAAGGCAACAGTAAGACACATAGGGCTGAATTCTGCCCTTGATGGGTGGGTGGGCAGGCAATCGCCGCTGCCGAAACGGGCCCTGCCGCCATTTTATACGGGTGGGCCAATTAAGGCCCACACAGCGTGTCGCCTGACGGGAAGCGCTTTGCACGTCCTGTGCGGGCAGGGGGAGGATTCCCCAACTGCGAGAATGTGCTCTTTCACGCACATCTCCCTGAGGCTAAGTGCTGCCTCAGGGAGATCGCTGAAAGGCTGCGAAAGATTAAAAATAGAACAATAAAAAAATCATTAACATGTCCCCTTCATGTGAAAATGTCGTACGAGATGGGACATGTTAATGAAGTACACAAAAACTTTATTAAACTTTTTAAAGTCCGATATCAAACCTCATCCGGCCACTGGATGAGGTTTATTAAAAAAATCACTTAACCGTTGGGCCCGTGCACCGAGCCGAAGTTTGCACGGACTCCTCAAAATCCTCGTCAATTGGTGACTTAATGGCTTTAACAAGGCCTTTAATTAATGGCAGGCATGCGTCCCACTGCATAGCGCACCCGCCGACCGAAACATCGCGACACCACGTGCTGACGTTGGGACGTTCTTGCGATGTCAGCGTGCGACATTTTAAGCACTGATGTGTGGGCTCCGCCACCCGCACATCAGCCAGAAAATTCAGCCCATCGATTTTAAAAGACTCAGGCAAAGAAACATGATACTCTGAAGAAGTCAAGTTCAAAGTGAGTTTACTTAACTTCAGTCCTTTGAAGACAGCAGCTTGAGGCATAGATGCTGAAGGCTTTTTCCACACTTGTGTTAGATGCCTATCCTTACACATAGCCTTTGCTCCTTTATACATATTTTCCCCTTTGAATGCAGATACCCATTGTTTCACCATGTCTTTGGACTTTATCTTCCTGATAGTAAAAACCTCTCAGAGCAATAAGTTTTACCAGTAATATTTGGGAAATTTAAACACACTGTTTCTAAACTTCATCTGGCTAGGCGGCACATTTCAACCCTCCTTTGAAAACAATGTAGTCTGGTTTATTTCAAAATGCAAATGTTCCCTTGACATCTACGTTTCTAAACGTCCCCATGTTTATCTAATTAACATTTCAAACTAACTTCTCTTCCGACATCAAAGCACCCGGATTAACTGCCTCTAATTCAATTAAATCTCACACACACACACAGACACACATAGACATATTACTCTATTTTACAATAAATTCCAACAATATTATGAGAATTATTATATGTCCCTGAGACTTCCTATGGACTCTTCCCCTCTAAAAGACCATCTCCATAGCAATTACGTATACCTTGTATCCAGCTAGACATGCTACTCAGCCATCATCAAAACCTCAAACTCTATTCTATCTTGGAATTGAATGGACAGTTTAAAGTATAACAATATGCAAAGCCTGACATTACTCACACCACCAGCTGCTTTGGTCATTGTTTGCAAATGTGAAAATCTTGCATCTTCTTCCCAATAAAAAAAATCCTGGGCCCCCTTTAACCTTTAACAACAAAGACAGACAGCCTTGTTGTGAGGTGAAATTCAGAGCAGGTCACGTGACCCCCTTCAGTCCTCCGTTTTACTCTAAATTAAGGAGACAACCTCAAAACATAACAATCTTACAAACTTCATACTTGTCACAGCCTTGTGACTATGCTGTAAAAAGATAAGCTTTGTTTCGATAGACACCAGAGAAATGCCACAATCAATTGACCAGCTAAAGTAGAATTTGAGGCATGTACCTCAAGTCTTGAAACCTCCCATGGCCTCTGCATTCCCCACCCACCCACCTTCTGGCTAAAACATCAGTGAGGGAGCCCACCCCTACTGCAAAAGGCTCTGCTGCTCAGCTACTTAATGGCCTATTGGCCAGGAGCTGTGGCCACTGCCAGTACTGTGGCAAGGTCTGCAGGAAGGCGAACTGTGCTGAAGCTGGGACTGAAGGTGGGGCTCGGAGCATCACCTGGGCCAGGCTATCAGCTTCCGGCGAGGTGGCGGGGTGCTGGGGTAGAAAGGCCAGGGTGAAGGGTAACGTGGGGGTGGTTTCACTTTGGTTGGGGTGGGGGGGATGGATGAGGGAGAGGAAGGGGGGGGCCTCCGATGGGCTCAGGGGAGCCGTTATAAATTGCCTCCCCGTCTCTGCCTGCTATCAGCCGGTGCAGGGAAAGCTGGCATGTTAGATGATTGGCATGGGCCTCTCCTCTAGGGTAAATCTTAGCAGTGGAATGAGGCCCTTAAGTGGGCATTAAATCCAGGCCATGATTTCTTTACACTTTAGCGCTATAACTTAATACGTTTTCGAACAGAATTAAAAGGGAGTAATTACTGCTGACAGCTACCTTGAAAAAAAAGAGGACAGAGACAGTGGCAGTTTGAAACTTGCTTTCGGGAAATAAATTTAATGAAGCTGTGCAGTGAATTTGAAATCTAGGCCAGGATTTTGACCTTGTCGGGCGGGCACAGATGCCCGCTGCCCACGATCGGGTCCCAACAACGATTTCACGCTGCCAGGCCAATTAACGGGCAGCCAGCTTGAAACGTACGCGGCATCGCTCAGCACAGCCGGGGGTGTGGGTGGGAGGAGGGCGGAAGTTCGTGCATACACGCGAGGGTGTGCAGTGGAAGCTCCCTGAGGCAGAAGGTTTAAAAACACAAATATAAAAAATTCCCCCTGTTAAAAACATGTCCCCTCATGTGACTCTGTCCCGTGAGCAGGGACACGTTGTGAATGAAATTTAAACGTTTTTATTAAATTTTTAATAGCTTTTGGAAACCTCATCCCGCCCATGGATGAGGTTTCCTAAAAAAATCCAAAGGCCGCTTGACCTCTTCGCCTGCCCGCCAACCGTAAAGTTGGATGGGCATCGAAAAATTTCAGTCAATTATTACTTTAATGGCGGTAAGAGGCCTGTTAATTGTCAGTGTGCGCGCTGCCGGCTCCCCTGGTGCACCCGCCAACCGGAATATTGCACGATGATGCACTCCCGCCCACTCGGGGCAAGTTACTCTCCATGGAAACGGAGGGCTGAATTTTCAGCTTGGCGGGTTGGCGCGTGCCCGGCCCGACCGAGCGTAAGACGACGTGCGATGACCTTGGGCGAGCGTCCCGAAGACATCACACACTCACGCAATATTTCGGTCAGGCAACAATTACAAGGCCCAGTGAGGCCATTAAAAAAGTAATTTAAAGAAACCTTTTCGCTGCTCGTCCAACCTTACGGTCGGCGGGCAGGCGGAAAGTCCAAGCGGCCTTTGCTTCTTTTTTTGGAAACCTCATCCACGGGCGGGATGAGCTTTCTTAAAAATAAAGATGCTACATTTTATTTAGTAACATGTCCCTGCTCATGCGACAGAGTCACATGAATGGACATGCTTCATAACATTTTTGACATCTCTATTTTTTATTTTGAAGACTGTTTATCTGCCTGAGGCAGTGCTGTGCCTCAGGGAGATTTTCACGTGCGCACTCGCACCCATGCGCAATGTTCGCGCTCGGCTTCCTCCCCCTCCCCCCACACAGACAGCGCTGTGCGGGCCTTAATTGACTCTCCAGTGTGAAATCCCGGTGCGGCCCCGATCACTGGTGGTGGTTGGATTCCCGACCACTCTCACCTCGCCTGCCCAACAAGGACAAAACTTTGCCCATAGCAAAATAGGAGCAGGAGTTAGTCATTTGGCCCTTCGAGCCTGTTCTGCCATTCAGTATGATCATGGCTGATCCTCTATCTCAACACCATCCTCCCACTCTTTCCCCATATCCCTCGATGCCTTTAGAGTCCAGAAATCTATCTTTCCTTCTTAAATATATTCAGTGACTTGGCCTCCACAGCATCTGTGGTAGAGAATTCCATAGGTTCACCACCCTCTGAGTGAAGAAGTTTCTCCTCTCTCAGTCCTAAATGGTCTACCCCATATCCTGAGATTGTGACCCCTTGTTCTAGGTCCCCCAGCCAGAGGAAACATCATTCCTGCATCCAGTCTGACCAGCCCTGTCAAAATTTTATATGTTTCAATGAGATCTCCTCTCATTCTTCTAAACTCCAGTGAAAACAGGCCTAGTCGGCCCAGTCTCTCCTCATATGACAATCTTGCCATCCCAGGAATCAGTTTGGTGAACCTTCACTGCACTCCTTCCATGGCAAGTATATTTTTTCTTAGGTAAAGAGAAAATCTGCACACAATACTCCAGGTGTGGCCTCACCAAGGCCCTGTACAGCTGCAGTAAGACATCCTTGCTTTTGTACTTAAGTCCTCTCGCAATGAAGGGCAACTTACCATTTGCCTTCTTAACTGCTTGCTGTACCTGCACGCTTGCTTTCAGTGATTGGTATACAAGGACACTCAGGTTCCTTTCTACATTACCATTTCCCAGTCTATCACCATTCAATAATACCCTATCTAAGTGGATAGCTTCACACTTATCCACGTTATACTGCACCTGCCATGTATTTGCCCACTCACTCAACTTGTCTAAATCGCCTTGAAGCCTCTTAACACCCTCGTCACCACTCACATTCCCACTTAATTTTGTGTCATCAGCAAACTTGGAAATATTACATTTGATTCCCTCATCCAAATCATTGAAATATATTATGAATGGCTGGGGCCCAAAACTGATCCTGGTGGTAACCCTCTAGTCACTGCCTGCTATACCGAAAGGGACCTATTTATTCCTGCTCTCTGTTTTCTGTCTGCTAAGCAATCCTCAATCCATGCCAATATATTACCCCAATCCCATGTGCTTTACTTTTGCATGCTACCCTCTTATGTGGGACTTTACCAAAAGCTTTCTGAAAATCCAAATATACCACATCCACTGGTTCTCCCTTATCTATTCTATGACATACTCAAAAAACTCCAGCAAGTTTGTCAAACATGATTTCCCTTTCATAAATCTATGTTGACTTTATCCAATCCCATTGATATTTTCTAAGTGTCCTGTTGTCACATCCTTTTCTAATAGACTCTTGCATCTTCCCTACCACTGATGTTAGGCTAACCGGTCTATAATTCCCAGTTTTTTCCCTCTCTCCTTTTTTAAATAATGAAGTTACATTTGCCACCCTCCAATCTGCTGGGACTGTTTCAGAATCTACAGAATTTTGGAAGATGACAACTAATGCATCTGCTATTTCCATGGCCACTTCCTTTAGACCCTGGGATGTAGATTATCAGGCTCTGGGGATTTATCAACTTTCAAGCCCATTAATTCCTCCAGCACTGTTTTTTCAGTAATATTAATTTCCTTCAATTCCTCCTTCTCATTAGAAATTTGGTTCCCTAGTATTTCTGGGAAGTTATTCATGTCTTCCTCTGTGAAGACAGAACTAAAAGTAGTTGTTTGATTGCTCTGCCATATCCTTGTTCTTTATTATAAATTCTCCTGTTTTGGATTGTAAGGGACCTACATTTTTCTTCATTTATCTTTTTCTTCTTGCCTACTTATTGAAGTTTTTACAGCCCTCTTTTATGTTCCTTGCAAGTTTACTCTCATACTCTATTTTTCCCCTCTTAATTAATCTCTTGGTCCTCCTTTGCTGAATTCTAAACTGGCCCCCATCCTCAGGTTTGCTACTTTCTCTAACAACTTTATATGACTCCTCTTTGGATCTTAATTTCTTTTGTTAGCTATGGTTGGCCACTTTCCTGTCACGTTTTTGCACCAGAAATGAATATATAACTGTTGCAATGCATACATTCATTCCTTAAATATTAGCCACTGTCTATCCACCTTTTAATGAAGTTCCCCAGTCTATCCCAGGCACTCACGCCTCATACCTTCATCCTTTCTTTTGTTTAAATTTAGGACTCTAGTTTCAGATTGGACTACTTCACTTTCCAACCTAAGGAGGAATTCTCTCATGTTATGGTCACTGTTCCCTAAAGGACCCCATAAAACAAGACTATTAGTTAATCCCTTTTCATTTCATAAAACCAAATCTGTGATAGCCTGTTCCCTAGTTGGTTCCTCGACATACTGGTCTAAAAAAACCATCGCATACACACTCCAGGAATTCATTGCTAATTTGGTTTGCCCAGTCTATATGAAAAGTTTCAATTGATTTAAATCTCAAAATTCAATCTACATAGGTTGGGACATAATTTTGTAACTATAACTTTGTAATTCTCAATACTTTTTCAACTCTGAATTTATTGGTGGCATTTTTAAAAACTTACTGTGATTAATTTAATTCAAAATAAACTCGTACAAAGATCATGATGCTATGAAAGTTGCTGCTAATAGTTGCCCAATCAAATGCATATGAATTGTACCAAATAAATTAAAGGTTTCTAATACTCAAGAAGTTAAATCCTTAGGAAATGCAAATTTGTTGAGACCAGTAGTTAGTTAACAACATAATCACGTGTTACTACCCTTCGTGGGCAGAATTTTCCATTTGATGTGTGGCGGGTGGGAGGCCAGGCGCAGGCACAAGGGGCGCAGGGCCAAGAGATAGTCCAAGGTGGAAGGGGCCACAGAAGATGCCACTATCCTGCTGCCAGGGTGTACAGCGGGGAAGCAGTTACCTCAATATGTCTGAGCTGCAGTGCCAAAGGAGGCTCCGTCTCTCAAAGGAGACAGTCAACTATATCTGTCAGATGATTGGTCCTGAGCTCTCCCCTAACTGTGTGGGTGGACACCCCATGCCAGTGGCTCTGAAGGTCACAGATGCCCTCAACTTCTATGCCTCTGGCTCCTTCTAGGACTCGGTGGGTGATCTTTGCGGTGTCTTCCAATCAGCTGTCCACACTTGTGTCAAGCAGGTTACAGATGCTCTGTTCAGACGGGCTTTGACCTTGATACACTTCCGCTGTGACCAGGCGAGTCAGACACAGTGAGCCAGAGGCTTCGCTGCCATTGCTGGCTTCCCCCGTTTCGAGGGTGCTGTAGACCGTACACATGTGGCCATCAAGGCGCCAGCGGGTGAGCCCGGTACCTTCGTCAACAGGAAGGGCTTCCACTCCATGAACGTGCAGATAGTGTGTGATCACAGGATGCTGATTCTACAAGTCTGTGCAAGGTACCCAGGCAGCTCCCATGACGCCTACATCCTCAGACACTCCCAGGTGTTAGGGCTCTTCAGTGCTCTGGCTCAGCTGGATGGTTGGCTGCTGGTTGACGAGGGCTATCCCATCAGAAGGTGGCTCATGATGCCTCTCCACCATCCAAAAACAGAAGCTGAGCAGCGGTACAATAGGAGCCACGGCACCACAAGGGCTGTGGTGGAGAGAACCATTGGTCTTCTCAAGATGCACTTCTGATGCCTGGACCTCTCAGGGGGCACACTCCAGAACCCCCCAGATCGTGTGTCGCTGATAGTGGTTGCATGCTGCGCTCTCCACAATCTTGCGTTGGAAAGGGGGGATGCAGTGGATGATGAAGACATCGACACAGTGGCTGCGGCTGCACATGATGAATCCAGCAGTGAGTCCGAGGATGAACACACACAGGGAAACGCTGAGGAGGTAGACGCTGACCCGGGACAACTCCAGGGAGGCAGGGACACCCAGGGATGCTTTAATCCAATGAATCTTCAGCTAGCAAAACGCAGATGGATCACCAGGACCAGCCTGGGCTGCCGCCTCGATCCTCTACACCTAAGTGCAAAATCTGCCAGGTCAGCAACACTAATTAAGGGCCTTGTAAATAAAGCTGAATGTCCAACAAATCACTCATTACACTTTTGTCAACCATACACATGCAGAAGAAACGAGGCACCCTCAGCCATGGTCACATATCTGCATTTAATGTGTGAAACAAAAGAACTTGTCACAAAGAGAAAGCAATAGTGTTAACAATCAAAAATAAATCATAAGGACCTCATCTCAGGCCAACACAAAAGCAGCAGTGAAAAACCCATGATGTGCGTAAGGTGTCTTATGTTTACGTTTACAGGTGCTACATCTTGGAGCTGCCCCATCGCTGGGAGTGGCATCTGAGCCAGCCTGCTGACTCTGCTGTCCTGTTGGCCTCGATGACCTTGGCGGTCGTCCCCTAGCCCGTGGAGCCTGTGCTGGCCCCGCCTGGGAGAGATCTGCCAGTTCCACAGCTGGCATCTCCCCAGTCGTCACAGTCTCACCGGATGATACGGTCACTGGGAGAGGGGCGGAGGAGCTGGTGCCCTCATCTGGAGCGCCCTGAGAGGAGCTCGCAGAGACACCAGGCAGCTGCTGCACTGACGTAAGGTTACTTCTGATCTCCCTGCTCAGTGTGGATGGATAGGCAATGAGCTGGGAAGCTTGATGCCCATGCTATCTCCCAAATTGGCAGTGACCAGTTGAGCTCATTGCCGATGTGAGGGCTTGCAGGTCCGAGCGCATCCCCAGGAAGCCCTAGCGGGTCTCCTGGAGGAGACTTTCCACGAGAATCGCCACTCCATGGAGGACGTATGTCCCTCAGACATGTGGCTCATTGCTTCGGCAATCGTTCATGTAGAGTCCTCCACCACGGAGACCAAGCCAAGCATAACCACATCCAGACGCTGCTGCGCACCCAGCCGCATTTCCTGCAGCTGCTGCCTTGCAGACAACTCCAGAGGGACATCATCAGGCACCGACTAAGCATATGCCTGGTCCCCTGCCGTCTGACTGCTGGCGCCGTGGGCACTTTCTAGCTCTGCCAGCTCCTCCAGCGGCTGAAGTGCCCTCACCACTGTGCCCCAGGACACTTGGCTGATGTTCGAATTCCCACCAAGGAGCTAGTATCTGCGCTGGTGCCTGCCTCGCAGAAATGGTGAGACATCAGGCCCCTCAGGTGTGAGAGGGGGTATCTGCTGCTCCTCCTCCCGGCCGTGCTCTGATGATGCTGAAAGGAAGAACAAGGACAGTGGATCAGTCAGCGTTCAGACAATGACAAAGTTCATCCCTGTCCCCACAGCTCATTATGCGCTCAGCCTTCCATAACCAATGGCCCAGCAATGTTGCAACAATAACTAATGTAACAATCATCATTGCTATGGCTGTTGGGAAGACAATGCTGCCCTCACTGTTGGGCATAAATACCTGGACGTGCCACCCCAGCCTCACCGACACCAGTAGCCCTGCGTGCATGGGTCCTCTCCAGCTCAAGAGCCTCCTGCTGGAAGCGGCTTAGTATGGAGAGCTGTGTCTGGCCACCTCCAGTCCTTGCACACTCGGCCATGTTCTGCACATTCTTCTCTTGAAAAGGAGAGAAAAACATTGATTAGGGCAAATTGCACATGGACTCTGTTCGCGCGTGGCACACCCCAACCAGAGTGGGACATATCAGGTCTCCAGTGCCTCTCACCCCATTGGTGCCGATCACTTCAAAGATGCTAGGCCTGCTCCCCACCCCCCAACACCCACTTGTCCACATGCTGCCTACATCACATTAGGAAACACACGGTATTTCCTCCCATAGCAAGGAGGCGCAAGCATGTGCAACATAGAGGACAGCAGATGGTTCGTTGCCATGACACCTTGAGGCTCCCTTTCCACCATCTCATCATACCTAGGACATGTCCTGGAGATCTGAGTCTGCGCCTAGGTGTGGCTCCTCCAGGTTGCCCCCTGGAGGCATGTGGGACTCAGATCAACTCATCTCAACTCAACTCATCTCCTCATGACCGACCCAGACTGACCTCAGCATGGGCACTATCTGCTTGCCCACCTAGCAAAGGAAAAATGCCCTCAATGATTCAATGCAGTCACGACAAAGACTTGGGGGGTGGGTGGGCAGCAGAGGGTAAGGTTACCTGCTGGGTGAAATGCCCAATGCCAATATGGTACTCACACTGCCAGAGCACAACAAATTGTTGAAGCACCTGTGGCACTGGATCCAGGTGCGCTGCACCACGTCGTGGGGTCTCACCACCTCCTCTCAGGCATGCTCCGTCAATGTAGAGATACACCTCCTCCCATCCTGCAGGGACCAACACCTCCCACCGTGCTCCCACCTCCTCGAGGAGGGCAGTCATCAGAAAAACAAGGGGTACACTGGCCCCCCACTGGCCTACCCTCCAGCCTGGCCTGCTTACCCGAATCCCTCTGCTGTGGCCTAGCACTGGCCATTGTCCCCAGCCTACAAAAGGGTTCCAGAGCCACAGAGCGCCAGGTTGCCATTGGACCCAGCGCTCTGTGCACACCCGCTATCCTCCGGCCCGTATTTCTGCATTTGAAGACAAATGACCCAGGACAGAACTACTTTTAAATCTCCCAAGATTTTGGGCGTACAATGTTAAATTAAGATTAATCCTGCAAAGGCATATAACGTGACGCTGTAGTGTTCTAAGTGGGAAGTGACCGTTTGTGAGTGCCAATAAAACAATACACAAACAATCTAAGAAGCAGGAATTGCATTCATATAGCACCTTCATGAATTCAGGATGTCCCAAAGCGCTTTGTAGATAATGGAGTACTTTTGAAATGTATTCATCGTTGTGTTATGTGGTTGGGATCAAGAATGGGCTTTTGGGGATTGTCTATTCTCCCAAAGTATGCTACTCGATTCTGTAGTTTCTCAAAACCATTCCTCTTTATTTACAGCAAGTATTTACACATTTGGACCTCCACATGAGCCTCTGCTCCTTGCAAATCTCTCTTACCCCTCAGTCATGTGATCTAATATCAGTTTTACATCAGCATCACGTATGCTTCCAATCTGAACCCTGTACTATACAGTCATTATTTTAACATAGGAAATGCAGCATCCAAGTTGCACACAGTGAGGGTCTACAAGCAACAAAGTGATAATGAGCAAATGATCTGTTTTTAATTGTTGGTTGGAGGATTAATATTGACCAGGACATGAGAGAGAGCTCCCATACTGTTCTTCAAATATTAGCAACTGAGAGGATTTAACGTCTCAACTAAAGGGTAGCATCACTAACAGTGCAGTGTTCCCTCAGTACTGCAGTGGAGCGACAGCTTAGAATTGGTGCTCAAATGCCTGGAATGGAATTTAAACCCAAAATATTCTGACCTAGAGGCAAGAGGGCTGTAGCTGACACAGCTTAATCCTCTGAATAAGGTAAAAAATATCTACAATTCCAGCAAACATGAGCAGAGAAACAAAATCTATTGAGCATATAGGTCTTAAGCCCAATCTTCCCAGGTCCATTTCAAATTCCCATTACGATTCACTGGTTTGAAAACCCATCTTAACTAAAATTGACTAATCTCATTGTCATTTTAAGGTATGCAATTGTATGCCCTTAAGTTACACTATATAGGCTTGATCAATGGGTAAAATTAAATTATTGATTAATTATTGATTGGTCTGGGTAACAATGACTTGATTCCACAATGCAATTTTCCTTCACTTCACCATATATCTTAACTCTTTTCTGAGGTCATCAGACTGGCTTCAATTAAGTCTTAATGGGTGAGGGTCTAATGGTATTGTGCAAGGTTTCTCTGAGTCACAAATATAATAACATAGTTTGTCTTGGGAGGCCTACTTTCGCAATCTCTGAGGAAAAGCCCAAGCATGAGATAGTGCTCTACATCTGGTGCTGTTCTTGAAAATAGGTATTAATCCTTTTTGTGCATGCATATCCTAACAGTTCATGCACTCCCAGGGTCCTTTAATTAACCTTAGGATTTCAGTGCTACAACTGCATGAGGATCGGTTGACACATTATCATCTGAAGGCTTATTCTCTACTTCTGGGACAGCAAGTGGATCCAGGAAGAAGAGGTGGAATTATTTCCACTGCAGTATCAAGATCCTTTGGTTTGCTCACAGAGATTGAGGATGTACTGCTTGTTTTAATATTTTCAATGAATTATAATAAACATGCCTGCAACACGGAATGAAATGTACTTAGAGAATTAATTGTGCAAGACTCTATACCTCTTTTAATATTGTGAGTGTAGAGCATTAGGAAACTCTACTGTTGATTTAATTTATTAATTGTCAGCTCTCTTTGAAACTATGATATTGAAGTAAAACTATTCTAAATTGTTAACTTGGATTCCTTCTTAAGCTTGGACTGCCTGACTACATTTGTATCAAAGCACTTCTCAGGCAGTATCTGCATCACCTACATCGAGGTTCATCTCTGATTAAATATTGAGAAGGTTTTGATCATTCTGGGTTCAACGACCACGTTCTTTTGCTTTCTCAAACTATATCTGTATCTTGGACTGGACATTTGTATGAATATGTTCAAAATTATAATGCATTAAAGCACAAAGGTGATTTAGCATTTAATATTATTGGGTCCTGACAGACGCTCGAGACAGAATCCGATTTGAAATTTGTGGATATAGAAAAATAAAATCAAGTAATGAACAATTTAAAGTAGTCCTTTACATAAAACCTGACCATTTACCTCAGTTTACATTATAGTCTTTATCCAGCTATTCCAGTGTAACTATTTTTCATCATCACATTCCATAATAAATAGATTTAAAGCAAGATTGCATTTTGCAGTGTGTACATGTTTGGAAGATGATAAGCATTTAGTGAAAAATCTATTGCAGCTGCAATCCCTTATTTTATGACCGCATATTGGTAAACATCTTCCGTAAACTCTAAATTGCAGGCCTAACTCTGGTAGCCTCTGCACAACTGAATTTCTGTAAATCGCTGGTGCCATAATATAAATACAATTTTTCAATTATAATTCATTACTTCTCTTACTTTGTTCTCTAAGACGGAACTAAATGCAAACTACAAAGGCATTTAGATTGCTTTGGTAACCTTTTCTCTGCTGCTTTTTAGTTCAGTCGTTAGACCCACATGCAAAACCATGTCTACTTTTATATTTTATCTTTCACTAAGAGTGGTCATCTTAAAGATGTGACATAATTAATTAAGCACAGGAAGAAATGATTATAAATAAATGGGGGGAAAAAAACGGCATCATCACTTGGCTTTGTTTCAGTTGTTTGATTGCGTATGGATTCTGTTCAGATTATGTGCCAAATTGGATATCTAGCCCTCAGAAAGCATGGGCAGAATTTTGCCTTTGGCGGGAGCGCTCGGCAGGAAGCTGACCGCTGACCGCGATCGGCACCACACCGCGATTTCACGCTGGCGGGCCAGTTAAAGCCCGCCCAGTGCGGAATGTGAGCGGTAGCGCTCAGCGCTGCTGGTGAAGGCGGGGGGAGGAGGAGGGTGAGTGGGCCTAGCGTGAACTTTGTGCATGCGCGTGAAAGAACGCTTCATAATCTCCCTGAGGCATGGAGCTGCCTCACGGAGATGAAGCGTTGCTTAAAAAAACTAATGAAGAAAATGAAAATGCCATAAAACATGTCCCCTAATGTGACTTTGTCACGTGGGCAGGGACATGTTTTTAAATCAAGTGTAAAATTTTTATTTTATTTTTTATTTGCCTTAGGAAACCTCATCCCGCCCGTGGATGAGGTTCCCTAAAAAGTGCAAAGGCCACTTGGCGTTTTCGCCTGCCCGCCAATAAGGTTGGATGGGCAGCGTAAATTTGAATTTTATGACATTTTAATGGTCTTGATAAGCCTTTTAATTGTCGGCGGATGCGCTGCCAATTCCGGCCTGTGCCCGCTGAGCGAAATATCGCAGGGACGCTCGCCTGACATCATCGCACGTCATTTTACTCTTGGCCGGGTCAGGTACACGCCCACCGCCCGCCCCAAGCTCAATATTCTGCCCCATAAATCCAAAACAACATCAGCCATCTGTGACAATTTAAGTGCACAATAATTTAAACTATATGGAGCACAGAATATGCAACTTATTCATTTTTACAGAAATCTCAGGCGAGATTAGCTGTTTGCACTTTCCTCCATGTCCAAAGAAGACCTCAAAAACCATAGGCAATGAAGGGGTTTTATGCCTTGTGATTTTGATGAACTCATTTCCAGCCATTTCACATGTGGAAAATGATTGAGTTCATTGGAAAGAATTTAAGTATTAAATACATTTAACCTCCTTCCTAAAGCCACAAAGCTATTCTGGAGAAAGGGGCATGTCATTGTTGCTGTCCTACATTTGTGTAATTGTATAAATTAAAATTCTAAAACAAAAACAGAATTACCTGGAAAAACTCAGCAGGTCTGGCAGCATCAGCGGAGAAGAAAAGTGTTGACGTTTCGAGTCCTCATGACCCTTCAACAGAATTGGGTGAATCCAAGGAGAGGGGTGAAATATAAGCTGCTTTAAGGTGGGAGGGAGGGGGTTGAGTGGGAGGAGAGAAGTGGAGGGGGGTGGTGTGGTTGTAGGGACAAGCAAGCAGTGATAGGAGCAGATCATCAAAAGATGTCATAGACAAAAGAACAAAAGAACACATAGGTGTTGAAGTTGGTGATATTATCTAAACGAATGTGCTAGTTAAGAATGGATGGTGTCTCTCCATTCTGGGGCTGAATTAAGTTGAAGGGCGGGCGCGCACTGGTGCCCTTCCGATCAACACCCCCGATCGGCCGTGCGGTGTCATTTTACGTGGGAAGGCCAATTAAGGCTCGTCCAGCGTGACATCCGCAGGGAAGCTCTGTCTGCTTCCTGTGCAGGCAGGGGGGAATCCCAAAATCAAGAGTGCGCTCTTTCCCGCATACTCACCAAAGAGTACACTAATCTCCCTCAGGCTAAGTGCTGTCTCAGGGAGATCGGCTGTAAATGTCAAAAACCTTAAAATAGTAAAATAAAATTTCCCTAACATGTCCCTTCATATCACATGAGTTGGGACATGTCTATAATTGTCAAAAAAACTTTATTAAATTTTTTTAAAAGCTACGTGAAACCTCATCCCGCGTGGATGAGGTTTCATGCTTTTTCTACTTCGTTCCGGGGCTCCTGGCCTGCCCGCCAGCCTTAAGGTTGGACGGGCAGGTCCATTAATTACTTAAATGTCTCTGTCAATGGCCTCAATTGGCCATTGACAGGTCGGTGGGCACGCAGCTGATTTTGCTGCGCTCCTGGCTTCCTGAAAATTTAAATGGGGCGGGATGCCATCGGAAGTTCCCCCCGGCATCACTGAGTGTCATTTCACACATCGGCAAACTGGCCCCTCCCCCGTTCGCTGATGCGTAAGATCCTGCCCCTGATGTGTAGATCTGACCAGTTGAACAGACTGCACATTCAAGGCTGAATATGGATACGGCCAGGTTTGCACAGTTTGCTCTTCATTTTTTTTTCCTATATACTAAGCTAAGAGACTTCATAAACAGGATTATTACCTCGTCAATGTACTGAGAGCGTTATGGCACAGCCGATGGTAAATGCTGAGCTGCTCAAATCCCAAAGGGAAACTTGAAATAACTGCCACAACTATTTTGCAATTTATATACTTATTTCAAGATGTGTGCCTTGAATTCAGTAGTAATAAGTCCACTGAGTCTTAGAGGGTTTTTCAAAACTAAATTAAACATTTATTAGCAGAAGAAATGATTTTTAGCACATACATCAGTCTACAAATTACAACTATGATAACTCCTAGCTCCCCTGATTAATCTAACTCCCAGTTACACCTCTGTTAAAGCAACAGTAAAAACAAAATAGATTTTAACTGACCCAGGCAACGCAACACATAATACCCTAGACAGGGATGTTCTAAGTGAGTTTTCTTAACTTCAGTTCTTTGTAGACTGCAGCTTGAGGCTTAGATGCTGGAAGCTTTTCACACTTGTGTTAGATCTTAAAATGCCTTCTTTCCTACACACAATCTCATCTCCTTTTGCAGATTTCTCCATTTTCAATGTAAATCCCATTGTCCTAATATGTCTTTTCAACTCTACTTTTCTAATAACAAAAATCTTCCATCGTACCAATATTATCAATAAGCTTTGGGGAAAATAAACACACTGTTTGGCTTATCCTCTGTTGGCTAGGTGTAACATCTTACTACCACTTTAAAATTCATTACTCGAGTCTATCTAAAAATGCAAAGTTTCCTTTTACATCTCACATTCTACAACTTCAACCATGTTTACTTATTTAACATTTCAAACCTAGCCTGCCTTCTGACACATCAAAGCCTTCAGACCAACTGTCCTTAATTCAGTTAAGTCCCCCACATGCAGACACATGCTATTCCTATCCTTACAATAAATTCTCATAACATTATGAAAATTATTATATTTTCCTGACGAGAGCTATCTCGGTAAAAAACAACTTTAACTTTTTGGGATGGCTCCATTGAGAATTTGCCAGGATTCTTCCTTTTTGTGGTGAAGAATAGCAAATTCAGATGTAACCTGTCGATCAGTATATTTTTAAATCAGAATTTCAAAAAATGATAAAACAGTAAATATGCAAGAGAACTTCAGAATTTTTAGATTAAGACCTTTGGTAAGTTTCAACAAATGGCAGGATGGGCAAAGAGATTTTAACAGCAATGATGTAAAAACAAGATCAAATTCTGATATGGTGAATCCCAGTTGTTGCAAACTAGTAAGAGTAGCCCCTTGTGATAAATCATTATCTCCATGTAGATTTATCTTTGATTATTTTCTGCAAAATGCAAGTGATATGGGCAAGGGACAGGGAAACTGTACTTCTTTCCTCTTGCCTACTGACCGTAAGCAGAAGATGTTTTGAATTATTTTTAAGGTATGCTGTGATGTGTTTTCCCAAACCCTCAGTTTGTATGATCCAATTTACTAATAACTCACAGAAAACCCACATTAGGATTAACTCAGAAGGTTAGTTTATTTTGCATTAAAAACCCGGGGGAGGAATATATACGCAGTATCCCACTTCACTACATATGCACACAGTAAGGCAAGATAGAAAAAGGAAAGTTTTACAACTATGGATAGTAACAGTACAAGAACCACAGAAATATATATTAGTTCATGTGATTTCCAGAGTCCGAGAAATCAAAGCACAGAGGGTGTTTCCTTCGTGGCAGAGTTCAGTCCTGATAATTTTCTGGTTGGAGACAACAATATGAATGAAACTTTAACATGATGAGCTTTCTGTGTTTAGAATGTTTGGCAGGTGTTGATCAGAGGCTTTTAAAATCAAGCAGGCTTCAAGGAGTTGAGAGATGGTAATTGGCTGCTTGCTCAACCGGGTTGCTGAAGTCCTTTCCAGTTGATGTTAAAACAACAGTCTGAGGATTTCTCAGTTCTCAGAGGAATATAGAGATTTCAAAATGGTCAGTTGAATCATGTGGCTTTCTTTCTCCCCACTGATTTCAAAAGGGATGTTTATCCAGTGGCTGGAACTTGTTTTGATTTTGGGACTGATAATATCCCAGTCATTACCTGTTGAAAGAGTTACTATCCATATTGAGGTTCTTGTGTTAGGAAGCAATTGTCTAGGCAAACTATCTGACTCTACGAGAGGGGTAGGCTTATCAAGATGCAAAGGACGACCATTGTCTCCTTTTGAAATAGACCTGGACAGTCCCAGGTGTGAGATGAGTCAGTTAACAGCTCTGCAGGCATAACGAGTTTCAATCTGCGAGTCTCCTGGTTTCATGATTACAAGGGGTTTGAATAATGAGTTGGGCAAGTTGCTTGGTGATGCCTAGCACATATATATAGATCAGCAATTTAGTGTAAATAACAGCCAAGGCCCATCAGTTCCAGTGCATGGATTGGCGAGCGCCAAATTCACAGCCAGTTCCGAGCAGGCTGCATTTGTGCAAAGCAAAAAGTGTGCCTTGTGAGTTTATATGCTCCCATTTCTTCTTCCTGAGCCTGTATAATTCTTTCATATTTCAATTGCAGTTCAAAGTTACCTGTATTTCTTAAAGATTTTAGGGGGGTTGCTCATGTTGATTAGGATCTTAAATCATTGCTGATTTTAAAATAGTTAGAAAAACATACTAACATATTCTTATGTCATATCAAATAAGACTGTCACATTTTGTAGAAAAGGGAATCTATGCCTGAAATTTCTCATTGCTCTTTTTTTGAGATTAGCTTCAGGACAAAGTATTGACTAATGTTTCATTTACTTATAGAAGAAAAAACGGCAATCATTTCAAATAAATAATAGAAGCGATACCGCTTTGAATTTTGCAGCTCTACTTCAGTAATGGACTTTATGAAAGATGCAACTGACGTGGCCTAGGTTTCAATTCAGAGTAATACTATCCCATTTTCAGTCATCTCCCCTCCATTCTGAAGCCACTTACATCATATATCATAGCAGCACACAAGATTAATAACATTCACACTGTTGTAGTCGGTGGTTTGTCCAAGGTTAACCATCAAGGGACATCATAGAAGTAAATGAAAGGGTAAATGAATCTGTTACTGTCATCTGCTGAACCTGAGCTTGTGTTCCCATAATACAAAAAAGCCATTTCCAAGAAGGACATTTCCATTTCTCTTGAAGGAAAAGCCCAGTGCTATCTCAAGGTGCACAGAGCAAGTATCAAGTATGCATATCCGTACAGATTGCCAGGTTTTTGGCAAAGAGTTACCTGATTGTTATTTTGAATCACTGCATGATCATTCCCTCCCCATGTCCTTGACCTTAAGTTGTACAATCCTCTGAGATCTCTTCACTCCTCGGATTCCACTCTCTTGTACGTTCCTGATTTGAATCGCACCATCATTGGCAGCAGTGCTGTAAGCTGCCAAAACTTTTAAATTTATTTCCTAAACCTCTGCATCTCTCTATTTCCCTTTGCTCCTGGATTATATTTTCTATGTCTACTCTTTAACCAAGCTTTTAGTCTCATTATGTGGCTCGATGTCCAATTTTGTTTGAAAGTATGCTTGTGAAGCACCTTGGGCTATTTTATGACTTTAGAGGTGCTATGTAAATGCAAATTGTTGTTATATTCTTCAGTGATATTCCTAACCTTGATAAAGATGGAAAAAACTGAGTATTAATTTAAAAAAATAAAGGGAATGATGGGAGAAGTGTTGTTAGAACAAACTGCAACAACATAACTTGTAGTATATATTTTTACAATCTGTTGCATTTTAAAATTTTCCAACACAATTTGTATCCATGTCCATGCATAATGTACGTATTTAACATTTAAGTGGGCCCGACACATGAAACAAGGCACAATGACATCAGGTGCATCCCAACATCATCGTGCAGTCCTGCGATATTTTGTTTGGTGGGCGTGCGCCGGAGTTGGCTGCGCGCCCGCCGAAATGTAAGTAGTCTATTAAAGGCCATTAAGAAGGTAATTCATGTAATTAGTAATGCTGCCTGTCCAAGCTTAAGGTTGGGGGGGGCAGGCGAAAAAAAATCAAGCAGCCTTCACGTTTTTTAGGAAGCCTCATCCACAAGTGGGATGAGGTTTCCTAAAGCTTTTATCAAATAAATTTTAAAATTTTTCATAAGAATAAAAACATTTCCCATCTCAAGTGACACTGTCACATGAGGGGACATGTTTAAATAAATTTTAAAATCATATTTATTTAATTATTTAAATACCCATTCAGTCTCCCTGAGGCAGCTCTGTGCCTCAAGGTGATTGTGCGCGCAAAAGAGTGCTGGCCCCGACTCTCCCTCCTCCTTCTGCCCGCACAGGTAGCGCTGAGCGCTACGGGTCATGTATTACGCTGGGCGGGCTGTGACGGCGCGGAGCCAAACGCGAGCGGCGATCGGCTCCGCGCTCGCTCCCGCCCACCATATGAAAGATTCTGCCCTTGAAAACTTTTCTGTGCGTTTGCCAAAAATTCTCAGTGCACAAAGGATGATCTTCAGGTTATTTGCTGCAGATTACTGAGGCTTAGTTAAATCCTTAGCAGTTTTATTTTTCCTGATCCCCATTGTCTTGTTGAAAGCATTTCAGTACAAGGTGCTATTGGAAAAGCCCATTTGCTATTACCCTTATTGGTGGTGCTGCATTTGTGCTGGTGTTTATGTTCTAGTGCAACCAAATTAACTATGCAAGAAAAGTTCTTGTTGGGAAAAATTGGTGCAGAAACCAGCATAAATTTTGGTGTAATCTGTGTAAGAGTGACCCAGGGAATTCAGGGCCAGCCTGCTTAAAATATATATATTCTGCAACTTTTTTTTGTAGGAATGCATTTACTGTGAGACACATGCTTTTTATGAGTTTTCTGTTGGTAATTCTGAGCAACTGCATCACAGATGTGCCAGATTTCTAATTGGAGTTTGGTAGGTTTGTACAGTGTTTGGTTGAGATTATGGTTTTGTTGGAAAGCAGTGTTATAACAGTTATGAGGTATATGTCTCTTGGAGCAGTTCTGTCTTGCCAAATATTTGAGTGAGTCAGTATCTATCTGAACTTGGAAAAAAAAAGTCACGCACATCATTGCAGTTTGACACCCACTCAGATTCAAACCTGCAAGGGCAGAAATGGAATTTAAAAATTAAAAGCATTTGGATGAGATGTAAGTGTAATGAGGAGTCAAAATCATAGTTATTGCTGATAGTGTTGCTTAAATATTGATCTGATGTCAACGTAATTTCTTAAACTGGATTATTTAGCATAGAGAAGTGAAAACCAGCAAGAATGCTACCAAATTTAGCACTGCCAGGGATTTAATATTTCTGTCTCATAACTAGTTAGGGAAATGAAGATCGATTTTAACTGAACATTTGAGAGTCCCAAAAAAAACTGTAGTGTAGTACAAAATCGCATTTTGAAAGTCCTTTGACAGCTCATTGCTCTACAAATAAATATAAATGCCAGTGAATAATAAAACAAGACTATTTTTGACTTTCATTAGGTTAAGTGATCATTTCACAATTCTTTCTCTCTATTTATTTGGTATTTTTCTTGTGTAGGCGAGGGTTTCCTGAAAGCTTATCACTGCAGAAGCTATTTAGGTTTGAGCAATCAAATGAATAATCACCCAAGTTTTCAACAATTACACTTCAGTGCCAGAGCCAAGCACTGAAGTGCAATTGTTAGAACAAATGGTATACCTCTGAAACCAAACTCCTCTGAGGACTAAAATATAATCATAATTGTAAATATATTTAAGTCCTTGTAGAGACCAAATTCTGTCTTCACACTGAGGACACCCTCCATCATGTTGTGTGGCATTCCCACACTATGAAATGGGATAAATTCAGAACAGGTGAAGCAGCTGAGAACTGGGTGTTCCTGAGGCAGTGTGGACCATTAGTAGCAGAATTACATTCCACCCCAATCTATAACCTCGTGGCCTGACGTATTGTTCATTCAATCATTACTATCAAACCACAGGACCAACCATGGTTCAATAAGTAGTGCAGAAGAGCATGCCAGGAGCACCACCAGGCATACTTGGAATGTGAAGTGCCAGCCTGGTGAAGCTATAGCTATAGGACAAAACATTATAAATGGTGGATGCGGCGCACAACAGACAAAGCTAAATGATCAAGTTTCTGTAGACCTAGCACATCCAGTCATGACTGTAGAGTGGTGGATAATTAAACCAATAATAGGAGGAGGAGTCTCAATGAGCATCCTAATCCTCTAGTGATGACGGAGCGCAGCACATGAGTCACCAGACAAGGATGAAGCATTTGTAACCACCTTCAACCAGAAGTGCCAAGTAGGTAATCCATCTTGGCTTGAGGTCTCCACCATCACAAAAGCCAGTCTTCAGCCAATTGAATTTGCTTCACGTGATGTCAAGGAATGGTTGAAGGCATTGGATACAGCAAAGGCCTAACAATAGCCTGGCTGTAGCACTGAGGGCTTCTGCTCAAGAACTAACTGGGCCCTCAATCAAGCTGTTCCAGTACTGGTACATCATGCCATTTTTTTCGAGGTGTGGAGACATGTTTCAATGCACAAGTGGCCACACTTTGTTTTTGTTTTGAAGGATATCCGATTTTCTCTGCATCCCCAACCCATGCAGTTTTTCTCTGGTGATTTTGCAGGTTGGGAATGAAAAGTGTGCCCTGCCTCACAGAAGCTGGGTTCCCCATTTTAAATGGGGACAAAATGCAATGAAAAGTATTTTTAAAAAGTAAGCCTACACTGTCATCTCTTCTGCCGATATTTAAATGGCTCTGTCTGATCCATAAAAATTTGAAACAAAAAATTATGCTTGAAAGAAAACCTGCATTTGAAAAAAAACTAACTACCAGCTTCCTTACCTCAATTGACAGCCTCTCTGCTTGGTAATTGAAATAAGCACCTGCTGCTCTTCCCTTCCCAGAGAGCAGTCTAATACTTAGACAGCTATGGCCATCATCAATGCTTGGCTGAGTTTCAAGTGCGAATGGGTTTCAGCACAGTAGCTGTTCCGTTCAGTTTGAAGGAGAGTTGAAATTTGACACAAAATGTTATCTCTTTCCACAGATGTTGCTAGACCTTCCGAGTTTTTCCAGCACTTTCTGTTTTTATTTCAGGTGTGCCATTCATTTAAGAATGAATGACAGTTTCGGGACATTGTAGTTTCTGGTTTGTTGACACAAGCTAATAAGATTACAAGTAATGCAAGGTTCTTTTTTACATGGCAGAATGCATTTTATTTTCTCAGTTCAATGATTTGGAGGCTTTTATTAGATGGTGAGAGGTTTATTTTCTCTTCAAGTGTTATAATTGGGAATTGACTCCACTCGCTGGAGTCATGCTTAGCAAGGAGGACAGTGGTTGCTGGACCAGTCATCTCAGTCTCAGGATGCAACTGCGATGATTCACTGAACCAAGGATAACAAAGTGGAATTTATTTTTCCCCGACAGCTAGGCAGTATTTCATTAAATTCTTAAAACATGAATGCCCTATGGACATATTAACAAACGTGAAGGGTGTGCATAATTATAGATTTAAGCATAATCTGTCAGTGCATTCTGATGCAACATGAAAGTAAAATGTGAGTTCGTTATTGTTTAAATATATCAGTGATGCTCTTGAATTGTGCATTGAAAATAAATCTCAAAGCGGCTTATTTTTTTAAAAGATCTGTTTCTATAAAGTAAGTGGTTTTGTGGTATCTGGTAGTCTTGAATTAGTTCTTCCAAAAAACCCCATGATTTTCTTGCTTCCTGACTCCAGAAATAAATACAAAATAACAAAACAGTTGCGAAGGATAAACTTTGATGCCAAGGAGATGCACTCAAGGAGATATAGTTTCTCCTGTTTAGGAAAAAAAATCATCGGACTAATAATTATTTGAGGTGAAGTTTTAGGAGGCCTTGCAGTGATGCGATTTCAGAATATTTTCGACAATATGTGAGGTCAAAGACAAGTATTATGAAGTATCCTTTACTAAAATTAAACTGGTGGATTACAGGCTGTAATGTTGAAATTCAGAAAATGATCAGGTATAAGTTTTATTAGTACAAAGTGGAAGATGGAGTACATCTTTGTTAAATGGAAATGAAATTGTATTTATACCTCAATGGGATACACAGCAATAGAATATTTTTTTAAAAACAAAGAGTACTTCAACTGGGGAAAAAGGGAGTTAGTAGGTCTCCTTCTTTGGGGCTGAATTTCATAGAAACAGAATTGTTAGGAACTGTTTTAGGCCCAGAGGTATTAATTTAATCCCCGTTGAAATAGTTTTATTCAGACATTCTTCATCCCCAGCCTTATATTGATCTTGCTTTCTCATCAGTACCGGCAAGATTCATGTTGAGGTCATGCTATTGATGAGGCCGTCATTGACAATGGGCAGATTCATCACTTTATTTTTATCCTGTGAATGGTGGTAGCATATTACCATCATGTATCATTGTACGATTACTTACTAAGAACTACGGATTTTCAGCCTGCTCTGAGATATGTAGCATTCAGTATTGTGCAGATTTTGGAGACAAACTATGGGCAAATGCTGTGACACCATTCCTGGATACCTATGTTCTCCATGGGCTGGATTTTACGATGAGGCAATGGTCCGACCCACCGACTGAAAAGTCAGGGGCAAGTCCACCTCTGCTGGCCCGGGCAACTATGATTGGATTTTACGGTTGTCAGGCAGTCAATTGCCAGAGGTTGTTTCTTCCTTCCTTAAGAAAGGGGATATCCTGCCTTCAAGAGCTGCTGGTCAGTCATATGGTCAACAGCTCTCCGTTTCCAGTAGCACCACTGGGAGTTGTGACCACTGCTAAGATGCAGTCAGTCATGACGAGGAGCCATGGAAGTTAAGCTGGAGGGTAAGTGTGATGGTGATTGGGAGACCGTGGAGGTTGAATGCGTGTGGGCAGCCCTTTCCACTGGCGGGGGGGCCTTCATTGGCCACTGGATGCCCGAACAGGGGCATCGTCCCCCACACCAACGAGTCCACAAACAGAGTGCCAGGGTAGATCTGGCAGCCTTGCTATATGGCATGGGGTCTCCGTGCTGCTGGTACAGTACTTTTATGGGCTTTGGAGAGGAATGGAAGGTTGGAGATGGGCTAGTGGTTTGCAAGGACTGTGAAATCAAGGGTTTTTGTGAGGAGAATGGTAATTACTGCAAAGGATTAAATGTGGAACCACAAGTGCATAGGAATAGTCCAGACTAGTGGTAACCAAGGCATACAAATTGTTGTATGATCATTTTAATCTTCTCCAAAATTATTTTCTCAATGGTATATAGTTGATATCTACCCAGGTGACCTTATTCTTGAATTGGAACATAGTTTCATGACAACCTCTATCCTTTAACTGTTTATGTAATACTACATTGGCAAACACTAAGGGGGTAAATTGCAGTGTTAGGTAATGGTTTACAAAAAATGTTCACATGAAGCTGTTTGGGCCACCTAATTGCTAATTTTGAAATCAGTTTTTTGTTGAGTTCTACTCATGGTTAATTTACTGAGCTGATACATCCCCTTGTATTTCTCCAGTATGTGGTCTTCAATTTTTGAAATTTGATAGCCAATGGGCAGAACTCAATCTTTGGTGTATAGGGGTGGGCCGGCACGCTGACGCATAAAGTGATGCGTGGTGACATCGGGCACGTGTCCCAATGTCACCGAGCGTCGTTCCGATCTTTCATTTGGCGGGTGTGCGCGGAGTCGGCTGCGCGCCCACCGAACTGTCAAAGGCCTGTTAAGGCCATTAATAAACCAAGTTAGGCAATTGACAGGGCTGCCCGTCCAACCTTAAGGTTGGCGGGCAGGCAAAGAGCCCAAGCGGCCTTCATGTTTTTCAATAAGCCTCATCCACGGGCGGGATGAGGTTTCATGAAGGTTTTATTAAATAACTTTTAAAAATTTCTAACAATTCATAAACGTGTCCCAGCTCATGTAACACTGTCACATGAGGGGACATGTATTAATAATTTTATTCTTTCCTTTTTTTAAAACTGAACTTAATCTCCCTGAGACACGGAACTGCCTCAGGGAGATTTCTGCGCTCTTTTGTGTGCATGTGTGTGAAAGAGCGCAAGCCCCGACTCTCCCCCTCCCCATCCTGCACAGGTAGCACTGAGCGCTACTGGGCATGTGTCAAGCTGGGCGGGGAATTGGCCTGCCTGCATAAAATGGCGGCGCACAGCTGATTGTGGGCCTGCTCACACCCACTCCCGACCGGCCTGCCTGACAGGTAGAAGATTCTGCCCAATGAAACTAACGTAAGCTAAAAGCTTTTTTAGGCTTTTGCTTTTTTGTCTAATCATGTTCTTATATTAAGCTGCATCGATTAATTTTCAGATTCATTTTGGGCATGTTTTGTTCTTTTTCATCAAAATGATGGTTTCTGCCATTTTGTTTCCTGCAATCTGAATATGTTCAATCCTTTCACATTTATCAGGCACTTAAACTGACATTTAACGAGGTTAAGAGATAAACACCTAATCCAGATGATCCATCCAGGGAGAGCACAACCAGGGGTGTACCCAAATTCCTCCACATCCAGGAGGAACATGAACTACCACTCTCTATCCACCTGTCTGGGTGTACTGCCTGCCTCTCCAGAGATGAATTCTTGGCAACTAGCTTATCTCCACTTGCTTTTATACTTGTTTGGGGTGGGCTTACTGCCAGAACACCAGGGAACCACCTCATCAATCAGTGTGGCTGATCTAACCGGCTGAGAAGGACAACAAGACTGCTGCCAACAAGCCCTGGCACCAAGCCCACTTAGACTGAAAGCAGAGACAGTTGGGGTAGGTTCGCTGCTGAAGCTGCAGTGAGGGATAAACCAACAGAGCACTGGGACTGTGGGCAACAGAGTGAGGCAGAAAGGGTTTCGAACAGGAGGGGAGAAAATAACCGGAATCTTCTGGCAACTTGGAGAAGATAATGGGATTCAACCTGAGTGGAGGAAAAGAAAGCCAAAGTAATCCTGAGCCAGGCAAGGTATTACATATTATTATTGCAATATTATGAGGCTCCAAACTTAATCTAGGGTGGGAGATGCTTCTTGAGCTAAAAAAAAATGATAAATCCTAATTTATGAACACAAACATAGAGGGGGAGTTTTAACACCCAAGGATGATTAAGTGAGTTGGCTGGGAAGGCCATCTGTAGTGTTCAGTTGTTCTGTGTTTGATGATGTCTGTTTACAATTGATGCTTGATTAAGTCTTGTTGTGGACTTTAGAAAAAAATTACACAAAACTGTCGAAAGAGCTGGAAGCACAGAGTAGATATTTTAAAGTACTGTGAATAAAAGCTGTTACACACGTAGAAGCTGGTATGTCACCTCCACATAGATCTGAGTTACATAAACAATATGTAACCTGCCCCGTTGAAGTTGGTGACTAAAATCGTTTGAGGAGACTCCGTACCTCTATTTTAACTTACAATTGCCATTAGGTTCAGCATGACTTGCGGGGAACCCACACTTGCAATTTTCCTAAGTGAAAATCCTCACCAGCTTTCTTCCCAGCTCCCAGTAAATATTGGGGCTTGATATTTACTCTCAATGTGATTGAAATGCGCATTAGAATTTTTGAACAAAACCATCAACTCATTCATTCATAAAAAGTTGAATAACTGCTGACTGCTCTGGAAATCTTTAATGTGAAGGCAAATACAACCATTAGATTTCTTTCTACTCAAAATTAAGGTCTCACTTTGGTGTTTTTCTCTATAATGGTTTCAGGATTTTTGTCAGCCATTTTGTCATTTCTATGCCCTTTGAAGATGGCTGTACCTTGACACGACGAGGCTGAAGACAGCCTACTGCAGTGTATCCATTTGCAAAGTCCTGTTCTTGGTCTCCACTTTCCCTCTTGCCTGTGTGGAGACATGTTGGTGTAGAAATTTGTATATGATGCACCCATTTTTCAGACAAAAAAAAGGTGCAAAACATACGCAGTGGGGCGGCCAGCATCAAGTCCATGCAGCTGTTGGTCCCACCAGTAAATTTGTTGGACCTTTTTTTTAGAGCTGCACAGGAGGATGCATAGACCAAACATTAGGCCCTGTCAAATATTTAAATTAGGGCACGGAAGCCTGTTGTAGGCCCCCATTAGTTCAGGATTCTTCAGCAAGCCCTGTGGCTTCCGATTGCAATTAAGCGTAGCGAAATGTTTTTATACATAGTTTAAAAAAGATCATCCTCTGGAGCCAGGAGGAGCATGAGTGCTCCTCCAGCTCAACATGAAGTGCAATCACTAATGTTTGCCTCATTGCATACTCCGGGGACTTAGCTAAGGGTGACTGCCAGCTAGGTAGGCAGTCCAACATTGCTGTGTGAGCTACATGTGAAGACATGGTCAACAGGAGAAGCTTGTGCTAAATATGTTGATGAGATTCAATGACTAATTTCCATCGATCCTCTATTTGTGTACATGCTAATTGTGCAGCGTTAAGTGATATGTCCTGTGGTAAGTTAACTTAATTGAAAATATTCAGAGGGTCTTATTAAGAAGTTATTTTAATAAATTTTCTGTCCTGACAATATTTGGGAAGTAATGATATCTCCTGCCATTTTTCCAAGTTTTGTGGAGGTGCATTAACTCGTAGATGCATCCAATAATTGACATGAAATATGGAGGCCTTTGCCAAGTAAAAATCATTGTGTCATAAGCTTAATACTTTAATGATTCTTGTGACAAGAGTCACATTATACTGAGGAGGAGGAGGAGCATAAGAATATGAATTGGGTGACTAGTTTTTGAAATCTACCATACGCTCGGGCAGACAGCCTTTCTTTAAAGTGAATGTTGGCTCTACCCTTTGTCATCACCTTTTAACTTGGACACTCAAGCATGCAGTTTGGATTACTCAGGGTACCCTGAAAGAGTTGGATGATGGAATGCTCTGATTGCAGCAGTGAATCTTTTAATGACCTTTTTTTTAGCTCCAGAAATATATTTCACGCTATGCAGATTTTGGCAGATTTTGGCAGATTTTGCTGAGTATGCTGAGCACTAAAATATGAAGTGTTGATATTAGCTGTCGGTATGGAGCACGGTAATGTCCCTAGGGAGAGAAATAATGTACATTGGAGAGAGGGCAGTGAAATAAACATAGTTGTAGCTATGAAAACTGCTTGATGCTGGAAAAGCGTATAACCATCAGACTTAATGTAGCATGGCAGCTTTTAGCTGGTTAAAGAAAGAATTTGCTGCTTCACACGCTTGACAGACTCTAATGAGAGACAAATATTTTCCTAAACTCTCCATTAAAATAAAATCAAGGGTCTTGTGAGTAGTTGTACAGTAATTTTGTTAAAGTATAATGCTAAGTTGGTCATTTTTCTTAAAGAAATAGAGGAATCCAATTTTGAAATAACAATTTTGTAAAGAATGGTACTTAATTTCTTAGAACTGGATTATTTGTTTAATGAGAGCAAAGGTTTTATAACAAGGGATATTTGTTTTGTGTTGCATAGAAAATCTTTCAGTTTCCCTAAGCTGCAAATCCAACCATCCAATCCTCACCTTACCAGACTATATTTTAGAAGAATTGTTTCCGTGCCAAAATCAGTTTTGTGATTAATGCATTGTACCTTTTTTGTTTTTGGATCATAGATTTGACTGTTTGTTGACCTTTTCTGAAGATCAAAGTCTTTAATTTACTTCAGCATTTGGAAGGCAGCAGGTTGACGTCACATTCTAGTGTCTTCGACATATACTCTGCATGGAAGTGGTGGATAATAACAAAATATTATTAACACTGTAAGTTTTACACAGTTGTGAAGTTGCTGTTTGAAGAAAATAGTTATACTATGCAGTGTGAAGTCTCCCCTTGGTTGCAAACAGTTCTGAAACTGGCATTAGCTCATGGCTTTCCTCTTTAATAAAACTTGATATAAGTGACTACATTGTACAATTTGAGCTGAATGGACAATATGTGAAGATTAGTTTAAAGAATATGTTTCTAATTTTTTGAAATCTCTTTTCCCTGACTGTCAGATTTAAAAAAAACATTAGTCTTAAAGATGTGCTGCATCTGTTTCAAATGGGACTTAAAGCAACACTATAAATATTATGCACCATCCCAGAAATCAAGGATAGGCAGCTGGTCTGCTGGCCTTACAGCTTGCTTGTAGAGTGTATGAGTTGGATTTTTAATCACCCATGGGGGTGGGCGAAGTCGGGTGCAGGTGGGCTTTGAAAATCGTGATCACCGATGGCGTATCAGTCTTCCGATGCCTCGGTGATATGCTGCAATTTTTAAAGGAGAGTGGTGGGTCGGAGTCGGATGAAAGTGGGGGGGTGGAGTTGGCAACCTGCACGCTTCCTATTAATAAGCTCATTGAAGATCCTGTTAATGGGCTGTAGAGGGACAGAATTAAATTTTCCAAGATAGGAATAGGATAGGTGAACAATCTGTACATATGTACTTACATACAAATGTATATATGAATTAAGAGCAGGAGTAGGCCACTCGGCCCCTCAAGCCTGCTCTGCCATTCAATAAGATCATGGCTGACCTAATTTTACCCTCAACCCCACATTCCTGCCTACCCCCTATAACCTTTCACCCTCTTGTTTATCAAGAATCCATCTACCTCTGCCTCAACCACCTTTTGAGAAACAGAATTCCAAAGTCTCACAACTCTCTGAGAGAAAAAAATTCCTCATCTGTCTGAAATGGTAACCCCTTATTTTGAAACAGTGACCCTGAGTTCTAGATTCTTCCACAAGAGGAAACATCCTCTCCACATCCATTGTGTCAAGACCCCTTAGGATCTTAAAGGTTTCAATCAAGTCACCTCTTACTCTTCTAGACTCGAGTGGATACAAGCCTAACCTGTCCAACCTTTCCTCATAAAACAACCTGCCTATTCTAGCTATTATTCTAGTAAACCTTCTCTGAACTGCTTCTAATGCACTTACATACTTCCTTAAATAAGGACACCAATGCTGTACACAGTACTGTAGACGTGGTTTCACCAGTGCCCTGTATAATTGAAGCATTCCTCCCTATTCCTGTATTCAAATCCCCTCGCAATAAATGATAACATTCTATTAGCTTTGCTAATTACTTGCTGCACCTGCATACTAACCTTTTGCAATTCATGCACTAGGACACCCAGATCCCTCTGCATCTCAGAGCTCTGCAATCTCTCATCGTTTAGATAATATGCCTCTTTTATATTCATCCTGCCAAAATGGACAACATTTACTCATATTATCCTCCATTTGCCAGATCTTTGCCCACTCATCTATTTATATCATTTTATAGTCTCCTTATGTCCTCTTCACAACTTACTTTCCTACCTACCTTTGTGTCATCAGCAAATTTAGCCATACCATTGGTCCCTTCAAATCATTTATATAAATTTAAAGAGTTGGGGCCCCAGCACCAATCCTGTTGCACACCACCTGTCACATCCTGCCAAGCAGAAAATGGCTACTCTTTGTTTCCTGTTAACTAGCCAAGCTTCTAACCATATGATTATGATACTCCTATACCATGAGCTTTTATTTTCTGCATTAACCTTTGATGAAGCACCTTATCAAGTGCCTTCTGAAAATCTAAAGACAGTTCCCATTCATCCACAGCACCTGTTACTTCTGTGGTACGTTAGTGCACAGTTGTCTGGAGCGCAGCAGGGAATCATTATTTATTGTGGCTGCTGACTTATAACAGTGGAAGGATAGTCAAACTGAAATGCTCATATGGTAGCACAAAGTTGCCCTTGCTTTAGCAGAGCAGATTAAGTACCCAGTAAGTAGAAGTTTAGGCACTTGTTTGGGATGTGAGGCTGCTGGCCCTCTGCTCGCCCCATTCTACAGGGCAACAGCAAGCAGACTATTTGTGGGTGATGATGGTGCAGTGGTAATGTCACTTGACTAGTAATCCAGCAACCCAGGCTAATGCTCTGGGACGTGGGTTCAAATCCCACCACTGCGGCTGGTGGAATTTAAGTTTAATAAACCTGCAACATAAAGCCAATCTCAGAAATGGCAACCATGACAACAAATGTTGATTATTGTAGAAACCCATCTGGTTCACAAATGCCCTTCAGGGAAGAAAACCTGCTTAACAGGTCTGGCCTAATTGTGATTCCAGGCCAACAGTGGTGGGCTCTTAACTGCCCTCTGAAATGGCCGAGCAAGCTAACTGCTTTCAAGGGAAATTGAGAAACAAATGCTGGTCTCACCAGCAACGCCCACACCCCATGAAAGAATTGAGAAAAAGAAAGCCCAGTCATCACTGCTGACTGGCTTTGAAAATCATCCTCCAGAGCTGGTTCCCACCCCAGGCAGCACCACTAATTGGGCATTGAACTCACCTCTGGCTCAAGTAGGGCCTTTGCATATAAAAATCACATCATTCACTCACGCTTTCACAGCGTGGCATCGGGACCCAGAAACAATCCTGGTGTTGGCTTCCTGTCCTCGGATTGAAAATTCAGCCCCATGTTGAAATACCTCACAGCCTCTAAGAAGTTTGAAGCACACCTCGGAATGTTTTAAAAGGAGTGTGGTGCAGTCTGTGCACGGAATCCCCTGCTAAAATGGGCAGCGCATCATTTGTGCTGGCTTTTCACCCTTTTTCTTATGGGGCAGATTTGAATGAACTTTTCCCCCACTTTCCAAACCGAAAGAAATTTCAATATGAGAGTCAGTGTTGCCTGAAATATCACATGGACAGAAACCTAGAATCATTCATCCAATTACCATATCAATCAGAGAGCATGGTGGGAGAGATAAGGACAATAGTCTGTGTGACACCTGGGGATGCAATTAAAAATTTATAAAAACTTCCCATCAGGTTTTGTTGTTCAATTGGTTTTCATGCTTTATCAGTCCATTCATTCTGATCAGTATAGTTTCATTGCAGCACCAGTTAAGCAATAGCATGATCTGGGAAGTGGGGATTGGCAAGCACTTACCTGATTCAGTTGGAGTGCCTATCCTGTAGTTCCTAAATACAGTACATTATTGCTTTTGTAAGTTTTGAATAAGGTGTGATGGTGTTTCTGTTTGATATCTGTTGTTGCCAAATTAAGTTGATTAGGGTGACGGGCACAGCTGCTAGGGGTACTCTTCACTGGGATCAAAACTATTACTCAGCGTGGTTAGAATGTGGAACTCACCAGCACACAAAGTGGTTGAGGCAAATAGCTCAGATGCTTTCAGAAAGAAACTGGATGAGTACATGAGTGAAAAGGGAATATAAATCTCTGCTGTGGGGCTGAGATGAGGTAGATAGAATGTGAGAAAACTTGTGCGAATACTTATAAACACCCGCACAGATTAGTTGGGCTGAATGACCTGTACCCGTGCTATATCCATGAAATCCTATGTAATCAGAAAAACCCTGGGCAGTTTTCCCCAGATGCTTCCGGTGCTGAAGATAGTTCAAGGTGCCCAAGACAGTTAAGCTACAATGCTGCTTTAGCCTAACTTAGTGCAAGGTGCCATCTTGGTAAAGGAGCAGAAACTTGCAATCTGAACGGCTGGAGGATTGTTAACCTGTTAATTGCCTTCTAGTGCTTGTTAAAGAGATTGCATAGCATTATGATGGCCAGCACTTGTCCTCCTGACCCCTTGAAGCAGCAACCAGTTGAATGGAGGTAAACTGGCCATTGTAGAGGATTTTGAGCTGGAGATTTGACAATGACTTTTGAAACACATCAAAAACTTTCTGGGACACTGTCAAGACTCCGCCAACACTCTGTCAACATTTATTCTGGAAATTCCCTGAGGACGTCACCTAAAAGGTGCTGTTCTACCTTATGGGGCACCTTGGGGGAGAAATGTGTTTGTGTCATGCCTTGCTACACAGGCCTATGTTGATTCTTCCAGGACAGGCAGTGCCATGCTGCCACTACCTGTACAGCTCTGGGTGCTATTTGCCCCAGGGAAATTGATGCAATGATTTGTCACTGGAGGCTTTGCTAAAAAATACAGTACAATTATGGATAAAGTTGGGAAAACAATAACACTTCAGTTTGAGTGAAACATATAGCTTAACACTGCAGTTTTCCATGAATTGTGACATTTCATGCCCTTATCTCCCCATTGTGAACTTACTCCATAATATTCTTGAAAAGAATGTGCCAAAATAAGCATAATGGCAAATTTGTGTCCTTTAAAACAACACAGCCAATGACTTGCCCCATCCACATTAGTATTGGCAGGACCTAAGAGAGAGTCCTGAATTTCTCATTCTTTCATTGTATCTCTTAACCTCTTGCTGAATGTTGTTTGAGTCATTGATACCACCTCCACCGCTGCTTTATTTAATTTTCAGCAATATTCTAAATGCGGGTTTTTTTTTTCATAATTAATTTAGAAGATGATATTGGTAAGTTCAGTTACCTAAAAAGCATCAGATTAAATAACCATGGTTGGGGGTTGGGGGGTGGGTTGTGTGAAATGGGGTCTCAATTCATCTATTTCCCCGAGTTTGAAAGAAGAGCAGCAGGGGCCAGTTTTGGAAATGATGCTTTGTGTCTGAAGGGTATCTTAAATTCGCCTGACAGAGTGGCTTGGGTGATATTCACGTGCCTTTGGTAACAGGCTTCAGCCAGTGTTTTGACTCCTTGTGTATGTCACAGTGAGGTGCCTGGCGCAGTTTTTCCAGTTACTTCTGTGGCCTAACCAACAGCTCTTAGCAAACTGCCACTGAGAAGTGATAAGACTCTGGAAGTTGTTGATAGGATCCAAACTGATAGGTGAAGCCAAAACTAAGACACAGAGCTTTTCTTTATTGGGAAGGTTTATTGATTTGTTCAGTCTCACAGTTCTCCACCTACTGCCCTGGTGGCCCAGCTATCCCCTCTTTACATGCTCTTTTGAAAACCCACAAGAAAACAAATTAACGGGGTGACAGCCCCTTAGAGGGGCACTATTCCCTATTTATACTCTTTTAGTAACAAAATCAATAAATTAAACAAAAATTAATAAATGAGAGGGGATGACAGCACCTAGTAGGGCGCTGTAACAAAAATCAAAACATCAAAGGAAGCTTAACTAACTAAACCAAAATATCATTCCCAGGGGTGATGATGCATTCCAACACCTTCGGTGCCCACCGATCATGGAAGAACTCTAGCATACTGGTGGACACCGACCGTGTGCTGCCTCTCCAGGGCCACCAGGCCACAAACATAGCTGCGGTAGAGGGGCAGACAGTCGGGCTGGACGACCCCTCAGACCAATGCCTGGACCTGTTGATGGCCTGCGAGGAGGTTCTCCTCCCTCCCCACCCCGTCCCCCACCCCCCTGCGCACCAGGTGATCCCCTATTTATATGTGTTCAAAGACAATTAATACCCATTACCGGTTTCTCTTAACCTTACCAATGTAATTGACATGACACAAACAAACTTCAACAATGTAATTAACAAGACTTTAACAGGAGTCCCTACCACATGGAGTCGTTAAAGCTTATAGCATTTATGCATTTCTGGGCATACTTGCTGAATACATGAGGGAGAAAAGGATGGTGTGGTTTGAGGTGCAGGGATTTGTGGGGGAGGTTTATGCAGGCTAAAAGTTCATTCGAGTGGGAGGAAGCTAGTGTGGCATAAACACTGCCATTGACCACATGTTGAGTGGCCTGTTTCAGTGCTGCAGATTCCTTTTAATTTTATGCAATAACCAACACGTTTTGATCTAAAGGATATCCCGAGAACAGTAAAAATCTTGCGCAGTTCATGGTTAATAATATATTTGTTAAATGGATAAAGCTGACTATTTATCCAGATTATATGCCTTCTTTCCTTATGTTTGCACAGTCTAGCACAAAAGTTAACCTCAATTTGTTGTTTTCCTGCTGGTTTCCAAAATTTTGTTCTTTCCTCTTACCACTATGCAGTAAAACAGTTGACAAAAAGCAACTCATCTCCCCAAAGCAATTTATCTGTACAGAAGAGCCTCCACAAATAATAAAACAACAAATGGACAATGAGTCCTTTGTCAGCAGTTAACATAAGAGTTCAGGGAAGAGAATGTTTCTTATTGAAATAGGGAAACAAATGAATACTGGGAATGCAGCCACAAACTAACTGAAATTTATTTAATTGTTTGTGCTGCTGTGTATCATTTGAATCACTCATGCACTGCCAATACTGAGTCAAAAACACTTTCTCTTCTCCTTGCTTCACTCCTTAGTTCCACAGAGATTTCTACATGAAAAATGGAATGTTTCTGACGCTATAACCACAAATTTTCCAGTGAACAGCTCTTGTAAAGTAATCAGCCCTCCGGAGGATTCTTATACACAATAATCCTGCATTCTGTGGGGAGGAGCATTTCCTGTGAAATATTCTTGAGCTTCGTCCTTCATTGCCCTGTCCTCTCTCATTTTCCTGTAAACACAAGCTGCACAATCTCACTTGTGACCCTTTTCATTTTGACTGTAGACAGCACAGTCAGAGTTTTAAGTTACTCTGGCAAAAAAGCTGGTTGCTTCACAGCAAATTTCTTGGCAAAATTTTCCTTTGCCTGTGCTTCACATGTTCACTTGTGTGAGTGTATAGCCACACACACAAACACAAACTTGCACACACATAGGAACAGGAGTAGACCATTCAGCCTGTCAAGCTAGCTCCACCATTCATTTAGATCATGGCTGATCATCTACCTCAGTGCCCCTTCCCCAAACTAGCCCCATATGCCTTGATGTTATTGCTGTCCAGAACTCTATTGATTTCTGACTTGCACATGCTCAATGATCAAGCTTCCACAGCCCTCTGGGGTAGAGAATTCCAAAGATCCAACACCCTTTTAGTGAACAAATTCCTCCACATCTTATTCTTCTTAAATACCCTAACCCTTAGCCTAAGATTATGTCCCCTGGTTTTAGACTCACCAGCCAGGGGAAACATTTTATCTACATCCACCCTGTCATGCACTGTAAGAATTTTGCAAGTTTCAATGAGGTCACCCCTCATTCTCCGAAACTGTAGGGAATACAGACCCAGTCTCCTCTATCTCTGCTCATAAGACAATCCCGCCATCCCGGGGATTAATCTGCTGAACATCCGTTGCACTCCCTCTATGGCAAGGGGACCAAAACTGTACATAGTGCTCCAGGTGAAGTCTCATCAAGGCTCTATACAACTGCAACAAGATATATTTACCCTGGTTCATGGATGAAGGCCAACATACCATTTGTCTTCCTAATTGTTTGCTGCACCTGCATGCTAACTTTTAGTGACTCGTGAACAAGGACATTCAGATCCCTTTGGACACTGCACTTCCTGACCTCTCACCATTTAAGAAATATTCTTCCTTTCTATTTTTTCTACCAAAGTGAATAACTTCACACTTATTCGCATTATCTTCTATCTGCCTTGTTCTAGTCCATTGACATGGCCTATCCAAGTCCTCTTGAAGCCCCCTTTCATCCTGCTCAAAACCTGAATTTCCATCCAGTTTGGTGTCATCAGCAAATTAGGAAATATTACAATTGGTCCCAATGTCTAAATCATTTATATAGATTATGAACAGCTGTGGACCTAGCACTGATCCTTGCGGTACCCCACTAGTAACAGCCTGCCACACAATCATTTTGTTCCCTGTCTTCTAGGGTAACGTGTCAGCATTGTCAAAGGGAGAGCATAAGCTCTTGCCATAGTTTGATACTTGACCCCCTATCTTTGTTCTTAGCACAGGCAACATAACCTTGCTGTTCACCTATTTAGGCCAGTCATGTTATTTCTCTGTTGCAAATTAGTAGAGAATATTCTCTTTTTCTCCATTTCCATTCAGTCCCCATCATGAAGCCTCCATTGCCAGAGTGTTAAAATTCATGAACCCAAATGCGAACCAGCTCCATTGCACACTGTTCTGCCATATGGGATGTGACATAAATCTTCATTGTCAGATGAGCTGACTGCCATAGTTTGCTGGAGGACCTCCCTTTAGGCCTTCTGCATCAGGAGCCTGCCATAGTTCTTATTTTGGGATAGAGCCCTTTTTGTTTGGAGTTTTTTGTGCCATTGGTGAGCAGATTAATTCCCTGTTCTGGCATACCTTTACACCACAAACTTGTGGATTGCAAGCTATAGGATAATCAATTTAAAGCTTCAACCTAGAATTGAGGAAATATCAAATATTCTTTGAAGATCAAACAGGCCCTTTCCCTCGATCCCCATTTGCCTCCTAAACACATAAATGCACATGGACCCCAACAATAAAATGCAACCTTGCAAAGGAATGAGAAGGTTCATGAAGGAGGCAAATTAGCATAATCATCGTTTAAAGGCAGGATGTCCAGCTTCGGCTTAAGCTGACAACACCCAGTTCAAACTGATTACCATCTCTCTCAATGCTGTAACGCCTCTGACTGCTTATCCAACATCGAGGGCTGGATTTTCAACCAGGGATCGGGAACTGGAAATGGGGGTGAGTTCCGGGTCCAGACCCCAAACAACGTGCTTTAGGTACGCCCACTGTAATTGTCACAAGCCAAATAAAGGCCAAAGAGTGGGCTGGCCATCCATAATGGGAGACCCTCCAGCACTCAGTGTTCGGCAGTCCCATTGGTTGAGCATGGAGACTGAGAGGGACAAAGGCAGATAAGTTGATTTGTTGCATTTGAAACAGTTTCAGCTACCTTACCCAGATCCTGGAGAGGCGCCAACATTTCAGGAAATGACCAACGGCTGTATCTATAGCCTGGTGGCCTTATGGAACATGGGGGGGAGGTGGGAATGGGGGGGGAAGCATGCGATGAGGGGTCTCTTGCTTGACCTTTCGGGATTGGGGTTGTGGCAGCGAACTGGCATGAAGACCAATGGCACCAAATTGCACACCCGCCCTCCTCCGATCCCCACCCCGAACCATTTAAAAATCCTAGTCCAGCTGCAGGAGTCACAATTTCCTCTAACATTGGGAAGACTGAAGCCATTGTTTTCAGCCCCCGCTACAAACTTTACTCACTTGCTGTCAATTCTTCCCCTGGCCCCACTCACTTCCAGACCACTGTCTCAGGATGAAGCTATCCCATTGACCCTGAACTGAGGTTCTGAGCCCACATCTGTTTCAACACAAAGGCCAGGATTTTCCCGTCTGTGAGTGGGGGGCCGCTCGCTGACGTGTAAAATGACGCACAGTGACGCTGGGCTGAACTCCCGAGGTCACCGTGCCCCATTTAAATTTTCAGATAGATGGGGGCTCAGCAAAATCAGCTGTGCGCCCACTAACCTGTCAATGGCCAATTGAGGCCATTGATAGTATCATTGAAGTAATCAATGGACCTGCCCGTCCAACCTTAAGGTTGGCAGGCAGGCTGGGAGCCCTGGCGGGCATTAGAAAAGGCATGAAACCTCATTCACGGGCAGGATGAGGCATCATGTAGGTTTTTAAATATTTAATAAAAGTGTTTTTAAAAGTTATGGATATGTCTCAACTCATGTGACAGTATCACATGAGGGGACATGTCAGGGAATTTTTTTTTCTATTTTTCAGATTGTTAAACGTACAGCCGATCCCCCTGAGGCAGCACTTTGCCTCAGGGAGATGAGTGCTCTCTTTTGTGTGCATGTGTGAAGGAGCGCACTCTCAGCTGAGGGAATCTCTCTCCCCCCGCCACCCCGCTTCTGTGCTGATGTCATGCTGGGCGGACCTTAATTGGCCCACCCACGTAAAATGGCGGCGTGCCCCCAATTGGGGGCATCAATCAGAGGCACACCTCCACGTGCCCACTCTTCAACTCCCCCCTCCCGATCGGGAGGGGGGAATTCTGCCCAAAGACTGCCTATCTTCGCCTCTGTTATATTGCCCATATCCTTTCCTGCATCAGTTTATCTGCTACCAAAACCCTCATCCATACGGTTATTACCACTAAACTTGACTATTCTAGTGCTCTTCTGAACAGCTTTCTATCTCCTACCCTGCATCATATTGAACCCGGAAATAAGCATGAGTTAATTTGAAGGGACAGATTTTAATCCTGCTCCATGTGACCCACAGGTTGAGATGGAGTTGAAAAGTTGTTTGAAGCTTCCCACCTCCATTTTAACATCTTGAGTTATTAGCAGCTTTAGGATGGTGGGTGAGCTAACAATCATTAATAATCAACTTTTACTGCCAGTCATGGGAATGGTGAAGTCACCAGCTAGTGGCAAGTAGGGTCACGACTAGTAGCGGGCAAGTTAATGGAAATTTTAAATAACTTTAAGGTATCCCTGTAGGCCACAATTGCTCCTTCAGGGACTCAGAAGAAAAACCTTGCACCTTCTCTGCCTTGGGTCTCATTCCTCTTTATCCCAATCACAGCCATCAGTCACCTATGATTAAATCCACCCCAGCCAACTTATCTTTTTGCCTGAGACAATTTACTCTGGTCCTGACCCCGACTTCCTCATCTTGCCTGCTGCGTTTGGTGGGAGATGACTTTTGATAATGTTCATGAAGCTTGGGAGTTAAGGTAGAGCAGGCCTCAATCCAATATAAATGTTTCCAACTCGACCCAGTCCCCACATGCCACACTGCAATCCCAAGTTAAAATTGAGGCTCAAATCACTAGCCTAATTTCTTTAAAAAATTCACTTATGTGATGTGGCATCACTGGCTAGACCATCACTGGCTAGATCAGCCCATCCCTAATTGCCCTTGAGAAAGTGAGCTGCCCTCTTGAACCGCTGTAATTCATGTGGGGTTGATACACCCACAGCGTTGTTAGGGAGGGAGTTCCAGGATTTTGACCCGGCAACAGTGAAGGAATGGCGATATATTTCCAAGTCAGAATGGTGAGTAGCTTGGAGGAGAACTTCCAGGTGTTGGTGCTCCCGTATGTCTGCTACCCTTGTTCCTCTAGATGGCAGATGTGTGGGTGTGGAAGGTGCTGTCTAAGGAGGCTTGGTGAGTTGCTGCAGTGCATTTTGTAGGTGATACACACTGTGCCACTGTGCATTGGTGGTGGGGGTAGTGAATGTTTGTGGATGGGGTGCCAAACAGGCGGGTTTATTTTTCCTGGATGGTGTGTGTTCTTGAATGTTGAGGGAGCTGCACTCATCCAGGCAAGTGGAAATATTCCATCGCACTCCTGACTTGTACCTTGTAGATAGTGGATATGCTTTGGGGACTCAGGAGGTGAGTTACATGCCACAGGATTCCTAGCCTCTGACCTGCTCTTGTAGCCACAGTATTTACATAGCTAGCCCAGTTCAGTTTCTGGTCAATGCTAAGCCCCCAGTATGCTGATAGTAGGGAATTCAGTGGTGGTAATGCTATTGAATGTCAATGGGCCATGATTAGATTCTCTCTTGTTGGAGATGGTCATTAATAAAAACAAAAAAACTGCGGATGCTGGAAATCCAAAACAAAAACAGAATTACCTGGAAAAACTCAGCAGGTCTGGCAGCATCGGCGGAGAAGAAAAGAGTTGACGTTTCGAGTCCTCATGACCCTTCGACAGAACTTGAGTTCGAGTCCAAGAAAGAGTTGAAATATAAGCTGGTTTAAGGTGTGTGTGTGTGGGGGGTTGGGGGGGGGGGGGAGAGAGAGAGAGAGAGAGAGAGAAGTGGAGGGGGGGTTGGTTGTAGGGACAAACAAGCAGTGATAGAAGCAGATCATCAAAAGATGTCAACAACAATAGAACAAAAGAACACATAGGTGTTAAAGTTGGTGATATTATCTAAATGAATGTGCTAATTAAGAATGGATGGTAGGGCATTCAAGGTATAGCTCTAGTGGGGGTGGAGGGAGCATAAAAGATTTTAAAATATTTAAAAATAATGGAAATAGGCCAATGCTGCCAGACCTGCTGAGTTTTTCCAGGTAATTCTGTTTTTGTTTTGGAGATGGTCATTGCCTGGCACTTGTGTGGCATGAATGTTACTTGCCACTTGCCAGCTGAAGCCTGGATATTGTCCAGGTCTTGCTGCATTTGGACATGGACTGCTTCAGTATCTGAGGAGCCGCGAATGGTACTGAACACTGTGCAATCATCAGCGAACATCCCCACTTCTGACCTTATGATGGAAGGAAGGTCATTGATGAAGCAGTTGAAGATGGTCAGGTCTAGGACACAACCCTGAGGAACTCCTGCAGTGATGTCCTGAAAGTAGAATCTAGACCCCAACCACAGTTGTGTGATTTCCTGAAGTTCCCCAAGTAAATTTATTTATGGGAGGAACCAAGCCATGTATTTTAAAGGTGTATTAGCTGTGCAATTGATGTGGGTACATGAGTGAATACTACTTTTGAATTGATCTGACAGATAATTAAATTGAACAAGAAATGGTAACCTTTGGAGGAATAGATGAGTCAGTTGAATTGTTGAAATTAGAGTTGGTTTTGAAATTTAAGAGAGCAATAGATCTAGTCAGTTAGCTTGAATAGTGAAAAGTATAATAAGAAAGGAATAACACCATTTATAAAGGTTATTTACAAAATAATAGATTACTACAGAGAATGTTTTCATTTTTATGAGAATTGGCTAGTGTATACCTACTGTAAATATATTTCTGTTCTCTACTTGCTTGTTCAACCATTTAATAAAATTGGTTTTGGACTAAAATGGGAAAGAATGTCTTAAGCTGTGAAGCTTTGCAGAAATAGGAGAAAGATCATTTGGAGGCTAAGGTTAGAATTCACAGTAAAAATTTCTGTTTATTATCCCATGTTACTGCTAGTGAAGATATTCTTGAGCCCATAGGGAACAAAGAGTCATCCATGAGAGTACTTATGTGTATCTAAAGTAACAGAAGCAGACTAAAACCCAAAAAAGATCATAAAGTTCACCATCTGCTTCAGAAGTGACTGCACTTAATTATGATCCACTTCTTCATGACTGTTCTAATCCTTAAAATTACTATCAATGTGGAATAATGCTGAAAGTCTTAATCATCCCTCTAATAGGATGGGATTTCTAAGTTAGAGGAGGAGCTCTAGTTGAAAGTCAGATCAGGTAGAGGGCAGTTAGTTAGCTTGCGGGCTGGGAGAAATCACTGCTACTCCTCCTGGCCCACATGCAGTGATGAAAAGGTACTTAACCTCTTTCTGCAGCATCTCGCCTCCCTTTGGCTGCTGGATTTTTCGTAGGTTGGGAAACCTGTCTGGCCAGCATAAAATTTAAAATGGGTGTAAAATGTGAGGCGTGAAGCCTCAATACAATTTTGAGATTGAATTGGTTGCTTGCGCCATGTTCCCTCCCCACAACCCCCAACCCCCCTCCCCCACCTTGTTTAAACTGGAAAGTGTTGGGTCTGAGATGGCTTGGGTTTGAATTTTTTTATATCCCACCTGACCCAAACCAACCAGCTTTTGGGAGTTAATATTTCCACCATTAAGCCAAATGCATTATCTTATAAATGCAGCTTTATGGAAATGTACAACAATTGCACCAGTATGTAAACAAGCATTCGGCTTTCCTCTTGAGAAAGAAAAGTCATGTGTCTGTATTCCTTTTTGTACTTGCATCCATAAATAATGATTTTTGTTTAAATCAAGAATTGATTGTTCAGCTATCTTTTGCAAGCTGTATGTTTGACACAATTTAGAGGATGTGACTGCTCTTAAAGCTATTTATACCTAACCGTGATGGGCATTTACTGAAAGATGTCAAATTACTGGATAATTGTATAATCGGGAAAATCTATTTTAACTTGTTTTTCCAGGAGGATTGTATATTCATGTTTCATACAATATTGATTGTAGTAGCACTTAGGCAATCAAATTAGGTAAGTTTCTTAAAGTGGTAAAATATTGTGAAGAGTTTTAATTGTGAATGTGAGATTATATGATTTGTTTAAAAATATGCAGTCATAAATTTTCTCATCAAGACATTAAGCCTAGCCAGTTTAACTATTGTGTAATTTTATGAGTTATCAAATTGGATTGATGGTTAATTCATTCACTGGGTTAAATTTGCTCCTGGTGAATTGAACGGTTTAGGCAATGAGTGAAAAATGAAACATCTTATATTCATATCACATCATTAGGTAGTGGAGTCATTGTGAGGCAGCCTATTTGCCCCGCAGACTTGGAGGGGGAGTTCACCAGGGTATTACTCTGAGGGTTGAATCTTCCGGTCGGTGTGCGGGGGCGGGCGCAACACGCCGACACGCAAAACGACGCGTGATGAAGTCGGGCATGCATCCTGACCTCATCGCGATATTTTGTTCGTTGAGCGCACGCTGGAGTGGGCCGTGTGCCCACCGAAATGTCAACAGCCCATTAAGGCCATTAAGAAAGTAATTAAACTAGTTAAGTACGCTTCCTGTCCAACCTTAGGGTTGACGGGCAGCCGAAAATCCCAAGCGGCCTTCGCGTTTTTCAGGAAACCTCATTCACGGGCGGGATGAGGCTTCTCGAAGCTTTTATAAAATCAATAAATTAACTTTCCCACCTTCACAAACCTGTCCCAACTCATGTGGCACTGTCACATGAGGGGACATGTTTAAATCAATTTTTACATCATTTATTAAAATGTTTTATTCTCTGTTCAATCTCCCCCAGGCAGCTCCGTGCCTCAGGGTGAATGCAGTGCACTTTCACGCGCATGCATGAAAGAACGCAAGCCCCAACTCTCCCTCCTCCCCCTGCCTGCACAGGTTGCGCTGAGCGGCTGCATGATACGCTGGGAGGGCCTTAATTGACTTCTGCCCGCCATAGGAAAAATCCAGGCCCTAATTACTTTCCTACTTAGCATAATCCCAACCTCCCCCCGGCCCCATAGGAATCTTTGTGTGAAATCCAGCTGCAGCTTGATTTTTAATAGATTTTTGTATAGATAGGCTTACGGATTAGTGCATTTCTATTTTCTACAAGAATTGTGAAACGTCTTATTTGTGATTTTTTTTTTTTAAAATCTGTTCATGGGTTGTGAATACTGCTGACAAGGTCGAAATTTATTGCCCATCCCAAATTGCCCTTGAGAAGGCGGTGGTGAGCTGCCTTCTTGAACCACTCTAATCCATGTGATGTAGGTACACCCACAGTGCTGTTAGGGAGGGAGTTCCAGGACTTTGACCCAGCGACAGTGAAGGAACGGCAAAATTGTTACAGGTCAGGATGATGTGTATCTTGGAGGACAACTTACAGGTGATGGTGTCCCCATGCATCTGCTGCTTTTGACCTCCTAGGCGATAGAGGTCATGGGCTTGGAAGGTGATGTCGAAGGAGACTTGGTGAGCTGCTACAATGCATCTTGTAGCTGGTTTACACTGCTGTCAGTGTGCACCGGTGGTGGAGGGAGTGAATATTTAAGCTGGTGGATGAGCTGCCAATCAAGCAGCTGCTTTGCCCTGGATGGTTGTCGAGCCTCTTGAAAGTTGTTGAAGCGGCATTCTTCCAGGCAAGTGGGGAGTATTCCATTACTTTCTCAACTGGTGCCTTGTAGATGCTGGGCAGTCTGTGGGGAGTCAGGAGGTGAGATACTCATCACTGCCTCCAACATGCATTTGTAGCCACAGTATTTATGTGGCTGGTCCAGTTATGTTTCTGTTCAATGGTAACCTCAGGATGACGATGGTGGGGGTTTCAGTGATGAAAACGTTATTAAATCTACATCTACGTGCTGCCTCTCAGCAACACCATCCAAATGCTCAGCATTAGTTTTCACATGTATACTGATGATAGCCGACTCTACCTCACCACCACCTCTCTTGACTCCTCCACCACCATTCAATTACCAGACTGCGTATCTGTCATAATTTCCTCCTATCAAGTATCGGGAAGTCTGAAGCCATTGTTTTTGGACCCCACTCCAGACTCTGTTTCCTAGCGAACAACTTTATCCCTCTTCCTGGCAACAGTCTGAGATTAAGCCAGTCTGTTCACAATCTTGGCGTCACATTTGATCCCGAGATGAGCTTCCAACGTCTTATTCATACTATCAATAAGACCGCCTATTGCCACCTCCATAACATTGCTCGACTTCAACCCTGTCTCAGCTCATCTGCTGCTGAAGCCCTCATTTACGCCTTCATTATCTCTAGACTTGACTATTGCAGTGCAATCCTGGCTGGTTTCCCACATTCTGCCCTCTGTGAACTTGAGGTCATCTAAAACTCAGCTGATGTTGTCTCATCTTAAAGCAAGTCCCATTCCGCTGTGCTCACTGACTTGCATTGACTCCTGGTCAAGCAATATCTTGACTTTAAAATTCTCATCCTTGTCATTAATTCCCTCCACAGCCTTGCCCCTCCCAATCTCTGTAATCTTCAGCCCCACAACCCTCTGATATTTCTACACTCTTCCAATTCTGGCCTCTTCTTTACTCCCAGTTATAATTGTAGCAGCATTGATCACCATGCCTTCAATTGCCTCAGCCCTAATCTCTGAATTCCCTCCATTTACCTCTCTGCCTCTCCATCTCACTTTCCTCCTTTAAGACGCTTTTCCTAAAACCTCCCTCTCTGACCAAGCTTTTGACCTAATATCTCCTTATGTGGCTTAGTGTCATTCTTTGTTTCATAATGCTCCTGTGTAGCACCTTGGGTCATTTCATTATGTTAAAGGTGCTAAATAAATGTAAGTTGTTGAATATCAAGGAGATATGGTTAGATTCTTTCTTTTGAAGATGGCTATTGCCTGGCACTTGTGTGGCGTAAATGGTCCTTGCCACTTATCAGCCTAAGTGTGAATTTGTCAAGGTCTTGCTGCTTATGGGCACAGTTTGCTTCAGTACCTGAGAAGTTGTGAATGGTACTGAACACTGTGCACTCACCAGTGAACATTCCTACTTCCAACCTTAAATTGGAGGAAAGGTTATTGAAGCAGCTGAAGATGGCTAGGCCTAGGACACCACCCTGAGGAACTCCTGCAGTGATGTCCTGGAGCTGAGACGACTGACCTCCAACAACCATGATCATCTTCCATTATGCTAGGTTTGATGACTTTGATTTTGTTGGAGCTCCTTGATGCACTATTCAGTCAAATGTTGCCTTGATGTCAAGGCAAGTCACTCTCACCTCACCTTTGGAATTCAGCTCTTTTGCCTGCTGTTTGGATCAACGTTGTAATGAGTCTGGAGTCAGGCAGCACAGTCTGAGCATTAGTGAGCAGGTTGCTGCTGGGTAAGTACTGCTTCATAGCACTGTTGCGACACCTTCCTTCAATTTGCTGATAATTGACAGCAGGCTGATTGGATGGCAATTGGTTTGGATTTATCCTCCTTTTTATGGACAGGACATGTCTGGACAATTTTCCACATTGCCGGGTAGATGCCAGTGTTGTAGCTGTACTGGAACAGCTTAGCTAAGGGTGCAGCTGGTTCTGAAATACAAGTTTTCAGCACTGCAGCAGGGTACTGTCAGGGTCCATAGCCTTTGTATATCCAGTACCTTCATTGTTATGTCAATATCAGACGGCGTGTTTGATACTTGGGACCGCAAGAGGACCTGAGATAGATTATCCATTCGGCGCTTCAGGTTGAAGATGGTTGTAAATGCTTCAGCCTTGTCTTTTGCACTGATGTGCTGGCCCCTGGAATCGTTGAGGTTGGGGATACATGTGAAGCCTCTTTTTCCAGTTAGTTGTTTAATTGTCCACCATCGTTCACGGCTGGTTATGGCAGGGCTACAGTGCTTAGATCTGATCTGTCAGTTGTGGGATGACTTGGCTCTATCTATTACATGCTGCTTCTGCATTTTAGACGCACTTAGTCCTGTGTTGTAGCTTCACCAGATTGGCACCTCATTTTTTGGTGTGCCTGCTGCTGCTCCTGGCATGCCCTGCACTCTTCATTGAACCACAGTTGATTCTCTGGCTTGATGGTATGTGGTAGAGTAGAGGATATGCTGGACCATAAGGTTACAGATTGCGGTTGAATACAATTCTGCTGCTTTCGAGCTGCTAGACCTGTTCTGAATGTATCCCATTTAACAAGGTAATAGTGCCACACAACACTATGGAGGGTGTCCTCACTGTGAAGACTCCTATTTGTACCGTCACAGACAACTAAATCTGTGACAGGTGCATTGGTGAGGAAGAGGTCAAGTATGTTTTTCCCTCTTGTTGGTTTCTCAGACCACCTACCTAGTCTGGTAGATATGTCCTGCAGAATTCAGTCAGCTTGGTCAGAAGTGGTGCTTTACGACTCGTTTTTGGTGATGAACACTGAAGTATTCCACCCAATCAGTGTACATTATGTGTTCTTACTACCCTTAGAAGTACCTCTTCAAAGTAGTGTTCATCAGGGAAGAGCGGGAGGTAGTAATTAGCATGAGGTTTATGTCCCCATGTTTGACATGATACCATGAGACCACATCGGGTCTGGAGTTGAGCGCTCCCAGGACTACTTCCCCCTGACTGTATATCACTGCCACCACTTCTGGTGGGTGTGCCAGCCGATGGGACAGGACATATCCAAGGATGGTGATGGAGGGGTCTAGGACATTGGTTGTAAGGTCTGGCTCTGTGAGTATGGCTATGTTACACTGTTGGTTGACTCGTTTGTGGGACAGCTCTCCCACTTTTGATACAAGACCCCAGTTGTTAGTGAGGAGGGCTTTGCAGGGTCAGCTGGGCAGGGTGTACTTTTGACATTTCTGGTGATGTCTGGGTCGAAGGCAGGTGGTCCCGCCAATTTTATTCTTAATCAGCTTTTCTGGAGCAGCTGCTCCTGTGAGTCTGGAGTCACATGTAGGCCAGAACGGGTAAAATCAGCAGATTTCCTTTTCTGAAGGACACTATTGAAACAGATGGGTTTTTACAAGCTTGCCAGCTTCACGTTCATGAGTGATACTTGTGTTTGATTCCATAGTTTTATCAATGAAATTTAAATTGCCCCAGCTGCCGCAGTGTGATTTGAACTTGTGCCTCTGGAACATTAGTCAGGGTGTCTGGTTTATTCATCCAGTAACATTACCACAGTGCTGCCATTCTCTTTTGGGCACAATTTACACCCAGATGATGTATTGTGCTGAAGTAGAAACTCTACGCCCTTGTGTTTTGCAGAACGCTAAATACTTTGTCATTTAAGTAATGGCAATTCAAAGCAATTTGAAATCAAGAAGAAATGATCAAGGTCAAGTACAGCATTTGATCTTTTTTTAATCACAGTGTTACTTTACCACCTATGAGTAACCAGATGTTAAATTATTAAAAATGACTTCTATCAAACATAGGTAGAATCATTTGCAGATACAATAATCAGTTTCTTCGTCAATTAGTTAAAAAAAATTCATTCAAAACTTTAAAATCTACTATTGTCCTTGCATCCAAAATAATCAACTTATGTTTTTTTAGACTCTGCAAACAAAGACCATTAATGGCAAATCCCAATGGTGGTTAATTCTATCTGGAGATGTAAAAGATTGCAGAAACTCTCCTTGCACTGAGCATAATTTGTGCTCAAAATTCTGCATGCTATGGTGATTTTGGCTGAATTACAATGAAAGTTCATTGCAATCTAGTAGGAGCTCTATGTTAAGTAATCTGTGCATGATTATTTCCAGACAACTCGCAGAAAATGGTATTTTAGCAGAGCAACAGGACCTGTGCCTATTACATTTGCTACAAAATATTTTAATGCCTTTTGACATTGTTGTTCTTTGTTCCACGGAAGTGCTGTTGCACAAAGGTACTAAAGCGCATGAACAGAGGAACATCACCTCCCATGTCCAGGATTTCATCGACTGCACACATGTGGCCATCAAAGTGTCAGAGGGTCAGCCGAGTGCCTTCATCAACAGGAAGGGATTCCACTCCATGAACGTGCAGATAGTGTGTGACCACATGATGCAGATTCCCCAAGTCTGTGCAAGATACCCAGGCAGCTCCCATGACATTTACATCCTGAGACACTCCCAAGTGCCGAGGCTCTAAAGTGCTCCACCACAGTGGCTGCTGGGTGACAAGGGCTATCCATTGAAGAGGTGGCTTATGACGCCTCTCCATCACCCAAGGACAGAGACAGTGAAGCGTTATAATAGGAGTCATGCTTCCACATGGGCAGTGATAAAGAGGACAATATGTCTTCTCAAGGTGCACTCCCGATGCCTGGACCGTTCAAGGGGAGCATTACAATACCCCCAGAGCGGGTGTCACTGATAGTGGTTGCGTGCTGTGCTCTCCACAATCTGGCACTGGCAAGCGGAGACCCACTGGAGGAAAAGAATCTTGAAGCAGCTCCACAGGCCACCAGATGGTGAGTCCAGTAGTGAGTCCAAAGAGGAGCATGATGAGGAGAATGCTGAGGGCGCGGAGGCAGACCTCAGTAATCTGCAGGGAGGCAGGGACACCAGGGGTGCCTTGATCCAACGTTCTTCAGCTCTGCTACCAAAGATCAGCTTCAGCCTCATGCCAGGGCTGCCGCCTCTATCCTGGATGACTGAAAGGACCCTTTCATTTGAACACAAAGAACACTCAGTGCCTATGCAACAAAGTTCAGAGCCATTTACGGCCAGCATCACGTACTGGCATTCCCCGTGCCAATGAAATAAAAAGGTGAAGCATATTCAGGCCATGATGACAAAAACATAGTTCAAAAAGCTTAACAGAAATGTTTCTGGCATTGAACATCAGACCTGTATACATAAAGTAAACAAAAATGGACATAAAATCACACATGACCTGTCCATCTTGTGCTGATGGTGCCTTTAACTTACGTTTGCAAGTGCTATGTCTAGGTGCTCCCCCGCTCGCTGGCATTGGCATTGGAGCCAGCTGCTCACTCTGCTGTCTTATTGGCCTTGATGACCTTGGCGGGTGTCCTCTGGCCCGTGGAGCCTGTGCCGGCCCCGCCTGGGAAGGAGCGGCCAGTGCCACAGCTGGCATCTCCCCAGTCACAGCAGCCTCACCAGATCCTACAGTCACTGGCAGAAAGGCGAAGGAGCTGCTGCCATCATTCAGAGCGCCCTGAGAGGAGCCCACGGAGATGACAGGCAGCTCTGCGCCAACATGAGGTCACTCTGGACCTCCCTGGCCACCTCTGATGGACAGGCACCTAGCTAGGATATTGGGTGCCTCATCCATCTTCCGCGCAGACACTGACCACCTGAGATCAGTGCCTGTGTGAGGGTTTGCAGGTCCGAGCGCAATCCCAGGAATCCCTCATTCTGTCCCTGGAGCTGCTTCTCTATTACAATCACTACTCTCTCAATGGAAGAGGCAGTGCACTCAACCATGAGGGTCAATGGTTCATTCTCCACATGGTCTCCTCCACAACAAACACCATGACATGCAGACCCTCATGGATCTTCGCCAGATTCTCCCACACATCTCGCTGGACACCCAGCATCTGCTGCCTCATGGATGACTCCAGAGGCTCATCATCAGCCTTCGACTGAGCATCGTCCTGGTCTCCAGCAGTCCTCCAACAGCCAGAGCCCTGGGCACTCTCTGCCTCCGCCTGCACCTCAAGCGATTGTGAAGTGTCCTCACCACAGTGCACCGAGATACTAGCCACCGATCTAATGCCCAACGAGGTGCTAGTATCTGCCCTGGTTGCAACGCAGATGCAAATGACGCCCAGTGTCAGGGGTGCTGTTTGGAGTCTGGAGAGCGATCCGCTGCTGTCGAACCTAAAAGGGAGAACAAGGAAATGTCATTAGCTAAAGTCATCACACTGTCACTGTGCATGCCAGGCACCCTGGTGAGACAGTGGAGATCTGCATCATGGTGCCATTGTCTTTCAATGATCAATGGGGACTCTAGGTTCGAGGCTGCCATCACTGAAGAGACTACACTAGAATGGTTGCACAAGGCGAAAGCCTCACCTCTGTGCACGGCACTCTTACCTTCGTCTGGCAGCCCCGCATCTCTACATCTGATTGCACATGGGGCATCCTGGCTCGCGAGCTCCAGAGCATTTTGCTCGTATCTTTAGGATTAGGAGGTTAGCGGGGCCTCTGCCGGCCGGCAACCTTTCTATTTTCTTGTGGGTCATCTTCTCTAGAAACAACAGGAGAGCATTGATTAGCCCACTCTGTACCTGCAGCACCATTGCAACCTGGCCAACCCCAGCTGAGGAACACCTGGCAGGGCACATCCAAGTCGTGGGCCTCGAGCCGCAAGGCACTCAGTCCAAGCAGCCAGGACTCAACCCCTTGGCCAGCTCTGGCATGATTAACAGTTGGCACTCAGATTCTAGCGCACCTGATCTCTACGGGGGGGACAGCCAGCCCTTAACACATCTGCATACTGACCCGTGCCCTCATGGTACTCACCCTTCCTGAGCGCAGCGGGTCATCGAAGTGCTTCCGGCGCTGGACCAGGAGCGTCGCACCACATCATGGCTTCTCACCATTGTTGCTACCTCCTCCCGTGCCCTCTTGGTGAGGTACGTTGGCCTCCTCCACCTCCTATCCCTGGGAACAAGAGTGACCCTCCTGGCAGTCACCTCCTCCAGGATGAAGGCGAAGCACTCATCAGAAAAGCAGGGGGGGGTGGGGGGAAACAGAGTGCCCCCGACCTACCCCACCCCCGCCTGCCATGTCCAGGCGCACTCGGGTCCATAGTGAAGTTTCAGGGGGTGTGGCAGCCATCCAGGGGCTGCCTGGGCCGATTTTAAACCGGCCTCCGGGTCGTCATTAGACCCGGCAGCCAACAGGCCCCCACCCCCACCCCTGCGCGGCTCTTCCCGGCCAGTGCGGAACCACATTTTACACCGGGCGGGCCTTAATTGGCCTGACTGTATGAAATTGCAGTCGGAGCCCGATCACGGGTGGTGGTCCATTTCACAGCGGCTCCTGGGCCCACCCTCTGCACCCACCCGACAACTGGAAAGTCCTGCCCAAGATTACAGTTACGCAGTTATTTAGCCTCATAACAGTTCCCAAAATTTCTACTTGACTGACTCCCAGCTACACACCCCTGTCAGGCAACAGTCCAACATATATTCTTAACCTATAATTCATCCAGCAAGGTTACCACAAGCACCCACTATTTATATAAGGGAGGTATTTCACAGCTCCTTTCTCCCTCTCACTCGACAGTGAAACTCCAAAGGCTTTTAACACAACCTTGGTCACTGGAACAGCAAACTTCTCCAGAGTGGCTAGAGACTGTTTTCACAGTATACCTTTCAAAATCTGACACGACCACCCCATACAGCCTTCCATCCTTCTTTAAATACATTTCCTCCTTTTTGATCTGTAAATTCCGTTGTTTCAACCTGTCTTTGGCAGTTACTTTTTGTAGAATGTAAAAATCTTTCATGTTGTCATTATGGCCAGCAATTTTGGGTAAAATAAACGTAATAACTTTGACTTATTCGCCTTGCCAGTTGTAAACATCTTATCACATCCCTTTGAAAAGCCAGCAACCTTTTCACTTATCTAAAAATGCAAATTCCATTTTACTTAGCTCATCCATTGGTATTTCAAATACCTGTTCTTTTTATATTTAACCCCTTTAATTATTCAAACCTAACCATCTCCAGTTTACTTAAATTATTCACATACACACACACACACAAACATATGCACACATGCAAACATAAGCCTGCTTTAAAGTATCCCATAGTAATATTGGGAAAAATATGATAGTTCCTTTACGCTTGGAAATCACTGCCTATTGAGGGCGGTGGAAACAGAGACAATGAATGATTTCAAAAGGAAATTGGATGGGCACTTGCAGGGCTACAGAGATAGGGTGAGGGAATGGGACTAATTGGATTGCTCATTATAGACTTGATGGGTCAAATGGCCTCATTCTGCACCAGAATGACTCGATAACCCTAATTGAGGTCTATTCGCTCTTTTTTTTAAAACATGTTCTTTGAAACCTACCTCTTTGACAAAGCTTTTGGTCATTGTCCCTAATATCTCTTCATGTGACTTGGTACAAATTTGGCACCCCTCTGGGCCTTCTGGCATTTTATTATGTCAGCAACACAATACAAATACAAGCTGTTTTGTTGTTGAACTGAGCCATTACAGGCAATGACATATTATGCCGCAATCCTGAACTTGAAGATAGAAGCTGGGATAACTGTGCCCTAGTTATAATAATGCAGTGTCAACCTTGTCCTTCTATCTCTGGTAAGAGCTGCCCAAACTTTGCATGTTCTGGTGATTTTTCATAGATACTTGCTTGCATTATAATAACAGCTGACTGATGTAGTGATGCATGCAGGAGAATAAATAAGTAACATCGTCCCTAAGGCACGTTTTTACACATATTCATTCTCTCCTTCCTCTCAGTTTTTTGTGTAGAGTGCGCTTCAGCTCATTCAGCATTGCAATAACTTAAGATTGAAGGATGTTTGTGTGTGGATAATGAAGAAAACATTCTGTACACAATTGAATTTTGGTGGCTAGCAGTGAGTGATGCAGTAGCTAGCCAACATAATGGGCTATGTTTTATGGTGGCATGTCAGCACTCTGCTAGTATGCTAAGTATAACAAAAGCATTGATTCTTTGATGTAACTTGAACTGAAACCAGAAGCCACTTTTAATATCTAATTTACAGATTATTCTCCAGGTTAAAATAATTTTTAAAAAGGATCCTTTTGAGTTTCTATTTTATTTAACTAGTGGGTATCAGTATTTTGAACATAGGGCACAAAAAAAATCAATAATACTGGTTGTATGTAACTAATATATTGTTGAAATACATCAGACAGTGTGAAGCTGCTGTACTTACTTGATATCACAGAATCATTGAATTGTTCTGGTGCAGAAGGAGGCCACTCGGGCATCATATCTGCACCAGTTGTCTAAATGAGCGTCATGACTTAGTGCCATTCTCCTGCCTTTTCCCCGTACCCTTGTGCATTGTTTCTATTTAAATAATTATCTAATGCCCTCTTGAATGCCTCGATTTAACCTGCCTCCACTAACTTTCAGGCAGTGCATTCCAGACTTGAGCCACTCGCTGTGTGAAAAGGTTTTTTCCCACAACACGTTTGCTTCTTTTGCAAATCACTTTAAATCTGTGCCTTCTTGTTCTCGATCCTTTATGAGTGGGAACAGTTTCTCCCTATCTTCTCAGTCCAGCCCCCTTATGACTTTGAGCACCTCCATCAAATCTCCTCTTAGCCTTCTCCTTTACAAGTAGAACAGTCCCAACCTCTTTAATCTATCTTCATAGCTGAGATTTCTCATCCCTGGAACCATTCTTGTAAACCTCTGCTGCATTCTCTCCAATGTGTTCACATCCTTCCTGTAGTGTGGTGTCCAGAACTATACACAATACTCCAGCTGAGGTCTAATTAGTGTCTTATATAAACTCAGCTTAACCTCCTTGCTTTTGTACTCTATGCCCTATTAAGAAAGCCCAGGATACTGTATGCTTTATTAACTGCTCTCTCCACCTGCACTGCCACCTTCAATCACCTATACACATATACACCAAGGTCACTCTATGCCTGCACTCCCTTAAGAATTGTACCACTTATATATTGTCTCTCCATATTCTTCCTACCAAAATATATCACCTCACACTTCTCCACATTGAACTTCATCTGGCATCTATCTGCCCACTCCACCAACTTGCCTTTGTCCTTTTGAAGTTCTGCAGTTTCCTCCTCGGCATATACAATGCTTCCAAGTTTTGTATCATCCACAAACTTTGAAATTGTCCCCTGCACACCAAGATCTAGATCATTAATTTGTATCAGGAAAAGCAAGGGTCCCAATTCCAATCCGTGGGGAATTCCACTAAAAACCTTCCTCCAGCCCAGTAAATACCTGTTGCCCATTACTCTCTGTTTTGTATTACTCAGCCAATTTTGTACCATGTTGCTACTGTCCCTTTTATTCCATGAGCTATGATTTTTCTCATATGCCTGTTGTGTGGCACTGTATTAAATACCTTTTGAAAGTCCACGCACACCACATCAACAGCATTGCCCTCATCTACCCTTTCTGTTACGTCTTCAAAAAACTCCAACAAGTTAAATACGATTTCCCCTTTAGAAACCCATGCTGCCTCTTCCTAATCAATCCACATGTTTCCATGTGACTACTAATTCTATCGCAAATAATTGTTTCTAGAAGCTTCCACTCCACTGAAGTTAAGCTGACTGGTCTGTAATTGCTGGGCTTATCCTTACAACTTTTTTTGAACAAGGCCGTAATGTTTGCAATTCTCCAGATGTCTGGCACCTCCCTTGAGTCTAAGGAAGACTGAAAGATTATGGCCAGTGCCCCACTCTCACTTCCTTCAATATACTTGGATGCATGTCATCCGGTCCTGGTGTCTTGTCAACTTTAAGTACCGACAGTTTATCCAACACTTGCTCCTTACCAATTTTGAACCCTTCTAGTGACAAAGTTTCCTCCTCTGTCACCATGGCCTCGGTAGCATCTGCTTCCTTGGTTAAATCAGATGCAAAATATTTATTTACCACCTCAGCCATTCTCTCTGCCTCCATGCCTAAATCCCCTTTTTGGTCCCTATCCCCCCTTTTACCACCATTTTACTATTTATATGCCTATAGAAAACTTTGGGATTCCCCTTTATGCTGGTTGATAGTCTTTTCTCATAATCCCTCTCCGCTTCTCTAATATGCTTTTTCACCTCCCTTCTGAAACTTCTGTATTCTGCTTGGTTCTCAATTGTATTTTCTACCTGACACCTGTCATAAGCACACTTTTTCTTCTTTATCTTAATTTCTATCTCCTTTTTCACCCAGGGTGCTCTGGATTTTTTTGCCCTACCTTTCCCTTTTGAGGGATTATATCTTCGCGTGCCCGAACCATTTATTCTTTGAAGCCCATTGTTCAGCTACAGTTCTTCCCACCAACCTTTGGTTCCAGTCTAAAACAAAAACAGAATTACCTGGAGAAACTCAGCAGGTCTGGCAGCATCGGCGGAGAAGAAACTGGTTCCAGTCTATCTGGCCCAGCTCCGTTGTTGCCCCATTGAAGTTTGCTCTCCCCCAGTTAATTATTATTATTCTGGATTGCCTATTGTCCTCTCTACCATCATTCTAAACCTTACGATACAGTGATCACTAACTCCTAAATGTTCCCCACTGACATTTGATCTACTTGGCCCACCTTCTTCCCAAGAGCCAGGCCCAACAGTGCATCCTTTCTTGTTGGACTGGACACATGCTGCTGTAAAAAATTCTTCTCAATACAATCTAGGAACTTTTGCCCCTCTCTGCCCTTTAAACTGCTACTGTCCCAGTCTACGTTTGGGTAATTAAAGTTCCCCATAATAGCTACTCTATAATGCTTGCATCGGTCTGCAGTTTCCTTGCAGATTTGTTCCTCTACATCCTTCCCACTAGTTGGTGGTCTATAGACTACACCGAGCAATGCAGTTGCACCCTTTTTGTTCTTTAGCTCTAGCCAAATTGATTCTGTCCTTGAACCCTCTGGGACATCCTCTTTCTCCAGCGCTGCAATTCACTTGTTTACCAATAGTGTTAACCCTCCTCCTTTTCTTCCTTTCCTATCTTTTCTGAACAGCTTGTACCTAGGAATATTTGACACCCAGTCCTGCCCTACCTTGAGCCAGGTCTCTGTTATTGCCACATCATATTTCCAGATGGAAATCTGTGCCTATAACTCCTCAATTTTAATTGCTATACTCTGTGCATTCACATACATGCACAGTAGCCCGATTTAGACTTTATGACTTTCTCCCTAACTCCGACTCCACCTATTAACTTACTATACCATATACTAGTGCTATCTGTCTCTCCAAGTATTTTATGCACCCTGGTATTCTAATATTCTCTCCTGGTCCCCACACCCCTGCCAAGTTAGTTTAAAGCACTAGCAAAATGCCCCACAAGAAAGTTAGTCCAGGTTCTGTTCAGGTGCAACCCCTCCAGCTTGTACAGGTTCCATCTTCCCCAGAATCAGCCTCAATGTCCCAGGAATCTAAAGCCCTCCCTCCTGCACCATCTTTCCAGCCAAGCATTCATCTGCCTCATCCTCCTATTTCTGTACTCACTTGCACGTGGTGCTGGGAGTAATTTGAGGCCCTGCTTGCTAATTTTCAACCTAGCTCCCTAAATTCTGACCGCAGGACCACATCCCCCCTTCCTACCTAAATCATTGGTGCCAACATGGACCACGACCTCTGGCTGTTCACCCTGTCTCAGAAGAATGTCCTGCTCTCATTCATTTTTCCCCTCGATCCAGCAGGGAGGTGGCACCAAAGAAGCAACATATCATCTTGGAGTCATGTCTACAGCCACAGAAATGCCTGTCTGATCCCTAACCAATGAATCTCCTATCAATATTGCTCTTCCTTTCTTCTTCCTCCCCTCCTTTACACTTGTGGTCCCACAAACTTGGCTCTGACTGCACTCCTCTGAGGAACCAGAGCCCTCACCAGCTTTCAAAACGGAAAACCAATTTGTAAGCGGGAACCTAGGGGAGCCCTGCACTACCTGCCTAGTTCTCTTGGACTGCCTGGAGGTCACCCACTCTCTTTCTGCCTTCAGGCTCCTGCCATCTGAACGTGCTATCGTAGCTCTCAGCCTCATGGATGCGCCACAGTGACTCCAGCCACTGCTTGAGCTCTGAAACGTGGAGCATGTGGCTGTCTAAGACACCGGTAGTGTCCATGACTTCCCACATATTACAGGCCATGCATTCCATTCGACCAAGCTGCCCTGCCATGTCTTAACTTTATTTTACTTAGGTTCACTTACATTACTTTATTATACTGGCCCTGACTTTCTTTTATTCCTGGTGTTTCTCACTTAAATCCAAGTATAGCTACTTCAAAAATAATGCGCTTTTCTAAATTACAGCAATTTTAAAGACAGTCCCTAACAGCAGCTTCTTAACAACCAATGAACTGTGGTGTCACTATCTGTTTTTCTCATTGTCCTTTCGAATTCAGCGTGGGCTGGTTCTGAGCAGCTTACTGGTGTACCTCTCCGACTCCCAGGTAAGCGTAGGCCTCAAGTCTTGCTCCTGATTTATATTCTGCTGCACTGGGCTACTCCCTCGTATATCTGCCACCTCTCTGAGTCCCATGGTAAGTGTAGGCCTCAAGTCTCAGTCTAAGTTTATTTGCACTCACTCCGAGTTGCTCCCTCGCAATTCCACCGACTCTCCAGCTCCCAAAGTAAGAGTAGGCCTCACGTCTCATTCCTGATTCAACTGTTCCCTTTCTGGGCTACTCCCTCACAAGTCCATCACCCCTCCTATGCACTAACCTTGCCAGAAAAAGTTAGGGCTTGCCCACTTCAGCATAACTAAATTATTAACAACGTGATGAGCCTTAATTACTGTCAATTGACCTCTCGGGCACTGAAAATTAAATGTGGAGTCTCATTCCTTCAGTTCTAAACTATTGTGGAGGTTTGGAAAAAGAAGAAAAAATGTACTTTTTAAATACATTTTCCTCCCTATTTCATCTCTTTTAATCCAATCTTTATTTCCTCATCTTTATTTTGCTTTGTTGGCCCTAATTTGTCATTGAATTAAATATTCTAACTGAAACGTCCTGGTTCATTCTCTGCATTGCTCATTAGAGATTCTTTGATTAGCGAAGGAGATGCACAGTTGCTTTCCCTGTGCACCCAGGTCCCTGATACTCTGTAGAGGCCACTGAACTTTTGGTTGACCAGAATTTCCAGTGCAGAAGCCCATAGAAAGTCTGCAGGCCAGTGCGATGAACGAATAGCGTCATTTGTTTGCCACTGATAGTAAAATTCAGCTGAATAATTGCAGGCACAAAACTGAGAGCCACTGGTTTCTCGTATTTCACATGTTGTACCCTTGTTTGACATTTTTCTACTTTTAAGCTTCTGAACTACAACGAACCTCCATGGCTTCTGTTAACTGTGCAGCTGAAGTTCAACCCACCTGATTTCAATAGCATGCAGTTGAGTCATTTATGAAATCACCATCGCAAATTTGTCCTTTTTCAACAGCTTGACAAGCATGTATGCGCGTGTGAGTGTGCAGCATTCACATTAATAGAGTAATTTCATAGGCAGCAAATGTTAATTACTTTCCATTTGACAAAAATTAGCGGTTGATTTTGCTGATAACATTTTGCCACTAATCCCAGCAATTTCATTTGAGAGAAGGAAATTGTGTTGCCAAATTAACACTGATTAAACAGCCATCTCTGAAATGAGTGATTTATCTTTCCTGACCAGACCATGCTTTTCGCAGTGCGCATTACAACCTCCTGTTAGCAGATTGATAACCATATTATACAAGGCTGACAGTGTTGGTTGTCTGGCAGTACTTACACATCCAGCTATTTGTGTGAGCGCTGGAAAGTGGCAGCTTGTTTCAGTCAGTCTGTATTGCTGTAATCTTTCAGGGCTTTTGGAATGACTTTGCAGTTCACTCTAATTCATATTAAATTCCTTTTTACTTGAGGTGAAATTGCTCAAAATAGCAGCATGTCATGGTTATTAAATGTTGAAAGCTGCATTTCTCCATGCAGATATGCAAAATTGGGAGCAATGACTTTGCTGTTGATGGACTATTAAACTAATGTGCTGTGTACCTAAATTTGTCATCTTATATCCTACCTTTGCACAGCTTCAATGCCATATATTTGAAGCATTACAGTTGGGCACTTGTTTAAGAATGAAAAAAAAACACTTTTGCAAACAAGTGTGCAGTTCTGTTAAATGTCACCACAAATCATGGTGCACAAACCAGGTTTAAATCACATCTCCAAAGGTCTCAAAAGTCATTTGTAATGGGTTTAGATTCATACTTTCTACTTATTTGCATGTTGTAACATAGATATGAATTCCAGAAAAGAGGAATGGCCCTTGACGTAATTTTTCAATACCAGTGAACCATTATTTTTTTATGATGTGGCTGTTAACCTTAAACTGACTGTCTGTTGAACACTGTCAAAAAGAGTCTATATCCTTGCCTCCTATATGCTACAGTGTGACTGTTCAATTGTGAAATTAGACATGGTGAAAGGTTAAAGCAGTTAAGGTTACAGCTTAGTGGTTTTTCTACACATATGTGGAGGAACCTGGGTTTGTTCCTCAGTTTTCCCACACAGTGACTCTGCATTTCAGCGAGCTCATTGAATCTTGCTGTAGGAGAGACAAGGGATTGCACAAGGCACACCAGGATAACACAAGGTCAACTCAGTTGCATGGTGTCCGTATTTTCAGTGTTATGAGTGCCATTTTGGTTCCAGTCTGACTCTGTCTGTGCCCGATGCCTGTCTAGTGAAGACATTAGCATAGGCGCACGGAACATGTGCCGAAAGTATGCAGAGTAGGCGGGTAGTGATGTTAGTCAGTGTGTAATGCTGATTTGATGCCAGCGCTGCCATTTTCAAATGGAATGCTTGAGACCTCTGTTAACCTGATGTAGCTGAACTTGTGTTCAGCAGCAGGAAGGCCATCGCCAACCCACCCTCATCACTGCTAGTTAAAGGATTAATTATTACTTTCAGGTTAGTTGATAATTGATTTCTTAGTGAGACACATCTGAGTACTAGTTTTGACCTCCTTACTTAAGACAGGATGTATTGCATTGGAAGCAGTTTAGAGAAGGTTTTATCAACTGATTCCTCAGATAAAGGAGTCATCTTATGAGGAATGGTTGAACAGGTTGGGTCTATATCCATTGGAATTTAGAAGAATGGGAGATGACCTTATTGAAACATCTAAGATCCTGAGGGGACATGATAGGCTAGATGCTGAGGAGATGTTTCCACTCCTGGAGGAGTGTAGAACCAGGGGACACAGTTTAAAAATTAGAGGTCTCCCTTTCAAGATTGAGATAAGGAAGATTTTTTTTCCTGTCAAAGGGTTATTAATTTGTGGAATTCTCTTCCCCAGAGAGCAGTGGAGGCTGGGTCATTGAATATATTCAAGGCTGAGTTAGATTTGATTGACAAGGGAGTCAAGGCTTATTTGTGGTGGTGGTGGTGGTGGTGGTGGTGGTGGTGGGGGTGGGGGTGGTGGTGGGGGAGGGCGGTCGGGTGGGGGGGGTGTGGGTGTGTGTGTGTGTGTGCAGAAAGGAAAGTGGAGTTGAGGTCACAATCAGATGAACCATGATCTTACCATGGAATGGTAGAATCATTGTCAATATGATTCTTGGAGAAGGCGCGAGGGGCCAAATGGCCCTCTCCTGCTTCTACTTGATGTGTTCTTGTGTGCGGCTGTTGCTGTTAGAAAGGTTTGGTGGTTTCTTCTATTTTAAGTTGTTAACAACTACAGGAAGTAATGTGTCACATGGTGTAGGCCTTGCCTCTGACTTCAAAGGTTCTGCTCAGGCCACTTGTTCCCAGATAAGAGTGAGATAGTTTCTATTCCTCCAAGCCTGCAGCATGACTGGAAGAATGAGTGGAGGTGCTGCAGAGGAGAGCAAGTTGCTTAAAGTGGGAGAAAAGAAAAGAAAGAGGCTTTCATTTGTATAGAACTTTTCATGATCATTGGACATCTCAGATCACCTGACAGCCAGTGAAGCACTTTTTGAAATGTAGTCACTGTTATAATGTAGGGAAGGTGGCAGCCAATATACATTCAGCAAATTCCCATAAACAGCAATATGATAATGACCAAATAATCTGTTTTTTGTGGTTGATTGAGGGATAAGTATTGCCAGGACATCAGGGATAATCCCCCTGCAGTTCTTGAAAATAGTTCCATCCGGGCAGGCAGATGGGGCCTTGGTTTAATGTCTCATCGGAAAAATGGCACTACCTGGAGTGAACCCAGAATCCTGTGAGCCAGTGTCGAAAGTGCTAATAATTGAGCCACAGCTGTTAGCTGACATCATGAAGACACATCTCCTCATACAAGGTATATGATGAGTGGATGAGAAGGAGTAAAGAGAGGGGAGAAGCATGAAGAGGAGGCAACCGACAGTCCCTTTTCTGTTCTGGCCGTTCGTGATCAGTTCATCCGACTGCGTTACCAATGAATGCAATCTACTTCCCCATTCACAACAGTTGCAAACATTTCCTTTCCACTGTTGCTAATTATCACAGCACTCTCTTGGCCACAGTGCTGAAATAAAAGCCACCACGAAGCAAACATTCCAAACCATCCAATAATCCATTTAAAAGTCAGCTCATTACCCTGGTACATTCTCTTGGTGCTTGCCTTCCGCATAGTTTAACCTGCTGCTTCTACACACACTGCTATCTCAGGGGCTGCATCGTGACTGTTGGCAGGCTGCCGATCTCTAGCGGGGGAGACTGGAGGTGGCTTTGCAGGATGACCTCAGGCAGCTCTGGCCCTAGAAAATCTGACTTTGAACCTGCTTTCCCGAACTCAAGCGATCTAAAACAGACAGCATCGGTAATCCACAGCAGGTCAACTAGAATCTGAAATGCAGAGGTTACATCAGCATTTCAGATTTGACCCTTTCTCATAACTGAGGTACAGGTTAACAGCCTCTGTGTATTGCCAACAGTATTCAGAGCCTGCAGAGTTCATATATTTTAGATGAAAAAAAGGTCAGAGAAGATAGCTAGTGCCTGCTGTAATTTTTGTCACTTTTGTTTCTTTCTGCTTCTGAAATTCAATGAATTTAATTGATTTGATCCATTTTAGTGGCAAAGTGCCCAAACTGTGAATTGATGCCATAACCTACAACAAATGCTTTGAGTCAAAACTCTCACATGTTTAGCTGGGCATGTTTGTGCAGAATTTTTATTATTAGCACATGAATATTTTCCCGGATTCTACTCCTTGATGTATAGGGATTTCAGTGTTCCTGTTATTGTTACAATCACACGAAGAGGGGTGAAATTACTTCCCTATTCTCCCACTCCAGGTTCAACCGTAACAGGTTTTGTTTTGAATTTAGAGAGGATATGCTTTGCCAATTCTGCTACTGTTTACACTTTTAGGTTGTAAAGAAGTAGTCAGACAGATTTATTTAGGTTAAAGAAAGAGCATGATAAGTTCATGTTCCTGAACTAAAGAAACACGGTAAATTGCAACCACCATTCATACGTCACACACATTCACCTGGGCCCACACATACACCAGTACAGATGACAGAGTAAGGATAGGTTTATTGGATTTTTTTACAGTGCGTGAAAAATAAAACAAAGGAGTATACGGTTAGCTGTTCCTTGGCTGGCCCTGATGCAGTAATTCCACATTGTGGCCGTTTTGTTCAGTTGTCTTCCTGGGTGTAGTTGTATGGAGCAGATTTCCATGTTTTGTCCCAAAAGGTCTCAGTTCGGAGGAGATTTCTCTTCTCAGGATGATTACTTTTGCAAAGCGGTCACAACACTTCTGAGAGAGAGCCAGGCAGAGAGGGCACACAGCTTCAACAGCTTGTGTACAGTACAGCATTGGCTTTTGTTCTTAAAAATATGTTGATGGCTGTATATTCCAGAGGAATTCTGTTAGTTCATGTCTGCGGCAGTTATTGTTTCGGAACTGGTAATTGTATTTTGATGTTTCGTCTCAGAAACATTGGAAAAGTCTCTGGATAGTGTGAAGCCAACTGGAGATGGGGCCTTTCATGCTCCCCACGGGGTTGAGTATCTTTTTTTCATCTGACTTGGTGGAATGTGAAACTGGGCAGTTTTGCCATTGTCTCTTAGAGGGTTCCAGTTTTTTAAAAACCCAGCAAGAAAGAGAAAAAAGAGAAACTGTATATTTAGCGCACATCCTCATAACGCTATTAAGTGATCTCATCTTCCTTTCCTAACAGCAGTATGGGTGTTCCTACAACACGTGGTTCAAGAAGGCAGCACTATCTTCTCAAGGGCAATTAGGGGTGGGCAATAAATGTTAGCCTAGTCAGCGATGGCCATATCCCATGAATAAATAATTTTTTAAAAAATTGTCAATGACTGAGTGTTTTGCATTGACAGTTGTCAGAACTAAACAAAGCCACAATCATTGAATTAATGCTGACATCACTCTAAATGTGTTTCTTTTAGGGGAGCTGCTCAAAAAATGTTAACATTGCTTGTAAATTTGCATTTCCTTTAAACTTGTGTTTGGAACTGGAATCTAAACCTTTCCAATATATTGTTGCCTGCAGTACGGAAATGGAGTCATGCATAGGGAATTTCTGTCACACTCTCATTGTAAGAAAATCTATGTATTTCAAAATATTGTCAGAGCTTGGATGCTGCTTTAGTGTCAGCTGCTGCTAGCTGGTTCCTCAGACTGCACAGAGGCACATTACAGTTGCCCATTCAACAACCTACTTTGGGGATCCTAAGAAGCATTTTTTGGCGCCTATCTGGCTAGAAATTTTATTGGTCAGCTTGATACCTAGGTTGACAGGCTGTGGGATGTATTGGAATCCAGCTGTAAGTACATGACAGCAGTATTTGAACACCAAACTTTGATTCCCTTTGTTCCAAAAGTTTACAAAAGCCTCAATTCAGCTCCGTAAAAGAGCAGGGCATTTAGTTTTGGTAGCCCATTTGAGGGACATCTCTATAGCAGAAGGTATCAGTTGTGTTTTACTTTTAGAAATCTTCACTGATTCGTTATTCTGAACCTTATAATGATAGGGCAGGGCAGAAATTTAACAGTAACAAGTTATACTTGAAAATTAAGTGACTATGTTCAGGAATCGGCTCTTTGGTTAGTGTTAGCTCGAGAGGAGTGCCATTGTTTTAAATATTTCACAGAGATTAGGAAAGCCTGCAATTGCTACTAGTTGCATGTAACGCTTTTTTAAACTATTCATTTATTTGTTCATTTCATGCAATAAACTTTTCATTTCACCTACTCTCTACTTTGACCAACTCTTGATAATGAGGTTTCAGCGGCCTGACACACACTCTACAGCAGGGGTTCCTTAACTGTGGATGGGGATCGTGGGACGAGATTTTGGGGTTACAAATTCCGAGGCAGCAATTGCGGCTGTGTAGCTCGGACTGAGTTCTGATAGCTGCGAGTCTCCTTTAAATGTTTTTTTTCTGCTAGTGGCATAATCATCAGTTCTCTCAGGCCCAATTGCTGTACAAAAAAATGGTGATCATGGTGGGTCTTCGCCTTTTTTAGGGTAAACCTGGAACCTCCCCCACCCCCCCAGTCAAACTCACCACCCCGTACCCCACTCAACAACTCTCTTCCCCCGCCACTTAGCTACTCCCCGTACCCAACTCAATAACTTCTTCCCTCCCCCCTATTTTCACTCTGGGGCCATTTGAAGTCTAAGGCATTAACATACAGGGTCATATCAGGGAAAAGTTTGGGAAGCGCTTCTCTCTTAAACACTCTCTTAAAGACACACCTCAAAACCTCACCTCTTCCATCAAGCTTTTGCTTACTCCTTTGGCTTGGCATCTGTAGTGAAGCAACTTGGTTTTCTTTTCTAATTTGAACATGGTATGTAACTACAAGTTGCTGTTGTTAACGTTCAATAAATATGACTAGTAGTTTATATTCTCAGCCATTTAATGCACTATTTATTCTACTGAAGTCCAAGAAATTGCATGAGGGCCTGTGGTGTATCCAATGCAACAGATATGTAATGGTAAAATACAGTGTAGGTTTTTTTTAATGGAAGTGAGCTGTGATGCTGAATCCAAGGGCGTAAGTTTACGACAGTGGGGATTTACATTCCCGCTGAAGTCAATGGTGTTTAGAATGGCTCGCTGCATTTTACAGCCTCATCCCCACTGCAACGGGGCCATAAAATTCCGGCCCAAGTTTCCTGTTCTGACGTAAGGTTAACTGAATTCCTCTGAAAACCCAAAGGGTCTATAATGGTGTTTCATCTCTTGGCTTCTCTTTGTTTGCATGTGGGAGATTCCATGATGCTTTGAGTTTAGTTTTCTTTCAGTTTTATTAGATACTCAAAAATTGTCAAACTGCAAAAAAAGAGAATATGACCACTGACAGTGAAGGCTTTTCTTGTGTTTTTTTTTAAATTGTTTCTAGCTTGGAGTTAATATGGACTTGGTTGGCACCCTTCATGCTATGGCAAACAAGGAATTAGTACCCATGTGATCACCTTTGCCTGCCAATTTCACTATTAGAAAATGTGTTGGCATCGGAGGTAATGTCATAATATCCTGAAGCTTGTACCATGGACATTGCAGAATTTTACTGCCTTGTTTTATATATGAAGAAACCTCTTCCATTGTGGAATTAATTCACAAAGCCAATCAGTAAACTGGATTCTGCCGCCTGTTAATGGCCCACTGTATTTGAACTGGAGGTGCTGATAACTTATTAATTACTGGATCCCCTTTCTATAGTTCTAAACAACTCCCTTGTAATTTATCTTTTTTTTTGGAAAAATATACTTTATTCATAAAATATCTGGAAGAACATTCCAAACCATTTCAAAATCACCATCACAAAAGTACAATCAGGTTCAACTTTTACAACATGTATCACAAGGTACATCAGTACAATCAATGAATATTACAATCATTTGCAGACATTCATTTTGAGCTGTACCGATTAGATGACATTCTTGGCAATTTCTCAAGCAGGTTTTAAAGCTCAGCATGATTGGTTATAGAGAGCTGAGCTGTTCTACCTCCTTTTTATTTTTATTGGCCTGTTTTACTTTCTGTATTTATAAAGGAGGTACACAACATAAATAACCTGAAAGATGAGTGTAATGTATAGTTTAAAAATGTTAGGCAGCTTTCCTCCTTAGTGTTGTAACATTGCAAACACATCTGCATAAATTACCAAATAAGTACAAATTAAATAGATTAAATACAACGCTCTTCCCTTTGCCCTTCTGTACTGTTTTTCCTGATGGAGCATTTACCTTTTCCAGCGTGTGTTTATTTCATGCTGTTTTCTGCCCATTTCCATCTGAAGGCATCAAGCAGGTGATCTGTTGCCAGGCATCTGCCAATGCTCCTGCACAATTGGCCATGAGCTGGTGCATGTGGTAATCTTGTGAATGCCCTCCTGATATTTCTTTTTTTTTCCCCTAACCTCCACATGGGAGGTGCATGTTGGGAATACATTATTGGTGATTATCTGCAATTTGCCATTCTTGCATCTGTTCTGATGAGCGCAAGATGAAAAGCTTCAACAACACGTCTCTCTTTCCAGCAATATTCGAATCAAGTCCTACCAAGCAACTGTTTATTAGAGATACTTACAGAATGCAAGACATTTTTTATGAGATGCCCTATCTCCTTTACTGTGTTTGTGAACTCTGCAAACCTTTTCATCAATGCTGTAACAGCTGGCAGAGACATCCTGTAATGAATGAGGATTTTTGACAGGAAAATATTATACCAGTGCAATGGTGAATGTGATTGGATTCAGAGAATGCGTTGATCAGCTAATAAAAGAAGAATGAAATGATGTATGTGGGAGGTTGACATTAAATGGAATGAAACTTCTCTTATGATTGTTGTGAGTCAGTGTTTCCAGTAATTGCATGATGCGAGTCAATGGGGTGAAAAGGGAAAAAAAGCTATTTGTCCAGCTAACACATTCTATCATTAAGAGTCTCTCATTCCAATTTTCATTCCTTTGCTTGTATAACTGAAAATATTTCAGCAAGCAGCTGTAGTTAAGCACACAAGTACAACATAATAGAGTAGTATTTGCACTGACCTTTGTCAGTGGGGGACATATCTGAGACGGAAATTGGGGGGTGAGGGGGCGGGGGGTTGCTGATTATCTTTGGGTAACAGACAGTAGGGTTGATTTTAGCTCCACCTGGTGGAAACCGGGCAGGTACTGTTCAAATGATGAGTAGGTGAGTGGACACCCACCACCGACCAGTGAGGTAATTTAAATATGCAGATCAAATTCCGATGATGACATTGGTGCCTGACTGCCATTTTAAAATGAGAACTGCACAAGGAAGCCATTATGGCTGTTAGACCTAGTAATGGGTCGTGATGTCTATCCTATATGGTGGTAATTTATTGATCACTGGAGCTACTTTCTATAAGTCTAAAGAAGCAACTTCCTTATAATTTATCTTGCAGAATGGTGATATCCTTGCAAATTTCTCAAACAGATTTTTCTCTATTTTTGACTATGGAGAGCTCAGGTCCCCCGCCTTTAATTTTTCTTGGTCTGTTTTATTTTCTGTGTTTGTAAAGAGCATATGCAACATTAAATTAACTTGACTAACTTAATGGGGTCAGAAGAGGACATTTTTTTTCTTACTTTATTTGGATGGCCAGGAAAACTAACGAAAGGAAAAAAATTAGGCCTCTCTTACCCTGAACCATGATACCCTCCAGAACCCCTTTCAACTATGCCCGAGAGTGCCAGACACCATTCCTTCAGATCTTTGGCAGCAGCCTTCTGCTGCCTGATATCCAATCCCACCCACCAGGTTAGTTCTGGAGGCTGGGCAGTCCCTTATCATTGAAAATTGTAAACATTGGAAACTGAAATGAAAGCAAAGGAATTATACAATACCAATTATCTTTTGAAAAACACAGAAAGGTTCACTTACTGAACCATTGCCAGAACAGAGGAAAGTGCTCAAGACTAATGTCTTTAATGTCTGTTCACAAGAAAAGTGCACAGTTGCTGCAAAAACATTAACTGAAAGCTCAAATCCAAGTGACCTGCATTCTATTTTTAGTGTGGGGTTTGTTCAGTATCTTTTGGACTTGATGATCTGTCTGGACTTGACTCAAGTACTGGCGATTGTGTAGTCGGCCATAAACAAAGCTAAGTGAAGAATGTTGTACTTGAAAGATGCCAATAACCATGGCGAGGGAATAAGAGATCTAGTTATCAGGTACTTTTCATACCTAGATAAACATGTCACCTCTCATCTTAAATATGGATGATGCTGGCTATGCAGCCAAGTAATCTCATGATTTCTTGTTTATTTCCTTTACCCTGAAACTCCTGGTAACTACACAATACGCAGGGAGACATGTTTGTATAAAATTCCATTGCTTTCATTGTTTTTATGGAACAGCTCAGCCTAAGAACTTATTGAGAGAAAATTGGGCTGCTTTTATACTACATAATTTGGCAACTCTGTGTTGGCAAGGGGAGGTCTTGTGGCACAGTCATAATGCTCCATCTCTGGACCATAATCTCTGGGTTTGAGTCCCACTGTAGGACTTGATGGCCATGGAAGGTTTGTTCATAACGTAGCCAAACAAGTAGATTATCACCCTATAAATCCATCCATTATGCCTGATTGCAGGCAGGAAGAGTTTCCTGGTCAGCTGCACTGCACAAGGCAATAGCAAACCTGCAGGTACTTTGCCAAACATAATCATGGACCAATCCAATGGAAGTCCGTGGTACCTTGAGGAGGAGGTACTTGCACCCCCTTTGGTATGGTCATTTGTTGTCAGTACCTAAGGACCTGTATGAATATTCTTCCTTTACTATTCATTCTCAACGTCCACAATGATATTCCTGTGACAACTCATGTAAATTGCGGCATGTTCAACAAGCTAATGTTGAAACATTGCTCAAAAGATTTGACAGATTGCCATCAAAAACAAAAAAAACTGAGCAACTGTTACTTCATAATCTCTGCATTCTCAGATTGGCATATCAGACTTCAGAACGATGTAATAATATCTTCAGTTTGGGTCGGTCCATTTGATTGTTCTCACAGTTTTCATTTGCTCCAGTTCTAATTACTTCTCTCACAACTTGTGCGCTAGTTATGACGGAGGGGACATTGCAGGAAACAGTACTACTGATAAGCTGACCAATTTGTCATCATACCATTGTAATTTAAATTGATCTTCAGCCAGAAGTGATTCATTAAGTTATTTTCAGTGTTAATGTCTATATATATTTCGATGTATAGGAAACAGGGACATGGAAGTAATTCTAAGCATAGAACAGTTTGATTTATCAGTTGGGATTTATCAATGGTCATTAGTATTCATGATATGCATATTTCTTGCCCTTTTCACAATGGGACTTAAGTGTACTTTGTTTACACTGGTTGCTTTTTAAAATTCTTTTCATATTTTTTTGTGTTGCATGTGATATTATTTAGTACCAGCTGCAGAGCTGTGATAGGCTGTCAAATAAACATATTGGTATCCTTTTAATACGGCACACAAAACTGCACCACTTTTGTTGACACATGGACATTATGGCCTGAATTTTATCTTTGGCGGGTATGCATGATCGGCGGGTCCGAGAGCAGCCGGGATTGGCCCTTGATTTCATGCTGGCTGGCCAATAATTAACGGCCAGCTAGCGCTGAAAAGCTCAGGGCTGCCGGGGTGAGGGTGGGAAGAGGGTGGGCAATGACATCACCGCGGGCACGAGTGAGCGCTGAGAGAAAGCCCCCTAAAGGCAGACTCAGGGAACCGCAGACCTTCAAATGATGAAATAAAGGCTTAAAAGCTGCAAAAAAAAATGTCCATGCATCACAATCAAGCCTGAAAATATACCTCATAAAAATGCTGTCCACATATTTATTTTTATTTCACTTCATAACGGAGATTTCGTCCTGCCCTTGAACGAGGATTGATGAAAAATGTAAAGGCCGCCTGGCTGATTTGCCCGTCTGCCAACCGTAAGCTTGGAGGGGCCACAAAAAAATAGGAGGCAATTGCGCCGTTAATGGGCTTAATTTCCCACTTAATTGCCGATGGGGGCATTTCCGATTTTTGCACATGCCTCCCGTGCGGAATATCACGCGAGTGCCCAGTGACGTCAGGACGCTCGCCCGACACCATCTCGCACAGTTTTACGCCCAATCGCGTCAGCTGCGCGCCCCACCCGTGGGACGTAAAATTCTGCCCTATGAAAATATTAACACCACCTGAGAAGGGGAGTAATAGCTAGATTATTATTCTGTAACCTTTAGGTCAGTATCATTTCCTATGGACAATAGATGAGGGGAAATTTGCCTACGATTATCTGTCCCTATCCCCTAGCTGCATTACCTGTTGACGTTTCATATTTGAAAAATATTGGTGGTGGCCCCAGAGCTCTATCCAAGCACATTGCCTTGGAGAAGGGGAACTGGATTAAAGAATATCGATGAATTTTAAGGAACTTGACAGTCTTACTCGCAACAAATCCTTGAGTAGAATTTTCTCCCTGTCGGTCGGGAGTGGGCATGGGCGGGCCGCAGAGCCGATTGCCGCCCGCGATTGGCTCCGCGCTGCCATTTTACGTGGGCAGGCCGATTAAGACCCGCCCAGCTTGACGAAAGCTGGTAGCGTTCAGCACTACCTGTGTGGGTGGGGGAGGGGTGGGGGGGGGGTTGGTGGAAGAGGGAGAGTCGGGGCCTGCGCTCTTTCACACACGTACGCGAAAGAGCGCAAAAATCTCCGAGGCACGGAGCTGCCTCACGGAGAATAAGTACAGATTGAGATTTTTCAATAAACAAACATAAAAATGATTTACACATGTCCCCTCATGTGACACTGTCACATGAGCTGGGACATGTTTAGGAAATGTGAAATAAGTATTCATTTTTTAATAAAACCTTCAGGAAACCTCATTCCCGCCCGTGGATGAGATTTCCTGAGAAGCGCAAAGACTGCTTAGGCTCTTTGCCTGTCCGTCCAACCTTAAGGCTGGATGGACAGTGTTGGTAATTACGTTAATTGGCTTCTTAATGGCCTTAACAGGCCTTAGACAGTTCGGCAGTCGTGCTGCCACCTCTGGTGCGCGCCCGCCAAACAAAAGATCTGAAGGACGAGTGCCTGACATCACCACGCGTCATTTTACATGTCGGCTTGCCGGGCCCTCTCTGTGTCCCACCCCCACCCCCACACCAACATGAAAACTCTCCCCCTCCAGCTTTATTATTTTGTTTATTTGCATTCCACTTGGACGGAAAGGTTTTTAGTTATCGGGTACATACTACCTCTATTATATGTTTCAAAATCTTCACATTGACTACTCTGCAGCACAGTGACTGCTCTGTGCACCAACATAAATGAGATGACCAAATGATTAATCTTCTTTGGTGTGACTGAGAAGGATGCTGGCTCAGACAGTGGGAGAACTTTCTGTTCTTCTTTTAAGTAATGCCGTGCAGGCTTTAATGTCCATCAGAATCACCTGAACTGACCCTTCCCCACCCTCAGAAGGCCAAGAAGCAGTTGGTCCTTTACCTTTGGAGCTGAGTCCAGGGGCAGAATGTTACATCCCTGTTTTGGCAAGGATGGGGCTGTAAAATGCGGTGAGACATTCTAAACCTCATTGGCTTTAGCAGGAACGTAAAATCCCGCTGTCGTAAAATTTCGCCCCAGGTTCCGGAATATAAAGCCAGGATGAGAGCCAAAGTTCATAAGAGACATCCAATCCAGCAACAAGAATTAGCATGTTATAATGGTGGTAAAATAGGCAGATGAATCCATGGTTTAATTCAAAGAATGGCATGTTCAATAGTGCATTGCTTCCTCGTTATTGCACAGGGTTGTTCGCCTAGGTTGTATGTTCAAATGCTCACAAAATATGTTTTCACTCTTTTGCATTTGCATTGTATTATGTATCCTTCAACCTCATTTATAATATCGAGGACGTTTATTCCTCAAATGGAAGAACGTAATGTAGCTGGGAAATGAAAACATCTGACGGTCCTTCTTGACAATGAATAGAAGATACTGCATTAATGCTTAGTGACAGCAAATAAATCAGACATTGAAATATGTTAAAAGTCAATATTGGGCCCAAATAGTGAAGTAATCTGGCCACTTATAAAGCATTGGCATGTGCACACTTTGAGTACAGTTCAGGTTTCCTCAATACAAGAAGGTGATACAAAAAAAAACAGTAACCATAATGATTTCGGAAATGGTGGGATTGGATTATGAGGAGTGATTATGTAAATAGGCTTGAGGTAATTTCATTACTGTTTTTAGGATTGTAAACAAATTAGATTATGTGGATCATAACTAGGTATTTCACCTTGTCCAAAATAATATAACCAGAGGACTCAGCCTGTTCTTGAAAGAGAATAAATTCAAAACTAACCTGCAAAAACAATGTATTGCAGTGAAGTTCAAGCTATGGAAGAGGCTCATTAGCAAGATGTGAAAGCAGTTTGTATTGATTTCATTCCACTATAAATTGGATATGTTTCTTTAAGGAAACAGAATTTTGTTATAGAGAATGTGAGCAATATGAGATGTGACATGGTAAGTGTGGTACGCTTGGAAAGAACAGGTGACTTTAAACCAATGGTTTTCAAACCTCTCCACCATTGGGGGGTTTTCTCACATCACATCTGGATCTGTTGTAGACAATTGGTAGAGATTGATTGATATGATGGATCAACAGTGTCATTAGAGTATGAAGTCACCACAAGGATGACAGAAGGTGAACTTAATGGAACTTACTGCTCTTTATGTCAAAAATTCAATCCCATGTTCCTAGAATGAAACTTTTGAAATTATTTTATCTTTTTCCTGCATTGTGCATCACCTTGCTCCAGAAAGGCTATGAATCCCCACACCTCTTGCCTCAGCCAATATTGCGGTGAAACAGACCATCAGGAGATACACATGAGCAACCTGGGATTCTTCATTTCTGCCTTGTAGGAAATGCCTGTTGCCTGAGACAGATTTCAAAAGGACAAATAATCTCTGCTTTTCATTCCATTAAGAAAGTATGCCTAGCCAGTAGTTGCCAATCCATGACGTTTTAAGAACAGGAAAACTCCTATCTTTTGGAGTCAGTTAGAATAGAAGTTAGGTTTTGAATATGGTTGAAAGCTCAATCAGGTTTCTTCATAATGGCCATGATTAGAAATGTATAGAAGATACTTTTATTTAATGTGTGAGATAGGTATGTAATTTGAAAGCTACAACAGATTGTCAGTTAGACTTTTACAACTGGTCATTTCCTAGCTCAAGGTTTATGAGCGTCTAATGTGTTATCACAGAGCCTGTTCTTCCCATTTTTTGATTTATCTTCATAGCTCAAAGCAGTGAAAGGCGCATACTGCTAAACCTAATTGAATAATGATAATGTGCAGTGCTACAGTGCTGAAGCACATGGAATCTTTTGACGCAGTCCCACAGTGTCCCAGATAATGACATATTCTTCAACCCATTTATCTAAGGCCCAATCAAATGCCCCTAACTTCAGCACTGCTTGCCCTGGGTAAACAGGCAAGCTTTCGCAAACTCTAGTTACATTCAGAAAAATTGGTATAACGGAGATGGCGTCATTGAAGGGAGACAGGACCTTCTTTGATGTACCGTTTTGGAAATTGGAAAATATGACAACAGTTTGTTTGAAACTGCCACGCTCTAATAATTCAGTCATGGTAGGGAAATGGCGTATACTTATGTTTCTTCCTGATTTCCTGACTCTGGCAAAATTACAGATATAAAATTACAAGAAGAATAGCTATAAAATTTTATGGATACATGTCTCATTTCTTCTGCCATTTAAGTGAAAGTTCAATTGGACTGAACTTTTTATAGTTCTGGATGCTGGCTTTGATCTTCTGTTCAGAACTGCGGGTTGAAACTTGTGAAGCAAATTTAATTTGCTAAAAAGAAACAAACATTTGCTTGATCAATGTAAAACTGTTGATGAACAGGGGAATGAGGGCACAGTGATTAGAAATAGGCCTCAAATCCGGAATCTGAACTCAAATTCAAATGAATTTGGTTAATCTAAATCCAGTTTGTTGCAAAAAGCTGATATTAATCTTGTATTAGTTCGCAATATTACTTAGACAGGTCTAAGTGTTATTGGTGTCAAAAATGCAATAAGTGTCACCATGGTTTGTTAAGATTGGCACTGATGCACATTGTTGGGACAGAATTGAGAGAACTTTGTGATGTATGAATGCTTGACATTGACATCAGATGGTTGAAATATAAAGCGTTGTTCCCAAGTGTGGAGTTTGATGTAAATGAACCTAGATATGTGGCTGGTTGTGACAGAAGCTATTGGAAAGGGCTTCTCTTTGATATTGGTGACCTCCAAAATAATGACAAGCTAGCTTATGTTTTGAATATTTCAGCTGGATTTTCGAGAGCTCGTGGAGGCGGATGAGGAATCCGGTGGGGGGTGGAGGGGGTTGGGGGAGGGCGCACATGAAAACGGGAGGGAAAGCGCATCAGCGCACCGCCACAGCATGTTCCCGCCTCAAAAGGATTCTGCAGAAGGCAGGATGACGGTGGGATTGATAACCTGCCCGGCTGTGACAGGTAGCGTGTTAAACCCCTTAAGGACACTCTTCTGACCCCATCTGGAGAAAGGGTGGCAGCCTCCCAGCTGCAGCTTGGGTAGCCTTCAGAGTTGGAGGTTCCATTTGCTGGGCAAGGTGCCCACAGCAGTGCACGTTCCTGTGTGTGGGAGGGGAAACAGGGGTCTTTCCCCCTGCTGGCCAATAGCCCTGTCGCTTTTGGCCTTTATTTCCCACTTGTGTTGCTGGCGACCAGGAATGGAGGTGCAGCCTAACTACTTCATGGGCAGAATTTTACCCACGTTTGGCAGGCTCGGCGGGAGCAATTGGGAAGCCAACTGCCACCCGCAATCGGGGCTGGACTGCAATTTCATGCTGGCGGGCCAATTGAGGCTCGCCTAGCATGAAACGCGAGCAGCAGCGCTCAGCGCTGCCTGTGCAGGTGGGGTGGGTGCGCGAGCGGGGCGAGTGGGACAGAGCTGCCTCAGGGAGATGAAGAGTTATATATAAAAAAAAATTAAACAGGTCCCCGCTCATGTGATTCTGTGTCATGTGTCACATGAGCAGGGGCATGCTATTAGTTAAGTTTTAAAATTTTAAATTTTATTTTTATTTGCTTTTGGAAACCTCACCCCGATGTGGATGAGGTTGGCTAAAAAGTGCAAAGGCTGCTTGGTCATTTCGCCTGCCTGCCAACAGTAAGGTTAGATGGTCAGCGAAAAATCCAACTTAATTGATAATCTAGTGGCCTTAACAGGCCTTTTAGTTGTCGGCGGGTGTGCTGCTGACTCCGGTGCACGCCCACCAAACAAGATATTGCGCGACTGCACATTGACGTCGGGATGCTCGCCCAATGCCAGCGCATGCCAGTTTACGCTCGAGCAGGTCGGGCACGCGCCCACCCACCAAGCTAACAATTTTGCCCCAGCAGTGCCTGCCTCTGACGGTGGGACTGCTGATCCTTCAGTGCTGGAAGGCCTCCTATTGGCCCTCCATCCTTGGGAGCCCATTCCCATTCTTGAATTGGATGGGTCTCCAGGTGGTGGACACTTAATTGACCATTTTATAGAAAATCTCTTCCACTGATATTTGAGTCCCTGACTTGGATTTCAGCCCAGTTTCAGGAGCAGGATCCTTGAATGAAAATTCAGTTCCTTGTGGAGTTGGCTGTTCACCTGGTTGTGGAGGTGAAATGGAACTTTATGGAGCATAGCACACCCAATTATGGTCATATGAGTCAATTAAATGATCTTGAAAAGGACTTTGGGTTTTGCATACTTGATACTTGAGATAGTTTCAGTGTTAAGTAGCTGTAGTGCTAATTTTTCTGCTGTAACCCTTTCATAAATGTGTAAGCTTAAACCTTATAAATAAAACTAATTATCAGTTTTAAAATGAACAAACAGCATCATCTGGTACCATGATATCTTTCAGAGGAAGCTGGAATGCATAGTGGGTAGCCTGTGCAAACTCGCGTGCCAAATAAATGGATCATTCTTAATTGTCTGCTGAACTATAACTCTTCACAGCACATTAAAAAGAAGTATTTTTCTGAAAGTAAAAATGGTGCCTATGGAGAATGTATTTAGTTGCAAACATGAATAGTGAAGATTGAGAGAGCACACTACTTATAATGATATCACCATACTCTTAAAGGAAACTGTAATTGTTTATTCAACAGTATGTTTAGAGTCAAGCATTCCACCTGTAAGATTTTGGGTTCAGGAGCCACAGATACCTAAAAGAGGCAGTTGAGAATTTGCAAGTAATTTTAAGTAGCTTATTAAATTTATTAAGACACAACAGTTTAGGTATGATGCTTAAGCTAAATTGACAGGAAATGTATATGACCCATGACCGTGGAGAATAATGCACTAATCCTAGAGGAAGAATGGGTGGCTGGCATAAAGTATGTTGATCTCAGCAGCTTGTGATGTGGCATTCTGCTCTCTCGCCAAAGTGTTAGGGAACTCTTCCCCTGCCATCCTTGCTCTTTCCTGGCCCATCTTCCATCTGAACAACACCTGACGAGGACTGCTATCTGTTTCTGAGCACTCGTTAATATACTTCATGCTTAGGGACTGGTCGTTTACCTTATATCAATCACTTGGTTGAACCTTTCTAACCAATGAATACAGGACAGGTACCCAAGATGTCAGGTGATCACCTCCCCCGTGTCCATTACTCAGCTCAAGGTCACTTTTTAGTTTACCTCATGCTGAGAGTCATTTGCTAGCCCTTAACAAACACTTGTATGGAAAAAAGGTTCGTAAGGCACCAGTAGACTCCCTGCTATCAGTTCTGGAATGTGTACATCTTTGTTTTGCTTCAGTCCCTGGCTGCTGTGAATGTTTTTCCTGAAGAGAGACAGAAACAGAAAGCATACAACCTTCTGCTGAGTGTTTACAATACAATGCCTGCTAATTCTATAATCTTTTAAAGACGTCATTGCTTGCCCACCAAATATCTCTGTTCTCAATGAGTTAGTGTTTTAAAAATGGTAATAGATGACACATAAATGATTCCTTAGCACAATGACTTGAACTCTGGGTGGAAGGTTTATTTTTGGCCTTGTTGATGTTTAAGTAAAGAATATTGACCTGGATTTTGTGGGAATAATAATGGTGAGGCTAACAGTGCTCACCGCTATTAAACAGCGAATCAGAAAGCAGCTTTTGGCAACACCCGCACATGCTCAGTTAAATGTGGAAATCAGGAAGTTGCTCTCCAAGGTGTCCTAGTCCTTCAGAAAATTCACTATACCTGTATCTTACTGAGACACATGGCATTGAAATGTGTAGAATGTGTGATAATGTATGTGATAAATACCGACTAAACTTGCTTAAAAAAAAAGTTAGGCTTTGTCCATTGCAGTGTCAATAAACCTTTAATCACGCATTCAGTCATAATTACTGCAGAACAACTTCTGTGGCCCAGAATGTAAACTTTTAAAAGTGTAACGTTTCATTCCTGGAGGATTTGATTAATAGAGATCTTCTTAAAAAGTTATACTTTCAATTTTCTCTTTGTTTCTTTTTTCCCTTCCTCTTAATCCCGTCTTTCTTTCCCTCTACATGGTTTGGCATTGAATTAGCTATCAGTTCAGATTCTCTGCACCTCATTAAGAATGCTCCAATCTGATTGATAGCTAAGGAGATGCGCGGTTGTATGCCTTGTTCACATAAGTCACAAATCCTCTGTAAAGTGAGTTATGCTAAAATGAATTTCTAATCAGTGCAAGTTCATTGCAAAAGCCAATAGAAAGTCAGTGAGCAAGTGAAAATGCAGGTGGTATTCATTCATTGCTGGCTACAAAATATATATCAATAATAATGATACATTGAAGACGAATCGCTTTAAAATCTTCAACTCTATAGCTGTTTTGTGGTAATAAATAATTGCTTCAAATGGAGCTAATGCCCCAGTGCTCCTATTTATTGAGACATCCTACAAATTTGGGCTAGATCTGTGCTATTGGTTGGAATCATTTCTGAGCTGTTCAAAAGCTTTGATCATCTTTGCTGTTCTTCTGTAGTCGGAAGAATGAGATGCAAGGTTAATCTGAAGTTGCTTATATATTGATGCTATTTTGATTTGGATTCCATGAGATTGTTGGCTGGAAATGGTTGCATACATTTTACCATTAAATCCCCAAATTAATTCCCAAACCTGTAACCTCGATCACCCAGAAGAACAAGGGCAGCTGGTGCACGGGAACAGCACAACTTGCAAGTTCCCTTAAATGGAAATATATTGCTGTTCCACCACTGTCACTGGTTGAAAATCCTGGTGCTCCCTAACTAATAGCAATGTGGGAGTACCTTGTCCTTAGGGACTGTCAGGGAAGGGAACAGTTAAATAAGTTCAATTGCTAATTATTAGGTTTTTTAACTAAGTACCCATTTGTTGGATAAAAAGGGATAATAGCTGAGACTAGCTCGGTCGGTGGAGAGTTTTAAACTATAAAACTCTGGCTGAAGGGGTCCATCTTGGTTTTGGTCCTCATTTCTAAATAACCATTGGAAATTAACATGGACTGTGGTGGTTCAAGAAGGCAACTCACAACCTACCTTTTCAAACACATTTAAGGATGCTCAATGAATAGTGGCTTTACTAATGGCATCCACATCCCATGAACAAATGAAAGAAAAACCCAAATCCCCTATCTGGTAGCTGACTCGTAGACCTATGAGATGCTGAATTAAATGGTCCATGTGCTTCATTTCCTCAGTTACCCTTTCTCTGATGCATTTTCGATTTATTATTCTGGCTCAAATGCACTATAATTTTTTTATTCAGGTGAAATGAGGGATTTAATGGAACAATGAGTAAGGATTTTGACCTTTTTATTCTGGGGCCAAGATTTGAATTCAGCCCACATTTACAGGATGAAAGCCTAATCTGTCAGCAAGCTGTAAGGGTCCTGACTGAAATGAGTGTTAACAGCTTCAGTCCAGTTCTTAATAGTCTCACGTTTGCATGCACAAAACCTTTATAATTCTGAACTACCCACATTAAATAGTTCATTCAGAGAAGCCACAATGGGAAAAGTGGGGGTGGGAGAAGTACTGGGTTAGGTCTTCTGAATCTTGGAATAAGGCGTGTTATTAGAATTAAATGAAAAGAGCTTCACTGTGCAGCTAGCTGGCTTCAAACTGGATGTCTGAACGAGACAGTCATTCCTTTCCTAATGTTGCCATCTTGTTAAACTGTCAGAAAGTAATTAACAAGCTGGATATAGTTAATTTCTTCAACTCTACCCTTCTAAGTAGAAAGGTATATAAATTTAACTTGTGATCTGAAGGCCATATAATTTAGGAGTCGGAATCTTCAAGTTGAAATTTTGTATTGAGAACTTTTTCTAGCAAACTATTTACAAAGAGAAAATCTTTCTTGCACCAGAAGCCCAAATGCTACAACATAAGCTGACGATTTTGCAGTCTCTGAGGACTCGATGTTTTGGAGTCGGGTGCTATGATCGTGGCGTTACAGCACAAGTCACAGGGTAGAACTTTCCAGTCCCCTGCATGGCAGGTTTAATGCAGGGCGAGGGGTGCTAAAAAATCGGTTTCCCGCCGACGTCAAATGACGGCTGGAACGTGGGTCCCTGCCCATCGTAGCGGGCCACCATTCTGGCCAGAGGCCAGTGTGAAACCATTTTGCATCCCGTTGATGGGTTGCAGATGAAGGCCAGACTGGAATCGTTCCCCCCCACCCCCCGCCCAATCATCCACCTCGCTAGTGGGATATCACACCAGCCTGGAACACATCCAAACCAACGCGGGCGTGCACATGTCAGACTTACCTGCAAGGAGGCCCAGGGCAGCTCACGGAGATCAATAGGGAAGATTGCCTGCAGCAACCGTGGATTATGGGGCACACATGTGCAGCAGTGGGTGGGTGAAACATCTACGACATACACCTTCTAATCTCAGGACCTTCCAGGAAGTGGGCCCTTTATCTGCAGCATCTTCCAAAGGGTGGATCTTCTCCTTCAGCGGTGGGTAAGCTAATGCCGGGCACTTTTTAAATATGGGGCCGGACATGATGGCTAGCCATCCAGCTCACCCTGCCGTGCAAAACATTGGAAAACCCCTGACTGCATAATTAATTAGGTCAGTGTCGCGCAATACAGCACAAATTCCCACCAGCCTGCGCGGTGGGAAACTCTCCCTGTTCCTGCACCCGCCACGGGACTTAGTCCCAGAATGGAAAATCCCGCCCATCATTTTTCTGCGATCCCAGCAATTACCACAGTCATTTATTGTTAAAATTAACATGTGGTGAAGGATAGAACTGGACCAAATCTTTACACATTTTTTTTCAGCTTTATTTGCAGAGATACACATTACAAACATGCACCTCCTAACCCAGCAACAACAGTTTCAGTCTGTTCCTATTTATAGGAGCACAAATGAATCCCCAGTTAATGCTGCCCACTGAAACACAACCAGACACAATTAATGTACAATTAATAGCTATGTCCATCAAATACAGAAAATGAAACTATTTTTCAATGGCAGGCAAAAAAACCTTCAATTACTAGTATAATTCCAGAAAATAAATGGGTTTGAAAGTTGAGGAGATAAATCTGTTCTTGCTGGGCAGGCAAGTGTGTGCAGGGTAGGGTGCTGGTGGAGCAGAGCATAACTTAAATTTAGAGTAGCTAAAAGCTAAAATAATCACTTAATCCATTTTTAAAAATACTTTTGAGTTATCAATTTGTTAAATAGATAGCCAGCCTGTTGCAGTCTCTGCTGACTCGCCTGAAGCTTTCCAGAAGGAATTGGATTGCTTCTGATTTATCCAGGAGTAGACCCTTAATAAAAGAAAAGAGGCAAATGTGTTTTGGGTGATTGGACACAATCACTTCTCATTTTTTTTCTTTTCTGTTATTACAAGGACTTGAGCCCCTGGATGTTTCCTGTGTATTGTTTTAGTCATGTTGCTGTGCAGGTTGAGACCAATTTTAAAGCCGTTCAGTTGGAATAACTTATCAGCACTTACTTAGAAGCGTCGAGCTGAGTTTCAGCATAGGCTACGGAACAGAAAGCATTTCCCAGCCCGCACTTGCCAGCAGTGCGACTGGCTCAGCGATTTTACTGCAGATGCTGCTTGCAGGGTGGCCATTCAGGTTGGGGTGGCAGATGGATTCCCAATGCTGCCGGTGCAATCAAGGGGCTGGCCTCTCTGAAGCTTCACCACAGCGCCTCCCGGAGAGGTAGCATTGCTGAGATAGGCCGGAAATTTCAGGGCGCCTCCAGGTAAGTAAATTAAAATTAAAAATTCAGGGGCCTGAGGTTCGGTGTGGAAACCCCGCTGATGAGATTATTAGACATTAGATGTTTACAGCACAGAAGGAGGCCATTTGGCCCATCATGTCCACGCCAGTCAACAAAGATGTAACAACACTAACCCCATTTTCCAGCGCATGGACCATAGCCCTGGAGGCTATGGCCATGCAAGTGAATATCTAAATACTTCTTAAATGTTATGAGAATTTCTGACTCAACCACCCTTTCAGGCAGTGAGTTCCAGACTCCCACCACCCTCTGGGTGAAAACATTTCTCCTAAACTCCCATCTTAACCTTCTACCTAAACCTATGCCCCCTGATTATTGACCCCTCTACTAATGGATAAAGTGCCTTCGTATCCACCCAATCTATGCCCCTCATTATCTTATACACCTCTATCAGTTTCCCTCTCAACCTTTGCTGCTCCAAGGCGTTGAGGGGATTGTCTCCCCCGTCCATGGCCCCCTTTTTGAGCCAAGGAGCCTCTGGCTCCGACGACGTGCTGAGCTGCCCCGGGGAAGCTGACCTTCTTGAAGCTGGTGGTCTCCCAATGCAGTAGGGGGGCCGCGCTGCCATGGACAAAATGCCAGCAGCCACGTAAAATGGTCTTTAATTATGCAAATTGGCTGCCTGACTCCAAGCACTCAAACCACCTCACAGTTGCTACTACAAAACTTCCCCAGTGGCAGGACTACATTGAGGAGCCGTCCTGATACAGCTCCCCACTGTTTCATTAACCCCCCCTCCTCACCTCCTCCCTTGCCTACACCTGGGATGGCAAAATTCTGCCCGTCATTCCTGTTCAGTTCATTTTGTGCCTCAACAATTTCATTCATCCATTTAATCTACACAAAATCTATAGATTTTCAAAAATAACACGTTTCAACATTTTCTATCAGATGCCAGAAAATTGCCATGCACAACGCAATTTTTATGTTTTGCAAAGATATTCCTTGAATAAGCATGAAGTTAGCGTTCAATTAATTTTAGCTTTAGGTGCAGATACTGCTCCAATTCTTGGGAGATTTAAAGTGCTTTACTGCAGCAATTTAGATTTGAACAAAGTCGTAAGTTGGTTGCAGTTTCCTGGCAACATATCACGTCAATCCACAGTGGTAAATGTCAAATAATTCCAACATGACTAAATTATTACCATTTAAAGGTAAATCTATTCTCCAAAATTTGATAATTGCACGAAGTTTAACCTTTTATAATGTGGATAGTAATCTTCATTTGCTTTTCAAAAGAAAAATTAATTGGTTTATTAAACTGGAAGAAGCAGTTTCAACACATTTATTTAGAACAGTATACAGGAGATGACTGCAGGGTTTCCTACATTCCCCCCACCTTCACGCCCCCACCCCCCCTTCACCCCCACCACTCCATGTGTCTTTCTATCCAGTTACAAAGTACTAATTATATAATCTGGCTTTGATAAAGTAAAATGTCAACATTCATCTGATGTCAGAGATCAGTTTGAAACTGCATTCCTTTTCAATTCATTAATATTGCTTTAGAAATAATGTACACCACCCATCCATCATTTAAAGTGTCCATTTTTAAACCAGATGCATTCCCCATTACCAGAATTGACAATTACTTGCTCACTGATGCTCAGTTTGAGTCCCTTCAGATGATTCAGTTTCAGACCTCGGTATAGCTTCAGTCCAAGAATGGACAGAAAACAGCATTCTTTTTTTTATTCATTCAAGGTGAGGCCAGCATTTATTGCCCATCCCCAGTTACACTTGGGAAGGTGATTGTGAGCTGCCTCCTTGAACCACTGCAGTCCATGTGGTGTAAGTACACCCACAGTGCTGTTACGGAGGGGGTTCCAGGATTTTGACTGACCGACAGTGAAGGAAAAATGATATCTTTCCAAGTCAGGATGGTGAGTGGCTTGGACGGGAACTTCCAAATGGTGGTCGTCCCATGCACCTGCTGCATCCTTCTAGATGGTGGTGGTCTTGGGTTTGAAAGGTGCTGTATAAGGAGCCTTGGTGAATTCCTGCAGTACATCTTGTAGATGGCACACACTGCTCCCACTGTGGGTCAGCAATGGAGCAAGTGAATGTTTGTGGATGGGGTGCCAATTAAGTGGGCTGCTTTATCCTGAATGGTTTTGAGCTTCTTGAGTGTTGTTGGAGCTGCACTCATCCAGGTAGGTGGGGAGTATTCCATCACTCTCTTGACTTGTGACTTGTAGATGGTGGACAGACTTTGGGGAGTCAGAAATTGAGTTATTTGCCACAGGATTCCTAGCCTCTGACCTGCTCTTGTACCCACAGTATTTGTATAGCTAGCCTAGCTCAGTTTTTGGTCAACGGTAACCCCCAGGATGTTGAGAGCGGGATATTCAACGATGGTAATGCCATTGAATGTCAAGGGTCAATGTTTAAATTCTTTCTTATTGGAGATGATTATTGCCTGGCATTTGTGTGGCATGAATGTTGCTTGCTACTTGTCGGCCCAAACATGGATGTTGCCTAGGTCTTGCTGCATATGGAAATGGACTGCTTCAGTATCTGAGGAATTGTGAATGGTGGTGAACATTGTGCAATAATCAGCAAACATCCTCACTTCTGATCTTATGATGGAGGAAGGTCATTGAATGAAGCAGCTGCAGATGGTTGGGCCTAGGATACTACCCTGAGGAGCTCCTGCAGTGATGTCCTGGAACTGAGATGATTGACCTCCCACAACCACAACCATCTTCCTTTGTGTTAGGCATGACTCTAACCAGCAGAGATTTTTTCCGTCTGATTCCTATCGACTCCAGTTTTGCTTGGGTTCCTTGATGCCGCACTCGGTCAAATGCTGCCTTGATGTCAAGGGCAGTAACTCTCACTTCACCTCTGGAGTTCAGTTTTCCTGTGCATGTTTGAACTAAGGCTGTAATGAGGTCAGGAGCTGAGTGGCCCTGGCAAAACCCAAATTGAGTGTCAGTAAGCAGGTTATTGCTAAGCAAGTGCCACTTGATAGCACTGTTGATGACCCCTTCTATCGGTTTACTGATGATGGAGAATAGACTGATGGGGTGATAATTGGTTGGTTGGATTTGTCCTGCTTTTTGTGTACAGGACACACCTGGACAATTTTCTACTTTGCCAGGTAGATGACAATGTTGTGGTTATATTGGAACAACTTGGCTAGGGGCGTGGCAAGTTATGGAGTACAAGGCTACAGTACAATTGCTGGAACATTGTCAGGGCCCATAGCCTTTGCCTTCAACCATATTTCAATATCACGTGGAGTGAATTGAATTGGCTGGAGACTGGCATCTGTGATGCAGGGGACCTCCGGAGGAAGCCGAGATGGATCATCCACTCGGCACTTCTGGCTGAAGATTGTAGTAAATGTTTCAGCCTTATCTTTTACACTGATGTGCTGGGCTCCTCCATCATTGAGGATGGGGATATTTGTGGAGCCTCCTCCTCCAGTGAGTTGTTTAATTGTCCACACCATTCACGACTGGAAGTGGCAGGACTGCAGAGCTCAGATCTGATCTGTTGGTTGTGAAATCGCTTAGCTTTGTCTATCACTTGCTGCTTACACTGTTTGGCTTCTGTGTTATAGCTTCACCAGGTTGACACCTCATCTTTAGGTATGCTTGGTGCTGCTCCTGGCAGTCCCTCCTGCATTCCTCATTGAACCAGGGTTGATCCCCTGACTTAGTGGCAATGGTAGAGTTGGGGAATATGGCGGGCCATGTGGTTGAGTATAATTCTGCTGCTGCTGATGGCCCACAGCGCTTTATGGATGTCCAGTCTTGAGTTGCTAGATCTGTTCGAAATCTATCCCGTTTAGCATAGTGGTAATGCCAAAAAATGATGAAGGGTATCCTCAATGTGAAGATGGGACTTTGTCTCCGCAAGAACTGTGCGGTGGTCACTCCTACTGATGCTGTCATGAGCAGATGCGTCTGCAGCAGGCAGGTTGCTGAGGTCAGGTATGTTTTCCCTCACCACCTGCCACAGACCCAGTCCAGCAGCTATGTCCTTTAGGACTTGGCCAGCTCGGTCAGTGGTGGTACCCAGTCACATTTGGAGATGGACATTGAAGTCCCCCCCCCCCCACCCCAGAATACATTCTGTGCCCTTGCCAATCTCAGTGCTTCCTCCAAGTGATGTTCAACATAGAGGAGTACTGGCTCACGAGCTAACAGGGAATGGTACTTGGTTATCAGCAGGAAGTTTCCTTGTCCATGTTTGACCTGATGCCATGAAACTTCATGGGATCTGGAGTCAATATTGAGGACTCCCAGGGCAACTCCCTCCCAACTGTATACCATTATGTCACTACCTTTGTGGGTCTGTCCTGCCAGTGGAACAGGACATTCCCAGGGATGATGATGGTGATGTCTGGGACATTATCTGTAAAGTACGATTCCATGAGTATGACAAGGCCAGGCTGTTGTCCCCATTGGGGCAGCTCTCCCAATTGTGCCCCAATAAGCTAGTTAGGAGGACTTTTCAGGGCCAATTAGAGCTGAGTTTGCAGTTGTTGTTTCTGGTGCCTAACTCGATGCCAAGTGATCTGTCTTGTTTCACCCATTGTAGACTTTGTAACGGTTCGTTATAACTGAGTTTGCTCGGCCATTTAAGAGTCAACCACATTGCTTGGATCTTGTGTCATATGTACAGTAGATTTCCTTCTCTAAAGGTGGGTTTTTCTACAATGGTTTCATTAGATTTTTAATTCCAGAGTTTTTATTGAATTCAAATTCCACCATCTGCCGTGGTGGGATTTGAACCCAGGTCCCCAGAGCATCATTGAATTTGCTATGTAAGTAGCTCAGCTACCAAATAAGTCGGAGACTGAATATTCTTTGATAAGTAGCTCACTTCCCAACTCTCCAAAGCCTCTCCATCACCAACAAGGCACAAGTCAGGGATGTAATGGAATATTCTCCACTTGCAACTCTAACAGTGCTCAAGAAGCTTGACACAATCCAGGGCAGATCAGTCCAATTGATCAATAACCTATCAACAAGCTTTACCATCCATTCCCTCTACAACTGGCATACAGTGGCACCAGTATGTTCCAGGTACAGCCGCTGCTGTAACTGTCCAAGGCTTCTTTGGCAGCACCTCCTGAACTCTCCACCATCTAGAAAGGTGCATGCGAATATCATCAGCTCAACTTCCCCTCCAAGTCACATATCATCCCGACTTGGGATGTGTATCGCGGTTCCTTCATTCACCCTGCGTGAACATCATGGGACTCACTATGTAACAGCCTTGTGGGAGCATCTTCTAAAAGGCAGTTGAACGTCATTACATTAAGGGCAACTAGAGATAGGCTGTAAATGCTAGCTTTTCTGGTGACTACATCACAAGACTTATAGAAGAATATAGCGTAGAAGGATGCTACCCGCCCATTATGCCTGTGCCAGCTCTTTGAAAAAGCAATGCAATTAGTCCCACAATTTTCACCATGGTCTTTCAATTTTTCCTTTTCAAGTATACATCAATTTGCTTTTGAAATTTACTATTGAATCTGCTTCCAATGACTTTGCAGGCAGTGAATTCCAGATCATAACAAACAGATGTGTCAAAATGAAAACGAATGAAATGGCGAAGTCACCATTTACAGTTCAATCAATGTGCTGGCTATTTCAGGTGAATTCAGGTGGTCAGCAGGTAGTTCATACCTTGCTGAGTGCAACTAACTGTTATTCCTCTCAATACTTCAGCCCTGTTACAGCAACCTGTTTCGAACTTTATTTCCAAAATCTTCCAATAAAGAGAATCATTTGAGTAGACTGCAGGCAGCAGCTTTCCAGTAGCCCTTGCTGTATGCACTCATCAACAAATAAAAGATATTTCTCAAATTCACCGAAGATGGGTCTCAGCTGCCAGAATCAATCTAATGGTTGCTGGGTCTATGTAGTGCTCCGAGTGCTAGTGCAGGCGTGAGAACACTGGAATAATCCCATGCTCATACTCATGCTCCATATAGTGAATACTTGAAAATACAGTAAATTTACTTGGAATTCAGAAGTTAATAAAGCCCATCATTGTGTTTTCAGAACAAATTTGTGGTTTGAAGCTAACTTAATCAGTATGATAGCAATTCTGAAAGACTGAATGGCTGTGAAGAATTTAGGAGATTAATAATGGTCCTGTCTTTACGGATCAGCAGACGCTGTTTTCAATTTAATTTCTCATCATTTTTCCGATTAATATAAAACCTTCATTTTATTTATAATTATGTTCATGTCATTGGAGTCTTTTTTTCTAATTTCAGTGTTTTGTCATGGGGCATTGGTCAACAATTGTGAAGATTAGAAGCATAGAAAAGGTAGAATTAACATTTGTGGAATTAAGTGGCTGTGAAATTAAAGGTGCAGAGCATCTGGGAGTGTCTAAGGAAATTATTTTCATTAAGCCTAGCCAGTTATATTTTACTTTGTTTATGTCTGTGATACAGTCAGTTTCGTACATGAGCTTCAACACCCACTTTCTGGTCTCTGGTGTGTTCTCAGTTACACCCAAGCACCTTTCTGTCTTTTTTTAACCATTTTCTTTAGCTTTTGTATTTTTTATTAATTTTATTTCTCAATCGTAATGAAAAGACATCATGCTTGGAATTGAAACATTACACTCATGCTTTTGGATGGCAGAGGAGGCTATTTCTGAAACCTGCTTTTGAATCTAACCCAGACTGGTGATATGAAAATATCCTCGAACACTATATTTCTTTGTAGTTTTTATTAAAATCAATAGTAATCACCAGCTGGACAAGCTGTGAAAAACGTGAAGTTTCAAGATAGTTAGAACTGTGAGGCAATTAGGTTTTGAACCTGTAGCAGAAAGTTTTCAACCTTGCTGTGGTGCTTATATAACACTCTTCCAACTATGCCATTGCACTGCATATTGGGATCAGAACAAACACGCATCGTTTTTTTTTTAAAACAAAGGGTGTAGCTTTATATCTGGCTTCTTGGAGTTACTTGCCCTAACTTTTTTTTCTTTGGGAATTTTTGGCTGAGGTTTGTAACTTGACGCAGGGGATGTCACCCGAGTGGGGGAGATAATGGGGATATCCTCTTGACAGTGCAAAAAAGGCTACTACAATTTTCTGCTGAAATCACTGAGCTTTAAAGATAAGTTTTTTTCCTCTATTAGGTCCAGTAGAATAAAGTACCCATCATTACTTTGTCTAACATTATTACCATACCTTATGCTGCCACGTTCTTTGAAATAAAATTTTTTTTTATCATTTTAGTCATCAGTTGATGACACTCTCCCCTCTGAGTCAGATTCTGGATTCAGGTCTTCCTCGAAGAATTGAGCACAAAAATCGAGGCTGGCGCTTCCACACAGCACTGAGGGAGTGCTGCACTGTCGAAGTTGCTATGTTTTGAGGGAGAAGTTGAACTGAAGCCCTGACAGCTCTCTCAGATGGATGTAAAAACTCCTGTGTCAGTATTTCAAGGAAGAGTAGGAGAGTTATCCCTGATGCGCTGGCAAATGCCTATCCCTTAAACTACATCACAGAATCAAATTGGCTGCTCATTATCACACTGCTGTTTGTGAAAGCTTGCTGTGCGCAAATTGGCTACCACATTTCCTACATTACAACGGTTACCACACTTCAGAAGTACTTCATTGGCTGTGAAGCGTCTCGCGACACAAAGGGCAGAATTTTACAGCCCCATTTCGGTGGGGACGGGGCCATAAAATGCGACGAGACATTGTAAACTTCCTTGGCTTCAGCGGGGACATAAAATCCCTCTGTCATAAAATTTCACCCCTGGAGTCTTGAAAGATGATGTAAACCCAAGTCATTTTTTACTTTACATTTTTTGAGAGGGTGGGGGACAGAACAAACAAAGTGCTCCAGCCTATTTGGTCAATTTTCCTTGAAATTTATTGCTCGGAGGGGTTTGAAGGTAGCTTTAGATGGCAGCGCTACGCCAAAGGATTGAGAGTATTTTAGAAACCAGCAAAGGGCCACAAAAAGTTGATTAAAAAGGGAAGAAATTGAATATGAGAGTAAACTAGCCAGAAATATGAAAACAGATGTAAGAGCTTTTATAAGTATATAAAATGGAAGAGAGTAGCTAAAGTAAATATTGATCCCTTAGAAGCAGAGAAATTATCATGGGGAGCCAGGAAGTGGTGGAGAGACTGAGCAAATATTTTGGATCTATCTTTGGAGTAGAGACACAAGTCCCATACCAGAAATAGACAATAACCTAGGGGATAAAAAGAATGAGAAAATTGGGGAAATTAGGACCAGCGGAGATAAAGTATTGGATAAACTTATGGGGCTAAAATCCAACAAATCCCTGGAACCTAATGGCCTACACCCTAGGGTTCTAAAAAAGATCACTGCAGAGATAGTGGATCTGCTAGCTATGATTCGCCAAACTTCCTTAGATTCAGGAATGGCCCCACTAGATTGGAAGCTGAGAATGCTACACCACTTTTCAAGAAAGGAGGGAGAAAACAGTAAATAACAGGACAGTTAGTCTAAAATCAGTTATGATGAAAAATGCTGGAATCCATTGTTATCAAAGTCTTAATAATGCACTTAGAAAAGCATGATATGATGAGAATGAGTCAAAATGGTTTTACTAAAATGAAATCCTGTTTGACAAATTTATTAGATTATTTTTGAGAGTGTAACTAGTAGGGTAAAAAAGGGGAACCAGTAAATGTAATATACCTGGATTTCCAAAGGGCATTTGATAAGGTGCTGCACCAAAGGTTAATTGGTAAAATAAGGGCTCATGAAGTTGGGGGTCATATATTAGTATGGATAGAGGATTGGTTAACAGATAGAAAACAGAATGGGCATAAACAGTGCTTCTTCAAGTTGGCAGGCAGTGAATAGTGGATTGCCACAAGGATCACTACTGGAGCATCAGCTAGTTAAAATCTATATTAATGATGTAGATAAAGAGACAGAGAATAATGTATCTAAGGGTAGAATGTTCGGGTCAGCAAGTGGCCCGAGAACAGCTGGGGAATGGGCAACCGCCTGCAATCAGCCCCCAACCGCGAGTACTGCCAGGGTGAGGGTGGGAAGAGGGAGAGCGCTGAAGTCAGTGTGGGCGCGCAGAAGGAAAGCCCCCTGAAGGCAGAGAGTTGCCTCAGAGAGCTGAAACTAATTTAAAACCAATAAAAGCAGAATTTAAAATCCGGGAAAAAAATGTTCACGCATCAGAATGAGTTACCTCGGCATTGATGTTATAAAAAAAATGATTTTTAAAAAAATTTAATGATGAAAACCTCATCCTGCCCTTGGATGAGGTTTCCTGAAAAATGCAAAGGCCACCTGGCCAATTCGCTCGCCCGCCAACCGTAATGTTGGATGGGTAGCGAATAATCCCTGCTAATTGAGACTTTAATGGCCTTAATAGGCCTCTTAATTGTAGGCGGGCACCCTGCCAACTCTCCTGCCCCAAATTCTGCTCCAAGTTTGTTGATGATACCAAACTAGGTGGAAAGGTAAGCTGTGGGGAGGACACAGAGAGGCTGCAAAGACAGGTTAGGTGAGTGGGCAACAAGAAGGCAGATGGAGTGTAATATAGGGAAATATATAGTTATTCACTTTGGTTAGAAGAATTAAAAAGCAGAATGTTTTTTAAAAGTTGTGTTGATGTTCAAAGAGACTTGGGTGTGCTGGTACAAAGAACACACAAAGTTTGCATGCAGGTACAGCAAGCAATTAGGAAGGCAAGTGGCATTTTGGCCTTTATTCCAAGGGGATTGAAGGACAAGATTAAAGAAGTCTTGCTACAGTTGTATGTGGTTTTGGTGAGACGGCATATGGACTACTGTGTGCAGTTTTGGTCTCCAGATTTACTTGCATTGGAGGTGGTACAATGTAGGATCACCAAATTTGTCCCTGTGATAAGGGGTTGTCCAATGAGTAGAGGCTGAGTAAATTGGGCCTGTACGCTGTTTAGACGAATGAGAGCCTATCTCATTGAAACCTACAAAATGCTGAAGGGGCTTGATAGAGTGGATGCTCAAAGGTTGTTTCCATTGGTTGGGGAGTCTAAGACATGGGGGCCTAGTCTCAGGATAAGGGGCCAATCATTTAGGACTAAGTAGAGGAGAAATTTCTTCACTCAACAGGTTGTGAATCTTTGGAATTCTCTATCCAGAAGCTTGTAGATGTAGGGATAGACAGGTTTTAAAGTCTTTCGAGGAATTAAGGGATATGGGGAGTTGGTGGGAAAATGGAGTTGAAACCCAAATTTAGCCATGATGGTGTTGAACGGTGGAGCAGGTACGATGGGACATGTGGTCTACTCCTGCTCCTATCAATTATGTTCTTAAAGTGATTTAGTCAAAACTTAGATAAGATCAGAAACTTGTGGGCATATCCTCAAGCAAATAAAAAGAGGAAGGAGCTGCAAATATTGGAAATTTGCAATAATAACATAAAATCCAGAAATACTGCAGTTCAGTGAGCAGCTGTAAGGAGAATAACAGGCTAAGTTTTCAAGTTTGTACCTCTAATGAGAACAACTGGGTAATTAGTTATGTTCAAAGACTAATTAGAGTAAAGCAGATGCATTTTTATAGGTTTAAGGGAAATATGGAGACTAGTTAGCTCAATTCTGATATTATGATGAGGGGAAAAGTCAATAATAATGCAGAGATCATTAGCCAAACACAGTCCCATAAGGAATTCATGCCATAATATCCTAGGCCTCTGCACGTCATGAACATGTTTCAGTGTGTCAGGCATCACTCCATTAAAAATGTGAGCAGCTTGGTGAGATGGGGAGAAGTGGGCGGTGGTGTGGTCCAATGAGTGGGAGGTGGTGGAGTGTTCATTTCATGAATGCTCACCCACCGCATTTGAAAATGTTAGGCTCGGGTTTGGAAGCCAAATACAAAGGAGTGCATGGTAAGGTATTGCTTGAAGCGGGTATGTGTGCAATTGGAAACAGCAGTCACGTCATGATTGAGATACCTACTCATCCATCCATCTTTCAAAACATAAGTGACTTTCACTAAACTGGTTGTAATGACCATTCCAGCTGAAATTGTATGATGCTGAAATAGTCTTACACTGAACTCGAGGACAGTGGTCTATTTTTAATGGGCTCGTTTACTCCACTGAAGCATAAAATGTGCTGGAACAGTTATCACAGCTCTTCATAGTTGAAGCGGTGTGCAAATTTAAATTTAGTTTCAAGTACAGTAATGGCTGTCGTCCCAGCCTTAAATGTATTCATAAGAAATAATACCTCTGATGTGGGTTTCTGTTTAAACTAGATAATAGATATGCTCTCATGGGCAATCCATTTAATAATAGAAAACTTAAGGGCAAGGAAATACCTGGTCTATCAAGCTTACCGCATATGATCGGCATGACCACCACTCTCTCCTCATTGCCCCCCAGCTCCCCACCATCTCCACATCGAACCATGAAACCATAAAATCTCCTGAGGGAGGTAAAACAAAAGAGGGGTAAAAAGATAAATGCCAGTTTAGGGAAAGGAAACTCTTTGTGATTTCCCTCTGCCCTCCAGAGTACTCCCAGGAGACCTACTGTGACTGAAGGACGTGTCTCCAGTACACCACCTTTTTTTGCTTGGTGCTGCTATCCATAGTTAGCATCTCATCTAGCTCTCTTGAACATTTGCAGTGAAGCCCATTTATTGTATGAGCTGGCAACTTGTTTGATGGGTTGATGATTTGATGTGAGAAGAAACGCTTCTTGACTTATAATCTAGTCTTAACAGTTAAATAATTTACATTCAACTCCTCTTTCCTCTCTAACCTATTTAACCGAAATAGTCAATCCAGACAGGCTAAACCTAATAATTTTGTTGGTTAAAGATCTCAACTCAATCTCCTTAAAGTCGGTTATTTCTTTAGAGTAAATACTCAAGGATTTTTACAACTAATGTAAGTTTTTTTTAAATCTATATCCAGCCTGTCTTGGAAGTTGTGTAAACATCCTGCACACAATCCTCTGTTTGGTTGTGTACTTGCATAGCTTCAAGCATCTTCATAGGGACCCAATGAGGCAAAAGAGAATTAAAGCAATATAAATGGATTTTCTCTCAGCCACAATCTGTCCCTGCATCTCTTATACAAGCAGTCCCATTGAACTCAGCAAACATCATTTATGTTCTTGGTATTGCTCAGATTCCTTTCCTATAACTGTAAACAGCAATTGTACCCTGCAGGTGAAGGATAGGAATGCTTCAGACAAAATCCCATTTTCCAAGGTGAGTTGGCAGTCCTTATTACTGTACTTAAAGGCCATTAATATTCTGCTTTACCACCCTTCCTAACAACTAGCAATTTCACATGGGCCCCACGCTCTGTGAACATAAGAACAAAACAAATAGGCATAGGAGTAGGCCATTGGACCCCTCGAGCCTGCCCCCCCCCCGATTCAATAAGATCATGGCTGATCTGCACCAGGCCTCAACTCCTTTCTCATGCCAGCTCCTCATAACCCTCAACTCCCTGATATATCAAAAATCTATCCACCTTCTTTTAAATACTTTCAGCGATCTAGCCTCCATAACTCTCTGAGACAGAGAATTCCAGACATTCACTATCCTCTGAGAGAAGAAATCCCTTCGCATCTCAGTTTTAAATGAATGTCCCCTTATTCTGTAACTATGTCCCCTTGTTCGAGATTCCCCCACTGGTGGGGGAATCTACCCTGTCAAGCCCCCTTAGAATCTCCTATGTTTCAATAAATTCACCCCACGTCCTTCTAAAGTCTACTGAATAAAGGCCTAATCTGTTTAGCCGTTCTTGATAAATCAAGCCCTTCATCCCAGGAATCAGCTTAGTGAATCTCTTTTGAGCTGCCTCCAGTGCCAGTGTATCCTTTCTTAAATACAAGGAGCTAAATTGTAGAACATGACAATATCTTCAGGAGAACTGAAAAAGAGTAAATATGTGAACAAAAGGAAACACTGAAGCAATTTAAACTTACTGAGATGCAAAATAATTTGAAAGGAAATAATTTTACTCAGTGACTACTGAATTGTGCGTGCAACGACATTATTTTGTTCCGTAATAAATGCTTGACAAAACAAACCCATTGCTTCACATTTAAAATACCATTAGTTCTCCAGATGCAACAAACAACCTTTTGTTAATTCCTTCAACAGTTGGTAATAGAATGTAGTGAGCACAATCTCAAAATTTGCTGACAATACAAAGGGAAGGTATTTAGTAAACAATAAGGAGGACTGTAAAAGGCTGCAGAAATCTTCAGAAAGACATGGAAGGCTTGCCAGAATAGGCGATAGTTTGGACGATACAATTTCACGTGGATAATTGTGAGATGTTATATTTTGGGAAGAGGGCAAAGGATTGGAGTTGACATTCAGTGGAAAGATGCTGAAGGGTGAGGCACACGTTGGGTTTTCTGTCCAGAGTAAGGAATTATTTAGAATAGAATATTGGACAACATCCTCTGGTTGGCGAGGGGGGGTGGGGTCTGCTCGCCGATGCGTGAAATGACACTGGGATACGATGGGCATGTGTCCAACGTCATCTAAACCTTCTGTTCAGCGGCCTATTAAGGCCATTAAAAAGGTAATTAACCTGATTGATGGACCTGACCGTCCAACCTTCAGGTTAGCGGGCAGGCCGGGAGCCCAGCATGACACCTCGTCCATGGGCAGGATGAGGTTTCTTGAGGGTATTTAAATTTTTATTACAGGTTTCAATAAAAGTTATGGACATGTCCCAACTCATGACAGTGTCACATGAGGGAACATGGCAGGGAAATTTTTTTTACATACCTTTATTTAAAGTTTCAAATCAGAGACGATCTCCCTGAGGCAGCATTTTGCCTCAGGGAGATCTGTGCGCTCTTCCTGGCTAAAGAACCCCCGCTCGCATAGGGAGCGCATAGTGCTTCCTGGTGGAAGTCACGCTGGGCAGGCCTTAATTGGCCCACCGATGCAAAATGGGGCCCCCCCCCCCCCCGCCCCCGGACTGGGGTGCCAATTGGAAGGCCACCCACCGATGGCTGCTCCCGCACTCTTCTCCCCCCCCCCGCTGAATGGGGGAGGGGAGGATGTTGCCCATGGATTCAGACATTTTTTGAAATGTGTGTGCAATTATGTTCACCCCTTTCTGGAAAGCACTATGTAGGTTCACCAGGATCATGCTAGAGATGAGAAAAAGTAGTTATGATGAGAAACTTGAGATACTTGGATTAGTTTCACTGAGACAGAGGTTAGGATGAGATTTAATATAAAATATGAAGAGTATTGTGAGAGTGAATATGGAAAAAAAATTGTCTTAATGCAGAGTTAGTGACTTGGGGTCATGAATTTAAAATTGGCACTGAAAGAAGGAGAAATGTCTTTATGCAGAGGGCTCTTGGAGCATGGAATACATTGCCACAGTAAATGGTTGAGGTGGCAATCATTACATCTTTAAAGAGAAAATTGTATAGATATTTGAGGTAGAGGAAAGCATTGAACAATTGGGAAAGATTAGGGCAGTGGGATTTATTCTGGATTGCTCTAGTAAAGAGCTGGTACAGCCAAGATGGGCCGAATATCTGTTGTCTGTGCTGTGAATATTTATGGTCTTATGCAGGACAACAGGCACATTTTTATTTTGCAAGTAACCAGCGATATTGCATTGTAACGGGCTGAACTGAACTGCTTGAACTTGACGAGCAGATAATTATTCAAACTGGGAGAAATTATTTCTAGAATTAAAAGGTTAATGTGCTCGTGTTTTGCCTGTATGCTTTATTTGGGTACCTTCTCATTGATGTGTTCATTGAAAACACTTGTAGATAAAAACAAAAAACTGCGGATGCTGGAAATCCAAAAAAAAAAACAGAATTACCTGGAAAAACTCAGCAGGTCTGGCAGCATCGGCGGAGAAGAAAAGAGTTTTTTTTGCCTTGTTCATCTTTTGATGATCTGCTCCTATCCTAACACCACCACCTCCCTCCACTTCTTCATGCCCCCCACCTTAAACCAGCTTATATTTCCCTCCCCTTGTAAAGAAAGATCAGTTCTGTTGAAGGGTCATGAGGACTCGAAACGTCAACTCTTTTCTTCTCCGCCGATGCTGCCAGACCTGCTGAGTTTTTCTAGGTAATTCTGTTTTTGTTTTGGATTTCCAGCATCCGCAGTTTTTTGTTTTTATCAGTGTGCTCTGGAAATGGCTTTTAAAAACATGGGCTCTCTAATGAGCTATGTGACTGTACTGGAAAAAGAAAGTCTTAAACTTGCTGAAGTAGATTCACAGCAGGGAACCCATCCTTCCATTAAGGAAATTACACTGCAGAATCAACAGAGATATCCTTGTCAATCGTGTGCTAAATCTCATGCTGATTGTGATGTGGACCTTTGTTTCGTGGCAGGGACAAGGTTATTCATCTGCAGAGACCACTGGGTTTTGGCAGGAGTTTCACAGAGAATCGCAGAGACCAAGTTTTGTCTCTCATAGATAGCCTGCCCAATGTCAATTGCGAGAGATCCAGCTGATTAGAATTAGATTTAGAAGCAGTTCAGAGAAGGTTCACTGGATTAACACCTGGAATAGATGGGTTATTTCATGAGGAAAGGCTGGGCACACTAAGCTTGTATGTGCTGGAATTCAGAAGAGTAAGAGGCGACTTGAATGATATATTTAAGATCCTGAGGGGACTTGGCTGGGTGATTGTGAAAAGACTATTTCATCTTGTGGGACATTCTAGAACTCGGAGTCACTGTTTCAAAATAAGGGGTCACCCATTGAGGACAGGTGAGGAAAAAAGTTTTCTCTGAGGATCATGAGATTTTGGAATTCCCCTCCTGAAAAGGTTGAGGCAGAGTCCTTGAATATCTTCAAGGCAGAGGTAGATAGATCCTTGATAAGCAAGGGGGTGAAAGGTTATCAGAGATAGGCAAGAATAAGAGGTCCAAATCAGATTAGCCATGACGCTATTGAATGGTGGAGCAGGCTTTAGGAGTTGAGTGGCCTACTCCTGCTCCTAATATGTGCATATGTTCGTATTTACAGCAGCTTTCTGATTGATTGTGATTGGGAAAGGACTTGGCTCCACCACAGAACCCAACCTGCCCAACTAAGTTAAGGGGCGAGGGAGGAGGTGACCTCGGACAAAGGCTGTGGAGGACATCACACAAGTGAACCCTTGTGCAGCCTGGATGGACATTTTCTGAACTTCTCTTGAGCAACCAGCAGGATCGCTGCACAAGCCACCCAATGCCAAGTACCAATGGTGCTTAAGGACTCTAACTAGGTCCTATAATATCACAAGGTCCAGATTTGCATTTGCTTATGAGGCTTCCACCTGTTTCTGGCAGATGCCCAAAGCTCACAATTCATGAGCACTTGGCATGTCATAACATTCAAGGCTATGGGCCAAGTGCTGGTAAATGGGATTAGGTAGCTAGGTAGGTCAGGTGTTTCTCACATGTCGGTGCAGACTCGATGGGCCGAAGGGCCTCTGCTGCACTGTAATTCTGTGATGGCCTCTGCCAAAATGCCCACAGCCTGGATGTTGCCAGAAACTGTAAGTGCTGCGACATAACTTTCAGCAGGGCACCACCCCATTGGCACTAGAAGTAAAGCTGTAAATCAATCCTGTGATCACACCTTTGATGCTGTCTTTGGATCAGACCTTTTTTTATTGATGACATGGCTAATCTTCAAACGTGGCTTGAGCTAATGAGAAACTTTTTTTTTGATGAGGAAAAATCAATGTTGCCTCCATCTCCGAATTGGACAGTGGGAGAGGGGGAGGCAGAAGGAAGGAAAGAAGATTTGAAAAAGAGGAACCTTGAAGCTTTGAAAATTAAGGGCAAGATTTTCCCTTTGGGATTCACGACCCCACTGTCAGGTTCAAGAAACCTGCACTGTATGGGAACAGCCACTCTACTCTGATTTTCCGTGAATTAGCCAACTAAAGGCCAGAGGTCACTGTGCGATTAATGAAGTTGGGAGGGCTCTCAAAGTTGGGAGGGCCAATAGGAGACTCTCCAGGTTGGAAGTTGAAATCTTATATGAAGAAAAGATTGCTAAGCCACCACTGTGGAAATGGGGGGAAGGAAGCCCTTTCACAGAGCGACCTGTGGCTGCAGCTGACCTCATGAGGGCAGCGGGGCCTCTGAGTGGTCTGCCACTGGGAGGCCTCCTCCAAGCGGCTATCTGTTTCCCCACCACCTGCCGGGACTTGGAGGCCACCTGAAAAATCCCAGTCGCCCTCCGACAATCGGCCTTTAATTTGTTTAATCGGACACACCCCTCCCATCCCGCATCTGGGAAAGTGGCATGGGGCTGGTAACTATCATGCTGGCCGGTGACGTGAGATCCTATGCTTGCCTCTGTGCCCATCCCCTCCCCCGCCACACCCCAGTGGGGACTAAAAATTCTGACCGAAAAGTCTGAAAGGTAGATTAAAATTTCGGAGAAAGGGCCTGAGGTTTCCAGCGCCAGTAGTGACTGCTTTTCCCAGAATTCAGCTGTGAGGTTAATACATTCTAAATAAATCAAGGGCAGAATTTTTCCGTTGTTGACCAGGAGGGCAGGACCCGCGTGCTGACGCATAAAGTGACGCGCGGTGATGTCGGTCGCACGTCCCAATGTCACCGTGTGCCATTGCGATATTTCGGTGGGTGGGCGCGCGATGATGTCCGTTGCGCGACTGCCATTAATTAACAGGCCACTTAAGGCCCTTGAAGCTCCAGTTGACCTGGATTTTAAGGTGCCTGTGCGATCTTCGACTCGTCGTACAAGTGCAACGGGCAGGCGGGTATCAGAAATTTGCATGAAGCTCACCCACGGGCGGGAGAAGAGGGCTCGGTGGGTTCGCAAATCCAGACATTTAAAAGTCACTGCTGAGAAGTTAGTGAAACTTGCCTGTGTGAGGTGGAAAAGTTGCAAAAGCAGAGAAGCTGCTTGGACTGGACTCATAACCTTCAGGTCAGCACTTTTCAGTGAGGATTTGTTTTGGGGCCTGTAGGTTTCAGGAAGCCTCCCTGAGCCTGGGAATGGGAGGCAATCTCTCCACTGGAGGCAGCTCATCTGAGGAGGAAGGGAGGATTAGGAGGGGGAGGAGGCCAGGAATGCACATTCAGCCTCCTGGGGAGCCACCTTTGGGAGGACAGGCGCAGGGCCAAGAGGTAGTCCAAGGCGGAATGGGCCGCAGAAGACAGCGTTATCCTGTTGCCAGGGTATACAGATGGCAAAGCACTTACCTCAATATGTCTAAGGTGCAATGCCAAAGGAGGCTCCGCCTGTCAAAGGAGACAGTCAACAGCATCTGTCAGATGATTGGTCCAGGGATCTCAGCAACTGTGTGGGTGGACATCCCATGCTAGTGGCTGTAAAGGTCACAGCTGCCCTCAACTTCTATGCCTTCAGCTCTTTCCAAGGGTTGGTGGGTGATCTTTGTGTTATCTCCCAATCAGCTGTCCACACTTGTGTCAAGCAGGTTACAGACGCTCTGTTCAGGTGTGCATTGACCTTCATCTACTACCACTGGGACGAGGCCAGCCAGACAGAGCGAGCCAGAGGCTTCGCGGCCATTGCTGGCTTCCCCCGTGTCCAGGCTGCAATAGACTGTACACATGTGGCCATCAAGGCACCAGTGGGTGAGCTGAGTGTCTTGTCAACAGGAAGGGCTTCCACTCCATGAACGTGCAGATAGTGTGTGATCACAGGATGCTGATTCTACAAGTCTGTGCAAGGTACCCAGGCAGCTCCCATGATGCCTACATCCTCAGACACTCCCAGGTGCCGGGGCTCTTCAGTGCTCCAGCCCGGCAGGATGGATGGCTGCTGGGTGACAAGGGCTATACCCTCAGAAGGTGGCTCATGACGCCTCTCTGCCATCCAAAATCAGAAGCTGAGCAGCGGTATAATAGGAGCTACGGCTCCACAATGTCTGTGGTGGAGAGAACCATCGGTCTTCTCAAAATGCACTTCAGATGCCTGGACCATTCCGGGAGCGCACTCCAGTACCCCCTCGATTGTGTGCCACTGATGGTAGTTGCATGCTGCGCTCTCCACAATATTGCGCTGCAAAGGGGGGATGCAGTGGACGAAGAAGATGTAGACGGACTGGCTGTGGCTGAGCACGTTGAATCCATCAGTGAGTCTGAGGATGAAAACGCACAGGAGAATGCTGAGTGAGCAGACGCTGACCCGGGACTACTCCAGGGAGGCAGGGACACCCGGGATGCTCTAATCCAAGGAACCTTTAGCTAGCACGGCACATATGGATCTCCAACACAAGCCTGGGCTGTAGCCTCCATCCTGGAGATCTTAGTGCAAAATCTGTCTGGATAGGAGCATTGACGATGGGCCTAGTCAATAAATGTAAATGACACACAAATCATTCATCAAATCTCAGGAATCCATGCACCTGCCCAAGAAAAGAGAGCCCCCAGTCATTTTAGATGACATAAACTTAATGCTGTAACAAAAGTCTCTTGAGATAACAGAAATAAAATGGTGTTGCCCTTCACACACAATCAGAAGGAACTCATAGTGCAGGCCAGCAAAAAACCACCAGCGATGAACCCAGGGTGTGCCTAAGGTGCCTTCATTTTATGTTTGTGGGTGCTATGTCTTTGTGGTGCCCCCTCGCTGGCACTAGCATCTGAGACGGCCTGCTCTCTCTGATGTCCTGTTGGCCTCGATGACCTTGGTGGATGTCGTCTGGCCCGTGGAGCCTGTGCTGGCCCCGCCTGGGAGGGAGCTGCCAGTTCCACAGCTGGCATCTCCCCAGTCATCGCAGCCTCATTGGGTTCCATGGTCACTGGCAGATGCGCAGAGGAGCTTCCACTCTCATCCGGAGCGCCCTGAGAGGCACCCGCAGAGACGACGGGCAGCTGCTGTGCTAATGTGAGGTCCATTTAGCCCACCTGCTCACCGTAAATGGATGGGCACCGAGGTGAGATACCTGGTGCCCAAACCACCACCCACACGGGCACTGACCACATGAGGTTAATGCCCCTGTGTAGTTTGCAGGTCTGAGCACAACCCCAGGAACCCCTGATCCTGTCCCTGGAGCTGCCTCTCCATGAGAATCGCCACTCTCTCCATGGAGGAAGCTTGGCGCTCAGCCATGATGCTCAATGCATTGGCGATGGTCCACGTAGACTCCTCCACCACTGACACCAAGCCAAGCACAGCCTCATGTATCTCCACCAGATGGTCCCGAGCACCCGGCTGCATCTCACCAGTTGGCTGCGTCGCCGACGACTCCAGAGGCTCATCATTAGCGACAGACTGAGCATGTGCCTGGGTCCCTGCAGTCCTCTGATTGCTGGCACCATGGTCACTCTCTGTCTCCACCAGCTCCTCCAGGGACTGTGAAGCGTCCTCACCGCTGTGACCCAGGACACTAGCCAAAGATATGATGCCCACCGAGGTGCCAGTATCTGCGCTAGTGCCTGCCTGGCAGAGATGGTGTAACGCTTCTGATGATGCAACTTCATGGCCCTCAGGTGTAGAGGGGCTCCAGCTGCTCCTTCTCCCAGCCATGCGCTGATGATGCTGAATAGAAGAGTAAGGAAATTCGATCAGTTAGCCTGCGGGCAATGCCAGTGTACATGCCAGTCCCCCGGATCATCATGTGTTCATCATTCCACACGCAATGGGTAAACCATGTTGGTTATGTCACTCACTCAACAATCAGCACTTCTATGGATGTTGCGAGACTACTGGAGACGTGAATGCTGGCCATACATACCTGCCCGTGGAACCCCAGCCTCCCCATCTCCAGTGGACCTGGGCGCATGGCATCTCTTCAGGTCCAGGGCCCCCTGCTCAAAACAGCTAAGCAACAAAATCTGGCCTGGCCCACCGCCAGTCCTCAGCCACTGGGCATTGAGATGAAAATTTTTCTCCTGGAAATGAGAAAATAACATTGATAAGTGATAAAAACAAAAAAAAGAATTACCTGGAAAAACTCAGCAGGTCTGGCAGCATCGGCGGAGAAGAAAAGAGTTGACGTTCCGAGTCTTCATGACCCTTCGACAGAACTTTTTAGTTCTGTCGAAGGGTCATGAGGACTCGAAACGTCAACTCTTTTCTTCTCCGCCGATGCTGCCAGACCTGCTGAGTTTTTCCAGGTAATTCTGTTTTTGTTTTGGATTTCCAGCATCCGCACTTTTTTGTTTTTATTATTGATAAGTGATACTTGTACTGTCAATCCCCAGCTGCCCATTGCAGAGGTGCAGTGCATTCTCCCCCTGCTGCTGGCTAGCACTCACACTAATATGCCAGTGTGTCCCCCACCTCCCATGCCCACATGCTGCCTTCAACACAGTTGTACCTGCCATTGCAAGGAGGCATAATGACATGGAGCGCAGAGAGCAGCAGATCCAACTGTGCCACGCCACCTTGAACATCCACTCCCGCCATGTCATCACCCTCACTTCGACACATCCTGGAGTTCGAGCAGTGCGCCTGGGTGCAGATCCTCCAGGGTGCCCCCCACCACAGTCATGTGGATGTCAGTCCACCACATGCTGCGGGTGCAGAACCCGTCTCACTACGACCCTCTCAGGTTGACCAACGCATAGGGAATATCTGGTGGGCTGCCCAGCTAAGGACACATGCCGTCAATGATTCACTGCATTCAGGCCACCCAGACATTGGGGGTGCCAGTGGGGGAGAAGCTTACATGATGGGTGAAGTGAACGATGCCAACATGCTCCTCACTCTTCCCGTGTGCAGCAGGTCATTGAAGCTCTTGTGGCATTGGGTCCATGAGCGCCGCACCACATCGTGGGAGCTCGCGACCTCCGCTACCTCCTCCCACGCACGCTTGGTCAGGTGGGGGGGCCTCCTCCTCCCGCCGTGCTGCCACCTCCTCAAGGAGGGCAGCAAGGCACTCGTCTGAAAACCTGGGCGCACAGTGACCACCCGCCCTACCCTCCTGCATGGCCAGCCTCGATATACCTTGGCCCCAACCTCTGGCCACGTCCAGCAGCCTTGGAGCGGCTGCAACTTGGCCTTTAAACAGGCCGCTGGGTCGCTATTTGACCCGGCGGTGATTGCCGATCTGCCTCCGCCCGCCCACTCCCACCGTCCCCGGGATTCGGCAAACACGCTGGGCGGGCTTTAATTGGCCCACCCGCGTAAAATGGCAGCACGGTCCTGCTTCCCGACGTGGGGAAAATTCTCCCCCAAGGTCTATTTGAAATTTGAGCAGCAGCTTGCTCATTACAAACTAAGTTCTGGCACGGTGGGATGTTAAAGCTGCTGTATAAATGCAGCTTGTTGTGGAGTAGTTTTAGTATTGGGACATTGGCATTTTTTGAAATCGTCGCAAATCAACCAACAGAACAATTAGTCCAGAAAAATTAAAGTTTCCCAAACCTGACAGAAATTGAAGAGTAAAAAGCAAACATGCAATTGGGTTCTAATGCATGCAGCAACATACATAATGAAGCTAATTAGATCATTTGTTCCTTGCAGTGCCAAACATTTAATTCTCAGGAATTTCATGTGAAGGTCAACATATTTCTCCTTATTTTTCAGGGGATCGTCTAATTAATTTTTCCACCTGAATGCGCAGAGATTTTTATTAAAAATATAATGTATTTAATGGTAATGTTAAATGAATTGCCAGCTCTCAAAAAAACATGTGATTATATTGATCACGTAGGCAAATTTATAGGATCTGCGTAGCAGGCATAGAATAATCACCATGGAAGATTTCACCTACGTCTAAGTAAACTGGAAGAATAGCCGTGAAAGGAGAAAAATAAATTGATTTTTTAAAACGCATACAAGAACCCTTTCTCACTCAATACAAAGGAAATTCAACAAGGAAAGAAACACTGCTAAACCTTGTAATGGGTAATGAACCGGAACAGATATGAGGGGCCGGATTTTCACAGAGGAGGCAGGAATCGGGTGGTGGATTCATTTATAGGTAGTGATGTGAACCGGGAACTGATTGATATTTGCATGGAACAAGAAGTAAATTGGAGAAAGATGGGGCGCCATCCAATTAGTGGCTGTTTGGGGGAGGGGGGTCAGCGAGCATGGAGGTGGGACACCAGGGAAGCAAGCCACATTCTGAGCTGACCAGACAATCAACGCTGTGGCTGCCAACTGTGCATGATTTAAAACAAAAGGAAAGCATTTTCATCTTCAAATTGGCTTGGGCAGATGGAGAGCTGGAACCCTGGGTAGGGTAAGGAAATGTTAGCGTTACTGAAAGTTAATTGTGCAGTAGGCTTTCGTCAATACTTCCACTTTTAAAAATCAAACTTTATCACTGCTGCCGACTCTGCTCTTGACTGGCTGGAGCTGTTCGGCTTTACACACCTCTCCAGTGGACAGCCGGCCCCTGTAAAAATCTCAGGACTTTAGAAGGTGAGGTCTCAACAAGTTCCTTAATTGCATATATTTGCCCAATGAATGACGCAGGCAACTTCACTCTCCCTGGCTGCGCCCCCAGCCCCCTCAAACCTTGGTGGGGTCAGCAATGGAGGCGGCAGACCAGGGAGGAGGCTGTCGGTGCCTTTGTATTGGTTGCTCACTTCTGTGCCAACCCAATTTGGCGAGTGAAAACCTGGCCCTAGGAGTAAGAGCATTCGTGATCACAACGTGGTAGAGTTCAAGATGAGGATCGCGAGTGACATAAGTAGGACCAAAACAACCATAGCAGAGTGGAAAAGTGAAAATTCTGAGGATAGAACTAAAGAAGGTAAACTGGGAAGAAGTATTGAAAAATAAAAACCGAAAAACAATGGGAAATCCTTAAAAGGGAATCAATAGAAATCAAGAGAAATGGATCCCACTGAAAGCCAAAAACAAGCCAGCTTCATGGGCCACTGCGGATGAATAAAGCACAAAAGGGAAAATTGAATCTAAAACTAAAGACATAAGAAATACTTAAATACTGATGGAGAGGAGAAAAGGGAATATGAAGAACTTCAAAACCAAGAAAACAAAGTTAAATTCCAAGGTCAAATTGTAAAAGAAACAATAGTGTTCTTTGGGCACATAAGTAACAAGGAAAATTAAAGTCGGGATAGGTGCACTAAACAATGAATAAGACAAACCCACAGTTAATTGCAGAGTAATTTCAGAAGTATTGAATAACGTTATTATCTTCTTCAGTAAAGTTGAGGCAAGAAGATGATACTTCAGTAGAGAATATATAAATAATATGAACACAGTTAGGAGAGAAAGGGAGAAAACAACATGAAACCAGAAGAGGATAAAACTCCAGGGGCAGAATTTTGCCCTTGATGGGTGGGTGGGCCCAAATGACTCGGCGGTGGGTGGGCCGCCGATTGCCGCAGACGAAATGGGCCCCACCGTCATTTTACGTGGGCGGGCCAATTAAGGCCTGTCCAGCGTGTTGCCTGATGGGAAGCGCTATACGCTCCTGTGCAGGTGGAAGGGGGGATTCTCCAGTGGCGAGAGTGCGCTCTTTTGCGCATGTGCACGAAAGAGCGCACGACTCCCTGAGGCTAAGTGCTGCCTCAGGGAGATCGCTGAAAGGTGGTGAAAGTTCAAAAGTAGAAAATGAAAAAAAATCATTAACATGCCCCCCTCATGTGAAAATGTCACACGAGATGGGACATGTTAATGAAATACATAAAAATTTTAGTAAACTTTTTTAAACCTGAAATCAAACCTCATCCCGCCAGTGGATGAGGTTTGTTAAAAAAATCACTATCCCGCCTGCCCATTGGGCCTGCGTGCCAAGCTGAAGTTCGCACAGGACCCTCAAAATCCTGGTCAATTGGTCACTTGATGGCCTTAACAAGGCCTTTAATTAATGGCGGGCGTACTGCATAGCGCACTCGCCGACTGAAACATCGTGATGCCGCAAGTTGACATCGGGACGCTCGTGCGACGTCAGCATGAGACATTTTAAGCACTGACTTACAGGCTCTGCCACCCACACGTCAGCCAGAAGATTCTGCCCTAGATCCTTCTGTCCTGTACTATTTTATGGTGGAATTTTACGGCCCAGTTTCGGCAGGGTTGGGGCTGTAAAATGCTGCAAGACATTCTAAACCCCATTGGCTTTAGCAAGAATGTAAAATCCCACTGCCGTAAAATTCTACCCTATGATTCTATGATATGGAAAATAATGTAGTCTAATGACATTTAATAATAGTGATATATATTCTGATTCATAGAAACTGTTAGCTACGTTTATGATTTCCTCATGCCATTTTAATCAGTATTTGATGAAAGCCTGCATGTAAGCATATACTATTCCATCCGATTTCAAGTTAATATAACTGAGGGCTGATAATTCATTTTGTTAACTGATCGTAATTTTTATAATTGGTGTAACATATTGGCCTTCAAATTGACTTGAATCATTTTATGCTAATTACTATTTGAACCTTTTCTTATCTAAATGCAATTGCTTGTATGACTTTCAATGTATTTTGAAGTGAAGTATGCCTCAGATTTGTCAGAACATACAGATCTTCCAAATGATGACTCACCTCATTTTATCCTCTGGAGACCACAACAATTTAAGGACTGCGTATTGTGGCTGAAATTTCTCAACAAACGGTTTTATCTGTAATTAATTATCTACTAGCAAAATTGAGAGTACACCTGGCTTTGCAATATTTTTTCTCTGAGAATGTACCTTTGTTGGCCAGTCAGAGGAAAACTGGGGTTGAAGTCTTGTATTACAACACAGGTTCTCAAATTGAGTAGTTTTGCGTTCAATGGTGGATCACCATACCAGCAAATTAGGGCGGTAGACAATAAATGCTGGCCTAGCAAGCGACACCCAGGTCCCATGAATGAACGACAAAAAGAACCAAACAATTGATTTCATTTCGCCCTACTTCATCTGCATTGAACAATGGTTTGTCCACTCTGCAACTCTGGAATTTTTATTCCCTGTTCATCCTTGGGATGAAGGGGTTATCTTTTGAGCAAAGGTTGAGCAGGTTGGGCTGATACCCGTTGGAATTTGAAAGAATGAAAGGTGATCTTATTGAAACACCTAAGATCTTGAGTGGACTTGATATGGTAGGTGCGGAGAGGATATTTCCACTTGTTAGGCAGTCTAAAACTAGGGGACACAGTTTAAAAAAATTAAAAGTAAAAGCAAAATGCTGCGGATGCTGGAAATCTGAAATAAAAACAGAAAATGCTGGAAAAACTCAGCAGGTCTGACGGCAACTGTGGAGAGAGAAAAAGAGCGCGGGAGTCATCAGCACACCCGCCGACAATTAGTAGGCCTATTAAGGCCATTAAAGTAATAATTGAATTAAATTTGTTGCTGCACATCCAACCTTACGGTTGGCGGGCAGGCAAACCCTTTGGATTTTTTAGGAAACCTTATCCACAGGCGGGATGAGGTTTCCAACAGCTATTAAAAATTAGATAAAAATTTGAACATTTTATTAATAACAACATGTCCCTTCTCATGTGACAGGGTCAGATGAGGGGACATGTTTTGTTCTTTTAAAGTTCTTTATTTTTAATTATTTTTGAAATCTTCATCTCCCTGAGGCAGCTCCCCACTCGCCCTCCTTTCACAGGCAGCGGCTAAGCGCTGCAGCAAGTGTTTCACGCTGGGCGGGCCTTAATTGCCCCCACCGGTGTGAAATCGCGGCCTGACCCAGATCGCGGGCAGCTGTCGGCTTCCGGACCACTCCCGCCTGCCCCCGCCCAGCCCGCCTGTCGAGGGCAAAATCCTGGCCAATGTTTTGAGTCTGTATTGCTCTTCTTCAAAGCCAAAGAGAATTAGAAAAGTGATGGAGTTTATGCTGCATGGGGGGAAGGGGTTGAACGGGTAAAGCAGGGTGGAAGGTCATCGACAAAAATGTCATGGAGGCAAGGCAAAGGGAGTGTTAATGGTAGAGGTAAGGGATAAAGAAGGTGTTGATAGTGGCATGTAGATAAGAAAGCAGAATGTGTGAACAGCAGGACAAGGGTCAGCACTCTGTGAAAGAACAACATAGAACAAGTGATAAATAACCCTTTGGGGGCGGTGTGGACAGGGGCGGTGGTTGGAGATAAAGGATAGAAAAGGGATAAAACAATGAATAAAAATAAAAATAAGTACATTAAAAAATGAAAAAAAACAAAATAAAAATACATTTTTTAAAAAAGGGATTAAAAAATGGGTGAAGATGGAGGACCGAGTTCATGGACTGAATTTGTTGCCCCAGGTTAAGGCCTGGGAATGGCCACTTAGGGGTCTTTTCCAGTCCAGCCTAAATTTTAGGCTGCCAGGTGGATGACAGCTCGGGCTGGGGGGTGGGGTGGGAATGTGGAAACAAAGTAAGTTCGATCTCAGGCGAGAAGCAAGGGGGTTCCCTTCATCAGAAGAATGTGTTCCCTGCTGACTCCAGCCCCAAATGTTTGTCAGGGATGTACCTTCTCACTTTCTTGAGAGCGCTATATTCAGATCCATGCATTTGTCCAATAGTTCGGTGGTTATAAAGCAAATTGACCTGCAGCTGTGTATTCCTGCAAGTTTGGTAAAAGTGTGCTGCTAATGTACATTTGCTACAGATGAAAGACTCTTTAATTGGTTCCCATGCTCATGTTCTGAGTATAGCCTATTGTCTTTTTTTAATAGGTTTGACCACTGGCACATTACACCCTGTGTTAGAATCAGTTCTGACACTTCTATTCAATCAGCTGCCAGACTTCAATCAGCATTCTTTGCAAACAGTTTTAATCAATACTGCTGAGTGAGAATCATCACTTAGTAAACTTCTATCAATTGTCAGCCATAGAAAGAAGCTGAAAAACACAGGCATATAAACAGAAAATGGTCACTGTAAATATCACCAAAAGTTGGGTTTTATTTACCAACAGTTGAGAATTGTGGCAATACTTGAAGTCCATTATGAATAGTTAAATTCTGAAATCCATAATTTGCCAGTTAATTAACTGCTTGGATCAGTCGTTCATTGGTCTGTTAACTGAAGACAAAAAAAAGTATGCTCCAGTTTATTTATTATTCCTGCAATTGAATCCAAATCACACTTCATCATAGAAATAAAGGATGGCCCCATATGGTGCTCTGTTGATATAATTAGTGAAGTTGAATGCAAAAAGTACGTAACATCAGAAGTAAACAATTAGCCATGTCCACATACTGCTAATTTGTTATTGCACTCCTAGGCAAAGGGCATTTCACTGAATTATCTTCATTTTAATTGTTAAAATCATGACTAGCATGCAGCTTCGTTTAATGTACCATAGTGTTGTACCTAACAAGGACAGCTTTCATTTCATATAAAACATTACATTTTATGAGCACTTCTTATGTGCAGAAGGTAACCAGTGAAGCAGACTTGATATTCAGTGTGAACAGTGGAGAATATTTTATAAATTATTCTGCATTTTACTCTTAATTAGGTCAACCTTTCACATTGAGGCACATAATGGTTGGTGATGTACTGCCATTGCAAAGTTGCTTTAGGAATATAGTTGGGTCAATTAGGAAATTTGCTTTATTATTACCAATGAATTACTGGCAGAAATCTTCCAAGATGCTTCACTTAATAATGGATTTGATCATTTTTTTTCCTCTTAGGTTCTGCTGTGTTAAAGCTGTGCCTCAGATTGATCTTTTTGGAGTCCATACTACATGTGCAACAGTGATTTATTCAAACTTTTAAATGCTTTAACAAGACTTGCATGTATATGGCCCATATCATGTCACTTTACATAAAATAAATTAGTTTGCAATGGAGTGACTGTCACTGTAGTGTCAAATGCAACAGGCATTTTGCACACAGCAGGACATCTTAGGTGATTTTAGTTGCATGAGGAATGTTGGCCAGGAACCTGGACAACTCCCCGCTTCTCCTTAAACATGGCATGGCATCTTTCAGTTTTATCCAAATGACTGTAATGGCCTGATTGGATCTTGGTTTAAGATCTCTTTGAGGACAGCACCTTTGACAATGTAGACCTGGATTACATGCTTAAGTCATGTGGTGGAGCTTGACTCCTCAACCTTTTGACTCATCTGAACCAAATTGGCACTACAAAGAAAGAAGTAACTTGGATTTATATAGCACTCTTCATGTCAGCAAGTTATTCCTAAGCAACTCGCAGCCAATGAACTACTTTTGAAGTGCAGTCACTGTTGTTTCAAGAACAAAGAGTATTATTCCTGGAAAATCTAAACTACACAGTGAAGTGCTTAAATGTAGTTACATTTACCTGAGAGTGAAATGTATTAATTTACGGCTTGCTCATTTATAATTTTAGGTTGCGATTCTGTCTGCCAAATTTAGAACATTTTTTGACATGAGTTCAAAGTGGAATGTCTGTTTTGTTCTCACCTTTTCACTAAAGCTGACAAAACTTTCATCCGCTTCTGAACCAAAATTACTAGCTGGATAAAGGAGTAGATTGCATCTGCATCTGAAGCAGTAGGTAATTATCTAATTCCCTGTGTGTTGATTTCTGAAAATAGACGGAGCAACCTCAATATGGAGCACTTCTTTATTCAAGTGAACGTAGATGGGAATTAGATGACAAGGACCCATTTTTTGATGCACCAGTGGTTCAGATACTTCAGTTCAGCTCTTACAATGTATCTGCTTGTTTAGAATTTCAAAGTCTTCTTTGAAAAACGTGGTGAATTTGTTCAATAAACTTGTAAATCTATCCAGTGTTTATTTTCTGTTGGGCAACAATTATTCAGATAAACTAGCAGAGACAGTGGGCAGTATTTAATGAAGGCAGTGGGGTTCAGTTGGTGAGGGTTCCACATTGCCTCTTTTAAGGAAGGCCCACTGCACTAAGTGCTACTCAGTCATTTATCTAGACAGTGGCGGGCCTTCCCTCAGATCAAGGGCTGCAGGCAGAGGCTGCCAGCTCTACCAAATGGCAGTGCCACCATGGGGGTAGTGGCAGCTGTAGGAACAACAGCACCCAAGGTCTAGGATCGAGGAGGGCTTTGATACACACGAGTGATGTCGAGAAGGGCATCGAGTGGGAGGGGGTTTGGCAGCAAGGGCAGAGGGTGGCTCTCAGCAAGCACCACCCCTTCTCCTGATCAGGCACTGAGTGCCTTTGAATAGGGCACCCCACGACCTCCCAACACCACCCAGGAGGCCACAAAAAAACCTCACGTAAGTTTGTTTGTCATGCTGCCCACCTGCCATTGGGTTCATACAACTAGCAGTGGGATGTGGCCCTCAAGTGGGCATTATTTGCCCACTTAAGGGTCTCAATTGGCAGTGGGCTGGGAAGGCCACCCACTTGCCTTCCTTCCACGGGCTTATTCCAGGTGGAGGTAGGAAGGAGGTGGTGTCCCTTCCTGCCACCCTAATGCCCAATTAAATACCCCCTGCCACCAAACTCACCACAGGGGGAGGGCATTAAATTCCATGCAGTAAGATTGCTTTACACTATTCACTAACAGTATGTCAGCAAATGAACTCAAGTCAGTTGTGTTAATAAGTAACTGTCCATGAAAAAATACTGAAAATTCAGGGAAAATAAAATTGTACTCTAGAATTTTGGATGCTATATGCTTTGTGCATACATGTGGTGAAAATGACACTGCTTTCAATATTTCAAATCGTATGCTCCACAATGCAGAGTGAAAGAATTGTGCCCAAAATGTAAAGGTCAACTGAAATCTTTCAGAGATTCAACCAGAGCACCAGTGATGCAGTCTCAACGTTCAATAAGAACATAAGAAATAGGAACAGGAGTAGACCATTCAGCCCCTCAACCCTGCTCCGTCATTCAACAAGATCATGGCTGATCTTCTTGTGTTTCAATTTCCACATTCCCATCTAACCCCAATAACCTTTGATTCCCTTGCCTAAGAAGAATCTGTCTACCTCTGCCTTGAAAATATTCAATGACCCCACTTCCACCATCTTCTGAGGCAGCGAATTCCAAAGTCACACAACCCTCGAAGAGAAAAAAAAATCCTCATCTGTCCTAAAAGGGTGACCCGTAATTTTAAAACAGTGCCCCCTAGTTCTGGACTCACCCACAAGAAGAAACATCCTCTCGATGTCCACCTTGTCAAAGTCATTCAGGATCTTGTATACTTCAGTCAAATCACCCCTCACTCTTCTAATCTCCAGATGAAACAAGCCCAGTCTGTCCACCCTGTCCTCATAAGACAACCCATTCATTCCAGGTATCAATCTAGTAAACCTCTTTTGAACCGTCCCCAATGCATTTACATCCTTCCTTAAATAAGGAGACCAAAACTGCACACAGTATTCAAGTTACGGTCTCACCAATGCCCTGTATAACTGAAGCATAACATCCTTAATTTTACGTTTAATCTCTCTCGTAACAAAGAAGAGTCTTCTTAATTATTTGCAGTACCTGCATCCTAACTTTTTGTGACTCGTACTAGAATACCTTTCTTTTTGTTTATTCATTCATGGGATGTGGGCTTCGCTGGCTGGGCCAGCATTTATTGCCCATCCCTAGTTGGCCTTGAGAAGGTGGCAGTGAACTGCCTTCTTGAACTGCTGCAGTCCATGTGGTGTAGGTACCACATTCCAGGATTTTGACCCAGTGACAGTGAAGGAACGGCGATATATTTCCAAGTCAGGATAGTGAGTTACTTGGAGGGGAACCTCCAGGTGGTGGTGTTCCCATGTATCTGCTGCCCTTGTCCTTCTAAGTGGTAGTGGTCGTGGGTTTAGAAGGTGCTGTCGAAGGAGCCTTGGTGAATTCCTGCATTGCATCTTGTAGATGGTACGCACTGCTGCTACTGTGCAGTGGTTGGAGGGAGTGAATGTTTGTGGATGTGGTGCCAATCAAGTGGGCTGCTTTGTCCTGGATGGTGTCGGGCTTCTTCAGTGTTGTTAGAGCTGCACTCATCCAGGCAAGTGGAGAGTATTCCACCACACTCCTGACTTGTAGATGGTGGACAGGCTTTGGGGCATCTTTGCACGATTCCTAGCCTCTGACCTGCTCTTGTAACCACGGTATAGATCCCTCTGCACTTCAGGATTATATTTTGCTACATAAGCTCCGACATTTTCAGTTAAGTTGTGAGGCTGCTAATTATATGGGCAATATATTAAATATATTCGCTAATTGTCCTGGGATATCATGAGCCAGGATTCAGTAAGTGACATTGTTTAATTCTTGTCGCACCATCATGATCTTGTTGGACTTCAGAAATATGTGCCTAGGGGTTATCACAGTGAGGAAGCAGGCAAAAGCCTGGAAATCAGTTGTGAAGCTGAAGTGTTTGTCCACATTGGATCTTCATGTTTACTGATTTTTCTTCTTGGATTTGCAGTTCATTCTCATCAGGAACTTGTTATTTGCCCAAATGTTATCTCCAACATGTTTCAACCGAATTCTCCGAAAATGAAAAAGACGAACTTGCATATTTTTTTCAACTTGGCACATTAGGCGCGAGTGTTAAACCCGGGGGATGAAACCTGCCTGACCGTATAAAAATTATAATTATATCAGGGCAATTTGTTTCTACCACTGCCATGGTCTCAGTCAAATAAATATTAAACTCAGTGTAGCATTGTATTACAGTGCAGCTGGGCTAAGGGAATAAAAATATCATAGGCTGTGTTGTATGAAGTAGTAGCTTCAGATTTATGTGTGGCCTCAGCATCAATATTGTATTGAATGATAATGCTGTGGTAAGGTGAACTAAACATGCAATTCGCTGCAATGTCTATATGTTTGATGGGTGTCTATAAAATGCAGTTACTGCATATGCTAACTCATACTATCTTGCTATTGAAGTTTCAATCTGATTCATTATTAACTGCATTTCTGTTAACCGCCAGTTAGTTTGTCAAAAAACTAAATTCTGTAAAATCTAAGTAGTGTGCTCACCCTATCCCTCCCCAGTCTCAAACCCCACCATTAAAGTCATCATTCATAGTTTTGACACCTCAGTACTCCCAAGATATACACACACCAATCTTCTGTTATACGCTATACAAGCTTTGGCACATCCAAAAATCTAAGGCCCATGTCCTGTGACAGACAAAATGGGAAATGCCCACAAATAAAAGCAAAATACTGCGAATGCTGGAAATCTGAAATAAAAACAGAAAGTGCTGGAAATACTCATTAGGTCTGGCAGTATCTGTGGAGAGAGAAACAGTTAACATTTTGAGTCGAATATAACTGTTCATAGAAAACTATGAAAATACTGAGACCGGACCCTATATCCAGAAGCTCGGGAACAGATGTGTGCCTGATATGGGGATTTTCCGAATTTTGGGTGCTGTGGCAGGGGGTGGTGGGAGCAGGGGGTCCGGGGAAATAGGATAATAATGAATTCAAACTTAAAGTCGGGCTTATTTGTCTGCCGAGCTGGACCCAGCCGAGACGGGGAAAGGAAGGGATGAGGGGCAGACCAGGCCAGCTTCTTCCATGCTGTTAATCCCGACATCAAATAAGTCAGGCTGAACCCAAAGAGCAGGGGTTCAACGCGCTGCGGCCCAGATACGCAGCACAGCGGAATCACCAGTGCTTCACATAAAATAAACCTTTTAAGTTTAAAAATAAATGGTAAAAGAACTACCTAAGAGGGGGAAGAATAATCACTTTTGAGGCCATCAGTGGAACCCTGTAAACAGCCCCCTTGTTAATAAAGGATATAGCGGACAGAAATGCCTGATGAGGATTGTACAGTAGTTCCCAGGACAGGAGTGTTGCCAGATTCGATTGTTGCTGGTTTTCGATCCTTTGGAGTTTGGAACACCAGGTGAGGGGTCTGGTACCTGTAAGCTTCTATGTTCATGGAAAGGATCCATCTTTCTCTCTGGCTTTCACTACCTGCAGCCTCCCACCACATCAACTGTGAAATCCTCACGCTCATCTTTAAATCCCGTATGTCCTATCTCTAGCCAACCTCTGCAATCTTAGCCAACCTCATATTCCACTTCGTGGCCTGAATTTTACGCTCACCCACCAGTGGGTTTTTAGGCGAAGGGAGGAGATTAAATTAAAAGAACTGGATTCCCTCCGGGTTCCTGCCCGCCCCAGCCATACAGTGATTTTAGGCTGGGGCAGACAAGGCCTCAGACGGAAAGCCCGCCCTTGCTCCATTTGAGGTCCTTAAGTGGCCAATTAATGGCCACTTAAGGGGCGTTTCTCACCTGCCCTTAATTTTTAGGCTGGTGGGAAGTTCGAAGCTCCGTGGGGTAGCCCGTAATAAATCAAAGTTAAATCCAGGGTGGGGGCGCAAGGGTGCAGGGGCACCTCCATTTGAAGCCCCCTTCAGAAGTCGGGTGCACCACCCTCCCCACTTAAGGTTCAGTGGCCTCCGGACCTGCCCCCCCCGCCCCCCACCCCCTCCCCTCCCCTCCCTGGGACCCCCTGAACTTAACTGGGGCTTCTGTCCCCGGACTTGGTCTCTGACACCTTCTTGAACTTCCTTTTCCGTCCACTGCAGCGTGACAACTGGTTGCTGTTTCCCTGAGGTGGGACTTCCTCCCAAGTGAGGGCCAGGAGTCCCACCGCCTCCCAATCAGCACTTGTTGGAGCGTAAATAGGCTGCAGGGCAGTCATCCCCACTGACCCGTTGGATGGTGGGAAACAAGACCCCGCCGTCTGAAAACTTCAGGTCGCTGACTCTTCCACACACCCTCCAGCTCGATAGTTAGTGGCTGAGCCTTAGCCAGTTAGATCAGACCACTGGAAGAAGTCGTCTTTGCCTTGCTACCTTCTGTATACCTTAAACCTTGCATCTGCATGTTTGGTTGCCTCCCCTAATTTTCCTCTTAACTTCTCAAAGTATTTTACTCCCATTAAGCACTTTGGGATATCTAAGTTCATGAAGAATAAGCACCGGTGGCAGAGCAGATTGGTAGGAAAGAAAATGGGGCATTTTTATGAAAATGGAAGGCACCAAATTGGAGGGATGAATCTAGGGTTGAATTTTATGACCCGCGGGCAGGGGCACACCCGACCTAATCTGGCATAAAATCACGCGAGAAGACATAGGGCGAGCCTCCTGACATCATCACGCACTTGTGTGATATTTCACTCTGCCGGGACGTGCAAAAGTCAGAAGTGCGCCTGTCAACAATTGAGAGGGCAGTTAAACCCATTAAGAGCGCAATTGTCTCCGATTTTTCGTGGCCCGTCCAACCTTATTGTTGGTGGATGGACAAATCGGCCAGGTGGACTTTGCATTTTGCATCGAACCTCGTCCAAGGGCAGGATTGAATCTCCGTTATGAAATAAAATAAAAATAAATATCTGTGGGTAGCATTTTTATCAGTTATATTTCCAGATGATTGATTGTGATGCATGGGCATTTGTTTTCAGCTTCTAAAACCTTCATTTGATGGTTTTAGGTCTGAAGCTCCCTGAGGCAGCTGCCCGCCTTCAGGGGGCTTTCTCTCAGTGCCCACCGCCCCCCCCCCCCCCCCCACCGCGCCTGCGGAAACCTCATCGCTCGCCTTCCTCCCGCCCCCACTCTGGCAATGTTGAGCATTTCGGCACGTGTTTCACACTATCTGGCCGATATTGGCCGGTCAGCATGAAAATGTGGTTGGGGGGCTGATTGCGATCGGCGGTCTGTTTCCCGTCAGCTCCCGGGCCCACTGATCAGGCATGCCCACCAACGGTAAAATTCAGGCCCTGGAATCACACCATTGCGCTTGAGTGTAAATTCAGTGTTCCTGACTGCACTGCAACTGCAGTTGACCTGCGGCCGTTAACGGCAAAGTATTAATTTTTTTGACACTGGAGATGTGAAGCAGTGTCCGTCCATCCAGAAAGTAGCTATTTTTTCGAAGGGTTCCCCAGAACTCATAAGAGAACATTTTAGCTGTATTCTCGTAAGAGTGGCCATGTTTCCAATGAATTACTTGGAACTTACTGGACAATATATTTTATGTAAGGCAGTTCCTCACAGTTAAGAGAAGAGAGGAAAGCAGGAGAACTTCAATTATTCAAATTGACAGCAGCTATGTTCTCTTTTCCAGCTGTGCCTTTGCTACTGGAGCATTTGACTTTAAGGCAAGCCCAAGGTTTGCAAAGAATGAGAAAATTGCCAAATTTACTTATAAGTAAGAGGCAACTTTTCTTTTTTCTTTACCATTTTCCCTTCTATGTTAAATTTCTCATGTTCGAAATAATGTGTTAAGCACAATGTTTTTTTAAAATGCCGTGGTAAAAATTTTAACTGAGAAAAGGTGGGAAGCTTAATGTCAGAAAAAGCTGCTACCTATCCAAACCTGTCTACAACTCACCCATTTCCAGTTTTAATGTGGCCGGAAGGTGGATGGGCTGTCAACCCACCCCGAGGTAGTGCGATGCAGCTTCCTCAAGGCAAGGACTTGGTTGATGCAGGAAGTATGCGCTTTCACAGTTACCCCAGGATTCAGGAGCCTTCCTGAGGAGCCTCATGATCAGGGTCCCCCTCAGCAACCTTCACCCAAGACCTTTGACCTCCCCTCCATCCCCCAGCAGGACCCCATCCCCCCTTTGCCCACATGCCCCACACCCATCCCAGATTTGGGAGCTCCCTTAATGGAACTGCAGTCCCGACCTGGACGTGCCTGCTGAGCCGTAATCTGGGACTTGGCTCCCCTCCTGACTGACTGAAGGTCCACCTGTCAGTCATCCTGGCCCTTTGGGTGTGGAACTGATCATTGAACCCACTAACATGCTATCGAGTTAAAACTCCACAATATTGAGGAGGTCGCAAAATGTGGGTCCCCCAACCTTTTGCCCCATATTTCACAATACCCTGATTAAGTTTACATATGAGTTGTCTGTTATGTCTTTTAATATCTCCTGAACATTTTTAATTTATGCCTTATTCTGTTTCAACCTTTTAACTTGGATACTGCTTTCCATCCATGTCTGTATATTCTGAACATCTGCAGTGTATTTAATGTATTAAAAAGCGTTAGCAAAAACAAGAGGGGGGGCTTCTGATCCTGTGAGCATCCATGAGTTTATTTTGTCTAGAAGACTTTGAAGTACACTGGAGTTTAAACTCTCCAAGCTTTATTTTTGACAGGCCTGACATTTACAGTATTAACTCCTTCGTTCTTATTTTGAATCGGTAACTGGACAATTCTAACTTGGCTCATTTGTTTTCCTTGTTAGAAAACAAAACTAAAAGGTAGTTTATTGAGAACTTGTGCAGGCTAAAGGCCGAAGATCTTAATCGAAAAGCGGAATACTGCAAATCTGAAATAAAAACGGAACATGCTGGAAATACTGAGCAGGTTAGGCAGCATCTGTGGAGAGAGAAACAGAGTGAATGGCTGGATCCTTCCGTTCTGGAGTCTAAGTTCAATGGAGGGGGCGGAAGTGAGAGTGGTTTCCGCTGGGAGGGCAGGAAAGCTGACTGTGCGCGACCTTGCGCTGTTCAACTCATTACATATGCATCCGTCAGGAGCTGTCCGATTCTCGCAGCAGGGGCAGTCAGGAAGTCACTGTCCCCGCCATTACCTCATGGGGTCGAAGTCCTGGGTGCCACATTTAAAGGGCACCCAGGCATCCTGCACTGTCCCTTGCACCTTTGCCCGGCCACTGCTCCATCCTTTGCAACTAAGCCTTCCTTGATCATCCTCTGGGCAACTTGCACCACACCGCCCCAGTCTCAAGCGTAGGCTGGCATTTACAGACGATCCCCAAAGAGGCTAATGCAGTGGAAAATGACCGCTCATCATGGACGATGTCTATCTCACCAGGTGCACCTGTGTGCAGTCGTGAATGTGGCCATTCTAATTTCTCACTGGCGGGGAACTTAATTTGGCCAGGCGGCCTTTTAATGAGCGTGCATGACTTGCTAATGCATGCAAAAGGGCTTCGCGACGTTGTTCATCAGGAAGCTCGACCTGCCTTTAAAGTCCCAAGAGCATAATTGCTAAAGTTGACCCCGTGATCGGGAAGCTGATTTATGGCCTCACCGCAAATTAAGCTCCACTGCCCGTCAAGCTTCCTGCCCATTGGTGGAGCTGGTCGGTTCCGCTCAACGTTTCAGGGTCTGTGACCATTCAACAGAATAGAAGAAATATGTTGACTTGCTTTTCCAAGTCTTTTCAACCTAGATAGAAAATCGGATTGAAAAATGAATTTTTAGGCTCCCCCCGATTTGCCATCACAGCAAACCACCCCTCACTATTCCCGTTGAAAATCTAAAATGTCTATCTCGAGCCGGTTTTTTTCTTTGCTATTTCGTCGTTTTATGTGTATAAACTTGTTCTAGTCATTCTCGGAATGTGGATTCATTGGCATTTCTGGCCTAAGGACTATTCAGAAGATAATTGAAAGTCAATCGGGCTGCAGTCACATATACACCAGACTGGGCAAGGAGAACAGGTTTCCTTCTCCAAAGGGCATCAGTGACCCAGTTTGGTTTTTTTTATGATAACCCAACGGCTTCATGATCACTTTTGCCAGTGCCACCATTTTTAGTTCCTTTTCTTTTTAAACACTGCATTCAAATTCTAAAACTGCTGTGATTGAACCCACGTGCTTGCGAGTTCTTGTCCAGGCCTCAGGATTACTAACCCAGTAACATAGGGTAGAATTTTCCCCCGGTCGGGGAGGTTGTGCAGGGGTGGGTGTGGACCCAGTCGGCGCCCCCGATCGGGTCCGCACCGCGCATTTTACGTGGACGGGCCAATTAAGGCCCGCCCAGTGTGATGTGCGCCTGGAAGCGCTGAGCGCTCCCTGTGTGGGCGGGGGGATGGGGGGTGATTCCCTGAGTCGGGGCCTGCGCTGTTTTGTGCATACACAGAGCTGCATCAGGGAGATTAGTCTAATTCCCAAAAATTGTAATAATAGAAAAAAAAATTTAAGGCATGCCCCCTCGTGTGACAGTGTCTCAAGTGACACTGGGATATGTCAATGAACTTTAATGAAAACATTTATTTAATTTATCTACCCTTCATTCCCGCCCGTGGATGAGGTTCCATGAAAAATGCTCTTCGCCTGCCCACCGCCAATCTTAAGGTTGAACGGGCAGCTTTCTCAATTGGGTTAATTGGTTCATTGATGGCCTTAACAGGCCGACTCTGCTGTGTGCCCACCCAACTGAAAATCTAAATGACGCATGGTGACATGCTGTCCAAGTTCTTCAACAAGTCAGAGCAGCGTCTTCTCTCGAGCCATCTGAAATTAGGGGCGGAATCTTGTACCCTCCCCTAGGGCGGATTTGGCAGTGTGGGGACACTGAATTGGGCAGGAGGGTGGTGGGTGGAGACCCTGCCACCTTCTCTTCTCCACCCCAATGAAATCCGTCGTGGGGAGGCCCATGGACAGCCTTCTCTCCCTGCTGTGGATGGAAGTCCCAAAGTGAACAATTAATGCCCACTTAAGGGCCTCATCCCCGTGCCACTGGTATTAACCCAGCAGGGGCTGAGGTGGGGGGGGCAGTCAGGGAGCATGACGAGCAACCCGGGCATATTTGCTTTCAGGCTTCCAGGGGGTTGGGGGGTTGAGAGAGTCGAGGCAGGGTTGGAGCGAACCCTTGTTCAAAGGCACTCAGTGCCCAATCAAGGGACCTGGCAAGGGGAGGGGGAAGCAGCAGCCTGTTGTGAGCCATCTCCCTGCCCTTGCTGCTGACCACCCTCGCCACCTCCCCCTTCCTCACCGCCACTGCCACACAAAGCAGCTCCCTGCCCAGTTTCGACCCGCCTGGTCCTCGGTCCATCCTCGATCTGAGGCCTCGGGTGGGTGTCATACCTTGCAGGTGGCGCTGCTGAGTACAGGAGAGCTGCTGACCTCTGACCAGCCTCCTCCTCCACTCGGTGGTGGGCCTTCCGCCCCCTGAGTCCTTGATCCCTGGGAGTAGGCCGCCGCTGACCCCTTAGAGCCCATGTGGCATAAGATGCAGCCAAGGCCTGTTGCCTCCACAAGATTCTGCCCAAAGTGTGCAGTGCTTCACTTCCTGTGGAGAGGCAACACAAGACAAAGAAGCTGTTTTATCCGGGGATTGAAGCATATGGTTGCTTTCCTGCGAAAATGTGATGACACAACATTACTTCTCTGTTCAGAGCTCAAAGTGAGGCGTGACTAATTGTCATATTCATTATTCTGCACTTTTTTTCCCTGCAAAACTAAAATTACTGACATCTGCAGTTAGTAATCCAAAAATAAATAGCAGACGATACAATGCAGCCCATGATAGACGGTTCCCGCACAAAATAATTAATGCCAGCTGTGTACACCTCACCTGCAGTTTTGACGCATTGTGACTAGTTTATAGATTTTTAACTTTGCTACCGTCATAATCCAAAGTTGATTAGATTGAATTTTTCTTTGTTCTCTTCTATGATGAAACAACATATTGTGAGGTCAGACTTCATGATCAGCTTATGTTGCCTGAACATTAATAGCCAAGGTTGCAGCAAAGGACATATATAAAGGTAACATGGCAAGCTCCTGCAAATCAACAACTTTCTATTAGACGGCTTCACTTTCTGACCATGGCTTTTGCGTTTTTATTTTGAAACAAAGAGACAGAAAAGCTTGGACATCAGTGTAAAAAGGGAAGGCTAATTAGAAGTGGGAAGGGTAGCATTTTAGTGGTCGATAAAAAAATTTAACCAGGATTCACGGTTGGCGCCGAAGGAGAGTTAAAACAAGTCCAAAAACGGTAACCCACCCTGACCTGACTATTCTGTGCAGTGTGCTGGATTTTGAGTGGATTTTATACAGCTCAGCAACAAGGCCTCAATCCAGTCCAACCGGAGCAGTCCACAAGTTCAAGCAGATGGAGCAGCTTGAAGGCCCAGCTCATTCACAGGCCACATGAATGTGAATGGGTGAGGCCCTATCACATAGCGAAAATATAACTCAAAGGATTTCTAACTACTGCAAAGTGATACCTATCAATTTAACATGCTGTCAGGAGGCAACGTCACTTAGTTTAATCACTCGTTTGTCATCACTTAAGCTGCTACTGGGAAAAAAGAAACTGGAGATTTACACGGATCTTGTGTAGTCAGTATAGGTAATTATGTGGTTGTGCCAATCTTTCTGTAGCTTGCAGTATTGGAGATAATACATTTTAGCTGGCTGGCTGTTCATGCTGATTTAGCCAAGTTTGTATCATTATGTAATAGGCCAGTTGTACTGAATGAAGTTTCTTCCCATTCGGGTTAACAGTGATACAGTTTGTGAGTAATAGTGGGATGGACAGGGGATTCACTTGCCATTGTAACTGTTCCCCCTTGAAGCACAATAAAGGAAGTATCTGCTGGTGTCAAAAACAGAAGCAATGCTGGGGTTTTCAAACTGCTGTGGAGTCGGGACCCAGTGTGGGCATGCTTTGAACATGACAGTCCCAGAGGCCGTCTCATGATCCCCAAAGCCTCCTGGATGGTTTCAGATTTCCAAAGGGGTGGACTGGTGGGAATGGGCAGTCTGCGTGCCATCAATTACCAGGCCATTGAGCTCTTAAGGAGCTTGTTAAGAGACAAGTGCGGTCAGGAATGCGATTCTTAATTTTTAATTCTTTGAACCCAAACAATCTGGTACACATTAATGTTCAGCTGCTGGGTTCATTTCAGGGACATTTGAAATGTTGCTTTTACCTGTTAAAAATGGAAGTATGATGGGTCAGCCAGCACTGAATCCAGTGCAGTGCACCCACAACACTGGCATCTACCTGGCAATGTGGAAAATTGCCCAGGTATGTCCTGTACACAAAAAGTAGGACAAATCCAACCTGGCCAATTCCTGCCCCATCAGTCTGCTGTCCATCATCAGTAAAATAATGGAAGGGGTCATCAACAGTGCTATTAAATGGCACTTGCTCAGCAATAACCTGCTCACTGATATAAAAACAAAAAAACTGCAGATGCTGGAAATCCAAAACAAAAACAAAATTACCTGGAAAAACTCAGCAGGTCTGGCAGCATCTGCGGAGAAGAAAAGAGTTGATGTTTCGAGTCCTCATGACCCTTCGACGAAGGGTTATGAGGACTCAAAACGTCAACTCTTTTCTTCTCCGCCGATGCTGTCAGACCTGCTGAGTTTTTCCAGGTAATTCTGTTTTTGACCTGCTCACTGATGCTCAGTTTGGGTTCCGCCAGGGCCACTCGGCTCCTGACCTCATTACAACCTTGGTTCAAACAGGGACAAAAGGGTGGAACTCGAGAGTGAGGTGAGAGTGACTGCCCTGGACATCAAGGCCACATTTGACTGAGTCAAGGAGCCCGAGCAAAACTGGAGTCCATGGGAATCAGGAGGCAAACAATCCACTGGTTGGAGTCGTACCTAGCACAAAGGAAGATGGTTGTGGTTGTGGTCAAGCATCTCAGCTCCAGGACATCACTGCAGGAGTTCCTCAAAGTAGTGTCTTAAGCCCAACCATCTTCAGCTGCTTCATTAATGACCTTCCTTCCATTATAAAGTCAGAAGTGGAGATGTTCACTGATGATTGCACAATGTTCAGCATTATTTGCGACTCCTCAGATACTGAAGCAGTCCATGTCCAAGTGCAGCAAGACCTGGACAATATCCAGATTTGGGATGACAAGTGAAAAGTAACATTTGCGCCATAGAAATGCCAGGCAATGACCATCTGCAACAAGAGAGAATCTAACCATTACCCCATGACATTCAATGGCATTACAATCATTGAATCCTCCACTATCAACATCCTAGGGGTTACCATTGACCAGAACTGAACTGGACGAGCTATATAAATACTGTGGCTACAAGAGCAGGTCAGAGGCTAGGAATCCTGTGGCGACTAACTCACCTCCTGACTCCCTAAAGCCTGTCCATCATCTACAAGCACAAGTCAGGAGTGTGATGGAATACTCTCCACTTGCCTGGATGAGTGCAGCTCCAACAACACTCAAGAAGCTTGACATCATCCAGGACAAAGCAGCCCTGCTTGATTGGCACCCCATCCACAAACACTCACTCCCTCCACCACCAATCACAGTAGCGGCAGTGTGTACCATCTACAGGTTGCACTGCAGGAACTCAGCAAGGCTCCTTAGCTAGCACCTTTCAAATCCATGACCACTACCATCTAGAAGGACAAGGGCAGCAGATACATGGGAACACCACCACCTAGATGTTCCCCTCCAAGTAACTCACTATCCTGACTTGGAAATATATCGCCGTTCCTTCACTGTCACTGGGTGAAAATCCTGGAATTCCCTTCCTAACAGCACTGTGGGTGTACCTACATCACATGGACTGCAGCGATTCAAGAAGGCATCGCACCACCAGCTTCTCAAGGGAAACTAGGGATGGGCAATAAATGCTGACCCAGCCAGTGACACCCACATCCCATGAATGAATAAAATAAAATTGCTTTCATGGCCACTTTCTGCCATTTTCCAGCTTTTGACCTTCTGATGAGCTGCCGATCCTAATTTGACCTTTGACCTAATTTGACCATTTGACCTTCTAATGAGCTGCCTATCCTAATTGGCAAGGCAGTGGCAGCCCCATCATTCCTGCCAACTGCCTTTGCTGCTGGCACCAAGCAGGCAACACCCACCTCCTGGAGTAGCTTGGTACCTCTGAATTGATGCCGAGTTTGCCTCCAGGCCAATTCTGTCATTTAAATTTTAAAATAATGTCACAACAGCTACGCAGCGTGAGCCTGGGGTTGGAACCCTGAATCCATCCAGGTGTCGGGTCCCCAGTCCTGCATCGAAAATCCGGCCCAATATTCTGAACGACCACATGTCTCTGCCCTCTAAAATAAAGAGAAAAAGGAGCGAACAGAAGTGGATTTAGCAATAGGATTGTTAGCCTATCTATTTCACTTAAATATTCAATTGCAACTGACCTGTGCGGTTGTAATATTTTAAATACTTCATTGAAGATTACCAGCCTTCGTTGGTTTTACTTTTTATCTTTATTTGCTGTCATGCAAGTTGGCTTTGAAGCCTGTGTAGTCACTGTCATAAGGCCAGGTTTCCTCATTCCACAGCCTTGGCTTTTAGACACTTCAGAAGAATAATGAGTAGAGATGCCCTATGGTTTGGTTTACAAATTGAAAAATAATTCTTAGAATGTATTACTTGTACTGAATTAATGGCTTTTTACCTTGCCTTCCAGAAATAGTGAAATCTGTCTTTGCAACAACAACTTATGCCCCAAGGCACTTCACAGGAGCATTACAAAACAAAATATGATATTGAGCCACATAAGAAGGTATTAGGTCAGATGACTAAGATAAATTGGTCAGAGGTAAATTTTTAGGAGTCTCTTAGAAGAGTGAAAGTGATGCAGAGAGAGGAAGAGAGGTGCAGGGAGGGTATTCCACAACTTAAGGCCTGGGTAAGTGAGGACGTGACCAACAGTGGTGGAGCAATTAAAATCAGGGATGCTGAAGAGGCCAGAGTTAAAGGAGCGCAGATATCTTGGAGTGTGTGGGGCTAGAGGAGATAGTGTAATTGTTGTGTTGAAATCCAAAGCTCCTATACCAATATACGATTTAAAGTGTTGTAAGCTTGTATGTTACTATGAGTTTCCTGAACAGGTAACAGGATCACCCATTTCTCAATTCAAATCAATGGCTCGTAAAAGTTGAACACTCCCCCCCCCCCCCCCCCCCCCCCCCAAACACTTTAACAAATGTAATCATAGCAATGGCTTCCATCACCAAGCCCACTGGATGGATAAAGTTCGTCTTATGCAGCAGTCACCTCAGTGCCGAAGGCCAGGACAAGAAGGAACTTCAAATCTGAGTGCAAATGCCAAACACTGTAAAAGGGGAGGAAACAAAATCATTCAAAGGACATGTCACGTTTATTCATTTGCTTTGTTATATCTTTGTTCTATGCCTCACTTGGTTGGGAACTGCATCAACTAAGCTGCTTTAATATATGTTGCAGTAATTCTTTTGGACAACAGTGCATTTTGAAAGAAGAATACCAGGATGTAAACAATACCCTAAAAAAACACGAATTATCCCCACCCTGGTGAAAACAAAGTCTAATATTTTATGTAGAAAATCAGTATTTTTTTCTGTCATCGCACTCCTTGATATTGTGCTTGAGGCATCAAATTTGCAAGTAATTATTTGGTAAATTCATTTGCAATTCACCAAGCCCCATGATGCCAAAGAGAGGAGTTATCGCCTTCCCCAGATAATGTAATGTGGTTTGTCAGAATAATTATTTTGTCATTCTCTGGCTGAAACTAAAAATAGGATAGCTCATCAGGTGTGTTTGTGTGTGTGTGTGTGTGTGTGTGTGTGTGTCTGGGTTGTAAGGGGGATGTGTGTGTGTGTATGGGGGGCCCGTTTGAGTGGTGTGTGTGTGTGTGTGTTCTAATGTTTGTTTCTCTTTTCAATTTTACATAGATCACTATAACATGATACAATGGTTACTACATGGCAAGCAATCAAATGACATATTTTGATGAGATAATTGAAGTAGCTTTTCAGCTGATCCCCAAAAATAACTATGGCAGTGTTGGCATCTGGGAGGGCCCTACCCAGCAGCTGTTAATATGTTGGTCACATGTATTTTTCAATGCATTTCCTAATCTTGTGACCCAGGTTCAGGTGTCAGGCTCTGGCTGTTCCTGTGTGCAGTTTCATGACTCATGAGAGCACAAAGCAATTGAGAGCCAATTTCTGTATGAATAACAGAGGCTGACTGTGTTCAATGCCTGGTAAAAACGAATTCTTAAATTGTGTAGATTTTTTTAAGCACTTTATCGCAAGTTGCAGATTTTTGGCCTTGGCATTTTGCTTGAACACATAATATCTATTTTTTTTCTCTCCTCCATCCAATTCAATTACAGGAGAGGTCACCAGCTTGTTCCGTAGAAAATAATGACTGTTTCGAACATTCGATGCACATCAGCCAGTCATTACTGCCTACGCCTGAAAATACATTTTCACCACAGTTAAATGCTCTTGAATCTAGTCAAGTGACATTTCAAGTAATTTCAAGGCCAGGAATTCATAAGTGCAGTAGACTGGTACCATATAAAATTGTACAGTTTTTGCAAGGACAAATTTAAATTTATTTCATCAGGTGATAATACTAAATCCTGATGCACTTGACTGCTGCGAATATTCACCAATTACAACTGCAACGTGAAACTATAAAGTGAGTCTGAAAAACCCACTACCAGAAACACAGCTGATCCTTCAGGGTAGCAGAGGTGATTTTCTGGCAAAATGTATCCCCTGAACACAAATTTCTTTGTAGAAGATTTGACCTGATTGCCCCAGCTAATTGATCTGGTATGAAACTCGCAGTCACAAGCAACCCTGCTGGCCCAGCAGTTATTATCTACACAATGATGGTCAGAAGTTCAGGCTTGTATTCAGTACCACTCGAATCTACCAGATGTGTACCACTTGAATCTGCCAGATGTGTACCACTCGAATCTGCCAGATGTGGTTGAGCTGAGCTCTCACAGTTTTACGTCTCTTTTCCAAGTACTTTACCAGAATGGTGCATTCGAGCGTGGAGTTTCGTCTTTTTGAGAGGGCTCAGCATGGCAACCAACTGTACAGCAGTGGACCTTTTCAATTTGGCCCACGCTTTCTAGCTGGGGCAGTAAAGGAGTAGGCGATATAAGAGAAAGAAAAAGGGGGAGCTTTCAAATCTTGAGGAAAGTGTGAATATACTATTGATCTATGAGGCATTTCAGCCGGAGTATGATACTTGACTGAAAGTAAATGATTGGGCTAAGTAGAGAACAATTTTGCTGTAGATCCATGCATGGTTAATTTCTCGTCTTGCCTGTACCATTCCAGGGAGGTGGATTTTGTTGAGAAGACGCCCTGCTCCATATAGGTGAACTCAAATACAATGTTGTAGGAACAGCATTAAAACAAGTATCATGAGATGCTCAAAGAGGACGTCATCCTCCCATTTTCAGAACTGGGGAATGTCTGGGCATCTCATCGCTTTTAAAAGTAATTACAAGCCGTTGTTTGCCTCTGCACCTTGCCATTTTGGAGGTGCAATGTGTAACTTGACAGGGATGAATCTATCAGGAATTGCTACATTGTCATATTTCTAATGAACAGAGAGTTCATGTTTTTTTGAATTAGGAGCAGGAGTAGGCCACTTGGCCCTTCGAGCCTGCTCCACCATTCAATAAGATCATGGCTGATCTGAATGTAACCTCAACCCTACATTCCTGCCTACCCCCAATAACCTTTCATCCCCTTGTTAATCAAGAATTTATCTAGTTCTGCCTTAAAAATATTCAAGGACCATGCTTCCACCGCCTTTTGAGGAAGAGAGTTCCAAAGACTCACAACCCTCTGAGAGAAAAGAATTTTCCTCATATCTGTCTTAAATGAGCGACCCCTTATTTTTAAACAGTGATCTTTAGTTCTTGATTTTCCCACAAGAGGAAACATTCTCTCCACACCCACCCTGTCAAGACCCCTCAGGATCTATTAAGTCACCTCTTACTCTTCTAAATTCCAGTGGATACAAGCCTAACCTGACCAGCCTTCCCTTATAAGCCAACCCAGCCATTCCTAGTATTAGTCTAGTAAACCTTCTCTGAACTGCTTCTAACGCATTTATATCTTTTTTAAATAAGGAGACCAGTACTGTGCACAATACTCCAGATGTGGTTTCAACAATGACCTATATAACTGAAGCATAACCTCCCTACTTTAGTAATCAATTCCTCTCACAATAAATGCTATTAGCTTTCCATTAGCTCCTATTAGCTTTCCTAATTACCTGCTGTACCTGCATATTAACCTTTTGTAATTCGTGCAGTGGGATACCCAGATCCCTCTGAATCACAGAGCTATAGTGGCAATATGTGGAAAGTAGAAAAAACAACTTGCATTTATGGAGCATCTCTTGCCTACTTTCAAAATGCAGCCCCAGTTGTTAATATGTTAAAGCGCAGCAGCCAATATTCAGACAAGATCCCACAAATAGTAAATGGGATGAATGACCAGTTAATCTGTTTCGGTAGTCACACAATCTTTTGAATTCATAATAATGGGCCTTTATTTAAGTTCCTTTAGCAAATAGAGATAGTTTACATAAGTTATATTTGTATTTCGGCATGTTAGGAATAAGGTATATCTTTAAGTTTATGTTCAATTTATCTTTCATATATTTGTGTGTTACAAGGTGAAACCTGGGATCTAGTTTCATTTTTGAGTAGACACACAGTCTAAAGCTTTATTTATATACCTGCATTTCTAATGAGATTTTTATGACTCTTGAAGGAGAGTTAAATACAACAGAGTAGAAAAAAACTGTGCTGTTGCCTAGCAACATGGGTCCAGAGAGGGAGGCTGCACCGACCCACACACACACACACACACACACACACACACACACACACACATACATAAACCAAAAACAGTTTGAGTTCAGTTGGCCATTATGCTGTAAGTTGAAGGGAGCAGTTTAAGCCTCTCTCTAGCTGACATACTAGCAGACTGCTGAGGAAAATAAGTCTAAGAATCTTAGTAGAATTGCTCTAAAGTTAAAGTAACAGTGAACATCAAGTGAGTTCTGAAACAAAAGAGAGATACCAAGTTGTCAGTAGTCTACTGGGAGGGGGAACTACAGAGAGAGTAGATTTCCCAAAGGAACTGAAAGGTCCCAAAGCCAAGGAATGAGACGGAAAAGAGGGGTCTCAGGAAGACCTTCTAGTTTAGTCAAAGGACAGGAATCTGGATGAGGTCCTGCTATGTGGAAATGAAAGTAAGGAGCAGAAAGGAAGGATCCAAGCTTCAAGCTCAAAGAGAAGAAAAGCTGCAGGAAGCAGAGTTAAAGCACTTTCGGCTTGGGAGAAGCCGGAAGTTCCAAAGAGATGGCTGAAGGTCTATAACTCTTTACTATGGGCATGTGACACCGTCACACCTTGAGCCAATCTGTCTCACTGAACTCTACCTTTCACACAAGGGGTTTCCAATCTCCACTCTAGAAAAACTCACTTTGGAATCTTCTCCCAAACTGACAGTTTCTCTCAGATGCCTTCCAGGAGGGTCCACCTTCAGGGTTTCGAACTCTCCTTCCTCTGTTCTTCTCTCCTGAGTCACTGCGTGCATTCAAGCTTTCTTCCACGTACTCTCTCTCACTGATTCAGCCGCGTCAACAGAACACCACTGCTTCACATGCCCTTCTCAAGGGCAATTAGGGATGGGAATTAAATGCTGACCCAGCCAGCAATGCCCACATGCCATAAATAAGTGTAAAAAAAAGCACTCATGTAGGAACCATGCTGAATCGTTGCCTGCAGTATCGGTATTAATACTAACTATCCTTGCAGCAATGCAACTATCATTTCTCATTAGCAGAAGGAACCATAGACCTGAACGTTGATAAAAATAGGTAGTTCAGAAGAAGAACTTAAAAATTTAGAGCTAGATTTTCGCTGCCGAGGCTTAGAGCTTGAGTTGTGAAATATCCTGACTTGGCAGACCCACCTCAATTTCAAGCATTCTGTTAGACCCGCCCTGGGGAGGTAGGGGTGAGATTGAGTGGGCCTGTCGACCCTGGAAGCAGATACTAGGCAGCTCAGGAGTGGGCGAGTGCCTTACAGTTACAAGGCATCGATTACCTGAGACTTCATCCCAGTTATTTTCAAGCGGATATACGCTCTAGCCTTCACCCCTCACACCCCCTCAACACTTCACACAACCCCTGCGGCCGTTCCATTCTAGCTCATGCCACCTCTATATCCACTCATGCAGTATCCACCATGAACAGACCTCAGGAACCATGTGCAGATGAAAAAAATACTTTTAACAATCTAGTACAGCTTTCACTCATACACATCAGATAGTGGAAAAAAACTCCCAGACATGAAACCTATTCAAAGCTTCTAAATCTCCCCATGTGGTTATTCTCTTATAAGAACAAACTTCTATTCAGACCTCATATCAAAGACAGTTAATCCTTTATTAATTTATTTAAACTGTCAATCAAAATGGGAACATAGAATCCCTACTGAGATATATTTAGTTTTTGAAACTCAGCCAAACATTCATAACAATATAATAATAGCTCTTGGGGAAATGTTAACAAAGGACTGTATTGAAACTGCATGATCAGATGGCAATGGTTTTCTATTCTACACCAGATGGCCTGTCAAACAAAGCAGGCTAACAGAGTTTTAACTCTCACTGACAGCTACGGCAATTTTTTTTAAGTTGAAAGAGCAAGGGATTTAAAAAAAAACTTCAGGTTATGACATTTAAATAGACCTTATCCGCTCTTCCAGAGTATTTATGCCTACTGCGTAAATCTGTGACTTTGACACTGCTTGTTAAGATCTCTGGATCAGCCAAAATGGGGTCTGTTTGAACTCAGTGCCATGTTCAAAAGGTCCTACTGAGTTTGGATTGCCTCCCTGTGTGAGTCATGCCCCACCCCGTTCCCCCACTGGCAAAAGTTCGATCTGTCAGAATTGTGGGTGTGACTTCAGCATCCGAGTCCCACCTGCCATATTTGAAGGTCCGCGGAGTCTTCCCAATTCTGGAAAAATATGGCTCTTATTGTCTAATCATGAATTGTCTTCTTTTGTTTGAGATGGTTCAGGTTAAGCAAACAGCTCTCTACAAAGATATGTCATTTCTTTTTGGAGACTTGCAGTGTCTGTGTAAATGCTAATGCTGTGAAATATCCCGGAGCCAATTTTATCAAGAGTGTTTTCAAATTCCTGGGGAGGACTTCAGCATTCCAGAATGTATAATGTCAAATTTTATATGGATGTTATCATAGCTATGATACTGTGCCAACATGCTGCATAGGCAATGAAGTGCAATTGTCAACCTAAGAGTAATTCTGTAAAAGAGCTGAGTTTTCAGAAGCATTTGGCATGATTGACAGTATGTGTTGAGAGTTAAGTCCTATCTAAAATTGCTCAAATGTACACCAGTCAGAAGATGCTTTACTCACAACCTGGAGATAATTTATAATGGACACAACATTGTTACACAGGTTGTGACAACATTTTGATCTTCAGACCAGTTTATGTGTCCCCCCTAATTTGTCATGCCAAGTTCTTCAAATGGTATAATTGACTGAGAGAAAAGACTGTGCTTAAACTGTGTTCTTAAAAAGTGCACTCAAGCTGAAGCTGAGAATTAATATGACCACCACCGGACCGCTGAAACATAGGCAAAGAAAGAATGATCATTCCGCTGACTTGATGAAGGTACTGAGTATAAAAGGAACTCAGCTTGTCTGAAAACAAACCTAGTATGCTGACAACAAATGTAAAGTAGAATCTTAAATTTATCAGAATTTGGTGCTATAGATATAGTTGAAACAATGGGCGGCCTTTAAAATTATTCTTCCATTGGGGCAAACGGGAGATGGCGGATGGACAAGCCAGCCGGGAGGTCCAGTGGGAGTCCTGCAGTAAGTGCCAAACTGGCAGTGCCAACTGGAGAGGAGGGCACTGTTCTGTCAGGCAGGAGATTGTGAGGGTACTTCAGATGGAGGTGCCCTCTGAAAAAGTATAACATTTAAAAAATACAGCGAATACAGCTGCTAAGCCATCGCTGTGCAGGGGGAGCCCCTCAAGCCTAATGTTCCAAGTGTCTCCTGGACAGTTGCTGCGAGGCCACCTCCATTTACCTGCCAGGCTTTAGTCTCATCTGGAGGCCTGACTGCCATTGGTAAGATCCGGGTGGTTCCACATTCTTGGCCATAATTGGCCCCTTAACGGGCCTGATTGACTGTCCTCTCTTTCTGGGCATATTGCCACCTTCACTTCAACCCTGCCTCCAGCAAGGTTGCTTGGAAGTGAAAAGACATCAGATATCCAGCCCAGCACTCATCGGTCAGAATTCTCCCACTTTTCTGCCTTCAAAACCCCCTCTATATGATTGATAAGATTCTACCCAATGTTTCAGTGACGGGCATGGTTGAAATTTAAAATCCCATGTGATGCATGTTGTAGGTACAGGTATGCAGTGAGTTAACTGTATTTGTTACTACAATGAGTCTCTTTCAACATAGTGAGACACTTCTATGTTTCTGAATACTGATTGCTTGTGATTTTGCAGTGGAACGTTTGGGAACTGCTTGGACTTGTGCTCCAGGTGCTGGTAGCATGAACACCTGGGGCTAAAATCTTATCACAATATGGTGCTTTTGTTGTTTCCACTCAGGGTCAGAAAGAATGTGTTAATGAATTAACCTGTATTTTTGTCCCCTTGTCGAGTGCAGTGGAGACTTGAGTTTGGTGATGTCGCAGTCCATCTGGTGCTTGTGAATATCACTGACCCTGCTAATAGCAATAATGGCTCACCCACATGGAAGCTTGCTGAGGTTCAGTCAGTGAATGCAAAAAGTGAGCTTTGAATTTCACAGTCTTTCTGTATGAGGAAGAGGAAAAACTGTTTATCGTTGTGAGTGATTATAAGCTGACAATGGAATCATTTTTGCTTTCACATCCGTTGCCTGTATCAAGCACTATCAAATTAGGCAATTGATTCGCTGGGGTTTGAGGCTCCATTTTCAACATGGACAAGGAGGTTTCTGAAGGCCATGGATCTCTCGCACCTCATCTTATCTGTTGCTTCAAGTGCTGAAATAGTAATATATGTAAATTAGCTAAAACGTGTTCTTTTAGCAAATAAGACCTTGAGAATTACAGTGATCTAAAAGCCCTTTCTTTGAATCATCTAAAGAGCTCATTTAATTTACTCAGATGCGTGAAATTAAAAGATTATTTGTAAGATTGCAAAATTGTATCTTTTAAAAGATTATTTTTCATGTGTCTGTGTTGTAGGTTTCAGTTTAGCAGTTTTGTAAAAACTGGTGGATCTTCCATGGTTCTGCACACAATAAGTCAAAGGGTCTCTCTTTTATCTGTCAATTTTGTGTTTACTGCATCATTTAGTTTGTTTTCTGCTCCACACTCGCTTTCTCTTCTCTTCTACCTCCCTTTCTATTCTCTTCTTTCTGCCTCTCTCCATATTTTTCTTCACTCACTTTCTGCTCCCTCTTTGTTTAGATGCATGGAGTAATGGAGAAAGGGAGCTGCCAGGAACTACGTATCCCGATGAGAGGAGGCAGTCAGTGATGGAATTGAGACATGGACTGCTGCCTGCTGCCTCTTCATCTGCAGGCGTGAATGCAGCTGGATTGGAGCACTACCTTGCTTCAGATAGCAGAACAATAGGGTGGCTTCTGGGCCTCACTAATCCTGAGTGATTTTATGAGCATTGCAGGAAAATTCCATGTTGTGGTGTCATCCATTTGACACTGTGTAATAGAATCTGTAAGATTATTATGTTTCTGATGTAGCAGTTCAAATCTTTGTCACTGAAATCATTTTTCTCAGTGGGGTGGCGGGGGGGGGTAGGGGGGTTTGGGAAAAATCAAATTAGAGAAAAACTGTTCAGATTAGACATTGTTAGACATGATAAGAGCAGGAGAAGGCCATTTAGGCCCTTGAGCCTGTTTCACCATTTAATGAGATCAGAGCTGATCTGTATCTTCCACCTGCCTTGCCTTCATGTCCTTTTATACCCTTGCCTAACAAAAATCTATCAATCCCAGTTTTAAAATGATTATTAACGGAGTTAACAATGTTGAATTGTTTCTGTTAATAGTTCCTCATTGCCACCATAGTTTTTGTCCTGGAAATAATTTTTAGTTGCTAGTCCAATTTCTTTACCTCATGTTTTATAAGAAGCTGTTAAAATTTTAATTTCATTCATGCAAATGCAGCCATTTTAATTAATGACTATTTGCATTTTCATTTTTGGTCAGCTAAAGGAAAACTACTCTGCACAGTATTTGTCCTTTTGACTTGAGAGCACACAGTGTAGGAATGTTTGATGAGCAGGATTAAACTTGAATTAAAGAACATAATAAAACAGGGTAGTTGGCATGTGGAAGAGTACGGTTACAAGATAAATAATTTCCTTAAATTGTATTTTGATGTTTGCCGCTTAAAACCTTTGCATGATTCCAAGGGTTCAACTTTACAGAATAAAGCTTTCTATTTGGTACCTTACTAAGGCACAATACATAAAACTCTGCCCTCAGTCAATACATTTTCAGTGATTCCTTTCAATCCTCCTGAATTCAAGAATAAATATTGTTGTAAACATCCTGATAGGTGCTAATAGGTTGAAAGATCTGTGACCGTTAATCCTCGTTTAATGTAAAGGTTGGAAAAAAAAAGTTCCTTCAATTCCATGATCCTTGCCCCAAACACCACCTCATTATGAAATGGACCTTTTTAAAAACTGCAGTCAGAAGATTGGAGGCCTGTCATGCTTATCGAGAGTACATCCTGTCCAAAATGAAAACAGCAAACATGTCGCAAGCCCATGTCAGAATTTAGATTAATAACCTCATTTAAATGCATTTGAGATGACAGAATTGTCATGGCAATTTGTGATGAGACAGAAGACAGCTGATCTGAGTACTCATTTAGATTTGATAAATATACGGGGGGAATCTTTGTTTTCGATTCAGGGAAATTTAGTTTGGCGCTAAAACTATTCTCATATAATTAGTCGTTTGGTAGTACAGAACATGACTATTGCTGAATTCAGAGACCTGCTGTTGAAGCTTTTGTCTTGCACTCATCAGGGCAGCTCACAAGAAAATACCAACAGTAAAAGGGAGATGAGGCAATAGCGTAGTGACATTGTTGTTGGACTAGTAACCCAGAGACCCAGAGTAATTCTCTGGAGACCTGGTTTGAATCCTGCCATGACAGAGGGTGGAATTTGAATTTGATAAAAATCTGGAATTAAAAGTCTAATGATAACCATGAAACCATTGTTGATTGCTGTAAAAATGCATCTGGTCCACTAATATCCTTTAGGACATCTGTTGTCCTTACCTGGTCTGGCCTACACGTAACTCCGGACCCACAGCAATGTGGTTGACTCCTAAATGCCCTCTGAACAAGGGCAGTTAGGGATGGACAATAAATGCTGGCCTAGCTAGTGACGCTCACATCCCATGAATAAAAAAAGAGAACAACAATTTATATTACATGAGAAGAGAGTGCTGATTGGGTGGCAATTGAACTCTGATTGTGAGAGGCGCTGCTATGAGGAGTTAACTGCCAAGCTTTATGTTCAAATTCAAACCAGGCAGGTTTACTCTGATTGGCCAGGGCATTGCCATGGAGAAGGAACTAAGGAATGGCTATCCTCCAAGATTTTGTTTAGTTGAAAAAGACACAACGCATGGACAAGCTCCTTCTGTCTGCAAAGGACAGGGCCCTGTTTGTGATACGCTGTGAGCCTGACTGATAATCTTAAACTGGTTTTCATTGTAATTCTTAGCACAAACATGATTTTCGAGGAAATGTTGTTCAATTAAGGAATCACATCCAACGTTGGACACGATAGTTTTGGGTTTTGCAAGCATGGGTCAGTGCCTTACCTGTTGTGAACAGCCTAAGGGACGTGCTGTTTGATACCATCTGCCAGTCATTGGGACGGATACAGTTAACTCGGCAGTTAACTGTTCCCTGCTTCATTCCCAATGGCATCACCTCTGCCAAACAGAGTCCACTTGCCAGTCAATCAGCACACTCTTCTCATTCAGTATAAATTGTTGTTCCCTTTACTGTTGGTATTTTCTTGCGAGCTGTCCTGATGAGTGCAAGACAAAAAGCTTTAATAGCATGTCTGTTTTTTCAGCAATATTCTCATATAGGTTAAATCAAAATAACAGCTTATAACTTTTGAATTCTATACAGAATGTTGTATCTAATATCTTACCAGTATACATTATGCTAAATGAGCACAATCTTTATGAAAAAAGCATTGGACAAATCTCTTTTTGATCTGTTTTGGAAAGGAAGGAGCCAAAAGTATTTCTGGTCATAGTTACAAAATACGACTTGATGCTTTCTGACTTGATCTGCCCTATGTCATCATGTGACTTTTTATTTTTTCATGGGATGTGGGTGTCGCTGGCTAGGCCAGCATTTTATTGCCCATCTCTAATTGCCCTTGAGAAGGTGGTGGTGAGCTGCCTTCTTGAACTGCTGCAGCCCATGTGGGTGTAGGTACACCTACAGTGCTGTTAGGCAAGGAGTTCTAGGATTTTGATCCAGCAACAGTGAAGGAACGCTGATATATTTCCAAATCAGGATGGTGAGTGGCTTGGAGGGGAACATGCAGATGGTGGTGTTCCCATGTGTCTGTTGCCCTTGTCCATCTAGATGGTAATGTTCATGGGTCTGTCTAAGGAGGCTTGGTGAGTTCCTGTGCGTTGGTGGTGGAGGGAGTGAATGTTTGTGGGTGGGGTGCCAACAAGCGTGCTGCTTTGCCCTGAAAGGTGTCAAAGCTTCTTGACTAAGAATTGCTAGCTTTTATTTTAAGCACTGCTTTAATAGTGGGATGAACTATGTTCTTTTCCAGGATGGACAGTCTTAAATCAGCTAAAATATTTAACTAGTTGTTAGGCAACTTTTAGAATACAGTATCCGTGCAGCATTCAATATATGTAGGATAGTCCTGGAGTATAGCTTTCTTTCCATTTTCAGTATTTGTATAAACCTTCAGCACTTCAAAATCTACAAAACCTCCCACTTTTCTCTTTTGCAGTGCACAATGGAATTTACTGTTGTTTTAAACTTACTTTCAGCTATTGCAAAGTAGGTTGAACTGCTGTACCACAATTTTTTTGTACATTAGGCAGCTAAGTGGTGCATTGGCACGTTAACGAACAGTGCAGTGGAGTGAAAGAACATGGGTACATTTGTCGGGATGAAAGTAAAAGGCTTCCTGATGGGAAGCAATGAAAATTGTTCTTGTCAACATCCTTGGATGATTACCTGTCTAATGATGAATGTTGACAAAAAAACCTTGCTATGTGTTTTAAACTGAGGAAGGTGAGCGGGTGCTGGGAGAAGAGATTAGAATTATTTTAAAGGTGATTGGGAGAGCAACTTATTACTGGTTGATCTAGTTCAGCTTTTGTATTCATTTCCTAACTACTTTGGCACCACAAACTGCTCAGGAGAAAAGAAATCATTTCACTTTTTTGTGCATGGTAAATTTAATTTTCAGAAGGATTTGAAGCCTAATTTTCTATTCATAGATTTAACACTTAGATTGGTACAGTATAGTAAAAAATAATGCAGTTACTCTGTAATGTCCATTTACAGATAATAAACTGTTGATGTTTTTTGTAGTTCAGTGCTGTTTGTTACCTTGGAATGCTATTACCTTTAAAAAGCTTTCAATCTGATTTATTACTAAAACACAGTTTGTAATTACTAATGTGCATTATAATTCAAGAATTATGTTCAGCTGCTCACAATGTTTACAAATGAGATTTGAGTTATATTATTCAAACATAACCATAAGACTCTATTTTCTCCAGGGATTCATGTCTGCTATTATTAATTTTGGAAAGAAAAATACTGAGCTATGTCTTTATTGCATGTACAGATAAATGGCATTGTTCCAAGTTTGGATACAGATATGAATTGAAAAGTAGGCCAAATGAATAGAAAATGTTGATTTTAATATTGTTGAGCAACATTAACTTGAGGACAAACACAAGTTGTAAGGTGAACCTCAACCTCATGTTAGGGTCAGTCGGAATGAGAGGACATCAGAATGTTTCATACAGGGACTATCAAAAATCGTGAAATCAAGGGCTGAATTTTTGGGCCACACTGGGAGGGGGCGCAGTGGTGGGAGGGGGAGTGCCCATAAATACCGGTGCTGGATAGTGTGCCGATTTCCCGATGCCATTCCCAACTCCGGCCACTTTGGCAAAGGCAGGTTTGGGCGCAGCAGGGAAATCTGTCCCCAAGAGGCGAGTGGCCAATTAGGCTCATTAACAGCATTGTTAATCCTACATAATTCAGGTTTCCCAGTCAGCCTCCAGTTTCCAGAACTGATAGGAGACAATTTAACTGCCTACGGGTGGGAATCCAGTGACAGACCAGGGGCCAGTGCTCCTGGCAGGCCGAAAGAGGCTGTCACTAACTGCCTGTGTGTAGGTGCAACCAAAGGCCACGCTGTAGAGGGATTCATGCTACCCCCCAATCCCCATCCCCCAACAGTTGTGGCCTGGCAACTTGTTATGACACAGCAGTTGGTAAAGGCTGAGTTGTTTAAATCACAGAGAGAAACTTGAACCATTTTCAATTGGTATGTTTGAGGTGCAACTCTGAATTCAGTAATAAAACCACCAAGCCTCAAGAGGTTTTTATATATAAAACTAAATTAAACATTTATTCATTTAACAACAAATTTAAACACATACACATATCTACAAATTACTACCATAATAACTTTTAAACAAATCCCCAAATTAATCACTCCCAGGTAAATCTTCACCAAGGCAACAATAATATCAATAGACTCTAAACAGACATCAGGCAAAGCACATTTGACCTTACCAATTTGAAATGAGGTTCCTTTGCAGATACAGTCCTTGGCTTACAAGCTGCTTAGACCTTACATGCCTCTGCCCTGCACACACAAAACTCCTTTCTGTTTATACCTAACTTTCCCTTTGAATGTGAATTTTCCATTATATCCTAGGCTTTTAATTTTACCTCTCCTAACAATAATCCTTTCATTCCACCAATTTTATTAGTAATATAAACACATTGCTTGGTGTCTCCAGCTAAGTGCAAGATTTTACCCATGCTTTTGAATGGTTTGTTCAACAATGCAAATTGCACTTTATCTTTTACTCCTTACGTTTATCTAATTGACATCTCAAACTACTATCCATCAAAGCACCCAGACTAGTTGGCTTTAATCAAATTAAAACACACATAGACACACATATAGGGTAAAAATCTTTGCTTGGTAGGCTGGCGCATGCCTGACCAGATCGAGTGTAACATTACACGTGATAACGTTGGGCGAGCGTCCCGACATCATCGTGCACTCATGCAATATTTTAGGCGGCAGCATGCCTCCCAAAAATGAAAAGGCCTATTAAGGCCAATAAAAGTTAATTAAAATAAATTTGTCGCTGCCCATCCAACCTTACGGTTGGCGGGTAGGTAAAAACACCAAGCAGCCTTTGCACTTTTTTGGAAACCTCATCCACGGGCGGGATGAGGTCTCCAAAAGCAAATGAAAAATAACAGAATAACTTAAATTTTTCATTAATAACATGTCCCTGCTCATGTGACAGACTCACATGACCGGGGACATAGCCAAGGGCAAAATTCTGCCCATAGACACAGACCCGACTACAACTCCAATTTAAAAACAATTTCCAATAACGTTATAGACATTAATCTCTTCATGACACTACTGTGCCTGTTTTTTATTTAATCTTTTAAAAAGGTTGTGAGAGCGCACCTCCTTGTTGAAGCACCCTGGTAATTCCTTGCCATCCACTGCTGGTGGCTGCTCCGCTGAAGCTAGAAGGTCTTTGATTGGCTCTCCAACTTCAAGAACCTGCATGCCATCCTAAATTGGACAGGGAACCTGTCTCCAAACCAACTTAAGGGGGGGTTCCTCTGAACAGCAACAACACCTTAGATTTTTATAGCACCCTTAATGCAGCAATCACTGGGGAATTATAAAACAAAGCATGACACCGAGTCACATAAGGAGCTATTAGGTCAGATGATCAAAGCTTGTTGATTTGGTAGGCTTTAAGGACTATCGTAAAGGGGGAAAGTGAAGTAGATGGTCAGAGAGGTGCAGGGAGGGAATTCCAGAGCCTGGCACCAGGACAACTTAGTGGAGGAATTAAAATCAGGGATGCACAAGGGGTCAAAATTGAAGGAGTGTAGATTCCTCAGAGTTGTAGGGCTTAGGGAGATTACAGAAATAGGGAGGGACAAGGCCAAGGAGGGATTTGAAAACAAGGGTGAGAATTTTAAAAGCAAGACGTTGCTTGACTGGGAACCAACGTAGGTCAGTGAGCACAGGGTGATAGGTGAACAGGACATGGTGTGAGCTATGAATGGTCATTGAGCACAGAGGAACGAGACTTGCTGCAAGTTAAGGTAATGGCAGCTGAATTTTGGATAAGCTCAAGTTTATGGAGGTAAAATATGGGAGGCTAGCCAGGGATACATTGGAACAGTCAACATAACAAAGGAATTATTGAGAGTTATAAGAGGAGATAAGTTGAGACAGGCAGTGTTGAATGATGTTGCAAAGGTGGAAGAATGCAGTCTTAATGATGACAATAATGTGAGGGTCATTTGAAAAAGAGTCCGGATCTTGAAGGCAGGTCATTTGAAAAAGAGCGCGGAGGGCGTGGGGGAGGTCATTTGACAAAGAGCGCGGAGATTGAAAATAAAAGGAGGGGAAACTGAAGAGGAGCGGCCAGCGTGTGAGCAGCCCAGTGAGGGAGTGGAGCTTTGAGGCTTTGGCTCGAGAGGCTTAGGCGAGCAGAAGCTGAGGACGATAGGGCCAGTAGGATAGGGCCGGGTAAAGTCCTTTAAGTAAATTAGGAGTAGGTAATGGAGGCAGCAGTTGGGGCAGTCGAGTGCTCCGAATGCAGCATGTGGGAATCGTGGACTGCACAATTGTCCCTGATGACTACACCTGCAAAAGATGTATCCAGCTGCAGCTCCTGAGAAGCCGAGTTAGGGAACTGGAGCTGGAGCTGGATAAACTTTGGATCATTCGGGAGGCAGAGGCAGTAATACACAGGAGTTTCAGGGAGACAGTCACCCCTAAAAGTCAGGAGGCAGGCAGCTGGGTGAATGTCAGGAGAGGGAAGGGGAATAGACAGAAAGAGCAGAGCACCCCTGTGGCCATTCTCATCAACAATAGGTATACCGTTTTGGATACTGTCGGTGGGGACGACCTACCAGGGACAGGTTGTAGTGGTCGTATCTCTGGCACTGAGGCTAGACCCTCATCTCAGAAAGGAGGGAGAGAAAAGAGGACAGCAGTAGTGATAGGGGACTCAATAGATAGGGGGACAGATAGGAGGTTCTGTGGGAGAGATCGAGAATCCCGGATGGTCTGTTGCCTCCCTGGTGCCAGGGTCCGGGATATCTCGGATCGAGTTCTCAGTATTCTCAGGAGGGAGTGTGAGCAGCCAGATGTTGTAGTCCATGTAGGGACCAATGAAGTGGATAGGAAGGAGGAGGAGGTCCTGCAAAGAGAGTTCAGGGAATTAGGTGCAAAGTTAAATGACAGGACATCCAGGGTTACGATCTCAGGAGTGCTACCCGTGCCAGGTGCTAGTGAGGCTAGAAATAGGAGGATAATGCAGCTAAATACGTGGCTAAGCAGATGGTGCAGGAGGGAGGGCTTCATGTTTCTGGACAATTGGGCTCTGTTCCAGGGAAGAGGGGACCTGTTCCGACGGGACGGTTTGCACCTGAACTGGAGGGGGACTAACATCCTTGCAGGTAGGTTTGCTAGCGCTGCTCCGGGGCATTTAAACTAGATTTGCAGGGGGAGGGGAACCAGAGTGTTAGAGCAGATAGTGCGATGGAGGAGGATAAAGGTCAAGTGAGGAATGCATGTATAGACAGAAATCAAGGGTCCATACGTGATAGAAATGTTCTCAGGTGCATCTATTTCAATGCAAGGAGTATTGTCGGAAAGGCAGATGAGCTTAGGGCGTGGATTGGCACGTGGGAATTCGACATTATTGCTATTAGTGAGACTTGGTTGCAGGAGGGGCAGGACTAGCAGCTCAATGTTCCGGGGTTCCGTTGTTTCAGACGTGATAGAGGGGGAGGGATGAAAGGGGGAGGAGTGGCATTACTAGTCAGGGAAAATATCACAGCTGTGCATAAGCAGGACAGCCCGGAGGGCTCGTCTACAGAGGCCATATGGGTGGAGCTGAGGAATGGGAAAGGTGTGACCACACTAATAGGGTTGTATTATAGACCGCCCAATAGTCAAAGAGAATTGGAGGAGCAAATCTGTAGAGAGATAGCAGACCAATGTAAGAAACAGAAAGTTGTGATAGTAGGAGATTTTAACTTTCCACATATTGACTGGGACTCCCATACTGTAAAAGGGCTGGATGGCTTGGAATTTGTCAAATGTGTTCAGGAAAGTTTTCTAAATCAATATATAGAGGTATCAACGAGAGAGGATGCAAAACTTGATCTCCTATTAGGGAACCAGACAGGTCAGGTGACAGAAGTATGTGTAGGTGAACATTTTGGGTCCAGTGACCACAATGTCATTAGTTTTAAGCTAATTATGGATAAGGATAGGTCTGGTCCTTGAGTTGAGATTCTAAATTGGAGAAAGGCCAATTTTGTGGAAATGAGAAAGGATCTAGGAAGAGTGGATTGGGATAAGTTGTTTTCTGGCAAGGATGTGTTCAGTAAGTGGAAGGCATTCAAAGGTGAAATTTTGAGAGTGCAGAGTTTGCATGTTCCTCTCAGGATTAAAGGCAAAGTTAACAGACATAGGGAACCTTGGTTTTCAAGGGATATTAGCGATCTGGTATAGGCAACAAGGAGCAAATGAGATACTTGTAGAGTATAGAAAATGTAAGAAAATACTAAAAAAGGAAATCAGGAAGGCAAAAAGAAGACATGAGGTTGCTTTGGCAGATAATGTGAAGGTAAACCCAAAGGGTTTCTGCAAGTATATTAAGAGTAAAAGGATAGTAAGGGACACAATTGGTCCCCTTGAAGATCAGAGTGGTCATCTATGTGTGGACCCTCCCGAGATGGGGGAGATCTTAAACAGTTTTTTTGCATCAGTATTTACTCAGGAAACTGGCATAGTTCATAAGGAAGCAATAAAGTCATGGAACATATAGAGATTAAAGAGGAGGAGGTGCTTGCTGCCTTACAGCGAATAAAGGTAGATAAATCCCCCGGGCCTGACATGATATTGCCTCGGACCTTGAGGGAGACTAGTGTAGAAATTGCAGGGGCCAAGCAGAAATATTTAAAATGTCCTTAGCCACAGGTGAGGTGCCGGAGGGTTGGAGGGTAGCTCATGTTGTTCTGTTGTTTAAAAAAGGCTCCAAAAGTAAACCAGGTAATTACAGGCCAGTGAGCCTGACGTCAGTAGTAGGTAAATTATTGGAAGGTGTTCTGAGAGATCGGATATATAATTATTTGGACAGCCAAGGGCTGATTAAGGATAGTCAGCATGGCTTTGTGCGTTGTAGGTCGTGTTTAATGAACCTTGTAGAGTTTTTCGAGGAGGTTACCAAGAAAGTAAATGAAGGAAAGGCTGTGGATGTTGTCTACATGGACTTTAGTAAGGCCTTTGACAAGGTCCCACATGGGAGGTTAGTTCAGAAGGTTCAGACACTTGGTACCCATGGAGAGGTTGTAAACTGGATTCAAAATTGGCTGTGTGGGAGAAGACAGAGAGTGATAGTGGATGATTGCTTCTCAGATTGGAGGTCTGTGACTAGTGGTGTGCCTTAGGGATCTGTGCTGGGACCATTGTTGTTTGTTGTCTATATCAATGACTTGGATGATAATGTGGTGAATTGGTTCAGCAAGTTTGCTGATGACACTAAGATTGGAGGCGTTGTGGACAGCGAGGAAGGCTTTCAAAGCTTGCAGAGAGATCTGGACCTATTGGAAAAATGGGCCAGAAAATGGCAGATGGAATTCAATGCGGAAAAGTGTGAGGTGTTACATTTTGGAAGGTCAAACCAAGGTAGGACATACACAGTAAATGGTAGAGCACTGAGGAGTGCGGAGGAACAAAGGGATCTGGGAGTTCAAATACATAATTCCCTGAAAGTGGCGTCATAGGAAGACAAGGTTGTAAAGAAAGCTTTTGGCATACTGGCCTTCATAAATCAAAGTATTGAGTATAGGAGTTGGGATTTATGGTGAGCTTGTAAAGGACATTGGTGAGGCCAACTTGGGAGTATTGTGTGCAGTTCTGGTCACCTAACTACAGGAAGGATATCAGTAAGATTGAGAGAGTGCAGAGAAGATTTACCAGGATGTTGCCGGGTCTTAAGGAGTTGAGTTACGGGGAAAGATTAAACAGGTTAGGACTTTATTCCTTGGAGTGTAGAAGAATGAGGGGAGATTTGATAGAAGTTTACAAAATTATGAGTGAATGCGAGTAGGCTCTTTCCACTTAGATTAGGAGAGATAAACATGAGAGGACATGGCTTTAGAGTGAAAGGGGAAAGGTTTGGGGGAACATTGGGGGAACTTCTTCACTCAGAGAGTGGTGAGAGTGTGGAACGAGCTACCATCTGACGTGGTAAATGCGGGCTCACTTAAGTTTTAAGAATAAATTGGATAAGTACATGGATGGGAGAGGTCTGGAGCGTTATGGACTAGGTGCAGGTCAATGGGACTAGCGGAATAATATTTTGGCGCAGACTAGAAGGGCCGAATGGCCTGTTTTCTGTGCTGTAGTGTTCTATAGTTCTATGGTTCTAGGTTGGAAGCACATCTCTGGGTCAAATGTAACACCAAGGCTGCGAACAGATTGCTTCATCTCTGCCTGTTGCCAGGGAGAGGAATGAAGTTGGTAGTTAGGGAATGGAGTCTGTAGTTAAGGAACAGAGTTTGAAGTGGGGACTGAAAACAGTGGCTTCAGTCTTCCCAATACTTAATTGGAGGAAATTTCTGCTCACCCAGTACTGGATGTCCGATAAACAATCTGATAGATTAGCAACAGTGGAGGAGTTGAGGATGGTGGTGGTGGGATAGAGTTGTGTGTCATCAGTATACATATGAAAATTAACGCTGTGCTTTCAGTGACGGTGCTGAGGGGTAACGTCAATGAAATAGGAGGGGGCCAAGGATAGATCCTTGGGTGATACCAAGGCTATGATGTGGGAACAGGAAGAGGGAACATTGCAAGTGATTCTCTGGCTATGATTAGGTGGATAAGAATAGAACCAGGTGAGGGCAGTTCCAGCCAGCTGGACAACAGGGAAGAGGCATTGGAGGAGGATGGTGTGGTCAAAGACTTTGTCACAATTACGTAGGATGTCATTTGTGGCGTTGATAAGAGTTATTTTGGTACTGAGGCAGGGGCCACTGTGGCAATCTGTGAAAACCAAAAAGTTCAGTGGAAACAGAGCCGACTTCTGATTACTGCCTTCAACCCGAAAATCAAGCCTTAAATGAGGTTGAGTAAGGAATGAAAAAATCCTGAAAGAGGAAGAAAAAGCCACAAGCAGTATGTTGCTTTGAGGCTTCTCACCAGATGTATCAGCATGTTTTGATCAAATAACCATGAGTCATGAAGTTTTAGACTAATTCAAAGTCGCAGTTCATTTTTAGCGGTGGGGATTAATATTAAATTAATCCAAACATTGTGAAAAAAGGTGCTTGATCTGCAGAAACTTAAAACACCACCAGGAAAACATAACTAATGGGACATTCAATTTGATCAGACTTTCAACAGCAACAACATGCATCTAAATAACACCTTTAACAAAGTAAAATGTTAGCATAAGTCGAAAACAAAGATGTTGCCTATTGGTAACTCCACCGCTCCCCCTCTGCCAGCCCCTGCCCTCACCACCTTGTCAGAAGCTTACAGTGGGTGTTGGTATGCAGATATTTGTGATCTGACTAAATTAATCCTGAAATGTATGAATAATAAATTACAACATATTTGACTTAACAAGATTGTAAAGGGTCAGATGAATTAGAATTGAATGACAGTATGCAAATAAATGCTTTGTTCAACTTGGATCATTTCAAATACATGTATTATGTTTGTGTCTGACAGCATGATATTAGTTACATTTAATCTTGTTATACCAATGCTAACTCCTGTTGTGCCAATTAAACTCAATCAATTGCACTTCTAATTTACAAAAATAATTGAATATTAGTCATCAATCTAGCTAATGTGAATGACTTGCATTATTGCATGTGTGCTTTGATTAGTTTTCTATGTCCTTTTCTGATGGAAATGGCTCATATTTTTTTCATAATTGCAAACCCTATTTATTTGAGTCAATAGTTTATTATCCAACGCAATTGACGTATGGATTTGCTTTGAAGCTATGACATGTTTGTATTGGTTTTAGATTAACTATTGAATCTTTTGCAGAAAACGCAGGGGCTTTTAGGAAGAGGAAAGTGCAATGCAATTAAATATGATTAAACTCAACAAGCCTGTCCCTTTGAGATTATCTGAGCATGCGTAGCATTCGAAACAAAGCAAATGAACTGATAGCACAAATAGAAATAAGTAAGTACTATTTGATAGCCATTACAGAGACATGGCTACAGTATGACATAGATTGGGACCTGAATATTGGAGGATATGTGACAGTTAGGAAGGAAGTTAGGAAAAGGTGGAGGGGTGGCTCTGTTAAATAATGATGGTATTAGCATATTAGAGAGGGATGATCTAAGTTTAAGAAAGCAGGATGTAGAAGGGTTGAGGTGAGAAATAATAAAGGCAAGAAGTCAGTTGTGGAGTGGTGTACAGGCCCCCTAATTGTAACTACATGATAGGACAGAGTATAAAGGAAGAGGTAATGGGAGCTTGTCAGAAAGGTACAGCAATAATCATGAGGGATTTTCATCTACAAATAGACTGGAAAAATCAGATGGGAAAAAGTAGCATAGATGAGGAGTTCATGGAATGTTTTTGAGATAGTTTCTTAGAACTGCGCATTCTGGAACTAACCAGAGAGCAGGTTACATTAGACTTGGTATTGTGCAACAGGATAGGATTAATTGACAACCTCAGAGTGAAGGCAACCCTAGGTAGCAGCAATCATAATATAATTGAATTTTACATTCAGTTTGGGGGAGAGATGAGTGGGTCTAAGACTCATATTTTAAACTTAAATAAGGGCAATTATGAGTACATGAAAGCAGAGCTAGCTAAAATGAACTGGCAAATGAGGTTAAGGGATAGGTCAATAGAGATGCAGTGGCAGACACTTAAAGGGATATTTCAGAATATGCAGGATAGATACTTTCCAACGAGAAGGAAAAATTCCAAGGGGAGGATCCACCATCTGTGGTTATCTAAAAAAGTTAGACAGTATCAAACTTAAAGCATATAATTGCACAAAGACAGGTGGGAGGTCAGAAGATGAGACTGAATATAAAGAACAGCAAATAATGACAAAAAGATTAATAAAGAGGGGGAAATTAGAGAAAGCTAGCTAGAAATATAAAGACAGATGGTAAGAGTTGATTTCAATATTTAAATAAGAAAGAAGTTAATAGACTGAGCATTGGTCCTATAAAAGGTTAGTTTGGGGAGTTAGTAATGGAAAGTAAGGAGATGGCAGATGAATTGAACATGTATTTTGCATCAGTTTTCACTAAAGAGGCTACAAGTAACATCCCAGAAATAGCTGTAAATCAGGAAATGGAAGGGAGGGAGGAACTCAAGAAAATTATAATCACCAGGGCCTGAATATTGCTGTTGGCATGTGGGGTGGGCCTGATACACTGACGTGCAAAATGATGTGTGATGATGCTGGGCATGTGTCCCGACATCATCGCGCATCATTTAGATACTACGTTCAGTAGGCGCGCCCCAGCCAAACTGTCAACGGCCTATTAATACCATTAAAAAACCAACTAAAGTAGTTATCCACGCTGCCCATCCAACCTTAAGGTTGGCGGGCAGGTGATGAGCCAAAGTGGCCTTCGCGTTTTTCAGAAAACATCATCCACGGGCAGGATGAGGTCTCCTGAAAGGTTTTATAAAATTATTAATTAATTTTTGCACATGGAGCTGCCTCAGGGAGATTCCTGTGCTCTTTTGTGCACATGCTTTCCCTCCTCCTCCCACCCACACAGGTAGTGCATGATGCTGAGTGGGCCTTAATTGGCCCGCCCACGTTAAATGGCGGCGTGCAGCGAATTGCGGGCGGTGATCGGCTCCGAGCCCGCCCAGCCCACCCAACACAGGTAAGTTTCTGGCCCAGGAAAGTGGTATTGAGCAAATCGTCGGAGCTGTGGCCTGACAAATCCCCGGTTCCTGATGGACTTCATCCTAGGGTCTTAAAAGATGTGGCTAGTGAGAAAGTGATGCATTGGTTTTAATTTTCCAAAATTCCCTATATTTGGGGAAAGCTCCATTGCATTGGAAACTAGCAAATGTATTCAAAAAGGGAGGCAGACAGAAAGCAGGAAACTACAGGCCAGTTAGCTTAACATCTGTCATAGGGAAAAGGTTAGCAGCTATTATTAAACATGTTATAGCAGGGCATTTGGAAAAAATCAAGGCGCTCAGGCGGAGTCAACACGGCTTTGTAGGGAGGGAAATCATGTTTAACCAATTTATTGGAGTTCTTCGAAGGAGTGACATGTGCTGTGGGTAAAAGGGAACCAGTGAATGTACTGCACTTAAATTTCCAGAAAGCATTTGATAAGGTACTACATCAAAGGTTATTGCGGAAAATAAACACTCATGGTGTAGGGAGTAACATATTGGGATGGATAGAAGATTGCTTAACTACCAGGAAGCAGAGATTTAGCATAAATAGGTCTTTTTTTCGTTGGCATGATGTGATGAGTAGTCTGTCACAGGAATTATTGCTGGGACCTCAACTTTTTTTGATTTATGTGAATGACTTGAATGAAGGAACCAAAGGCATGGTTGCTAACTTTGCTGATGATGCAAAGATAGGTAGGAAAGTAAGTTGTAGAGAGGACATAAGGAGGCTACAAAGAGACATAGATAAGTAAGTGGCAAAGATCTGACAAATGGAGTATAATATGGACAAATGTGATTTGGAGTATAATATGGACAAATGTGAAATTGTCCATTTTGGAAAGAAGAATAAAAAAGAAGCATATTACCTAAATGGTGAGAGATTGCAGAGTTCTGAGATGCAGAAGGATCTGGGTGTCATAGTGCATAAATCACACAAGGCTAGTATGCAAGTACAACAAGCAGTTAGCAAAGCTAATAGACAATATTGTGAGGAGAATCGATTGTAAATGACGGGAGGCTTTGTGTCAGTTTAATGAGACCACATCTGAATTACTGTATATGGTATTGGTCTCCTTATTTAAGGATGGAAATGTGTTCACAGAAGTTCAGAGAAGGTTTACTAGACTAATGCCAGGAATGGGTGGGTTGTCTTATGCAGAAAGGTTAGACAGGTTAGGCTTGTATCCACTGGAGTTTTGAAGAGTAAGAGGCAACTTGATTGAAACCTTTAAGATCCCAAGGGGTCTTTGACAAGGGTGGATGTAGAGAGGATGTTTCCTCTTGTGGAAAAATCTACAACTGTCAGGGTGGGGTGGGGTGTCAGGGGGTCACTGTTTAAAAATAAGTGCTTGCTCGTGTAAGACAGAGATGAGGAGAAATGTTTTCTCTCGGAGCGTCATAAGTCTTTGGAACTCTCTTCCTCAAAAGGCATTGGAAGCAGATGTTTTTAAGGCAGAGCTGGATAGCTTTTTGATTAACAAAGTGGTGAAAGATTATCGGGGGAAGGTGGGAATGTGGATTTAATGATCAGCAATGATTGGCAGAACAGGCTTGAGTGGCTGAGTGGCCTACTCCTGCCCCTAATACATATGTTTGGATGTAGCCCGGCCCAAATCCCTTCTCATTGTCTTCTTTGGCTACTTCTTTCCCTAGCAATGACTCAAGCAACATCTTGAACCCATTTATAGTTAGGAATTTTTAAATAGTTTTTCTTTACAAATTTGCATTGATTAATTCACTTTTTTTAATAGAATGTTAGTTGGCTAATTAGTAAAAAGCAATTTTCTCTCGTTCAAGTAGAAGCCCTGAAAGTGCAAACAGAGTCGTAAAAAGCCAAAAGTATTTAGGGTTTTATAAATTGCGGCATTGAGTACTAAAGTAAAGAAATAAGGATAAATTTGTACAAACTGTTGATTTAGATCAGTTAGAATACTCTGTGAAGTCTTGTATACTTAATTATGGAAAGCACATTAAAGTCATAGAAATCGTGCTGTGCAGATTCACTAAGCTTATGTCAAGGATAGGAACATAATTAAAAAGAGGGGATAGAAAATGATGCAATTATTTCCACAGGAAGATTTAAACAAGTTTTTTTTTAATTGTAAAGAGATTTGATAGGTTACACATGAAAAGACAATTGCCTCTGGTTGGGCTATAATGACAAAGAATTGTCAATTAAAAGAGAGTGACAGATTCTAGGAACAGATTTTTTGTGCAGGTAGTTGTTGGAGCATGGAATGCTTTGTCACAGAGAGTCGTTGAGGCAGACACTGTTGCATCTATTAAGGGAAAATTCGATTAATACTTGAATCGGAATATTGGTTTAAAGTAGGTAGTGGGACTCGTTTTTGAACAGCAAAGAGCTGTTGGTCAGAACGTCTGTTTTTCTGTTGTAAACATCCTTGATTTGATGTTATGATAATTATATTCCTTATACATCAGCAAGCATCAGTCTTTCACCCTGAGTCTGGCATACAACAGAGAACAACATGCTGATGCACTGAAGACATCCGAACGTTGACTCAGGCCACACATCAATGCATTCTTTGCTAAAAATAATACTGCAGCTGTTCCCTTAGGCATTTTTTTCAACAGTTTTTCTCATCCCACGATTATAATGGCAGATCAATGGCTGGAACCACAAGAACAAACAAAGAGATAATTTTCCTTTGCCTTAATTACTTTTAAAGAATGTCTGGATATTTCAAGGAAGAGGAGGTGCTAATGATTGGCTCCTTGTGGTGCTGGTTGAGGGTGTATGTCAGCCAGAACACTAGGAAAACTCCCCTCATCTTCAAATAGTGCCACAGGCTCTTTCTTATTCCCTTAAACAAGCAGACAGGTGCTGAGTTTAACATCTCATATACTGCACTGCCTTCAGTGGAGCACATCCTCATTGATGCACCGAAATTCTAGGCTAGATTATCTGCTCAACTCCCTGGAATGGGTCGTTTATCTGATTTCTGGTTTTGAGATTTTGTATGTATATTGGCTGCCATGCCTGTTGTAGGATGTTGGCTACAGTTCGGTAGGTCTGAAGAAGTCTTTGTAATCATACGTAGGTTAACTGTAAGTCTTAATTAACTCTTAGAACTATCTACAAGTATACAGTAAAGGGTACAAGCTATGAACCATCTCCATGCTTGCTGGTACATACGGCTCTGTCCAATGCTAGACTGACCCTGGGTGTGGTTCATGTGCTGTCTTGCAGCACTGTGTGGGTGGTACCGTATGCAGCCCCACATTAACCCTATATGTGCCAGACCCTTATACTACAATGTCAGCCTCCGTAGCAAGAGTGACCAGCTTTACAAATAATTCATGTGAGTTGCTCTGGGGGCATGGCGCTAGTTGAATGGAAGTTCTTTCTGTCTAAAAACATATCGCAGCACTTCAAATAATCAAACCAACTGATCAATTAATGCATTGTTGAATAACTCCCCTATCACAATTTTGAAAGATGGAACGATTTATGCAAATCTTTCAGCAGACAATAGGAAAGTCACAATGCTGGAATAAAGAGAGCTCAGCAGTTGTTTTTTTTTAGGAGCTATACATTTTCAATCCTGTCACAAAACATTATGCAGCATTTTATGCAAAACCCCACCAGAATTATTTTCAGTAAAACTTGCATTGACAATTAAGTGAAATGCAGCAGACACTATTATGCTGCCTTTAAGATCCCAGCAGTACCTGGCCAATTAATTCCTTTCAGCCTACAGACAATAGCGTGTCCCGTGTAAAACAATGATTTTTAAACAGGGCCTGATTAAAATGGTTCTGGAAAGGGTGTTGAGCCCAAACTGCTCAGAAATAATCCTGAGAGCAGAAAAGTGTGGCAAAATTCTTAATTTCTTTGCTAATATTTGGGGAAAGACTTTCTCAGTGTGAAGCAAACGTAGGATGCTGCAAACATTTGATGCTCCGTGACTACGATTGTTGTCTCCGAATCACATCATAGTTTCGAGTAAAAACAGAAAATGGTGCAGGCGCTCATCAGGTTAAGGCAGGATCTGTGCAAGGAAACAGAATGAGCAGGGGCAAGTTTATGCAGCCTGCAGGAGCAGGGAGCGTGGCATGCGGGGTGATTTAATTAGGCAGGATGCAACTTTTTTTCTGCTTCTTCTTTCAAGGGATGTGGGCATCGCTGGCAAAGCTAGCATTTGTTGCCCATCCCCAATTGCCCTTGAGCTGAGTGGCTTGCCACACCATTTAAGAAGGCAGTTAAGAGCCCACCACATTGCTATAGGTCTGGAGTCACAGGTGAGCCAGAAAATCTCCTTCTGGTACAGACATGAGGTAAAACCAGATTGGTTTTGACAACAATCGTTTGATGGTCACTATTTCGGAGATTGGCTTTTCAATTCCAGATTATTAGTTGAATTTCAATTCCATCAGCTGGTGGAATTTGAACCCTTGTCCCCAGCTCATAAGCCTGGGCCTTTGGATTACGAGTCCAGTGGCATTACCACTACGCCACCGTCTCCCCATCTCGATTTCCTGTCGGTGGGTTGAGATGTAGAGATAAAGCATGTTTGCAGCATGTCGAGCCTCATGCTGGCCTGTGACGCATTCATACACGTAATACCATGAGTACTTATTGGCCTAAAACATTTTAAAATTATGTCCTACCTTCAAGATAAAGTCAGCAGTGCACGAGAATCTTGTGCCACCCGGTTCATGTTTGTTTAAAGGCTACAGCGTGCACCAGACGGCCTTGTGCATGTGCGTAAGGACAGTGGTTTTTCATGTTTAACTTAACGGCACAAGGGCAGGGAACAGGAGAATGTACGAAGGCTCAGGACTGCCAAGGCTGGGTCAGTGGTGGAAGGTGGAGGTGGGCAGGGGATGGAGTGGTATCAGGGCATGGAGGAATGGAAGAGGCATCCAAGAGAGGACAGAGGCCCGGAGGAGTGGTGGGAAGGACATGGTGTCCTGGGTGTGGTGGGGACAGTCAGTCACGGTAAGAAAATGAGAGACCTAAAGGGCCTCATCTTCTAAAGGCGTTGTTCCACAAAGCAGTTACCTAATTGGGATTTAAGCTCCTCAGTGTAGAGAAGACTGCACTGTGGTGAGTGAATAGATAATACTGAATAGCAAAAAGTACAAGTAAATCACTATGCCCCTTGGAAATGTGGGCTGTTGGCTGGCAGAGTCCTTACAGGGCTTTCAGTTCACCCAGAATATTTCAATTAACCCATTTTTGTTCAAATTCAAACCATGCAGGTCGACTCTGATTGGTCAAGGCATTGTCTTAAGGAGTGAACGCTCTCAAAGCTTTTGTTCACCTGCAAAAGGCACAATGTGTGGATATGTTCCTCCTGTCTGCAAAGGACAGGGCCCTGTATATGAACTCATGTGGCTCCCAGCCACACGTAAATGAGCCACACTGCAAACCCAGCTGACAATCAGAGCTGGGCAGTTAACTGTTACATGCTGCATTCTCCATGGCAACACCTCCACCGATCGAGCCTGCTTGCCAACCAATCAGCACATTCTTGCAGCATAAATTGTTGTTTCCCTTTACCTTGGGTAGTTTCTTGCGAGCTGTCCTGATGAGTGCAAGATGAAAAGCTTTGTTGGCATGTCTCTTTTTTAAGCAACACCCACACACAAAAAAAATTGTGGCTGCGATGCAGAGCATCACCGCTTAACCAGGAGACTGTTTCATAGCTCAACCGTAGCTGTAGCATTTTCAGCTGACAGTAGATTTCACCACTTAAAAGCATCCCCAGTTGTGGAATCACATGCGTCTCTCATGCACCCTGCCAGCACATTCAATTTTAATTGTGTCGTGTCGTGTCGGAAATGGGTAAAAGCAAGAGGCGGGAAGTGGCACACACTCCCGGTTCCACTGTCGGGAATGGCACGCCATTGACAAATTTGACAAAATTCTGCCCAAGGTTTCAGACCTATGACCTGTCATCGGAACTGGGAAAAGTTAGAGGTATAACAGGAGGAAAATTTTCCCTATAGCGGGCAGACTGGGCAGGGGTGGGCATGAAGCCGATCGCCACCCACGATGGGCTGCGCGTCGACCAATTAAGGCCCACCCAGCGTGATGCGCGGCCGGGAGCGCTCAGCGCTACCTTGGCGGGTGAGGAGAGGAAGGAGAGTCGGGGCCTGCACTCTTATACGTATGCATGTGAAAGAGCGCAGCAATTTCCCTGAGACACAGAGGGGATTGAATACACAATAAAAAAACTTTAATAAATGACGTTAAAATTTATTTAAACATGTCTCCTCATGTGACAGTGTCACATGAGTTGGGACACGTTTGTAAAGGTGGGGAAATTATTTCATTGTTCTATAGAAGCTTCAGGAAACCTCATCCCGTCCGTGAATGAGGATTCCTGAAAAATGCGAAGGCCGCTTGGGTTTTTCAGCTGCCCGTCAACCCTAAGGTTGGACAGGCAGTGTTTTTAACTAGTTTAATTACTTTCTTAGTGGCCTTAATAGGCCATTGACATTTCGGCGGGCATACAGCCAATTCTGGTGCGCACCCGCCAAACGAAATATGGAGATGATGTCAGGATGCATCTCAACGTCATCGGGCATCATTTTACACATCGGTGTGTTGGGCCTGCCCCCGCACGCTGTCTGGAAGATTCCGCCCCAGATTTTGAGCAAGGGCTGGGTGGGACGAAGGAAAAAAGGAAGGTCTGTGATAGCATGAAAGGCAGGAGGGATTGAATGACAGCAAAGTTAGTCTTCCAAGGCTAAAGGAAATGGTGATGGAGTAGGAAAAGAAGCAGAAGATGTCCCTAGGGCAGGTATGCTGCTGGCTTGACTGCAAGCAAAAAATAAGGAATAAATAAATGAGACAAACTAAGAAAAGGAAACAAAATGGACACTGGGATTAGGCTCTGAAATTGTTGAACTCAGCGTTGTCCTGCTGTTAAGTGCCAAATCGAAAGAGGAGGTGCTGCTCCTAAAGATTACATTGAGCTTCACTGGGACAGAGTTGTCATTTAGCTTAAGTCTATCTTTTTGTAGCCCTTTTCCCCCTCAAATCTGAGCAATGTTCAAATTTGTTTTTGACTTTTTTTCTGAATGTTTCAAGGCTTTCAACGTCCACTTTTTTTCCTAAAAAATAAAAATAGCAGCAGGAAAAAACAACATGGTTTTTAATTAGCAATGAAAACCGATTTTAATGATTCTTATTTATAATCTCTGTTTCAATGGCCCTTCTGCTGTGCATGCTCCACAAGTATGTTATCTCTGCAGTGAAAATGTTTTGAATGAATTCCTGCTGAACATGTGATTACTCCATGCTGCATTAAAGCAGCAAATCAAGGCTGTAAAATAGGCAGCATGGAGAGAATAGTGGGAATTTGAAAGTTAATGGAAATTAAGCTCGATAGTAAATTAAAAGAAGCTTGGGGACCCGGAGAAGGAAAAAGCAGTTGACCAAGCAAATTATGTCCGTACTCTCGCTAGGATCATTGAAAAGAAAATGGAGGAAAAGGAACCACAAGGAGAGGGGTGGGGTTTGCTGGCTTTTGGATACCTAGCTACTTGCTGGACAAGTTCCCAACAGGTTTGTCAAGAGAAATTATTGTTTTAGAAAGATTTTGGAAACAGAGAAGAAGTCTGCTTGGAAAATTAATTAAAAAAAGACCAGGGCAGTAGAAAGAGGGGATGTAAATGGGTGGAGGGAGGATTGTATCCAATATGGAGATTTTCTCATTACATCAGATAAGAAATGTATGGTGTTAAATAGAGAATTTCATTTTTTAATGGATTGGGGTTGAATTCAAATCTTTCCATGACCTCGTCCCTCCCTATCTCCCTCCAGCCCTCCGAGATTCCTGCGCTCATCCAATTCTGGCCTCTTGTGTATTCCTTATTTTAATTACTCCATCAACGACACCCAGGCCTTGAGCTGCCCTGGACCCAAAGCTTTGGAATTCCCTCCCTGTTATATTGTTGCATTATTTGTGAAGAAATAGGAACTAACTGTTATGAGAATGTAAATCCGTGGTGCCACATTTTACTGCTGCACTGCGGTTAAGTACCGAGAGTCAGTTTACCAGCCACGTGGAGGATGCAAGAAATATACTCCATGAATTTTCAGTGTTTTTGAATCTAAAACAGTGCTCCCCAAACTTTTTCCCACCTTGACCCAATTTTTAGTTTGAAAATTGTTGTAGCCCCAGAGTATGTGACAAGTAGGGATCATACCTGTGATGTAGGGGATGGGGCTGGGGAGCAATAGAAGCTGTGAGATTTGGGGGCGGAGAGCTGTGAGAATGGCAGCCATTACTTCCTCAGATCTCATGACCCCAAAATCTTGTCTTACAACCCCACTGGCAGCCATGACCCACGGTTTTTGAAGCCCTGGTCTAAAGTATGTTTGATTTGAACTTGTGGGAACTAGAAGATGTAACACTCTCTAAGCCTCTCCACCTCCCTACCTCTCTCTCCTCTTTTTAGACACTCCTTAAAACCAACCATTCACCTTTTCTGATATTTCCTTATGAGGTGAACCATCTCATTTTGTTTAATAACGCTCCCATTTAGTTGCTTGGGAAGCCTCACTATGTTAAAAGTGTTATATAAATGCAAGTTGTTGTGAGTAATAGCAGAAGTAAGTTTATTGAATTTCTCCAAGTCAACTTCCTAAAGTACCATGTCTTCCAACCAATAAAGGAGAACATTGATATTTGATTTAGTTGAGAGTACTGAACTAGAAATAGGATGACATTAAGACATACTTGGCTAAAGTGAGCATAGTAAAGTGAACTTGTTATCAGATTGGAAGGCCAGAAAGACAGATCACAAATCAAGGTTTTGGACTTAAAAAACAAGGTTAGCTTTGAAAGGATTTGAAAGGAAATTGAATACTGCAGACTGGGAGGAATTTATCAGAAGGAGAACAAAATACAAATTATTACTTTTTATTCATACACAGGATGCAGGTGTCACTGGGAAAGCCAGTATTTATTTCCCCTCCCAAATTTCCCTTGAGAAAATGATGTTGAGCTGCTGCCTTGAACAAAGTGAGTTGCTCGCTGGGCCATCTCAGAGGGCAGTTAAAAGTCAACCACATTGCTGTGGACCTGGAGTCACATTTAATCCAGACTGGGCAAGAGTTACCTTCCCTAAAGGTCATCAGTGAACCCCATGGGTATTTGCAATTGTTTCCTCGCCACCATTACTGAGACTACCTACTTACTTTAATGAACTGAATTTAAACTGCCCATCTGCCATCATGGGCTTTGAACTCATGTTGCTACAAGACAAGTCCAGGCCTCTGGATTACAAGTCCAATAATATAACTATTATGCTACTGTACCTACTTGCTGGTATGTTACTGAATTGCAAAACCTATATGTACTCCTGAAAGGCTAAAGAGGAACTTTTAATATAATAGTCATAGCTTCAGAAAGAGGAGGCTTTTATAAATGAAAATAGCAAGAATAAGATTTGGGAGAAGCCTGGAATGCAAAAGGAGAAGTGCAAGAAAATAATGGGCAACTAAACTGGAGTAGGAAAGAAAGTACAAGTTTACTTAAGTGTAATTTTAATGAAAAAACTGATATAGAAGGAAGTGACTCCATTTAAAACACATTTGAGTATGCCATTAGTAGAGAATAAAGACTCATGAATATTTAGTTTTTATTTCTACAGCAGAAAGGAGCAATTCAATAGGGATGGGGTACGGGGAACTCTAGAGAGCAGTGAAAGAAAAATCTTGTGGGGATTGGTGTAGATATCAAACGCTAATAAAATTGAAGTCATGTAATCTTCAGGCCCAAACTGCTTTCTCCCACCAAGGTTATTAGGACTAGGGTTGGAATCATCCATGCCTGGTGGCGTTGGGCATGCTCAGAGACGTGAGTGGACAAAATGCAAGAAGGCCAAAAATCGGTTTTATGACGTCAAGAAACCAGTTTGCGATCTTCCATTCAGCCCATCAATGTCGGACTGTGTTTCCCGCCATCAGATGTCAGGAACCTCATTGTAATGCATCTGCATATCATTCTAAGGCTAGCCCACTGGACTTATCCCCTCCCTTGCTGGATCGTCTGCCCATGTCAGTGTGATTGTACACCAATGTGTTTCATAACTGCATATAAGTGATGTGCACTTGGCAGGCTGCACTTCACTCGGGGCTTCGAGGCTTGTTTGCCTGCCTTGCTTCGGGCATCACTCGCAGTCATCAGCGCCAGGCTTCACAAGCAGCACCACATCACTTTTATGGGGGCTCACAGGCAGGTCCCTACCTACCAGGCCAGCCATGAGGTGGGGGTGGCTTTGTACGGCTGCAGGGCTAGGGCTTGCTTGGGGAAGAGGGCTAAGTGACCTGAGGCATTCTACTGAGGAAGGAGGGTATCATGGGGTTTGTATGGGGGCATAAATTGGTCTGTGTAAGTGGCCTCAAGATGATGAGGACTGAGGAGGCAGTCTCCAGAGCAGATGGAGATGTGAAGGTGTGTGTGTAAGAGAGTGAGTGGTGATATCCCTTGAGCTGGCAGTGAGTGAGATGCCAGTGAATGTGTGATGGGCTTGAGTGTGTGAGTTTAGAGTGATGAGATGGTTGCTTTTGCCCTGACGGCATGGATGAGATCATTTGACCTCTATCTGCATTGGATGACCAACCTTTTCTGTGCAGCATTGGCACTGATCACCACTGCCATCGGCTACCAAAGCTGGAGTAGCAATGTTGATGCCTCTCCCGTGGCGAGAGTGGGGGTGGAGGATATCACGATGGGCCTCCACAGTGTCCAAAAGGTACTCGAGGGGTGCGTCACTAAACCTGGGGGCTGCAATCATCTTGCCTTTTGGGGCTTTGTCTTATTTACTGCAGTCATGGGTTGGAAGCACTGAGAAGTGAGCGCACGTCTGTACTTTAAATGTGGCGCCCAGCATGATAAAGCGACGAGGAGATGGCATAGCGGGCAAATCGGAGCCCGCCCACCATGGAAATGGCGTGTTTCCCGGGAATGCATAATTAATGCGGCGGATTTGGGGCAATACGGAGTGAGAAGCTGCCAATGCAGCCAGCAGGTATAATGTAATTTTACCCTCCCACTCCCACATGTAGTGCAAATCTGGAATGATTCCACCCTAGGTGTGGAAACTGGGGACATATTCCTTATGCTTTTTTACTTGTATTGTTCTTGGGATGTATCACTGGCAAGGCAGTATTTATCATGCTTCCCTTATTGCCCAAGAATTATTCAGCATCAGCCACTTATTTTGGGACTGGATCCATAGGGCGGAGTTTTACAGTCCCTCCTGCCAGTGGTATCTTCTGGTCCCACCAAAGTCAATGGAGTTTTGAACAGCTCGCCACCTTTGGCAGCCCCACCCCCACCACGATGAGGTCATAAAATTCCACCCATAGGCTGTAGCCAGTAGAGGGGCAGGTTTTCTTCATCTGAAAGGCATGAGTGAGCCAGTTGGTTTTTCACAACAAATCAACAGCTTGTGTACAAATGACCAGATTTATTGGATTTCATTTTGTAACACCATACTGCAATTGAGACCAAGGTTAATCATGTTACTGGGTGAGATGCAAGTGCCCCAGTGAAATTCAGTCTCATGTTAGTTCATACAATACTATTAGGCGGAGGCATGAATTTGTGTAAGAATGAGGGTGAGTGGCAATGGTGGCTGGATTGTTTGGGGATTTGTGTAGCAGAAGAAGGACGGATGCACTTGCTATGGAAGTGGGTGTGAGGAATACTGTGATGGAAACAGCTTAACAAGGCAGCGTGAGGGATTGTGATGAAGCACTCAGCAGGATGTAGGTGACGTGCAAATGTTCTCACCTTCCCTGAGGTTAAGTCATTGAAGTGCTTCTTACACCAGGGCTCCTGTGAGTCATGGAAAACCTGGCAATGCCATGGAATGTGTAAATGGAAAAGTCACAGAGATTTCCAAAAAGTTGCAAAGTCATTGAAAAGTAATGGAATTTTATAATGAGATATTACTCACCTTGGACAGAATTCCAAGCTATTCTAGTGTTTTTTTTTTCTGATGTCCTCTTCCTCCTCTTCATAATTGTTTGCTTCACTTCATTTGTCTGGAATCCAGTACAGGTTTTGACCATCACCTGCCTGATCCTGCCCATTGCCACTGCTGATTGGCTGCTTCAGAAACTGCAGCAGTGATTGGCCGAGCAGTATGAGCCAGATTTCCCAGCCCTTCCTTTTTTGCTTTCCTCTTGTGAGGAGATGCCTGTTTGTTGGTGTAGACCTTTGCTCTTGTGGAGGTGGAGGACTCAGCTGGCACTCATTTCTTCACAGCCAGAACATGAACAAGGTTAAGTTAGCTTTCAAGTGGGCTGAAAACAATTCACTTGAAGTTAGCCCAGTTACTTGATGACCCAGGCAGTAGCTTGCAGTGCAGAGAGGCAGAATCTAAGTTTGAACATGTGGTTTCTCTGCTTCAGGGGGTGGCTTGCACATTGGCTCGCCACTTATTTATAACACAGCTTTGCTGAGAGGGCTCTTCCCAAGGATGGAAGCTTCTGATAAATGTCAGCCATGTTACCAGGATATTATGGCTGATCTCAATTTCACATCTTCGCATTCATGCATTGTAAGAACCCCTTCAGGTCATCATTAAAAAGAAAATAAATAATGGGGAATTCAGGAGGAATGAATTTTTGAGCGGTTTTAGAACTGGATTACCGAGAGTGTGGTTAAAATGCGGAATTTGCTATCACAGGAAGTAGTTAAGGTGACTGGCCTAAATGCATTTAAGGGGAGTCTAGTTAAGCATGTGAGGGAGAAACAAATAATTAAGTTCTCCTTTCCCTAGCCACTGACTGCAGTGTGGAGCAAACAAAACAGCATGGAAAGTTATGGAATTTTATTTACTAAAGATGTAGGAACCCTGCTGCACTGAATCCGTAAGAATGGCAGTGTGGGCCTATTGCTGGTCTCTTGAGCCAACTCCAGCAATGCCTTTTTTAATTGCTGTAGCATATTTCTTCCTCCTCTTACTCAGGAATGGTATCTCTTTCTGGCTCCTCAAAGCTTGGGAGGCACGTCAGGTAAGGTGTTGTTAAAGTGGAGTACCACCTTTGATCATCCTGAATGTATTCTGAGCTTTCTTCTATGTTAGTTCCAATGCCAAGCTGCCGAAAAGTCCATCTTTGGGTTGGCCCTTTGAACACCGGAGGTGGAGATTGTGCTTTGTGGGTTCCTGCAGTGCTATGGATGCCAAACCTGGAAGTAAAATGATAATGAGGAGGCTGTATTAAGAAGCCACCGATGGACATACTGACTTCTGGGTTTCTCACGTGATACCTGATCTCCTGTTCCCCACATGTCTCCGAATAATTATTGGGGCCATTGTTTACGTGACATTACCTTGAGTAAAATTTTTGCAGATATGTCTCTGTTCATCTATTTTCATTTTAAATTGGTACTCATGATGTAGCTATTTAGCTGCTGTTGCAAAACTTGGCTGCTTTTAATCAATATCCTTTAATGATCTGCTCATGAGTTTTGTAAATAGCTTTTGGTTCTTAATTTATTAAGGTAAATACCTTTGCACTGTTTGCTGGTTCCCATTTTATGGGCTATGAATAAATGGGAAGATTTACTGCAGACTGCTTGACAACAGGTCTAATTTTTCAATATTTCGTGTATATATATCGTTCCTCTGAAATTCTCTCAAAATCTTCGCTTAAGTAAGGCACTGTAGCATGCAAGTTTTCCAATTGAAGTATATAGTTTATAAGATGTCCTTGAGAGAAGCCTGTAAGAGATAATAGGATATCTATTTGGGGCCAAGCAAACTTCCTAATTCCCCAAATTTCCCAATTTACCAAAAAACAATTTCTGCTACATTTCCTGCAATGGTAATATTTCTTTATTATGAGTACCTACAATTAGCGATTTGTCAGTATGAGACAGCTCCCCAGAAATATCTGAATGATGCTAATTTAGAGGACTACTGAACAAATTCACAGGAGTCAGCTGATGAATGTTTAATATAAAGAATAAAATATTTATTAAAACAAAAGTGAACAACATTACATCAAACAAAAATACAAACACAAGAAGATGATTCAAATTCACTCTATTCCTTTACTCCAGCAATGTCTTTACAGACACAAATCAGTGAAGAGTTACCACTAGCTTGACACAAAGGCTTCTCACTAGGGACTGGCACAGTTGTGAATGGTTTTCTTCCGGTGAATTTCTGAGCATTCACTTCATGCTTCTCATCCAACTCATATCTTTCCCCAAGAAACTGCACTCTAAATTCATTTGCTTGCTCTGCAGTTGAAGAAACAGTGAGTTCCCTAAACTCAGTCATCCAGTAGCACCTCTGCTAAACTGATCACTTTACTGAGTCCAATAACTGATTATTCAGTTAACTACTGTCCCAATAGCTTTGTAGTGCTTTTATCGCAGAGCTGAAAATCCCTGTCTTAACTCTCGGACACACACCAAATACCCCCTAATAAATGACAGATGCAACCAAAGCAGGTTCCATGGATTTTTAACAACCCACCCAGACGTTTGTCACATTGTGAGCCAACCAATCTCTCTGAAACTTTGTTTTGCTCACGAGGGTTTCCAATCTCCACATTTGAAGATCTCGCCTTGGAATTCTTTCCAAAGTTATTCCCTCTCGGTTGTCTTCAACAATGACTCACCTCACAGGGTTTCAATCTTGCCTTCCGAGATTCCTTTCCTCTGGATTTCCGAGTACACTTGAGCTTCACCTTCCAAGCACAAATTTCAGATCTTTGGCTGTGCCAAGCAGAACACCAATGCTCCAAAGGGGTACCTTTTGCCCCAATGGCCCTAGCACCAAGTCACCAAACTTCGGCTGCCTTCACGGATCTTCAGTGCTCAGCTCGTGCCCACTCTCTTTCTTGAATTCAGAACCTATTACTCATCTCCTTTCTTTTAGCTTAACTTGACAGGACCTATTCCTGATCCCTGTCTTTGTCCCTTACCTGGGACTTCCTTCTCGGACCTCTCCCTGTCCACCTCCTTGGTTGGGACCTGGTCCCTGTCCCCCTTCCTGTATCCTGCTCCCTGGGACACCTGCTTGGTGATGACACTCCAGTTCAGGTCATCTGACTTGCTTTACATCCTATTTGCTCTTTTCTTCTGCACAGATGTGCAGGGCTGGTCCTCGGCCTGAGGAACATTAAAAGACCTGAACTGCGCACGTGTGGCCATCTCCCTGCCGGCGCATGCGTGAAAGGCCCAAGGTTTGTCGAGAACCAGAGTTCCTGACCTCCAACTTAAGAAGGTGATTTTAGGTTTCATCACAGCGAGTCCTGTGCTGGAGTGCTGGCTGAGACTTCCCTGCTCAAAGTCTGTGGAGTGGCTCTTGGCTCAGAAGTGAGAATGTTACCAACTGAGCCAAAGCTAACACTAAATCTAGATAACTTCTTTATAACATTTATACCTCTGTTTTTTTCCATCTCAAATTCGACCTCTATATACTGTGTAAATGGAGGTATGACACCTGGCTCTAATGGCACCAAAATGGCTCCATAACCTTGTGGCAATGCACTCCCAGTAGACATAACATAATATACTGCAGTGCAGTTGAGGTTTTTGACTCAGGATTCAAATATCTGTTTGTTTACTTAATTGGCATACATTTCCTGTGCATCACATGACATGACACATTGAAGTTTCTATGCCTCGCTTTGAAGTAAAAGGAAACAATTAAACCCTCTGGGTGCTAAAGTGTCTCATATCTTTTAATTTAACATTTCAGATGTCCATCCCTGCCTCAAATGTCAGGATAATGCAAACTGGTGTGGGATGTTCATCTGTACATTTTTTTTGGAAGATTTGAATTTTCCTTTGACTTTGGGAAGTTTCCTGATTTACTGTTTGACTGGAATAGTTGGCATTAATGCAGTATTTAACTTCCTCTCGTCATCAATCTCCTTAATCTAGAAGCAGATTTATTTTTCGCTGCCATCAGAACTTTACTTATGGTGCAAATCGAGTCTTGTGGCCGATAGCATGGTAATAAAATAGAATGGATTCCTCTTGAAGCATTTGATTTTAACACTTAGTGAAGTCTATCAGTGAAAAGTTACTATGACCCTTCTAACTTGGCTGATATAAAGGCTGCACAGCTAGAACTGACTGTAGACAGAATTTTGCTCTTGGCATAAGGGTTCGGCGGGGGCAGTTGGGAAGCTGACCACTGCCAGCGATCGGCATCGCTGAGCACTGCCTGTGCCAGGGACGGGGAGGGTGAGTGGGCTGAGTGTGAACTTTGCACATGCGCGTGAGTGAGCACTTCATAATCTTCCTGAGGCACAGAGCTACCACAGGGAGGTGAAGCGCTGTTTAAAAAAAATAAAATAAAAGTGTCATAAAACCTGTCCCCTCATAAGTTCAGTTGCTGTAGTTCATAGAAAGTTAGGGACATGCTTTTAATTCAAGTGTAAAATGTTTTTAATTCAAGTGTAACATTTTTGTTTGCTTCAGGAAACCTCATCCTGCCTGTGGATGAGGTATCCTATAAAGTACAGGACTTTTCGCCTGCCCACCAACCGTTAGGTTGGATGGTCAGCGTAAATTTCAATTTAATTACCTTTTTAATGGCCTTAACAGGCCTTTTAATTATCGGCAGGTGCGCAACTGACACTGGTGCACGCCCACAGAAGAAAATAACGTGGGACTGCGCAATGACATCGGGACGTTCAAGGATGAATGAGCATGTTCCATGGTTAGTGATTTACTGTCGAGCGCTGGTGAAAGTTGCAGCACATGTTGCAACTTGTGTACCTCAGGAACTGGCATCAGGTCGATTATAAATAGCGTCTGTTGACCCTCTGTGTCAGCTAGTGAGTTGCAGGCTGAATGGGACATACAACAGGACTTAGAGCGCACAGTCCTTTTTACAGCAAACAAACTATTTATTCTGCAAATCAAGCAAAACTTATTTCCTTAGCAAAAAAAACCCCAACTATTGGAAGGCTTTCTATGAGCTACAGCAAATGAACTCATGGCCAGAACTACAGCACAGTCTCTTGATAACAGCAGGATGATTTCTCCTGCAAAATGCTGTCTATAGAGGGTAGCTACATATTACAAGTTATGTGCATAAACTCAATCCCATTAATTTAGAGCACTGTTAACCAATCATCTCACTTCTGGCCAGGAATTGTAGTATAACCATATGTAATCTATAAGCAGTAAAGGTAAAACAACAAGCCAAAAATATGAGAAATAGCATTACAGCCAGCATGAGAAGGAAAGGCAAGTTAGTAGATAAAGTAGTTTATACTTTATACGCCATTTTAAAAACAGTATACTGTCCTCAGATCAAAACCTGTTGCATATGTCTTTATAACTGGGAAATGTACTTTTGTTTTCTAACATCAAAATGTGAGGAGTGTTAAATAAAGCACTCTGATGCCTCACAGTAGCAGTGCATGAAATATTTAGTAGTCTGACACAAAACTTTGGATTATGAGGGGAAGGAGGTTTGAATCTCAGTTAAGGGTTTGAACTCTGTTCTCTGTTGAGATTCTTGACATTTTATTACCAGGCCTACTGGAGATGAATTTATTTCTGATCTTAGACTTTTCATTTTTACAAGTAACTGTAAAGGCACCAGCTGCACTGCTACGCTTAGTAACAAAGATTAATTTGCACATCTTCAATATGTGTCATTTTGGGCAGCATCCAACGCAAATGTGAAAAAGTCATTGTGAACTTTGCTTCAATCTAAATGAGTCATAATTACCTCATGGTGATATGTTGCTCCACTGGTGACTTCACTCTGACATTTACTATGGTGTCCCACTCACTTGGAGAACCTCTTGCCTCTGCTGTTCCATTTCCTTTCCCATTATTAGGCAGATTAGGGGTGTGCCTATTGGGAAAACCATTCCAGGTGCTTACCCTTTCTGAATAAATTGGAAAGAGGTGGAATGAGGCTGAACAATTTTGCATGCACGTTGGTCAAGGATAATTCGGGTCTCAGTGAGAGAAGGCTCAAAAGAAAAGCATGAAGAAAATTGCTCTCGAACTCATGAAATTTATCACACTGATATCACATGACTTTTCCAGACAGGTTGTGTCTCTGACTTTGGGCATAAATCTACACCATTGCATTCTTTGCGTAAATTCAGGAGATTCATGTGAGATGGCCCTTTGCATTGGAGTTGACCCGTATGAATGAACTGCAAAAGATTTTGGCAGTTGTGGAGCAGAAGTGGGGATCAAATGACTGAGGAAATGTGCGCATTGTGAAGTTCAGCACAAAACCAGTTACACCTAAATTTCTTTGGTTAATACAAAGCAACATTGCACTTGCACCTTAGGAATGTCATGATGTTCCAGAAAACTTCGGTCAGTATTTCATGTCCAACCCCTTGATAGCTGAACCAACTGAGCTGCCTCTTGTTAACAACAGTATTTTCTGTTTTGATGCTGTATAAATAGTTCTGTGTTCAATAAAGCATGAGCCTGCGCAGTATTGATGAGCTGTCATGTGTACTTTTGATAATCATGCCAGAGAAATACATTTTTTTTGATTTTCCAGTCTGTGGTTTGTTGCTTTTGCTATATCTCTTCAGAAACAGCTTAGACTGTCGTGCATATCCCTATAATTCTGGCAGCTTTCCATCACATAAGACGGTGATTTGAGCCCTAGTGGTCAACTTTCTGTTAAGCAATGCTTGGTGTGGCTCGAGATCTCACTCTACTTTTCTCCACAATTAGACCACCTTGAAACAGTGGACTTAAGAGCCAGGAGCAGGGCATTCGGCCCTTTGAGCCTACTCAATAACTTGATAAGATCTTGGCTGATCTGGTTGTGGTCTCAACTCCACTTTCCTGACTGCCCCCATATCCCTTGACTGCCCTGTCTATCAGAAATCTATCCCACTCAACTTTGAATAAATTCAATGACCTAGCGTCCATAGCTTTCTGGGGTAGAGATTTCTGCAGACTAATGACCCTCTGACAGACAAAAACTCTCCTCACCTCCGTCTTAAAACAGAAACCTCTTATTCTTAAACTGGGTTCCTTAGTTCTAGTCCCTCCCACAAGAGGAAACATCTTTCCAGTATCCACCCTATCAAGTCCCCTCAAGATCTTATATATTTCAGTAAGATCACCTCTCATTCTTCTAAACTCCAATGGGCCTAGGCCCAAGCTGTTAAACCCTTCTTCATAAGATAAGTCCTTCTTCGCAGGTGTCTTTGGGTTTAAAGTGCACTGTAATCTCTTGAGTCTGGCATGCTTGGGCCCAAGTCCTTCTGGATTTTGGAATTTTCTGCATTATAGAATGACGTTTAAATGCCTAGCCACAAGTGCGTGAATGGAAACATGACAGATATAAATATTTACCTGAAGCATAAAGCAACGGGGTTGGTGGGACTGGAAATCCCTGCCAAAAGCCCATGGACTTTTGGCTGCTCTCCAAATTTTTTGGTCTGACCTGTGCTGATTCCCGCTGCAGGCAGGATTGAAAAATCCTGGTCTGAGACCAAAAACACAAGAAGGTAAGAAACAGGAGCAGGAGTAGGCCTTACTGTCCATCAAGCCTGCTCAGCCATTCAGCATGATCTTGGCTGAGCTTAGGCTTTAACTCCACTTTCCTGTTCATCCCATATCCCTTGATTTCCTGAGAGACCAAAACAAGATGATAAAACATTATAAAGCGGTATTTCTTTTCACTTTCCCAAACACTATTGCCTCTACCCCCAAAGTACTGTTACTAAAATGATGTTGTGAGTTACTCGGGTTTGTTCAAAATACTTCTGAACAACTGGTGTTTCCGAACAAAAGATTTCTGGACTGGTGAGTTTGCACTGCATTGTCTCAATGACTGTACAAAAACACCTGTCATTGATCTGAAGTTTGCACTGTAAATGAATATTTGGACATCTGTTTGGTGAAACGTTGGCCAGGATTTTACATTCGTTGGGCGGGCTCGGCAGGGGGTGATTGGGGAGCTGACCACTGTCTGCGATCGGCTCCACGCTGCGATTTCCCATGCGCGGGGTAATTAAGGCCCACCCACAGTGGACCGTGAGTGTTGGCGCTCAGCGCTGCCTGTGCGAGCTGGGGGAGAGTCGGATCTAGTGCGCAGTTTGTGCATGTGCATGAGCCTTAGGGAGATTGAAACACTTTTTTAAAAAAAATTAATAAAGACATCAAAAATTTAATGAAACAACTTAATTAAAATTTAAAGACTGTGTCACATGTTTCTATTTTTAAAATAGAGGTTTTATTTAATTTGTATTAGCTTTAGGAAACCTCATCTCGCTGGTGGATCAGGATTTCTAAAAAAATATGTAAGGGCTGCTCGGCCTTTTTGCCTGCCCGCCAACCGGAAGGTTGGACGAGTTGTGTAAATTTGAAGTCAGTTAGTTCGTTAATGGCCTTAATCGGCCTTTCAATTATTGGCGGGCACACTGTGCCCGCCGAACGAAATATCACAAGACAGTATGATGACATTGGGACGCACGCCCGACATCATCGCACATCATATTACATTCCGGAATGTCGGGTGCACACCCACAAGCTGAATGTAAAATTCTGCCCCTTGTCAGGAACTGTCAAAGAGCTCTTTCACGCTTTCCTTGCTGTTACAGCAAAGAGATTTCTGTTTTGCTGTGATACTAAGGATGGTCCATGAGCAGGAGCAATGCCTGATCACCTGCCAACCCAAAGCTTGGATACCTGGTTCGGAGTTTTATGGCCCCATCACAGTGGGGACAGGACAGTAAAATGCAGCGAGCCTTTCTAAACTCCATTCACTTCGACGAGACCGTCAAATCCCCCGGCATGAAGTTCTGCCCCTGCTGATTTGAAACCCAAAGCATGGATCGCAGTGTAAACATGGCATCATGCAGTTTATTATATAGAATCTAGAGCAGGGAAACAGGCTTTTTGGCCAATGCCAATGATTATTACCTGCATAAACCTGTTCCCACCCTGCTTCTTCTTTCACCATTTCTTTTCTCCCCCAAATATGCATCAAACCATTAAATGCATCAATACTATCGGCTTCAGCTATTCCAAGTAGGCTTACGGGCAGGTGAGATATGGTAGGACGGTCCCTCCCCATTGTCCATCTCTCGACTGACCGCAGATAGATGTGCTTTGAAGAAGAAATTTTTTAACACCTTTGAGTGCTGTCATTCTTAAGAAAAGACAAAAGATAAGTTTTCTCATACATTATTTGAAAAAAAAGAATAAATGTTTATTTCTCAACACCCAAATGTATTCGTAACAACATCCACACACATGCACACACACACAAGAAAAGGTGATTAAGAAAGAGGTAGCATACATTTAGATTTATTAAAAGTCCGAAAATTCATTGTTATACTTAACTCTTTAGAGATGGAAGTTTGAAACATTGCAGGTCTGAAGATACCCTTTTGGTTCACTTAAGAAGTGAAGGTCAGAAGTTTCTAGTGATGGATTTGCAGTGGCTTACTACTTACAGCAGCGGGTTTTTGGTTTTGCTGCACTCAGGGTGCAGTTGAAACCATGTAGCTATGATTTGGTTTTGTTTTTCAAAGTGGTCGGTAAAAGACTAACCCCACTTCCCTGCCTGCTTGTCGATCCTAGGCAGGGTCCTTCATTTGCTGGAATGGATCTCTTCCCTCTGAGTCTATTTGTCTCCCAGACTGACTGACTGAGGCTGCTCTCAAAAATATGTGTCAATAAATGTTCCTTATTGCAACCTGGTTTCTGTCAGGTGATGGACTTTAAAAATCTGTCTTTCCAATGTCCATACAAATGGTCCCTGACAACTTAAACGTAGGATTTAACTCTTAGCCATTTGCATTTCCGAGTGATAGGATGGGTTCTTCCTCACCACCATCTTGTGGCATTCCATTCTGCAGCCACAAAGTCTGCAGGGTCAATGTGCACTTGTTTCTACAGGTATTTGGATAGTAGCAGCCATTAGACCCACAGGAAGGATCAGTTGCATTTTAACGTCTTTTCAACTGAATGTCCCAAAAGATAGTTGGCATTTCAACGTCCTGTCCAAGCAAGCAAGCTAACTTCCAGCCTTGTACATTTTCATGTATATTGGCAGACAAGGGAGATCACCTGACCTCTTAACTCCGTCTTGTTTCTAAACAGATTGTTTGTTCTCCATTTTGCTTTGTTAAAAGCAGCATCAATTTTCCATAAATCCATGTGTATCACTGTGTGGGTGTGACAGAATCAGGGAGTTCCACATTGTCAACACAGAATTTTTAGATGATCAGGAAACTGATAACCCCAAGGGTCTCTGAATTATCGGGGTTTGTGTTCCATTGAAGATTATCTGAATTTACCAAGCTCTGTCTGAACTAACCTCGATCAAACATTAGTTAACTGCTAAGTAATGCTGCTGAGACCTTTCCAGTTTAACTGCTCCCAGACCCCCAACAACAGAGGAAGTTATGAGGCTCATCACAAAAAGAGGAAATCTTTGGTAGTGGCCCTGTGAAGTTTCTCATGGAACCAAGCAATGTTGTTTTGTGCTTGGCTTGTCCGACCGAAAATATATTTATGATGGATATTCGTATAGCTTGATAAGAATTATTTGCTTGTCACCAAGCCTGTGTGCAGGCTTTCCTACATGCCACGTTTGTCACAGGCAGAGAGAAAGTTTAGACATTTCAGGAAGCAATATAGCTGGCCAGAGCCACTTTGATTTTACTTTACTTCAGATAGCTCAAATTATATATAGTGGATAGAAAAATCTGCCTTTGTTACAGTTTCATTCTTCAGTTAAAATACTAAATCTAGCTTGTTTTATGGACTTCAAAAATCCTGACCCCAAAATGTCACTTGCTTTCCTTATTTTGTTTCTGGTGGGCAGAGGTGCGCGTCAGTGTAAATTCACAGCAAGTACTATTGCTGGACAACATGTGTGGGTGGACATAATTTCTGCTGAACATATCAATGAGGTTTTACCCTCCCTGACTGTGAGTCTGCTAACCATGATATATGTACATGATGACCAGCATCACAGCAGCCTCAACCCTGGTTTATGCTCACAATAAATTCGGGATAAATTCGAATGAGAATTATAAGGCAAAGCTGGGACCAGCACCAGCTAAAACCCGTGCAAGTGAGGAGTTTTTGAACCTGAAGATAGCTGATCGTTTGAGTTGTGTTTTACTGCAACTGGGAAACACCTTTACCTTGGATCTGATGTTTTTATTCTGCTTTGGACTTGCTTTGAAATGCCTTTGGGAGTGTAAGGATACCAGGATATTTTGATCCCCCCACCTCCTTCTACATCAATAATGAGGGCTTCTTTGGAGCACAGGGCATTCCCTGTGGGCTTAAATTTGTGGATCAGCATAAAGAGCCCAGAGAAGGTAGAAGAAACGAACATCAGTAAGTATTTAAGGGAGGATGTGCTCCACAGAATTTACAGTTTGCTGTTGTGCTTTTTTTATTCTTTCGTGGGATATGGGTATCATTGGCTAGGCCAGCATTTATTGCCCAACCCCAATTGTCCTTGAGAAGGTGCTGGTGAGCTGCCTTCTTGAACCGCTGCATTCGATGTGGTGTAGGTACACTCACAGTGCTGTTAGGAAGGATTTTGACCCAGTGACAATGAAGGAACAGTGATCTGGTTCCAAGTCAGGATGGTGTGTGGTTTGGAATGGAATGTTCCCATGCACATGTTGCCCTTGTCACAAGTTTGGAAGGAGCCTTTGTGAGTTGCTGCAGTGCATCTTGCAGATGGTACACACCACTACAATTATGTGTCAGTGGTGGGGGGAGTGAATGTTTAAGGTGTGGATGGGGTGCCAATCAGGCGGGCTACTTTGTCTTGGGTGTTGTCAAACTTCTTGAGTGTTGTTTGAGCTGATCTCATCCAGGCAGGTGGAGAGCATTCCATCAGATTCCATCTTCCGAACATGGTGCTATGGAGGGGATGGTAGCCTCAGGCAGGTCTGTTCTCGCCATTTTCATGACCTGGATCTGCCTTTCAACTGATGAGTGGGCTCTTTGGATCTAATGACAGCTGTTAGATCTTTAAAGTCCAAAAGACAGCTCCCTTCATTGTGGTTACTACACTTTGAAACCATTATACAGTGTACAATCCATCCTGTCCACCACTTCTTATGAAACTGCAGTTTGTGTTTCCCTGGAGAAGAAGACAGTAGTTCCTGGCAATTTTTTTCTTTGTGGGCCTGCTTCAGACACTGTACCCTGATCCCATTATCTCTGACAGCAACAGCAAAGTGACTCTTCCTTGTGAGGAGTGAACTCCTTGATGTCAGGGATGCTGCCTCTGATACTATAGTTTGAGCGAGCACTATGTGCAAGTTTCTCTTCCAACAATGTTGAGGAAATTAGGTTCAGGACGACGATTGAAGATTGTCTCTGGGTGACATCAGATAGTTGACTTGAGAGGTCAAGTGGTATGACTCCATTGAAGTAGAGAAATGGGTCTTAAGAATGTTTATACAAGTAATATTGGAGGAAGTGGCTCCATAGGCAGTGTTATCCTCAGTGCTCTCTTGAACCAACGTGAAGGACTAATTGTATCTCTGTTAATACTAGAGAGTGAAGAGCAGACTGATACCCAAATAAGAACAGGGAGAAAGCTACTGCATTACTTTGCCTGCCTTGGTCAGATCGTTGAACGTTTCATCTCTGATCCACAGCTCTGGGGATGATAGAGTTGGCAGGGATGATAGAGATGGCGGTCATTGACTCCACGTAAACCCATCGGTCTCTTGCTTTTCTATTTAAACTTCTGAGGTGGCTTCAGAGGTTAGATACACTGAAATTGTGAACTCTTCTGTTGTTCTTCTTTGCATTGTCCCTTCATTGTCCTTTTTTTTGTCTATCCGTGTTATCCAGTGGAATACATGCTTGAATATTGAAATCTAATCATAAGCGCCATTGAGTGCAGCTACCTGACAATGAACTTCATGGACTAAACGCTTTCTTACTGACCCTTGCTCTTGGCTTTATCCAATCTTGGTTTTTTAAAGGCTGGGTACTTCTAAGAAGTTACCCCTGTTTTACATGGAACTTACACTGGGGATTAGCCGGTGGATATACAAATTGTCAAATCTACAACGTTCTGACAGTTTCCTCAATGTTGTCCAATGGGGAGTGCAACTCTGGGATATTGGTACAAATGTAGGCCTTTACTGAATGAGTTTTTAGGCCCCCATCACTCTTTATAGAAGTGCAAAAATTTTCCAGGCTTCTGGCTGACGTGACTTCCACAATCAGCATCGAGCCAAAACGATCAGCTGGCCATTTGTTCTATTGCTGCCGGTGACGTTAGGCTAAGTGCAAGTCATGTTTCCTACAGCGAAATTCAAAGTAATTCATGGCACATGTAGTGCTTTGGGATGATTTTGAAAGGCATGATAAATAAATGCAATGCATATTTTTTGGACTCAGTTTTTTACTGTTCTTCTGCACTGATGTGAATTGGTTTTGGATGCAGTGACAGAGAAAGTAGTCATCATTGCTCACATGTCAGGTCTGAACTTAACATTAACCAGGAAGCCAAGAAGGCAGAGACTCTTAAAAGAGACCATTATAAGGACTAAAGTGGCTCCTTTGGACTGCCTGGGCACTTCTAACGTTTTGTATGGAATTTTGTTTAGTGCTAAAATGATGTGAATGCTCTAGCCTATTCTGTAATCAGATAAGGGAATTGGCCATTAACTTTGTAATGGCTTTATTAACGATTCCTATCTTTAAAGGTGCTATGTAAATGCAAAACATTAAGCAAGTGTGATACGTTTTGGTAGGAAGAATGAAGAGACAGAATGGAATCTAAATGGTGCAATTTTAAAAGAGATCTGTGGGTACTTGTGCTCAAATCTTTGAAGGTGGCAAGACAGGTTAATAAAAGTTAATAAAGCATATGGGATCCTGGGTTTTATAAATAGAGGCACAATTGCTTTTACTACAGTCCTATATCAGTGTCAACCAACTAGACCCCTAGTTATACTAAGTCTATATAGAACACTAGTTCAGTCCCAACTGGAGAATTGTGTCCAATTCTAAGCACCACACTTTAAGAAGGATGTGAAGACCTGGGATTCCATGATTCCATGACCCTTTCTATATTGTTACCAGTTTATAATGAAATCTAACATGAAAATGCCTGAAACATGATTTGAGCATTTTTATATAATTAGACTCATTTATAATGAGAAGTCTATGAGCAGATTTCACAAATTTTCTTCAAGATGGTATGTTATTTGTATAAAGGATTCCCAGTCTTTTGCCTGCATTATTGTTGAATAGCTGCTGGTTGGTGAGGAATGTAAATATAAGTTGACTTTTTAAACCAGCTTTACATCACCACCATCCCTCCACTATCTCCATATTATCAGACTGTTTGTCTAACATCCAGTGCTAGATGAGCTGAAATTTCCTCCAAGTAAATATTGGCAAGATTGAAGACCTTGGGCTGAATTTTCATCCTAGACATGGGTAGCAAGAATCGAGAAATTTGCTAGCTCAGCCCACCCATCTTTGGAGAAAGTGCCTGCAAAGGCAGGATTTTAGTTCAGGGAAATGGAAGTGTGCTGGGGTTAGGTCTGCCTCCCCCGGAAAGAGTTCAAAGACAGCCACAGAGACTACAGAGACAGGCTGCTTAAAAGGACTGCCTGGTGTTTTGGGACTTCGTCCCAGTTGTAATAAAAACAATAAAACAGAAAACAACTCTCCAGCCCTCATCCCTCAAATTCCCTCACCCCTCCACATACTCCCCATGCCCTTTCCATGTGGTCCAATGGTCCTTCATACCCTCCATGCCAACATATGGTACTTCCATGCCCATTCATGCAGTATACATACTGTATGGAACTGATGAACCATATAGTAACTGTGATGTGTGAAAAAGCTTTAAAAAAAGTAATTCATTCATAACCTGAAAAAGAGACGCTTCTACTTCAACCCTATAAAAGTTTCATGCCAGATATTTTAAAGTATCATGAGCAGAAACTGCAAGCACTTGACACCTTTTTAAATAAGCATTGAGAAATTGAGATCTAAGAGAAAAAGCTGTCAATCAAGCAATGTTTTCCCTTGGGCACAGCTGTTTCAACAGAATAATTGATGTCTGGGCTCTCAGCCAAGCCTCATTATGCATTCTTTCCTTGATCTATTCCTCAATTTCTCAGTGTTTATTTACGCAAGATAAAGAGGAGCCAAGTGCTTGAAGTTTTTGCTGTTGATACTTTAAAGGGTCAGATTGATTGATACTTCTATAGTAAAAGTTTTTTCCCAAAAAGTTATGAACATGTGTTTTCTTAAAGCTTTTTCGCACAAAGTATTACTATAGGGTCCATTGCTTCTGTACGAGTGTATACTGGGTAATGGGCATGGAAGTGCCATAAGTTGACATGGGGTTTATGAGGGGCCTTGTGAGGGGTGGGATGAGGCACATCGTTTGGCACAGGGGTTGGAGGGGCCATGGGAGGTGGTTGGAGGGACATAGCCTGGCCTGCAGGAAGTGAGAACCCATGGGGGACATGAATAAGATTGTTTGAATTTGCCTTTCAAAAGATTCCCTCATGCAGACTATGGTTCACAACACTTCGGAGGGACCGTGAACCATGACTCCAAGAAAATTCCAGGGGACTAGGCAATGTCTATCCTTGAAATTGAGCTGGTCAGGTCAGGAGCACAGGCTGCAGGCTCGCGATCTGCAACAGCGTGTACCTTTATCCGGCCTTGACAAAAATTGGGGGCGCTGGGAATGGGGCTAGATGTCCCAGAGTTGGGCCGCAGCCGCCATTTTTAAGGCTCTGCAGAATCTCCCCAACTTTATAAAACTCCAGCCACTTGCCTTTGGCTCTTGCCTCAAACTCCAGTCCCTCGCCAGCGACTCTTTCCCACTCCCGACAGCCATCTGAGCCTAAACAAGCTGTGTGCAACATCGGTGTTATATTTGGTCCCAAGCTGAGCTGTCGACCAGATATTTGCACCATCACTAAGACTGCCTATTTCCACCTCTATAACATCTCCCACTTCATCCCTGTCTTAACTCTTCTGCCGCTGAAACCCTCAACTATGCCTTTGTTGCCTCTAGATTTAGGTTATTCCAACACATAGCTACCCAACCTCCCATATTATACGCTGTATAATCTTGAAGTCATCTAAAGCTGTGCTGTCTGTATCCTAACATCAAACCCCCTTCACCCATCATCCCTGTGCTCACTGACTCACTGTGGCTCCCAGCTAAGCAGTGCTTTGATTTTTAAAATTCTCTTCCTTATTTTCAAATCCCTTCATGACCTCACCATTTCATATCTCTGTAATCTCCTGAGCCCTACAACTCTCTGAGATATCTGCTTTCCTCTAATTCTGGCCTTTCAAGCATTTCTGATTTTAGTTGCCCCACCAGTGGTAGCCATGCCTTTAGTTGCCTAGGCCTCAAGTTCTGGAATATTGTCCCTACACCTCTCTACACCCCGACCCCACTTTCGTTCTTTCAAACATGTTTAAAAACCTACCTCTTTGACCAAGCTTTTGGACATCTGACTTAAAATTTCCTTATGTTCAGTGTCCTATTTTGCTTTATAATGCTCAGGTGAAGCACCTTGGGATGTTTTATTAGGTGAAAGGTGCTATATAAATACAAGTTTTTGCCATTGCTATTTAATGTTTTCCCCTTCTCTCCTCCCACCCAGGCCATCATCTTGCTTAAACATCGATCTTGCAGATGTCCCAAACTGAAATCAGAAACTCATCATCGGCGATTTAGGAAGGAGCCTACCTCTGTCATATCATGTATTAATCACTATCCCTCACGCTCATCTGATTCTATCCTGATTATTCCTCCTTTAAACAAATGTTGAAATTAGAAATAAAAGTGATTCAGCTGTAGCCATGATACAGACAGAGATTTTCCCACAACACTGAGGAAAAGTATAATCAATATTTCCACAGAGCAGTGTTAATTGTGCTGTATTTATGATAAAGGACAGGTTATATGAATATGTTTCACATCCAGTATATCTATCATAAATGGCTTTCAGTAATATCAGGTGTTATGTTGCAAATAATGCTGGATAGAGAAATTAGATTTAAAAAAAAACAATCCCCATGTGTTGTGTTATATATATTGCAATGGATTATGTTATTTTAAGTGCTGAATTTTATGAGAGAATTTGTAAATCATTACAGTAGTGGCCTATAAAATAAATGTAGAAATTATGACCTTTCTTGTATACGTGTTACATGATGCAAAACTAAAATGATTTCAACTAATTTTATGGTAATAGAGCAGGAGTCCTGACCTTTTATTTTGTTTTTGCAATTTTTCTCTTTTTAACACAATTATTTTACCTGTTACAACAATAATAAAGGCAGACATTAGTCCTGAGGGGAGCACTGAAAAACGTACAACCTAGACTTTGTTGATTAGATTCGGAGTGTTGACATTCAAATCCTGTCTGACCAGCAATTAATTGGTTAGCATGCCTTCGACATCTGTGACGGTGTAATGGAATTGGATTGTTTTTCAGCTGCAGTGCGCAATGCAGCTTCTGTTGACATTTAATTTCCTTAGAAAGCTGCCTGGTGTGACAGTGCTTTGTGCAGCATTTGAGAGGATTCCTTGTGATGATTCCAGTCCCACCAGCTTAACTGCATCTCTCGTGGTGCATGATACCTTTCACATAGGCCCAGATTCTCACTCCTGGGTCAGCCACGCAGAGATGGGAGAATTCCCTGCTCCATGAATCTGAACATTAAAAATGGCTGCCCGGATGTCAGAATTTTGACCTGGTTGGGGGTGGGGGGGGCGCGCTTAGGTTGGATTAGAAGTCAGGGCAGGCGACTCCAGAAGCTCTGAGGAGGGCATCAAGTGTGGAGGGCTGCCTCGTAGCTCCAGCACTGTATCCAAAAGTGAAAAAAAGAATAGAACATGAAACAGCCCACCAGCCCTCACTCCCATCATTGCCCCACATACTCCCCATGTCACATGCATGCCAACCCATGCCACCTCATGCCCCCATCCACCTCCCATGATCTTTTATAGCCCTTATGCCAACCAATGCCCCTCCCTCACTCACCCCATGGCCCTTTATAGTCCCTATGCTAGCTTCGTGATAAGTTATGCCAATCCCCATTGCCCCCCCGCCACCATCGTTTGCCCTTAAGCCTACCATGCCAACGCACCTATTATCCAAAATGGCCAGTCTTCAGAACCCCATGCAGAAATTAGGTAAAGTTCTATATAATGAAGTTCTAAGTGTGTATTGCAAACTTCACCATATTGAAAATAAAACACTCCTATTTATAAAAACCCATTTATTACATTTACATTCCTTCAACTACATAAAACCTTATAAAAGCAAACATTTCATTCAAGTGCACAATCCCTTATAACAGCAAGCATTGAAATTCATAGTCCCACATCAAAGAATCTATAGTCACTTTTAGCTGTCAATCGTAATGTAAAATAGAAAGCGCCCTACTGTGATAATGGATGGTTGTGAAATTGGTCATGCAGCACTAATAGAAGCCCTCAGACTTGGAAACAGACAGTGAAATAGCAAGCAATCATTTTTTAATACTCTAGGCACTTTTTTTCCCAAAGATGCAAAGGGCAGGACTCTTAAATGTCTTGATACTTTTGACAGCTCCCCTTGACAGGTGCTTCTGATAGTTTTGACAGATGATTTTAACAGGTCCATTGACAGTTACAACAAGCTTGAAGTTTATGAACTTTTTATGCACATTATGCCTACTTTTAACATTTGCAAATGGTACCTTATTTACCCCAAAGGGGACCTGACTTCCACCAAAGGGCACCCTACCTCCCCGAAAGGTGTTCCAGGACTAGATCCAAAGAGGCACCTAACCTCTTCAAAGGGGTATCCTGGCTATCCAATCGAATCCACCTAGTTCAGATCTGCTCTTACCTGGGTCTAATCTGCACATGCCAGGTTTCTGGCCAGCAAAATCCCACTTCAGTGGAGGCAGCTAATGATTTAAATGGCCAGCTGCCTCTGTAAAACACACATGCCCTCAATCCTGCCCCAATGAAAATGGGAAATGCTGTTTTGGGGAGCAGTCTGCTGACTTTTGGGCATTTCTGCTATTTCCTCTGGAGGCTAGAGTCTCTCCGCAGTGGTGAAAATCTGGGCCCATATTTGCAACTGTCATCACACCCTGCTTTACTGGACTTCAGTGAGATTTCAAACCCCATTGCAGTACATGCTAGCAAATATCTATAGGCTGAATGGACTCATTTGATCCACTATATAATGGAATAATCTCTGCAAACTTGTCACATGCCCAATGCTACCTTCCTCCCATATCCTCTTCTAGAACTGAAAAACCTTCACTCTTTTGATCTTGGCTTCTGCTTTATCAATTCCTGTAAGGCTAGTGAAAATTGATTGATTAATTGTGGTGGGAAAATGATTCATCATTTTTATTGTGCCATATATCCTATCAATTCTTCCTTGCCTCTCTTTGTCATTTTGACCAAACATAACACAGTGTGAGAGAATGTAGCAGGGCTTCCTGGCTGGAGGCTGTGTAATAGCTTGTCTAGAATATTAACCTTTCATCGTTTTACATTTCCATGTCGGTTAAACAAAATGTTTCCTGAACAGTGTCATCCTGTCATGTGTAGGTGTGCCCTGTCATTTCTCTCCTCTTGGTTTGATTAATAAAATTACTCCTCAGCAATTTTTCTCCAGGGCGAGAAATCAGGCTGCAAAAGGAGAAAATGTGATTTTGAGGCCATTTTGGACATTGGTGCTCAGCATTGAATTTACCATCCACTTGCTTGGAGAGTAGCATTGCCAGGTGGCTGGGGGACAGGTTCAGTTGTTTGTGTTACCGTAATCACACCACAAACGTCCCTGATGATGATGATGATGATGATGATTTTTTGCTGGGGTGTCATTTCGTAATCAAGGATTGCCCTCCAGTGATTACTAATAGGCTATTCCATTGGGGAAGAATCACAACAGTGCCTTCACTTGATATTTAAATGTGTTTCCTAGCATTTCCTAGCAGTGCTTGCTGGATACCAACTTAAAGAATTTTCAACATTATTCGGGCTTTCACGTAAAACTTGATTGCCAAAAAGAGGATACATTTCAAGGTTGAAACTTTTATCATATATTCTGAAAGGTTACAACAAATAAATGGAATTTGTTTTCATTTTCTTCAATTTGGTTACAACCACTAAATATTGTCAAATTGAACCTTTCCAAAATATCTTTCCTTAACTATTAAATTGGCAATACAGTAACTTTGTAATAAATGTAATTTATTATCATCATATTCTATTTCTCTAACCTCTGGTAATGCAAACTACAAATTACTTCCATTCAATTAAAATGAAAAAGAGAAAAAGTAATTTATTTATATCAAGGAATGCAGGATTAAGGAGAGGGTAAGGTGTTCTGTGATGTTGAGTTCTGGCAAAATAGAATTAAAAGTAAGAAAGGGAGGAATAAGGATAAGGGCATATTTGCATTTTGCGTTAAACCTAGATTGTTCTGCATAACTTTTACTGCTGGCAAGTTTAAAAATAAATGATTGTAAATAAATTATTTTTCATGTTAAAAAGAATTAAAGTTTCCATTGTCGTTAAAATGTGCCCACTTGGCAAGTTCTGCTCCCATAGTCAAAGATGTCTGTCACAATACATGTGCACGGGTTTCTTAGTACAGACTCAACTATATGTTAAGATATTGGTTGAAAAATCCAGCTCCTTTGACCCTGTTTTTCAACACTATCAGTGTCATTTTGGTTCCAAAATGGGGTTAGCGTCATACGTGCTCACTTCTGGTGTGAGCCGCCACAGATGCCATTTTGGTAAGGGCAGTAGCGCACACAAAGCGAACATTTATGATTATTCATCCATGGGATAAGGGTCTTGTACTCAAGGCCAGCATTTATTGCCTATTCCTAGCTGCCCTTGAGAAGGCGGTGTTGAGCTGCCGCCTTGAACCGCTGCAGCCCATGTGGTCTTGGTACACCCACAGTGCTGTTAGGAGACGAGTTCCAGGATTTTGACCCAGCTACAGTGAAGGAACGGCAATATAGTTCCAAGTCAGAATGGTGTGTGACTTGGAGGTGGTGCTATTCCCATTTGCCTTTTGCCCTTATCCTTCTATGTGGTCAATGTCACAAGTTTAGAATGTGTTGCTTAAGGACGTGGAGCGAGTCACTGGAGTTCATCTTGTAGATGGTACACACTGCTGCCACTGTGTGCTGGTGGTGGACAGGGTGAATGTTTAACATGGTTCATGAGGTGCCAGTCAAGCACATGCTTTGTCTTAGATTGTGTTAAGCTCCTTGAGTGTTATTGGAGCATCTCCATCCAGACAATTGGAGAGTATTCCATTACATTCCTGACTTGTGTCTTGTAGATGGTTGACAGGCTTTGGGGACCCAGGAAGTGAGATACTCATCGCAGAATTCCCAGCTCTGTCCTAGGGCTGAGTTGATTGGCCTCCAACAACCACAGCCATCTGCAGAGGCCAGAGCAGGGCAAGTAGCTGAGAAAGGAGGGAAGAGAAGGAGTAGAAGGGCTCTCAGCATGAGGCCATGTGCATTCGGGATGTTCAGGGACCAACTCTCCTAACTGAACTTCAGTGAGGAACAGTGTTTCAGACGTCTCCACTTCACTCAGGATGTTTCTACTGAACTCTGCCACCCGATGCATCCACAACTGGAACTTCAGAGCAGAGCAAGGATAACATTGCTAGTGGCTGTGGAGGTGACCATGCCCATGAACATTTCTGTGCCTGGCTCTTCCAGGCTGGAGCGGGTGTTATTTGCAGCATCCTCCAGTTCACCATCTACTGATGCATAATGGAGGTCACTGAGCTTCTTGTCATGGAGAAACAGGCAGAGGGAGCACATAGCTTTGTGAAGATTGCAGGTTTTCCCATGGCACAGGGTGCCATTGACTCCATGCACAGGGAGTTGACATATGAAGCCAATAAATCCAAGATACACCACAACCAGAAGGGGCTCAGCCTTATTTCTGCTCCCCGCTTGTCACAATGTAGCTGAAGGCAAGGGCTGTACCCTTAAAATGGCAATGCCATGCAACATGCAGCAGAGCCAGATGCTCTGCTGAATACTATAGGCCTCCTCCAGATTGGTCCAGGCAGTGGAAGCATAGTCTCAGCACCCCAACGGTCCGCTCTACCACATTTTGTGTGGCAGCAAAGCTTTCTTTGTCTGAATGCCTGCCGTCCACATGTGTATGAGTTGCACATTGGAGTCATGAGCCATGTTGTCAAGAGGTAGCTCTTTTCATCGAGTAGCCACCCGCTGGTTTATTGCGGTGGTACAAAGGCGATTGGCACAGCGCACCACTGCAGAATTAAAACATCATGACTTCTGCCAGGGTAGAGGGCATTGATCTGGATGGTTCTCTGCTCGCACATCAGCTGGACTTTGAGGGAGCGCTAGCTGCATGCATAAACCATGCCCGCCTGCTGCCTGTGTTGGAAACAACAGGTGCGGGATAATCTCGCATTGTGATCCCCAATTTTGCTCCCTTTTGCTTTGAGAAATAAATGGTGCAGTGAATTAATCCACTAGTCATCACTTCTGGGCCTCAGATCAGAGGAAGCTTTGACTAATGCCTTGAAAGCTTCCTCTCTATCTGTAGTGCTGTGCTTGAAATAAATTTGGCAGTCACCCCCCAGTGCTTGTGCATGTATGAAACTGCCAATATTGAACACACATTAGTACTGAGTTTACAATTTGAAATGGCATGATTAAAAGATTATGTTGGAAACGAAACTACATGTGCAACAGGAGGTTCTTTTTACGGTAGACAGGATCTTGCTTTAAGAGACCTGTCCCCCTCACATCAAAATCCATCATTACTGATCATGGTAAACACCCTTAATTTGTTATAATAATGTTGTTTCTAGGGTTTTAGCATCTGCCTTAGATTGGTTCCATTCATTTATTAGGAACCAATGCTCCTGATGAGCTTGGAAGTGGCCCAATCTAGGAATAATATTACATATTGGATGAATATAAAACAATTCTACATTATTCTTAGGGCTGCCAACCCTCCAGGTTTGCCCTGGAGTCTCCAGGAACTGATGATTAATCTCCTGGACACTGCAATGAGCAATCCAGGAGAAAGGTCATGGCAAAGTGGGGTCATTAAATACATTGTGTGCTTTTCATTTATTTTCAATGCTTGAATTTGAGTTACAAAAGCTTTGGAGATGGGAGAAAAACACTTGCTTCACTAGCTGGGTAAGATGGTGATAAGATCTCCAGGATTGTGGCCAATCAGTGTTGGTAACCTCAATAATCCTCCATAACTGATCAGGAAAGTTTATTCCTGTGCAAGGGGATGGAGTTGCACTGGGTTGGGAGCTGATTTCAAGTCAGCTGTAATCTATCACAGTGGCTTCATAAACATAGACCTGACGGAGTCAAGAGTTATGGGGGAGCGGGTAGAAAAGTGGAGATGAGGCCACAATCAGCCATGTTTTTATCAAATGCTGGAGCAGGCTGGAGGGGCTGAATGGTCTACCCCTGCTCGTAAATCTTTTGCTCTTGTAGCAGCTATCTGTAACAAATAGCCCCCCTCCTATTTTCACCTGCTGTCCCTTGCTGACATAACCTAAAAAATGTCAGGTTTCATTGTACACAGATTATACGCAGCTCTATCTTGCCATCACCTATCTCAACCCTTCCAGTGTCCCTGATTTGTCAGACTTCTTGTCCAGTACTGGACGAGCAGAAATTTCAGCCTGGTAGATTTGGGGAAGATGAAAGCCATTGACATTGGTCTCCAACATAGACTCCATTTCCTGGTCACAAGTCCCACCTCTCACCCTGGGCAACTGTCTGAGACTTAACCAGACTGTTCATAACCTTGGTGCCATATATGAGTCCAAGATACACTTCTGACAGCTTATCGTGCTATCACCAAGACCGCCTATTTGCACTTCTGAAGCATGGCCGGATTCCAGCCCTGTCTCAGCTCCTTTGCTGCTGAAACTCTCAACCATTCCTTTGTTACCTCCGTGTCCTTATCCCTTCCTGTAGCTGTAACTTCCTGTAGCCCTACAGTCCGCCAAGATTTCTACTCTCCTCCAGTTCTGGACACTTGTGCCTCCCCAATTTTAATCGCTTGACCATTGGCAGCCATGCCTTCTGTTGCTGAAGCCCTAAACTTTCAAATTCCCTCCCTGAGCCTCTCTGTCTCTACCTTTCTTTTTTTTCTCTTTCAAGATACTCTGTAAAATCTACCTCTTTTGATCATCTGCCTTAGCATCCTCTTCTGTGGCCTGGTGTCAAATTTTGTTAATCCTCCTGTGAAGTGCCTTGGCATATTTACTATGCTAAAGGTGCCAGACAAATGCAAGTTGTTGTTGAATATGTTGCATAAGACCTTTCCACAAGATGAGGTATCTTCATTTTTTTAAATATCTGTTGGTGAGCACTTTCTACTAAACACACACTTCACACCATCAGTTTACAGATGTGTGCCAGACTCCAAACAGAAGACTCTGTGAACCAGAAAAAAAGAGCGAATATAACTGTAAAATAATTGAACGCTATGCAATTTGTTATTATTAGTATATTAATAGCAGTCCGTGGTAACCTGGAACTTATGAAATAAGCTTTATGCTCCTGGAAATTACCTAATAATATCTGGCCTTTATGCTTTATGTAAGTAATAGTTTACTAATTTGCAGTGAGTACAAAATAAAATTCCAGAAATCAGCTTTGAAGTTGTGTTACCTGGAGCAGGAGTAATTTTTATAATTAGTGAATAAGAATTATTTATAGCACAGTGTAGCAAGGATGCAATATTCAGCTTACATTTGTTCTACACTTCTAATGCTGGTTAACTTTGATATAAACTTTTTGTGGGAATTGCCTGCTATTTTATGCATGAAAACTGCAGGTGGTGGGATTTAATTGCTCAGGAGAAGTCCTCTCTCTCCTCTCCCTGTTGTGTCGTTAATAGGTAATAACATTATAGGATATCGAGGTTGCTACATTAATGTAATTGCTTTCAGCTTTAAAGAAATTAAGGGAAGGACAATCATAGCCATAAGCTTTTGCGGTTCATCATCGTTGGCTCTATTGCTTAAAAAACTCTGTTGTGAAATTGCTTTGCAGTGCATGTGGTTTGACATACTGATTAATATCTTGATGAATATGTAAATTAATTAGTATACATCATCCTGGGAAGTGAAGCAAGTTAACATGTGATACAGTAGTCCTCAAACTTTAGTTGAAAAAGGCACAGTGCATGAACATGCTCCTGTCCTTTGTAGCCAGAAGGAGCATGTCCATGTATTGTGCCCTTTTCAACTGAACAAACGCTTGGGGACAGCCATTCCCTGGTCTTACCCCATGGTTAAGCCTTAACCAATCAGAGTTGACCTGCCTGGTTTGAATTTAAACAAAAGTTTGGTAGTTAACTGTTCCCTGCTGCATTCTCCATGGTAACACCTCTACCAATCAAAGTTCATTTGCCAACCAATTAGCATTCTCTTCTCATGCGGTATAAATTTTTGATCCCTTTACTGTTGGTAACCTTTCAATCTGTCCCAAGTTGTGAAAGATGAAAAGCTTAGACAGCATGTTTTTTTTAGCAAAACTTTGAATATATGGTTAGAATTGTGGCAGCCATTATGTTCTTAAACAACAATGAGACGAACATTGTTTAGTTTAGATGGCATTGATTGAAGAAGAATATTGGCCTGCATGGACACCGGGCATTTCAGAAGAGCCTAGATTTCTCAAGTATTCAGATGTCTTTCACTACCTAAGCCCTAAGACATATCTCCTAGCCCCCTGATCTCATTCTCATTAAACTGTTGATGACTCAAGTTCCCCACCTGGCTCCCATGCTAACCGGCATTGTCAATCATTCCTTCTTTCCAAATTCTATCTCATTCATTTTTAAAACAGCCGTAACTACCACTTTCCTCAAAAAAACTCCACATCCTTGACCCCTCTATCCATGCAAACTAGCGCTCCATCTCCAACCTCCCTATCTTCTCCAAAGTTCTTGAATGCATTGCCATCACCCAAGTTCTTGCCCATCTTTTCTGATCCTCCATGTAGTTTCTACTATTACAGAAAGGAGATGGCAGTAATCAAGGGCACAAGTGATGTTTTCGGTGACTGTGAGCATTGTCCTTGCTTGATGTCTGTGCAGATTTTGACACTGTCAACCACAGCATCTTCCTCCCAGGCCTCTCCCCCATTATCCAGTTTGTTGAAACTGCCCTTACTTTGTTCTGTTCATCAAATTGAAGTCTCAGGATCTCCACCAATGGCTTCTCTTTCAACACCCACACCATTACCTCGGACTCTCTGAAGGATCTATCATTTTCCCCCCTCGTCTTCCTCATCCACATATTAGTCCTGGATGATGACATCCATAGACCATTCCACCACCAGTTTTAACCCCTTTGTTTCTTCTGCTTGTCAGTTATCCAGTCTTAAAGGAGCTGTAATCATCCTTTGCTGAACATTGGAAAGATAGAGACCATCTTATAAAGCCCCTGCCACAAACTCCATTCTTCCTTGCTCACCTCTATTTTAGATTGACCCAGATTGCTAGTAGCCTTGATAACCTATTTGATTCAGAGTTTATCTTGTGACCTCCTATCCTCTTCTGATGAAAGCCACATACTTTTGTCTCCATTACATGATTCACTTTCAGCCATGTCTGGGTCCATCTGCTGCATAAACCATCATTACAGCCATTTTTGTCACTTCCAACTTTGATTATGCCAATGTTTTCCTGGCTGGCAATGAACTTCATTTCCTCCAAGACTGTTGCCTGCATCCTATCCCAATCCAAAGTCAACAGGCCAATGACTTCTGTCCTTGCTGGCCTTTATTGCCTTCTGATCTCCAATCAGTCATTTAAAATATTCAGCCTTTTGTGTACATCCATTTATAATCTCACTCCCTATCTTTGTCATCTTCTACAATGCTACAACACTCTTCTCCCACACACACACACACACACACACACCCACCACCACCTGCTGTAATCCCTCTGCTCCTCTGATTCTGGCCTCTTGTGCATTTCCCCCACCAGTCACCCCCAGCCTTGGCAGCTTTGCCTTCAATAGCCTGTGCTCCATTATCTTGACTTCCCTTCCTGAATCACTCTGATGCTTCATTGCACTCTCCTGTTTGAAAACCCTCGTTAAAACTTTCCTGTTTGACCAAACGTTTGGTCATTCCACACATCTTCCCTTTGGCTCAGCATGCATTATTTTTTCCCTTATCCCTCTGCAAGGTACCTTAGCCTCCTTTCCTATGTGCATAATGTTATATAAATATTTGTCTTATTCAAGGATGACACTTACAACAATATAACACAAGAGAGTCTACTTACTCCTGGAGTGCTGCTTGAACCCACAACTTCCTGACTCATTAATGAAAGGCATATCAATTGAACCTAACTGAGTCACCCTACCTGAAACATTCAGCAAATGATACATTTTATTCCTAAGGGCTGTAAGCAGGAACTCAGAGCCATGCAATATAAATATCTTAAAGTACTTCTTGTATAACTGTATCTAGCTAGCATTTTTATAATTGTAAGTTAAGCCTAAATAAATTGAACTAAATGGCTTAGCCTGTAAAATCGTGATATGGCATGTGAATTTTTTTTTATGATGGAATGTAGTGATGTTATGGTGGGGCTTTTGTGTAGACCCCATTACGCACTGTCCCTTGACCAGGGTTAATTGAGGCCCACCAATTGAAAAGCAGAAAGTAAAAGATGCAGAATTCTGACCATGAGGGACACAGTCCACTCACAGAAACTGTTGTTGGACTGTGGAACTTGAAAACAAGGCAGATAAAGCCCCAATTGCAACATTCATAATCAACAAATCGATTGGAAACTAAGACGTGTATTGTAATTATAGTAATGAAAGGAATGATGATCTACCCCTAGGGTTTTATTCTTTAAGATAAATGACCTAAATGCTGCTGCTTGTGAAACAAAATACATTGATAAGGAGGGACATTCATAAAATTCATGTTATTTGATGTGATATGCATGTTGATTAAGCTTTAATGATTTCAGCTGTGACCTGCTGCATTTTATACAACAATTTATGAAAGCTTTCTTTTTATAAATGGCCGTGTCAAGTTTCTTTGTTTCAGCATTTCTATCTTTATATTCTCTCCAACACACTAAAATTAAATTGGTAACGCTTTTCAGCAGCAAATATTTTGGCTGTCTCTAATTTTTTAAGCCTTTTTGGTCTCTGAAATTGCTTTCTTTTCATAGAAATGCAAACATTGCTCTTATTTAGTTAATGTCTGTGACATTTCGAGAATGGCAATTGACCATGCTGCAAATGAAATGTCTTCCATTCTATATTTGGTAACATCAATGTGCAGCGGCATGTTGGTGGTGGCAGTGATAGGCCCCCTGGTGTTGTCTCAGCAGTGTGACTTTAGCCTTGAAAATATTGCCTTCTCTCCACCAAGCAACGTTTCTGTTTGCGGCCTTCAAGAAGAATGAAACACAAGAGAATCATTGTAGTTTTTAGAACATACATGTTCAGAGGTAGTGGAGGATAGAAAGGCATAGAAATTTTGTGTACAATTAATTCATTTTAAAACTGGTTATTGCTCTTCAAAAAAAGCCTCTCAATCCAGTCTAAGTACATTAACTTGCATTTATCGAATGCCTTTAACACAGTAAAAGATCTCAGAGAACTTAATCAAACTAAATTTGACACCAAGCCACATAGTAGTCAAAGACAGTTAGGTCAAAGAGCTAGGCTTTAAGAAACAACTTAAAGGAGGAGAGAGAGTTAAAGAGGCATGGAAACGTAGGATCATGGAATAGATCCATAGAATGGTTACAGCACTGAAGGAGGCCATTTGGCCCATCATGACTGGACTGGCTCTCTGAAGCTAAAATTCATCTGGTGCCACTTCCCCATTCTCCCCCTGTAGTCCTTCACATTTTTCCTATCCTGATAATCCAATTTCCTCTTGAATGCCTTGATTGAATCTGTCTCCACCACACTTTCAGGTAGTGTATTCTAGATCCTAACCACTTGCTGCATGAAAAAGTGTTTTCTCATGTTGCCATTGCTTCTTTTGCCAATTACCTTAAATCTTGGTCCTGTGGTTCTCCATCCTTCTACCAATGGGGACAGTTTCTCCCTATCTACTCTGTCCAGACCCTTCATGATTTTGAATACCTCCATCAAAGTTCCTCTCAGCCTTCTTTTCTCCAAGGAAAATGGTCTCAATTTCTCCAATTTATCTAGATAACTGAAATTCCTCATCCCTGGAACCATCCTTGTGATTTTTTTCTGTGCCCTCTCTAATGGCTCCACATCCTTCCGAAACTGTGGTGCCCATAACTGGATACAACAGTCCAGTTGAGCCCAGAGCTGGGATCCAAGGAGTGTGAGAATGTAGGCCATACAGAAGCTAATGCAAAAGGAATGTTGCAGATGTACTGGGATTTAATTTTAAAAAGCGTGAATTGTTCAAATGTTCTCTTTTTAAGTCAACAAGAAGAAAATATGAATAAATAGTCACTAATTTGTCACCAGCTGTTTATATATGGATACTGCAGGTGCATGAGCTTCAGAAAGTCAGATCATCACAATTCCGGATAAGAAAGGCTCTGTGGGTAACGGAGAATAAAAGATGCTTACAGTTTGGATTAATGTTGGCATGCTAGAATTGGGAAGATAAATACTGTAATTCTAATGTACAGAGACACTAAAACCAAGTCCTTTCTAAGGGGCTAATCTAGAAAAGTGAACTACTTTCTGTGTGGGTCTGATCTCAGAGTTGATCATTTTCCTTGACTGCATAGAATAACTACAAGAATGCTTTTCTGTGAATTTGAAAAGGAGAATATTTTGTAGCTGAATATAAAGCAGAATATATTGTTGTGAAACGTTAAAACAAAAAATATTTTTTTTTTAATTTACTGACTGGAAAACCCTAATTGATGATTTTAGAAATGCAAAAGCCACATTCCTGTGACTTGGGGGCCATAGTCAAAGATGGCTGCACATTTGCATTACTGTACCTTCTGCATTCCAGAACCATTGAAATGAAGACAACCTCTCTGAATAGCTTCAGCAGGAACAATGGCTTTGAAAGAGGATGAATGGGGGTCGTCTCTTCTCCTATTAGCAAAGTATCCAGGCAATCACCTGGATACTTAACTGGGTGAATGCGAACCATTAGATTTCATCAATTGGGCAATGGGAACTGGCTGAATGAGGGATTCCCAGCCATGATCTAATCAAATTGGTGCACCTTAGCCATGACCTTATTTGGATCATAGGGCAGATGGAAGAGAGAAGATCATGTGACAAGCCAACTCTTTGTGTGTTTTAAGCTTACTTTGCAGAACTGAACAAGCAACTAAGATGCTGAAGGAACAAGACCCTGGGCGGAATCGTCCAGATTTTCACGAAATGCGGTAGCAGGTGGGAAAAAAATGTTTTATCTGCTGGCTGCAATGGTGAATTTTTTGCATCGTATCATCCCAATCCCACCTCATTAATCATGCATTCCTGGGAAATACGCCGTCTCGCTGGTGGGCAGCCTCTGATTCGCCCGCCACACCATCACCTCACCGCTTCCTCATACCAGGCACTATATTTAAAGTGGAGCTATGCGCATGCTTCTCAGTGCTTCCAGCCCAGGACTGCTGCACAGAAGACATGGCCCTGAAAGGCAAGAAGACTGCAGCCTCCCTGATTCAGTGATGTGTCCCTGGAATGCCTTTTGCACACCATTGCAGCCCGCTGTGATGTTCTTTACCCCCACTTTGGCTACAGGAGGCCCATCAGTGTCACTACTACAGCATGGGAGGTGGTGGCAGTAATGGTCAGTGCCAACACTGCACCAAAGATGTTGGCCATCCAGAGTAGAAAGAGGATGTATGATCTCATCCGTGCCGCCAGGGTAAGGCAGCCATTTCATTACTCTAAACTCACATACTCACAAGCCCATCACACATTCACTGGCATCTCACTCACTGCCAGCTCAAGGAACATCACCACTCACTCTCTCACACACACCCTCACATCTCCATCTGGCCTCATCTCCTCTGGCAACTGCCTTCACAGCCCTCACCCTCTTGAGGCCACTTGCACAGCCCAACACACTCGCCCTGGGATACTCCCCTTCCCCAGTAATTACCTCGCCCTTCAGCCACTTCCCTTGCCTGAGGCCACTTCTCCCTCCTCCCTAAGTGAGCCCTAGCCCTGCCATCATTGAAAAGCCACCACCACCTTATGGCTGGTCTGGTAGGTAGAGATTTGCCCACGGGTCCTCCTAAAAGCGTTGTGGTGCTGCCCGCGAAGCCTGATGGCTGCGAGTGCTGCCCAAAGCAAGATGGGCAAACAAACCTCAAAGTCCCAAGTGAAGTGCAGCTGGTCAAGTGCGTGTCGCTTATGTACAGTAGTGATAGGTGTGGGTGTACAATCACGCCGATGTGCCCACATGATCCAGTGTGGGGGGATGATACCAGCGAGCTGGGCTTATATGAAATGCAGGTGTGTTACAATGAAGTTCCTGACCCGCGGCGGTGAGAAACATGGCCTGCTATTGACGGGCGGAGCGGACAATTGCAAACTGATTTCACAACGTCACGAAACGGATTTTTGTTCTTCCCGCCATGTTGCCTGCTCACGACCGCCATGATGCCCGACACCAGCGGGCACGGAAAATTCCACCCCCTGAGTGTCTTCCTTTCCATTCTCCAACCAACTTGCACGTTTTCGAACTGTGTGTGCTGATTTTGACTATCCAAGTGCTGCAGACAGAGATTTTAAAAAAGAACTCAACTCAGCGTTCTTGTCTCCAGAAGAACAGACAAATCATCCGCCTACAGCTTTAAACACCTCGATGCCAAAAGCAGCAACAGGACTGCCAAATTCAGCCTGAAGCCAAGGCACCAACCTTTGAGTCAAATGCCCTTTAATTTTACTGGGTTCTAAATTATTTAATCTATCCTCCCTACACTGTAAAAGTCAAAGCGTTTTTTAAAAATTATTTTACTTAGTCTGGGTTAAGTACAATAAACACCATCCTCTTGTTAAAAACTCAAGAACATCTGTCTGATTGTGTCTTTGATGGTCATAGCATGTAAACAGTTAAAAACACTCAATGAATTGGCAAATATATCCTTTTTAAACAAACAAAACCTGTTGCGGTCAAATGAGGAGAGGGAAAGAACGGGAGCCATTTTCCCCTTCCTCACTTAATCGTAACAATATACAGCCTAATACAAAATGAAAATAATTATATACTGCAAAAAACACAGTAGTGTTTTACAGAGGTGCAGATTAAATGATGAGATCAGGTTTCAAGCGGTTTGTTGTTGCAATCGAAACAACCTTAAGCCTGTATTTCATTCATTTTTAAACTGGCAGAATCTGTGGAGCAGCTTTCATTTCATTTTTTTGCTAGTCTTTCTCGACCTTCACCAGGAAAGGAAGGTATTAATGGACAAAAGGCACTCACTGTCAAATCATCTAATTTGAACTAAATAGGGGTAGAGCAGTTCACCAGAAAATTGTTGCTTAAGACAGCAGTCCTACCTTAGGGCACTGAAGGCTCTTTTGGTGATGTGATTTTGCACCCCCCCCCCCCAACTACCACTGAATATTTTATAAAATACCTGTAGAAGTGGTTCTAAGATATATTTGCATGTAATCCACAAAAAGAAATGTTTATGCAGTGCTCAAGGGGCTGTGGTAATGTGTGATTCACAAAGTTCACATGTTGCTGGGAAACAGAAGTGTTAACGTGATGGTTTTGGTAATGTAATGTCCAACATCAGCCCCTGACTTTGAATCTCAAGTCAGCTAGAGTCTTCTGTAATCCATACTCCCCATGTTTTGGTGGCGATGTACCTTGTCGGCTCATAGTGTGAATCAAATGTATCTGGAGTGAGCTCAAAGCAAGGAGCTTTGGACTGTCACATAACTGAGGCCTCTAAGAGTCACATCACCAGATCAATATTTTTCTTTCTTTAGTTATGTTATTTGAAAATACGGATGGTTCAAAATTTTAACCATCCACTTTAATGCACAAAGATAAAGGCAAAATACTGCAGATGCTGGAAATCTGAAACAAAAACAAAAAATGCTGGAACAATTCAGCAGGTCTGACAGCATCTGTGGAGTGAAAGACAGAGTTAACGTTTCGAGTCCATATGACTCTTCTTCAGAGCCATACGGACTCGAAATGATAACTCTGTCTTTCTCTCCACAGATGCTGTCAGGCCTGCTGAAATTTTCCAGCATTTTTTGTTTTTGTTTCACTTTAATGCCCTCTTGTGTGGGGTTGATTTCCAAATACCCTTTTCTTTTGCTTTCCTGCTGCCTTTATGAACTATTGAAAAATCATCTTGAATTTGGGGACATATGGACTCGGTGATCGTATACAGCTTCTTAATAAAGAAAGCAGAATTAATGTGTTGCATCAGACTGTGTTGCACATAGTAAGTTATTTTGAGTGAAGTCTCAGCTCGTGCACACTTGGCTGATTGGCGCTGCCTTAACTTATTAAATTATCAGATGACTGTAGTTACAAAAGAACTTACTAAATGGTAGCATATCAACAACTCTGCGGGAATGATAAATTTATGACTCTTTCTCATTTTAAAGGTGCTAAAAATTCAAAGTGCCACATTTTATATGATGCCTATTTAGAAAGATTCTCGGCACGGAATATCTAATCTGTTCCTCTTGTTTTGCAGCTTTGATTTTGGTTTATGTTTTGAACATTTGGTATAGGTTCAAGTCCCACTTCAAAATCGAGCATGTCATCTTGGGGACGTTTTAGTGGAATACTGAGGGGGTACTCCTTTGTCGAAAATCTCTTCTTCAAGCCGAAGTATCTTCTTTTAGCAGCTCAGGCATAAAAGGTGGAAACGATTCCAGGGCTCTTTTTTGTGGTGGAGGAAGGAAGCTCTGAGTCTCCTGGTTGACATGTGTCTCTCAGTCAAAAACAGCAAAGCAGATGAAGCAGTCATGTACTTCATTGTGTGTAGGGTCTTAGATTAAATTGACTCCCATGTTTATTGAGGAAACAATCAGAGTACCTTCAGTAAATAATATCCATTTGCTTTTAAGGCACTACACCATGCAAGCTCTTTATTTCTCACTCTCTTTCTTTCCTCCTTACATTTTTCCTTTCACATTTTTCTCACTTTAATTCCTCCCCCCCTTCACTTTTTCCCCTTACACTTTCTCTTTCCTTTGGTTATTGTGTTATAATTGGTGCTTACTAATCATGGTATGGAATATGACTCACTTGTCAACTTAACTTGCTTCTCCATTTCTTCCCCATGAGAGAGAGCGGTGCTCATCAGCTCTCGACAGTACTACAGATGTAAAGGTCAGGTGGAAACTAGGGTCTTGCTATTCAGTAACAGCTTATATTGAAACAGCAACGTCCTGTGTCACTTTTCTCTCAGGCAAGGGGGAGAACATGAATGCTGCTCCAGTCAGAAATTCAACTTCATTAAGATTTTGTGTGTTTGTGCTCTGCCAAGCTGTGGTTTATAAGGTAGATATTGTCCCATTCTGTTAGAATTAATTCTAAACCTTCTCTCCTTCAGGGAATGCAATAAAGGGCTTTTTTTAAAAAAGAAATTCAGGTCCAAATCTGATTTTAACATTTTTGCTCCTGATACAAGAAAAATTCTATCAAGGTTTCTCGTCCATTAATACATGATTATGCGTAGTGTTTTTCTTGCATTATAAAAATATTTGCAATAAATTTGAAGCACCTGAGGTGTGACAAGTCTGTGAGATATACATTTATGTCAATGATTCCTCACTTCTGAGCTCCTGGCTTCTGTGGGTATGTGTTGAGGAAAAACAAAGCACTTCCCCACAGGGGTGGAGGACGTGGGAAGAGCGATAATCATTGGATCACTCTCCACATTTTCCAACAGCCAGTTCAAGGTGATGCTGAAAGAAAATTTTGAAGGCAGCTTGGCAGTGCCACAACAAACTTAAGTGAAAGTGGAGGAAAAGGTTTGTAACCTCACCAACGAAAAAAGTCTCTACTTTAGAACTCACAAATAAACATAGCTGGAAAAACTCAGCAGGTCTGACAGCATCTGCGGAGAGGAATACAGTTAAAGTTTCGATGAACAATTCTGATGAAGAGTCTTACGGACTCGAAATGTTAACTGTGTTCCTCTCCGCAGATGCTTTCAGACCTGCTGAGTTTTTCCAGCTATTTTTGTGTTTGTTTCAGATTTCCAGCATCCGCATTATTTTGCTTTTACTTTAGAATTCACATTTGCTTGAAGGTCGTTTTAGAGTGTCAGAAGTTGCCGCGGTTGTCTTTAAGATGGCAGGTACCAAGGAATTTGAAGCCAGATGTTCTTTGTGTATCATAGGCAGGTAGAAGTAAGATGAAATATATTCCGTACATACATGCCTTTGGAATTTTGGGAAGGGCATGGTTATTGTGCGTTGTGAGAAATGCTTGGATAGCTAACTGGACTCAAATGACCTCTCCCAAGAGTTTGCATCTATTCTGTATCTAACTTCTAGCTGAGTAAAAGTTGCTGCATTTGCACTATGTCTCTTGGAAACTTCTGATTTATGATACTAAAGAAGCCGGCCACTGTTATGTAGCACAGCACAACATCCTTTTGTTTTAATGTGAGGAGCTAACAAATTCTGCAGGTGTTGAAAAACAGGCGATACACCCAACCTGCTGAAGTGAATGGGAGCAAAATTCAGGACAGATTGTTCATTCACTAACGTCCATTATGTGCTACTGCCCAAGACTAATTTCACCTTATCTCAATAAAATAATATCATATTATGTAACAGTATTGGAATTAAATACCTTATTTAATAAAATTCACCCTTTCTAATGGCAGCACATCAAAAACATTTCAATAATATGTTCTTTCATGAATATTCAACAGAGTTTTCTCAACCTTTTTGATTTGCATTCGCTGACATATAATTCACACAGAAAAGTTTCATGTTGTGATGTAAAATCTGTTCGCAAGTGAAGCTTCCCTTTTCAACTCAATATTATTGCATTGGTAGAATAGCATTATGTTTATTTTAAATCACTTCCTTTGAAACTTAAAAAGTAAAACTTACTAATCACAATGGTGAAAACATGAGTGGGTTGGTAACAAAAATAAATACGCATCAGTGATATTTCTTCTTAATTTAAAAAAAGTGGGCATGATGAAGTAGGTTTGAACATCATCCATTGACCTTTGTATCTGGATTCATTTCTAACAGAAATTTATAACGTGGCAGTCTTTTTGCCAAATGCCAGGGTCCTACAAGAGATGAGTTCCAGTAAGTGTGAATATAATTTAATTTTAGATTGGTGCCAATGCCTTTACATTGACTCACATCAAAATCTTCAATATTAAGAAAGACAGCTTACTAAATGATTGGTGCATATTTCAAGTCTGTTGGGTTCAGACCCTATGTATAATCACTGCAGGCTGCATTTTCCTAAATCCCTCAAGGTGTACCCCAGCATTGTAAACATGCCCAGATATCTTTGCTTTATGGTTTGCCTAAATGTTTGTTTATAATTGTTCTCATGGGGGAGAGACTGTGATTCAAATCTGGGGACTGTTGCTAAATCAGGATTTCCAGTGTGTCGGACTTTTATGATCTGAATCAGCCCGATCACCAAGATATTAGCCTAGAGTGTCCCGTGGCAGAGTATCTAATGGTCTCTGCTCTTAGGTAGATTTGCTCTTGCGCATTGCAACAGAAACTTGCAAGTTAAAGAGCTGCAAAGTTAAAATTTAAATTTCAGTCTTCTGTTTGTGCATAGCTATTACTCAATATGGATGCTGCTGTGTTTTGCTGTTACAGAACAAATACTATCTGTCTGCTTTCCTTGCACATGGAGTGCTGCAATGAAAATGTGTGTTATCTAGGAATGAATGCATTTGTTGCACGCTCTTTGTTACAAATGACTTGTTTGTATTACTAATGGGCCGTGCACTGAATCACATGCATTTCACTGACAAACAGAGGCAGATGGAAATTGACACTGGGTCACCTGTGTTGTGTATTAGCCTACCTGTTGCATGCTGTGAAAATGACAACATTTGGTGCAAGTATCATGCAGAGATAAGCTATGATGTTGTTTACTTGTATTTCAGTAGACCAGGGCATATCTGCTACTCACTTAATTTTACCCAACATAGTATGTTGGTGCTATTGCCTTTATTTTTATTACTTATAGTTTATTCTTGCAGACTTTTTAAGCAGTGTTGTCAGATTGTGTGCTTCTTGTGGTATAAAATCAATTTTTACAGGCGCCATTTCAGACGTTATCATCACAGTGGGAACAGCAGTGGTTTAGAATCTCAAAATACATTATCGCAATGAATTTTTTTTAATACATAAAAGCTTGTGAAAGATCTGTGTGGAGTGATATTGTATTCTTTGTCTCTGAGGATCATGCTGAGCAGTGCCAAGGACAGCTCTTAAAAGGTTGCTTATGTTCAGTGAACATATATGTCACCACTGCAAGGATTTACTGAAGTTTAAATGTATGATATTTCATGTTTGTGTGTACAATCGAATAACATTCTAAATTAAAACTCTGTACACTAAACCTTTTTTAGCATTCGTCCTCATAAGTAGTCATCTGATTTGCAGTACTCTTGTTCTTTATTTGATGTCCAGTAATATAAACCAAACAGCTTCAACTCCTGAACTGCCAATTTATATATATATCAGCACTTGTTCAACACAATCTGTGTGTTATTTCTTCCGTGGGTCTGAGACATTGAAATTTAATGAACTTTAGGTTCACTCAGCATACCTAATGCTATTTTTCTGCTATCAAAAAGGAATTGTTTTGGCAGCAATCTACAACAGGTCTTCTTTTGTGCCCCGTTGAACTTTGTATAACTTTGATCCATACCAGGGTTTCCAAACTGTGGGTCGTGACCTCACAGTGGGGTCATGGGAGAGCAGTTGGGGTCTCTGAGGCGGCATTGGCAGCTGTGGAGTAGAGACGCTGATTTGACAGCCCTGGGATCAGCTGCAAGGCCCCTTTAAATACGCCTTTTTTTCACCTATAGGCATGGCCTAATCCAATGAGCTCTGAGGTGCAATCACTGGCGCCAGAGACTGCAAAATGGAAAGTACTTGTGAAGTGATTTTCTGACAAGTAGAATTATTTGAACTCAAAAATCGTTATTTGAATCTGAACCAGTCAAATTTAATGGGCAGCATTTTGCTGTCGGTGGGCAGGGCCCTCGGTGATGTTGGGCGTGTGTCCCGACGTCACCCCGCGTCATTTACATTGTCAGTTTGACGGGAGCACAGCCGACTTGGCTGCGTGCCCGCCAAACTGTCAAAGGCCTATTAAGGCCTGTTAAAAACTAATTAAAACAATTTAATGAGCTGCCCGTCCAGCCTTAAGGTTGACGGGCAGGCAAAGCGCCCATGACGGCCTTCGCATATTTCATGGAACCTCATCCACGGGCGGGAAGAGGTTTCATGAGGTGTTTTAAAAAAATCAGTAAGATTTTTTTCCAAAATTTCATTAACGTGTCCCAGCTCATGTGACACTGTCACATGAGGTGACATGTTTCAAAAGTTTAAAAAATCCTTTATTTAAAAGTTTAACACTGGAACCAATATCCCTGAGTTACCTCCGCGCCTCAGGGAGATCTCTGTGCTCTTTTGCGTGCATGTGCGCGAAAGAGAGCAGGGAACCACTCAGCGAATCCCCCCCCAATCCCCCCCCCACCGTCCGTATCTGCATGCCCCCGCACAACTGCCCCCGGCGGGGGGAAATCTCTGGCCAATATTTTATGGGATTAACTAGAGATTTTAAGAACAGTTAATTAAATAGTTAATAGCTACCGCAGACCAGATGCAGGAGGAAGAAGGGATAAACAATGGACTGCGAGACAAGGGTTAAATTATTAAGTAAAAACAATTGAGTGTATGTTTTATCAGGTTTATTGGAACTTAAATAGTAGCTCACCGCTGGCTGGTGAGGTAGATGTTCAGGCTCAGTAGTTGACTGCGACACAATAAGGGGGAAAAGTAGTTGTGACCTTTCAAAAAATGTAAGTCAACCATTTCTGACAAATCAGCAGTATTATTGCCACTTTCAGCTCAAATTGAGCGCTGAGTGACATGGATTCCACAACCAGTAACAGCTCAATTTGGCAGCAGAGAATGTTCCATTTAAATTTGCATTGAATCTGACAAACTGCATTTTTTTTAAAAACTGATTGGTTGGTTTAATTTGCATATCCAATCAGATGTCTTGGCAGTATATGTTTGAAAGTCAAGTTAAATTGGTGGAGATAAATGTTCTAAATATCCAGAAATGGTGGCATTGATATGCAGAGCGCTTTAATTAAAGCTTCAGTTTCACTATATTTTAATTATATAGGAAGCATCGCAATATAACGCCCCTCTCCCAGCTGCAAGGCAATCACTTTTGTGTTGCCTTTGATTCACTTTGCTTCTCTGTAGAACTTTAGCACTGGAGTTTCTTTCCAGTCAGATGAAAGACAGCAATATCTAGTCCCAACATGTATGAGGGGGAAGAACTGGTGAAAATGATCAATTATTAGTCACATTTCTGAACAGAGCAGATGGTGAGGTTTGGCAGAATTGCAGGCTAAGTGAGATGGAAGAAAGCTCACATTCGTAACTGTGAAGGTGGTACTGTGAGAGGATGCTGGTGGTACATCTGAGGAGAATTGCAATCAAAGATGTACACTATTAATTCTATCAGCCATTCAAGGTCATCTGAAGGCAGGTGGAGTTTTGAACATGATGGACTTTCATGTCTGATGCTCCCCATGTGAAATTGAGTTAGGGAGTGGCAGGCCCATCCCAGAAGAGTGGATCCAAAGTACCATATCTGATGAAGAATGACCGTACCTGCTGTTATGTCATTAGAATAATCAAGAACATTTATCAGTTGTGTCCATCGAATTGTATTCTATTAGCAATCCCTGTAGATTCCAGTTTAGATTGAATACTCAGCTAGTTACTTTATATTGCTCCTTGACGTGTCCTCGTTATGTATTGTAAGACAGTGCTGGCATAATGATCAGCTAATATCCATCTGGTCTTGGAAAATGTCCCAGTGTGGTAAATTCTGAATATTTTCTCAAATTAACAGCAGCATTTAGAGACTTGTGCTTACTTGCAGAGTGCTGTGAACTGTGGCTAAACATAGTCTGGGTATCCTCTGGAAAAAATGTTGGTAAGAATCATTGCTGGAACCTGTGCTATTTTGTGATTTGTTTCCAATCCCTTAGCCTGTATCTGTTTCTCTTTTGATGCTTCAATCAAGATACAGATTTGGTATTCAGCAGAAAATCCCCTGCTGTGATACTTATCCTACATTATCTCCCGCTAATTATCAAACTTTGGTTTTATTTGAGGCAGCCTGACAGTCACTCCCCAGTTCACAGCAAGAAAAGGGAGGGTTCATGTTGCGCTCTATCAAGGCGTGTCATCTTTTCATCCATGGCTCAACTGTGTAGGATTTAGGCAATTGTAAACTTGATTGTTCAGCTGCTGAATCCTGACTCCCCAAAGCCACTCTGCCACTTAACAAGCCACAGGTCACACGTATGTTGGAATACTCTCTATTAAACCTGCAACCACCACCCCTTAGAAGGAGAAAGGTGCACAGGAGCACTATCACCTCCAGCTGCCCCCCTCCAAGTCACATACTGTCTTGACTTGGAAATATATTGTGGATCCTTCAGTATCACTGAACCAAAACCCAAATATGCTCCCTGATTTCAAAAGGAAATTGGTTGGGCGCTTAAGAGAAATAGGCTGCAGGGATTAAGCATTGTAAAGGAGACTGACTGGATTGCTTGTGGAAAGCTGACACAGACTGGATGGGCAGAATGGCTGTTTCCTGTGCAGTAATGGCTACAAAAGTGCTTTGACAGTACCTACGCCACCTGGACTACAGCAGTACAAGAAGAAGGGATGGACAATAAATGGCCACCTTTTCATTGATGCTCGGATCCCACAAATTAATTTTAAAAAGTAAGTCAATGGATGCTTAAACAAAATAACACGCAAGCATTGAGTGGTCAGGGAGTCCTAAAACCAGTAGGACAAATAGCGCACCAGAGTGAATTTAATTAATGTAACTTTAAAAAATGGCGAAAATCACAACAAGCTACTGAAAAGTTAGAAGAATAATGAGAGGAAAAATTAAGAAGCCAAAAATCTAACCGCTGGATGCTTCTGATATTAATTCCAGTTGATTTGCACTGAAGCATTTTTTAATTAGTTCATGGCATGTGGGCATCGCTGGCTAGGCTAGCATTTATTACCCATCCCTAATTGCCCTTGAGAAGGTGGTGATGAGCTGCCTGTTTGAATTGCTGCAGTCCATGTGCTGGAGGTACACCCACGGTGATGTTAGGGAGAGAGCTCCAAGATTTTGACCCAGCGACACTGGAGGAACAGCGATATATTTCCAAGTCAGGATGGTGGGTGGCTTTAAGGGGAACTTGCAGATGCTGGTGTTCCCATGTATCTGCTGCCCTTGTTCTCCAGGTGTTAGTGGTTGTGTGCTTGGAAGGTGTTGTCGAAGGAACCTCGGTGAGTTGCTGCAGTGCATCTCGTAGTTGGTGCACACTGCTGCCACTATGCATCAGTAGCAGAGGGAGTAAATGTTTCTTGTGGTGGATGGGGTGCTAATCAAGCGGGCTGCTTTGTCCCGGATGGTGTCAAGCTTCTTGAATGTTGTTGGAGCTGCACTCATCCAAGTAAGTGGAGAGTATTCCACTGCACTTCCGAACTGTGCCTTGTAGATGGTGGACAGGCTCTGAGGAGTCAGGGGGTGAGTTACTCGCCACAGAATTTCCAGCCTCAGACCTGCTCTTGTAGCCACAGTATTTATATGATTGGGCAGTTCAGTTTTTGTTCAGTGGTAACCCCAGGATGTAGAAAGTGGGGTATTCAGTGATGGTAATGCCATTGAATGTCCAGAGGAGATGGTTAGATTCTGTCTTGTTGGAGATGGTCATTGCCTGGCACTTGTGTGGTGCAAATGTTACTTGCCACTTATCAAGCCAAGCCTGAATATTGCCCAGGTCTTGCTGCATTTGGACATGGACTGCTTCAGTCTCTGGGGAGTCACGAATGGTGCTGAACATTGTGCAATCATCAGCGAACATCCCCACTTCTGACCTTAGGATGTAGGGAAGGTCATTGATGAACAGCTGAAGATGGTTGGGCCTAGGACACTACCCTGAGGAACTGCTCAGTAGCAAACAAATTGCTTGAGATGGAGTTCAGCAGCAAAGTGTTAATATCACAACCACCAGACACAATTCTCAATGTTCAAATCTTTTTGGCAATTTTCATTAATTTTGAATTGACTGAGACAGAGAGAGGAAAATTAGGAGAACTGCTGAGTGAACCATTCCGAATTAATTAACCTCCAGTTGTCTTGAGCAATATTTGGAGAAATGGTTAGTGCAAAGCATATCCCACACACAGTTGGAGGAACAATCTGATGGAAAGCCTGATAAGCATCTTAGTAGCACTTGCAATTTCTAGTCATGTGTTTTATCATCTGTGTTTTAATTCATGCACATGTGAATCTGTGCCCACCTACTTTTTCCAACTTTCCTTGTGTGATGCTTACTCTGCTTTATGATTTTCATTTGTTTCTTCTAACTGTATTATGGTCCATCTTTTCTGTTGTCCTTTTTTTATTTTAATTAGTAATGCTAAACACTGGGGAAATGTTAACTCCCATAAAACGGATGAGCTTGAGTCAACTGGGATGTTAAAAAATGAATAAACCTCCAACCTTCCCAGAGCTGCATTGTCCACTCTGACCAGACACCTCCCTCCTCTGCACCCTGGTTGTTAACACCAGCCTCCACCCACCCTGCCCCTTTCAATCTCAACCTAGCTCTTACAACACTGCCATGTCCTCCGATCTCCCCCTGCTGGCTTTGGCCAGGAAATGGAGACAAAAAAAATCAGGTTCTCCAATTAAACTTGACATTGTCCGAAGGAAATTTGTCCTTCTGGATTTCCTGAATACAAAACAGCTTCCTGCTCTTGCCCCGTCAATACTGGAACCATCATTACGAAACCTTTTCGAAAGTCACCTGTACAAAGCAGTTTATATCACCCCGCTAACTGAAAATGTCATGCCATTTTATGGCACTTTATGGAAAACATGTATATCCTACAGTGAAGCAAGTAGTGACCTGCAGCAGACTTTCCTGAAGCACAGTGGATATTTAGAAAGCTAACTGTGGGCACTGAAATGCATGTTGTTCTTTCAGCCCTGAACGTCGATGTGTATCTACCCCAGACCAACGGGATTGATACTTTTCTTTATCGACTAATTGAAAGGATCGTTACTGAAGTGAGTTTGGGCAGCCTCTACTCAAACTAAGTGGACTTGGGTCTCAAGGGCAAAAGTAAAAATTGTGGTATAAATGGGCAATTTCAGTCAAGAAGGCCAAAGTACGGCTGGTGTGGAAACATGCACTGTCTCACTTGTGCAGTTGACTGTTCTTTCTGACATTGGTACAAAGGATGAGGAATGTTTGCTATATGGTTTTTCTTTGACCTGGGATTGCTTGATGCTGACGCTGAACGCCGAACATATTTATTTTTCTCATTCTTTGCTTGGAGCACAAAGATCAACCAAAAAATAGACATGTTGTACGCTGAAAAGGTTGACTTGCTTGTCCTGTATAACTTGTCCATCTGCTTCTGACCTTTAACATTTACATTTATATTTGATGCATTATACATATCTGTTAACCATGCCAGAGAAATTGAACCTTTCACCAATCCCAGGGAGTGCTCTTCTTTTTAAGTTGCTGACATTTTGCCTGAGCTTCGGTCAGTCATAGAGATGTGACCTATTGATTTGTTGATCAGATCAACGAGTGATTGACATTGGCTCTTAAGTAGAGACATCTGGTATCAGTTATGGAAGCAGATTTTCAGGAAGTATAGTCAGCAGTTTAATAAATGCAAGGAAGGAATGAGATGCAAAGAATGCAGTGATTTGATACAAAAACAGTTGGGTGACATTTGAACATATTTACATAGTGTAAGGTTTCGATATTGTAAATCGTGCAACTAATTAACCATTTGAATTATTGGTTTTTCTTTTAATCAAATGAATGCTGGATTTCCATCCCTATGCTGGTTAAACAAATTATATTATGTAAAATTATACTGCATGTTATGAAGAGTGTTTGAGAGTGATTAATTCTACCTTGTGTTCATGTGGTTTGGTGCTGAAAGTCTAATAGACACAGTTCTTAAGACACTGCTTTGATAATGCAGTACCAGTGAATGAAGATTGCTATTAGTCAGTGTAAAGCCATAGAAATTTTCTACAGTTGTGGTTCCTTTTGGCGAGAGGTTGTCGGATGGCAAACAGTTGTGGGAATGATGGTTTGAGATCACCCAAGCCTAATCCTGAGATGCATTGCTATTAATGATTTGAAATAAGCTTACTTGGAACAAACTTGGAACAACACACCTGGGGTCTTTGCTATTCATATTGCGTAGTGCCAAACTCTACAGTACAATTACCCACAAAGCCTTCAGAGACGCTGAACACAGTATTTCGGAATAAAAGGTAATAAGTGTAGATTCTTACTTTTCATTTTAAAATAATAATGCAGATGTCACTCCACCTTCTGTTATATTTCTTGAGTTTCACTCTTCTTATACAATGTGTTGAGCTCAATGACCCAAATCCCCATGTTTCTCTTTCCCTCAAGGCAGTTTAAATGTACATTCTGTGGATTTTCATTTTCTTATTGAAAACGGAAAGTGCTGGGAAAACTCAGCTGGTCTCCAAAGAAGAGTCATGCTGGACTTGAAACATTAACTCTGTTTCTGTCTCCACAGATGCTACCAGACCTGTTGAGATTTTCCAACACTTTGTTTTCATTTTAGATCGCCAACATCCACAGTATTTTTGCTTTTATCTTTAATTTCCTTATTTCATTACTGAAGTGCACTTGTATGTAGCAGCCAAGCTGTTTGTGTTGCAGAGTGCTTCGTTAGTATGATTGGGTGAAAAAAAACATAGCAGCAATGGCCTGGACTTTTCAGTTGTAATGACGGAAAAACTGTTCTTGTTTGTCACCATTCCAACTCTGAAACTGGCAGCAACTTCTGGCTTCTACGTGTGTGCAGTTAAACATGGAAATGCAGGAGTTCTGTCAGTAATTCCCTGCTCCTCTACAGGATGTGCTGTTGCAGTCCCCATGGATGGAAATGTTTAAAAATCACTTGAATTGATGTGAACTTCACTTTTTCACCATTAGTCTGACTGTAAAATTCCTTGGTAAAAGTCAAATCTTCTTGAATGAGGTGTAACTGGCTTTTTAATGGCATACTAGGTTCAGAATTACTTATGGACAGCCTATCCAGCCCTGAAAATCTAATTTTATATGTGTGGAATGTCAAATTGAGAGATGATAAATCTATAAATTTTAATTTTTTTCATGATATTTCAGTTCCTGTCTTCATTCTATATATGTCCCAATCTTAATTTTGGTGTCTGTGAAATGAAATGCATTTTACTTCCAGGTTTGTTGCTTGAAAGAACTCTTCAATGTAATTGGTTGCTTAGTCCGCTTGATGACTTCACTGTTGCTGGATGCCTGGAGATCCCCTTGAATTGACGCTGGAATTAAATGAATGTTGGAAACGGTAAACTTCTTGCCACAAAGATCGCTTGGTCTTTTTTGGGCAGCCTTCTTCAAGGTCACTGGTGAGTTGTCACTTAACCAGTGACCACAAAATCGGGCCAGTGTGTTTTTTAAGAGGTCCTGGCTGACTGTTACTGCACCATGGTTACTTGGTTCACATTGCAGTGATTTCATTTAACATACACATGTTTCATATTTATTTATTGTAATATAATCTTCAGGGAGGGATACGTTTATAAGTACAGGTATTTAATTTACAGCAGCAAATTTGCACTAGATAATCAAACATGAAACCTTAATCTTCCTTTTTAAATGAGTATTTAAGAAATTAACACTCATTACCAGTTGATTAAACATACAATGTATGCTTGGAATATAAGTATATGGTGAGAAGGGTTATTTTCGAAAGATAGAGCAATCTGTATTTTTTAGATGTTTTATTAAATACAGAGACTGTGATCAGTGAAAGTAGTGACTGAAATTTATAGGGCAGAATCTTCTGGCTGGCTTGCAGGTGGCGGAGTCTGCACGCCAGCGCTTAAAATGTTGCGCGAGTGTCCCGATGTCAGCGCGTGGCATCGCGATATTTCGGTCAGTGGACATGCCATGCAGCAGGACGCGTACCCGCCATTAATTAAAGGCCTCATTAAGGCCCTTAACTTGCCAATTGTTGACAATTTTGAGGGGCCCGTGTGAACTTTGCCTCGGCGCATGGGCTCAACAGGCAGGCGGGTAGGTGATTTTTTTTACAAACCTCATCCAGTGGCGGGATGAGATTTGGTAGCGGTTTTAAAAATGTTTAATAAAGTTTTTGTTTATTTCATTAACATGTCCCATCTCGCGTGACATTTTCACATGAGGGAGACATGTTAATGAATTTTTTAGTGTTCTATTTTTTATATTTGCCAGCCTTTCAGCGATCTCCCTGAGGCAGCACTTAGCCTCAGGGAGATGTGTGCTCTTTCACATGCATGCGCGAAAGAGCACACTGTGACAGCTGGGGAATTCCACCCCCCCACCCCCAAACACAGAAAGCGCATAGCCTTAATTGGCCCGCCCACTTAAAATGGCGGCAGGGCCTGTTTTGGCGGCGGCGATCAGCTGCCCGCCCACCACCGAGCCGGTGGGGCCCACCCACCCGCCCATCAAGGGCAAAATTCTGCCCATATTGACATGAAATAAAAATTTTAAGAAAAAGGACAGGGTCACTTTCCACAAGAGTGGAGCTTTGATGAATACAATATGCTGGTACAATTTGGACATCACTAGTTTTCGTAGGAAAGCACATTTAAAATTTTATTCCCAATGATCTTCCGTTTTAGTCCTGCAGATTTCACCACTGTATAGCTCCCTGCGTCTGGAAGAATAGTATAGTTTTGACCCTTGTTAATGCTAGAACATGGGCAATTTCCAGTGAGCTTGTTTGCACTTTGCCACCTACCCTTGAAAGAATATCTTACATCTTTGTTAGTCTGTCATGCAGACAGTTGAGGTCTGATAAAATTTTTTACAACTTTGATGGCTGAGTTTGAGAGGCAATAGCTATGGAATTGAAATCCCTGTTATTAGATTCAAGCCCCATATGTTAGTTGCTTCATTTCCTGGGCACAAGCACTTTTTACAATAGTTATTACTCATGGGGGTAATCGTTACAACGGCTGTTTGGAACTGAGAATTTTGTACTTAATGTCAAAAATAGCAGTGACCTGCGAGTCTCCTTGAAAGTTTCCATAACTGCTGTTTTGGAAGAGTTACAAGTACAATGGTGGGTCTGGTCTAGTTCATTAGTATGTCATTCCTTTAGTGATGTCTGGCTTGTCCCTGTGATTGTCCGGAAAGTGAATTCTGATTTCCACAATGCAGCCAATGGAAGAGAGATGAAGTGAGACAGTTTCCTTAAGTAAGTGGGAAAACAATTGAAAGCAATTTGCATACAACCCAAAGCACAGAGAAACAGAATACCATTGACAGCTAAGTAGAATCGAGTTGTTGCCATGTTATGTTGTTCTGTGCGTGCTGTGAGGGAGGGATAGAGATGGAATTTTAAAACAAGGAAAGCAGCAAAATGGGCAGTATTTCTATAGATCTTTCTGTGTTACGATTGTACAACTTAATCAGCTTAACTAAAAAAATTGATTTAAGCAAACTCCCACAACAGTCACATAAAATATATTGGTAGCAGCGTTTTAACCCCTGAAGAGTTAGGTGTCATGTTGTTTACTGTGGTACGCTGTTAGTGAAAAGAGAAGTGTAGGTTAAGAGAGCAAACCTTTTTTGCTCATTTTAAATACAACACTTAACTTCTTAATACTTGGTTTGCTATATTCCATGTAGCAGCAACATTGTGTTTGACAGCAGTCTCGCCTCTGGCTCAGGAGATTATGGATACTGCCCAGCAGGCAGTTTGCTTTACCTCAGTAATTTCTGGACAGAAATTGCAAATAACAATGTGTCTTTAAACATCAGGCGCTGGTTGAATCTTTAGAGGTTTAAAGCCTCCAGCTGCAGTGCCATCCATGATGTATAGTTAACTATCTAATGTATGCCAATTAGATGGGTAATGTCACAAAAGAATTGCCATCAGTGCATATTTTTGGTGTAAGCATATTTCAGGTCATGGATAGTGTTGTTCTGCAACCTTTTGAAAGCTGGCAGCAGCTTCCGAAGGAGAGATTGTCCTTTGGAGTACTGGAAATCTGACTTTAGCCTGGCCAAAATTCATTCTCTCTCTCTCTCTCTCTCTCTTTCTCTATCTATCTATCTCTCTCTCTCGTTTTCTCTCTATCTATCTACCTACCTATATATAATTTAACAGAGCTTTACATAAACAAAAGGAAGCCACACTGCAACTCAAATCAGAATTTGCAGTAAGTTATATTTACAAATGTGTCAAATAAATTTGCGTGAAACAGTAGATTTTGTGGTTCAAGAACTCATTCATTTTCAGGCATTAGAAAATGATTGTAATGACTCATCCTTTTAAAATAGGTAGCAGCGTTTTAACCCCTGAAGAGTTAGATGTCATGTTTACTGTGGTATGCTGTTAGTGAAAAGAGGAGTGTAGGTTAAGAGAGCAAACCTTTTTTTGCTCATTTTAAATACAACACTTAACTTCTTGGTTTGCTATATTCCATGTAGCAGCAACATTGTGCTTGGCAGCAGTCTCGCCTCTGGCTCAGGAAATTATGGATTCAAGTCCCATTCCAGAGATTTAAACACAGTGCACTCCAGTGTAGGACTGACAGATGTGCCACTGTTTAGATGAGACATTAAACCTAAGGCCCGATGGCTATTGCATTCGGACATAATGAACCCATGACACTATTTTGAAGAAGAACAGGGAAGCTATCCCCAGTATCCTATTCAATATTCAGTACCATCAATGTTCAGCACCATTTGCAACTCCTCAGATACTGAAGCTGTCCTTGTCCATATGCAACAAAACCTAGACAATATTTGGACTTGGGCTGGTGAGTGGCAAGTAATATTCGTGCCAGAAGTGCTAGGCAATGACCATCTCCAACAAGAGAGAATCTAACCATCTCCTCTTGATATTCAATGGCATTACCATCACTGAATCCCCCTCTATGAACATCCTAGGGATTACCATTGAGCAGAAATTGAACTGAACCAGCCATATAAATGCTGTGGCTATAAGAGCAGGTCTGAGGCTGGGAGTTCTGTGGAAAGTTACTCACCTCCTGACTCTCTGAAGCCTGTTGTCCATCGACAAGGTACAAGTCAAGAGTGTGATGGAACTTGCCTTGATAAGTGCAGCTCCAACAACACTCAAGTAGCTAAACACCACCCACGACAAAACAGTACGCTTGATTGGCACCCCTTCCACAAACATTCGCTCCCTTCACCACAGTGGCAGCAGTGTGTACCATCTACAAGATGCACTGCAGCAACTCACAAAAGCTCCTCCAACAGCACCTTCCAAACCCATAACCTCTAGCACCTTGAAGGACAAGGGTAACAGATGCACGGGAATGCCACTCCCTGTAGGTTTCCCCTCCAAGTCACACACCATCCTGATTTGGAACTATATCACCATTCTTTCACTGTTACCGGGTCAAAATCCTGGAACTCCCTTCCTAATAGCATTGTAGGTGTTGCTACACCACATGGACTGCAACAGTTCAAGAAGGCAGCTCATCACCACCTTCTCAAGGGCAATTAGGGATGGGCAATAAATGCTGGCCTAGTCAGCAATGCCCACATCCCATGAATGAATATATATAAAAATAGAATTCCCTCAATTAATATCATAAAAGCAGATTATCTGGTCATTATCACATCACTGTTGGTGGGAGCTTGCTATGTGCAAATTGGCTGCAACATTTCTGACGTTACAGCCGTGGCTATACTCAGAGCTGCTACATTAGCTATAAAACACTTCAGGACATCTGAGTTCATTAAGGCGCTATATGAATTCAAGTTTTTCCTTCTTTCTATGTGCATCTGATTGAAATAGCTTCCTGTTCTGATCTGATGGGCCTGCCTAGGGATTCGTCAGCTTCTTATGCTGGAAGAAATCTTGCTGGAGGCAATGGCCTTTGTTCAAAAAACATTTATTTACATGCAAACTTTTTACAATGGTTAAATAAACTAACATGTAGCTAGAACGGCCCTCTGAGCTGCTACTCAGACATTCTCTCTGTGAGTGACTGTGACGTAGCTTATTTTGCACATGCTCAGTATGGTCTTATTAGGGTTAACCCTTTACTCTACATCTATAAATGCCTAATGCTATTGCAGAGTATTTTTATGAATATATAAGCCACTCATTTTTTAAAACAGCAGCATTCATTAATCGATAGTGGATTAAAAATGAAATATCCTTTTTTGTCCAGGAAGGTGTTACACTTGTTACATAGGAATAGGAGTAGATCATTTAAATCCTTCAGCATGCTCTGCCATCAAATTAGATCATGGCCCATCTTGCCCATCTTTGCTGTGTATTCCCAGACTTCCCTTACACTTTGAGTGTAAACATGTTTTCTGATTTCACTCCATAGTGGCCACCCTCTAATTATCCAGTTATGCCGTCTAGTTCTGAATTCCCCCACCAGAAGAGAGAGTTTCTCTGGTATCTACCCGATTGAATCTCTTCATCATTTCACACGCCACAATTAGATCTCCCCTCAACCTTCTCAGTTCAAGGTAAAACCGGCAAGGTTTATGTTAGATGGACACCTGTCTGAGAATTGCAGTAGCCAGAGCCATTTACTATTATCACTATCTTTGGACCTTCTGAGTGGTGGCAATGATCACCATATTGCTCCTTCACTCGAAAAATCCCCTAACTCGACGCTGCTGCACATTTCTACCGGGATCTTCTAAGCCCAGCTTTCACAGAAATGTGCGACAAGGTGTCCCTCAGAGATCTCTGTTGGAGTGGAGTTGAGTCAGGGGAAGACAAGACACACCCCTATTTTACAGTCATATGGTAAGTTTAAAGGCCCAGTTTGAATGTTAGTGAATGGGTGAGTGAGTGAGCGAATGGATAGGTGAGATGGGTGGATGGGTGAGGTGGGTAGGAGGGTGAGGTGGGTAAGTGGTTAGGTGGTGAGGTGTTAGGTTGGTTGGATGATAGTCTGGTCTGGTTGGGGGTGGGAGAAGACTCTTGCTGGTTGGGGGTGCTGTTGTGTCAGGTCAGGAATGTGGTTGGGTGGTCAGGGCAATAGCTGGGTTGGGTCAGGTGAGTAGTTGGGTTTGTGGGGGGGGGATAATTGTTGTTGAGTTTGGATACTATGTGGTAGGCCTTAATGAAGTCTTCGTAGTCTTAAGTAGGTTAACTGTATGTATTTATTAACTACAAAAACTATATACATATATATATTAAAGAGTTCAAGCTAGGAGCCATCTCCATGCTTGCTTGTACACATAACTCTGTCCAATACTATTCCGACCCTCTAGGTGCGGGTCATGTGTTGTCTTACATCACTATGTGGCTGGTACTGTACTCAGTCCCATATTAACCCTAAATGTGCCAAGCCCATATGCTACAGTAGTGAAGTCGGGTTGCGGGGTTAGTCAGGTTGGCGGGGTGAGTTAATTGGGTCAGATCAGGGGTTAGTCGGGTGGTCAGGTGGGCTAGTCAGGTGGAGTTGTGGGGCGGGGGGTGCGGGGATTGGTGATTGGGGTGGGTCAGTTACGTAGTTCCCCAGATTTTAGATTAGGTTTTAAACTTTCCAACATTTCCTGGATAACTATTCAGTTAAGTACGGTGGAACTGTCCAAAGGCTCCGTGCTAGCCCAGAGTCGGAGACATTTGTGGAGGGTCGCAGGGGAGCATGGAATTGGCAATTGGAAGTTGAAACTTCCCAGGCAAATCCCAAGGAAGTCTGCGCATAAGGACTTCCACAGTGTCCCAACACTCCAGAGAGTGGAAGATTTGGCCCATTATTATATAAATCTGTTGCCACTACATAAAGCATTAGGGGCAGGATCTTCCGATCGGCGAGCGAGAGCGGGGCCCGCTCACCGATGCGTAAAATGACGCAAAGTGACGTCGGTTGGGACTTGGCTGCACGCCCGCCGACCTGTCAAAGGCCTATTAACGCCATTAAGAAACCAATTCAGCTCATTAATGTACCTACCCGTCCAACCTTAAGGCTGGCGGGCAGGCCGGGAACCCAGGCGGGCTTATTGAAAAAACATGAAGCCACATCCACTGGTGGGATGAGGTTTTGTGAGGGTTTTTAAATTTTAATGAAAGGTTTAAATAAAAGTTATGGACATGTCCCAACTCATGTGACAATGTCGCATGAGGGGACATGGCAGGGACATTTTTTTTATCACCTTTATTTAAAGTTTTAAATCGGAGCCGATCTCCCTGAGGCAGCACTTTGCCTCGGGGAGATCTGTGCGCACTCCCGGCTGAGGTAATACCCCCCCCCCTCGCCCGCACAGGGAGCGCATAGCGCTTCCTGGCGGACGTCACGCTGGGTGGGCCTTAGTTAGCCCGCTCACGTGTAATTGCGGCGTGCCCCTGACTGGAGGCGCCAATCTGGAACCCACCTGCTCCCACACCCCCCCACCCCACCCCCGACAGGGGGAACATTTTGCCCCAGGAGTTTGAGTGTTGAAAAAATGCAATTCAGGACAACAGCCGATTAAAGTTGAAATGACAATTGGAGTCTTTCCAACAACACATCCGCCCACTGTTCCCTGACACAGCGTATGTACAAGTATAATTTTTTAAATCTGTTCTTGGAATGAGAGTGTTGCTGGCAAGGCTAACACTTTATGCCCCATCCCTAATTGCCCTTGAGTAGGAGGCAGGGAGTCGCCTTCTTGAACCGCCACACTTATGTGGTGCTGGAGTGAGAGTTCCAGGTTTTTGACCCAGTGACAGTGAAGGAACATAGATATTGTTCAAAGTGAGGTTGGTGTGCAACTTGGTGGGGAACTTGTAGGCGGTGGTCTTAATGCATCTGCTGCCCTTTTTCTAGGTGGCGGAGGCCACAGGTTTGAAAGATGCTGTCGCTTGGTGAGTTGCTGCCGTGTGCCTTGTAGACGGTGCACACTGCTGCTACTGTGCATCGGTGATGGAGGGAGTGAATGTTTAAGGTGGTGGAACAGGTGCTTCCCAAGCAGGCTGCTTTGTCATGGGCTCAAGCTTCTTGACTGTTTCTGGAGCTGCAGTCAGGGCTGGACGCAGTTAGGCAAGTGGAGAGCATTCCATCGCGTTCCTGACTGGTCTTGTGGACAGGCTTTGGGGAGTCAGGAGGTGAGTTACTTACCAGAGAATTCCCAGCCTCTGAAGCTTCTTCTGTAGCTGTACTATTTACATAGCACTGATCCAGTAAAGTTTCTGGTCAGTGGTAACTCCCAGGATGTTGATATACCCATTGAATTATTACTGACTTAGGGTGAAAACTTCTGTTTCCATTGCCCCTGTAGAAATTGAGAGGTGTCTGTGTTTTTAATAGGGTGGTGAAAAAATATCAATAAATGGTTTTACCTGCACAAGAACATAAAGATGTCTCATAGGGTTGTATTAAACCACAATCCATATTGCTTTTTTGCTTTGATATTGTAATCAGATCTGAATATGTGTGAGCCCCCTACTCATGATGTGCTTGTTTCTGTCAAACTGGTTGAATGATAAAATGAGAAATCATAGCCTGCAAATTGGATCGTGCCGTACATGTTGTGCAGGCCTAAGATTCCAGCACAGTGACCAGCATGCCCGAGTCACTTTGTGCTGAAAGTGCACCGCCTACCATACTGGATTGGGTTCCTGTGTCGGTCTGCAGCATGCATGCTGGAAATAATCAAAATGCTCATTATTGTATTTAAATAGGATGCTGACAGGTAACAAGGACACTGCAGTCGTACTGCTTAAATGTGTCATCCACTTCCTACATCTTAGTTGCTCTTTGTCCTTTCAGGCGGCTGATCCACTTCATTTTTACTTCTATCCTGCATTCTACAACTGAATTGTAACACTGCCAACCAGCATTTGCTGATGTCGGGCTGCCTTTGTCTGTTGAACAGTCTTATAGCTGGTAGTTCTCCGTTTGGGGCTGGAGGACAAAGGAGAGTAGCACTGAAGATAGAAAGAGAGTTGGAGCAGAGGAAGGACGAGGGCATTGGACTGAATGTCATAACCACAGTGAGTCCCCAGGGAGCACTTCCCATACCTCAGATTCACTGAGGAGCAATGCATCAGGTACATTTACTTCACCAAATAGACTTCCATATCCTGCATCACAACTGGATCCTCAAACGAGCGCATGGATAGAACAGTTTGTGGCTGTCTAGGTCACAGGTCTTTAACTGGTCTGCAACAAACTCCTTCCAGCCTGCATAGGTGATATAGATGATATCTCCCTGTTTATTGTGCAGCGCTATATCTGGGAAAGTGAGCAAGGCCATCTATATCAAGCGGAACACTTATCACGCATTCTCAATGGGCAGGACACGAGGCTTTGCCTACATTGCAGGCTTCCCCAAGGTCCAAAGTGCCATTAATTGCCCATCACTATCTGTATAGAAAGGGATTTCACTCCCTCACTGTCCATGTTGTTTGTGACAACAGGTAGTGTATAATGCAGGTGTGTACCCACTTCTTGGCAGTAGTCATGATTCATTCATCCAAGGACGAATGTGATCCAAGAACGCATTTTCATAGTGCTTACAAGTTTGGGAGGTGAAAGCTTTTGAAGTCAACCTGAGAATAACCTACTGAGCTTAACCTGAGAATACTTGAGATGACCATGTTAGGCAATCTTGAAGGAGCTCTAGGCCTCGAAGGATTGACTGCAGTTTCTTGACATGGGCTTTGGTCATCTGGCCTAGCTGACTGACTGTGCAGCACCAACAAGAGCACTGGCTGACTGGGTGGTCAGGGAACAGGCACACTGCCATCCTGAGAGAGGGAAATAGGTGCGTCTCCTTCAAAACAAAGGCCACTCTCCTGGAACTGTACCTCACACTTCATTGGTTCTGAGAAGTGACAGCCTTGTGAGGTGTGGAGAATTGCAATAGAGGTGGAGAAATGTGTGGTACAGTACAGCGAATGTTAGGAATGTGTAGGGAATTGGGAATGGGATTGTTGTGATTCCTGTGACTGGAGATATCAGGGGCGAGTAATTAATGAGAGATAAGGCTATTACCGTCACAATTCTGGTGAAGTTAGGGAACTTTTTTCTGCACTACAGTGTATCCTGGGAGAGAAACACTTGGCAGTGATCTCCTCAGCGATTTCTCCAAACTGATAGCAGTGGGGTTGTCTGGAGGGCTTTCTGACCACAAAGGGTTCTCATTCTCACTTGTCTTCAGCTTAGTTGCTGTTTGTCCTTTCAAACTGTTGGTCCACTTCTTGGTGTTTCAAGCCCTTCAACCCTGAATCTGAGAACCTGGGTTCCCACTCCATTTCCTTTCCACGCATCTTAGATGTTGACAGTGTTTTCCTGTTGTCTGAAGCCAGAGCGAACCTTTCCTTTTAAAGGTTCATTTATCATTAAGTGACAGCAGCTGAGCCCAATTTTCCTGCACTCCACAAAACAGATCTGCAGGCAATGAGTAGAACAGTTACATAGAATGGTTACAGCACAGAAGGAGGCCACTTGGCCTGTTGAGCTCGTGTCTGCACTTTGCAAAAATATTTCCATTCCGCTCATCGAATTCCATTTTGAAAGCTACAGTTGAACCTGCCTCCATCACCCTTTCAGGCAAGTACATTCCAGATACCCACTGTGTGAACAAAAAGATTGTTCCTCATGTCGTCTTTGACCACTTGGCCACTCTTCACCAATGGGAACAGTTTCTCTCTTTCTGCTTTCTCTGGGCCCTCATGAATTTGATCACCTCTTTCAAACCTCCTTTCGTCCTTCTCTAAGGAGAACAATCCCAACTTCTCCAATCTATTCACATGACCAAAGTCCCTCATACCTGTAACCATTCGCATAAATCTTTTCTGTATGCTCTCTTATGCCTTCACATCATTACTAAAATGTGGTACCCAGAATTTGACACACTACTTCAGTTTCCAGCTGTTGGTAGCATTCCTGCCTCTGAGCCTCAAGATTCCAGGTTTAAGTTCCACTCCAGGGCTTGAGCACAAAAATCAAGGCTGATGCTCCAGTGCAGTACTGAGGGAGTGCTGCACTGTTGGAGGTGCTGCCTTTTGAATGGGATGTTAAACCAATACTCCATTTGCCCACTCAGGCGGATTTAAAAGATCCTAAGATCCTATGGCACTATTTCAAAGAACAGCAAGGAAGTTATCTCTGGTATCTTGGCCAATATTTATCCCTTAACCAATATCTCAAAAAACAGATTATTTTTTTTTTATTCATTCATGGGATGTGGGCATCGCCGGCTGGGCCAGCATTATTTGCCCATCCCTTTGTTCAGAGGGCATCTAAGAATCAACCACATTGCTGGGGGTCTGGAATCACATGTAGGCCAGTCCAAGTAAGGACAGCAGATTTCCTTCCCAAAAGGACATTAGTGAACCAGATGGGTTTTTACAACAATCAGTTTGTAATCATCATTAGACATTTAATTCCAGTTTTTTATTGAATTTAAATTCCACCATCTGCTGTGGCAGGATTTGAACCTGGGCTCCCGGGGCAATATCCTGGATCTTTAGATTACTAATCCAGCGACAATACCACAACACCATCACCTCCCACATCCATTCATTATAGTATTATTGTTTCTGGGAGTTTGCTGTGAGCACATTGGCTGCCACATTCCCTATATTACTGCAGAATTAGAGTCTAAGAAGTACTTCGTTGGATGTAAAGCACTTGAGATGTCCGGAGGTCATGAAAAGTGCTATATAAGTGCAAGTCAGCCCTTCTTTCCTTTCTCCCTAGAGAAAATTCACCAGAATTTTTTAAAGTTTCATCATAACTTTACGTACTCTTATGTCATGTCCATGGTTAGGATTCTGTATGCTTCTTTTTACCTGGTTAGCGCTGACTACTGACCACACACATCTGCACAGCTAACAGAAACCACAATCTTAGTTCCACAATGTCTGCATAATAAATCTGTGCTTTTCTTTCAGTGACATTATTATTACTTGCTGATATTTTATATTCCAGCCAAAAGTGTTGAATTATACCTCCAAGATTCGGCTCCCTCTGCTGGATACATGTGTAGTTACAAAAAATTGCTTGCCAATTCTAAGTGCCAGCCATAAATTTGGTCGCCAGTAATTGCTTCCATGAAACAGCAGTCAGCTCCCTTACTTTCACGTTTGCAACATACTGTTAAGAATCTAATGGATAGCAAAAGAGATAAATTACTTTCCTTTGACCACATTGTTTTGAGTCCAGTGTTTCTCATTTTCAGTTTTGCTACTTAAAAATCAGTGGACCAGTTTCTGGCAAGTTACCATCAGCAATGTGTGTGTTCAACTTATCTCCACCACAGCCATTTAGTAGTTTCCGGGTTTGCTATTTTAATGAAGGATATTTAAGACTTGGTACTGACGCAGACTTTTTTTCTTTAAGTTGTAAAAGTAGAACCTGAAAATGGGCAAGATGTCAATTTAAGCGGTTAGTCCGTGCCTTGCTGTTCCACAATGGTAAATTCTGAAGACCAACCTGAATTGAAAAGAAAAACATGTAAATAATGTTGCCATGTCTGTGGAAAGTCTCAGTGAAACATGAGGGACAATCCCCCATACCTGTAAGTGGTTTCTCAGTAAAATCAACGTACAATGTATTATTAACGTTAGTCTCATAAAATAGGAAAAATAATCAGAGGTGAATGGCCTCATGTTTACAAGTATTTATTCAATGCAGCAGGGAGCTTTCTTGAAAATGGACTGTCTAATGGTCCTATTGCACAGCTTTCATGTAGCTGTGTAATGATGATCTGGCTCCTGCTTATTAACAAGTTTTAAAAAACCAGCAACCTTGCTCACCATCCCTCCTCCTCTCACAATGCTGTTTTCTGGCAAAGAAGTAACTTCTTTAAAAAGTGACCCATTTAAAAAAAAATCTACCCTACTTTAACACCATAAGGGAATCAGGAAAGCTGCAAGAGCTGGTTTTGTCCACCACTTATTCCCTCTGTATGATAAAGAATTTCCTTGTACTGGTTTCACATACCCCAGCTGCATTAATGGAATACTTCCTTCAGACACTGAGCTGTAGAATTAAGTCTCACAATGGGGAGCGAAAAACTTACAAATGAATAAGAACAGGTGAATAACATTTCCACATAGGATGAGAAGGTTCCTATGAGGAAAAGCTGGACAGGTTGGGTCTGTATCCATTGGAGTTTAGAAGAATGAGAGGTGATCTTATTGAAACATAAGATCCTGAGGGGTCTTGACAGGGTGGATGCTGAAAGGATGTTTCCCCTCGTGGGAGAGGCTAGAACTAGGGGGCATGTTTAAAAATAAGAGGTCTCCTATTTAAGACTAAGATGAGGAGAAATGTTTCCTCTTGAGAGTTATGAGTCTGTGGAACACTCTTCCCCAGAGAGCAGTGGAGGAAGGGACATTGAATATTTTTAAGGCTAAGTTAGATAGATTCTTGTTTGACAAGGGAGTCAAAGACAGGTAGGAAGTAAAGTGAAGCTGAGCTGTATTCAGATCAGCCATGATCTTATTAAAGGGCAGAGCAGGCTTCAGGAACAAAATGACTGCTACTCTCACACCACCCAAGAAGTTTGACACCATCGAGGACAAAGCAGCCCACTTGATTAGCACCACATCCACAAACATTCACTCCCTCCACCACCGATGCACAGTAGCAGCAGTATGTACCATCTACAAGATGCACTGCAGGAATTCACCAAGACTCCTTAGACAGCACCTTCCAAACCATATGTCCACTACCATCTAGAAGGACAAGGGCAGCAGGTACATGGGAACACCACCACCTGGAAGTTCTCTTCCAAATCACTGACCACCCTGATTTGGAAATATATCACCATTCCTTCACTGTTGTTGGGTCAAAATCCTGGAACTCCCTTCCTAACAGCACTGTGGATGTACCTACACCACATTGACTGCAGCAGTTCAAGAAGGCAGCTCACCACCACCTTCTCAAGGGCAACTAGGGATGGGCAATAAATGCTGGCCCAGCCAGCGAAGCCCACATCCTGTGAATTAATTTTTTTTAAAACCTGTACATGCATATGTTCATGTTTGTTAAGACTACCTCTCGACTGCTCTTCATATAAATGGAATATGATCTTCTTGACGTGGTTGCAATAATTCTGGGTCTTCTGAAAGAGGCTGACTTCAGGCATTAATATGCACTGACTAAATAATGTGGGTGAAAGCTGCAAAGATAATTCAGAACTCAAATGGTTTAATGTTTCTGTGTATGTAATGGGACTCTAAACAAAGGCTGCATATGAAAACCATCTCTTTGTCACAAGCACCTTAATGTTAAACCAGGAGGTAAAAGTGGCAATCTTTTATTAATCTCTTCAGTATATGTGATTGATATTCGGTGTCTTCGCCTCCACTTCCTTCTCACCTGGTTTACAGTGACCTCCCAAGTTTTCCAACTGCCTTTCCCAGTCTACGCAGCTGATGAATGGCTTATTACACTGCAGGAAACGTTGACTTACAACACTGCATTCTGGGTAGGTCACCAAGGCCACCCACCTGCTAGTGTCAGCAAAACTCTACAGTCATAACTCATAGATCTGAGTTAAAAATACGTACTCAGGTGTCTTAAAATAAAGTGCTGCCAGTGGCATTTTTTTGCTGTCCTCTTTGCAAAGCTGGTAAACTGCAGCAGGCTGGATGTGTAATGAATAAATTGAAATATGCTAACAATATACTCCTATGAAATTCAAATTCAATGTATTGGAATAGACAGCTTAGTCTGAAACTAATTTGCTGAGGAGTTTGTTTTCAAAGGTATGGAATATCTGGAAAGGACTCAAAGCTGAATTCAGTTAGTTGGTGAACATCTGAACTTGAAGTAAATGCAAAGAAATTCTATACAGCTGCTTTGAAATTGGTTTACAATAAAGATTTATTTTCATTAAGATCATTTCCGATAAAATCACTTTTGTTTTCAGCACTCATTTGTGAGCAATATTTGAGTTTTACTATGTCTAAAAACTTCCAACCTGATAAGATCACCAGTCCTTCTAAATATATTTATCCTAAAATCAGGGCTGCTTTTGTCCACTGAAGGCTAAACCCCTCTCTCCCAACTCCTCCACCCTCAGCTCCAATGACAAGCTCATGGATTTCTTTGTCCTCAATAGATACCATCCAGTCCCAAGCCTCAGTCATTTCCCAGTCTTCCTCTAGCCCACGAGTCAAACTTCCTCTAAATCTCCCCAACACCCCCCAACTACTCCCCCATCACCTCCACCCCTCACTCCCCTCTCGACCCCGAGACCTGTCTCTGGACTTGTCTCCATCTCTGGTTTCTCTCCTATCTCTTCTCATGCCCCCTCCAAGCTCATCTTGTCCATGAGAGCTTACCTTCTGCTCTCTCGACCCTATTCCCACCTAACTACTGACCACCCAACTTCCCCCTCCTGGTCCCTATGTTAGCCGATATTATTAGCATTTCTCTCTCCCCAGGTTCTGTTCTTCTCCTCACCAAATCTGCCTTCATCACTCCTCAAAAAGCTAAGCCTTAACCACTCCATCCTTCCAAACTACCATCCTATTTCCAAGTTTCCTTTCTTCTACAAAGTCCATGAATGTGTTTTCACCTCCAAACCTTGTGCCCATCTTTCCTGGAATCCCTCAAATCAGGATTCCACCGTTACCAGAGCAATGAAATGGCAATTATCAAAGTCACAAATGACTTCCTTTGTGATTGTGACAAAGATAAACTATCCTTTCTTGTCCTTCTTGATCTGTCTGCAGCCTTTGACAGAGTTGACTATACCATCCTCCTCCAACACCTCCACCATTGTCTAGCTGGGTGTTACTGTTTCACCTGGTTCAATTGTGATTCATCAAATCGTAGCCAGGGAATCGCTGTCAATTCCCATTCTCTCACAGTTACTTCTGTTGTCCCCCAAGGATCTATCCTTGCACCGCCCCCCCCCCCCCCCCCCCCCACCCACCCAATTAGGCAACTACACACTGCCCCTCGGTGACACCATCTGAAAACACAACATCACTTTCCACGTGTGGCAGGCGAGACCCAGATCGACCTCCCGACCCCTCCACTGACTCTAAATGATCAGACTGCTTATATGACACCCAGTACTGGACGAGCAGAAATTGCCTCCATTGAAATAAAGGGAATACGAAGCCATTGTCTTCGGCCCCCACCGCAAAATCCGCTTCCGATTCCATCCCTCTCCCTGGCAACTGACTGAGGCTGAACCAAACTTTTTGCAACCGTAGCAGCATATTTGACACCAGGGTGAGCTGTTAACTGAGCTCCCGTTAAATAATGCCTCAATGTTAAATTCTCGCCGGCCTTACCCCTCCCTATCTCTGTAATCAACTCCAGCCCTGCAACCCTCTGAGTTATCTGTGCTCCTCCAATTTTGGCCTCTTGTGCATCCCCAGTTTTTAATCACTCCACCATTGGTGGTTGTGCCTTCAGTTGCCTGAGTCCAAAGCTCAGGACTTCTCTCCCCACAAGCCTCCGTCTCTCCACCTCGCTTGCCTCTTTAAAAACTTCCTTAACCTACCTTTATGGCCAAGGTTTTGGGCATGTGTCCTAATACCTCTTTGAGGCTTGGTGTCATATTTTGCTTTATAATACCTTCGTGAAGCACTTTGGAACATTTTATTATGTTAAAGGTGCGACATAAATGCAAGATGTTGTTATAAAAAGCAGAGATCCAATTTTGCTTTAATTGAAGTAGTCTCTGATGTACCTGCAACTTGTTTGCAAAGAAATCTTAACTTTCGATTGTGATCTGTATATACTGCTTGTTTTTTTTTAAATCTACAATATGTGTATCTCAGTCTGCTTAACCAATCAAGCTGAAATTTGAATTAAATGGAATGACTTGTGTAAAGTCCATTTTTTTGTAGAAAATGCTGTGAGCACTTGATAAATAATGGGCACATTCAATGACTAGTGAGAACATTTTCTATTTGGATAAGGTATTGTTTTCTAACTGGTACCATAGGTTTTACGCATGATCTTTCAAGTGTTTATCTAGATTATGAGGTCTCTGTCTATTGTTGAGACATGGACGATACAATGCATACATTTACAAGACCAATTGGGATGGTCACAATTCGCATGGAACACTGGAATGACCTTTTGGTTTGCCATCTGCAATGGGGAGATAAACAGAATTTATTCCCATCTGAACTGTGTGGTGGGCAGTCCTGCCTTCCCATGCCAAAACCAATCGGCCTCCTTGAGCAGGCACCCTAAAGAGCTTGGACCAAACAAGTGTGAGGGATTTTGCAATCATTTAACATTCATTTCAGTTTATTGAGAACACAGGAGGAAATACAACTGTTCAGGGAAATGAAATTATATCTTCAAAAGAACTGAATGGGAGAAGAGCAGTTGACCTAAAAATGGTTCAAGTTTCCACATTTTTGCAGGAGCACAACAATAGAAAATTATATTTAAAAACGTTTTTTTATAGCATTGATTGCTTTTCTTCTTCGTCTCCTCCAGTTGACCTGCTCCCAGAATTCTCTGTGCTGATCTGCAATCATTTTCTACATGCCAGTTGAGGTGAAAGGCACTATTTGTTTACCCGCTCTCCTCCTCTGTGGCAAAACCTTTGGTCTCCAATCAGCGTTTCATCTTGACAGCCCACGTGGGAAGTGGATTGTATTGAAAACCATGAATTTAGGTTTGCAATCAATCGTTGACATAGCACTTAGATGAATCTATTAGGGGAGTTGGCGCCATAGTGTTATTGTCACTGGACTGGTAATCCAGAGACCTAGGGTAATGCTCTGGGGAGCTGGGTTCGAATCCCACCCACAGCAGATGGTGGAATTTGAGTTCAATAAAAAATCTGGAATTAAAAGTCTAATGATGACCATGAAACCATTGTCGTAAAAGCCCATCTGGTTCACAAACGTCCTTTAGAGAAGGAAATCTGCCATACTTGTCTGTCTGGTCTGGCCTGGCTGACATGTGACTCCAGAACCACAGCAATATGGTTGACTCTTAAATGCTCTCTAAACAAGGGCAATTAGGGATGGACAATAAATGCTGGTCTAACCAGCAATGCCCACATCCCATGAATGAATAAAAAAAATGATATTACTATTCCTCTGAGAGGGGGGAGCTAATTAAATGTATTTGAAATGCCTTCAAAATGAAGATAAACAACACCCCTTGCATGGGGCCTGATTTTCGCAGTTTCTTCCTGACTCTGCAGGCCTTTAAAAATGGGTGAGATCTGGATGCAGAAGTCCAGTTCGCCATTTCCAGCAGACGCCATTTTTGCTGGTGGAGTAAAGGGCTTGATTCACACAGGAGGGAAACCCAACCTCAGCAGGGCCTTTTGAATTAAGTGCTAAGTTCAAACAGACCCTACTTTGGCAGTTGCAATGGCCTTAACTTACAGTGTGGCAGTTATGAATTTATGGAATAGAATTAAATGCTCTTGAAGGATGGATAAGGCCTGTTTAACTGTCATGGCCTGAAGTTTTTTTTTAAATCTCTATTATATTTATTTATATATAATATATACGCACAAATGCACATATATATATATATATAAACTGGCTGTATCTGTCAGTACTTTTTTAAGCAAAAACCTCTGCTGGACTGCTTTAATTGACAGGTCAGCTGGTGTAACATCTGTTTGAGCAGTTTCAATAACAGCTTAACATCTGTCATTGAGAAAATGTTGGAAGCTATTATTAAAGGTGATATGGCAGGGCACTTAGAAAAATTCAAGGCAATCAGGCAGGGTCAACATGGTTTTGTGAAAGGGAAATCAGGTTTAACCAATTTATTGACGTTCTTTAAAGGAGTCACATGTGCTTTGGGTAAAAGTGGATGTACTGTAGATTTCCAGAAGGCATTTGATAAACTGCCACATCAAAGGTTATTGCAGGAAATAAAAGCTTATGGTGCAGGAGGTAACATAATGACATGCATAGAAGATTAGCTAGCTAATAGGAAACAGAGAGTAGGCATAAATGGGTCTTTTTCTGGTTGGCAGGATGTAATGAATGGCGTGATACAGGAATCAGTGCTGGGGCCTCAACCTTCTACAATTTATATAAATGACTTGGATGAAGGGACCGAAGGTATGGTCGTTAAGTTTGCTATTGACGCAAAGATAGGAAGATAAGTTGTGAAGAGGACACAAGGAGGCTCCAAAGGTATATGGATAGGTTAAGTGAGTGGGCAAAGATCTGGCAAATGGAGTATAACATGGGGAAATATGAAATTGTCCATTTTGGCAGGAAGAATAAAAGAGAAGCATATTATCTAAATGGTGAGAGTTTGCAGAGCGCTGAGGTGCAGAGAGATCTGGATGCCCCAGTGCATGAATCACAAAAGGCCAGTATGCAGGTACAGCAAATAATTAGGAAAGCTAATAGAATGTTTCATTCAGTGCAAGGGGAATTGAATATAAAAGTAGGGAGGTTAAGCTTCAGTTGTACAGGGCATTGGTGAGACCACCATGTGAAGTTCTATGTACAGTATTGGTCTCCTTATTTAAGGAAGACTGTAAATGAGTTTGAAGCAGTTCAGAGAGGTTTTAACAGACTAATACATGGAATGAGCAGGTTATCGTGTGAGGAAAGATTGGATAGACTAGGCTTGTATTAATTGGAGTTTAGAATATTAAGAGGCGACTTGATTGAAACATACAAGATCCTGAGGGACCTTGATAGCATGGATATGAAGAGGATGTTTCCTCTTGTGGAAGAATCCAGAACTAGGGGTCACTTTTAAAAATATGGAGTTGCTCATTTAAGACGAGAAGAGATGAGGCGAATTTATTTCTCCCAGAGGGTCATGATCCTGTGGAATTCTCTTCCTCAGCGGGCGGTGGAAGCAGAGTCTTTGAATATTTTTAAGGCAGAGCTAGATAGATTCTTGATAAATGAGGGCACAGGTGGGAGTGTGGAGTTGAGGTTATGGTCAGATTAGTTATGACCTTATTGAATGGCAGAGAAGGCTTGAGGGGCCGAGTAGCCTATCTACTCCTACTAATTTGTATGTTTCTATGTTTGTTTGTATGGCTCTCGAGTTATGCTCATGGTGAATACTGGGGGACCGGCCGTGGAGTTGCCATGGAGGGTATGAGGGGCCATGGGAGTGGGCTTGAGCTGGCAGTGAGTTGGTATGAGGGATGGGTGTGGGTGGGGACTTGACTTGGTATGGGAGGTATGTGGGGGCCATGGTGGGTGGGTTGGGGATGAGGAGTGAGCGACTGAGGACTGAGGGCCTCAAATCTTCTAATCCAGATGGGACAAAGTCACAGAGAACCAAGGCAGGCCATCTAACCGGGCTGCTTTGGCCATAGCTGCCTCTGCACTGCCTGCAGGGTCACCACACCCTGCACCTGCACCCGGACCCTTCTACCCACACACACACCCCCCCGCCACCCCCACTCCCCAGAGCGAGAATGTAATGATTCAGGGTACTTTTTACAGAGGCAGGCCTAGCAAGCCGGGAAATCAAGGTACCCACCTGAGTAGTGAAAATCTGGCCCATAATATGCACGTATCCTATGCACGTAAATTGTGTTGGTCTTGTTCATTCATTATCACCATAGCCTTAGTGGGGCTGTTGGCATTGTCTTGTTTCTTCTCTGGTTTTCTTCAATCTTTCCTCAGACTAGCCCTCAATGTCTCCACCCATCCAAGTTTTATTCTTCCTTTTCTGTTTTTACTCCCAATTTCTCCTTTATTTGTTGCCAGGACAAGGCTGTCAGGTCTTTATTTCCGTTGTCCGTACTTGGCTATCTTTCTCTCCCTAACTCTACTTAGTAACCTTTTTGGTTCCTGAACTTCTACTCTTGACCTCACCCACTTATTTGTCTTTCGGTCCATCCAGCTGATTCTGAGCATCCTCCGCCATACCCACATTTCAATAGCTGTCGTCCTCCTGTCGTCCTCTTTCTTCGGATTCCAACTCTTGCATCCATAGAGTGCAGCACCATAAGACCAGAAGACATAGGAGCAGAAATTAAGCCATTTGGCCCATTGAGTCTGCTCCGCCATTCAATCATGGCTGGTAAGTTTCTCAACCCCATTCTCACACCTTCTCCCCGTAACCTTTGATCACCTTACCAATCAAGAACCTATCTATCTCGGTCTTAAATACATTCAATGACCTGGCCTCCACAGCCTTACAGCCTTCTGTGGCAATGAATTCCATAGATTCACCACTCTCTGGCTAAAGAAGTTTCTCCTCATCTCTGTTCTAAAAGGTCTTCTCTGCCCTCAGGTCCTAGTCTCTCCTACAAATGGAAACATCTTCCCCATGTCCACTCTATCCAGGCCTTTCAGTATTCTGTAAGTTTCAAACAGATCCCCCCTCATCCTTCTAAACTCCATCGAGTATAGACCCAGAGAGCTCAAACGTTCCTCATATGTTAAGCCTTTCATTCCTGGGATCGTTCTCGTGAACCTCCTCTGGACACTCTTCAGGGCAATGGATATCCTTCCTGAGATACAGGGCCCAAAATTGCTCACAATATTCTAAATGTGGTTTGACCAGAGCCTTATAAAGCCTCAGCAGCACATCCCTGCTTTTGTATTCTAGTCCTCTTGAAATAAATGACAACATTGCATTTGCCTTCCTAGCTACCGACTCAACCTGCAAGTTAACCTTAAGAGAATCCTGGACTAGGACTCCCAAGTCCCTTTGCACTCCAGATTTCTGAATTTTCTCCCCATTTAGAAAATAGTCTATGCCTCTATTCTTTCTACCAAAATGCATGACCTCACACTTCCCCAAGTTGTATTCCATCTGCCACTTCTTTGCCCATTCTCCTAACCTGTCCAAATCCTTCTGCAGCCTCCCCACCTCCTCAATACTACCTGTCCCTCCACCTATCTTTGTATCATCTGCAAACTTAGCAAGAATGCCCTCAGTTCCTTCATCTAGATCATTAATGTATAAAGTGAAAAATTGTGGTCCCAACACTGACTCCTGCGGAACTCCACTAGTCACCGGCCGCCATCTTGAGAAGCACTCCACACTTATGACTGTGCTAGACATTCTTTCACCTTCATGCTGATGCTTTTGGACTTCCAGACATGAGTTAAGTCACTGGCCATGCTTCTTGCCGTAGCTAATCTAACCTGAATTTTATTCTTGGATGTAATTTGGGTATTTATCATCAAGCCAAGGCACCTGAATTTGTGCAATGCCCCTATCTCGAAACTTTGAATCTTGATCTTTCCTGGTTCCTGGTCATGTAACGAATATAAAATGCTGAAGTCAGTCACATCTGTTTTTATGACATTGTAATGTAGGAAAGTGATGTAAACTCTTGTCACAAGTTTGTAAGCTGCAGTTTACAGTTCTAAACTGAGTCCACTAGAAAAACGATTGAGTAACTGGTCTGCATTCCTGACTCATTCAAACAATGGAGCGAAAAGTGCTTAACCTCTGAAGCAGTGAACAGTCAACAGGCCCCATTTAATAGTTCAGGCTGATGTACAGCTTTTGCAAACAGGGGAAACAGCCGATTCTGTAATCCATTCCCTCGCATCACCTGCTGTCATTAAAACTGTAGAGGCTGTTTCTACCACCTGCTGCCCTCCCTTAGCACCATGATTCTGTGGCTTCAGCCCACTCGATAACCAAAGTCATCTTGTGATATAAAAAAGGGCTTTCTAACAATATTAAATCTAAAGTGCTCTTGTGGGACCTCATTGTTTCAGATCTTTAGCTACTAATATTGGGAATGTCTCAAAATAACGCATTGGAGCTAAAAATGTGGCTCTTTCTGTATCGTTTCTGTAGGATTCACTGTGTTCTACCTAACATTTAAGTAAGCTTCAGTCTTTAAGATACATGGATGCCATTTTTAAGGGTGTTGTTTATTATATCTGACTGGTGTGAATGGGCCATTAAAATGGTAGTCGGTTTGTTTGCTTCACATTCTCCATGCGCTCCCACTCACTCTCTGCAAAACAGGATTGGGAGAGCAGCCTGCCTCAGTCAGGTACAGAAGTTGTAGTCCAATTACATCTTTGACACCGCAACAGAAGATACACTGCTGGGGTTGTGAGGCCAACAGAGTGACAAAACCCCAGTGAAAGCTTGGCAGGATTAGGTAGGGCGGCCATAGTAACTATCTTGCAAATTTTTGTTATGATTCTGATTGGTCAGGAAGAGGTGGTTTTTTTCTCACCCAGGCCTCCCAAGGGATTTTTGTGCTTCCATAGTTTTCACTGTGACTCTCCCGCCAAGCACTAGCAGTTCATTGGCTGATCTCCTCCATCTCAGCATTAAGCTGGGACAGATGCCCTTGGGTTCCTGACAGTGTCTGACTCCTGGCAAAAGTCATACTCCTTGCTGCTGGTTGTAAGGTCAGTTAACCCTCCTGAGCCACATTTTGAGTGACGAACGGGTTAGAACTATTAAAATATGGCTCAGGAGTTTAACTTGCTTGGGCCTCATACTGAACTCATCAAGGGCCACCCTAAACTTGTCCTGAGTTAAAATTAGAGCATAACAGCCAGATAAGCAACAACACTGAGGATCAGAGTTACATTTATCATAAAGACATAGAAACTTTATGGTGCAGAATGAAATCGTTGGTCTCATATAATTTCAAGATGAAATAGAGCATGCAGAGGATTTGAATTCCAGCTTGCCTATGGCATTATGATACCCTTACCAGAGCTGAAGCTTATTCAGGCTGGAACCTTGTGCCCTCCGCTGTGGCGAGTTTGGTAGTTGGGGGGACATTTAATCAGGTGGGACTGTGGTGGGTGGGGCTGTCATTCTGCCTCCACCTTGATTATGTCTCTGGCAGGAAGGCCCGTGAACAGTGCCTGATTGAGGGACCCAGCATTGGGAAAGGGGGGTTGGCCGCTCAGAGCCATCCTAACACTGTCCTGTCTTCCAACCCCCCTCATGCAATCACTCACCTCTAACCTAGGACCCAGCAACGCTCCTCACCCTCGGGTGGGTGTCATACTGGCAGCAGCCATTGCCTTCTTGGTTGTGCTGCAATTTCAGTGGAGCTCTTGGCCTCTGATTGGCTGGCAGCTCTCGGCAGACAGGACCTCTGATCCCAAAGAAGACCCACTCCTGGTCTGTCAAGTGCCTGAGTGGCACGTGATATGTCGTGCCTTCCAGAGAAGAAGCGACACGGTGCTCTCGCTGGCTCGCCGGCAGGTGGCTGAGACACCCCCCCGCATAAGATTCTGGCCATAGCGTCTTCAGCATAAAATGTCCCAAGGTGCTTCGCAGGAACACATATCGAAGAAATTCTGGAACCAAGTCACGTAAAAATATTAGGACCAAGGAGGTAGTTTTAAGGAGTGTCTTAAAGTGAGGCAGAGAGGTGGACAGATTTAAGAAGGAAATTCAAGAGCTTAGGACCTAGGCAACTAAAAACATGACCACCAATGGTGGGACATAAAACATTGGGAATGCACAAGAGGCTAGGATTACAGGAGTGCAGAGATCCCGGAGGATTGTAGGGCTGGAGGAGATAAAAAAAATAGGTAGGAGCAAGGCTGTGGAAAGATTTGAAAATAGGATGGGAATTGTAAAATCTATGCATTACCTGATGGTTCGTGTTGGAGCCATTTCTTTGATGTAATCAAATAAGTAGAGAGGTTAACAACTATTAAATCTTGTTAAGTGATTTGTTACTGTCTGGAAACTGATATTTTCTTCTAGAATGGATGCACACCTTATAATAGATTCTCCTAATGACTCAGTATTCAGAGAGAATAGTTCTTTCCTAGGCTGTCAGATTGTGTTCCATTATCACCTGCTGTCATGTTCCCCCAGCCTCCAAAGCTAGCTGGGTTCCCCTACATATTCAGTCTGACTGCCAGTTTGTAACTCAGATGGGGGGTGGGGTCACATCTACCATTTTAAGTTCAGCAGTTTTAAAAACTAATAAGCCAATACTATTAGGATAAAACTGTCAGTGTTTGTCACCGGCTCCTTTGTACAATGGATTTACTGATGCGATGCCCCACCAAGACACCGAAGAAACATTACTTAAAGAACTTGAGCATCAAACACTTCAACATTCAGCAAGGCACTTTTTGTTCCAGTTCTACAAAGGGAAGATTAAAAATTCATTTTTGCCACATTTTGAATGGATTTCAACTTAATGTTTCATGCTCATTCAGGAAAGCTTACTACATTCGTGGTAATCTTTCCAGTTTTCATCATTAATTTTTTATTCACTAGTCTGTAGCTTTGCAATGTGTGCTCATTCCATGAAATATTTATTTATATTTAAGAAGAAACATATGGGTTTTCAATTTTCCTTTCAATTCTTTTTTTTCTCAAAATGTTAACCAAACCGTAAAATAATGGAGCATCCTTATAGCGTGCAAGATTATAAGTTTGTTTTTGTTACCAAATTTAATTTTTAAAAAATGTATTTTTTTTTGTGGCTGAGAATTGGAACACAAAGTTAGGCAGGTCAAAGTTAGGCTTGGTTCCTACTGGAAGATATGCAATTCTCTGTCATTAGAATTGACTCACCCTATTGTGTGATTGACCAGAGAACCATGTGAAATGCCACTTAGGTGTCTGATCCTGCCATACCCCATTTTACACATACCCACCTTGGAGGCTGCTATAATTTAGGCCCTCTCCTCCAACATATATTTATCCCCAATACTAAGGATGGGTGGAGATAATGTTTCTGCTGCTGTTTATTAGCCTTTTATCAGTTTGCTTAGAAACAATATATCTCAAAAACTAATGGAGAGCTTTCAATGAAACTTAGTACAGAGATAAGATATGGAGGAATTGATTGGTTTTTAGCAAAGAAGTGGTTTGGATCTGGATCCTGGACTTTTTTAAAAAGGATCCGATAATATAGGGAAATAAGTCAAATTGACTTTCTTTTTTAGAATGTTCTGCGTTGTTTTATTTAGAAAGTTGCTGATTGTTTTAGAATGTTGTTTATTGTCCCAGCTGCTGTGGTGGAAATTATGCTGTCAGTTATTAGCTGTCAAAATGTAAGCAGAATTTTCAGAGCAGGTTGTTGGATGTGGATTGGCTTACAGCCTCCTCAGTGAGATGGAAGCTCTTTGTAAAAAGATTTCTTCCATCAGCTTTGTAGTTACAGAGCATCAACAAGGTAGGGAAAAGCCTCAAGGAAGAGTAATTATAGTAACATTGAATTAACACAGCGTGGTGGAGATATGCGCTCTATGGAGTGCTCTCTTCACTTGTTTTTATTTGTGTTTCTGGGAAGTTGCATTTTATGCAATGTTCTCCACAAACCAAAGTTTAAAATGTAATGCACAGTAGTGAGGAACAGAGTGCTGCAGGGTTAAGAATATGGTCTTGTGTTAAGATAGGGTACTGATTAATTAACTCCCTGCTCCTGATCTCTGCCAGTCCCCTCTGCTGGAAAGCACTTATGTAGATATTTGATAAGAGTAGATCAGACTCGACTTGATGCCTCACCGAGCTGATTAGCCCACATGAAGAAATGTCATTTGGTGAAGGTCCTTTGGGGAAGCTGGTGCCTGTGCTGTTACACGTCAGAAAGAGGAACACTTGCAGCAGAGGCTGGAAAAAGATTGGCAGATAAGAGAACCTTATACCAGAATCTATTTGAAGAATTATTTAACTATTACTAAGTTAGTGTATGAATTAAAAGTCTTGAGTAAGGTATGCACTTATGTCCACAAGCCTTACTTGCTCCTGTCAAAAATTTTGATCACACTCCAGACAATGTTTGACATTGTAACTGACTATTTCATATGTCATGATGCTGTTACAGGCTTATATAAAGGAGATAAATGGTTTTCTAAGTTAAAATAAGCCCTTATGGCCACAGAATGGCATTATTGTACAACGGAAGATATGAAGAATGCAGTAGAGCATCTCCAAAAAATTCACTGCAGCACAGGGATGATTCATGAAGCCCTTTCTGCAAAAAGACAGTACATTCACCCTCTCTTCCTGGCCTTATTTAAGTTCCTGATCCCACAAAATGAAATTCGTTATTGAATTGATTCCTGTTGACTTGTCATTTTTGATACATTCTGGTCTGTAATTATTCTGTTTTCTTTAGCAATTGCAACTAGTTCTACTGCAGGCACTGTACATGTTACAGTCAACATCTTTGTTATCACCCCTGTGTGACACTCCCACCCCCAACCTTAAACTTGCTGTCTTCAACTATAATCCACTTCCAACCTCAATTTTTCTCTCACAGGCCCTCACATTTGTTGTCACCTACAAGCTCTGTAGCCTTCTATTCTAAAACACTCCCTTCAATAGGACTTTCCCCTTTCTGACAGCTTTGACATTGCCCTACCCAAATTCATGAACAACACATGACAGTACAATATCCCTTTGACCTCTTCACAGCATTTGATATGCTTCTCCAATATTTTTTTTCTCCATCACACAGTTCCATGGGATTGCTCTTGCACGGTTCCAGTTATATATATCCAAACCATCATCAGTGTAACACCAGTGGCAGGTTCTCTTCTCTCCCTTGACTTTCTGACCATCAGAGTCTCCTGAGGATCTATTTTTGGATATGCTTTCCTTTTATTTACCTGCCGGTGACATTGTTTATGTGCACAGAGTAGGTTTTCACAGTTATGTTAATTGACCTGTTACAATCCAGTTGGGGACTAGTAACTTTTAGTTTAAATTTAGACAAAGTTTGAAATCCCAGATACTTAATAAGAGAATAAAGCCACAAACTCCTTAAACAAGCAAAAATAAACGTTACTGTGCAAAGTCAGACAATGTAAAACAATTTACAATGGTTATCTTATACTCGAGCATTCAGAATTAACATGAGGTACATGTAACTTAACAGGCAAGCAGTGGTCAAACACATAAATAAATGGCAGATGTGACCAACATAGACCCCACAGATTTCTCAGCATCCCACCCAGACTTCAGTGTTGCTGCTAAAACTCTGTCCCTCTCACAATGGATTTCACTTTTGAAGATTTAACCCCTGAGTTCCCTCCAAAAGTCACTCTGACTTAGACTGCCTCCATGACTGCTCACCTCATGATCGTGCAATCCCTTTTCTTGGGACAACATTCTACAGGCTTCCTGAGGCTGCACTCCAGCCCTGACTCCCTGGCACAAATCCAGCTCTTCAGCCACGCTGAGCAGAGCACCTCTGCTCCAAAGGTTTACCCTCGCCCCAACACAGAGTCACCAACTTTTTGCTGCCTTTTCAGCTCTCCAGGGCTTCTCCCAAGCCCTCACTACCTGGAGCCTGCCAACAGCAATGCTTTTGGTTCTTGGAACCCCTTTCTTTCCTTCTCTCGCCAGTGGTTTCCTCCCCGTGGTCTTCCTCTCTGGGTCCTCCATCTCTGGGAACTTTCCCTGGGTTCTCTCTCTCTCTGAACTAGCCAATTAATTACTGCGGCTGTATGACCAGGTCAGAGGCTGGGTATTATGTGGCAAGAAACCCATCTCCTGATTCCACAAAAGCTTTCCATCATTTACAATGCATCAGTCAGGAGCATGATCAAATGTTCCCCAGTTACCAACAACACTTAAGCAGCTCAACACCACCCAGGTTAAGGCACCACCTTAAACATTCACTGCCTCCATCACCATAGCACTGTGACTCCTGTGTGCCACCAACAAGATGCACTGCACCAACTTACCAAGGAAAATTGAAGAGGTATCCTTAACCCTGGCACTGGGTGGGCATCGGGACTGCAGTCATAGTTGAGTTAACAATACCTATCCTCCCAACCATGCTATGCCCTACGGCTGCCACACTGCTGTTCAGTCTCCCCACTTAAGAGTCCTAATCTACCATGATGCCTATTTGTCCATGATCCCTGCAGCCCTTGTTCTCATGCACACTGCTAGCAAGTACCTTCTACCTTTTGGATAATGACAAAAGCTGAGACTCCTTCACCACTGAATCTGCAATCCTGTCATGACCATGTGTTTTGTGCAATGGGGGATATTAATTGTTGGTTTCATCAGCTGGTATGATGCCTTGTATTTTTTTTAAAGAAAAGAAACATCTAGAACTGCAAAGACACTGTTTTAAAAATGGTTGAAGAAGTCACCTGACCTACAAATTGGCCAAGTTTCTAGCAGCTTCTGAAAGTGATTACATGTTTAGGTGGTTGATCTAAAGGACTTCATACATGCCATTGTCAGAACTCTCTGCAAAACTTAAGGACAATAGGCTACTCGACTTCCTGACTCCAGAAACTGCCAGGGACAAAGAAGGACTAAATTCACTATACAAAGGGGGTGCTAAGGACCTCTCATCTGTTTCAATGGCACCTTGATGACTTTGACAATGGGAATTCAAAACTCTTTTGTCAATATGGATTGCCCTCTATTGTGTGCTGATAGCCAGCTGTCACATGATCAGAAACCCATGTTTGAAAAGCTATGATTATAAGCTTGTCTGTTTGTTGCAGCAGCAGTGTCTGCAGAATGGACTAGGAGCAGTAGTTGTCTGTAGAATGTAACATCATCTCTATCTACCTGCTATTCTCAAGTTTGGACCCTATCCCTGTTACATTTTTGGAACACATCAGAGGGTAGGGTATTTTAATCGAAAGGAACTTGAAGTGTCATACTGGATTACAACCTAAAAGAGACCTTCTCCAGAAAAACAACCAGCTTACATCAGCCGCAATACCTCTGGAATTTCAAGACCACCAAAGGAATGTTGCAATGTATACTAATTTTGTTCTTATGGACCTTAACTCATATCAATTCCACCTCTCCACTCTGTAACCTATTCTGTGTTGCCTGCTTGTGTGTGCGCGTGTGTGTGTGAGTGAGTGAGAGAGAGAGATGGAATTCAGGATGTGTTTTTACCTTTTAAGTAGATCTTATACTTTTACCTGACTGAGTTTTTAACAATAAAACTAACTTCTTGTTAGCTGAAGAGATCTGGCTAGCTTATTTTTTTAAAAATTTGTTCGTTACTGGAATGTGGGCTTCGCTGGCTGGACCAGCGTTTATTGCCCATCCCGAGTTGCCCTTGAGAAGGTGGTGGTGAGCTGCCTTCTTGAACCGCTGCAGTCCATGTGGTGTAGGTTCACCCACAGTGCTGTTAGGGAGGGAGTTCCAGGATTTTGACCCAGCGACAGTGAAGAAGCGGCGATATATCTCCGATACGTCAGGATGATGAGTGACTTGGAGGGGAACCTCCAGGTGGTGGTGTTCCTATCTATCTGCTGCCCTTGTCCTTCTGGATGGTGATAGTCATGGGTTTGGAAGGTGCTGTCGAAGGAGCCTTGCTGAATTCCTGCAGTGCACCTAGCTTTATGTATGGCCAAGTGCACACTGAACTAAAAAATCACAACTTTTAAAAATTCAACCTCTGTTATAATTCACATCAGGAGTGGAAAGGATAAGAATTTATTCACTCCTCAGGATTTGGTCAAAACAAGATGATTTTGTGGCATTGCACTCAGGTAATTCATGGTCCAGAACAAAGCTATGAGTCATTAGCAAGAGGGAATGACATTCAACTTGACAAGTAGTCTGTGCGATGAAGTGGTCTAAATAGGCACATAGAAAGGTCAATTAGAAGTTAATTGCTCATGGAGATTTCTGTCGATTTGCAGCTGCTTGTAAATTATTGCCTTTTTCCCCTGAGGTGAGTCTTGGCTATTAAGGTCAGAAGGAACTGCGGGAAATTATTGACTTTCTGTTTTTATTTACTTCTGATGCTGTGCATTGTGAAGTCTGAAGTGTTACAGACACCTGCTGGCTGCAGCGCTCTTCAGTGTACCTAAATGCTTGCGTTCAGCTGAAGTAACCGTTTTGAGAATGGAGACTCTTGGATTTGGTGAACACTTAATGACAGTTGCTGCAGTGATGAAATTGTCTTTGGTTTCAAACTAAAACTGGTCAACAAGGGATGCTGTCGCTTTAACATTTTTCATTGTACAACCATATTTCTTGACAGACAGTGACCAAGGCTGAGCTGGCTAGGATGGTTTTCAGAAGCTGCCTCAGGCTATCTCGTTGACATGCTTCTGTTCTTCCCCAGCCACGATCTTTCTACATGCATTTTACCTCTGCCTGCTCCGATGATCATGGTAACAGGACACATACCATGCCTATGATTACAGCTGTATTTCAAATGCCACTCATGTAGGAGGACCTGACAAACGTTCAAAAAGAAACAGGGAAGCAAGATCAACGGAGTGGCGGGGGGGGGGGGGGGGGGGGGGGGGGGGGGGGGGGGGGGGGGAGGGGTTGGTGTGGGGGGATAGCATTTTGAAAAGTTATCTTGCAATTGCTAACCAAACAGCCAGCAAGGAATATGCTGCTGAAGGGTTGTATGAACAGTACTAGTCATTTAAAGGTATGCTTGTTTCTTCTCTTCAAATATCTTTCCTCCTCACCAGCATTTGGTACTGATTGGATTTAGAGAGACAGAAAAAACAGCAATAAAAGCCTGAGATAAGAATTTAAAATTTAAATTTATTTTTAACATAGGAGGACATTCGGCCCATCCATGCTGGGTCTCTGCAAGAGTAACTCAGCTCGTCACACTTTCTTGCCTTTTCCCTGTCATTTTCTTTTCTCTTCAGGTAATTATCCAATTCTCTTTTGAAAGCTACAGTTGAATTTACCTCCACCACATCCTCAGACAGTGAATTCCAGATCCTAACCACTGGCTGCACTTCCTCATGTTGCCTTTGGATCTTTTGCCATTCACCTTAAGCTGGTGTCCTCAACTCTATGAAGGATTTACTGCACACAGGAATGAGATCAAACTGCTTGGACTGTTCCCATTCTGGGCCAGAGACATTGATTGGCAAAGCATTGACAATTAACATTAAAAGCAGAATTATGCTCTTAATTACTGGCCTTAACTTCATGCAGCGAGTTTAGTGGTCAATTAATGTGAAAATCCAAAAAGCTCTTACAAATAATAGGGAGGTTAAGTGTATGCTGCCATTTGTGTCAAACAAGTGATGGAGCAGTGTAAATTCACCAGTAAATCCTGGAGGTTTGTGATCCTTAATCAGCTGAAACTGCTGTCTGATTTTCACATTAATAACATCTATTGACGTTAACACGCCATTATTTTTCTAGCTGGATTTGCCCCAATATATAAGACTTCCATCTTAATAGATGGCCCATATAACACATCAACCACAGTATCAATTTTATATGCCTCCCAAAGACATGATAAAAGGGGCCTAAAATTACCTATGCTGCTACTGACCACTGACTGCACTGGCAGTGATTGTTGCTGTTACTTGGTGAATGAAAATAAGAGATTAGTAATGTTAAAATAGCCTTGGATTGTGTTCAAATGCTTCTAATTATCCAAATCATTGGTTAAAAACTTAGAACAACAGGTGTCGTGATTTTGTCTATAGAGCCAGACTTCAGAGTCTTTCAAAAAGTACATTTATTTTTATTCACTCGTGGGATGTGAGCATTCCTATAGCCAGTACTCATAGTCCATCCCTAATTGCCCTTGAGAAGGTGGTAGTGAGCTGCCTTCTTGAACAGCTGCAGCCCATGTGGTGTGCGTACACCCACAGTGCTGTTAAGAATGGAGTTGCACTATTTTCACCCAGCGACATTGAGGCAGTATTGTTTCAAGTCAGGGGTGGTGTTTGACTTGGAGGAGAAGCTTTTAGGGATTTTTAGCATATTTCTATCATGGTCTATCCTATTGCATTGACTGAAAAGTGGTAATCTGACCAAACTGTTGGTAACTTGTGTTCTATATTCCTGGATGAGCACTATCACTTCCTGTGGATTCTGCAGCTGTTGTGTTTTTGTGAATATGAACAATTTCCATGTGGTAAAAGTGGGAAAATGTTCAGCACATTGTCACCAGGTGGAGATTGGAACAATCTTTCCAACTGGGCTCCTTTTCTCTTGCAAATCAAGACTTGTATCTTAGTGGCCGGGTCTACCAAATTACTGTGGCCACCAACAGCTGCATTGTACTTAATCTAGTAAACACGTGAATTATACCTGTGCAGAAACATCATGAATTTCCTTTTCTCCAATATGGAAGGGGACGATTTACTTCGCTTTTGGTAGAGTGTGATGTAGCTGGCTAAATGTGAATTAGGTGCAAGTTGAGGGAAGTTGCTTCAAATGTATGTAATTGCTAGAGTTGTGATTGTTTAATCATTTTTTTTTTTCTTTTCTGCCTCTGCCCAGTAATTTTTGAAATGGCAATTGCTGGTAAAAGACTGGAGAGAGCGTAAATTAGTCGATCTCTTTCTCATGCACATGTGCGCGCACAAACACACACTCTCACACTCCGACTGTAATATATACATATATAGATCCAAAAAAAACTGAACTTTTGACAATAAATAAAAGGTCCACTTATCTTGCAGCTTGCAAAATAGAACACATTAATGGGAAATCAATGTGCACAATTAAATAGCACTCTTATACATCAATGGTGCAGAGGAAATCATTTTTGCAGTCTTCAAATCTGCGCAATCAGACATTATTAAACCTTGGAGAAGTCTAAGGACCTTGTGACAATGAGGAAATTACTAATTGCTCTGCTTTCAAATGTTATCTTTGAAGTGAAGCACTGCTTGACAAGCTTCATTTTGTTTCAAGTTCCGAGTGAATATCTGATCTTGCCGGTTGTTACAAATATTAGAGTTAAGCTTAAGAGTGCTGAATTTGCTTTTAAACACATCCGTCTGTATTAATGTTCTTTCCATTCTTTAGTTTTCCTGCTGTTTCCTTCAGTGGATCACACCTGTGGAAAGGCAAGTGCTGTGGTGCCAGGAAGACACTACGTAACATCTCGTTAAAGATGTCAGAGACAAAGCTGTCCTTTTTTGCCAGGCTATTTTAGCATTTATGTAACTAAATATTTACAGACTCCTGACAGCTTTTTTCATATGTAAGCAATTAATTGTAAGTGCATCCTGTGCCTTGTTTCAGATTCAGTGCTTCCAGACCCAAATTTGACTGGCTTTGTGTTACTGATTGTTTCCTGTAGTTTTATTTCTATTATTTCCACACAAACTACAATGTACTGGGATGAGTCTGTGAACAATTAAATTTGGATATTTTAGTCCAAGGTTACCATATAAAACTGGGAACACCTTTGATAGCTCCACTCTTTTTTAACCCATCTGAACCAACCACTTCCTTAATTATCCTGCTTCTTGACCTTTGCCTCTCTGTGTCTGATATGGTTACTGAAATTCCGTTTGAAAGAATGTGATACTTTCCCTTTTACAAAAAAATCATTGCAGCTATTTTAGCTGAATAATAAGCAGTGAACAATGGTACTCTCATGCAAAATTTGCAAACATTCTGTCCACATTTACACAAAATACAATACTGCCGCTCCCCACCGTCTGCTCCCCACCTGTCCTTCCATTAAAAATGGAAATATTGTGTACACTGTGGCCAGTAATGATAAATAATTTATTTTCTTATTTTGCTTGCAACCATTAACAACAGACATATGTTGTTATGTTGTTTGTTTTTCTGGTGTCTGTGAATTTAATTCTCTAATTCTGGCATAAAGAATTATTACAGTATCATCCTACCATCATAACTTTTCCACAAGTACATCTGATAGCATTTCAAGAGTAACAAAATCTTTACACATCTTGCACCTTAATGTTGCTAAAGATAATACATTAAGAAAATCTGCACAGGAAAGATTGGTAAGCTGGATATGTATTTTCCTCATGAATGTTCTGTGGTCCTTAAATGTAAAGCACTGATCCAAATGTGACATTTTATTTGTTAAGAAGTCAAGGGGTGGAATTTTATGGTCCCACGTGGTGGGGGCGGGGCAGTAAAATGCGGTGAGCCGTTCAGAAGTCCATTGACTTTGGCAGAGCCGTGAAATCACACCGCGTGTAAAATTCTGCCCATGATGTGGATCTACTTTCATCCACTGCGTAATTACAAAATTTCAAGGTACAGACTTTGTTCTGCAGCTTAATGCCAAAAATCTGATTATACACAGTTTCACTGAAGATGAACTTCCACCCTTCCATCCCCTCAAAATGATAAACTCTATTTACTGTGATGTTCAACTAATATAATCTGCCTTAGACTTTCTATCCTGATTAAACTGCCATATGATGTGTAACCAACTGTCTATATACAAGAAGACATAGGTGTTCTGGACTTGATTGTAGCAGGTACAGTACAGTAAACACCATTGCTTTGTTTCTAACCCCTTGTCCCTAGCTCCTCTGCCAATATGAGACAGTCAGCAGTGACCGACAGTTGCCTGATAAATTACATCTGCTATGTGTTAGCAACTGAGAATGCCCTTCCCACACATAGAACTGCACATTCTGGAAATGTCTGCTATGATAATGTCAAATGCAGGAAGCAGGCTGATGTCCCAGCTGACAGAGTGATAAAGAATATGAAGAGTGATTTATGATCTTTCACAACCCAATGAGAAGATGTCAGAATTTCCTGCAACCATTCACCTCATATACTGCACCAATAAAGGGTTGATTTATCCCTTAGTAATCCAGAGCTATACCTGCATGGATGTGGACCTCTAGACTGGAGATTGCTTACATCAAGCAGCAGATTTGCAGAAACAGATATGGGCTTATTGTTTCTGAATGTAATAAGATGAATATATTCTGGTGGCTTTGTAGGAAACTTTTCACATTGAAGGAAGCTCCTCAGCTGTGTGATATCCTATATAGACAGTTTCTAATCACAGGAAGGTTTGCTGCATGTTTTTAAGACACTTTGCTACAATGCAAGTAGTGTTATGCAGTGAGTCAATTTGTTCAAGTTTTGCACATTTTCTACCTGCTACCTCAGTGACAGAGACTTAGAAGCACATTGGCATGAGGAAGTTATGGGGTAGTTATGGTGTCAGCATAAAACAACTGTTGTAGGAACTGTGGCAGCCAGTCTTTGTACAGCAAGGTTTTGCAGGTGGCAGTAACTGTTTTTGGTCTAGGTTGAGGAAATCACTGTTGGCCAGAACAACAGAACTCCACTGATCTTTGAATAGCGAAGACGGTACCTCAACTTAATGTCTGATCCAAAGGATGACACCACAGACCATGTAGCATTCCCTTAGTACTGCCCTTTTCTGCCAGTCGAGATTATATGCTCAAGCCTCTAAAAGTGAGATTCAAGCCCACAAATTTCTGACCTAGAGACAAGAATGATACCAGCTGAACTCAGTTCTGCTGAAGGGTCATGAGGACTCGAAACGTCAACTCTTTTCTTCTCCAGACCTGCTGAGTTTTTCCAGGTAATTCTGTTTTTGTTTCAGGTATCCTGGATACTGTTCTGAACACATTTTAAATGGCGTGGAGAGCTCAAGCAGCTCTTTTATCCCCAGTGATTCAGATTGTGTTTCCAGCCTTTGGGGTTGGTGGGATCTTTTCCCCCTTAAGATTTTCTGAAGGTTTTAAGAACTGAGATTTTCCTTTAATGAGAAAGTAAAAGGCGGAGAGGCAGCAATACAATCAAAGAGAACCTTTCCTAATTCCACTGTACATTGCAGCAAAGTTTTAAAATATATATTCTTTAATGGTTTGCATATTATATGATTTGCCAACTAATTTTTCCCTCATTTTTGAACTCCTCCATGCATACACATTGTGTTTTGATGTACAAAATTTCCATTTAAGTAAGGAGAAACATCACTAACTGCAGATAATAGCACCATCATAATCAGAACTTCAAAGCTGTGCAATTTGACAAATCCCAAACCCACTGCTTGATTAGTGTACAAAAACAAATTGTAGGGGAAGAATTGCTTGCTGAATTTACTGAGATAAACACAGCAAGCAATTGAAATAGCTGATCTGTTTCCCTTTTGAAGATGTATAGCAGTCTACTGTAATAAATACAGATCTATTGTGACCTGTCCCTGGATAAGTCAGGGCTGTTTGATTCTGGTGACACATCACAGCACAAAGAACCTAATCGTAACCACTCCAAGTAATATTAACCCATAAACAGATGAGAAAGCAGCAATTTGTGTATTGGGAATTTATCTTTCAATCAATTATATTTTACTTGTGCCTATGACAAATAAAATTTAATGAAACCAGTGATCATTTTCTATTATCTAGTCTATGCACAAGTGTTCTTTTTTAAATTGTTTGTACCCCTTGCTGTTAAACGATGGGACATCTTGTCCAAGCTGCAAAGCAACATCTATTGATCAATGCTTTTCGCTGCAATGTAACAACCATTACAGTACCGCAAATACATCTTCTCTTAGGTTTAACATGAGGCTTTGCTTTCCAACTTGTTTCTGCCTGTTGCTTTCACTGCTTCATGCAGCTTACAGGCCAATAATGATGTCAGAACAGTCATTTTTGTTGGGAGGGGTGGAAAAAAATTGTGTTTCTTCTTGACTGAGCATCATTTCTGACACACTGTCAAAATACGGAAACTTTCCAAAACCCAACCTACCAATACCTGTCAGTCTTGAAACTTGGGATGTCTGTGCATTGTCTGCCATTTTTTTTCTCTGAGGAAAATCCTAGAAATGTTTTGACAGGTGCAACAGTAGCTCCAAAGTGTAAGCTTCCTCAGGGAACAAGAATAGAGTAAAGCTGTCTGTCATTGCAGAGGTGTTTATGTCCATTAGGCACTGATGAATACGAAAGAAGTTATCACTTTTGAGCTGCCTTGGCTGTAGAGTTCTTTGTAATGTAAAATATGATGAAGTATTTTGGTAACCATTCAAAATGTAATTGAATAACCTTGGGATGTTGATGAATAACGTGACAAGATTGGTATTTGAGTATCGGTCTAATGACACAAAGCATTTGTTGACAGAATGTCCAGAGGCCCTAATGTACACTACAGACCTGAAATGAAAGAGCTCAGAAGGAGTAAGTCAGCAGCCTATCTTCCAGAGACATTTTATTAATGGTCTAAATATATAACCATTTGACAAGTGCAATTGTTGAATATTCAAGTGGGAATAATCTTTACATGTGATAGTTTTTCAAAATCGATAATGTTCAGGCATTTAAAGTGAAATGAAGATTTATATATTTTTTTAAATTCTTTCACAGGGTGTGGGTGTCAGTGGCTTGGCCAGCATTTATTGCCCGTCCCTAATTGCTGTTGAGAAGGGGGTGGTGAAATGCCTTCTTGAACCACTGTAGTCCATGTGGTGTATGGAAACCCAGAGTGCTGTGAGCGAGTTCCAGGATTTTGGCCCAATGACAGTGAAGAAACAGCAATATAATTCCAAGTCAAAATGGTGTGTGGCTTGGAGGGGAACTTGCAGCTGGTGGTGTTCAGTTGGCAAGTCGCACAAAGGTGGCAGCTGGATACTGAGTGCAGCAAGACCTGGTGCTTAAATCCACGAATTTGGTGAGTGAGGGAATTTGGTGCAGTGAGGGAGAAGATGCTGTTCCAGCTTTTACAAAATAAAGTCATGGCCCAAGAGAGGGAGACAAAAGGCAGCAAGACCTGAGAATTGAAGCCTGGAGGCATTAAAGTAATTGTACAGACAGGTAATCGGTGAGTTGTAAGCCTTTTCCCCCGCTCTAAACACTTTCCCCACTAAACAGAGGAGGTTGGAAGGAAGGGGAGGGAGGATGACTTTCAGTGGGAGCCCCTCCCTCCATTCCTGATCCTTCTATCAGGTACTGAGTGCCTTTTAATGTGGACCCCCACCCCACCCCCTCCCTCCAGCCCCCAGAAGCCCCTATTGGGTTTTCTTCTTGGCTCCTCATGTGGTGACTCCTTTGCCCGCTACTGGTTCAATACCAGTGTCAATGGGATGAGGCCCACAAAGGGGTAAAAACAAAAAACTGCAAAACAAAAACAGAATTACCTGGAAAATCTCTGCAGGTCTGGCAGCATCGGCGGCGAAGAAAAGAGTTGACGTTTCGAGTCCTCATGACCCTTCTACAGAACTAGGTAAATTCAAGGAAGGGGTGAAATATAAGCTGGTTTAAGGTGTGTGTGTGTGAATGGGGGGGCGGTGGGTGGGTTGGGTGGGGGGAGAGAAGTGGAGGGGGTTGGTGTGGTTGTAGGGACAAGCAATCAGTGATAGAAGCAGATCATCAAAAGATGTCACAGACAACAGAACAAAAGAACACAAAGGTGTTGAAGTTGGTGATATATATAGACGGAGACAGTCACTGAGAAAGGAGATATGGCAGTGAAAGCGGGTTTTAGTAAACACCCTGTCAAACACCAGGAGAGAAATGGAAAGCAATGAAGGTGAACAAGGCAAAAGAGAGATATGGAAATCTTGTCGCAGAGACGAACAGAACTTCTTCAAGGAGGTAGGCATTTCTTGAAGAGCAGTGGCAGTCAATTAAACAGAGATAAAAACAAAAAATTGCGAATGCTGGAAATCCAAAACAAAAATAGAATTACCTGGAAAAACTCAGCAGGTCTGGCAGCATCGGCAGAGAAGAAAAGAGTTGACATTTCGAGTCCTCATGACCCTTCGACAGAACTAGGTGAATCCAAGGAAGGGGTGAAATATAAGCTGGTTTAAGGTGTGTGTGTGTGGGGGGGTGGGTGGGTTGGGTGGGGGGAGAGAACTGGAAGGGGGGTGTGGTTGTAGGAACAAGCAAGGGGCCCACTTAAGAACCTCAATTAGTGTTGAAGCAGGAAACCCATCCACGAGTCTTCCCGCCTTGGACTTAACCGTGTGGAGTGGGAAGGCAATAAGGTTCCCCATCCTGTATACTCCTGCCTCATTAAATATTTCCCTACCTCCAAAGCTGCCGCAAGGGGACATTAAATTTCATTAATATCCTCTACAGCTACCCTATCAAGACCTTTCATAATCATAGAGACCTTTTGCAAGTATTTTCTAGAGAAAAGAGCCCGAGTCTGTTCAATCTTTCTTGATGGGCATAAATGTTCACTTATGGTATCATCCTTGTAAATCTTGTTTGCACTTCTCTCATAACTCCATATCTTGTCTACAATATGAAGTCCAGACTCTGCACATTACTCCATGTGTGGCCTGTTGAATGTTCTATACAATGTTAACATGCTTCTCTGCTGTTTAGTTCTTTCTCTCTATAAATGAACACAATGCTTTGTTAGTTTTTAATTGCTATTTTAACCTGCAATATTATGTTTAGCAATTTATGGACCTATACTCCTCGATCATGTGGCTGCTCAACCTCATTTAAACTCTTAATTTCCAACAACTAGATGGCATACATATTCTCTCTTCCAAAATGCAAAAACTTATATTCTTATTGAAAGTAATTTAAAAATTATGCATTCATTCTTTTTGTGACTTAAAATTTTGAAATTTAAAATTAAAATAGTCAAGGTCCCAAACAGTATTGCAAGTACCACAGTAACATTTTTTTTATTTTGCATTTATGTACACAAGGTAAATAGCCCAAAACTCTTCACAGGAGCATAATCAGACAACGTTTGGCATTGAAGCATGTAAAGAGATATTAGGACAAGAGACTAAAAAGCTTGGTCAAATGGATAGGTTTTAAGGAGCCAGTTAAGGGGAGAGAGAGAAGTAAAGAAGCTGAGAGGCTTAGTGAGGGAATTCCCCAGCTTGGGGCCTGTATAGGTGAAGGGACCACCATCAATAGAGGAAAGAAATTGGGATCGTACAAGCGATCAGAATTGGAGGGGCATGGAGATCTTGGAGCATTGCGCGGAGGTTACAGTGTTAGGGAGGGGTGCTGCCCTGGAGGGATGAGAATATTAAAATTGAGGCATTGCCAGGCCAGGAGCCAATGTTGGTCAGTAAGCTCAGCTGTGATGAATAAGCACGATTTGGTGTGAGTTGGAGTATGGACAGCAGTGTTTTAGATGAAGTTTGCAGAGGGTGGTTAGTGGTTGGCCAGTGAGAAGAGCATTAGAATAGTGGAGTCTGGAAGTAACAGTCTGACCTTTCCATGTTTGACCTCTTGTGTTGCATTTTCCAAGCTTGACATAAATTTCAGAAACAGTTACATTCTGAACACTGATTTAACTTTCTTCGGACATTAACTGTTTTGCCACAACCTGGCTTCAAGCTATTTTTCCTGGCAGCTCATTTGAAATGTCTGTCATTCCTTTGCGCAAACATGTACAGAAGTATAAAGGGTTCGCTTTGATATAACTCTTAACTTGGAGTTACCACATATTGTCAGGATCACAGGGGAAGGATCTTTGTTCTGCAATGCCTTACATGGAACCGCTGAAATTGATTGCAAAATATTGGAGAAATGCTATAATTGATAGTGCAGGCAGCCCCACCTTGATGAATACATTATTTTTTAACTCTTTTCTCTGCATCACTGCTCCCCCCCTCCCCACCCCACATTGTGGGGGAAAAAAGTGCTGACTGTTACTAATGAATTGGCATAGGTTGATATATCAGAATTACAGTCTCCTGCTTAGCACTTCACACTTGACCATGTACTGCTACTGTTTTATATATAGCAACGTTAGTCATGATAATTATTATTCCAATACCCTGTATTTACCATGTCTGTGAAATTAGTCTTTAACTTACAAAATATTTTAATATATCTGCAAGCTGCAGAATTTATTTGTTACAAAATGATTTGTTTGGAGAAAAGTGTGTAGGAAGATCAACAGATGTAACCAGGGAGTTTAATTTTAAATTGGCAATGTGTCTGGATCATTGTTCATTTGTACAGCAACTTATTACATTAGCAAAAACTTTAATGCAGTGTTATTTTCCCCCAAATAAAATATACTTATTTTAAAAGAGCTAAAAATAACTATTGCAGATGGAATACAACTAACTGTAGGACAGAGTTATATATGAAAAGAAGAACTGCTCCTCACTGTATTGCACTTTATGAAGCACAGTGTGTCTCAACATTTTCGCTACCATTTGGTTCGTGAATATATCTTAATATTCAGTTTTTGTATAAGTTCAAGTTGAAAATGCATCTCCAGGTTTTTCTTTTTGATACTATTTTTGGATTTGCATTCAACTTAAAACAAATGTCACAACTTAAAACAACTTAAAACACATTTACTGAAAATGTATCAAATTTGTTTTGGCCTTCAGCCATCTCGTGTACACTCTCAGGATATATGTTGCCTGGTGGATTAAGAGCCACTTGTTTGTGCCCAAAATAGATCAACAATGTCATGATGCTCACTTCATTATTTGCATTATTGGAACTGTATGAAATACTTTTTCTTTCAGCCCAGCAATTGCAGTTGCATTGGGCCTGCAATTATGGGCAAAATTTTTCCGTTGGTGTGTGGGATCGGCAGGGGCGGCCGGGAAGCCGCCCGCGATCGACAGCGCTCTGCGATTTCACATGAGGTGGGGAGGAGGGCGAGCAGGCCTAGCGTGAACTTCGCGTATGCATGCGAGAGGGCGCTGTGCCTCAGGGAGATGAAGAAGACGTTGTAAAAATTAATAAAGAAAAATGTAATGAAACATGTTCCCCCGTGTGACTCTGTCATCTGAGCAGGGGCATGTTTTTAATTTAAAAAATAAAGTTTTTATTTTGTTTGTCTTTGCTTTTGGAAACCTCATCCCGCCCGTGGATGAGGTTTCGCCTGCCTGCCAACCGCAACTGTGCGATGATGTCGGCCGATGTCATTGCGCGTCATTTCACGCTCAGTCGAGTCGGGCACGCGCCTAACCGCTGAGCTAAACTTTCTGGCCTATGTTCACTGGATGAAGTTGCATAACAAAGTATGGAACTGCCTTTTGAGAGCAGAATGCAATGCATTAGTGATGGAGGAACCAACAATTAAGGTGTGCATCACACCAATGACAGACACCTATTCAAATATATATATATATATTTATTATACATATATATTATAGATATAAATGTTTCCTTGTATATGTACCATGAGATAAATATACTGGCAGCAAAATTCAAATGTGTTACACTCCTATTTTCAGTCCTTTGGTTGCTGTTTTGTATCTGGAATGAGGTTCACACTTCTGGTGCTGGTCACGCTGAGTATTTGGGACGGGTCATTAGTACGGCTGCTGGAAGCGTGGGCCGAGAATATACAGAGTCAGCAGACCATGACAATCAGTTAGTGTGTAACTCTGATTTGACTTTGAAGGTGCCATTTTCAACTTCGCCAGTCCAGCTAATGCTCTCTCTTAACTGTGCACAGCTGAACATGCATTCAATAGCAGGAAAGATCACTCCCTTCTTCCACAACAGCGCTATTTAAAGGTATTAACAAGCACTTTCAGGTTAGTTACTGATTGATTTCTACTGTATGCTGCTGTTAGTAGAAGCGTTTGGTGATTTGCACTACTTAAAGTTTGTGAAGTCCACAGGGAACAGAATGGCATGTAGTGAAGTGTTTGATTCTCACTTCAAGGGTTCAGCTAACAAGACTTGCTCCCAGTCATGGATGCTGTATTTTCTATCCCCCCAATTTTGCAGCATAACAAGGAAAATGAGGAGAGCGAGGTCAAGCTGCTCGAAGAGGGAGGAGGAGAAGGGCATTCTGCAAGAGGCCAGATCCACACAGGCTCTTCAGCCTCAGGAAGTAACAATGTGTGCACTGCTTCTATTTCATGAAGGAGGTGCTCACTGAACTCTGCCTCCACTTGCACGCAGGCCTGCCTCCTCGGAGCGGGGTGGGGACGGCCTTGCCATTGGTTGTAAAAGTGACTGTGGCTTTCAACTCCTTCGCAGCAGGACCCTCCAAGACCGGAGCAGGTGGAATCTCCAATATTTTGCAATTCACCATACACTGCTATATAAGGAAGGTGACTGACATTCGGTATGCAAAGAGAGGAGAATACGTTACATTCTCTTTTTACAGAGAGAAGAGGGTGGAATGAACACAATGTGAATGAACACAATGAAATAGCAAAGCTATCATTGCTAAGATAGCAGACTTCCTGACGATGTAGGGTTCCACTGATTGCACAAATGCCACTTTTTGGGTGCTGCAATGTACTGCAACAATAAAGGGCTCCATTTCCTCAATGTCCAGTTGGTGTGTGAACATACTCAGAGCATCATGCAGGTCAATGCCCGGTATCATGGCACGATGCCTTTATTCCGCCATGGCCCACTATACCACCAGAATTTGAGCCACCACAAAAAAACCCAGAGGCTGGCTACTCAGTGACGAGGACTATCCATTGACAAGCTAGCTCATGACTCCAGTGTGTAACACATCAGTAACTTATCAAAGGCAACTCTACCACATAAAATGTCATTGAGCAGATCATTGGGGTGCCTATGCAATGCTTCTGCTGCCTGTGCTGATTTGGAGGAACCCTATACTACTGTTCAGAGCATGTCTCATAGATCGTCATGGTCTTCCACATCCTGCATAACCTCACCATAATGGCGGCACAGCCCTTGTTACCAGGTGTATAGCGAGCAGCTGAACTGGAGGATGAGGAAGAGGAGGACCAAGGGAAGAGGCAACCAATACAGCCTCTTTGCAGTTGGGCTTTTCATAATTGGCTCCTACAATTGCAGTTCCACTGAATGCAAGCCCAATTCCCTATTCACCAACAGTCCCACACCTTAAACTCCCTCTGTTACTGACCATCACAGTGTCCTTTTGGCCACAACACTAAAACAAAAGCCACCACAAAACAAACTTTCCAAACCAATTTTATCACACAAACTATCCACACAAAAGTTAACTCATCACCCTTGTGTATTATTTTACTGTTCGAAGAATGAGTTAGGCCAAGTATCTTGTGAAGCGGAACTGGAGCCAGACTCGGGTATTTACTTTAAACTAGCTTATTTATATTACTACAGTATCTACAAGATGGGTTATAAAGTAGGCACATCTCGTCTGAGAGCTCCCTGTCTGCTGTGCAGAGTCTCTAGCACATGACTACTGATGTCACAGGTGCATCATAATGTACATCACTCATTAGCATGTCTATTCTACTAACCCTTTACACTACACTTAGTGTCTGCTTCCCATGTACCTTTGCTTGTCCTCGTGCTCTAATGCAGAGCAGTCCCAGTGGCTGTAGCTGGGAGAAGGCTGCTGACTTTCACTAGGGGAGAGTGCAGATGACCTTACAGGACAATCTGTCCAGCTCTAGCCTTCTTTGAACTCCATCGCTTCAGCATGTGTGGCAACAGTCTGATATGGCCAGGGGACAGGCAACACCAAGGGCACTGGCTGAGTGGCTTTGGTGGAAGTGTGAATTCTATCATCCTCAAAGAGGAGAACAGGTTTATGCTCCTCGGTACCACTGTCCCTTCACTGGGCTGTCGTCTCAACAACCCTAGTAGTCTGCCAGAGGGCGGTTTACTGACTGCTGTGAGACAGTCCAAATCTCTATGAAAACCAGTCATGAAGGCAGCAGTCTTCACATTCATGGTAGCAGCCTGAGCTTGCATGACTTCAATCTGAGCCTCCACTGCAGCATTGAGACATTCAGTGGCTTCTTCTTGTGCTGCAATGGAAGTTGAGATATCTGCCATCAGACGCAATATCACAGTTGGGTCCACAAGTGTGGTCACAGAGTTGGCCACCAATTCCATGAGGTGAGGTGCAGACTGGCTTGAAATTCCACAGGAAATTCCATATTTATACCTGTGCTAGCCTCTCACAAGTTTGCTCAGGGGTACAGCCCTGGCTGTGTGCTGCAGCCATGTAAATAAACAGAATCACAGAATCTCACAGTGCAGAACAGGCCCTTTGGCCCATCAAATCTGCACCAATACATGAGAAACACCTGACCTAGCTATCTAATCCCATTTACCAGCACTTGGCCCATAGCCTTGAATGTTATGATGTGCCAAGTGCTCATCCAGGTGCTTTTTAAAGGATGTGAGGCAACCCGCCTCCACCACCCTCCCAGGCAGCGCATTCCAGACCGTCACCACCCTCTGGGTAAAAAAAGTTTTTCCTCACATCCCCCCTAAACTTCCTGCCCTCACCCTGAACTTATGTCCACTTGTGATTGACCCTTCAACTAAGGGGCACAGCTGCTCCCTATCCACCCTGACCATGCCCCTCATAATCTTGTACACCTTGATCAGGTCGCCCCTCAGTCTTCTCTGCTCCAATGAAAACAACCCAAGTCTATCCAACCTGTCTTCATAACTTAAATGTTTCATCCCAGGCAACATCCTGGTGAATCTCTTCTGCACCACCTCCAGTGCAATCACATCCTTCCTATAATATGGCGACCAGAACTGCACACAGTACTCCAGCTGTGGCCTCACCAAGGTTCTATACAACTCCAACATGACCTCCCTACTTTTGTAATCTATGCCTCGATTGATAAAGGCAAGTGTCCCACATGTCTTTATCACCACCCCACTAATGTGCCCCTCCGCCTCCAGAGATCTATGGACACACACGCCAAGGTCCATTTGTTCCTCAGAACTTCCTGGTGTCATGCCGTTCATAGAATACTTCCTTGTCAAATTACTCATTCCAAAGTGTATCACCTCACACTTTTCAGGGTTAAATTACATCAGCCACTTATCTGCCCATTTGATCTGTATCTTCCTGTAGCCCAAGACACTCAAACTCACTGTTAACCACCCGGCCAATCTTTGTGTCATCCGCAAACTTACTAATCCTGGTCCCCACATAGTCATCTATGTTGTTTGTATAAATGACAAAAGTAGGGGACCCAGCACAGATCCCTGTGGTACGCCACTGGACACTGGCTTCCAGTCACTGAAGCATCCTCCTGTTATCACACTCTGTCTCCTACAACTAAGCCAATTTTGAATCTACCTTATCAAATTACCCTGTATCCCATATGCATTTGCCTTCTTTATAAGTCTCCCATGTGGGACCTTGTCAAAGGCTTTGCTGAAATCCATATAAACTACATCAACTGCACCACCCTCACCTACACATCTGGTCACCTCCTCAAAAAATTCAGTGTGAAGTTTGCTGATTCAGAAGCAACGGGCGCAGGTTAACCATGTATCACAATCTCCATGCCTGTTTTTGGGCCTCATCGATTTTCGTAGCTGTTAATTGTTGTGTTTTTTGAATTATCAGCATTTAATTCTTGGCTAACGATTGGTCTATGTACTTGATGTCACATTTGTATTTGAGACATTTTAATTATTTATTGAATATAAGGTCAACTGCTGTATTGCTTAATGATTTGTTCTTTCGTTTCTATTATTCTGTACTAGTGATGGCTAATTTAGGTCCCAGAACATCCACAGAACTTGCACATGTACTTGTAGAAGAAATTAAGAAGAATTTAAACTATAATTCTTGCCCTTATTTAAGTGCGAATCCCTGATACGCTAACATTTATTATTTGTATAATGTAATTTTATGATTTGTACATTATTCTCTTACCAAGATATAACTGTGTTGGCAGCAAGTTATTATTTGAGTTATTATTAAACTCAAAACAGAAGGTTGGTCAAATCATATAGTGCTATGCAAATTTGCTCTGTTATTATTAGTCCATTAAATTGCTTAGATTTTAATGTCTACTTAAATTTTTGAGACAGGCAGAGTGGGCATCGGGTTACCAGTTGAAAGACAGCATCTTTGAAAATACAGCATAACCTGAACCCCATAATCAAATTTTAGCCTAGATTATATGCCCAAATTCTGAAATGGGGCTTGAATCCAAGGTGGGAATGCTACAGATTGAGCCAATCTAATTCCTTTATTACTGGATAGGAGTCTTGTCTTCACACACTTATTGCTCTTATTTGTGTTGCTATGATTTAGTGTCTGTCAAAGATGCAGGGATCCTACTCGAGTTCCCTTTCCTCTTCCTCCCCTCTTCCCCTCCAACCTATCCCTTCATCATTGGGGTTGAATTATGACATATGAAAGGGTCCAATAATGGGACAAAGTTGATGATGGAATATCAACTGTCACTTGAGGGTTCAGGGAAATAGAAAAGAGGTGGAGCCAAAGCTAATAACTCTAGTGCATAATGCCAAAATAAGCTATTTTCTAGTTTTTTATCACTTGAATCTACTAGATGTCATTTGCTATCTGCTTGTTGTCTAATATTGGGAGTTGTTATGGCCATTGAGGAAGGGTACAAATGCCACCATCGCCCCCCCCACCCCACCCCCCGCCATCTTACCACCCTAAGGATTCTTGAAGGATTCAGAAGGATGACGAAAGTGTTTAACCATTTACACACTGATTGCAAAGAAACGAGTCTGACAGGCTTACCTGAGGTTTAAAACAAAAATGGGTTTGTTTTAATTGAGTTAAAAACCCACCCAGGTAAAGATAGCAAAACATTTAAAAGGGTAAATCCACACTTCTTAGACTTTTGTGACCACATTCACACACACACAAGCATGCAAAATTTGCAAGTTATATTGTAGGTAGTTACATTCTTAACCAAATAAAAGTTTCATGCTGAAAGCTAAAGAAATAGAGAGTTCACTGTTTGAGTCCTTGGCTGCACCAGATTTTTCATGGTGATCTTCAAGTTCCAGGAGTGGAGTTGAAGCCCATGTAAAACAACAATTACAGGAGACAATTTAATTTTAAAATGTAATCTGCCTTCTCCAAAATGTCAATGAGTTTTTCACCTGGGGTTCCTTTCAATGGAAAATTTACTCTCTCTGTGCTGGAGAGGTAGTCTTATAGAAATGTAAATACTATACCTAAGATGTTTCAGTAGATCCCTTAGCCATTTTTGACATCGTAAGATGTGAAATTCCAGAGTTATATTCTGCATTGGAACTTCCCAAAAACTGGTCACTTGCAATACCAGATGTCAGGTGACTTGTGGCAGTCATCGTTAGTTAGTGTTTTTCTTTTGTCTTTAAAAATTCGTTTTTAAACAGTACAGTTTATGTTTGGTCAACTGGTGAAATTATAGATTGATATCATTTATGCACAACTCACAGCATTGTGACAGAGTCAAAATAAAGGGCAGAATTAATCTATTTCAAACCTTAGTTCTTTGAAAAAAATTATGGATTGTATTTTGACCCTAGAAGTGGGGAGCAGGAATCAGGGACTTTCCCAGCTCAGGCCGCCCACCTCAGGAGGAAGTATCAGCAAAGGTGAAATTTTCATTCAGGGCGGGTGGTGGAGGGCAGGTGTTAACTGGTGTTTGGGCCCGCCAACCCTGGAAAGAGTTTGGAGGCAGCCACAGGGGCTGCCAGATGCCAAGATTGGCTGTTTAAAAGGCCTGCCTCTGTGCTCTGGGACTTTGTCCCAGTTATAATAAAAAACAGTAAGGCTCTTTAGCCCGCACCCGCCACACACTCCCTTACCCACCACTCATTCCCAATATCCCTCCATGCCAATTCATGCCAGTCAAGCTCTCCACCCAGCATCCTCCCACCCCCCCCACTGTCTCTCATAACCCCCACACCAAGTCATGGTCTCTACCCACTCTCCACCTGGCCAGTCATACCCTCCATGCCAAACTATGCCCCTGTACCCGCCTGCATGGCCCCTCATACTCTCCATGACAAACCAAGGCACGTCCATTCCCATTCATGCACTATACACTCCGTACGGAAGCAATGAACCCTATAGTACCAATAGGATGTGTGAAAAAGCTTTTTAAAAAGCCATTCATTCAGGAGCTTTCTATTTCTTAAAAAACCTGGTTCATTATAGCCCTATAAACGTGTCAATCATCCAGACCCTGCAAAGTATCAATAGCAGAAACTGCAAGCACTTGACACCTCTCTATCTTCTGTAAGTAAACATTGTGAAATTGACAGAATAGATAACTGAGCAAGAGCTGTAAATTAAGCAATGTTTTCCTTGGAGTGCAGCTGCTTTAGCAGAGTAATGGATGTTTGGGCTCTCAGTCAAGAATTTCTTGACATGGAGGGTATGCTGGCCATGGGGTAGGTAGAGGGACATTGCTTGGCATGGGGTCATGTGTGAGGCCTTTTGAAGTGACCTTTCAAAAGCTTCCCTCATCCAGACTTTGGTTCATTATAGCACTGAGGCACCATGAACCACGAGTCCTTCAAAAGCTGGCCCGACTCCATGAATGTGGTATATAAAAATGATGTTGACTTGAATATATGAGGGGTGATCAGTGAGTTCGTGGATGACACAAAAATTGGTGGGGTGGTAAATAATGAGTTGGATAGCCTTAGGTTACAGGAGGGTATAGATGGGCTGCTCAGATGGGCTGATCAGTGGCAAATGGAACTTAACTCAGACAAGTGTGAGGTGATGCACTTGGGCAGGACAAACAAGGCATGGGAATGCATGATGAATGGTAGGACCCTGGGAAGTACCAAGGATTAGAGGGATCTTGGTGTACATGTTCACCGGTCCCTTAAGGTAGCGGGACAGGTAGATAAGGTGGTTAAGAAGGTATTTGGGATACTTGCCTTTATTAGCCGAGGCATAGAATATACGAACAGGGAGGTTATGCTGGAACTGTATAAAACACTGGTTAGGCCGCAGCTAGAGTATCGTGTGCAGTTCTGGAATCCGTATTTTAGGAAGGCTGTGATTGCACTAGAGAGAGTGCAGAGGAGATTTACCAGGATGTTGCCTGGGTTGGAGAGTTTTAGTTATATGGGGAGATTGGATAGACTGGGGTTATTTTCCCTGGAGCAGAGGAGATTGAGGGGGAACATGATCGAGGTGTATAAAATTATGAGGGGCATAGATAGGGTAGACAGGAAGGAACTTTTCCCCTTGGTGGAGGAATCAATTAACCAAAGGGCATAGATTTAAGGTAAGGGGCAGGAGCTTTAGAGCGGACATGAGGAAGAATTTTTTCAGCCAGAGGGTGGTGGGAATTTGGAACCCACTGCCTGAAAGGGTGGTAGAGGCAGAAACCCTCATAACATTTAAGAAGTATTTGGATGTGCACTTGTGATGCCATGGCATACAAGGCTATGGGCCTAGTGCTGGAAAATGGGATTAGAATAGTTAGGTACTTGTTTGACCAGCACAGACTCGATGGGCCAAAGGGCGTTTTTCTGTGCTGTAGACCTCTATGACTCCATGAAAAGTGCGGGGGGATTAGGAGATGTCTGTCTCTGCCGTGTGGGCCTGGCTGGGAGTGCCGGGTGCGGGCTAATGACCCTCAACAGCCCTCACCCTTAACCCGCACTGGTGAAAATTGAGGGCATTGGGAATGGGGTTGGAAATCCTGGAATCGAGTTCCAGCCACCATTTTTTCACCTCCATGGGGCCTCCCCCACTCCATGAAAACCAGCCCTATATGCTCAGTTTTGTTGCCTTTGAGACACTGATGCCTTATAAAGGTGTGGAGTAAAGAAGATGGTGACAATTCGATTTTGTGTCTCTGGAGCCATCCCAAACTCATGTGACAGCCCTGCACTCTGCCTAGAGCTCTGTTTCTTCTACTGCTTCACATATTTATCCTTTAAAAGATGCAGCGGTCTCTGCTTTAACTGTTCTCTGTGGCATGTTATTCTGTGCTGGAACAACTCTCAAATATTTTTTTCCAAAATTGATTACAACAATATGAGGTTTTAATGTTCTAAATTCAATTTATTCGTCCTCAAAGAGGGAACATGATTTCCACGTGACACTTAATCATAATTGCTTCATTCAGTTGATGCAAAGCATTGATCACCAGGGTTAATCAAGTAATAAGAGATATCGCAGAGCCATTTGATTCTGAGTCAAAACAAATTATTCTGACCCTGTGTAAGTAGCTTGTAGATTGTGCACCTCCTGAAGCTGACTCTCTTGTGTCAAATTGTATTCTGTATGTGTGTGGATTTGATTTAAAATTTTGCCCAACACTTTTTTTTTCTATTCTGCTTCCTAGTCACTGATTCATTTAGTTTAAATAGCTTCTTGGAGGAAAAGTAACACTGTAGGCATTTTTACCCAAGATTTAGTGCTGTTGCCTTGTCTAATTCTGCCTCGGTGCACAATGGGTTAAAAACCATTCACATTCACAGAGAACTTGGCCTATTTTAATTTGATGCAATTGTTACAAAATTAGTTTGTCTGAAACTCCTGATCAAAGGAAGGTCCAATAAATTTGATTCAAATGTAATAACCTTGTGAGATTTGTTCAAAGATGTGTTTGATTTGCAATTTAAAAAGACACAGTTGCTTGGTTCTGATCACTTTTTGAAGGTATTTATTAACCTGCTTTGTTCAATTAGACACCCTTGTAAAGCCTTTGAAGGTAAACAGCCCAATTTCCATAGACAGTGTGAAAAAGAAAGGAACCTTGCTAAGTAACAAAACAAAAACAGAATTACCTGGAAAAACTCAGCAGGTCTGGCAGCATCAGTGGAGAAGAACAAAGTTGACGTTTCGAGTCCTCATGACGCTTCAACAGAACTAAGTAAAAAATAAGAGGGGTGTGAAATATAAGCTGGTTTAAGGTGGTGGGGTGGGGGGAGAGAAGTAGGGGTGGTGGTAGTAGGGACAAGCAAGCAGTGATAAGAGCAGATAATCAAAAGATGTCACAGACAAAAGAACAAAGTGATGTTGAAGGTGGTGATATTATCTAAACGAATGTGCTAATTAAGAATGGATGGCAGAAAACGCAAGGTACAGCTCTAGTGGGGGTGGGGTGAAATAAGACTAAAAGGTCATAAAAGGTATAGATTTAAAAATAATGGAAATAGGTGGGAAAAGAAAAATCTATATAAATTATTGGAGAAAACAAAAGAGAGGGGGAAGAAACAGAAAGGGGGTGGGGATGGAGGAGGGAGTTCAAGATCTAAAGTTGTTGAATTCAATATTCAGTCTGGAAGGCTTTAAAGTGCCTAGTCGGAATATGAGGTGCTGTTCCTCCAGTTTGTGTTGAGCTTCACTGGAACAATGCAGCAAGCCAAGGACAGACATGTGGGCAAGAGAGCAGGGTGGAGTGTTAAAATGGCAAGCGACAGGGAGGTTTGGGTCATTCTTGCGGACAGACCGCAGGTGTTCTGCAAAGCGGTCGCCCAGTCTGCATTTGGTCTCTCCAATGTAGAGGAGACCGCATTGGGAGCAACGAATGCACTAGACTAGGTTGGGGGGAATGCAAGTGAAATGCTGCTTCACTTGAAAGGAGTGTTTGGGCTCTTGGACGGTGAGGAGAGAGGAAGGGAAGGGGCAGGTGTTGCATCTTTTGCGTGGGCATGGGGAGGTACCATAGGTAGGGATTGAGGAGTAGGGGGTGATGGAGGAGTGGACCAGAGTGTCCCGGAGGGGACGATCCCTACGGAATGCCGCCGGGGTTGCTGAAGGGAAGATGTGTTTGGTGGTGGTATCATGCTGGAGTTGGTGGAAATGGCGGAGGATGATCCTTTGAATGCGGAGGCTGGTGGGGTGATAAGTGAGGACAAGGGGGACCCTATCATGTTTCTGGGAGGGAGGAGAAGGCGTGAGGGCGGATGCGCGGGAGATGGGCCGGACACGGTTGAGGGCCCTGTCAATGACCGTGGGTGGAAAACCTCAGTTAAAGAAGAAGGAGGGCATGTCAGAGGAACTGTTTTTGAAGGTAGTATCATCAGAATAGATGCGACGGAGGCGAAGGAACTGAGAGGGAATGGAGTCCTTACAGGAAGTGGGGTGTGACGAGCTGTAGTCGAGGTAGCTGTGGGAGTCGGTAGGCTTGTAATGGATATTGGTGGACAGTCTATCACCAGAAATTGAAACAGAGAGGTCAAGGAAGGGAAGGGAAGTGTCAGAGATGGACCATATGAAAATGATGGAGGGGTGGAAATTGGAAGCAAAATTAATAAATTTTTCCAGGTCCCAACAATAGCATGAAGCAGCACCAAAGCAATCGTCGATGTACTGGAGAAAAAGTTGTGGGAGGGGGCCTGAGTAGGACTGGAACAAGGACTGTTCCAGATACCCCATAAAGAGACAGCATAGCTGGGGCCCATGCGGGTACCCATAGCCACACCTTTTATTTGGAGGAAGTGAGAGGAGTTAAAGGAGAAATTGTTCAGTGTGAGAACAAGTTCAGCCACACGGAGGAGAGTAGTGGTGGATGGGGATTGTTCGGGCCTCTGTTTGAGGAAGAAGCTGAGAGCCCTCAGACCATCCTGGTGGGGGATGGAGGTGTAGAGGGATTGGACGTCCATGGTGAAGAGGAAGCGGTTGGGGCCAGGGAACTGGAAATTGTTGATGTGAAGTAAGGTGTCAGAGGAATCATGGATGTAGGTGGGAAGGGACTGGACAAGGGGAGAGAGAAGGGAGTCAAGATAACGAGAAATGAGTTTCATTGGGCAGGAACAGGCTGACACGATCAGTCTGCCAGGACAGCCCTGTTTGTGGATTTTGGGTAGGAGGTAGAAGCGGGCCGTCCAAGGTTGGGCAACTGTCAGGTTGGAAGCTGTGAGAGGAAATCTCCAGAGGAGATGAGGTCAGTGACAGTCCTGGAAATAATGTCTTGATGTTCAGTGGTGGGGTCATGGTCCAAGGAGAGGTAGGAGGAAGTGTCTGTGAGTTGACCTGCTGAGTTTTTCCAGGTAATTCTGTTTTTGTTTTGGATTTCCAGCATCCGCAGTTTTTTGTTTTTATTGCTAAGTAACAATATTGCTATTTAACACAGGGTTGCAACCCATTCATTCAAGTGTGCAGATTCTCTCACTGCCTCTTCAGCTGATATTGTTAATGGTTCTCTCTTCCCAGGTACTGTGCCCCTCCCAATCAAATGGTATCATCAGCCAATGTTTTAAAAAAATACAAACCTTAACCTCCGTGCCACCCCCCCAACTATTTATTGCAAACTACCTCTCCATGTTCAACTTCCCTTTCTTCTCTAAAGTTCTTGATCGTGCTATTGCCTCTCAAACCTGTGCCCATCTTTCCTGCAACTCAATGTTCAAGTCCTTCCAATCAGATTTCTGCTCCTGCCATAGTACTGAAATGCCTTTTATCAAAGTCACAAATAACATTTTATGTGACTGTGATCATGGAAGACTGTTCTCCTTGTCCTTCTTGATCTATCTGCAGCCTTTGAAATGTTGACCACAGCATCTTCCTCCAGCATCACCTTTGTCATCCAGTGTCAGAGGTGACATGGAATTCACCTGGTTATCTATCTTGCCGTAGCCAGAAAATCACCTACCATTTCTTCTTGGTCCAGCACTGTTAACTCTGGCGTCCCAAGGTTCTGTATTTGTTCTTTCTGATTTTTGAGCTACATGCTACCTCTTGGCGACAATATCCAAAAACACGTCAGGCTCCATGTGTATGCTGACAATACCCAGCTCTACTTCATCACTTGTGGCTTTCAACTTCACCACTATCTCTCAATTGCTATGCTGCTTGCCTGATGTCCAGAACTGGGTGAGCAGCAAATTGCTCCCTCTATATATGGGGAAGATCAAAGCCATTGTCTTTGGACTCAGCCACAAACGCTCTTCCCCAGCCACCGGCTCCAACCCTGTTCCTGTTAACTGTCTAAGGCTGAACCACACAATTGTGATCATGTATTTGAATCCAGATGAACTATCAACTTCGTACTTGTACCATCAATAAAGCCGTCATATATCCACCTCTGTAACATTGTCACCTCCGCTTCTTCCTCAACTCATCTGCTGCTGAAACTCTTAGCCATGTCTTTGTTACCGCTAGACTTGACCATTCAAATGCATTTGTGGTTAGCCTTCCATCTTAGACCATCTGTGAAGGAACCTCATCCATGACTCTACTACTAGTACCCTAACTCGCACCAAGTTCTGTTCACCCATCATCCCTGTACCCGTTGATCTGCATTGGTTCCTGTTAACCAATATCTCAATTTTAAGATTCTCATCTTGATTTTTAGATCCCTCCATGGCCTCACCCTCTCTATCTCTGTAATCTCCTCCATCCCTGCAACCCTCCAAGATATCTGTTCTCCTCCATTTCTCGCTTATTGCACATCACTGATTTGACCAGGAGCTGAGGTCCTAATCTCTGGAATTCCCTTAAATTCACCTCCTTAGGATGGTCCTTGAAACCTACGCCCAATGTAGTTCAGTATAAAATTTTGACTGATAATGCACCTGTATGGTGCCTGGGGTCATTTTACTATATTAAAGCACTACATAAGTTTTTCTTACAATTGGTCAGCCTTCCCTGGAGCAGCCTACTCCAAAATTCTTGAAACATAGCCACGATGATTTTCTTTTTGTTGCAGTAAATTATTTGATAATTTTATCTCTCTATTTCAAAAGGTTTTCAAGAAACTTATGCAGTTGCCTAAGTAAGAAGTGGAATAATTTTGGTTTCGTTTGTTGCATAATTGACATGGCCACTGTTTTAGAATTCCTTGTGCCAATGTCCTAGAAATTATATTATTAAGGTTTAATGGCAATTACATTGTTGATGGGTACTTGTACACCTATAAATGGATATAGCTGGTACACTGTGGGTGGAGAGTAGTGTTGACTGTGAACTAAGTCAATAAAATTTCTCCAGCAAAGAAAACAGCTGTGTTTTGTTTTCATTTCACAAACCGGCGTGGATCCAGTTAACACCTTGGACTACCCTGCTCCTCAGTGAAGTTAATTACTTTAGTTCAGCTGTACAAGTAGAGAGGGTAACTAGGATTTCAGAGTTATTAAGTGGGACATCACTTTACTATGAAATATTTCTGTGCTCTAGCTCTGCGATTTCATAAAATGTTTGTTTATTAGTTGACTAGGTCATTGCTCGACTTACTTTAGTAACCATAGCAGTTATATGAGTGATAAATGTTCAAAGTGTAATACAGATATAGTTAACAGCATAACTTTTCTATCCCACTTACATATAATAAGGAATATGACACTTACTTAAAAGACTTTATTGCATGTTTCAACCCAGTGTTGCCAGTGTTTGTTTGTCTCTGACCACTGGGTGAAACATTTTACTTTGGAGAGTGAGGAACTGCAAGGTAGAGTGAAAGATTCCTGTCCTCATTTCCTCGGTTTATTCTTCATTACAGAGATTCAGACACCGTTCATGTAAAATGATTGGATGGTGCATGTGATTTCCTGCTGATGCTGTTCCATGGAATTTTGAGGATTTCAGGCATTCTGTTCTTATTGGTGCAGCAGTGATCAATTGACATTGCACATTAAAATTGCAATCGTAAATTCGAATTCTCCTTTATTGAATTGCAATTAAGTGCAGAATTCCAATCCATATAGATTATCTTAAAACTTCATCAGGATTTAATACAGTTAAACAGACTTATGGATGTCAAACCAAAAAATAAAAAATACCTGGAAAAACTCAGCAGGTCAGGCAGCATCGGCGGAGAAGCGTACAGTTGACATTTCGAGTCCTCATGACCTTTCAACAGAACTAAGTACAAAAAGGAGAGGGGTGAAATATAAGCTGGTTTAAGTGGGGAGGGGGGTGGTTGTTGGGACAAGCAAACAGTGATAGGAGGAGATAACCAAAAGATGTCACAGACAGAAGAACAAAGAGGTGTTGAAGGTGATGATATTATCTAAACGAATGTGCTAATTAAGAATGGAAAGCAGGACAAGCAAGGTACAGATAGCTCTAGTGGGAGTGGGGTGAAATAAGACTAAAAGGGCATAAAAAGTATAGATTTAAAAATAATGGAAATAGGTGGGAAAAGAAAAATCTATATAAATTATTGGAAAAAACAAAAAGGAGGGGGAAGAAATGGAAACGGGGTGGGGATGGAGTTAGTCTACTACATTCTTTGCTCCCAATGCGGTTTCCTCTACATTGGAGAGACCAAATGCAGACTGGGTGACCGCTTTGCAGAACACCTTCGGTCTGTCCGCAAGCATCACCCAGACCTCCCTGTCGCTTGCCATTTTAACACTCCACCCTGCTCTCTTGCCCACATGTCTGTCCTTGGCTTGCTGCATTGTTCCAGTGAAGCTCAACGCAAGCTGGAGGAACAGCACCTCATCTTCCGACTAGGCACTTTACAGCCTTCTGGACTGAATATTGAGTTCAACAATTTTAGATCTTGATCTCCCTCCTCAATCCCCACCCTCTTCCCGTTTCTTCCCCATCCTTTTCATTTTTTCCAATAATTTATATAGATTTTTCTTTTCCCATCTATTTCCATTATTTTTAAATCTATACTTTAATGCCCTTTTAGTCTTATTTCACCCCACCACCACTAGAGCTATCTGTACCTTGCTTGTCCTGCTTTCCATTCTTAATTAGCACATTCTTTTAGATAATATCACCACCTTCAACACCAATTTGTTCTTTTGTCTGTGACATCTTTTGGTTATCTCCTCCTATCACTGCATGTTTGTCCCAACAACCACCACCTCCCCCCCCTTAAACCAGCTTATATTTCACCCCTCTCCTATTTGTACTTAGTTCTGTTGAAGGGTCATGAGGACTCAAAACATCAACTGCACTCTTCTCCGCCGATGCTGCCTGACCTGCTGAGTTTTTCCAGGTATATTTTATTTTTTATTTTTTGTTTGGATTTCCAGCATCTGCAGTTTTTTGTTTTTATCTTATGGATGTCAAACTGAGCTCCTGCATCTCCTCAAGCCCGAGATCACCCACCCCTAATCTCCTTATAACCTGCCCGAAAGCCTAGTGCTCAATCCTCCTCCCTCGCAACTCCAGGCTAAATCCCCCCTCCCAATCCCCCGAACAAAATGTGACTTGGACTCGGTGCCCAACCCAAGGCCTCAATTTGCACCCCATCCCCAACCACCAACCCCCTTCCTGTCCCCTCGAGACCCAATTAAGCTGCTGCAGCGCAAAGAGAAGCCTAATTTCTTACCCATGCTTTCCAATTTTCATCAGGAGGCTATAGTGCCACACCAGGTATATTACATTGGGGTCTGGTGCCCAATATCAGGTGCCCATTGGACCTTACCATAAGGAGGACAGGAGCAGGAGAAGGCCAGTCAGCCCCTCGAGCCTGCTTCGCCATTTAACTTGATCATGGCTGATACACCTCAATGCCATCTTCCCGCACTATCCCCTTATCCCTTGATGTCGTTGGGTATCTAGAAATCTATTGATCCCTGCGTTGATCATAACTCAGTGACTGAGCCTCCACAGCCCTCCGTGGTAGATAATTCCAAAGATTCACCAATTTCTGACTGAAGAAGTTCCTCCTAACTTCAGTCCTAAATGGCCTACCTCTTATTCTGAGACTCTGTCTGCTGGTTCTAGACCCCACCGCCCCCCCCGCCCCCCCCCGCCACCCCAACCAGAGGAAGCATCCTTCCTGCATCCACCCTGTCAAGCCCTGTAAGAATTTTGTCAATGAGATCACCTCTCATTCTCACCCAAAACTAGCCAATCCCAAATTTTTGAGCCAGTATAAAGAGGGCTGCTTAAGTTCCAATGAGAGCTATCTACTTTAGGTTATGTTTTTAGTGTCACTTGAAAGATTTTGCATCTAAAATTCTTGTAATGAAGATTGCAGTTGATATGTCATGCAAGAGTTGCAGATACAATGATGACACAGCTTGCACACACAATGATACATTGAGAATATAGTTATCTGTGTAATGGTAGGTTTAGCGTTCGTATGTATTCCAAAACTAATCATTGCCATTTATATTGGGCTCAAAACTCCAGGGAGCGGCAATTACTGTCAAATTGCCATTCCACTCCTATTTTCTTACCTTAGTCTGGAGCTCCACATTTCTTGCCTGGGCTTCTGGCTCAGGCCTGCTGAAAAATGTGGAGCGTAGCTGCTCCCGGAGACTTTCAGTGTAATGCAGAAGCATCGGGGGAACCAAACCGCACCCCTTTTTTAGGGCATTTGCTGCCGCATTCCAGTAGGTTTAAATGTCCCAGCCACTTTGACAAGCTAGCAGAGAAAAATAAGTGTGTAGGATAAGCAGATGAGGGGCTGGAGGGAGGGGTGTGTGTTTTGGAGGGGGGGTGGGGTTGGGGTTGGTGTGCCAGCTAGTTGGGGGGGCTTGGTCAGGTGGTGAGGGGGCGGTTTAACAGGGTAGTTGGGTGGTCGGGGCAGAGGTCGTTGGAGGATCCAGAGAAGGGTTTAGAGGATCGGTAGTACAGTTACCCAGGAATTAGAAGTGATTTTAATCTTTCTAATCTTTTCTGGGTAAATATTCTGCTAAGTGAGTCTGAACCGTCTGAAATTTCTGACTTTAAACCAGTTTTGGAAGGTTCCAGATATAGGGTAATTCCCTGTCAGAAGTTGAAACTCCTCAGGCAATTCCCATACAGTCCTTGCATGGGGGTCTCCTGAGGGGTTCCCCAGTGCATCTTCCAAGCGTATAGCCCTCCAAGGAATGGAATTATTTTAAAGAGTTGTAATGCTAATTTGTAATTTGTTACTGTCGTGGTAAAAATGACCACTCTTGAGTCTGTAAGCTTCAAGTAAGCACATATTTTATTCAGGCACATGCTGGGAGAGATCAGAACTAGCTTGGTTGCTTTCCCAAGGATCTCTCAATGATACAACGTCTGTGTCACACTTTATAGTTCTTGGCTCTCACATTTCACTACACTGTTTGGTACAGTTCTCAATCACTGATGTTGCTTTAGCACATATATCACATAACCTAATCAATGAGTGGGACAATTCATGCTCACAGATGTCCCCTGCTATCTCAGCTTTTGGCCTAGGGAGGTTCCTTAGTGCCTGGGGTCTCACAGCCCCATGTCTGTTTTCTTATTTCCGAAACACCTTGTTTACCCAAGCTCTGAAGGCCATTAAATTTTACAATTTGCATTCCATCTAGGTTCACAGCGTTGGCTACATACCCCATCATGTCTACAGTGTTGGCTATATTTCCCATCATGCTTAGAAAGAGCTTTCATAACTGCATGTGTCTATTCTAAAGCTATTTGTGTATGTTTTAATATAACCTGAATAAAATTGTTTCAGTTGTCCCACCTCAGTTACAAATTGCAACAAAAATAACCTCAATTTAACACTGGTGATAGCATCCAGCAAAATGAATGAATTGGAGCCAGAGATAAATTGCAATATTATCTTTTAAAAAAATCACAAAATATTACAAAGCACTTAACCTTAGCATTTTTCAGGAACACAAGCCATCATTTGGCAGTTTTATCAATCATTTTGTACAAAAGAACGGTTTGCAATATTGTTGCGCTTAACATCTATGGGGTTCTTTCTTCAGCTGCTGATATCATGTTACCATTGAGAATTAGCCCTTATATGGTCTTTAACAATGGTTAAAACATAACTTGAATTGTGTCTGTATACAATCTTTCAGCATTAAACCCTAAATAATGGTGACATCATATTCAATGACATCAACGTTCAGCAAGCTTCAGCGTTTTAAAGAGGTTCTTGAGAATGTATTTATCTGCTTGTTGGGAATTTTCTCAGGGTTTCTCCCAACCAGCCACCACTTTGGGGAAAAAAGTGCAGTGAAATTCCTGCTTAAGCAACCAGCTGTGGTTTCTCCTGATCTGATCAAATGATAACGCTGCTCCCAATACCTGGCAAATTTGAAGTCTTTCAGGCCTTCTTGTCAAACTTTCATCTGATTCATGCCATAAGGTTTCTTCTGACTTAAAGTCAGTCCTGGACACTTGCAGCAATAGCGTACCCCATGCACGATGCCTCAGTTGCTATTGATTTGCCCTATACCTTCTACACTTGTCAGACACATTTTGTGTAAAGTTTGTGACAACTTGCCCCAAGTAAAAAGGGCAGAGTTAATTTCTTCCTCGAAAGTTTCCAAAAAGAAAATTCAGAAGGTAAAGGAGTAACTTTATGAAAGGGCCAACGGCCTGGCCGTGACATGTAGTCGACTCTCTGAATTTGTGCTGATATTTTAACTGAGTTTTTGTATTTTGTGGCCACTTTCTGATTACTTTGTAGAGCTCTTCAGGATTTGATGTGCCAAAACTCTGGCCAAAAGCTCAAATAATTGGTGGTGCTGCCAAAAGTTAGTTGTCTCCTTTGATGTGAATCTTAGTAAGGCACAAAACAGTGCTCCCAGTTAATTGTTTGAGAGCACTGGAATTCTGATATTTGTTAAGATAATATTGCAATTTATCTCGGGCTGCAATTCATTCATTTTGCTGGATGCTATCTCCAGTTTTAAATTGAGATTACTTTTGTTGCAATTTGTAATGCTAACATAATGGCAAGTTTCCCTGAAAAGAAATATACATATTTTAATGTGCACTTGCTTGCTTTCTAAATAATGCAAATAATCACTTTGTTTGAGGTAGCAAGCCTCGTGAATGATCCCTTTCATTCCTCTTCTTCCTGAATCAAATCCAGCCACAGTGACCCAATCCCTTTAATAATATTCGCTGACTATGTTCCAACTAATCTGGATCAGTCCTCCACTTCATTTTTAGTTGGGATGTGATTTCTGTTTTTGTTGAAATTCTTTGTGAATAACACTCCCATTATACATTGTCACCCTTTGGTGGCTGGGAACCTATTTCAATGTGGGTGCAGCCATTTTGTATTACAATTTCACTGCTCACTTTGTGGCTGCATTAAAGCTTAATGTTTCCACCTACACAGTGTTAATATTGTGACTCAGCTTATGTGCCAACCTGACAGTATACACACCCCACTAGTGCAAGTCGATATATGTCACATTCATAGTGATTTAGAAGAATTTTATTTCCTTTTGGTTTTGGACAATATGCTATTTGTGCTGAGGGGTCACAGAAAACCAAACAAGAAAGTGCCTTCCATTTAACAGTTTAACAGTTGAGAATGTAAGGTAAAAGAACATTTGCATTTTTAAATAAACCAGATTAGATTGTTTTCAAAGAAGGGATGAAATGTGACACCTAGCCAGCTGAAATTTAGAAACAGTGTGTTTATTTTTCCCTGGTAAAACTTAGTGCTGTGAGAGATTTTTATTATCGGGAAGATAAAGTCCAAAGACATCGGGCAGAATCTTGCCCTTGAGTGGCGGGCGGGCCCCACCAGCTCGGCGGTGGGTGAGCAGCCAACCCCCGACACTGGAACGGGGCCCGCTGCCGTTTTAAGTGGGCGGGCCAATTAAGGCCCGCCCAGCGGCATCCCCGACGGGAAGCGCTATGCACTTCCTGTGGGGGGGGGAGGGAATCCCCAGCTGTCAAAGTGCGCTCTTTTGCGCATGTGCATGAAAGATCGCACTGCTCCCTGAGGCAAAGTGCTGTCTCAGGGAGAATACTAACAGTGGAAAAAAAATTAAAAATAGAAACATTAAAAAATTAATAACATGTCCCCCTCATGTGACAATGTCACACGAGATGTGACATGTTAATAAAGAACAAATAAACTTGATTAATTTTTTACAATATAGACATGAAACTTCATCCTGCCAGTGGATGAAATTTCATCAATAATCTGGAGCCTGCTGGGGCTTCTGGCCTGCCCACCAGCCTTAAGGTTGAACCGGCAGGTCTTTAATTAATTAGCCTTTCAAAGACCTCAATTGGCCATTGACAGGTCGGATGGCGGACAGCTGATTTCGCTGTCCGCCCACCTTCCTGAACATTTAAACGGACTGGGATGACGTCAGCGATTCCTCCCAACATCATCCCGTGTTATTTTCCCCTCAGCAAGCGGGCCCCGCCCCCCAAATCGCTGACGGGAAAATCCTGGCCATAGTGATACAATGGGAATTTGCATTCAAAGGGGAAAATGTGTTTAACGGAGAGAAGGCTGTGTGTGAGGGTAGACATTTTAGGATGATACAAATGTGAAAAGCCTTCAGCATGTATGCCTCAAGCTGCTGTCTTCAAAGGACTGAAGTTAAGAAAACTCACCTTGCATTTGACTTGTTCAGGGTATCATGTTTCTTTGAGTCTTTTAAAACCCGTGTGTCTTACTGTTACCTTAACGAAAATGTAACTGGGAGTTTAATTAGGGGAGTTAGAAGTTATCATAGTATTTATTTGTAGATCTATGTATGTATTTAAATTACATTTCTCTTACTAATAAATGTTTCATTTAGTTTTAGAAAACCTATAAGAATTGTAAGGCCTATAAGGCATGCATCTCGAAATTTATACAAACTGCGAAACAAGTTTCCCTTTGGGATTTGAACAACTCAGCATTTACCATCGGCTGTGTCATAACAATGAGGTGCTGGAGGGGAGCTGCATTCCAACAATGCCTTGGAACCAAATAGGAGGTGTGAACTTGGGTGCAAGAAAAAATGGCAAGAGAGGGGAGTACATGATGCTGCTGACACCACCCTGAACGTGATCTGTCACTATTTGAAGTGTTTGCAAAAGATGTTTTTCACTCAAGGGCCTAGTTTCCACCCGGTTTTAAATATATCTCTGCCAATATCCCAGATTTTCTCTTTGTTAGTGGACTATTACAGGCGCAGCAATCATCTCTGGGAAATTGGAACTGTATGTTGCCATTCTCAGTCACTGCAGGGAAATAAAATTGCTGCAAAATGGTGACACGAGCGACACTGAAAATTTGAGATCAAGTATTGAGATGTTGTAACCCAGTTCCAGGTCGTAGTACATGCTGAAGCAACATTTGAAGTAGTAGTTAGGTGGCAAAAATCTCACTTTATGAAGGTCACCCAATTTTGACCAATTTCAACGTGATAATAATAATCATGCAGCACATCACAGCCTTCAGCAGAATAGAAATGGAAATTTGTGTGTCGGTGTTACTTTGTTTAATCCATTGGTATGATCTTGCCCTCAGTGAGCACAACTGAGGCAGTCCCCCTTCCTGCTCACCAGCAGCCTGCAGAGGAAAGCTGCCAGGCTGCTTGGCCTTGCTTTTGACTTGCCCTGCAGAACAAAAGAATGCAGCGGAGGCAAATTGAGGCCCTTTTGTGGCAGGTGGGCTGCCTCTTGCCTTCCCCCCACTCCACTGCCTCACCCACCCACCCCCTCTTAATACAGAGGACAGATCAGGGGTGGGTAGGAAGAAAGGGCTGGCCTTACTGAGGATGAATATAATTGGAGCATATTGATTCAGTCAAAGATTCACCTAGGTTAGTTAACCTTGCACAAATCAACGACAGACCCTTAGGTCCCGCTCTTCATCAACTGCTGGAAAATGTTCAACTTTTCAGCAGAGGGGTTTTTTCTTAGATAATAGGGTGATAACAAGGAACCAGCAGAGCAGAGTGTCTGGCTGAACAGTCTATCTGTGACCACAGAGATGGAGAAGCACGATCTCTCAATTTACCCGAGTATGCATTATTTCTCATGCCTGACTACTTTAATGTTTGTATTCACATAAATGCAATCAATTTTGAGTGTTGGATTGTTGGTTTTGAAAAGCTGCCAAATCAAAAACATATTTCCAGAATATATTTCCATATGTTAGATTGGGTCAGGTCAGCCCATGACTGGAAACTGTGCTTCATTGCTGCTGTGGTTCCTGTAATGCACAAAATGAAGTTGTATTATGAGGAAAGGTTGGTCAGACTGGGCTTGTTTCCACTGGAGCTTAGAAGAGTGAGGGATGGTTTGATTGAAGTATACAAGATCCTGAACGGCCTTGACAAGGTGAACGTTGAAAGGATGTTTCCTCTTGTGGGTGAGTCCAGAACTAGGAGACACTGTTTTAAAATTAGGGGTCACCTTTTTAGGATAGAGATTAGGACATTTTTTTCCCTCAGAGGGTTGTGCGACCTTGGAGATGGTGGAGGCGGGGAATATTTTTAAGGCAGCGGTAGATAGATTCTTCTTAGGCAAGGGAATCAAAGGTTATCGGGGTTAGATAGGAATGTGGAAATCGAAACACAAGAAGATCAGCCATGATTTTATTGAGTGCCGGAGCAGGCTCGAGGGGCCGAATGGTCTACTCCTGTTCCTATTTCTTCTGTTCTTATTTCCACATGGAATATTTACTTAGTAAATCCATTCAAGAAGGTGTCCATTCATAAATAGTATTATTTTTTAACAGTTGAGGATTAATGTCTGATGCTTAATCAATGCAGATAAACTTGACAGAATCATAGAATTTTTCCGGTGCAGAAGGAGGCCATTCAGCCCATCCTGTCCAAATGAGCAGCTTAACTTAGTGCCATTCTCCTGCTTTTCCCTGTACCCTTGCACATTGTTTCTATTCAAATATTCATCTATTGCCCTCTTGAATGCCTCAATTGAACCAGCTTCGACCATACTTCCAGGCAGTGCATTGCAGACTCAAACCGCTCGCTGTGTGCAAAAGATTTTTCCTAAATCACATTTGCTTCTTTTGCAAATCACTTTAAATCTGTGCCCTCTCGTTCTCAATTCCTTGACTAGCAGGAACAGTTTCTCCCTATTTACTTTATCCAGCCCCAGCATTACTTTGAACACCTCTATCAAATCTCCTGTTAGTCTTCTCCCCTCCAAGGAGAACAGTCCCAAACTCTCAAATCTATCTTCAAGTTTTTCATGCCTGGAACCATTCTTGCTAACCTCTTCTGCACTTTCTCCAATGTGATCACATCTTTCCTATAATGTGGCGCCCAGAACTATACACAATACGCCAGCTGAGGTCTAACTAGCGTCTTATATAAGCTTAACATAACCTCCCTGCTCTTGTACTGTATTCCCCTATTAATAAAGTGCAGGGCCAGAATTTTACGTCCTGCAGGTGTCCAGCCCATCCAGCGGTGAAATAGCGCGAGATGATGTTGGGCGAGCAGCTCGGTGTCATCGTGCACTCATGCGATATCTCACTCGGCAGGTGGGTGCAGCATCAGAAGTGCACCCACCGACAATGAAGCTCATGGAGTAAGAAGGACAGCAGCAACATAGATACAAAATTGGCTGTGTAATAGGAAACAGAGAGTAATGGTCAATGGATATTTTTTGGGCTGGAGGAAGGTTTGTCGTGGAGTTCCCCAGGGCACAGGATTGGGACCCTTGCTTTTCCTGATATGTATTAATGATCTAGATCTTGGTGTGCAGGGGACAATGAAGCGGGTGATTAAGCTCATTAAGGAGACAATTGAAAGTGAATTTTCGTGGCCCATCCACCTTCATGTTTAGCAGATGAGCCAATTGACCAGGCGGCCTTTACATTTTTGCTCAAACCTCAATCCAGGGCAGGAGCAAATCTCTGTGGGGACATAAAAAGAGATATCTGAGGACTGGTTTTTTATGAGGTATGCATTCAGTTGCTTGACTCAGGTGCTGCCTGGACATATATTGCAGGGTATTTGCTGTTTCGTTTATTCTGTGGAGGTATGCATCTTCCTTCAGGGAGCTCAGTGGAAGCGCTGACTAGCAGCTGCGCTAACGTTGGTGCCTGCCCTCTTCCCACCCCCACCAGCAGCGCTGAGCCTTTCTCAAGATGCATTTCACGCTGGCTGGTCATGAATTGCGGTCGGGGGCCAATAGCAGTTGGGGGCCGGTTTTCCGTCCGCCCCCGAGCCCACCGATCACACGTGCCCGACAATCGAAAGGTTCAGGCCCAGGATACTGAATGCTTTATTAACTGCCCTCTCCACCTGTCCTGCCACCTTCAGTGATATACACCCAAGCCTCTCTGCTCCTGCACACCTTTAAGAATTATACCCCTTATTTTATATTGTCTGTCCATGTTCTTCCTACCAAAATGTAGCACCTCACATTTCTCCGCATTGAACTTCATCTGCCACCTATCTGCCCACTCCACCAAATTGTCTATGTCCTCTTGAAGTTCTTTACTGTCCCCCTCACAGTTTACAATGCTTCCAAGTTTTGTATCACCCACAAACTTTGAAATTGTCCTCTGCACGCCAAGATCTAGATCATTAATTTATAACAGGAAAAGATGCCAATCCCGACCCCTGGGGAACTCCACTACAAACCTTCCCCCAGCCCAAAAAACATCCATTGACCATTACTCCCTGTTTCCTACTACCCAGTCAATTTTGTATCCACATTGCTGTTGTCCTTTTTACTCCATGAGCAATAATATTTAAAAGTACCTTTTTTTGTGCATATGAATCACAATCATACCTTAACAGTTTACAGAGTATTTGTAAGAGTACAAAAGTAATAACTATTTTAATTATTTAATTTTAAGTAAACCAGTACAACCTGCTTTGATGAGTTCATGGTGAGTCAGACATAATGGTGTTGCAAGGGTGGGTGACTGGTGCTCAGAAGTGAGGAAGGGATGCAAGTTCCCACTGAGAGAATTTGGAAAGAAGCTTGAAAGAGATTTCCACAGGGTTTGCGGATTTAGCGCATTTGGTTAATTCTTGGAAAATAAAAAAACCCTTGGCATTTATATGCATACATAACTGTTTTGTTCCTGCTCTTTTTGTATATTAGCTACCTGTTCAATTGTGGTTTAAAGCTGTTTAAGCATACACAACTTCAGCCAATAAAGTCCCAGTGTGATGCAGAGAATTTCAATGAGTTCCCATGTTACATGGATCATGTGATGGGCAAGTGGAAGTGTGCACAATCCTATTATTAGCAGAGCTCCTGTGGACATTGTCCATGGTGAATCTAAGGTGATGTTTTTTTGGTGGCAGCACTGAGGTGTTGACATGCAGAGGGGCGTCCATGCTGAGTGAGAACTTCCAAAGATGTCTGTAGGTGTTCTGCTGAGAGATGGCAAAGGGAGTTATTTTTGTTTCTCTGTGTAGTTAGTATTTTCCTTGTCCACTGAACTCAATAAATATCGGAACAACATAGACACCACTCTCCAGGACATTCCATTAAAAATGTTGCCAGTTTGTGGCTGCAAATGTATTTGTTGTAGTTGTTAGTGCCATGACTGACATTGTAATGATAGTCATTGCACTGTTGTCAATGTCCATTAGATTTATTAACTAAATTATTAATTTCATAGGCAAGATATAGGGACTAAGAATAGGCTAGAATTAGTTGGCAGAATAACCTAACAGGGATTACAGGCGAAGCCTTTCAAACACTGGCCAGTAACACCAGGGGCAGAAGCTTCCCTCCATCGGTGGGGGGAAGTTTAAAAGCAGGCACACATTGGGGGCGCGCTGCCATTTTACATGGGCGGGCCAATTAAGGCCCGCCCAGCGTGACGTCCGCAAGGAAGCGCTATGCACTTCCTGTGCGGGTGGGTGGCATCTCCCTGAGCCAAGAGTACACTCTTTCGTTCATGCGCACAAAAGAACGCACTCATCTCCCTGGGCTAAGTGCTGCCTCAGGGAGATCGGCACTACAATAAAATAAAAAAACAAACTGCCTAACATTTAAAAGTTATGGACATGTCCCAACTCATGTGACACTGTCACATGAGTTGGGACATGTCCATAACTTTTAAATACACTTTAATTACATTTTTAAAAACCTACATGAAACCTCATCCCGCCCGTGGATGAGGTTTTATGCTTTTTCTAATTCCCACCAGGGCTCCCGGCCTACCTGTCAACCTTAAGGTTGGATGGGCAGGTCCATTAATTAGTTTAACGACCCTATCAATGGCCTCCGCTCGCTGACTGGGAAATCCTGGCCCAGGTTAGAATGATCTGTTTATGCAGTTTTAGTATCAGTCTTGAAATTTTAGTCCTGAATCTCAATCTGTTAAATCTCCATTTGTTGGCCTTCTTTTAAATGTTACCATTCTCTACGATTTACATTTAAAATGTTTAATTACAACAGTTGACTCCAGTGCAGCTCTTTTGACTCAGATAAAACGCTGATACTGCAAAAGGTTGATATAAGTAACTGAAGACAATGGGATGAGGTTGATTTGGGGAATTACAGCCATATCATTGTGGTGAGATGCTAAACAGAGGCTAGGGGCAGAGTTTTATGGGGCCCTGTCAGGACTGGGCTGTAAAATGCGGTGAGCCATTCGGAAGACCATTGACTTTGGCAGGACTGTACGATCAATCCAACGTAAAATTCCACTCTAGGTCCTTTCAAACAAAGAAAGACAAAGGAAGAATCATCAATGGGCTACTTTTGAGCGCAGCAATTTTAGGGTGACATTCCTGTTCTCCCTTCCAAACTTTTACCCGTTCCTGCAAAGCTGGTATTAATGGCGTGCAGATCAAGTTGATATGTGCACAGTCTGGTAGCCTGAAGATTTTTTTTCTTCAACAATTGCTGTCTCCATTTGAAAAATATAATCCAAAGACATTAAATATTCAGCCACAGCTGAACATAAAAGCTGAAGTGCATCTTCTGTAATATTGTAGCTAAAATTAAACAGATGAGTTAGTACCCCTTTGCGATTAAACAACAATAAAATAGATGAGTAATCAGGCTGCCTACCTGTGACTTTCATTCTTTGTAACTGCAGAACCCATTGATTGGAATAATCCACTACCACCGCACGTGTGCAGAAGAACCACACTTCTTAAATATTTTCCCTAACTATATAGTGCCTGCACACGAGGCTTATCTTTAGCATGTTCGATTTCATATGTTCTGTCACAGTGTCCTTGTAGGTGAGCACTGTATAAAGTTGGGCCTATTTATTAAACTGTGTTCAGCTCCTACTCGAACAAGTTATAATTGCTTTTCAGAAACTGGAATTGTTTAATGTCTGAAATTGCTGTCTAATATGAACAGAGGATTGTATTGTCTGTCAAAAATTGAATTTAGTATGAATGCTCTGAATTTCTTGGTAACAGAGGTTGCTGGTGTCATTTCTCTCTCCTTCACTGATTTGCCTGCAAGCCTGACAGGTCTAAATTACTTTTTGGGGTTTTGTTCTGCTTTAATGTAATACATGGTTCACAAATTGATGTGAATTTGAAAATGTTACTATTTTTAAATTTCATCAAAATGGTTGACCACCTACTCGAGGGACTTAAATAAATCACAGTGGAAAATTTAATGTGCAGGTGTTGGGAAGGAAAACAAATCTTAATGAGGTGGGGATCATTGGCATTTTTACCCAATGTAAGTGAAAATTTGAGTGCTGGACAGAAGATTGTCGGAGGAAGCAAAGGTTGAGGAAAGTAAGGAGGTCCACATTTAAGATCTTGTAAAAGAATGAGTTAGAGTAGAAAACTATGTAATACGTTTCCATGTGAACACTGGAGATTTTCCGTGGAGGAAGAGTATGTAGAGCAGAGCATTTGTAGCACATAATTGGCAACAGGAAGAAATTATGCTGAATATAATAAGATCGATCAATTGAGAAACAAATGTTAAGGCAAAGAATTTTTGAGATGTAAGATGAGGAAGGGCTCTCCTATGGCTCATGAACTTTCTCTTGTCTCTTGTTAGGTGTGTGAGCAGTGCTAGATATAGGAACGGCTTCAAGTCTTACATTGATTTGGATTTTACAATTAATTAAGAGTCACTGAGGTGAAATAAATGTTTGGCTCTCACACTGCATCACCCCTCCATCCACTCCCCATGCTGTCTCCATGCCAACTCAATGCCAACCCATAACCCCCAGCCACCCCCACAGGCCCCTGAAAGTCCCAGTGCCAACTTAATGCCAACCCATGCCCCACTCATCACTCTTTGCCATTACACTCTCCATGCCAACTCAACCAGTAGTCACCATAAGCAGACCTCAGGAGCCATGTTGAGATGAAATAAAATAAAATTCTAACTACTTATTACAGCCTTTACTACAGTTAAAAACACTCCCATTCATGAAAGTCCATTCAATCTTTTAAATTCCCTAAAGTACTTAATCCCATTTAAAAGGATACGGACATAACCCCATATCAAACACAGCTAATCCTTTAATAATCTTTTTGTTCTGTCAATTAAACTGTAAATTTAGGATCCTACTGAGATAATGATAGATTGTGGAAGGCAGCCAAGCATTCATAATGATAGCCCTTGGACCAATGTCAACAAACAGTTATTGTAACTGCTGGAACCGATTTTTCAACAGACAGTTTTTTTTTAATTTTTAAAGGGGCTGGGATTTGAATAGCTGCACAGCTTGAGTTTTTTTTTGCCTTCTACTGACATAAGCAGGCTGTTATTTTTATTTTTAAAGGAATTGGCATTTAAATAACTTTACAGCTTGATAGTTCTACAGACCATATTTGCACTTCAAGAGAATTTACGACTTCTCCAAAAGTTTGTAACTCTCACACCCTGTTAAGGCCCTTGTTATAGTGAAAATGGGGTCTGTTTGAACTCAGCACAGAGTTCAAATGGCCCTGCTAACTTTGGCTTTCCCTCGGGTGAGTTGCGCCCTGCTCCCTTTCCCGCACTCGCAAAAATGGGACCTGTCGGAAATGGGGCACTTAGGAATCTAGATGCTGCCTGTCATTTTTAAAGGCCCATGGAGTCTCCACAACTTGACAAAAATCTGGGCCATAGAGGGTTCTGCTCCAGAAAGCCAGTTGGTGCAAGATGGAACTGAAGCCGACCTTTACATTCTTTTATATTTATTTATAGAGTTACACATTACAGGCATACCCCTCCCACAACCAGCTTTATTGTGGGCAGCATTTCCCTGTCGGCAAACAGGCGGGGGGGGGCCCACTCCCCAAAGCATAAAAGGACACACGGTGACATCGGGCGGGCATCCGGATGTCATCACGAGCCATTCAGATGTTCAGTTCGGCGGTCACGCAGCCGAGTTGGCTGCGTGCCCGCCAAACTGTCAAAGGCTTATTGAGGCCTGTCATAAAGTAATTAAAGTAATTAATTAACGGAGCCGCCCGTCCAACCTTAAGGTTGGCGGGCAGGCGAAGAGCCCAGGCGGCCTTCACATTTTTCCCGAGACCTCATCCACGGGCGGGATGAGGTTTCATGAAGTGTTTATTACTTAGATAAAAATTTTTGAAATAAATAGTGGACATGTCCCAGCTCATGTGACAGTTTCACACGAGGGGACACGTCCTTAAATTTTTTTCCCACTGTCTCTCATAACTTAAACAAATCTCCGTGAGGCACCTCTGTGCCTCTGAGGTAACCACTCAGGGAATCCCCCCCCCCCGCCCGCACAGGGAGTGCACAGCGCTTCCGAGCGTGCATCACGATGGGTGGGCCTTCATTGGCCCACCCACATAAAATGGCGGCGTGGCCCTGATCAGGGGCGCGGATCGGGTTCACGCCCATCCCTGCACAATCCCACCCCACCCCTCCCCTCACCCAATGGGGGGAAATTTCTGGCCTATGCGTCTGTTTATAGGGGTTCAATTACGCCCACCACCTGCAGACAATTAAAGACAATTTAGATATAAGTGCATGAATGGCTGACAGTGGTGGGGAAATGGGGGCAAAAGTGAACCTGCTGATCAATAGGAGAAACATGAGTCTTGTGGAGCTTTGTAAGGCTCATATCAGCTGCAACTGCCAATTAATCATTTTCCACTAAGGCACGAGAGAATGTTATGAAGTGTATTGTAATTTAATCAGTTGGAATACAGGTGAAATGGAAGGTCTGTGAGAGTTCCTGTGAGGATGTCTTAAGAGGGAAATGATATTGGTGGGAAATAAATGACTTCTGAATAAAAATAGGCAAGTGTTGAAGCTGCCCTGTCGATTGCTTGCACTGAAATGAAATAGTCTAGCTTGTTCTAATTCTCTTCAGTGTCACATGCCAGTGTTGCGTACCAAACCGTTTGGATGAAAACCTGGTCTGTATGCCAAGGTAATATACGTGGTAGTATAATTGGAACATTTTCTCAAACCTCAATAAACTTATTCCATTTTTTTTCAAATTTGTAAAAGTATTTGCTGTTCATTTAGCTTATTTCTTTAACCTTGTAATGTTCTCCTTGACAACTTCCCACCTACAGCCCTCTGTAAACTTGAGCTCACCCCAAACTCTGCTTCCTTTCTCTATCATAACTTCCATTAAGGCCTGTTCACCTATCGTCCCTGTGCTCACTGAACTATATCAGCTTCTGGTCCAGCAACACCTTGATGTGAAAATTCTCAAATGTGTTCAAATCCCTCCACGGCCTAGTCCGTCTCTATCTCTGTACCCTCCTCCAGCCCTAGAACCCTCTGGGATCTTTACACTCCTCCAATTCTTGCACCTTGCTAATCCTCAGTTTTCATGGCTCCACTTTTGATAACAGTGCCTTAAGGTGCCAAAGACCTAAATTCTGGAATTCTTCCAAAACCTGTCTGCCTCTCCACCTTTGTTTTTCTCCCTTAAATCGCTCTTTAAAGTCTGCCTCCTTGACAAAACTTTTGGTCACTTTCCTGATATATTATCAGGCTTGGTGTCAAATTGCATCTGATCACCCTCCTGTGAAGCAATTTGGGATGTTTGAACTATACTAAAAACAATACACAAAATACATTGGTACACAATAATTGCAGCACTGACTTTTCTACCATTGTAGTTATCTTTATTGTTGAAATATTTAGGTATGTTGCCTTTATTTAGGTATTTTCCTTCATGGTTAGGGGAAACATTTATTATTTAACTGATTCAAAGCCCTTTGTATGCCCACTGTGGGTTTATTTTCTCTGAGAAGTCATGTAAATTAATGGATTGCCCAATTTAAACAAACCAGATAGCGTATGTCTCCATAATTTGCAAGTCAATAATGAGTTTACACCCAAGAATGGAAATAGGCTGCCTTCTGCTGCAACTGTAGTTGTTGGGCTCTCAGCTTGGAGCTAGTGTGATACATTGGAGGTTTGGCAGGTCTCCTTTGAATTGTGGAGGTGGGAAAACTAAATAAAGGGTATATTTCTGCATTACTCAAACACCTGTTGATGATTAGATAATTGATTAGATGAAATCTTTGACAGCAAAACCATTCTGCTGTCTTGGCTTTGAAGGATGAAAATTTGGAGAGGTGTCTTGTGGGAGTAGGAAGTGATAACATGTACTCAGAATAAACTGGTAGCAAATGCCCATTTATGCAGACAAGAAGTTAAATTTGGTTTAACTTTATAACCAGCTATTTTCGGATCCCTTAAGTCAGGAGTCACAACAGCTGATGCACGTGTGTGCTGATGTATGGACAGTGTTCCTAACCCAACAGAACTCGACAAATCAGCTCTTCATGATCGTCTGAGCACACATCGAGCAGCTATTATATAACCAGATCAGCCCTCATGCAGCAGTTTCACCTGCTGGCAACCCTTCTGATTTAATGAAACACATCTATATTGTTATAATTGTATGAATTTGCAGTATTAATCAAAAGTATATAGTTTAAATGAGAGGTGTGATGGAATAACTCAAATCGGGCTGACCTAATTTGTTCGTTGTGCCTCAAGAATTTAAACTAAGTCTTGCTGTGCATGCTCTGTGTGGTCTCAGAGTTTTATGCCATGGTTGTATAGTTATGCAAGTGTCAAATCAGCTCCGAATTCATGCACAGTGCAACCTTCATTCTATAAAATAATAAATTTAATGTTAAATTGAGAATTTCATAAAGTAACCATTGGATAGATTGGCTAGTCAACTGTGTCCATTGCAGCTGCTGAATCTCCTCTGGCATTGACACTAGCATCTTCTCACTAAGTGATCCTCTATGGCTGTCCTTTTCTTCTATGTACATTGAACTGTGACTTCCCTAAAGCATCTTGTGTAACTAGGGCATGTCAACTCACAAAAATATTGGCTGGGATTTCCCATCCCGTGGCGGTGGCACAGCCAGGTGTCCATTGACTTGCGGCGGGACCGGAAGATCGTGGCAGCGAGCAGGGGTGGAAAATCCCGCCGATTATTCCTGTACAGCTAGGTTATGGCACTGGTCCTCAGAGCAAACATTGAAATAATCTTGATCTTTGCAAATCTTCATCTTCCTTCAGTGTCAAAAGGCTGTACCAAATGCACTGCTATGAGATGCAACGTAGAAGCCAATCTATTTTTCTGTCCCAGCAGTGTTTGCCAGCTTCCTTCCCAAAGAAATATGTAGAGCATTCTCTTCATTAGGTGTCAGCCTTATCTCTGTTGTAGCTCACTCAATACTAAGTCACAAGGTTGTGCATTCAAATCCCATGCTAGGGATTTAATCATATAAGTTGACAGTGCAATACAGAGATGGTGTTGTACTGTTGTTTGTGTGGTCTTTCAAGTGAGCCATAAAACCAAGGTCCTTCTTGCTTTCTTAGGTGGAGATCCCAAGTCACCCCTATTTTGAAGAAGAGCAGGGGAGTTCTCTCCAGACCTGATCAATATTTATTCCTCAACCCAACATCATTTAAAAAAGAATGATCTGTTTGTTATCTCATTGCTGTTTGTAAGGCCTGACTGTATGTAAATTGGCTTCTGTGTTTCAATTACAGTAATACTTCACAAGTGCTTAATTGGCTGTTAAGTGCTTATGAGCATCCTGAATTTATGAAAGATACCATAAGTTCAAGATTTTTCTTTCTATCTTTCATATAGTCCTCAGTTTTGTTTATAGCAGAATGATCCAAGTTAACGTACGTATCAAACGAAATACCAGTTGGGTCCAGGGAAAGTGTGTGTTACCTTGGTGATTTGCTTATTTAGAAACCTGATTAATCCTGTATAAAATTTGATCAGCCCACTTAAAATTAATGAACAAAGGTCAAATAGGCTGTGTGAAAAAACTGTAAGATCGATTAGCTTAACGTAAACTATATCTACTTCAACACCTTTGTTAAGCTTACGTTGCTTATAAGCCACCTGGCCTATGACACTAGATAGTTTGTTTCATGGAAAGCATTGGTGCTAAAAATATTTATCCTCCATATACTCCTGTTCAGGTAGGTTATTGCTGAGTATTTTTAAATGCACGTCTACATTTTTATAGCTTTATCTGTCCTCAGAATTGTCCTATCTTTGCAGGGCTCCCACAAAATAATTCGATTTTGCTATTTTATTTCCTCTCTGTTATTCAGTATTTATGTTTAATAATATAGGAAGATAATTTTGAGTTTCAATATTTGCTTTCAGATTATCTGAGTACAAAAGACAGCCAGCACAAAATTGGGGCGAGGAATTGGAGACAGTACTAATTTAGCTAATCTTGTTAATTACCTCCCACAATTTCACTTCCCTAATGCTTATGATTCACCAAGCTTTCATCGCATTTTAAAGCCATTATAATGCCATAACATTTTCAGATTAAAAAAATCCTTTCAAATAATGTTCTGATAAAATGTTCGCTTGGCAGAATATAAGCGAGGCAGCGACAAAATAAATACCAACACGGTATGTAACAAGGTGTGCAGCTTTTTGAAGTACCAGGAAGTTTGCCAAGGTCAAGCAAACTGCGGGATTCTATTCCTTGGATGGTCTTTTGTTCTGTAATCTTTGTATTGCACAGCTTGAAATCATTTTTGTTCCTGTTTTTATAGCCCATGCCATCAACTCCTCCAGTTTTCATAGTTTTACAGTATGAGAGATTTGAAAAAGACATTCTTTGAATTTAAGGACTGAGAATGTATTAAAAGTGATCTTACAGTGATGCAGAGCTGCGGGGTTGGGGGTTGGCACAATTCCAGTTAGACTAGCGTTGGGTGAACTTGTTCGACAAAAAATAATTGGAGTGAGAACAAAACCATAATTTCACTGAGGTATTTAGTTGCTGTAATGAAGCTTTTCTGAAGTCTGATCTGAAATTATTGTCCTGCAATTGCCGAAAAATATACCCTGTACTTTTTATATATGCAGTGGAATTAAAGGAGATTTTTTTTAGATTTTCATATATTTACTTTACTGATGGGCTCGACAATAGCCAGTTACTTATTTTTTCTTTGATGGTATAAGACTCTTAACCTGGGGTTTCTCAGTTCCCTCTAAGGTCTGGACCCTATACTCAGTATCAATGACACAAAAAACCTTTGGATACAATATCCACTTCATATGGCAAACCTTTATTAACCCACTAAGCAATAGTACGCACAACACTAGTTGCTTATTAAGACCTGCATACAGGAGCTTATTCCCGAGTAGTCGGTCCATTGAGCGACTTCTTCCACACAACTTCCCATGACTGAGCAGATCACGCTTCCCTGGCTACAGAAACAATGTCCTTGTGGCATTATACCCCTGTCTGACGCTGGTCCCTTGACATAGAAGGTAACACCTCAAATTGGGTCATCCGTGCGTTATCATTCCAACCGTGGCTATGCAAGATCACCAGCCTGTGGGTATTTTTTGCTTTCAGGGTGTTCTCTAGGTGCATGCCAGCAAGGCAGGAAGAAAGCCATTTACACATATCCAGAGAGGGCATTGTCTGTGAGAGTTCTTGTGGACAGAGTGACTGGTGGTGCAATCAGTCTGCTGTATCTTTATGTGTGTGTCTGTCTGTGTGCCTGTGTGTGTGTCTGTGTGTGTTCCTGTGTGTTTTTAAGCAATCTATTTCTGTTTCATGGCCATGTGAAAAACCCCAGCTTATCGGTTAACCTGTTATTGAAGAAACAAGTTGATAAATAAGTGAAGGAAATAAGTTCAAAAATTGAGGTTACTAATTGAGCTCCTCATGGCAGCACATTCAGAGTAAATAACAATATACCCTCATTGGGCATGATACTCATCATAACTCTGAAGAACTTACTATCAGAGATTCTAGGACAGTTCTGCCAATTGCTGGAGGTGCTAAGTATATGGAAAAAAATCAATGGGAAAAATTTCCCCCCATCGGTGGGGAAGTGCAGAAGTGGGCACGGGCAGATGTGTCTCCGATCGGCACCGCCATTTTATGTGGGTGAGCCAATTAAGGCCCGCCCAGCTTGATGTCCGCCAGGAAGTGCTATGTGCTCCCTGTGCTGGAGGGTGGGGGGGGGCGGATTCCCTCAGTCAAGAGTGTGCTCTTTCGTGCATGCGTGCGAATGAGTGCACTGATCTCCCTGAGGCTCAGCGCTGCCTCAGGGAGATTGGCTCCAAATTTAAAAATATTAAAGAGACAAAAACAAAATTTCCCTGACGTGTCCTCTCATGTGACACTCTCTCGAGTTGGGACATGTCCATCACTTCTAGTGAAACCCTTACTGAATATTTAAAACCCTGATGAAACCTCATCCTGCCCATGGATGAGGTTTCACACTTTTTCTGAAGCCCACCAGGGCTCCTGGCCTGCCTGCCAACCTTAAGGTTAGACGGGCAGGTCCATTAATTATGTTGAGTACTTTTTAAATGGCCTAAAAAGTGTGTTGACAGGTCAGCGGGTGCATAGCTAATTCGGTTGCACCCCCACCGACCTGAAAATGGAAATGATGCGGGGTGACGTCGGGAGTTCCACCCGACATCATCCCAGGTCATTTTACATGTCAGCGAGCTGGGGCGAGGCCTGCTCGCCGACCAGAAGATCCTGCCCTATGTGACATAATATGTGGGATTTTACTCAAATAGATACAACTACGACGGAAAAACCCTATGCAAAAATTAGATCAGATCCTTCAGGACCGACTCTGCAGTTGCTTCAGGAGTTCTTATGTTTCTGATGTGACATACATCCTTGCAAAGAAAGGTAGATTCCACACCAATGTTAACAACCTGTGGTAAAGTGAGGTACCCTGTCCCTTTAAGAGAATGCAAGTGTACTGATCATTTGACAGCACTGACGAATCACTGTACATTGCGGGAAACTGGGAAATGTAAGTCTAGTTCTGGAGGTTTCTGAGTGAGCACGTATGATCTGGTGCTCTGCCCTATGTCTCAATAAACCATCACTGTTTATTCTTACATCAGTCTCTCTCTGTTGTTGATTGAAAGCAGCGATTGACGAGAACATAAGGCTTGCAGTTACAGTTCGGTTGACCAATGAACTCTTTACCCAAGATATAAAACAACCTCTATAGAATTCCCTATTTCTATTGCTGAATTACAAATAGTGCAAGATAAGAACAGAGTTCAGTCACTGTTCAGGCCAAAGGCTAATTTTGCAAATAACAGGAATTGCTTAATAAAAATCCATTGGCAAATGGCTTTCAGCAATTAACTACAAGAAATTTGCCAATAATTAAACATAAAAGAGCTTTTTAAAATATGACGTACATGAACTCCATGTATCCATAATATTTTTATTACATGCTACAGCGGAGCTCTGGTGGACTTGCTGGCAAGTTGGAGGACATAATGGGGGTATTATAACTTTAGGCGATGATGCATCATGAGTGATGTGGAACTGACTGCCCATGATAGGCCCTGCTCAGCTTTCCTTTCCATTAACTTCAGAAAGCAAAATGGGGTGAAGTACATAATGGGCCAATAATCAGATAGCAATTGTTTTACATCGATGTCTCTTGGTTGATTCTATTACTTTTCTAGGTTTTCTGTGACTCTTCTAATTCTACTTTTTCATGGTTGTCACCTCTGCATTTACAATGTTTGTTCTCTGTTGTTTTTGCTTTTAAATTCTTTATCCTTCTGGGTGGGAAATGATGGATGAAACAAAATTGATGAGGCTTGTAAATTGTTTTTTGCAGTGATGTGTGTAGAGAATATGCGGCTGATAGGGTTTAGTGATTGCATTTATATTGAGTCTTGCTTTATCTATTAATATTGTTTGTACCTCCTTGGTGTCATTGACTTGCAAGCTCCTACTTTGGAGCAGATTACAGGAATTGCGACAGGATAACCCGGAGTCGAAATCTGGGAATAGGAATTCTGTAGGAAATAAGCGGGGGAGGGGGGCTTAAGGAAAGAGCAAGCAGCAGGAAGGCCTAGGTACTGCCAGAAGAGAGTAGCTGGTAGATGGCATTGGGAGGCATAATAGCGGTGGGCAATCTGTTATTGCATCTAACATTTGTATAGGGTTTTTCTGTCGTAGTTGTCGACCAAATTTATCAGTAAAGAACATTTAAATGATGACAAAGGCGAAAGTTGTGACACAGGAGGGACGCACTTGTGAGTGTGGTCAGGAGGAAATTTTAACTCCCAAAAACAGTTAGAATGTTTTTTTTTTCTGTGACTCTTATAATTCTATGATGTAAACAGATGTAAAAAGTCTCAAATCTAAATCCAACAGATCTCGAATCCATTCACTCTAAAGTTTTAATGGAGTCAGGACTAGGTGACCCCTTCCTCTGTCAGCAGCTGGTTTTCCACTGTGTTGCCTATGATCTCAGTCTTCTTGTCCTACTCTAGATCAAATGGGATCGTACCATGAAAACACCCATGACTGTGATATGCAAATGGCGTAGAAAGCTCATAGCACTTTTACAAACTCAGACAGGGCGAGCAGAATCAATTGGCAACTAACCTGAAAATAGTTAATAATCCCTTTCAATAGCTCTTGCAGTGGGGGCCTTGCTGCTGCTGAGTGCACGTTCAGCTGTGCGCGGTTAAAGATGGGCATTAGCTGGTGTTGCAAGGTTGAAAATGGCAGCACTGGTGTCAAACTACCATTATATACCAACATATATCACGACCTGCCTACTCTGCAAACATCTGTGCACACTCCTAACACCCTCACCAAAATGACATCCTGCACAGGTCATGCCAAAACTATTTATGTGCAACATAGACATTTGGTATCAATATGGCACCTGTGCACCAACACTATGGACACTACCAAAGCAAATTTTGTGATGTTGTTGTCTAGTTGAAATCTAATTATTTTAAAATACAATTTATTTGCTCCTTGCCCTGCCATCTTACAGGTCCCTGTAGGTGGGAACCAGCATTATTCACCCATTGGGGGCGGTGGCCATGAGAAATTGTTTCACTAGGGACCTCTATAGTCCTGGAGCTCAGTAAGAAGTTTGGTGATCTGCAGTAGAGTGCTGGGTCCAAATGGAGAGAAGATTGAACAATTAACTTAACATTAAAAATTAAAGCAAATATGCTGGTGTTATATGCTGGCTGTCCTGTGTCGAACTGGTAGCTAAGCTAATGAGCCTTTCACAGCTGATGTGCGGTTGAGTCTCTATCATGTTAGCATGTCATTTACTCATGCTTTTTATTGAAGTCAGGATGTTCAAGCCCATGTACCATAATAGGGAAAAATAAAAATACCTGGAAAAACTCAGCAGGTCTGACAGCATCTGCAGAGAGGAACACAGTTAACGTTTCGAATCCATATGACTCTTCAACAGAACTGTTCTGTTGAAGAGTCATACGGATTCGAAACGTTAACTGTGTTCCTCTCTGCAGATGCTGTCAGACCTGCTGAGTTTTTCCAGGTATTTTTATTTTTGTTTTGGACTTCCAGCATCCACAGTTTTTTGCTTTTACCGTAACAGGGAACCAGGTATAGGATGGAATATCAACTTCTCTCATAATTGATTCACCTGTCCTTCATTCTAAGCTACACAGCACACTCAAGCACAATGCTTCTATTCTGTTATATCTTCAAGACATGAAAAGAATGACTGATGAAGAAAGCAGGGAGATTTTAATGTTTAATTAGATATAATGTGGAGCAGCAGACTTTCTGCAGGGTATTGCTGCTTGAACCAAGGTACGTGAACCAATATATCTTGAACCAATTGATCAAGCAGGGTTGTTGACGAGTATAATTCAATAAACTACTTAAAAATTGAATAAATGAAAACTTGCTATCTTAATCAAAATAAATATGCTTTGAGTGCATTTTGAAATCATTCTAATTTTAAAGTTCACATTTATTTGATGACACGGTTCTTTGATGTTGATTTAAATACTTGACTCCTGGTCTGAGGAGCAGGAACCTGAGTCTCCGAGCTGCTTCCCACAGTTCACCTGGCTGAGCTTTGTTCAGTGCTCAGTCAAAAAGAAAGTTGGAATGCTGTGTGGGAGTGTGATGTTCATTTTCTCACTTGAACTGTGTCTGTTTTGAGAGCAGAAGCTACGGAGTGAAGAACAATGTGCAAAGGGAAAAGGCAGTTGTTAAATTCCAGGTTACCAGCTAAGCTTATTGTATATTAGTAAAAGAATGCTTTGATTAAGTATATTTTCAAGACTGTAAAAATCAACTATTCCACTCTTGGTAACATGACAAGTGCCTATTACAATGATTCTGTGGCTCACCCAAGGAAACTATGATTATTATATCTGTAAAGGACTTATTAGGGGTAGGATTTCCTCACTATTTTCAGTGCATTAATGATCCAGAAGGGGCACAGGAAACATTTCAGGCAGGAAAGTTGGATGCAAGCCATTTATCCAATTTTCACAATTGAACACACTCTTCTGTTACAGTTATTGAGCCTTCCCGTGATTTTCCCATTGAGTCCATGCTTGCAGTTTCCTTGTTTTATATTTCTGGGTACCTTAGATTGAGATTAAAATACACAGTGGCTGTCAGGATCAGCTGGTTGGGTACCTTGCCCATTACAAACAGTGGAAGGGACATGCTGTTTGATATGATCCGCCAGTCTTTGGGACATGCAGCTTACATACCTAGCATTACGCTGGCACTGAAAACAAAGTGTCCAGCTTTCTATGTGATTCCGCGATTGGATAACCTTTGCTAAAGAATCCTTAGTGTGCTAAGAATTACGCTGACAACCAATTTAAGATTGTCAGTTGGGCTCAGAGTGTGGCACATTTGTACGTACTGGAAGCTACATATATTAATACACAGGGCCCTGTTCTTTGCAGACAGAAAGAACATGCACACACATTGCGCCTGTTTCAGCTAACCCTAACCCTAACTCTAACCCTAACCCTGACCCATTCACTGGTTCATTTCGCAGGGCAATGTCTTTTCCAGTCAGACTCAAGCTGCCTGATTTAAATTTCAAACGATGCTTGGCAGTTAACTGTCAGTCACCATCCACTGGTGCATTCTCCATGGCAATGCCTTTACGAATCAGAGCCCATTTGCCAACCAATCAATGCTCTCTTCTCATACAGTATGAATATGTTGTTTCCCCTGACGTTGGTATTTTCTTGTGCATTGTCCTGATGTAAAGCTTGAATGAAAAACATCTCTCTTCTCAGCGATACTTTTCCCATATAGTTATGATACCATGTGGATCACAATGACAGTCTTCTCTGCCCACCTGAAACCATATAATCTCCCAGGAGATTAGAGTCTCTCGGGCAGACTGATAACACTTCTCATGTTCCACTGACATAGTGATCTTAAGAGGAAGGTCCAGAGTCCTTGCTGCTCTCTGAGAGCCAGTAGCAGGTGGGTGGGCTCCAGATTTTGCTATCCCACTGTGTCCTTGATCTGAGGCCTCACTGATCGGCAGCATGACTGACCTAATGGTAGTTATGTAATTCCGAAAGCTCTGAAGCACAGCAGTGTATATCATAGCTCAAAACAGTCTGGAACTCCCTCGGCGACTGCTCCCTGTTCCCTCGCCTGTTGCCACCAAAGCTGCGACCTGTGCTTCCATGTGGAGGCACCACTTGGATCCTGGGTTCTTTTTTGCTAGGCTCCTGATGAGGATTCCAATGAAGCTGCCACATGCTGCATTGATTGCTGGTCTATGTTCTCACAAAGGGGAGCTGTAGACTTGATATTTGCACCTGTCAGTTATCAGCTATGCTCGGTCACTGACTTCAAAGTTTGCAGATTGGCATATGTTTGTTGAACATTCTTCATTTCAGGTGAGTACCTGAGGGTCCTGGGTCACGTGATTCCAAAACCACAGCCTCTGCTGAGAGATTGCCAAACACATCCCCAGTAAAATTATCCAGTTGCCCCTGAGTGAAACAGTCTGATCTAATGTCTGGGACTGAGGAAGCAAGTGATTCAGGAGTGACTTGAAGGGGATTATTGGAATGTGTGCAAGGAAGTCTCACTAGAGCAGCAGGCTACTGTTATCACTTTCCTCGTAATCATTATCGTTATGGTTGCGTATTTATTACTTATCCTTTTCCTCTTATGCCTTCCATTGCACTTCTCGGTGTGTGATAAGATAGGTTAAAAACTAGGAATGGATAAACATTAAGGAGACAGACACAATTAAAAGCTGTGAACATGCAATGTTTAACCAGGGTGCCAGAATAACTGTAAGTGTTCAGTTACTAACATGGTACTGCAAATACTCTGTTGACCTCACCCTTGTCCACAGCCCAATCTGAGTGTCTCCCCATAAGCTCTTTGGCTTTTGTTTCTTGGGGCTTGAAAGTAGGGATGCCTGCTCCAGTAACCTACCTCCGTTTGGCATCATGCACCTTATTTCCCAGCAAGAGAGTACACGAGGGAATGCATTGCAGTTGAGGAGTCTGTGCCGAGAGCTTGGAAGAGGTCAAATAAGAAATTTTGGTTCCTGAGCCTTTTAAAATGGTGAAAACATTTTTAGGCTTGTGCGAGTCATTAATTGGTATTAGGGAGCTGGGTATCAATAGTGTACAATGCTGCATAGGAGCTCCCTCTTAACCAGTGTGCCTTGTGTTAAGCTGTATTTGTCCAGGAGTTGCTGTAAGACATTGAAAAGTCTTCTGATGCCCAGGGTGGATATATATGGTGTGTTATCTAGTCTGCTCAGATGAGGTTGGTGAAATTCTGGTGGCACTGCTTGGAAGACCTTGGGGTGAAAGAGTTGACACTCTGCGACTCCGTCCAAACGGCATAAGTGACATTTCTGGCTTGCTGGCGTAAACATCGGGGAGTCTGTGCCTCCTGATTTCAATTTCCTTGAGGTCCAATTCAGAACAATCCAGTGTTCTTCTGTGCCTAGAAGTCATGCTGTGTTGCTTTCCTTAGCTGCCACTTTCAGAGGATCTTGTAGTACACGTTCCTGAAAAATATGGTCAAAAGCTTGATTTGACTTGCAAGTGAAATCATTTGAGAATTGAGTGAGCCAGGCACTGCTGCTTGCTTGTTTTCCAGTAGGCTGTTTAAATGTGCAGGCTGAACTGTGCTTTAAAAAGTTGCACCCCGGTTTTCTTTCACTCCAGTAGTTTACCCGAGGGATAATGCCAATCACCACTCCAACAGCCATGCAAATAATTAGGCCCAGGAAACTCTCAAACTGTTCTCTTTTTTTAAAGCTGTCAAGGCTGTGCATCTCACCACACGGAACTTCTTCCCCTTTACTTTGTTAAGTACTTTGCATTTAGTCCTGTTCTATTGGGCTTTAGGCAGATCAAAAAAAAAATTCCTTTGCAATTATGTGGTAATTTCTTCTTTATTTCACTGAAAATTACAGTTGATTATTAAAATCTGACATTTTAGAAGCTGTGCTAATTAGACATTGGCAATAATGCCAATGTGGCGCTGCAATAAACTGCAAATTCTAGGTAATTTGGCAACAATTTCAGGAGCAATTATATCTAGAATATCCTTGCATGAAAGATGAACATAAAGCATAACATTTTATTTTTATTCTAAAAAACAAACTAGGCTCACTGACCGTGTCAACTTACCCCATCCTCAGGCACAGGTGGTATCATGCTGGATATTTTAATAGGGCTTTAAAATGAGTTCAGGTGCACAATACATTATTCAATTCTTTTTAATGTATGTAGTTTTTCAAAATGGTTCCCTCTTGGAGGGGAAGTTAAGCAGGTGAACAGGAAGGTAACATCCTTATAGGATCACCATGCCCTTTTGATGATATCCAAGATGGTGGTGTCCACTAGCCTTGCCAGTGACAATTTTTGAACAATGTGAAGGTTGAACTAAAATGTGAAAAGAATGAAGCACTCCAGTAGGTTTGTTTTGAATATTGGTAATCAGGCAGGCAGGTTTTTTTTTTCAAAAATTACATTACGGCTTGCCAACACAAATTTTATGATTGCAATCAAATTAACTTGGAGCTTTTGTAGTTTCCATCATTTTGGCTGCATAGTCAGTGAGTTGCAGAAATCAATTTCCATAAGATTATAGTCACCTTAATTTTGTGAAATGTTATGTTAATCACTTTTAAAAAAAAGCAAATAGTATTTTTCCTTTCCATCTTTTTTCTTAGTGTTCTTCCCCATCCCATATTTTTCTTGAATTTGGTCTTCTCTCATGTAAATGGCCTTCTGACTTTTTAACTATGTATAAAGAATAGGAACTCCCTCCCGTTTATCTACTCAATTTTCTTTATTCCCCCTTGATGGAATAATGTAGCATGATGCAATATTCATGACAACTTATCCATCTGCCTGAATCCATCATCAGCTATTTTGATTCAATACAGGAAATGCAGCTCTAGTACATGAACATAACTCTACTACAACCACACCATTTATAACATAATTCTGCAGTTCCAAATACACAATTTATTTCATGGGATGTGGGTGTCACTGGTAAAGTCATCATTTGTTGCCCATCCCAAATTGCCTTTGGACTGAGGGGCTTGCTAGGCTATTTTAGAGGGCAGTTAAGAGACAACCACATTGCTTTGGGTCTGGAGTCATGTGTAGGCCAGGCAAGGATAGCAGATTTCCTTCCTCAACAGGCATTAGTGAACCAGATTATGGTAATTGATAATGGTTTCATGGTTACCATGACTAAGACTGGCTTTCACTGAACTGAATTTAAATTCCACCAGCTGCTGGGGTAGGATTTGAACCTATGTTCCCCAGAGCATTAACCTGGGACTCTGAGCTTTTAGTCCAGTGACATTGTCACTATGCTGCCTCCCACAAAAGATTCAAATGGTTTTAATTTGAGACCAGTCCAGGTGGAGTCATTGTCGAACCCTTTGACTGGGAAGCTGGATTCCAGGGAGGACGAAAGAGAAAATCAACTAATTCTCATCTTCAATTCCAAAATATTTACCAAGTGTATTTGAAAACATGTTGATTTTTGATCAATGTTTTTCATTGAAAGAAGCAATGATCACTATTTTTTAATCTAACGAACATTATCAACATGCTGCCTTGTTTGATTGAGCTGTTGAACAGTCGTTGCTTTAGATCTAAGTTAAAAGGCTGATAAATTTGTCCTCTCATAAGCGAACTGGGGCCTTACTTCTGAACTTGACACCCTGTGCACATTTTGACATGTGGTGACTTTTTTTTTTAAATCCATTGTTGGTTAATTAGTAAGAATTGTGGAGCCTGAAAGAACAAAGACTGGAGCAGAAGAGGCTGTGAACAGATAATGTAATTTGGCGTACTCATGTAAAGAAAGTCGAGTACAAATTAAACCTCTAATTATGTGAACACATTCAATTACAGAGAGACAGCCCCAGACAGTGGCAAGAGGATTTCCTGAAAATGACGTGCTTTATTCAGTAAAGTGCTTTAGAATGGGATTGTATAACTCTGGGATTGTGCTAAAGCTGAAACCATGGAAATGTTATTGAGTACTTTATCAATCTTAAATAAACACGTTTAATAATGCTGTATTTCAAATACAGTAACATAATGCCTAAAGCATTGCACTAAGTGCAGTCAGAATTTATTGGCAGGATCACTGGGTGACAGATGAGAAGAGTGAGGAACAGTACATTGCAAAAAAAAAAAATCAACAAGCTGTTCCGATGCCAATCTGTTGTAGTTTCCAAGTACGAAGCGGTCTGTTCATCTTGCTTTTCCTTCCAAACACTGTATTTACTTTATTTTAAAAGCCCATCCACCTCAAATTCAAGACTAACTTTGCTAGAATCTTCTGAATGTAATCAGGTTCCATTCTGAACAAAAATGGCTGGGAGCATGTAGCAAGGCTAAGCTTATCCCCCCCTACCAGTGCTCATCTTAGTGTGGGATGATTCACCCTGAGCTTATAGACACTACACAGTTTCTATCGATGTGATCACATGGTCAAAAAAAGTACTCTGAAATATAGGAAATAAACTTCAGGTGCTCATAACTGGAACAAGACACTTAACCTGTTTCAGTCAAGGACATAGCTATTTCTATACACATTTTAAATCGATATTACAAAATGTTGGACATGATCCAATTTGAGAGGTTACTAACAAAAGATACTGCTGAAGGTGGTACCGATTATCTAAGTGAGACTCAGTGATTAAATCCGTTTTTAAATTTGTTTGATAACAAGACAAAAATCAGTTTTACGCTTTAGAGAATTCAACTTTACATTTATCACCAAATGCATAAAACTCCTTTTATGACAAATGGAATGCAATTATATGTTGAGGAAAATAAATTTTGTGCTCATCAGATTTAAAGATGTTGCTGATAAAAACAAAAAACTGCGGATGCTGGAAATTCAAAACAAAAACAGAATTACTTGGAAAAACTCAGCAGGTCTGGCAGCATCAGCGGAGAAGAAAAGAGTTGATGTTTTGAGTCCTCGTGACCCTTCAGCAGAACTGTTCTGCTGAAGGGTCACGAGGACTCGAAACGTCAACTCTTTTCTTCTCTGCCGATGCTGCCAGACCTGCTGAATTTTTCCAGGTAATTCTGTTTTTGTTTTAAAGATGTTGCTGTTTGGGTGACAGTCTTCATTTTGAGATCCAGCATTTATATCAAGTGTTCCTAGATCAGATATAATAGAGCTAGTTGTAAAGCAGTAACCTCACTTCTGTGCCACAATTGTGTGCCACAGCCTCAACAATAATAACTTATATACCACCACCTGCAAGCTCCACTCTAAGGCACACACCATCCGGACTTGGTACTATATCGCTGTTCCTTCACTGTTGCAGGATCAACATCCTGGAAATGCCTTCTGAGCAATATGGTGGATGTACCTGCACCAGATGGACTGCAACAGTTCAAGAATGTGGCTCACCACCATCTTCTAAAGGTCAGTTAGGGATGAGCAACAAGTGCTGGTCTTGCCAGTGATGCCCACATCCTATGAAAGAATATTAAAAAAAAAACACCTTCAATGTAATAAAACATCCCAAGGGACTTCACAGGAGTATTACAAAACAAAATATGATGCCAAGCCACATGATGAGATATCAGATGACCAAGTTATTCAATCTGGACACAAAACGTATATTCAGAGAATTAGATGTACTTTCAAGGGTCAAAATTGGAGGCAAGAACATAACAAACTTGATGATATTTGCAGAATCAGAAGCGGCCCTACAAAATATCATAGATCACGTAAAATCTAGAAGTTTAGAATATGGATTGAGTACGAACACCAAAACAACAAAAGCAATGGTAATTTGAAGGAATTCATGCGAAGAAGCTAGCGTGAAGATTGACGTGGATGATGTCACACTAAAACAAGTAGATACGTTTGTGTTTTCAGGATAAATGACAACAGAAGATGACAGATATGATGCAGAAGTTAGAAGAAGGATAGAGGTAGCCAGAAGTAATTTTCAGGAGAAATAAACTCAAGCTTGTAACAAGGAAAAGATTCATTAGATGCTACATTCTATGCACTTTCTTGTGTGCCTCCGAAACTTGAACAATAAATGAAGATCTGTGAAAGAGAATAGAGGCCTTTGAAATGCGGGTGCTAAGATGTATGCTAAAAAATCCCATTTACGGACCATAAGACAAATGAAGAGGTACTTGAAATATCGAGAGCAAAAAGAACTCCTACTAAGTGGTATCCAGAAAAGAAAATGCCAGTATTTTGGTCATTTAATCAGAGCTGAAAAGCTATAGAGATCTCTTACAGAGGGCAGCAGAAAGCAGGGTCAACCTCGGCGTCATTGGATGACTGAGTGGTTGCAGATGAACTACAGTGGATGTATGAGGATGGCACAAGACAGAGAAGCATGTCAAGTCTCCTGGCAGAAGTAGCTACAAGCAGCAGCAGATCAAAATCTCGGTAAAAGAGGTAGGTTTTAAGGGGCGTCTTAAAGTAGGAAAGTGAGGTAGAAAGACGGAGAGGGGTAGGGAGGGAATTCCAGAGTTTAGAGACTAGGCAATTGAAAGCATGACCATAAAAGCTGAAGCAATTAAAATCAGTGTGCTCAAGAGGCCTGAACATAGATGCCCTGGGGGGAGTTTGCTGAAGGATATTGCGGAAATAGGGAGGGAAGAGGCCCTCTAAGGATTTGAAAGCAAGGATGAGATTTTTAAAATCAATACATGGCTTGACTGGGAGATAATGTAGGCCATTGAAAACAGAGGTGAATAGGAGAATGGGACTTGTTGCGAGTTCAGGTGCAGGCAGCAGAGCTTGGATGGCCTCATTTTTACAGAGGGTAGAATGTCCAGCCAGGAGTGTGCTGGAATAATCTAATCTAGAGGTAACCAAGGCATGAATGAGGGTTTCAGCTGCTGATGAGCTGAGACACAGGAGAAGCTGGGCAATGTTATGAAGGTGGAAATAGGATTTTCGTGATAGCGTGAATATGCAGTTGGAAGGTCATATTTGACACAAAGTTGTGAACAGACTAGTTTAGTGTCAGACTATTTCCAGGGAGAGGGTGGAGCCACTAGCTAGAGAATGGAAAACAAAAACAAAAATACCTGGAAAAACTCAGCAGGTCTGACAGCATCTGCGAAGAGGAATACAGTTGACGTTTTGAGTCCCTATGAGTCTTCAACAGAACTGTTCTGTTGAAGGGTCATTCGGACTCGAAACGTTAACTGTGCTCCTCTCCGCAGATGCTGTCAGACCTGCTGAGTTTTTCCAGGTACTTTTGTTTTTGTTTTGGATTTCCAGCATCCGCGGTTTTTTGTTTTTAGCTAGAGAATGGAGTTTGGAGTGGGAACTGAAAGCAATGGCTTCAGTATTCCCAATGGAGGAAGTTTCTGCTCCTCCTGGACTGGGGGGGGGACAATTGCCAATACGTAAAATGACACGAGATGGCGTTGGGCGGAACTCCCGACATCACCCTGCGTCGTTTCAATTTTCAGGTCAGCAGGGGCGCAGCTGAATCGGCTGTGTGCCCACCAACCTGTCAACGGCTAATTGAGACCAATTAAAAAGTAATTGCAGTTGTTAAAGGACCTGCCCGTCCAACCTTAAGGTTGGCGGGCAGGCTGGGAGCCTTGGCGGGCTTCAGGGAAAGCATGAAACCTCATCCACGGGCGGGATGAGGTTTCATGTCGGTTTTTAAAAATTTAATAAAAGTTTAACCAGAAGTGATGGGCATGTCCCAACTCAACGTGACAGTGTCACATGAGGGGACATGTCAGGGAAATTTTATTGTTCTATTTTTAACATTTTTGAAATTGGCGCCGATCTCCCTGAGGCAGGACTTAGCCTTGGCTTAGGGAATCCAGCCCTGTCCCCGCACAGGGAACGCATAGCGCTGATTGGAGGTGCACCTGCTCCTGAACTTCCTCTCCCCAGCCACCACCAACAGCCCCCCCGCCCCCACCCTCCGCCAAGGGGGGAAAATTCTGCCCATGATCTTATTTGTGACTTTGATAAGTGCCATTTCACTACTGTGGCAGAGCTGGAAATCTGACTGGAGGGGAACTAACATGGGCATGGATTTGGGAGGGGACAGTACATTCAAGGGGAAAAGAAATTTGGAGATAGGGCAGCAGTTTGCAAGGACGGTGTCAAATGTTTTTTTTTGAGGAGAGAGATGATGACAACAGGTTTAAATGAGAGAGGGACAACATCCAATGAGAGAGAGCCAAGAATCATGAGGGGAAGTTGGGTGGTCAGTAGTTTTGTGGGTATAGGGTTGAGGGAACAGGAGGAGAGTCTTGGAGAGGGCATGAAAGGAGAGATAGGAGAGAAAGGAGAGTGAAATGCAAGTTGAGGCACAGGATGGTGCATTTATACAGAAAGTTTCAATGGGTGGGATGTGGAAGAGGGGGACACGGCAGAGGTAGCTGTTCAATTGGTCTCGATCTTAGTGACAAAGCTCCTTGCATTTTGGAGGTGAGGATGGAAGAGACAGAGGAGCGGGGTTTAAAAAGATAATTTGCAGTCAAGGAAAGAACATGGGTATCTTTGCATTCCATGATGATCCTGGAGTAGTAACCATTTTTAGCAGGCCCAGTTTGAGATGATTGTTTAAAATAATGATTCTGTTTCCTTAGAGATACAGAGCCAGTGTGTAATATTGCACAGGATTCCCTTCTGTCTTGAATGAATTCCTGAAGTTTTTGCTAATTAATAGGTTATTTACCTTCACTGTCTCTTCAGCTATTTCCAGTCATGTGCTGTAAAAGCCTGAGTTTCTATAAAGACTATACTGTACAATTGTTTCTAGTTCTAAGAGTTTCAAAATTATCCATTTCCTAACAAAAGAACCAAGGTAGGCCCTTCAGTTTGCTCAGTCATAGTCGGGATTTTCCGGACACACCGAGGGTGGGACCCACAGTGGGTGAGGCGGTGCCCCAGCCAGAAGCCCATTGACTTGTGGCGGGACCAGGAGATCCCATCCATGGCTGATCTGCACCTTAACTCCCTATCTACCTTCATTCTCCATCCCTTAAATACCCTCACTTAATAAAAACTATGAATCTGAAGCTTGAAGAGCTTTTTGGATGAGACACGTCCAGATTTCCATTACCCTTTGTGTGAAGGAGTGCTGCCTCCCCTCATAGGGACGGGGTGACGTGGTGCTAATGTCACTGGACTGGTAATCCAGAGGACCATGCTAATCCTGGGGACACGGGTTCAAATCCCACCGTGGCAGGTGGAAGAATTTATCTAATTAATCTGGAATTAAAAAGCTAGTCTAATGATGACCACAAAACCATTGCCGTAAGCACCCATCTGGTTCTCTCATGCCCTTTAAGGAAGGAAATGTGCCTGGTATGACCTACTTGTGACTCCAGACCCACAGCGATGTGGTTGACTCTCTGAAATGGCCTAGCAAGTCACTCAGATGTCAAACTGCTATGAAGCCTAAAAGGAATGAAACCACACGGACCACTCGGCATTGACCTTGGCACCAGAAAAGATAATGGCACGCCCAGCCCTGTCGACACTGCAAAGTCATCCTTGCTAACATCTGGCAGCTTGTGCCCCCAGATTGGGAGAACTGTCCTTCAGACTAGTCAAGCAACAGCCTGACATAGTAATACTTACAGACAATGTCCCAGACTCCCCCATCACCATCCCTGGGCATGTCCTGTCTCTCCAACATCAGAGACACCAGCCTTCAGCCAATTTGATTCACTCCACATGACAGCAAGGAACAACTGAAGACAAGGGATACAACAAAGGCTATGGGCCTGACAACGTTCTGGCAATAGTATTGAAGACTTGCAGTCTAGAACTAGCTGCGCCCCCAGCCAAGCTGTTCCAATACAGCTACAACACTGGCATCTACCCAGCAATGTGGAAAATTGTCCAGGTATGTCCTGTCCACAAAAAGCAAGACAAATCCAACCGGTTCAATTACCGCCCCCATCAGTCTACTCTTGATCATCAGCAAAGTGAGGGAAAGTGTTGTTGACAGTGTTATCAAGCAGCACTTACTCAGCAATAACCTGCTCAATGACGCTCAGTTTGGGTTCCACCAGGGCCACTCAACTCCTGACCTCATTACAGCCATGGTCCAAACATAGACAAAAAGGCTGAACTCAAGAGGTGAGGTGACATCAAGGCAGCCTTTGACCAAGTGCGGCATCAAGCAGTGAAAACAGAAACTGCGGAAAAACTCAGCAGGTCTATCAGCAATTGTGGGGAAAGAAACAGGGTTAGCATTTTGAGTCCATATGACTCATCTGCAGAGCTGGAACTCCCTCCCTAACAGCGCTGTGGGTGTACTTTCACCACATGGCCTGCAGCGGTTCAAGAACGCAGCTCACCACCACCTTCTTGAAGGCAATTAGGGATGGGCAATAAATGCTGGCCTAGCCAGCGACACCCATACTCCATTAACGAATATTTTTTTAAAAACACCCCGAATGGCTGAGCTTTAATTTTAAATCCGTGCCCCTTGTTCTGGACTTGTCCATCAGTGGAAATAATTCCTCTCTAAATACCCTGGCAACTCTTTTTATCAGCTTAAACATCTTAATCAGATCAGTTAAACCTCCATGCTTAAAGGGCCACAAGCTAGCCCATCCCGCCTGTCCTCATAATCAAGTGTTTTTAGAATTTTTATCACTTTTGTGAATCTGGGTTGCACTCCCTCACAGGCCAGTATATTCTTCCTAAGGTGCAGTGCCCAGAACTGATGCATTTATGGATGAGGAGATTCATATAACTCTGACTATGATAGTTACAAAAGACATTGCTGCACATTTGGCATCTTGTCCTTTAATCCAGAGCATGAAACCCATGAGCTATAACCATATAACTTTGTTTCTGCTCAGTTACTATTTACTGACAGACTCAGCACAATTCGATAGGCACTGCTAGCTGGTTGGATGATCTTGAATACCAGAAATTGACTGATATAATTTTAACCACCCCTCTTCTTTGTCAAAGATTAATTATAGTTCACTTTTTTCATGGTTCTGTTGATGCAGTAAGGGTGACTGTGGTACAAAGATTTTAGTTTTCATACAGATAAATGAGAAAATGTCCATATTGAGGTATGTAGCTGTTCAGGAAAAATGAGAGGTCTGTCAGGGTGACCTTGCCCAGTAGTTTAAGTATAATTCAAATCTGTTTGTGGTTAAAAATTACAGAGAATTTAACTTTAATGGGATTGATGAATGAGATGGAGATTATTTGAACGCTTCAAATGTTTTAACTCTTTGATATCATAGGACTATTAGTCTAGTGATCAGTACAGTATTTGCAAATGGAGATTAATTGTGGTTTGTTTACACTTAGTATAGGCCAGCATCTTAAAGTAGGATGTGATTGAAAAGATGGTTACAATCCACATGAAGCACTGAAGGCCATACATGTTACTGAAAAATGGCCTTAACTTTCACGAATAGTCTTCCTCAAAAGGCTTGAATTTGGAGTCAGACTTGGAAGTATTTTGCAGAGAAGGTCCCTGAGATTGTAGCTGCTAACTGTTGGTGAGTTCTGTGTTGGTTCTGATGTTTAAGCACTGTGATCTACATTTGATTTGATAATGTGATGGAGACATTCAGGAAATGCAAGTTGGAGGAGGAACCTTTGGAACCTTCCAGTGACTCATTGTGGCAAAGTTACTTGGTTGAAAGATTGAGCACAGCTCTTTCCTTCTTCAGTAGCAAAGCACATACTCAGTGAAGACTGCAGAGCAGGAAAACAGACAGTTTTTGCAATTGGTATGAAGGGATAAATTTTAATGATGCCATAAGGAGAACATGCAGCCCAAGGCATCCAAATGACTTATGTTACTCCAGTGCATTGGACCCATCATTTGATGAAAGAAGCACATAAGGCTCAGTGAGGCAGCTTGTAAGTGCAATGCACTTAGAAAATAAAGCATTAAAAGCCTTGGAATGGCTGGAGATGGTCAATAGGTAAGTGCTTAATAATTGATAGTGCTTAACCTTAGAATAACTTTACCCTTTATTAAAGATGGATATCACCTTTAGGGTACTCCAGTTCTGTTTATGCATTCACACTGCCCAAAGTGTTTTTGAGGCATTGTGTGTGAGCTAAGAAACCCAGTAGGTGAATGATCATTTATCATTGTCTTTTGGTTTGCTGTTTTTGAAGTAAGACAGGAAATTTACAATCCAGTTGGCTGATAAAGGTTGGGGTTTATCTGACCTGAGAGTAATGATCGGCACTTCAGCTGGTGTTCACTATGTGTTTGGTTCTGGCTGCTGTACCTACCACCTATACACCAAATACATATACACAATAACTAGCATACTGAACAGTGCTAAATAATCTTGATTGATGCGTATTGAGTTTTTATTTGACACTGCATGCACACATTTCTAAGCATTCTCATTTATTAAAGAGAAGCAGGCTGGCCGACCAGAGGCCTGATCAATTGGAGAAAAGTAGACCAATGATGTGAGACAGGAGAAGTGACAGATGATGACTGAAGAAGGTTAAAGACTGGGAGCCTGAGATGGGGATGAGAATAATAGGTAAGGTAGATAGAGACTCTGAGGAAAGAGTGGTTGAACTTTGTCTTGTATTGGAGGCCATAAGTTCCTTTTTGAAGACTTTGTGTTTGAAAGTAGGGGTATATGGATTTCCTATTAACACAAGAAAATGTAACGAGATGGCCAGCTAGCATGAAATACCTCAGCAACCAGTATAAACATTTCATTTGGTAGATTTGGACTACTTTCATCTCCCTTCTTCCATGATATGAAACAAATTCCAGTCAGCCCTGCTTCTTTGTGAATTTGTCTGTTTTGTTTTCTGAATGCGTCAACGTACATACAAACATACGGATTAGAAGCAGGAGTAGGTCACTTGGCCCCTCGAGCCTGCTCCACCATTCAAGAAGATCTGTCTGATTTGATTGTAACTTCCCGCCTACCTCCGATAACCTTTCACCCCCTTGTTTATCAAGAATCTACCTACCTCTGCCTTAAAAATATTCAAAGACACTCTTCCTCAAGAGGCAGTGGAAGCAGAGTTCCAAATGCTCACTATCCTTAGAGAAAAAAAATTCTCCTCATCTGTCTTATGTCTGCATTCGCTGGGCCAAATAATGATTAATTTTATAAATCTAAGCACTACCTGCTTAGTAGCATTGTGTTTTGAGATTTCCTTGGCTTTTGCTCATGTTTCCTCATTTCTTGCCCATTCAACACATTGGATGAACATCGAATGCCTTCATTTTACATTTTATAATGACATTGACAAATTATCGGTCTTAGTTTTTTTTTGGATTTATACTCTAGCATTTGTGCACCATGTTTAGTATTCCAAAGAGATGCTTAATTCCCAGGCTAATTATGTCAAATTCATCAACTGTTAAAACCTCTAAACATTGTAGACCTGCTCAACTCCATAAGGATTCTAAACCAATTTGGAATCTTTGTGCATACACTACATGCCTGAATGCTATCCACCTCATACAGTTTTTTGTGCGTCAAACACTGGCTTTCTCTCCTGGAACAGTACATGTTTGCAGTTCAAGAAGAACATTATTTTTACATCTGGAGGACGTGACTTAAAAACTGCTTACTTTCCTTACGTAAGATTCAGCAAAACACAGGCTAAAGGGTAGTAAAAATGCACGATACAACAAACTTCCAACATTGTTGGAAGCATTTTCCATATGTCTTCAGATGATAAATTCTCCATGGAATTACAAGGGGAGATTGATCTTGAATTATTTGAGTTGGCAGCAAGGGGGTGAAAGGTTATCGGAGGTCGGCGGGAGGTTGCAGTCAGATCAGCCATGATCTTTTTGAATGGTGGAGCAGGCTCGAGGGACGGAGTGGCCTACTCCTGCTCCTCCTAACTCGTACGTTTGTGTACACGTTGAAGCATATCCATTTCTGGTAGCCTCAACATGACAATCCTACTCTATAAAGGTACAATAAAAATAAAATACTGCAGATGCTGGAGATCTGAAACAAAACCAGAAAGTGCTGGAAAAACTCAGCAGGTTGGCAACATCTGTGGAGAGAAAAACCTGAGTTCTGAAGAAGAGTCATATTGGATTCCAAATGTTCACTCTGTTTCTCTCTCCACAGATGCTGCCAAACCTGCTGAGATTTGCCAGCACATTCAGTTTTTATTATAAAGGCACAAGCTTGCTTTTTGGCCAAGTCAGCCAATAGCAGTGTAAACTAAACTCACCTATAGCAGAAACAGACCAATGGTATATTGATATTAAACTCTGACCCATTTATTTTTTTCCCGGAAACAGTTTAAAGTCTTTTCAGCATTAAGTAGGTGCTGTGAATATTTGCTATTTTGCAAGCACTGCTGATGCACAGAGTCACAGAATTGTTACAGTACAGAATGGGGCATTCAGCACATTATGGGTGTATTGGCTCCTCTCTGGATGAGCAGTTCTCTTCATGCCATTCTCCCTCCTTCTTGCCATAACCCTTCACATTCTTCCTCTTCAAATTGCAGTCTAATTCCCTTCCGAATGCCTCCAATGAACCTGCCTCCACCACATTCCCAGGCAGTGCATTCCAGACATTAACAACTTGCTGTGTGAACAACAATTTTTTTCAATATCGTCTTTGCTTCTTTTGCCAGTCACTTTAAATCTGTGCCCTCTCATTCTCAAATCTTTCACAAGATCCCTTCGTGATTTTGAATACCTCTATCAAATCTCCTCTCAGCCTTCTCTTCTCCAAGGAAAACATTTTTTTAAAATTCATTCATGGGATGTGGGTGTCACTTGCTAGGCTAGCATTTATTGCCCATCCCTACCTAGTCCTACCTTCTCCAGTCTATCTTCATAGCTAAAAATCCTCATCCCTGGAACCATTCTCGTGAATCTTTTCTGCACTCTCTCCAATGCCTCCATATTCTTCCTAAAGTGCAGATGGTATGTAAGAAATAGATAAGGTTCTTTAACATGATGCCATTAAAACAACTGGGAAGTGGGCTGTGTTAATATGGAAATGATTACGGATTTGAAACTAAGGTAGTTAAGAACCTTAGTATTAAATTTTGGGGCTTTAATGACACTGAATTGTTCATATCCTTGATACAACTTGTCTTCAGTGCACAAGAAAATGCATTTTATAGCATGTTTTATAATTTCACCACAAAAAGGTCAATTAATTCACACACTAGTGTTCAAATAACACTGGAGGCAAAAGGTATACTGCCCTTGAATTCATGCAATAAAGCAATTTAGGATTTACCAAGACCCTTAAACACCCAGAAAAACATAGGGCATACAAAATAGGAGCAGAAATAGGCCATTCGGCCCCTCAAGCCTGCTCTGCCATTCAATAAGATGGTGGCTGATCTGTTTGTGTTTTGGAATCCACATTCCCATCTACTCCCAATAACTGTTGAACTAGAATCCATCCACCTCCGCCTTAAAAATATTTAATGACCCCACCTCCTCTCTGAGGCATAGTTGCATGACCCCCTGAAGAAAAACCTCCACATCTCTGTCCGATAAGGATGACCCTATTTTTAAAACAGTACCCCCTAGTTCAGGACTCACCCACAAGAGAAAACATCCTTTCCACGTCTGCCTTGTCAAGACTGTTTAGGATCTTGTATACTTCAATCAAATCATCCCTCACTCTTCTAAACTCCAGTGGAAACAAGCCCGGTCTGTCGAACCTTTCCTCATAAGACAACCCACTCATTCCAGATATTGATGTACTATTGATGTGAACTGCCTCCAACACATTTACATCTTTCCTTAAATAAGGAGACCAAAGCTGCACGCAGTATTTGAGATCTGGTCTCACCAATGCCCTGTATAACTGAAGCATAACGTCCTTACTTTTATGTTCAATTCCTCTCGTAATAAAGAATGGCATTCCATTAGCCACCTTAATTACTTGCTGTAGCTTCATACTCAAGCACTCAAACACCTAGATCCCTCTGCACCTCAGAATTCTACAGTCATTCTCTGTTTAAGTAATACTTTGCTTTTTTATTCTTCCTGCCAAAGTGAACAACTTTACATTTCCCCACATTACACTGTATCTGCCAGCTTTTTGCCCGTTCACTCAACCTATCTATATCTGTCTGCAACCCTCATTACAGCCCCTTCATAACATACTTCCCTACCTTTCTTTGTGTTATCTGCAAATTTAGCTACCATGCCTTCACTCCCCTCATCTAAGTCATTGATATAAATTGTAAAAATTTGAGGCCCCAGCACAGACCCCTGTGGGACTCCACTCATCATACCCTGCCAGTCAGAAAAAGACCCCTTTCTAGCCAGTCAATCTACTATCCACACTAATGTGTTATCCCTTACACCATGTAATTTTTTTTCCCGCAATTACCTTTAATATGGCACCCTATCAAATGACCTCTGGAAATCTAAGTGCAGTATGTCTACAGGCTCTCCTTCATGCACAGCATGTGTTACTTCTTCAAAGAACTCCAATAAATTGATTAAACGTGATTTCCCTTTCACAAAATCATGTTGACTCTTCCCAATTACCTTGAGTTTTTCTAAGTGCCCAGCTATAACCTCCTTAAAGATCGATTCTAACACCTTCCCCATGACAGACATCAAGCTAACTGGCCTATAGTTTCCTGTTTTCTGTCTCCCCTTATTGAATAGATGGGTTATATTTGCTACTTCCCAGTCTGATGGAACCTTTCCAGAATCTAACGAATTTTAGAAAATTAACACCAACGCATCTACTACCTCATTAGCCACCTCTTCTAACACCCTAGGATGAAGTCCATCTGGACCCAAAGACTTGTCAGTCCGCAGCTCCATCAGTTTGCTCAGTACCGCTTCCCTGGTGATTGTAATTTCACCAAGTTCCTCTCTCCCTTCCACCTCCTGATTTACAGCTATTTCTGGAATGTTTTTTCTATCCTCTATCGTGAAGGCAAAAACAAAATATTTCTTTGTTTCATCCACCATTTCCTTATTATCTACTATTAACTCCCCATTCTCACTCTCCAAAGGATCATCACTTTACCTACTTTTAAATGCCTGTAGAAACTCTTGCTATCTGTTTTTACATTTCTCGCTGGCTTCCTCTCATACTCTAATTTCTTTCTCCTGATTAACTTATTAGTCATTCTCTGCCATTCTTTATGTTCTGACCAATCATCTGACCTGCCACTCATCTTTGCACCTCTATATGTTTTTTCCTTAAGTTTGATCCTTTCCTTAACTTCTTTGGTTAACCATGGATGGTGGGTCCTCCCCTTAGAATTTTCCTTTATAGTAGGAATATACTGATTCTGAGTATTTTGAAATATCCCCTTAACTGTCTGTCACTGCTTCTCTATTGATCTATCCTCTGGCCTAGTATCCCAGTTCACTTCAGCTAGCTCAGCTTTCATCCCCACATAGTTGCCCTTATTTAAGTTTAAAATACTGGCCTTAGACCCACTCTTCTCCCTTTCAAACTGGATGTAAAATGCAATCATATTGTGGTCGCTGCTACCTAGGGGTGCCTTTTCTCTGAGATCATTGATTAACCCTGTCACATTACACAATACCAGGTCTAATATAACCTGCTTTCTGGTTGGCTATGGAACAAACTGCTCTAAGAAATTATCTCAAAAGCATCCTATAAGTTCCTCATCCAGGCTACTACTGCCAATTGGATTTTTCAGTTTTATATGTAGATTAAAATCACCCATGATTATCATTGTCCCTTTATCACATGCATCCAATATTTCTTCTTGTATAATTTGGCCTACATTGTGGCTACGGTTAAGGGGCCTGTAGATTACTCCCACTAGTGACTTCTTTCCTCATCTCCACATCTCCACCCAAACCCATTCTGCATCTTGATTTCCTGAACCAAGGTCATCTCTAACTATTTCACCAATGCCACCCTTGATTAACAGAGCTACCCCTCCACCTTTACCTAGCTTCCTATTCTTCATGAATGTCATATACTCCTTAATGTTCAGGACCCAACCCTTGTCATCCTGCAGTCACGTCTCCATCATGGCTATCAAATCATGTTTATTTACTTCAATGTGCAATATCAATTCAGTTACTTTGTTATGAATGCTATGCACATTCAGATACAGAGCCTTTAGTTTGGCATCTTTGTAACATCTAGTCATGTCTTTCCCTTCCTGACATTCTTTGACTCTCATTTCCCATATCACTATTTTGCTCTCCTGCTTTGACTCTCCCCCTTGATTTGTTACATCTACCCAAGCTTGATCCCTCAGCCCCTTCCTCACCTACCACCTCCCTCCCCCACCCCATACACCCTGTTGAGTTTAAAGCCGTCTCTCCTCCCCAAGTTATGCAGCTCGCCAGAACACAGGTCCCAGCATGGTTCAGGCATAGACCGTGCCAGCGGTATAGTCCTCCACTCTCCCCAGTACAGATGCCATGAACTGGAATCCACTTCTCCCAAATCAGTCTTAGAGTCACGCACTCATTTTGTTAATCTTATTTGCCCTATGCCCATTTGCACCTGGCTCAACATTTCATTATCGATGACGAATTCATCCATCCAACAGTCCATCCCAACTTATTCCCACTCATGATACTTATGGGATATGAGGCTTTGAATCATGGAAGAATGTATATAACCTATTTTCACCATTTAAATATGCCTTTCTCATGTACTTCATTTTATATCCACTAATTCACCTCCATTCAATAACCATCAGTGACTGGATTTTCCCTAAGGTTGTGGGAAACGGAAGTCAGGACTGTTTCTAAGCACTGAATGCAGGGGAAACAGTTATTCGTTGGAGGCATCCATTGAATTGACATGGAGACAGGTTCCCTGTGCAATGAAGGGTGGTGGGCTGCCTCTGAGGCTGGAGGACCAATGAAAAGCCTTTCGACTTGAGAGGAGCAATAGGCTGTGAAAGCACGTAAGTCATAGATAAGGTTCTTCAACAGGGAGGTGCACTCTCGCCAATTTATTTGAAACTTCAATTAAAAATTGTCTCTTGCAGCTAAGCTACCACTATGGGGGTTTTGGGGATGGGAGGCACAGTTGTGCAGAGGTGATGGGGGAGAGGGAGACATTCCATAGGGCAATCTGTAGCCAGACAAGTAAGGAGGGCCTTAAAACTGTCTGGAGCACTTGCCCCCTCCCCCTCCCCCCCAACCCCAACCTGCCACCAGCTGCCCACCTCCAGGCACCTAAACTGGCCCCTACCCATGCAAAAAAATTCCAGTCAGCCTCCTTTACTGAGACTTAAGACTCTTTTAAGCCTAACCAGCTGTCTGCTCTGTGGGGGCGGGGAGCCCTCCAAGCCCACACCTTGTCTCTACTAAGATGGCTCGGTCTGGGGACACCACTGGGAAACCAGCATGCTGGAAGGTACAAGTATTCCTGGGCCCTGTCCACCTCAGTTCCAGCCCTCATGTTCCAGCTCCATGTAGATGTCGTGTATTTATATATATTTGTACCTCTTTTCCTCTGACATAAAATCTGTGAAGTATAATTTCTAAGATTTATTTTCTGACATCAGTGTGGATTACAGTGTAATTATTTCAGTAAAATTCTGTTTCATATAATGGACTTGCATCTGCCTAAAAACAAATCACGGACTGATTTAGATAAGAATCCTTATTTATGCAAATTGCACTCCGAGAGCGCATGGCAACATAACACAAAACAAAGTTTTATTTCAAATACATTTAAAATACACAATGCATTGGTCACAAGTTGACATAGATCTGCTGGTGACAATGATAAATTTGCCAAATGCAGAGGCCAGTGTTACATTGCTGATCTGATGTAAGTTCCACCTTCTGAAATAAATGGATGCAAAATACCGCCTGAGGAATTAAAAGTGGACTGGGTAATTGGAAATTTAAACAGCAGCCGAAAGAGGACTCAGTGGGAAACAAGCACCAAGAACTGAGTGATGAACAATTGTAGAAATATATAGAACACTTAAATGATGGCGAAAAATGAAAAATCATCAGAATGAAGGTAAATTAATGCCACGGGAAAAGCAGGAAACTAAAGTGTTACAATCATCCACCAACAAAACATGGGCCGGAATCGGCCAGGATTTGCACAAAGTGCAGTAGCGGGCGGGATAAAAGACGTTTTACCCGCCGGCTGCATAGGCGTGTTTTCATGCCGTAACATCCCATTCCTGGCGCGTTCTGCTTCATTAATAATGTAATCTTGAGAAACATGCTGGATTCTCCCGCTTCCCTGTCGCCTCAGGCCTTCAGTAATCAGGGCGCCATATTTAAAGGGTGCCACTGCAGAGAGCCAGCACCCCCTAAGGGACCGGGAGCTGCTGCAAAGTCAAAGGAACGACACATGCTGCCCCAAAATTTAACAATGTCTCCCTTGGGCGCCTACTGGGCACCATGAAGTCCTCTACCCCCGCTCTGGACAAAGACAAGCAAGCAACGTCACCAATCTGGCATGGGAGACAGTGACAGCGGTGGTCAGCGCCAACGCCCTGCAAAAGAGGACAGCCATCCAGTGCCAAAGGAAGATGAATGATCCCCTTTGTTGTGCTAGGATACGTCACCCTTCTCATCACCCTCAACTCACCCACTCACAAACCCATCACACATTCACAGGGATCTCACTCACTGCCAGCTCAAGGAGCATCACCATTCACTCTCTCTCAGTCACTGTCATCTGTCTTGGGAACATGTCCTCACCCCTTTCATGACACCACTCACCACCCACACATGCCAGACATCCTTATATTCTAGCCCAGCAGACACCTGCTTACACTCCCTCCATCTTTATTCATGCAGGACAAGCTGGCACACAACAAAAGGGAGAGGTTGCAGACTGGTGGAGGAATGCCCGAAATTGAGGTCCTCACTGACTTTAAAAAACAGGGTCATCCAGCTGGCCAGTGATGATCTGGACCATCCCTGTGCTGATGGTGAGGTCGGTGATGCTCAACCAAGTGAGGACCCAGCAGTACAACGCCCATCAACCATATTGTGCGTCAGTTCCCCTGTTCCGCAGTCCCCTGCCATCATTAATTATCTCTCCTTGCTTTTGCAGGCACACTTGGGAAGTAGCTGAGGGGGTCCATGAGCTAGGTGCTTGACCCAAGACCCGAAGACACCTCGGAAGAGGAATCTGATGGCACCCTAATTGAAGACTTGTCAAAGCGCTCACCCACACCCTCCATCAGTGCAGAGATACACACCTCAGTGGGAGCTAGTTTTCAAGTAGCCTCGGGTTCACAATCTGGTGAGCACATCGCACTGTCTGATCCACAGCAGGCGGAGGCAGGGACTTCCCAGGTGTCCTGCACTTGGAGGACTGCTGGAGGCCAGAAATCTGCTGAGTCCAAGTCAGATGAGGAGCCTCTGGACTCAGTCATACCTCGGTTGTCGGAGCTGGAAAGGCAAGCTCGAGAACATCAGGAAGGGATGTCCACTGCACTCTTCAGATTTCAAAGCACGATGGAGGAGTCCATCCACCTTCAGTCTGTTGTGATAGTGCCTGCATGCCAACGCAACGAGGTCAAAGCTGGTAGAATGGCAGCCGCCATGGAGACCTTGATCCAGGACATAGGTCCTGCACTGCTGCGCAGGCTGAACCCCAACGCTGATGCCATCGTTAGCCTCCAACAATGTTAATGTGAGAGGAGTGTGGCGCAGCTCGATCTCACTCCAGCTTCCCCTTTTCCTGTGACCTCCAGGAGCTCTAGCTCCAAATGCCGAGGAGGGTGCCACTGCCATCCAGCAGGACCCCGAAAGCAGGTCAGGGGCCTCCAGATCTCAGAAGACACCCGCCAAGGTCATCACAGACAGGGTGTAGTGGTCAGCAGGCTGCTGCCATCTCCTCTGTGGATGTTGGGGGAGCACCAAGACAGCAGGGTTAGGGAAGTTAAGAAGATGAAGTTGCACAGTCAGGGCGTTTACCACTTGTACTTAATGTTCATCATTGTAAATGAACTCCAAAGAATGTCCCCCTGCCTGTAGCCGCTTGTTATGATGACCAATGTTCGTATCACTCAGACGTGAAACCTTGGTCCCTGTATAAAATAAAGGCAGGTGTCTCAGTCCAGGGCCTCTTCTCTGTGCAGAATGTAATCATCAGATCAAAGTGATGGTCCAGCCTCACACTCCTGGACACATTACTATTGCCTGCACCTCGATGGTGCTTGTTATTGCTGCCAGAATGTTGTGGGCAGGCACCACAGAGTTCTGTCATTCTCTCTGTGTGCTCTCAGCACCTTTGAGGTGGGGCTGGCTCCCCATCTCTTCAGTGTTTATGATCAGGGATGCTGTGCCCCTGAAGGGGTCAGGTGCTGAAGGATGTTAAAGGATCAGATGCATTTAAAGTTTCACGGCTGCTTCTCCATGACATGACCCTGATCACAGAGCGCATGTGAACTGCCCTCAGCCAGACAGGAGTCAGACATTCACAGACGCTATGTGAAGATCTATGGGGTATCCTCAATGCATGTTGTCAACATCCTCCTGAAATCTCAAGACTATTAAGGCCTTTGCTGTGTCTCCATGACATGAGCACTGAGGGTATGTGTGCTGCCATTGGCCACACAGGAGTCAAACATTCACAGATGCAGCTTGAGTTGTCAGGACTGTCCTCACTGCATCTCATCATCCGCGAACCTTGCGGCTATGAGTGCCTCTGCCTCATCTGGCCAATGCATTGTCTTCAACGCCGGCATCCTCACATTCGAGGACCTCACCTTTGACATCCCCTTCGACATCCTCCTTATTGGAGGACAGGTGCAGCTCCTCCATCTCCTCCTCAGCCAGGTCCTCCCCCTGTTGCAGCCCCAGCTTGTGGAGTGTGCAACATGTGGCGATGACATGTGAGACCCTCAGGGGACTGTATGGCAGTGCTCCAGCAAACCTGTCAAGGCACTGGAACCTCAGTTTCAAAATACCCATCATCTGCTCCACCAAAGTTCGGGTCGTGGCACGTGCCTTGTTGCTGTACTGTCGCTCTGCTGCAGTCTGAGGCCGCCGCACTGGTATCATCAGCCACGTCCTCTGTGGGTAGCCCTTGTCCCTGGGGAGCCGACCCTGCAGCCTCTGTGGACCCTAGAGGATGTCAGGGATCTAAAACTTGCTAAGGATGTAGGAGTCGTGGATGAAATCGTGCGCAGACCAGATGTGTTTGTGGTGGTCACACACCAGCTGAACATTCAGTGAGTGGAAGTTCTTGCAGTGAAGTAGTTGACTGCTCATTGCCATGGAGATGTAAGTGCCACATGAGTGCAGTCGATGACACACTGCACCTGTGGAAAACCAGAGTTCTGTGCAAGTCCTAGCGCTGTTGCTTCCAGGTTTTCCTGATCCCAGGTGAAATGCACAAGGTTCTGTGCCTTCGTGATGATGGTGTCTGTGACCTCCTGTATACACTTGTGTGTGGAGGTTTGTGAGATCCTGCAGAGGTCACCTGTGGGGCCCTGAAAGGAGCCACTGGCATAAAATTTGAGCTCCGTGGTCACTTTCACGGCCACTGGCAGTGGATACCCTCCATGTACCTGTGGTGCCAAATCCTGCAGCATATTTGACCGACCAGTTCCTTAGACATGTGCAGTCATTGGCAACAATAGTTCTTGGTCACCTGCAGGAATAACGGGAGCCGTCTGTAGACCCTGTGCCTAGTGAGGTACCTATGAATGCCAGCTCGCTGTGGATCATCAGCTGCGCGCGCATCAGGCCCTGCTGCCCCTTCATCTTGAGAAGGTGCTCCTCCCTTTGCCATTCCAAGTACCTCCACCGCTCTCTTCTTCTTCTGTGGTCTCTATCAGCCATGAGGTATCACCAGGTTCCATGATCCTGCCGTTCTCCTCCTGCAGGATCAATGAGAGAGACATGTGGGTTAGCATGGGTGTACTAAGAACCTCTCTCGGTTAAGCCTGGAGGCCCTGTCGCGCATTCAGCAGAGTGTTAGCCACCACTTAGATGTCCAGTGTGTAGTGCGCTCATTAGCTATCCAAATCCTCACCCACTCAGCCCTACTCCAATTGACTAATTGGTAGCAGCTTCAACCACTGGACTGCATGCTGTGATCTCAGCTCAGGCAGTCACCTAACCCACACTGCAAGGCTGCACTGTTAACCTGAATCATAATGGATTCTGAGCACCTCCACCAATGAGTGCTCCATGGCCACCTTTCGCAAGAGGATTGTACAGCTTACCCAGTCGGCCAATTGCCTTGCTGTCCTGTAAAATGCACATTAATTTGCAGTTTGCACCTGAGGGCTGGAAAGTTCTGGAGCATTTGGTGGCACATTCATGCTTTTGTGTTGCTTGAGTGGGTGGAAAAGCTTCAGAGGCTGAACTCCAAGCATGTCAATGAAGCTGTAGCTGAATGGTCTCAGGCGCAGAAGAATGTTCACTTTTGACAAGCTTTCCCATGGCCACTTCCTCAATACCCCCCTTTTTACACCCCCCCCCCCCCCCCCCCCCCCCCCCCCCCCCCCCCCCACCTCAGCATGAGTATTTCCATCAGTCTGTCTGTGGTAAAAGCAAAATACTGCGGATGCTGGAAATTTAGAACAAAAACAAAAATACCTGGAAAAACTCAGCAGGTCTGACAGCATCTGCAGAGAGGGATACAGTTGACGTTTCAAGACCGTATGACCCTTCATCAGAACTAACACATATAGAAATGAGATGAAATATAAGCTGGTAGAGGGGGGTGGGTGGGACAGGTAGAGCTCAATAGGGTGCCACTAGGGCCATCTGCCACTTGCTCATCCTGTTTTCTACCCTTAATGACCCCATTAGCACATCCTTTAGATAATATCAGCACCGTCAACACCCCTTTGTCCTTTTGTCTATGACATCTTTGGCAGTCTCTTCTCGGCTTCCACCTATCACTGGCCCTCTATTGAACTCTACCTGTCCCACCCACCCCCCTCTACCAGCTTATATTTCATCCCATTTCTATATGTCTTAGTCCTGATGAAGGGTCATGTGGATTCAAAACGTCAACTGTATCCCTCTCCACACACTGCTGAGTCTGTCTGTTGTGCCTTGTTGTGCTCCCCCCCACTCCCCTGGCATGTGCTTGAGTATTTCCTTCAGCCTGTGCTGCCTTGCCCCCCCACCCTCCACCCCATCCTCCATCCTGGCCTGACCCACATTAGAGCTCTTGCCTTGGCGCTGCACTGAAAGTCAGCTGGGAAAACACAACTTGCCTGTGCCCCCCTCCGCGAATCTTCCTTGATGTCCTCCAGGCGATGCTCACGAGGGCAGTGCAAGGTTATGTGCACTCACTCGCCTCCGAGTTCCCCTCCAAGTTTAGCTCGCCGGGTGCACGCCTTTTAAAACACGCCATTCTGAAGTCGCACCTACGTGGATGATAAGTTTGCCGTGGGGGTGCGATTCCGGTGTGCGGGGCTTATAATTAGATGGAAATGTATTTAAATGACGTTCCTGAGAAACGCCATTGCTGGTGGGGGCGGATGATCACAAAGCGGTTTCACAACGGCGTAAAGCTGATTTTTGGCCTACTCGCCATATTGTCCTTCTCGCCCCCCCGCCCCAGCCATGATGCTCAACACCAAAGGGGCTGGAAAATTCCAGCCATACAGTTGTACAAAAGATCAGTTCTGCAGCGAAAAGAGATTCCATAAAACTGGTGATTAAAACACCCCCTCAAGTCAACGGAATAACTTCAAAGAAACAGTGAAAAGATTACAGCCAAAACTGTGAAGTTAAATCGAACAAAATACATGATTTAGATCACAGATTAACGCCTCCACCCTGTCAATCAAAGGATGAGTTGCCAACTCTATCGAATGTATATGTGCACTGGGAAATGAGTACTCTGGCTTTTAAAATTTTATTCCAACTGATAAAGGATCCAATGCTGTGTCAGCACAGAAAATGGAAAATCATTGACATATATACAGCACAAGAGATTTTTCTCCCCCATAAAACAAACTGGGTAAAGGGCCTATAAAAGTCCATTCTTGCTCCCTTAGTTCTCATTCCTCCAGAGTGCTACTTATTTGAACCTCTGATGCAAGACTACAGTAGCATCATATTGACATTGTGTTCCAAGATAAAGAGTTCAAAAGCAATGTCATTGCTGTGCCACTCGATCTAATTGAAAATTGGCAAAACCCATGCACTTGGCTTTCTAGCATATCGTCTTGCATTTAGCATATCAATAGGTGAAACAATTTCCCAGCTTATTTCTTTGATTTTGCTAAGTTGCAGTGCATATTATCTAACACTGCATTGAGCTGCCAGATTGTATACATTAAGCCTCAACAAATAATGTCCCTGAAGATCTGAAAATGTATGTTCATTTAGGAAGATACAGACTCTAAATTAGTTTTTATCCTTTCCATGGGATGTGGACATTGCTGGCTAGACCTGCATTTATTGCCCATCTCTAATTGCCCTTGAGAAGATGGTGGTGAGCAACTTTCTTGAACTGCTGCTGTCTGTATGGTGTAGATTTTGACCCAGCGTCACTGCAGGAACAGCAATATAGTTCCAAGTCAGGATGGTGTGTGGCTTGGAGAGGAATTTGCAGGTGATGGTGTTGCCATGCATTTGCTGCCCTTGTCCTTCTAGGTGTTAGAGGTCGTGCATTTGTTAGGTGCTGTTGAAGGAGCTTGGTGAGTTGCTGTACTGCATCCTGTAGATGGTAAACACTGCTGCCACTGTGCATTGGTGGTAGAGGGAGTGAATGTTTGCAGAAGGGGTGCCTATCAAGCGGGCTGCTTTATCCTGGATGGTGTTGAGCTTCTTGAGTGTTGTTGGAGCTGCACTCATCAGACAACTGGAGAGTATTCCATCACACTCCTGACTTGTGCCTTGTAGATGGTGGACAGGCTTTGGGGAGTCAGGAAATGACTTACTCACCACAGAATTCCCAGCCTCTGAGCTGCTCTTGTGGCTGAACTATTTATATGGCTAGTCCAGTTCAGTTGCTGGTCAGTGGCATCCCCATGATCTTGAAAGTGGGGGATTCAGCGATGGTAATGCCATTGAATGTCAAGAGGAGATGGTTGGAGATGGTCATTGCTTGGTGCGAATGTTACTTGCTACTTGTCAGACTGTTTTAGTTGACGGGCAATATGATTGGCGCAGGCTTGGAGGGCTGAAGGGCCTGTTCCTGTGCTGTACTTTTCTTTGTTCTTTGTTCCGTGTACTTTGTTCTAAGCTGATAGACAATAGATAACATCAGCACTTATTTGAGTTTTAGATGATTTTATGACTTTCTGTCAATAAAGGCTCAAGCTGTGGCCGCTTGTTCTGATTGCTGTTGTTTTTCCATCCCTCCTTCTTATGGTACAGCATTACTTCTTCATTTTCATCTAATTTCTCTGTTATTGTCTTTATTACTCTGTATAACGAAGAATGGTTCTTGCCCACCATACGGGGAATGGATCTGAAAGAGTTTTGAAACACAAAGTAACTAAGGCCTTAAATAAGGTCTAGGTTCAGTGTTACATACAGAGCTCGACTACGTCTACATCATTTCTGTCAGGAAATTTGTGCAAATGTTCTTTATCTACAATGTAAAAAAAATACAAGATTAGATTGGCATTTTGAGATCAGGTTCTTTTTGGTCAATTTTCTTTCCATTTGAAGGCATTGCTGGCACCCTGTTGATCATTCTTCATATTTGAACTACTTACTGCCTTAATTAGCTGTACTAACTGGAAAGCTAAGATGCCAGTGTTTTGAAGAGACAATTTGTGTCTCCTTAGACAAACCCATGACCTCTATCATCTAGAAGGACAAGGGCATCAGGCACAAGGGAACGCCACCACCTTGGAAGTTCTCCTCCAAGCCACTCACCATCCTGACTTGGAAATATATCACTGTTCCATCACTGTCGCTGGGTCAAAATCCTGGAACTCCCTCCCTCACAGCACTGTGGGTGTACCTACACCACCTGGACTGCAGCGGTTCAAGGAAGCAGATCACCTTCACCTTCTCAAGGGCAATTAGGAATGAGCAATAAATGAAGCCCTAGCCAGTGACACCCACATCCAATGAATGAATGATAAAAAAAATGCATAGTTAAATAAATGTTTCCCAAACAACCTACTGAAAATAAAAACTGAAAATGCTGGAAACACTTATCATGTCAGGCAGCACCTTGTGGAACAGCCATAGTGTTTCACATCATTGATCTTTCTTCAAAACCAATTGAAAAGCTCCCCTTTGAGCCCAGTTACTAGCAGAAATCGATAAGGTATGTCACATAGCCAACACTTGATTTTTATGGCAATTGTCTTCATTAAAGCTGATCAGACTATAAGTTTAATGTGGATGTACTATTTCTCCTTCACATTTGATATTTTTCAAATAGCAATGTGTACAGAATTGACAGTCAAGCTCAGTTTTGTATCCTGTACTAATGTATCTCACATGTAAACTATTCTTGTGCTGTTCAAACCAGTCAATAAGAAGAGGGGCAGAAAAAGGCATGGGTTTTAAAGTTCATGTTTAACTTAGACATTGCATTATATTTTTGTTTGTCTGATTTAGTGTAAATTGTACATTTGCATTTTCTGCAATTGCAAAAGTATTAATATTTTATCTGGTAAAATGATTCAATTAGTCACTACAGTTATTGAACCTGCTAATTGGTGCTGAATGCTGATATATCAAAAAAAGGAGCTGGAAATTATTCATATAGCAATGCCTCAGATGAGCCTAGCAAAGCCTGCCATTGCTTCCTGGTGGCACAGTGGTCTGTTGGCTGGTTTCTGAACAGCCCACGCGGCATTGCTAAAAGAGAAGGGTACATGCAGCTGCATCCACTGTATACACTGGAAGACCTTGAATAAAAACTGTGAAGGAGCTCAGACCTCATATGATATTTTTATGAAATATATATACATATATATATATAATATATATATATATATATATATCTCAACATGGGTACCCCTAGAATTTTAAAAACTGGACAAAGACTTTGGGCAGAGTTTTCTGCCTGTCGGGTGGGCAGGTCCGACCCAATCTCCGGCAGGCGGGGAGCCAATCCCTGTCAGAGAAGCGGACCCCACCGCCATTTTATGTGGGTAGGCCAATTAAGGCCCACCCAGCGTGATGTCCGGCGGGAAGCGCTATGCACTTCTTATGTGGGCAGGGGGCTATTCCCCAAATGCGAGAGTGTGCTCTTTCGTGCACGCGCATGAAAGAGCGCACATCTCCCTGAGGCTAAGTGCTGCCTCAGGGAGATCGCTGACACGTTAAAAAATATTAAAAATAGAAAAGAAAGTTCCTTAACATGTCCCCCTCATGTGACAATGTCACATGAGATAGGACATGTTCATAATTTACATAATAAGTTTACTAAACATTTTTAAACCCTACATGAAACCTCCTCCCGCCGGTGGATGAGGTTTCATGTTTTTTCTATTCCCCGCCAGGGCTCCTGGCCTGCCCGCTAACCTTAAGCTTGGACGGGCAGGTCCTTTAACTGTATGATTGATTCTGTCAATGGCCTCAATTGGCCATTGACAGGACGGCGGGCCTGCAGCTGATTTTGCTGCGCCCCCGCCTTCCTGAAAATTTAAATGGGGCGCGGTGACATTGGGGGGGACCCCCGACATCATTCCGCGTCATTTTACGTGTTGGCGAGTGGGCCCCGCCCCCTGTTTGCCGACGGCAAAATTCTGCCCTTTAAAAAGGCTGAAGCTAAGTCTGCTTGTAACCCTGAACAAAATAAATTTTCTGGCTGTGACCTCTGAACAATAGGAGCTAATCTAGCAGTATCGAAGAAATTTGCACCTCGTTACCTCTGAAGAGACGCTGATGACCCTGTGGATCGCAGAGACCAAATTCAAAAGGAATTATACAAAGGCTATCTACATTTCCTAAACCAGGCCTGGCCAACACAGAGTATCAGTCTGCTAAGACAAAGGACCCTGCACTTTTCCTTTCAAATTCTCAATGGTTGAAGCATTAATAATATCAAGAATCCAGACAATGGAATATGCATCCTTGTAAAAGCCACAGTGGACAGGTAGGAGTTAGGTGGCATGACCCCCTAGCTGGAGGAGCCTGTTTTTGCTGTACTGCCAATCAGTCTGTCACCTCCCATCTTGCAAGCAGCAGCTCCGAACAAATGCTCGGTCCGGTGAATGCCTGGAAACCACCCCTCCTCCCCCCAACCTACACTGTTCCTAGTGGAACTTATGTACCAGCGCCTACAAGACTAATTCATCTCTATGTGGCTATCCCATTGTGGAAGTCACCTCCACTGGAAAAATGAATTATTCACCATCAGTCTTCAGTTGGCAGACCGCTGTGAAAGAGTATACCATTGGACTTTGATTTTAGACTCTGGGCTCACATGAAACAATATTTCTTTATTCTGTGGCCTTTGCCTTGTAAATCTTTCTTTCTCTGTCCCTCTTGTTGTTTGAATGCACTGAGGGCTACATAGTGACACACCCCCCTCCCATGCTTTGATTACATGTGAATAAACTAACCCTCTGAGTTCGTCCTGTCTCGAGTGTGCTGTGGGGTTATTAATAAAAATTGGATCACACCAAAACTGAAGGGTTGGGAAATATGCCACCGCTTATAAAGGGGGAAATCAAAATCAAAGTACCTTTCTGTTTGCAGGTGAATGGGGAGAGGAGAAATCAGGGCTGCCTAAATTAAACCCCCTCCTGTCCTTAACACTACCCTGACCTCTCAGTCCAATTGACATGGCCATCAGCCCACATTTGGGCAATGTATATACCAGCAGCCACTTTGATGTTCACCCTGCAAACAACAAATGTGAAACTGCAAGACGGACCCATCTGCATTTTCCTGGCCGCCCCTTGGAGATCCTTATCTGGGTCCTCTGCAACAGTACTACCTATGAAATTGCCCTAAGATGAGCTCACAAGCAAAGCATCTTTTACCCTGACATGGCTGCAGGAATCTCATGTCCGGGTGAATCACTGGCTGGTGTCCCAACCCTCCGAGGTATTTGTAGTGCCAACATCTGAACTGGTAGCTGTAATGGTGATATTAAGTGACAGGCCTTTCTGTTAGTGCTGTGCTGTTGCCCTCTGTCTTTCTCCTGGGACTGATAGGGATGGGTAGGTGGCATTTCTGTAATGTCTGAAAGCAAGAACTCAGAAGGGGAAGGTTGGTACCAGCAGGGTGAGGGTATGCTGGGAGTTAAGGTGAGACATAAGGAGGAAGGGCCTTCATCCTCATTGTTCTCATGATAGTGGATGCCCAGGCCCCGTCGCAGCTGGTCCGATGTTGCTGAGAGCCAACTTTTTGGTAGGGCCCAAGGGCTTAACCCTAATGCAGAATATCAGTCACTGTGTAGCCAAATAGCTGGAGGCATGTGCAGCCAGTGAGGGTGGGTGTGAGGCTGGTGTGTGAGGTTGTCTGATTTTAGATGTGGATCCTGAGTGCTGCTGGGTGAGTGAGGGGGTTGTGCTGCATTGAACAGTGTGAGAGATTGGTATTGTGGTGAGTAGGAAATGTCATGTGAAGATGCTGTCACTGACCTTGACCGCTCGTGTGAGGTTATTAAAGCTCTTATGACAATTTCGCCAGGTTCTCATGTCCATACTCTAGGAGTGAGCTTCCTTGCCACTTGTTCCCATTCCGTCTGAGGTTGGCCTTTGAGGGCCACTTCCTGACACCACCACCCCCACAACCCCCCAAAGAACCATGGCATCTGTCCACTTGCCCACCTCCACAGCTAATGCCTCCAGCACTGCATCTGTCACTCTGGAATTCTTCTGTGCCTTGATTCTCTATTTGCCGTAATTAAATTGGAGCAATGTTGTTCATTGCAGCTTCCCTTACATGGAACAGCCTGCATTTAAGAAGAGCAGGCTGGCTGCAACACGGGTCAGTAAACAATATTTTCCCGTCCCCTTCACTGAGCGCAGCGGCAGCATGAACGAGCAGGAAGCAGTGCGGAAGCTGCTTCCCTGTGTGTTACAAACATAAAGAAGAGGTGGGGACACCAAATTTGAGTGTTGCCCCACTGCATTTGTGTGGATATGGACAGCTTGCGAATCCTGACTCCCATTCCTGAGAAGTGGGAGGATCCAATTTCTCGCCCATCGATTTGCATTTATGTAGTGATTTTCACAACCCCAGGGTGGCCCAAATGGATTTACAGGCTGTAAGTGCTTTTGAATTATAGTCACTGTTATAATGTAGCAACCAATTTATGCACAGCAACATCCCATGAACAGCCTTCTAACATATGACGTTTCCTAACTTTACAAGCCAAGTCCAGGTTTGGCAACTAAGTCGCAGAAGCATGTGTTGTGAGGTAGATTGCCTTGAATCGGGCAGCAAATGCTCATACATCACATTAATCCACAATATGGCGAATGGTCTTCTCCAGGTGACCACAGGCACATGTTTGGTGGTCTTTAAAATTCCATATGTGGAGGAGGTATAATGTCCTTTACTGATCCTGTTGGGTGTGGACCACTGTTTTCAAGGGCAGTTGAATTCTGAAGTCTCTCCTGTTGGGTCACTCAGCAGATCTTGGTTGGCAATATTAGTGTCAATCCAGAGGCTGCATCAAAGTCTTTGAATGCATTGCCTCCTTTCCCATCCATTCCTATCTTTCTCATATTTCCATGCCATTTAGAAATCTATCAATGTGTGCTTAGACCGTACTCAATGACTGAGCCTCCGCAGCCCTCTGGAGTAGAAAATTGCAAATATTTACCACTCTCTGAGTGAACAAATTGCTCCTCATCTCAGTTCTAAATGGCCTGCCTCTTATTTTGAGACTGAGTGCCCTGCTTCTAGACTCCCCAGCCAGGGGGAACATCCTTCCAGCACCTACCTTGTCCAGTAAGAATTTTGTATGTTTCAATGAGAACACATCTCATTCTTCTAAACTCTGGAGAATACAGGTCTAGTCTCCTCAATCTCTCCTCAGAGGACAATTCCACCATCCCAGGAATTTCTTTAGTGAACCTCCATTGCATCCCTCTATGGCAAGCATATCTTTCCTGAGGTGAGGCAAACAAAATTGTACACAATACTCCAGATGTGGTCTCACCAAGGCTCTATGCAATTGCAGCAAGATATCCTGTACTCTTATACTTAAATTCTCTTACAACAAAGGCCAGCATATCATTTGCCTTCCTAATTGCTTGTTGCACCTGCATACCAACTTTCAGTAACTCCTGAACAAACCCTTTGGACGTCAACACTTCTCAATCTATATTTAAAAAATACTCTGCATTTCTGTTTTGGCTACCAAAGTGAATAACAACATTTTTCCACATTATATTCCATCTGCTGTGTTCTTGCCAAATCACTTAGTCTGTCTAAATCCCCTTGAAGCCTCTTTGCATCCTCCTCACAACTCTCATTCCCACATAGACTTGTGTCATCAGCAGACTTGGAAATATTATATTTGGTCCCAACATCCAAATTGTTGATATAGTTTGTGAACAGCTGGGGCCCAAGCACTGAGCTTTGTGGTACCCTACGAGTCACAATTTGCTAAACTGAGAATGACCTGTTTATTCCTACTTTTTGTTTTCTATCTTTTAACCAATTCTCAATCCATGCCTGTATATTACCCTCAATCCCATGTGCTCTAATTTTGTTCACTAATCTCCTGTGTGGGACCATACTGAAAATCTGAAAATCCAAATACATCACATACACTGGTTCCCCCTTATACATTCTGTTGCAACCTCAAAAAATTCCAACAAGTTTGTCAAAGATGGCTTCCCTTTCATGAATCCATGTTGACTCTACCCAATCTTACCATTATTTTCTAAATGTTCAATTATCATATCCTTTATAATAGAGTCCAGCATTTTCCTATTACTGATGTAGGCACTGTAGTTCCATGTTTTCTCTCTCCCTCCCTTCTTAAATCTGCAGGAACCTTTCAGAAATCTATAGAGTTTTGGAAGATAATCACCAATACGTCCACTATTTATACAATCACCCCTTTCAACACTCTGAGATGTAGATCATCAGATCCAGGGGATTTATAAACTTTCAGTCCACTTAATTTCACCAGTATTACTTGTTTACTAATTTATTTCAGTTCCTCATTCTTGCTAGTCCCTTGGTTTTCTAGTCTATCTAGGAGGCTATTGTGTATCTTCCTTAGTGAAGAAAGACACAAAGTATTTGTTTAGTTTCTCTGCCATTTCCTTATTCCCCATTATAAACTCTCCTCTCTCTGCCTATAACGGGCCCGCATTTGTCTTTGCTAATCTTTTCCATTTTACTTTCCCAAATAGAAGCTTTTACAGTCCATTTTTATGTTTCTCGTTAGTAACTTTCCCTCCTCGTCCTATTTCCACCTCCATAATATTGCATGACTCTGCCCGTCTCAGCTCATCTGTTCCTTAAACCCTCGTTCGCCCTTCCTTTACCACTAGACTTGCTTATTCCAGTGCACTCCTGGCTGGTCTCCCACATTCTACCCTCTGTAAACGTGAGGTCATCCAAAACTCTGCTGCCCATGCCTTAAATTGCAACAAGTCCTATTGCCCTGTCACCCTTGTGCTCGCTGACCCAAATTAGCCCCGGTCAAGCAATGTCTTGTTTTTAAAATTCTCTTCCTCGTTTTCAAATCCCTCCATGGCTTCATCGCCCCTATCACCGTAATCTACTCCAGCCCTACAACTCTCCGAGACATCTGCGCTTCTCTAATTCTGTTATCTTTTTCATCCCCAATTTTAATTGCTTCACTATTGGTGGCCGTACCTTCAGTGCTCTATGATGCAAGCTCTGGAACACCCTTTCTGCGCTTCTCCATCTCTTCACCTTGCTTTCTTCCTCTAACCACCCCTTGAATCTACCTTTTTGACAAATATTTTTGTCATCTTACCTGATATGACCTTATGTGTCACAGCATCATGCTAGGTTTTATAATGCTCCTGGGAAGAGCCTTGGGATATTTCATTATGTTAAATATAATTATAAGTTGTTCTTGTATTAAGACCACCCAGGATGCAGACTACCAGATTGCAAGGCACTTCAGACAGTCAAGGACAAACTCTTCCCATGTGGCCGGGCATGCTGCATATTCTGATATATGACATTTTTAACACTGCCAGTGCAAAGTTAAGACTTCTAATCAGACATCGGTTCAAGTTAATCAAATTCCTCAACTTATCAAATGGAAATGACCCACGCTAATGAATGTGATGAAGGGCACTGAATAATAAAGAGCAGGAATTGGCAATCTAAGTGGCATTGCATAGAGGGAATGCTGTCTGTCAGGTGAATTGTTTGTTCGCTGCAAACAATTGTTTAATCAAGAATGGCACTTTTACATTGGCACTTGATTAGTTTGAATTGCACAAGAACAGTTTGGTATGTCAGCTTTAGCGATTACATTGCTGGAATCTTCTCTGTCATTCTTGTGAAATGGGTCTATAAACTCTGCCGTGAGGATAAGGGAGCCAGTTTTAACAAGGTAAACATGGGGAATTGATAGATAGACACTGCCCTCCTGTAATCCAACCTAAAGAAGCACCATTGTGAATGTGCCTGGGGATGTCTTTATGGGTCTAAAATCTATTTTCCTGGCAACAGAAAGGTGCAAGATAGTTAATTTTTTTTTAGTGTTACAAAGCATCATAATAAAACCTATCATTGACTTGAAAAGAATGACATCAGCTGAACCTTGATTCCATTGAATAATGTTTCAACAACAACAATTTGAACCTATCGAGCTTCTTCAATGTGCTGAAAATATCCTAAGGTGCTTCACAAAGTGGTGTGAATAGAGAGATTAGCGTGTGAAGAGTAACCAGATTTGCCATGGAATAAATTGAAAAAAAGGTACAAGGGGTCAAAGATGGAGTTCACCAATTATAGCAACAATAGATGAGAAAGATTTATTACAGGTTAGAATCTGAGCAGTGGAGTTCTGGCTGATTTGCAGCTTAGGTAGAGTGCACTTTTGGTTGGCCAGGGAAGAGGGTAATGGTAAAGTTAAATGTGGAAGTGGAAAGGGCAGTGATGGAACCAGATGATATTTGGGAGTTTTTGGGGATGAACTGCAATATAATGCCAGACTGTTCATCAAATGGCATATCAACAGTGGCAAAAGAGAATGTGGTGGTTGTTTCATCATGTGTTCAAGTTCTACATGAGTTTCTTTGGTGTTTGTCTATTCTCCCAAAGTAAGCTGCTTGAGACTGTAGTTTGTTAAAACCATTATTCTTTATTTACAGCTACTATATACATATTGGGACCTCTGCACAAGATTGGAACTTCTGCTCCCTCTAGATCTCTCTTTGCCAATCAAGTGGCGTTACATCATCATTACATCCACATCATATAAATATAAGAAATAGGAGCAGGAATAGGCCATTCAGCCCTTCGAGCCTGCTCTGCCATTCAATAAGATGATGGCTGATCTTCTACTTCAACACTAATTCCCTGCACTATCCCCATATCTCTTGATGTTTTTAATATGTAGAAATCTATTGATCTCAGTCTTGAACATACTGAATGATTGAGCCCTCCATAGCCATCGAGGGTAGAGAATTCTAAAAATTCACCATCCTCTGAGTGAAGAAATTCCTCCTGCTCTCAGTTCTAAATGGCTTGCCCCTTATTCTAAGATTGTGTCACCAGGTTCTAGAATTCCCAGCGAGGGGAAACATCCTTCCTGCATCTACCCTGTCGAGCCCTGTAAGAATTTTGTATGTTTGAATGAAATCACCTCTCATTCTTCTAAACTCCAGAGAATAAAGGCCCAGTCCATTTAATCTTTCCTCATACAATGATCTCTCCATCCCAGGAATTAATTTAGTGAAACTTCATTACACTCCCTCTATGACAAGTATATCTTTTGGGTAAGGAGACCAAAACAGCATATAATACTCCAGGTGTGGTCTCACCCAAGGCTCTATTTACTCTTATATTCACATCATCCTGCAATAAGTGCCAATATACCATTTGCCTTCTTAATTGCTTCCTGTAGCTGCATGTTAGCCTTCAGTGACTTATGAACGAGGACACCCAAGTCCAACACTTCCCAGACTCTCACCATTTAAGAAGTATTCTGTATTTCTGTTTTTCCTACTAAAGTGGATAACCTCACATTCCTCCACATTGTATTCTATCTGCCAAATTCTTGTCCACTCGGTTAGCCTCTCCAAATCCACTTGAAGTGTCTTTGCATCACACTTCAACTAGTTTTGTGTCATCTGCAAACTTGGAAATATTACATTTAATTCCCACATCCAAGTCATTGCTATAGATTGTGAAAAGCCGGGCCCTTAGCACTGATCCTTGTGGTACCCTTCTAATCACAGCCTGCCGCGCTAAAAATGACCCATTTGTTCCCACTCTCTATTTTCTGTCCATTAACCAGTTCTCAATCCATACCTGCATAATATCTCCAAGTCCATGTGCTCTACCTTTGTTTACTAACCTCTTTGATGAGGTCCTCATCAAAAGCTTTCTGAAAATCTAAAAAAATGCATCCACTGCCTCCCCCTTATCTGTTCTGCTAGTTATATCCTCAAAAAACTCCAACAGGTTTGTTAAGCATGATTTCCCTTTCATAAATCCATGTTGACTCTGTCTAACCATTGGTTCTGATGTTAACCCATTAGCCAACAGTAGTTGCACAAATAAGGTTTTGTCAATATACATATGGAAGCTGACTCCATGTTAATACTGGTGCTGCAAAAGTAAAGAATAAATGTGAGTCTATGATGGAATTGACAGAGAGATAAAGACCACGCTGCTTGACGCTTGCCACTTAAGCCTGTGGCATTCTTATTTAAGAATGCAAAGTTACATGTTGTACTTGGGAAATAATAAGAATTGAAAATCATGAGGGATCTGTTGGGACAAAATGAGTCCCAGATGAAGTATTCCTTGGCCTGGATTTTTTCTATGGCGGGTGGGAGTGGGCGCGGAGCCGATTGGCGCCTGTGATCGGCTGTGCACCACCATTTCACATGGGCGAGCTAATTAAGGCCCCGTCCGCGTCATGCGCGGCCGGTAGCACTCAGCACTGCCTATGCAGGTAGTGGGGAGAAGGGAGGGTCAGGACCTGCGATCTTTCGATGTGTGCGCGCGAACAAGCGCAGCAATCTCCTTGAGTCACTGAGCTGCCTCAGGAAGATTGAATGGTTATGAAAATAATTAAAGAACTGATTGAAAAAAATGATTCAAGCATGTCCCTTCATGTGACTGTGTCACATGAGTTGGGACGTATTTGTGAAGGTAGGAAAGTGTATTTATTTATTTTATAAAAGCTTCAGGAAACCTCATCCTGCCTGTGGATGAGGTTTCCTAAAAAATGCGAAGGCCGTTTGGGTTTTTCACCTGCCCGCTAACCTGAAGTTTGGACGGGCAGCATTCTAAGGTACTTTAATTAATCCCTTAACGGCCTTAAAAGGAAAGCATTAGTAAGGGCTAGAAGGCTGGGAACAGATGAAGCAGGAGAATATAAAGAAAGTAGGAAGAAACTTAAGCAAGGAGTCAGGAGGGCTAAAAGGGGTCATGAAAAGTCATTGGCAACCAGGATTAAGGAAAATCCCAAGGCCTTTTATACATATGTAAAAAACAAGAGGGTAGCCAGGGAAAGGGTAGGCACACTCAGGGACAGAGGTGGGAATGTGTGTGTGGAGCCAGAAGAAATGGGAGAGATACTAAATGAGTACTTCTCATCGGTATTCACCAAAGAGAAGGACTTAGCGGTTGATTTGTCTAGGGAAGGTGTGTAGGTAGCCTGGATCATGTTGAGATCAAAAAAGAGGAGGTGTTAGGTGTCTTGAAGAATATTAAGGTGGATAAGTCCTCTGGGCCAGATAGGATCTACCCCAGAGTGCTGAGGGAGGCAAGGGAGGAGATTGCTGAGGCCTTGACAGAAACCTTTATATCCTCACTGGCTACAGGTGAGGTCCCAGAGGACTGGAGAATGGCCAATGTTGTTCCATTGTTTAAGAAGGATAGCAGGGATAATCCAGGAAATTACAGGCCAGTGAGCCTTATGTCAGTGGTAGGGAAATTATTGGAGAAGATTCTTCGTGACAGGATTTACTACCATTTGGAAGCAAATAGGCGTATTAGTGAGAGGCAGCATGGTTTTGTGAAGGGGAGGTCGTGTCTCGCTAACTTGATCAAGTTTTTCGAGGAATGACAAAGATGATCGACAATGGAAGGGCAGTGGATGTTATATACATGGATTTCAGTAAGGCCTTTGACGAGGTCCCTCATGGCAGACTGGTACAGTTGCATGGTATCAGAGGTGAGCTGGCAAGATGGATACAGAATTGGCTTGGTCATAGAAGACAGAGGGTAGCAGTGGAAAGGTGTTTTTCTGAATGGAGAGCTGCGACTAGTGATATTCCGCAGGGATTAGTGCTGAGACCTTTGCTGTTTATAGTATATGTAAATGATTTGGAGGAAAATGTAACTGGGCTAATTAGTAAGTTTGCAGATGACACTAAGGTTGGAGGAGTTGCAGATAGTGAAGAGGATTGCCAAAGGACACAATGGGATATAGATCGGTTGGAGACTTCGGTGGAGAAATGGCAGATGGAGTTTAATCCGGACAAATGCGAGGAAATGCATTTTGGAAGGTCTAATACAGGCAGGAATTATACAGTAAATGGCAGAACCTTAAGTGCATCAACGGGCAGAGGGATCTGGGTGTACAGGTCCACAGGTCACTGAAAGTGGCAACGCAGGTGGATAAGGTAGTCAGGAAGGCATATGGCATGCTTGCCTTCATTGGCAGGGGTATTGAGTATAAAAGCTGGGAAGTCATGCTGCAGCTGTATAGAACCTTGGTTAAGGCACACTTAGAATATTGCATGCAGTTCTGGTCGTCACATTACCAGAAGGATATGGAGGCATTGGAGAGGGTGCAGAGGAGGTTTACCAGGATGCTGCCTGGTCTGGAGGTTATTAGCTATGAGGAGAGGTTGAAGAAACTTGGATTGTTCTCACTAGAGCGACAGAGATTGAGGGGCGACTTGTTAGAAGTTTACAAAATTATGAGTGGCATGGACAGAGTAGATAGTCAGAAGCTTTATCCCAGGTTGGAAGAGTCAATTACTAGGGGGCATAGCTTTAAGGTGAGAGGAGAAAACTATAGAGGAGATGTGCGGGGCAAGTTTTTTATGCAGAGGGAGGTGATTGTCTGGAATTCGCTGCCAGAGGAGGTGGTGGAAGCAGACACGATAATGGTGTTTAAGAGGCAGCTTGACAAATACATGAATAGGATGGGAATAGAGGGATATGGAGCCCGGAAGTGCAAAATGTTTTAGTTGATGGGGAATATGATCGGTGCAGGCTTGGAGGGCCGAAGGGCCTGTTCCTGTGCTGTACTTTGTTCTTTGTTAATTGGCCCTTAACATTTCGACAGGCACGCAGCTGACTTCGCATGTGCCTGCCGAACGTAATATCGCAATGATGTGCGATGAGATCATGCACAACATCATCGCGCGTCATTTTATTTGTCGGGCCCGCTCCTGCACGCCAGCCGGAAGATCCTGCCCCTTGATGTTGTGGAAGATTCAACCAAACAAAGAGAGAGTTGACCTTAGCAGATTGACATTCAGGCTACTTTGCTTTTATAATGAGCTGCAAAAATGAGTAATTACACATTTTGAAGCTTGAAACAATATGGGTGGAAAATGTTCCATGTAAAAGTATGAAGAGCATACTGTATGCCGGCATGGTGGGACAATTACTTTGTTGTCAATTGGAACAGATGTTAAAGGTCTTGAAAATTGGCCTGTATGCATTACAAGTTTAACTTGGGAGAATTGTTTAAAGGATGGCTTCTTTTTGTTGCAGTTGTGCATTAGAACTGATGAATTGTAGCTCTGTTAAAATGTAAGACCACAATCCGCTTCCAGCAATCTTCTCTTCGAATCATGTTTTCAGACAAATAGTAATTCCAGGCACACACAGCCTGCCGGCAGTATTATCGCCATAGGGTATGCAAGCTATGGGGCATTCGGTGTGCTTGTACGCAGAGAAAAATTTCCTGTTTTTGGTGGATTGGTCTGTAAATTAGATGTGACAATTCACCTTTACTGATCAATTTTATAGTCACGGTAAGCTGAGAAATAAGCAACTCCGCAGCTCACATGGATTGTTTATACTTCCACTTGCTTTTATTTCACAAGATGGCCAGCTAATACACAATATACATTTTTGCTTGGCTTTATGCATAGTAGCATCTGAATGTACTAATTGATTTGTTCATTTTCCTAAAAGCTTACAATAATAATTAACATTTTAACTAGCACCAATTATAATTACATTTAAAACATTATATATATTTCTGCAACAGTTTATTTGGTACAATTTTGTAAAAAAATCGTGGCCATTTAGCTTCACTTGTTACCTGTTGCACTGTTATCAATCCCTAAGAGCCGGTAAAGGAAGACATGTTCATTAGCTCTAATGAGCAAAAAGGAGTCTGTCATCCTCGCAGTCTGATGCAAGCACTTCTGCACAGTTTCTAATCTGTTTTGCAGAATTTACTGATTCTAGTAAGGTTCTGCCTTGGCTAAATTACCCATCATCTATTCCCACCCAGAAGCTCCTCAAAGGTGTGTCTTCAGTTTACTGAATTTCTTGCAATGAAAGTTTTTATTTCTCACTATGCCTATGTATCAAATCTTCTCTCGTTACATTTTGTGTTTATTGGTCAGGGAGTGAAGAGAGTACGCTGATATGGAAAATACTCCTTCCCATCAGGACATTTTGGCATAGACACTGGTTGCTAAATGAAACAGGGTTATCCAATTGGGGTCTATGATCCAGGTTTGGTCCACTTATGCGAACAATCACTCTTTTAGCTATCTTCCTGTCCAATTAAGCCTGAATTTTCGCCGGGGATGGACAGGCCCTCCGGCTTCGTCAAAATGGTGCCGGAGTCCTGATTCTGGAAGTCCTGAACTCCCATCTCCTCCCTGGTTAAACCTATGGAAGGAAGCCCCATGGATGGTAATGAGGTGGTGGGTTGTGAAAAGCCTTTATTGCCAAGCCCCTTCCTACCACCTCCATGTACTGTGCCCTGTAACATTCCTCCTGTCATCATTCAATTGTGGCCTGAGATCCAGTGAAGATCCTAGGCCTCAGGTTGGTGTAGTACCAGCAGCGGGTGCCACCTCCCCATTGGAGCCTCTGTTCAATAGAGCTAAGTGGCTGGCTGCCCTGGGATCCTTGATCCCGAGGAAGGTCCACCACTGTCCAGTTAAGTGCCTGAATGGCACTTAATTTGGCAGGTTCACCTAAAAGAGGCATGGTGGGGCTCTTGCTGGCTCTCCAGCCAGTTGGCAAGATACCCATTATCTCCATTAAATACCATCCTATGTTTTAAGTGACCATTTATCCAAGAAGTAATCGCATGATATATGCTTGACAGTTTTAAACCGAATCACTGGATTATAATTTTCTTTTATGTTTTACAGCCGTCAGCTAATAATCACCAGTGACCTGAAAATAAATGTAAGCTGAATCAGATATTTAAATTGAGCAGAACTGAACCTATTTAAGTGTGAGGCATGCTCTAATGATCACACTTTTGATAATGAAAGTCTTTTGAATAGTTCCTTTGGCATGACAGCGATATGTAGCATGGGCAAGGATTAATTTATATAATTTCTTTTTCATCCCTGTCAGTGAACGAATGGACTTCACAAATGAGTCATTTAGCTGTTATGTAATCCAGTCTGCTGCTCTTTTGGAGTTACAAGAATTGAGCAAACTATGTTAACCTCTCATAATTTTCTGTGTGGCTTTTGATAACTGAGCATTGGAAATGAAACCAACGACCACCAACGTGGGATTTTGGAAATAAATTTCAGAAGTCAAAAGTGCAAGATAATTGGCCAGAAGCCGATTGTGTTACGGAGAGGTGGGTCTGTAGGAATTGATAGCTTTATGGAGATAAATGACATTGAAATACTGTATGACTGTACTTGTTAGAAGTGCACCTTTACATTAATGAAGTACCCTGACCCTCTTCCCACAGGTAATTTTCAAATACTCCTCATCCTCTTGTTCTCCATGTATCATAGATGAAGAGAACACTGGTACATATATACCATATATACAATTGTTTAAGGAACCAGGAAAGGAACACAATGTGTGGCGGAGAGGATAAAGAGCCAGGTTGTTTTTGATTCCAATTTTTGTGGGGCTGGTATTGTAACCCCTCGTCCCTATACTTGACCTATCGCTGGCTCTGTGTGGAAGACAGCCAATTTTCCGTCTGGCCACAAGTATCGAGTGGCAGTCCGTTCTATGCCTGTTGTTCACCGGTTGCAGTAAGCTTGGGCCCAAACTAAAAACGGTTCAGCATTGCCGACACTGTCTTAGGGAGGAGAGGGTGCCCACTTCCTCAACTCTGTACTGGTTGCAAGCAGAAGTTAAAATTGTCCCCAGGAGATCGTTTTGAAAAGCATGCTCAGTGTTGCTCTGTAGTCCATGGTATGTCACGTCTCATTATGTGGCTTAAGGTATTTTTCTAAATCATAAACTTTATTATAGGTTGTACGAACTCTAAATCACTTTAATTATGTCTGGATTTCCTCATCACCCAAGGCAATATTGGAAACCCAGTTGAAAACCCATAAATTTTAGAAAATACTGGAAAAGGAGTTTTGCTGTGAGAATTGCTTTGTTTTCTGGACAGAAGTTGATGTTGAATTGTAAAGTTATATTCTGATGCACACATAGTCACACTGAATCCTATCTAAATGTCCCTGACATCAAGCCCTGAATGAGCCAGTTTACTTTTCAGTCTTTAAGGTTCAGTGACAGCACTTTTATCAACATTTCCACCCGCTTATGTAAGTGACCTTCATGGGCTGTGGGATTCAGCCAAAATGGATCCCCAGCCACTTTTTACACCCAAACTCGAGTCACTTTTTCTAAGACAACTTAGTGAAGCATTGAAAAGAAATAAAGAAAGAACTTGCATTCATATGGTACCTTTCATAACCGAAGGACATCCTTCAAGAGACATGTGAAAAAATGTTGTTGGGTCTTCCGCCCTTGACTGATTTAGTCAATTTCATGTGAGTTTGCCTCGGTGTGTTTAGGTGGGGGCATCAGTTTTGGCACCATTTTGGAATTTGTTACAATCTGCATTTTTTCCACTGATTTTCACTGCCTCATTGAGCTATTTCATGCCACGTAATTCTTTTAATGCTTTTTCATTACTTCACTGAGCATTAAACTGTCTTTACGCATGGACCTGCTGGGCTTTCCTGTTTCCATTTCGGATCTCCAACAGCTTTTTTTTTCTCTTTTCATTCATTGGTGGTGACAGTGCAGATCAAAATTGCATTATCCTCCCCCAACCCTCAAATCTCATACTCCACACTGACATTCATCAATGGGTGTATAATATAACTGAAGTTACAATTGCAGAGGATGATGTAAGGCTACAAGTACCTAATAATTATCAACAGTTGGTCTCAACACCAAGGGAAGAATTTAAAATAAAAACAGAAACTGATGAAAAGACCATAAGACATAGGAGCAGAAATTAGGCCCTTCGGCCCATCGAGTCTGCTCCGCCATTCAATCATGGCTGATAAGTTTCTCAACCCCATTCTCCCACCTTCTCTCCATAACCTTTGATCCCCTTACCAATCAAGAACCTATCTATCTCGGTCTTAAATACACTCAATGACCTGGCCTCCACAGACTTCTGTGGCAATGAATTCCATAGATTCACCACTCTCTGGCTAAAGATGTTTCGCCTTATCTCTGTTCTAAAAGGTCTTCCCTTTACTCTGAGGCTGTGCCCTCGGGTCCTAGTCTCTCCTACTAATGGAAACATCTTCCCCACGTCCACTCTATCCAGGCCTTTCAGTATTCTGTAAGTTTCAAACAGATCCCCCCTCATCCTTCTAAACTCCATCGAGTACAGACCCGGAGTCCTCAAACGTTCCTCATATGTTAAGCCTTTCATTCCTGGGATCATTCTCTTCAACCTCCTCTGGACCCTCTCCACGGCCAGAACATCCTTCCTGAGATACGGGGCCCAAAATTGCTCACAATATTCTAAATGTGGTTTGACCAGAGTCTTATAAAGCCTCAGCAGCACATCCCTGCTTTTATATTCTAGTCCTCTCGAAATAAATGCCAACATTGTATTTGCCTTCCTAACTACCAACTCAACCTGCAAGTTAACCTTAAGAGAATCCTGGACTAGGACTCCCAAGTCCCTTTGCACTCCAGTTTTCTGAATTCTCTCCCCATTTAGAAAATAGTCTATGCCTCTATTCTTCCTACCAAAGTGCAAGACCTCACACTTCCCCATGTTGTATTCCATCTACCACTTCTTTGCCCATTCTCCTAACCTGTCCAAATCTTTCTGCAGCCTCCCCACCTCCTCAATACAACCAGTCCCTCCACCTACCTTTGTATCATCTGCAAACTTAGCCAGGACGCCCTCAGTTCCTTCATCTAGATCATTAATGTATAAAGTGAAAAGTTGTGGTCCAACACTGACCCCTGCGGAACTCCACTAGTCACCAGCTGCCATCCTGAGAAGGATCCCCTTATGTAAATATGTAGTATGAAAATATGTAGTATGGTCATAGGTAGTTGTAAAACAAAAATACAGCAGATCTAGAGCACTAGTCAGTAAAGAAATGAATGTTTTACATTCCATTCCTGTGCCCCATGGTTGCTGTTACTCCTGGAATATCTATTTGGATTAACATTGTGGCACAAGATAGAATGTTGCCCTGTTGTTGGAGAAATCAGATTGTTTTCCCCAATCTTTGTTGATTATTTCAATATCTTACAGCTTTCATCCCTTAGGCTGATTACCAGCCCTTAGCACAGTGACTAGGCCTTCATAAAATATCAGTGCCCTTGTTCTTTACATAAGCTCCCTAGAATATTATTGGCATTGAAATGGCCAAGTTTCAGCTGAAATCAAATTTCATGTTGGAAGAAGTGTCATTTTTTTCCCTGTGTAAACTTTCAAATGATCACTTGTAAAGTTTCTCAAAGCATCACGGCCAATCAGTGATACAGTTACATCATTTAATTTCTCACGTCTCCTACTACAAGTGGAAAATAACACAGCTTGTGATTCTTAAAATAGTGTTCTTGTATGTGGGTGATGCCAGCAGGCAGCATTTATTATTCATCCTTAGTGGGTACATGGGGCTGAAATTTTCCCTTTGGAAAGGGTGAGGGGAGGGGAAACAGGAGTGGGAATTGTTTTCCGGTCTCGAACCTGCTTTTGGTGGGGAGCTGATTAAAGTTAAGACTTGCACAAGCGTGATCTCTTAATTGGTATATGGACAGGTTCCCTGTTCAATTAAGGGCGACTGGTGAAGCTGGGGGGCCAATCAGAGGCTTTCTAGCTTTAAAGAAGCACCTGACTACTTTACAAGGTGAGTAACTGGGATGGTGTCTCAACAAAAATTTGTCTCCTCAGTCGCTTTGTAAGAACTCACATCAGAAAAACAGCCAGGCCATCAGAATGCATCAATTACATACAGTTCTATCCTGCATATGGATCTGAATATAGGTCTGAAGAACCTTTGTAACTTTCCAATTATTTTCTGGGCCAATGTTGGCATCTTTTCTCCCAGCATTGTCAAATTCAACAACTTCGTTAACAATCTATTGTTTCTGCACTATTATAATATGTAAAATCTGTGAGGATAGCTGGAAGAGAGAATGGAAAATTGTTCACCTGTGTGCGTCTGTGTTTCTCTCATTCGTTCACCTTCTCTGATAAAAACAAATGCCAGAATTCAGGTAGCAGTGCAGTGATGACCTGGAGGCATTATCAGAAAGCAGCCGGGAAATAGGAAATATTGGGCAATGTGGCTTCTTTATGGGTAGAATTTTAGGTCCCGTGAGCGGGCGTAGGCCCAACCCAGTCAGGGGTAAAATAGTGCGCCATGACATCGGGCGAGTGTCCCGACGTCATCGCGCACTTGCCTGATATTTCAGTCGGCAGGCGTGCACCTGCTGACAATTAAGAGACCTATTAAGGCCATTAATCAGTTAATTTAATCCTTTTTTTTGCTGCCCGCCCAACCTTACGGTTGGTGACCGGCCTTTGCATTTTTGAGGAAGCCTCGTCCGCATACGGGATGAAGTTTCCAACAGTAATTCTTTTAAAAATTAAAAATTTGAAACGTCATTTTTATTATGTCCCTGTTCATGTGACCGAGTCACATGTGGGGACATGTTTCCCTTATTTTTAAAATCTTTGCTTTTCATTGTAAAATCCTTCAGCTCCCTGAGGCAGCTCTGTGTGTTCAGGGAGCTTTCAGTGCGTGCTCTCCCCTCCGCAGACTGCAGCGCTCGCGCTCCTCCCTCCCCCACCCTGGCAGCGCTGAGGCTCTCAGCGCGTGTTTCATGCTGGCTGGCCGATAATTGGTCGGAGCCCAATCGCGGGTGGCAGTCCATTTCACAGCCATTCCTGAGCCCGCCCGCTCAACGAAGAGAAAATCCTGCCCTATGTTTTATTCCTTATGCTGTTCCCGTAGCTATTGTAGGGATTATGGGCAGAATTTTGCCCTCGATGGGTGAGCGGGCTGTCTCAGGAGAGCGCTGAAAATTTAATAAAACTAAAAATAGCAAAATGAAAAGAATTATTAACATGTCCCCCTTGCGTCACAATGTCACACGAGATGGGACAGGTTAATAAATATTACATAAAGTTTATTAAAGTTTTTAAAAACAGACATGAAACCTCATCCCGCCGGTGGGTGAGGTTTCATGTTTTTACAGAAGCCCGCCGGGGCTCCTGGCCTGACCACCAGCCTTAAGGTTGGACAGGCAGGTCCTTTATTTGGGTTAATTATCCTGTCAATGGCCTCAATTGGCAAGTGGGCAGCAGATTGCACTGTCCGCCCGCCTTCCTGAATATTTAAATGGGGTGGGATGACGTCAGGGGTATCTCCCAATGTCATCCCGTGTTGGCGAGCAGGCCCCGCCCCCAACTCGCCGACGGAAAAATTCTGGCCTATTTCTTTTGGTTAATGGCCAAAAGTAAACAGCTTCTTTAGTTCCATCCTTTCTGTGACGAAGCCCCAGGATTCTGCTCAGTAAAGCGGCTGTGTCACAGACATAATATGTAAGGAATCATAAGCTCAATAACTCACGTGATTTATTCCACTCCTCGGTATGGCATAATAAAAAATCAAATGCAATGTACTGTTATATTTAATAACCTATTTGTAAATATGAAATGGGAAAGTGCCACTAATAGTATCTTGTTCTAAAAGTACAGAGGTTATTAATAGTTATAGTCTGTCGTTTGAAAATAGAGTGAACAAGCTACAAAGAGCCAATTAACTTGAGTGTTTGAGACCATTGAAAAACCTAGATAATAGAAGCTGAGGTACTGCATGTTATTATTTCTCTATAAATTTTAATTTAGTTCACAGTTTCTGTTCAGCTCTCTTTCTCGAATCAGTTTCTCTCTCTGATGTCATCAGCAGGCATTGTTTACAGAGTTATTGAGAAAAAAATAAATCAGCAGAAATACAATAAGAGTGAACAAGCTCTCAGTGGTTTGTGAGATAGAATGGTCAGACTTGGGTCTCTGGTTGCAGTCATTCAGGCAGTAAGTCACTGGGGAAGTAGCTGGCAAAGCAGCTAGACATCATTATTTGCATTGGCTCGAGGCCACATGAGGTGTCTTAATTAAAACTTTAGTTATTGTGATTTTAAATAATCATTAGTTGATAAAGCACATTTGGAGGTAATGATAACCATTACATTAGAAGTACGATATATTTAATTTAACGGAAAAATATACTTTGTGCTGTGAATTCGGAAGAATATTTTTGATGTAGCTGATTTGGAGTCTCTATATTGTCAGCTCTGTCTCGGCTAGATCCCTTGCTGGACTGGCACAGATTATTTCAGACTCCCTGCAAACACTTCATTCAGTTTTACAAGACATTTGTTCTTATCACAGTCAGCTCAGGCTGGAAAACCCATATTTAAGTTGAATATTGGCATTTTGTCTCTCAATAATTCTCAGGCAATCAAGAACACACCTTTACCTATTCATGACATAATGTCACTGTTTGATTTTCATTATTACCTCAATGTCTACAAGAGGATAGACTTACCTCAAATGTTTTGATTGTTGTTGTGAATTCGGTTTATTTATGTCCAATAGAAAACTCGTTCCTCCTCACCTGCATTTTTAAAAACGTTTTTAGTTGACCAAAGCCATACAAAGCTCAATTAATTTAGTTCAGGTTAGGCCGGCCACAAAAAAACAGTGCAAGAATGACACGGATCAATAACCTTTGAATTTACGTCAATTCCTCAGGAAGGCAACCTCCCCTATACAGGGTTTGGGAAATTACTGCCTGAGGATACAGAACAGACTGCATTGTGTGTGTATCGTTCCTGTACAATACAAGATGACAGTTGCAAAAGGGCAGCAATTTACCTGTTCTCCAGCGTCACTGAAGAGCTTTGTGGCTTGTCTCTAAATTAGTTGTCTCTAAACAATAAGTTGGAACTTGTCCTTCGAAAGACCTTTTAAAAAATAAACCCATTTAGAAGATAGACCAATGGAAGGAAACTAATGTTGGCCCTAAACGTGCATTGCGTAACTGCTGTCACAACTTGCGTATTTAATTGCTGACATTCTTTGCAGTGAGCCTCATTATGATTCCTTGGGATCTGCTAAGCATTTGTATTTAAGTTAAAATCAGACAAAATGAATATTGTACAGAATGCATTTCAGAGAGTATTGTACTGAAGGCACACAGCTGTCCAGTTAAATTGAGTGACGCTTAATTTGCAAGGACTTCCCCAACAGAGGAGATGCAAGCCTGTCACTAATTCTCCAGGCAGTGGGTGATACTCCCCGCCGCCCCCAGGAAGTACTGCTCTGTCACGATGGTGTGACTTGTGCATGGATGGTACTAATCTGTCATTTCATTGGCTGATCAACCATTTATTGAACTGTTTAAAAAGGACTTTTAAAACACAAGCAAAGACCCTGGCTGGAATTTTTTGGCCCCATTGGTGTCGGGCATCATGGTGGGGCGGGGGGTTGGGGGGTGTGGTGGAGGGGGGCGGTGATGGGTTGGGGTAGGACGATAATATGGCAGGATGGCCAAAAACAGGTTTCACGACGTCCTGAAACCAGTTTGTGATCTTCCCTTCCAGCTGTCAATGCTGGGCCACATTTCCTGCTGCATCACATCAGGAACCTAATTTAAATACTTTAGCGTCTCATTATAAGCTCTGCTCGCTGGAATCATCGCCCCACGCTGGATCACAATCACGCTGACGTGGTTCACAACTATACATAGGCAACGTGCACCTGGCGAGCTGCACTTCGTTCGGGACTTTGAGGTTTGTTTGCCTACCTTCCTTCGGGTAGCACTCACAGTGATCAGTGCCAGGCTTCACAGACAGCACCATATCACTTTTAGGGAGGCTCACGGGCAGGTCTCTACCTACCAGACCAGCTGTAAAGTGGGGGTGTCCCTTCAATGGCTGCAGGGCTAGGGCTGTACTGGGGAAGGGGGTTATTCCAGGGAGTGTATGGGGGCACACGTTAATCTCTGCAAGTGGCCTCAAAGGCTGATGAGGCAGTCTCCAGGGGAGATGAGGCCAGATGGAGATGTGAGGGTGTGTGTGAGAGAGTGAGTGGTGATGTCCCTTTAAATGGCAGTGAGTGAGATGCCAATGAATGCCTGACAGCCTTGTGAGTGCATGAGTTCAGTGTGATAAGATGGCTGCCTTAGCCTGGTGGCAAGGGTGAGATCACTCATCCATTTTCTGCGCTGGATGGCCGACCTCTTGGCTGCACCATTGGCACTGACCACCTCTGCCACCACTCCCAAGCCAGAGTGGTGAGACTGATGGGCCTCCTGCAGCCAGAATGGGGTAGAGGACATTGGGGTGGCCTCCATGGCATCGAAAAGGTATCCCAGGGATGCGTCACAGAATCTGGGGGGCTGCACGTTCCTTAGGTTTTGGGGCCATGTCTTCTGTACAGCAGTCCTGGGCTGCAAGCATTGAGAAGTGTACATACAGCTGCAGTTTAAATATAGTGCCCTGCTTAAGGAAGCGGTGAGGTTACGGTGTGGCAGGCAAATCGGAAGCCGCCCGCCAACGAGATGGTGTGTTTCCTGTGGCTGCATAATTAATGAGGCAGGAATGGGATCATATGATGTGAAAGACCGCCATTTCGGCCAGTTGGTAAAACGACCTTTTTCCCTCCCACTACCGCAAGTCTGGGACAATTCCACCCACTAATTTAAGGTGGCTGCCACAAGACACCTGATGTTTGATATTATAGATTGACCAGTTTTCTGGAAGGTTGCCATGTGGGATCTGTTAAGACATGCCCAGGCAGCTTCATGGAATTTCACATCAGCTGTTGTCAAGAACTACTTCAAAAGATGTACTGAAACTGCACTTGACCTCGCATTTGCATTTCTGTAAGGCTACCTCTCAAAGGGAGACAAAAAGCCTACTAGGACAATAGCTACATGGAATGGTGTTCTTCCTATCTGGATATTCAGGAATTAATGGCTGGGACATTGCAGAATCTAATCACCTCGGCCATGAAACAAAAGCCACCATCTTTCCAGATATTAGCCAAGCAAATACTTACTGAAATCATTGTGGGGAGAAAGGTCATGATTGGAGTAATCATTTTTGAAATCTCTTTAAATAGAGCATGCAAGGTTCTAAAACAGTAGTCTAGAAAAGCTACCAATGAAACCGTAAAGAGTTATCATTTCTTCTCTCTCCAGTTAAGGTGTGATCTCTATTCTAGTTAAAAATCCAACACAGAGATAGTGATTTGCCATCAAAAGATGCAAAAATCATCAACTTCTGAAAAAGGTGGACTATATTTTTAAAAAGAAGTTGTCTCCTGCAATTGCAGTTTTACATGGGCTTCCGCTGCTGGAACTTCAAGATCACCATGGAGAAAAATCTGCTGCAGCCACAGATACCAGTAAAGGACCCATAACAGTAAACTTTTTTAACTTGCAGCATTGAATTTTAATTTGGCTAAGAAAGCAACTTCCTACTATACATCTTGTAATTCTGCATGTGTGTGTGTGCATGTGTGTGTGCACGTATGTTTGTGCGTGCGTGCGTGTGTGTGTGTGTGTGTGTGTGTTGTGAAGTTCGGTCACAAGTGTACCTTTTTGAATATTTTAATATCATTACTTGGGTGTGTTTTTAGCTCAATAAAACCTAACCCCTTTATGTTTTAGACTCAAGAAAGTCTGCCAGACTAGTTTCTTTGCAATCAGCACATAAATGGTTAAGCACAGAGAATGAGTAAATACCTTCATCCTTACACATTCAAAAATACACCTTGTTAAGGTCGGACTTGGAGTGGTTTGTTCGGAGAATCATTTTTACCCTTCCTCACGTGGCTGTAATAACTCACATAATCCATCACTGAAGTTAGTTGTTGTGCCTCATCTGCCTCATTAGTTGAGATGAACTAAGTTAACATAGACTAGAAGTTGTCTTTGAGAACACTTGTTATCTGTGTGGCTGAGCTGTTCACCGGGTAAATTTCCATTGGAGAGAGTGACTACTTGGTACTCAGTATCTTCATCTGTTATGAAATTCAAGCTGAAATCATGTTGAAAAATTGGAGCGTATCCTTCAATCAATCAGACTTGGTAATCAAAATGTTTCACTGCTGAACTCTCGATGTCCTGCGGAATCCTAACTGAGGATTTGTACTTGGTTGGTGTTGTTGCCAATTCCCAGATACTTCATGCCCCTTTGGGGAAAGAACTGTGCAAGTATCAGCTATTGGGGTAGCACTCTTTGACATAAACCTTCACCAGATAAAGGAGTGGAGGCTAACTGACTGCTAACCAACTGAGATCATCAAAGATCACCCCCACCCCCTTTCCGTTTTTTCCCCCTCCTTTTTGTTTTTTCCAAATAATTTATATAGATTTTTCTTTTCCCAACTATTTCCATTATTTTTAAATGTATTTTCGTCCATTGTTTTATCTCTACCTTTTAGCTTTTTAAGATTCCTTCACCCCACCCCACCTCCACTAGGGCTATCTGTACCTCATTTGTCCTGCTTTCTACCCTTAATTAGCACATTCCTTTAGATAATATCACCACCTTCAACACCTCTTTGTCCTTTTTGTCTGTGACATCTTTTGGTTATCTCCACCTATCACTGGCCCTTTACCTAGCTCTTCTTGTCCCAATACTCACCCCACCCCCTTAAACTAGCTTATATTTCACCCCTTTCCTATTTTTACTTAGTTCTGTTGAAGGGTCACGAGGACACGAAACATCAACTGTGCTCTTCTCCACTGATGCTGCCAGACCTGCTGAGTTTTTCCAGGTATTTTTGATTTTGTTTGAGATCATCAAAGGCTGGTGAACAACCCGATGGCTTTCATGGCTTATTTATGCTGGAGGAACTTGTTGATCAACTGGGGGACCTTCCAACTCATTTGATAAATAAATGTAAAGCAAACCAATCAAAATGCTGAATTCAATCTTTCCCCTTATACTTTTACCCAATATCATTGTGGCCTTCAAAATTGTGCATTGATTTCTCCTGTTGAGCTTCACAGCCACTTGAGTTTAAAAGAAAGGTTAAGGGATTTTGTGACTGCTGTCACTTTTTGACAGCTGCCTCCTTTCATTTAAATGTTGGAAGCACTTTTATTCCTAATCCTGTAAGCCAATATTAAAGGAATGCACATTTTGCCTGTCATTACAGTTTAATCAACAGCGGAGGAAATTTCACAGTCAGTGACAGATAAGCGTTTCATCTGCATTTCTGTGCCTTTTGTCACAAGTGAATAGTTCACAGGGTGTTTTGAAGCAAGCAAGAGAAAAGAAAAAAAATGTGAACACTAAAGATTCTTAATAGGTTGAAAATTGCCTTCAGAATTCAAAATATATTCTAATTATCGGGCAGGAATCAAACTGCAGTTTGCATAGAGATAAAATATGAACAGGCTAATGTAAAACTGCACTGATGAATTGTTGGATGCAAATTTGGCTGTTAATGGAACTTGTGTTATTTAATCTCCCTCAGGCCTCTTCACTTATACATTGCACATTTTTATTAAAAGTGATATTGTGGGCTGTTTTTGTGAATTAAATTGGGTGACTGTCTGCAAAAGGCTGATAAGCGATAGTTCAGAGCGAAAGGAAATGGAGATTTTTCTTATTCATGGATTTAAATGCCAGTTGTTGACAATTTATTTGTGTATACAGTAATAATATGATGTGAGCAAGAATGGCCATCGGCGTTTATTACAATGGCAGGCGTCATTACTAATGGAGCTCCCAGAGCCACTGATAATCACATTCAACCGCCTACTCTTTGCGAACTTTCTGTATCTTATCAACCTGTGTTATAATGTTGGATACTGAGGGACTAAATTTTAAATAAAAATAAATTAAATATAAAAATGTTACTGCAAATTAGCAAAGATGGAGAATAGTTGAAAGTCTTGGATTAAATTTGTTTGTGATCCTGAACTACACTTTGATTTAATTAGTAATTCTATCATTTTACTCTTTCAGTTTTTGTGTTGTTGCTATTATTCTAAAACCTCATGTAGAAGTTGCATTTCATCTCCCTTTGTGAACCTTTTAAATATATAATGGTGTAAGTATTGCATAACTCCAAGTGAATCAGGATTCTCCGTGCCCTCCTCACCCCCCCCCCCCCCCCCCCCCCCCACCCCCACCACCACCTCCCCCACCCATAAGTTCCATATTTTCACTTGTGCTTTCAGGGACAAAGGAGTTAAACAGAACCATTGAATTTTTCCAGGATGGAAGACAGCAAAATTAGGAAGCAAGTCACCTTCGGCTACTGCAGCATATTTGTTGAGGTGTCAAGAACAAACAAGTACGCAATGTCAGAGTTAGCAACACATATAGAAGGGGCAATCAAAGGAAGGACAGTTGAACTGAAAACAAATGAGGGGAGAAATCGAAATCACGTTTTAGCTTCATTACAAATGTTTTTAATGAAAAGTGCAGTACATCATTTTCAAAACGTGGAATAAATTAAATCATATTGTTTGAAATTACAGTTTTATCTTGCCTGGTCATCCATGCCCTTTCATGCTGTGGGAGAGAAGATATTAAGAACGATGCAGGGAGAGTTACCAGAGAGATGTGGCTACATCACAGGAGGTTATAGAATATGGAATCTCAGATAGGTAGACAAAATTGCACACATAGAAGAAAGGAAGAGTTCGAGACTATGACAGGCCTAGTGAAAAGACACTCAGTCTTTTGGACTGAACATAAATGAGGCAAAGACCAATGTTATGGCTCTAAATGACAAAAGAAAAGTCAACATTGGAAACACCAAGAACGGGGCAGTAGCTAAATTCAAGTACATTGGCTCGATGATACACCAAAGTTACATCCAAGAATGAAATCCAGGTTAGAATAGCTTACAGAAAGCTATGTGACCAATGACTTAAGCAGCATCTGGAAGTCTGAAAGCATCGGCGTGAAGCTGAAAACACATCTACAGTCATGAGTGTGGAGTGTCACATGCTATGGATTTGAGAGTTGGAATCTGAAGAAAGAGAACAAGAAGAGGATAACAGCTATTGAAATGTGGCTATGGTGGGAAGGCTCCGAATCAGCTGGATGGACAGAAAGACAAATAAGTGGGTTAGATCAAGGGTAGAAGCTCAGGAATCAAAAAAGTTACTAAGTAGAGTTAGAGAAAGATAACCAAGTATGGACATCGGAAACAAAGACCCAACAGCCTTGTCCTGGCAACAATTAAAGGAGAAGATGGAGCTGAAAACAAAAGGGGAAGAAAAAAAATAGATAGGTGGATAACATTGAGATGTGGTCTGAGGGAGGCTTGAAGAAATCCAGAGCAGAAACTAGACAATGCCAATGGCCGCACTAAGGGTGTGGTGACAACAAACAAACGAATAAACTTTCCCAACATTTCCCAATTCCATTGAGCACAATTGGCTGCAATTGAAGAAGCACCAATAAGACACTCGAGCACACTGTGGGATGTCATCTCCATCAGGAATTATTTTTCAATATTGTAATGTTTCTACTCACCTGGAGAGAAGTGTCTTTTGAATGCACAAAGCAATTGGTGGGAAGGATGAAGTACAAATGTTATAATAAGTGCAGTGAACCATGTAAACTTTATATTTTACACAGACTACAAGAAAATTGAATTTCAATTCCAGATGCAAATTTCTGGCTTATTTGTATGCCCATAACCTAATAAATAAGAGAGCAGAAATGCTGCTTGAATCTAGAAGTTTCTATCAGTGCTTCCCTGCTCTTCCACAGGTGACATGCTTTAGAAATTACTGAACTCTTCCTTTTATGCTGTATGAAAAACATATGCCTTTGAGGATTAACTGGGTTTTAGGAGCTTACTAAGTCATAGTACTGCTGAACAACCTCTCTGGCTTAGGAAAACTAAATTTATATTTGTGTAACGTCAATTTTTTACATTATGATAAAAGCTCGAAGTTTTTTAAACTTTTTAAAAGAGTGTTTTTCTGATTGGAATTCATTGGAAACTTGCAATGTGAATGCTCCGGTCCCTATTTAGCTCTCTAAAATTTATATGAAGTCAAGGATATTCAGTGCTTTTTACTTCCTGGTTTACTGTCTGTGAGAATTTTTCAAAATGATTGGCCGCTTACCCTTTTTGATGACAACACTATTGCTGGAAACCAGGGGCAGGATTTTCCCCCCGTCGGGGGTGAAGTTGAAGTGTGGGTGCGCACAAGTGCACCTCCAACTGGCATCCTCGGGGGCGCAGCACCATTTTACGTGGACGGGCCAATTAAGGCCTGCCCAGCGGGGCATCTGCATGGAAGCGCTATGCGCTCCCCATGCGGATTGGGGAGTGGGGGGCTGGAATTCAGTAAAGCTGAGAGTGCACTCTTTCACATGCGTGCACGAAAGAGCGCACTCATCTCCCTGAGGCTCAGTGCTGCTTCAGGGAGATCGGCTCTACTGTCAAAAATATTGAAAATTTTTTAAAAATTGTCTGACATGTCCCCTTATGTGACACTGTCACATGAGTTGTGACATGTCCATAATTTTTTTTTAAAACCTTTTATTAAATTTTTAAAAACCTACATGAAGCCTCATCCTGCCTGTGGATGAGGTTTCCTGCTTTTTCTACTTCCCGCCGGGGCTCCTGGCCTGTCGCTAACCTTAAGATTGGACGGGCAGGTCCATTAATTACTTTAATGACCCTTTCAATGGCCTCAGTTGGCCACTGACAGGTCGGCGGGTGTGCAGCTGATTTTGCTGCGCCCCCGCCTTCCTGAAAATTTAAATGGGGCACGGTGAGATCGGGAGTTCTGCCTGACGTCACCGCGTGTCATTTCATGTGTCGGTGAGTGGGCCCCGCCCCCCCACTCGCTGACGGGAAAATCCTGCCCCAGGATACCCTTGACTTGGTGCCAGATTTGAATTAACATCAGGAAATGTGAAATCCAGAGATCACTAGATCTTGAGCAGCTTTTCTTGAGGTCAGTGGTGAATTGCAATATTTTGCTGCTGACTACAAAATCAGTTCTGATTATGGAGTTATAAGTAAAATGTTCGAGCACTGGAGGCAGTGCAGAGAAGAGCCCTGAGACCAATTTCTCACAAGTGTTATGAGATAGAAACCAAGTGAAGCTTTAGAGGTGCATGACATATAGACATGGCAAACTTGTTACACTTAAAATTAAACTGTGACTGTCAGATAGGAGTGACAATTTTTAAACCAGGAAAAAGGCTAATCAAGTAATTCAGGTGAAGAGTAATGAACGCGCAGAATAGACTTGTAGAAGTGAGTGGAGGAAAGTACTTGTGAATGATTGAAGAAGCAGTCAATGCTAGAAAATAAAAAAAGGAATAATATGCAAATGTTGAGTATCGCAAATAAAAACAGACAATGCAGGCAGGACCTCAGAACTGTTAAAAGATGTACATGCAAAATCTTAGGCCCTATCTTCTACACAGATGCTAACTCACATACTATAATATTTGGGATGTGTCCCTTTACCTTTGATTGAAATTTTTAGGCAAGAATTGTCTCCCCATTGGGGGGGAAGTGCAGGAGCGGGCGCGTGCGGGCGTGCCTCCGATAGGCGTCCCCAATTGGGGGCGCGCCGCCATTTTACATGGGCGGGCCAATTAAGGCCTGCCTAGCATGATGTCTGCCAGGAAGCGCTATGCGTTCCTTGTGAGGGGCGGGGTCCCTCAGCCGACAGTGCACTTTTTTTGTGCATGCGTGCGAAAGGGTGCACTCATCTCTCTGAGGCTAAGAGCTGCCTCAGGGAGTTCGGCGCCAAATTCAAAAATGGTGAAGGGGCAAAAATAAAATTTCCCTGACATGTCCCCTCTTGTGACACTGTCACATGAGTTGGGACAGGTCCATCCCTTTTAATCAAACATTTATTAAATTTTTCAAAACCCTCATGAAACCTCATACCACCCATGGATGAGGTTTCAGGCTTTTTCGGAAGCCCGCCAGGGCTCCCGGCCTACCCGCCAACCTTAAGGTTGGATGGGCAGGTCCATTAATTATTTCAATTATTTTTTAAATGGCCTCAATTGGCCGTTGACGGGTCGGCGGGCACACAGCTGATTCGGCTGTGCCCCCGCCGACCTAAAAATTGAAATGACGCGGGGTGATGTCGGGGAGTTCCGCCCAACGTCATCCGGCATCATTTTACGTGTCGGTGAGTGGGGCGGGGCCCGCTTACTGACCTAAATATCCTGGTCATAATTTATTTGTTTTTCTCTTTACCGACATTAATGAATGTCCTCCTCATTTCCAGTAGTTTTAATTTATTTTCGTTAGGTGCTCTTTTGATGCAACTGAATCTTGTGGAGGATGATCCTCATCCATTTTGATCTTGTATCTGTTTCAATGTTATAAATATGGGAATGTAGTATTACTCACTGCGGTCTCCTCCTTTTCCTGTTGGATATGTTTGCAACTGGATCTTTTACTGAGCAATTGCTTCACTTGAAACATTAAATTTAAACGGTTTCTGAAACTAGTGGTTGGAGTGGTGCTACTGTTGAATGAGAATTAGATATACACTTGAGAAAGGAAAATTTGAAGGTCCATGGGGAAAGAATAGGGCAGTGGGACTAATTAGATAGCTCTTCCAAAGAACTGACACAGGCATCATAGCCTGAATGTCCTTTTTCTGTACCTTATGATGACACATGCACAAATCAAACGCATGTTTATGTAGTGGTTTCCGCGGCAAAAAATGTTGTTTTTTATTTGATTTATACTTGATTGATTCTATGCTACCTGATCCTGAATAGATTTTTCCCAGTCTTTTTTTTGTTTGTTTTGTATCATAGAATATGCAAAAGTAATGATGCCCCACAAAATAAAAACACGAAATACCTGAAGCTGTGACTTCATGCTTTTGTTTTTTTATGGTCTGACTGTAGAGATCCTGATGCTGATCAAAATCTGCTCAGTTTTTGGGCTTGGCGTTTCTACAACTCTGAAATGCTCTTGCAGTCTTTGAATTTCCCAGCTGCTAGCTGTCCTCCAACATCTAACAATGCCTTCATTGCACACTTGCTACAATCTTTATTTGCAACCATCTAGATTCACACTGAATTGAGGCAAGGAATGGCATTTTGTCAAACTGTCTTGGCACCAGGACCTGTGACAGAAACACCCCCAAATAGAGGGAGAGGTTTCTCAGTTACTGACTAGTTGGAAAAGAGCTCTATCCTGTCACAGCTTAACTAGATTTGTGAGAAAATCTGTCTGTTTCATCAGCTTTCCATGTGTAACTGTCAGAACAAACTATCTAATTGAAAGGGAGTTTGCCCACAGGGAGTAAGATTGGTGCAAGATCATGATTTTTCTTTCAGTAAGAATACCGAATTCACAAGCACCTCTGGCTCACCCATTAATGTTCTTTTTTATTTATCTTACTGTCACAAATATTTCAGATGTGTCCCCAGGTTTTTATCAAATAATTAGCAATTGTATTATGTACTGTAGCCTTCTGTGCTGTTGGCTATGCCATGCCTTTTGCACTAAGCCTGAACTTATGTACAGCCTTATGTCAGCTTGTAACTCCAAGTGACATGATGATGATTGTTACTGTAATTCATAAAGTAATGTCATTGTATAGAGAATTTTGGGTCACTTGGATTTGCTAAGGTGCTATTAATTTATTACATGGAGGCTCTGGTAGCTCATTTACAGTTCTCAATTCGAAATACATCAGAACAGAAATGAGCTGATTCACAATGGTATTTATTTTGCACTCTGACGCTTTGTCATGTATTGAGGAGTTGCAAATGTTAGCTCGACAATGATTGATGGAAAGAAGATTTTTAGTCTCTCTTGCATTGTTATTTTCCCAATATGGTATTCTGGAATATTTCGGTAACTCATTACATCCAGCACACTCCAGCTAAATGTCTTGGGCAGGATTGTATGCTTCTATTTCATTGGATTTCTGATTGATAGCAGACAGAGGAGACCAATCAATACAGCTGAGAACCATTCCCCTGGGTATCTGCTACTTAAAGATATTCTGCCAGAAATGATGGCAGCTGTTAAATACATCCAGCGAAATAGAGACGAGCATGTTCTAAGTAGGTGGCAATGACACATTATGTCGTGTGCTGTGTTTACCATGGTTACCACCAAAGCAAAATCAGTCATAAGGAATCCCAGCATTTAATTGGAAAAAAATGTTATTATGGTGGTTGGAAGGAATTTAATCCATCAATTCTACTCTTCTGATTCCAATCCCACATGAACATGATTGATTCTTGATTATCCTCTGAAGGGACCAAGAAAACCATTTGGTCATGCCAAACACAATATTGTAGTTCAAGAAGAAGGTTCACCATTTATTGAAGCTCATGGAATAGGAGGGTCAGTGTCAATTTGGATTTTTAAAAAATAGCTCAAGATCAGAAAAATATGGGTTGTAGTTAGAGGCTGTTTTCCAAATTGGAGGATGGTAGACAGTGCTGCTACCCACCCCCCGCACCCCCCCCCCCACCCTCCCGGTTCAGTGCTAGGACCATTGCTTTTTTATATGTATATTACTTTTTAATATTATATAATGTATATAAAGTGGATTTTGAAATGCAGAGTAAAATTTCAAAATGTTCCAATGATAGTAAACTTGGAGGTGTTGCAAACAGTGAACATGATATCGTTCAATGGCAACAGGACATAGTTAGGCTGACAGAATGAATCACGGAATCACAGAATTTTTACAGCACAGAAGGAGGCCATTCAGCCCATTGTGTCTGCACTGGCTCTTCAAATATGCATCATGGCTTAGTGCCATTCTCTTGCTTTTTCCCAATACCCTTTAACATTGTTCCCATTCAAATAATCATCTATTGCCCTCTTGAATGCCTTGATTGAACCTGCCTCCACCACACTTCTAGACAGTGCATTCCCGACTCAAACCACTTACTGTGTGTGAAAGTTTTTTCTCATATCACATTTGCTTCTTTCGCAAATCACTTTAAATCTGTGCCCTCACCTTCTCAATCCCTTGACAAATGGGAACAGTTTCTCCCTATCTACTCTATCCAGTCCCATCATGACTTTGAACACCTCTATCAAATCTCCACTTAGCCTTCTCCTCTCCAAGGTGAACAGTCCCAGCCTCTCCAACCTATCTTCATAACTCAAGTTTCTCACCCCTGAGGAACCATTCTAGTAAACAATGGTCAGAAAAGGCAGATGAAATTTAATGTACAGCAATTTGAGGTTATGCGTTTTGGTAAAATTCGTAGGGAGAGGCAGTAATATTGTAAATGCCCAAGTTCCAAAAGTTTTGCAGGGTAAGATGAATCTGGTTGTTCATGTGCATAGATCTTTGTAGGTGGCAGGATATATTAAGAGAGTAGTTAAAAAAGATGATGTGATCTTGGATTTCATAAATAAGCTATCGAGTGCAAATGCAGGGAAATTATACTGAACCTTTATAGAGCTCTGGTTAGGCCACAACTAGAATATTGTGTCCAGTTCCGCTCCCACACTTCAGAAAGTATGTGAGGGTCGTCGAGATGGTGTGGAAGAGATTTACCAGAAGGGCTCCAGGGATGAGGGATTTTAGCTACAAGATTAGGTTCGAGAAGTTGAGGTTGTCCTCCTTAGAGCAAAGCTGATTGAGGGGAGATTTCATAGAGTTGTGTAAGATTATGACAGATTTAGATAAGGTAGACAAAGAAAAGCTGTTCCTATTAGCTGATAGGAAACAGATATAAGGTTTTGGACGAGAGATGTTTGTGGAGGTTGTGTGGTGGGCAATGTAAGGAAGAACATTTTTTGTGCAGCGAGTGGTTCATGCATGAGTTTCCACTCATCCTATGAGGGTGGTGGAAGCAGTGACAATGAATGATTTCAAAATGAAATTGGATGGGCACTTGAGGGAAATAAACTTACAGGGATATGAGGACAGAGTAGAAATTGGACCTAGTGGATTACTCTACCGAGAGCCAGAGTCTAGTTGGGCCAAATAGCCTAGTTTTGTGCTGTAATAACTCTATGGGTTGGATTTTTATGCCCCTGTCCATGTCCGATTTCAGATCCCCCACAATGTTGTGGGAGTCCAGGTGTCTAGTTGGGCCAAATAGCCTAGTTTTGTGCTGTAATAACTCTATGGGTTGGATTTTTATGCCCCTGTCCATGTCCGATTTCAGATCCCCCACAATGTTGTGGGAGTCCAGGTGTTGGCTCCTCAGAGGAGTCATGAACCAAAGGGGATCCCCAGTCTGGAGTTGGGAACTTTTTCACAGGTAAACTGAAAAGGTGTTTAGATGGTGTATGACAGGATGTTTTTCTTTAAGTTTTTAAGTATGTGTTTAAGGCTTTTCTATGGCTTTAAGTCATTAAATGACATTGGCAAGTCTTGAAATGCTCATCAAATTAAAAAAAAACAGCCATTCAAAAATCTGGCCATCTGTTGAGCCTGATTTTGTTGATACAGTTGCCAGATTATATTATGAATGTTTGGTTGATCTACAGTAAGAAGTAATGGAATCAGCCCTGAGGAGGGTTGTATACACAACTTTAAGGGGACTACTAGCTTTGTTTGATTGACAGTTTTATGAGATTGTAATAACTTTATCTTTATATAAAGCGGTTTCCTCAATGCCTGTTTGTTTATTGGACACAATTACGAGGTCTGAAGAAGATTAAAGGTTTCTTCAATGAGACTTTCACTAGCTGTGTTTGACTGAGAGTTTAATGAGAATTTAAGGGTGGTAATATTTTTCAAAGGTGTTTTTCAATGGCTGATTTTTTTTAAAATTTCATGATCATTTCAAAGACCTGCCAAGGTCATTATATACCTCGTTGGTTGGTGTACCTAAAGCAACTGGATGTGGGCATGGCGAAGGGCAGGGGGGAATCTTTGGGAAGGTATGTGGGAGGCATTGGGGTAGGTGGTGAGGGTTAGAGAGCCTAACAGCCATGCATACAACTGAGCTACTGTCTTGGTATATGGAAGGAGGCCTTCTAAACTGTGGCATCACTATCTGCCTGTCTCTGTTGTCACCTCAAGGCTAACTTGGGAGGCAGTGGCCGCGACTGCAGCCTGTGATGAAGGTATGGTGGGTGGGCACTGGCAGGTTGGAGGTGGGATTGCAGTGTCAGGAAAATCCCAGACTCCTGATTCCCACCTTGAAGATGAAAACCCGGTCCCATGTCTCTTTGACACCACCACCACTAGAGGTAGGCAATAAATGCCAACTCAGTCAGCGATGTCCAGATACAAAGAATGAATAATAAAAAAAAACCCTGAACCCACAAATCTTTCTATAAATGCAATTGTTGTAGTCGGTATTAAAATAAATGGCTCCTTCTTCAGCTGTCCCAGTTCTGCTGCCCCGGCGCATGAATCTTCCTATTTGCTCTTCCTCCCCTCCCCAACCCCAGTCATGCACAAGTGAGTCTAGCTGCAAGTCTGCCCAAAACATTATAAACTCTGCCTCTTAAATCTAACCATGTATTTAACAAAAATAGCTGTCTTCAATTATGTGTGTTGTGCTTTGTTTGCAGAACAGCCAGCTTTCTCAAAAAATAGTTCAAACTTAAGTGTTCTGGTTCTCTTGGAAAGTTGGTGCATTTGGAGATTTTCCCAGCTGGGTTGCAGTCTAGCCATTGGCCTCAATTCTGGGCCTGGAACCCCAAAGTGGTCATGGCGGGGGGGACATCGTCCTTAATCCTGCCGGAGACAGCCAATTTAAGAAGCCGCCTCCGGACAGCAGGTGGGAGGCCTGATCAGAGAGCCAGCACCCCGACAAGGAGAGGTGGACATTGCTGAGGCAGGCAGGAGACTATGATGATGCCTCAAGGTGGAAGTAGGCCGATGGAGAATAGTCGTTGATGGTTCCCTGGCCTGCCACCAAGAGGCAACCTCCAGTTCAGTTCCGGGCTCCAGTTCCAGTGGGGGACCCCTCCACCATTGGTAAGATCCCATCACCTTTTCCCCAATTGGCTCATAAATGATCCTAATTGACAACTTCCTGCTGCCGAGGGGGTAGTCTCTGCCATGCTGATTCTGCCTCACTTGGAGGTGGGAACTCACTGGGTAGCTGACCTCACATGTTTTATTCTGTCTCTGACCCTGGTCCTGCCTCTTAACCCATCTGCCTGGGACGACCAAACTTCAGCCCGCTGTATCTGCTGAAGCACAAATGATTGTCAAAGCCACTGATTCGTCATTTTTTTATGGAAAGATGGGAAAATGCAGTTTAAAAAACATCAGAAAACTACATTGTAATATAATAAAAATAGCCACCATAAACTGGTCCTCATTGACACTGTTGTACTTTTGTCTGTTTGTAAATGTTACAGTGCCTTGCTTGTATACTTATCAAATGACGGGGGGAACCTTTAAAGAGATGGAAAGTAAAATCTATACCTGGAGGTTGCCGTGGTTATTTCTTTTCAATTCATTTTCTGGGATAAATAGTATAATCAGCTTTGAACATGATTGTTGTGGCACAGAACACTTGCTTTTTGCTGCTGCTGCTACTTCTAAATGAATCCATTTCAGATTTCATTGAATTGGGTCTGTGTTTGTGCCCCTGGTTCATACACTTCGCATCCATGATTTGATTCAAAAGTGATTCGAGCTATCTCATCCTAGATGCCTGATTACATGAAGCCTTCAAATCACAACATGACCACAGTGGAAATGCTAAATGTCTTCTTCAGAGACATAGCAAATTGTAGTTGCTCTTAGAAAGAGCCTAAATTACCAGCTGCACAAATTACACAGTGACCTCCCCAGTGAAGTATTATAGGGCAGCATCAAACTGTACGTGTTTAGAAACTCTTTTATTACCCTTAACCATAGCTGTTCAATAGAGATGTACAAAGGAATTCCTTATTGGTATGTTGTGGTTCAATCCCAAAAAGAGATTAATACCACTTGCAACTGCGTTATTTAGCAAAAGACAACGAAAAATAATGATGTGATGAACATGCAGATTGCCTTATTCTGGCAATGAGCTCCTCTTAAGCATTTATCATTTGTTCATATATCACAAACAGTAATATTTGGAACATTAAGGGAGGGTTAACCTTGCTATTAACCATTTCCTTGCACCATGATGATTAAAATGAAAGAGGTACAATACAGAGGCAATTTGAAAAGGTATACAAGTCAGATTTTGAACATTTTCCATTACACCTCCCCATTTCGAAAATAGAACAGACTTTTAAAAATTTGTCCATGAGATATGGGCATCGATTCTTGAACTGCTGCAATCTATGTGTGTAGACTACAATGCTCTAAGAGAGAACATGTTCCAGGTTTTTGACCCAGTGACAGTAAAGGAACGGTAATTCCAAGTCAGGATGTTGTGTGACTGGCAGGGGACCATTGAAGGAGATGGTGCTTCCCTGTGTCCACTGCCCTTGTTCTTCTGGTGCTAGACGTTGCTATCAAAGGAGCTTTAGCAGATTTCTGCAGTTCATCTTGTCTGTGGTACACACTGCAGCCACTGTGCACCAGTGGTGGAGGGATGGAATAATCTGATGTTGCAGGTGGGGTACCATTCAAGTGGGCTACTTTGTCCAGGGTGATGTTGAGCTTCTTTAGTGTTGCTGTTGCTGCACTATCCAGGCAAGTGGGAGAGACACACTCCGAGATTGTCAATGGCAGAAAGGCTTTGGGGAGTCAGGCATTTAGCCCAGCATCTGACTTGCTTTTGTAGCCACAATACTTATATGGCTTGCCCAGTTAAGTTTCTGGTTAATGGTGTCCCCCACCCCAACCCCAGTGCCCCCTCCCCCCCAGGATATCGATGGTGGGGGATTCAGTTGTGGTAATCCCTTTTGAGTCAATGGGAGGTGGTCAGATTCTCCCTTATTGGCAATGAGCATTACATTTGTGGCACATGTTTTGCACGGTCAGCTGGGCAGAGTGTCCCTTTTTGGTGCCCAAGGCCAATGCTGGTTGCTCCATCTAGTTTTATTCTGATTGGCCTATTCGTACTGGTTTGGATACAAGCTTGCTCGGCAATTTCAGAGTCAACCACATTGGTATTTGGAGTCACATATCGCCCAGATCGGGTAAGGCTGGTAGCTTTCTTTCCTAAAGGACATTAGTCAACCAGATTGGTGTTTACAGCAATCCAATTGTTTCAGCTCACCCTTACTGGTACCAGCTTTTGATTTCAGTTTTATTTAATTAACTGGATTTAAATTCAGCAGCTCCTGTGCTCTTGGTGCAAAAATAAAGGTGGCTCAACCTTTATGGATTACAAAATAAATTAGGGATAGTGTTTGATCAAAAGAGGAGACATATAAAATTGTCAGAAAAAGCAGCAAGCCTGAGGATTGGGAGCAGTTTAGAATTCAGCAAAAGTGGACAAAAAGATTGATCAAGAAGGGGAAAATGGAGTTTGAGAGTAAACTTTCAGGGAACATAAAAACTGACTGTAAAATCTTCTATAAATATGTGAAGAGGAAAAAGATTTGTGAAGACAAATGTAGGCCCCTTACAGTCAGAAATGGGGGAAATTATAATGGGGAACAAAGAAATGGCAGAAGAATCGAATACACATTTTGTTCTGTCTTCAGAAAAGAGGACACAAATAATTTCCCCGAAATGTTAGGGAACCAAGGGTCTAGTGAGAGGGAGGAATTGAAGAAAATCAGGATGAGTAAAAAAAATGGTGCTAGAGAAATTGATGGGGTTAAAGGCTGAAAAATCCCTAAGGTTTGATAATCTACATCCCAGAGTATTAAAGGAGGTGGCCCTGGAAATATTGGATGCATTGATGGGCGTCTCCCAAAATTCTATAGACTCTGGAGCAGTTCCTACAGATTGGAGGGTGGCAAATGTAACCCCACTATTTAAAAAAGGAGGGAGAGAAAAAACAAAGAATTACAGACCAGTTAACCTAACATCAGTAGTGGGGAAAATGCTGGAGTCTATCATAAAGGACATGGTAACAGAACACTTGGAAAGCATTACCGGGATTAGACAAAGTCAGCATGGGTTTGTGAAAGGGAAATCATGTTTAACTCATCTACTGGAGTCTTCTGAGGATGCAACTAGTAGAACAGATAAGGGAGAACCAGTGAATGTGATGTATTTGGAGTTCAAGAAAGTTTTGATAAGATCCCACATATGAGGCTAGTGGACAAAATTAAAGCACATGGGATCGGGGGTAAGATACTGGCATGGATTGAGGATTGGTTGGCAGACCGGAAGCAGAGAGTGGGAATAAATGGGTATTTTTCCAGATGCCAGGCAGTAACTAGTGGTGTACCGCAGGGATCAGTGCTTGGGCCCTAGCAATTCACAATATATATAAATGACTTGGATAAGGAAACCAAATGCAATACTTCCAAGGTTGCTGACAACACAAAACTGGGTGGGGCTGTGCATTGTGAGGAGGATGCAAGGAAGCTTCAGGGTGATTTAGACAAGTTGTGTGTCTGGGCAAACACATGGCAGGTGCAGTATAACATGGATAAATGTGAAGTTATACACTTTGATGTGAAAAACAGAAAGGCAGTGTATTATTTGAATGCCGATATATTGGGAAGTGTGGATGTACAAAGGGACCTGGGTGTCCTTGTGCACCAGTCAGTGAAACTAAATAGGCAGGTGCAACAAGCAATTAGTAAGACAAATGGTATGTTGGCCTTCATTGCAAGAGGATTTGAGTTCAGCAGTAGGGATGACTTACTGCAGTTATACCGGGACTTGGTGAGACCACACCAGGAGTTTTGCCTAAACAAAAACAGAATTACCTGGAAAAACTCAGCAGGTCTGGCAGCATCGGCGGAGAAGAAAAGAGTTGACGTTTCGAGTCCTCATGACCCTTCGACAGAACTTGCGTTCGAGTCCAAGAAAGAGTTGAAATATAAACTGGTTTAAGGTGTGTGTGTGGGGGGCGGAGAGATAGAGAGACAAAGAGGTGGAGGGGGGGGCGGGGGTGTGGTTGTAGGGACAAACAAGCAGTGATAGAAGCAGATCATCAAAAGATGTCAACAACAATAGTACAATAGAACACATAGGTGTTAAAATTAAAGTTGGTGATATTATCTAAACGAATGTGCTAATTAAGAATGGATGGTAGGGCACTCAAGGTATAGCTCTAGTGGGGTTTTTTTTTTATTTATATAATGGAAATAGGTGGGAAAAGGAAAATCTTTATAATTTATTGGAAAAAAAAGGGAAGGGGGAAACAGAAAGGGGGTGGGGATGGGGGAGGGAGCTTACGACCTAAAGTTGTTGAATTCAATATTCAGTCCGGAAGGCTGTAAAGTCCCTAGTCGGAAGATGAGGTGTTGTTCCTCCAGTTTGCGTTGGGCTTCACTGGAACAATGCAGCAAGCCAAGGACAGACATGTGGGCAAGAGAGCAGGGTGGAGTGTTGAAATGGCAAGCGACAGGGAGGTTTGGGTCATTCTTGCGGACAGACCGCAGGTGTTCTGCAAAGCGGTCGCCCAGTTTACGTTTGGTCTCTCCAATGTAGAGGAGACCACATTGGGAGCAACGAATGCAGTAGACTAAGTTGGGGGAAATGCAAGTGAAATGCTGCTTCACTTGAAAGGAGTGTTTGGGTCCTTGGACGGTGAGGAGAGAGGAAGTGAAGGGGCAGGTGTTGCATCTTTTGCGTGGGCATGGGGTGGTGCCATAGGAGGGGGTTGAGGAGTAGGGGGTGATGGAGGAGTGGACCAGGGTGTCACGGAGGGAGCGATCCCTACGGAATGCCGATAAGGGGGGTGAAGGGAAGATGTGTTTGGTGGTGGCATCATGCTGGAGTTGGCGGAAATGGCGGAGGATGATCCTTTGAATGCGGAGGCTGGTGGGGTGATAAGTGAGGACAAGGGGGACCCTATCATGTTTCTGGGAGGGAGGAGAAGGCGTGAGGGCGGATGCGCGGGAGATGGGCCGGACACGGTTGAGGGCCCTGTCAACGACCGTGGGTGGAAAACCTCGGTTAAGGAAGAAGGAGGACATGTCGGAGGAACTGTTTTTGAATGTAGCATCATCGGAACAGATGCGACGGAGGCGAAGGAACTGAGAGAATGGGATGGAGTCCTTACAGGAAGCGGGGTGTGAGGAGCTGTAGTCGAGATAGCTGTGGGAGTCGGTGGGTTTGTAATGGATATTGGTGGACAGTCTATCACCAGAGATTGAGACAGAGAGGTCAAGGAAGGGAAGGGAAGTGTCAGAGATGGACCACGTGAAAATGATGGAGGGGTGGAGATTGGAAGCAAAATTAATAAATTTTTCCAAGTCCTGACGAGAGCATGAAGCGGCACCGAAGTAATCATCGATGTACCGGAGAAAGAGTTGTGGAAGGGGGCCGGAGTAGGACTGTAACAAGGAATGTTCCACATACCCCATAAAGAGACAGGCATAGCTGGGGCCCATGCAGGTACCCATAGCCACACCTTTTATTTGGAGGAAGTGAGAGGAGTTGAAGGAGAAGTTGTTCAGTGTGAGAACAAGTTCAGCCAGACGGAGGAGAGTAGTGGTGGATGGGGATTGTTCGGGCCTCTGTTCGAGGAAGAAGCTAAGGGCCCTCAGACCATCCTGGTGGGGGATGGAGGTGTAGAGGGATTGGACGTCCATGGTGAAGAGGAAGCGGTTGGGGCCAGGGAACTGGAAATTGTTGATGTGACGTAAGGTGTCAGAGGAATCACGGATGTAGGTGGGAAGGGACTGGACAAGGGGAGAGAGAAGGGAGTCAAGATAACGAGAAATGAGTTCTGTGGGGCAGGAACAAGCTGAGACGATCGGTCTACCGGGGCAGTTCTGTTTGTGGATTTTGGGTAGGAGATAGAAGCGGGCCGTCCGAGGTTGGGAGACTATCAGGTTGGAAGCTGTGGGAGGGAGATCCCCAGAGGTGATGAGGTCAGTGAGAGTCCTGGAAACAATGGCTTGATGTTCAGTGGTGGGGTCATGGTCCAGGGAGAGGTAGGAGGAAGTGTCTGCGAGTTGACGCTCAGCCTCCGCGAGGTAGAGGTCAGTGCGCCAGACAACAACAGCACCACCCTTGTCAGCGGGTTTGATGACAATGTCAGGGTTGGACCTGAGAGAATGGAGTGCAGTAAGTTCAGAGAGAGAGAGGTTAGAATGGGTGAGAGGAGCAGAGAAATTGAGACGACTAATGTCGCGCCGACAGTTCTCAATGAAAAGATCAAGAGAAGGTAAGAATCCAGAGGGAGGGGTCCAGGTGGAGGGAGAATATTGGAGATGGGTAAAAGGATCCGTTGAACTGGGAGAGGACTCCTGCCCAAAGAAGTGAGCCCGGAGACGAAGACGGCGGAAGAAGAGTTCAGCATCATGCCGAGCCCGAAATTCATTGAGGTGAGGGCGTAAGGGTATGAAACTAAGTCCTTTGCTGAGCACTGAACGTTCAGCATCGGAGAGGGGAAGGTCAGGGGGTATAGTGAATACACGGCTGGGGTTGGGATTGGAAGAAAGGGTGGGGACGGAGGAACAGGCAGGGGTGGAGGGTCCTAGATGGGTGTTGGTGTCAATGAGTTGTTGCAGCTTGCGTTCCTTAGCACTTGAGAGAAAGAGAAAAAGTTTCTTGTTGAGGCGTCGGATGAGCCGAAGGATAAAATGAAACTGGGGGCACGCGCAGCTTTGAAAAAGGGTACGGCGGTGCTGCTGGAGGGAGAGGTCGAGTGTGTTCATATGGCGGCGCATGGCACTGAGTGTGGATTTCAGAATGTGACGGGAACAGCAGTCCGAGAAACGTTTTATGTCCCGGAGATACCTGTAATCCTGGGTGGGTTCGAAACATGAGGAGTGGAATTTCAGTTGAAATCCACGTGGGGTAAGTCGGAGACGGAGACAGTCACTGAGAAAGGAGATATGGCTGTGAAAGCGGGTTTTAGTAAACACCTTGTCAAACACTAGGAGGGAAATGGAAAGCAAGGAAGGTGAGCAAGACAACAGAGAAATACGGAAATCTTGTCGCAGAGAGGAACAGAACTTCTTCAAGGAGGTAGGCATTTCTTGAAGAGCAGTGGCAGTCAATTAAACACAGAGATAAAAACAAAAAAACTGCGGATGCTGGAAATCCAAAACAAAAACAGAATTACCTGGAAAAACTCAGCAGGTCTGGCAGCATCGGCGGAGAAGAAAAGAGTTGACGTTTCGAGTCCTCATGACCCTTCGACAGAACTTGCGTTCGAGTCCAAGAAAGAGTTGAAATATAAACTGGTTTAAGGTGTGTGTGTGGGGGGCGGAGAGATAGAGAGACAAAGAGGTGGAGGGGGGGGCGGGGGTGTGGTTGTAGGGACAAACAAGCAGTGATAGAAGCAGATCATCAAAAGATGTCAACAACAATAGTACAATAGAACACATAGGTGTTAAAATTAAAGTTGGTGATATTATCTAAACGAATGTGCTAATTAAGAATGGATGGTAGGGCACTCAAGGTATAGCTCTAGTGGGGTTTTTTTTTTATTTATATAATGGAAATAGGTGGGAAAAGGAAAATCTTTATAATTTATTGGAAAAAAAAGGGAAGGGGGAAACAGAAAGGGGGTGGGGATGGGGGAGGGAGCTTACGACCTAAAGTTGTTGAATTCAATATTCAGTCCGGAAGGCTGTAAAGTCCCTAGTCGGAAGATGAGGTGTTGTTCCTCCAGTTTGCGTTGGGCTTCACTGGAACAATGCAGCAAGCCAAGGACAGACATGTGGGCAAGAGAGCAGGGTGGAGTGTTGAAATGGCAAGCGACAGGGAGGTTTGGGTCATTCTTGCGGACAGACCGCAGGTGTTCTGCAAAGCGGTCGCCCAGTTTACGTTTGGTCTCTCCAATGTAGAGGAGACCACATTGGGAGCAACGAATGCAGTAGACTAAGTTGGGGGAAATGCAAGTGAAATGCTGCTTCACTTGAAAGGAGTGTTTGGGTCCTTGGACGGTGAGGAGAGAGGAAGTGAAGGGGCAGGTGTTGCATCTTTTGCGTGGGCATGGGGTGGTGCCATAGGAGGGGGTTGAGGAGTAGGGGGTGATGGAGGAGTGGACCAGGGTGTCACGGAGGGAGCGATCCCTACGGAATGCCGATAAGCACATTCGTTTAGATAATATCACCAACTTTAATTTTAACACCTATGTGTTCTATTGTACTATTGTTGTTGACATCTTTTGATGATCTGCTTCTATCACTGCTTGTTTGTCCCTACAACCACACCCCCGCCCCCCCCTCCACCTCTTTGTCTCTCTATCTCTCCGCCCCCCACACACACACCTTAAACCAGTTTATATTTCAACTCTTTCTTGGACTCGAACGCAAGTTCTGTCGAAGGGTCATGAGGACTCGAAACGTCAACTCTTTTCTTCTCCGCCGATGCTGCCAGACCTGCTGAGTTTTTCCAGGTAATTCTGTTTTTGTTTTGGATTTCCAGCATCCGCAGTTTTTTTGTTTTTATCTCTGTGTTTAATTGACTGCCACTGCTCTTCAAGAAATGCCTACCTCCTTGAAGAAGTTCTGTTCCTCTCTGCGACAAGATTTCCGTATTTCTCTGTTGTCTTGCTCACCTTCCTTGCTTTCCATTTCCCTCCTAGTGTTTGACAAGGTGTTTACTAAAACCCGCTTTCACAGCCATATCTCCTTTCTCAGTGACTGTCTCCGTCTCCGACTTACCCCACGTGGATTTCAACTGAAATTCCACTCCTCATGTTTCGAACCCACCCAGGATTACAGGTATCTCCGGGACATAAAACGTTTCTCGGACTGCTGTTCCCGTCACATTCTGAAATCCACACTCAGTGCCATGCGCCGCCATATGAACACACTCGACCTCTCCCTCCAGCAGCACCGCCGTACCCTTTTTCAAAGCTGCGCGTGCCCCCAGTTTCATTTTATCCTTCGGCTCATCCGACGCCTCAACAAGAAACTTTTTCTCTTTCTCTCAAGTGCTAAGGAACGCAAGCTGCAACAACTCATTGACACCAACACCCATCTAGGACCCTCCACCCCTGCCTGTTCCTCCGTCCCCACCCTTTCTTCCAATCCCAACCCCAGCCGTGTATTCACTATACCCCCTGACCTTCCCCTCTCCGATGCTGAACGTTCAGTGCTCAGCAAAGGACTTAGTTTCATACCCTTACGCCCTCACCTCAATGAATTTCGGGCTCGGCATGATGCTGAACTCTTCTTCCGCCGTCTTCGTCTCCGGGCTCACTTCTTTGGGCAGGAGTCCTCTCCCAGTTCAACGGATCCTTTTACCCATCTCCAATATTCTCCCTCCACCTGGACCCCTCCCTCTGGATTCTTACCTTCTCTTGATCTTTTCATTGAGAACTGTCGGCGCGACATTAGTCGTCTCAATTTCTCTGCTCCTCTCACCCATTCTAACCTCTCTCTCTCTGAACTTACTGCACTCCATTCTCTCAGGTCCAACCCTGACATTGTCATCAAACCCGCTGACAAGGGTGGTGCTGTTGTTGTCTGGCGCACTGACCTCTACCTCGCGGAGGCTGAGCGTCAACTCGCAGACACTTCCTCCTACCTCTCCCTGGACCATGACCCCACCACTGAACATCAAGCCATTGTTTCCAGGACTCTCACTGACCTCATCACCTCTGGGGATCTCCCTCCCACAGCTTCCAACCTGATAGTCTCCCAACCTCGGACGGCCCGCTTCTATCTCCTACCCAAAATCCACAAACAGAACTGCCCCGGTAGACCGATCGTCTCAGCTTGTTCCTGCCCCACAGAACTCATTTCTCGTTATCTTGACTCCCTTCTCTCTCCCCTTGTCCAGTCCCTTCCCACCTACATCCGTGATTCCTCTGACACCTTACGTCACATCAACAATTTCCAGTTCCCTGGCCCCAACCGCTTCCTCTTCACCATGGACGTCCAATCCCTCTACACCTCCATCCCCCACCAGGATGGTCTGAGGGCCCTTAGCTTCTTCCTCGAACAGAGGCCCGAACAATCCCCATCCACCACTACTCTCCTCCGTCTGGCTGAACTTGTTCTCACACTGAACAACTTCTCCTTCAACTCCTCTCACTTCCTCCAAATAAAAGGTGTGGCTATGGGTACCTGCATGGGCCCCAGCTATGCCTGTCTCTTTATGGGGTATGTGGAACATTCCTTGTTACAGTCCTACTCCGGCCCCCTTCCACAACTCTTTCTCCGGTACATCGATGATTACTTCGGTGCCGCTTCATGCTCTCGTCAGGACTTGGAAAAATTTATTAATTTTGCTTCCAATCTCCACCCCTCCATCATTTTCACGTGGTCCATCTCTGACACTTCCCTTCCCTTCCTTGACCTCTCTGTCTCAATCTCTGGTGATAGACTGTCCACCAATATCCATTACAAACCCACCGACTCCCACAGCTATCTCGACTACAGCTCCTCACACCCCGCTTCCTGTAAGGACTCCATCCCATTCTCTCAGTTCCTTCGCCTCCGTCGCATCTGTTCCGATGATGCTACATTCAAAAACAGTTCCTCCGACATGTCCTCCTTCTTCCTTAACCGAGGTTTTCCACCCACGGTCGTTGACAGGGCCCTCAACCGTGTCCGGCCCATCTCCCGCGCATCCGCCCTCACGCCTTCTCCTCCCTCCCAGAAACATGATAGGGTCCCCCTTGTCCTCACTTATCACCCCACCAGCCTCCGCATTCAAAGGATCATCCTCCGCCATTTCCGCCAACTCCAGCATGATGCCACCACCAAACACATCTTCCCTTCACCCCCCTTATCGGCATTCCGTAGGGATCGCTCCCTCCGTGACACCCTGGTCCACTCCTCCATCACCCCCTACTCCTCAACCCCCTCCTATGGCACCACCCCATGCCCACGCAAAAGATGCAACACCTGCCCCTTCACTTCCTCTCTCCTCACCGTCCAAGGACCCAAACACTCCTTTCAAGTGAAGCAGCATTTCACTTGCATTTCCCCCAACTTAGTCTACTGCATTCGTTGCTCCCAATGTGGTCTCCTCTACATTGGAGAGACCAAACGTAAACTGGGCGACCGCTTTGCAGAACACCTGCGGTCTGTCCGCAAGAATGACCCAAACCTCCCTGTCGCTTGCCATTTCAACACTCCACCCTGCTCTCTTGCCCACATGTCTGTCCTTGGCTTGCTGCATTGTTCCAGTGAAGCCCAACGCAAACTGGAGGAACAACACCTCATCTTCCGACTAGGGACTTTACAGCCTTCCGGACTGAATATTGAATTCAACAACTTTAGGTCGTAAGCTCCCTCCCCCATCCCCACCCCCTTTCTGTTTCCCCCTTCCCTTTTTTTTCCAATAAATTATAAAGATTTTCCTTTTCCCACCTATTTCCATTATATAAATAAAAAAAAAACCCCACTAGAGCTATACCTTGAGTGCCCTACCATCCATTCTTAATTAGCACATTCGTTTAGATAATATCACCAACTTTAATTTTAACACCTATGTGTTCTATTGTACTATTGTTGTTGACATCTTTTGATGATCTGCTTCTATCACTGCTTGTTTGTCCCTACAACCACACCCCCGCCCCCCCCCCTCCACCTCTTTGTCTCTCTATCTCTCCGCCCCCCACACACACACCTTAAACCAGTTTATATTTCAACTCTTTCTTGGACTCGAACGCAAGTTCTGTCGAAGGGTCATGAGGACTCGAAACGTCAACTCTTTTCTTCTCCGCCGATGCTGCCAGACCTGCTGAGTTTTTCCAGGTAATTCTGTTTTTGTTTTGGATTTCCAGCATCCGCAGTTTTTTTGTTTTTATCCCAGGAGTTTTGCCTGCAGTTTTGATTTCCCTACCTAAGAAAGGATATACTTGCCATAGAGGGAGTGCAGCGAAGGTTCACTAGGCTGATACCAGGGATGACAGGACTGTTGTATGAGGAGAGATTGATTCGACTGGGCCTGTATTCACTAGAGTTTAGAAGAATAAGAGGGGTTCTGATTGAAACATATAAAATTCTAACAGGGCTAGACAGACTAGATGCAGGGAGGATATTTCTAGAGAGTCTAGAACCAGGAACCACAGTCTCAGGATACGGGGCAGGTCATTTAGGACTGAGATGAGGAAAGATTTCTTCACTCAGGGGACAGTCAACCTGTGGAATTCTCTACCACAGAAGGCTGTGGAGGCTGGGTCAGTGGGTATATTCAAGAAAGAAATTGTTAATTTTTGGGGCATCAAGGGATATGGAGAGAAAGTGGCAATATGGCGTTGAGATAGAGGGTCAGCCATGATCATATTGAATGGTGGAGCAGGCTCGAAGGGCTGAATGGCTCACTCCTGCTCCTAGTTTCTATGTTTTTATGTGCTGGGATTTGAACTTTTGTTTTAAGATCATTAGTTCAGTAAGTCCAATAACATAACTGCCATGCAAGCATACCAGTATTCTCAGAACAAATGAATATTGGATATATTTCCTTAAGCGTATTCCAGCATGGCAAAAGGAGATTTAATACCATGATTATAAAGTCTATGATTAATGTGACTTGAACTTTGAAGCATCTCAGACTGTTGATGATATGAAATGTTTTTTGTTTAGAAGTTTGTGAGGAAGTATGAATAAAATCCAAATAATTGTGGTTGTGTTATAATTCAGCAGTAACCTCTATTCGGGCATGGAAAACTGTTTTGTGCCTTGATTTTCTCCATCTCATGTAAACTTCTAGCAAGAAGAGCCTAGAATAATAAATGCAGAGACAGTATTGCAGCATTAAACAGGTCAATGACATTGACATCAATCTTCTAAGTTTGTTAAATAGGTCAATAAAATTGACCGATATACACAATACAGTTGGTTCCCCGACTGTACTTCAGAGTCAGTTAAATGGTCACTATTAATGAAATGGACAGTTCGCTTCAGAACATGACTGCTAAACTAGAACTCTGTCATAGTTCATTTCTATAATTTCATACAATGGTTAATAAATGATTGTGGGTTTGAGTTAAAAGCTCGATACCATCCAGGACAAAGCAGCCCATTTGATTGGCACCTTATCCACCACCTTAAACATTCCCTCTGTTCACCATCGACACACAGTGGCAGCAGTGTATGCCATCTACAAGGTGCACTGCAGTAACTCGGGCTGCTTCAGCAGCACCTTCCAAACCTGAGACCCCTACTACCTTGAAGGCCAAGGGCAGCAGATGCATGAGAACACCACCACCTGCAAGTTTCTCTTCAAGCCACACACCATCCTGACTTGGAACTATATTGCCGTTCCTTCATGATTGCTAGGTCAAGGTCCTGGAATTTCCCTGCCTAACAGCACTGTGAATGTACCTACACTGCATGACCTACTGCTGTTCAGGAAGGTGGCTCACCAACACCTTTTCAAGGGCCATTAGGAATGGGCAATAAATGCTAGCTGACCTACCCTAGCTGAAAACTTTGACAGAATTCTGTACGCAACAGTGTTAACTTGTACCCAGTTGTGAAATTCTGTGATCAAAAGTGATTTTTAAATTATCAGTTGACATCTGAAAATAATCAAGTGACCTGAAACTGCATTAACTGCGAACATTTGTTTGCTTGCAACCATAGAAATCACATCAATTGTGAAGCGCAGCTATTCACCTGTCCAGCGACACCCACATCTCATGAAAGAGTAAATTTTTTAAAAATTCTGATTCTTTACACAGCATTATCCTTATTAACCAAATGTGTAATGGCAGCAGATCAAGCCAACTCCAAATTTTATAAGAATACACAATGTGCGTGGCCTCCAGAATCAGCCAATGACATCTCGTTTGAGGACTTGTTCTGACTGTCAAATCCCAGACTGCTGATATATGCTTCAGTATAATTTCAGTCAAATAGAAATTAAAATAAAAATCAATTACACCACAAAACAAAGCCATTTTGTTTAAAAGAGTTAACATATTACAATTAATGCCTTATAGCTTTGAAAGTTCTGCATGACAACAAGCTGACCCAAGGGTATTATCCAGCTACGAACTGCAACCTCGCCTGCAGTTATATTTCCAGTATGTAAGGTTGCACATAAATATAAGATAGGTGCACCATTAAGTTAGTTTGCTATTATATTAAACCAATTTCACATGAGTCTCACTGCACACAGCATTGTCAGTTTGCAGACCCAATAAAATACAGTACAGTCGTAACTTGGTTGTTTGGCTGCTGTTTCATTTCGATATCCCTTGTTTGACTGTTGCACCTTAAAGTGACTAGCCATGCTTGAAAATGGAATACTTTCCCAATGTTACAAAGTGCTGGAATCACCCCCTCTCAGTTTGGATGAATTAGATGCATAGTAAAGTTTCTTCTAATCTGTTTGCAAATTATGTGTTAGCTCTGTCTCACAAGACCACTCTTAAATCCACTAATATCACACCCCCATTTTCAGTGTGCAAGATATTTTTTCCTCTGGTTTGAATTCCAGTGAAATTATGTTAAAAAAGAATTTACCATCATTATGGCCAAAATAAATCATCTTGCTTTTGCTTCTGACATCACTATAAGTAGAGCTTTAAGGAAACCATCTCCTTAATCTTGATATTTCTCTGAGTGATAATTGTTTTCTGTTACTTGTAAAATTCTGAAGAATTTTAAACTATGGGCCTTTCTGGAGGAGTATGGTTTGCATTACCCAAAGAATCTTGCTTTGGACACCATGAAGTAGTCTTGAGTATATTAATAGCAAGTCTTTATTAACAACTCATGACTATATACATTTATACAGTAGAGGGTACAGGGATGAAGCCGATTCAACCCTGCATCTTTACACACCTCTGTCAATCTCTAGACTGACCCAGGCTCTGGATCATGTGCTTTCTTACATTACCATGTGGGTGGTATTGTACTCAGTCCCACATTAACCCTGTGGGTACCAGACCCCGTTACTACATTACCAAAATCCATTTCACTTGGGGATCTAAAGTGTTTGTAAAGAGTGAAGTTTCATCCTCCCATAAGGGGCTTGTTCTGAATCAATACTATCAACTGTTGAAGGGCTGTGTTCCACCCATATCTCTATTAATTAAGGACGATTGCTAAAGCTGCCAACCTGTTGGATAGTGATGACATTCTTGGAATTTTTGTGACAAATGCTTTTCTGCTGCATACAAGGCAACTCAAGTTGTTCAAATAATCTGCTAGCTCTTCTTCATATTTAATCCCTCATGTAATGATTAAAACATAACGTTGTCAGGAGTGCTGTGGGTCACATCTGCAGTGGGTGGTGCTCCAAAGTAAAAGGAAAATTATAACAGCAGTTGGTTGAAATAAAACCAAACTTTGTGGCATGTTATTAAAGATTGGTGACTGAAAAATGGAACAAAAGCAGCATTTTTCATGACCAATCAACCTGACTGCCGCCAGCTTGCTTTCTTCAACTCATTTATACCATTGCCATGGGTCCCCTGCCTAACAGTTTGAAGTCGATAATTAAAACATATTTACAAAAGGCACTGGCATACACCAGTAGTTCACACATGAGTGCAAATACAAGGTAATTTTAGTTTGCAGATTTAATGATCAAATTATTACTTGGGGAATATAAATTTCATTATCTAAAATGAAGTAATTTACTATTAACCTATCTCGTGAAATGATTTTTATTGTATATGCAGAGGGAGCACAGTCCACTATAACACTGGAGAATAGCTCTCCTGATATTTAATGAATTTGATTTCATCTAGTGCTGACCTTTAAGACTATTCAAAAGGCCCTTGGTTGTCTGAAGTAATTGAGAAGTCTGATGAGCCTGTAGATAAGATATATATTTTTAATCATTTGTATTTTCTCCATCGCTATCTCATTAGCAGTAAAAAAAATAAACATTTGACAGATAGGCAGGATAATACCATATGGAAAAGCTCTATCAGTTTTGCTTCTTGCTCAATGCTGCAAACATAATCATCTCTTTTCCAAGCAATGTGACATTTTTATTTCAGCAGCATAATATTCTCCCTAATAGATCAGTCAGATTTGACTAATGTGCCAAATTGAGCTCTTAAGCTGCTTTTTCAATCTGAGCATTAAGCAAGAAGGATATCTGATGCAGGATCTTGCCTTCCGAACACAGTAAATGACGCAGAGAATGACTAGCTAGCTGCAACACATTCGGTTGTTCTTGTCCAGCGACTTGGAGGCCAGTTTGCATGTGGATACCTGAATTTTCCTTTCAAAAAATTTCAGTCGATTCAACCTGAGCTCAGTTACATTGATTTAAAACTACCAAAGGGACAAGGTAACTTCAGAAACTTCTCGTTATTGTCGTCTTCCTAAACATGAAAAGGTCAACAGCACAAATGAAATATAGTTTGAAAATATTGAGGCCCCAAAACTTCTGATCAGAGCCAGAACCGCGGGCCGGAATTTTCCCGGCCCCTCACGCCGACCGGATCTCCTGGCCTTGCGATGTGAGCAGAGATTTCAATGGCTTGGTGGCCCTGCTGTGGGGAACCACCTGGAAAATTCCAGCTTCTGTGTCTGACTCTGACCAGACAGAAAGGTACCCCACGTACCCGCATGCATTGAAAAGGCTCGAACATCTGATGGGGGAATCCGGCAAAACTCCCTCAATGCAGGAATTCTCGCAGAGAGCAGAGAAGAGATCCTGCGCAGAACCCATGCCCCCTTTTTATGGCACTAGCTGCCATATTGTAGTAAGTGTTTAAAGGTCCTCAAGCTTCTCAGTGCGTGATTGAGTGGGTAAGTGTGTAATTGGGAAGGTGAGTGAGGTAAGGGGTTATGGTAGCAGGTGAGTGAGCTGGCAGCTGGGTGAGGTGATAGGTGGGCGAGGTGGCAGCTGGGTAGGGTGGTAGCTGGGAGAGGTGGTTAAATGCATATGTGGGTTGGGGATAGTTGGTTCATGTCAGGAGGGGCTGTCAGGTTGGAGGCTAGTCAGGTTTGGTCAAGGAGGGGAGTTGGGGAGTCGTCGAGGGGGCAAGTCGGGTGGTGGGGGGCTAATCAGGTCATGTCAGGGGCACAGGAGGAAGTTTGGTGGCAAGAGCTAGTCAGGTTGGGTTGGGGATGAGTCGGGGGGATTGAAGGGGCATTCAGGGGGATAGAGGGGTGAGTCAGAGGTGTCAGTTGTAGTTACCCAGATGCTGGACTAGGTTTTTTTCTGTCAAACATTTCCTGGGTAGCTATCCAGGTAAGTAAGTTGGAATTGTCCAGAGTCTCCAATTCTAACTCTGCGTTAGAGACTGTTTTGGAGGGCCCCAGATGAAGTCATTGTGTTGGGACTTCTGCAGCGTCCCGAAGCACTCCTTGGGGTACATGTGATCTCCGATGGCCCAGAGACTGGAAGACCTGGGCCATTTTGTTTTGAACAAGGAAAGAGCTCTGCATGCTCCAGCGTGTTAATACACTGCTTTATTTCTGGATTCAGATTTCCAAATGGGCTCAAACTGATAGTACACTTTCACAGTCCTATCCTGATATGGTCCCATCCCTACCCATGACATCATAGCCAACACATCATTCTTGATGGATTTTCACATCTTCCCTTCACGTGGGCACCTCAAAAGCATCCCATCCTTGTCTTTTTGTCTTCTTCGTCACTTGACAATATTATTTCGGGTCAGCATCCATAAGACGTTAACGACACCCAGTTTGATCTTTTTTACTCAATTATGTATTCAACACAATGCTGTTGGAGTTCTTACCCAACACTCCCAATGAAGTCATATTGCTTGGTTCCTGCCAAAAACTCTACATCCAAGTTCCTTGTGAGTTCAGACTGAATATCACAGCAGGTAATACCTGTTTAACCTGAAAGTGAGCTTCAAATCTTATATTTTGTTCATCAGCAAGATCTCTCGGTTTCACAACCATAATCCATCTCTGTCCCTACTGCATCTACAAGACTGCTGGAAATCTCGTGTACACAGCCTGGGAGAAAGGGGTGGTCAGATTAGGGAAGAGGAACAGTTTTTGGAGTAAGATTGGCTGAGTTCTAGATGTTACCTATCTGTGCAAGCCGAATAAACAGTACCACAACTTATTTATGCATTTTAAATTTTAGTTGATGTCTTCAAGAAACATTGGAAAGATAATGAACAGTAAAGCAACCTTTAATCAGTTCAGAAAAAAAATACAGACTTGATTTCAACCCTATTAGTGTCAAGACCCATCAGAAGCCTTAAGAGCTGATTAATAGGGCATAGTGTCCGATTGCTTAAAGGACCTTCCATTATAATTTAAAATAAATTGATTCTGACAGAGCTTAGTTATTCATCCGGAAGATTTACATTGATTTATGGGCAAGTGTTTTGTATTCAGCCAGTTAACATTCTGAGGACTTGTGACAGACTGAATTGTTTGTTTCCTTGACTGCTATGTTTAAAGTAGCCTTGTGAAAGAGCTCAGGATTGTTTGAGAAGATGTTGATCTGAAGACATTTTAAATTTTCACTGACGCAGAACATTACTCTGCAGATTGAAACGGAAGCTAAATGTGTAGCCTAGCAATGGAAACTATCAATTTGGTAGGTGATTTGAACTAAATCAAGAACTGTGCTTCCTGAGGGTAATTAAGCTTGGCCTAAATAGCCAAGTGGTTATAGTACTGGGCTTGTAACCCCAAGATCAAGAGTTCAAATCTCACAATGGCAAACTATGAAACAATGTAACTTCATCTGAATAGGAACAGATGGAAATGTGTTTGTACTCGAAAGAGTTACAGAGAGAGCTTTTACGGACTGCTGCTGCACACCTTCCATTTTCTCGCCCTTGTCCGTCGACCGGACACGCCCTGGCGTGCCTTGTTGCCGTCCGGCGGCGGAGGCCCCCGATGGGAGGCCCTCTACGGAGGTGTCCTCCCCCTTTCTATCGGGGACCTGGGTTGGAGGGTGTTGCATGCAGCAGTCCCTTATAATAAGAGGATGTATAGGTTCACGGACTCTCAGGACACATGCCCTTTTTGCGGTCTTGTGGAGTCCGTGGACCATGTATACATAGGATGTTGTAGGCTGCACTCCCTTTTTAGTTATTTGAAAAACCTTTTATTGATGTTTTGTTTGCACTTCAGCCCCACGCTCCTGATCTATGGGCACCCGGTGCGGAAGGGGGTCGGGAAGGAGGAGGACCTCCTCGTGAACCTGCTCCTGGGCCTGGCCAAGTTGGCCATTAACAGGTCCAGGCAGCGGGCGATCGACGGGGGAGTCCCGCCCGATTGTTTGTCCCTCTTCCGCAGCTACGTTCGCTGCCGGATGTCCCTGGAGAAGGAGCACGCGGTGTCTGCTGGCACTCTCGAGGCCTTCCGTGCTCGGTGGGCACCGCGGGGACTGGGGTGTTTTGTTGGCCCCTTTAATCACATTTTGATTTAAAGTTTGTAAGTTTCCTTTAAACTTTGTTCTTGGTTTTACAGCTGACCTGAATTAGGGGCTGTGCCTGATTTATCCCAATTTTGTTGATTTGGTTTTCATTTAAAAGATTATCAAGAGTTCAAATCTCACAATGGCAAACTATGAAACAATGTAACTTCAGATGGAAACGTGTTTGTACTCGAAAGAGTTACAACTCTAAGAGAAGTTAAAAAGCAAACAGGAGTAGTAAAAAAACTGTGCTGAGGGTAATTAATCCATTTCAGGCATCCCTCTTTGTTATTGCTATTTAATTGGCAATTAATGCGCAAATGCAGCAACTTCATGAAAGTTCACTGGGAGGTTGAGGATGAGCTGCCATTTTTGTGAGAGCAATTCATTCAGTAGCTTATGGTGATTCACAATTCATGATGCATGCCTTCCTCACTGCAATTTGCTGGACAATTTCCACATTAATAACAGTGAGCACTATGAAACTCACCCTTACTTTGGCAGCAAATTCTGGGTCAATTGATGACAGAAAAGTAGCAAATATGTAGAGTAAATAGAGACAAGCGAACACCCAAATCTACTAATTTAAATGTCATCATTTTTGTTTCCAATTCATTGCATTTATTGATATAATTGAAGCACAGGTCGTGGCCTGATCCTCAGTATGCCTGTGTAGCTGTGCAAACGAATTTCTCCCCTTACATGTACTGGCTCTAGACATTTTAGTTTGAATAATGTGGACTAATTATACTGTTTGGCAGGACTAAAGGACATTCAATTAAGTGGTCAAAATGCACAGTAAAATATTTTGGTGGCTTCCTAGCTAAAGCCACTGAAAGCTCCTGATGAGGCAATTATTATTGAGTTTGAGCTTCAAGAGCAGATGGTCAAATACTCCCTGGGACATTTTGGGAAGATTTACTTGGTGAATATTTCTTTTTGGCGATTCTGCTGGAAGACAAAATGTTGACAGGACACTGAGCAAGCGCCGCACTGCTCAATGAATAGCGCCGTGAGATTTTATACCACTTCAGCAAACACACAGAGCATTAGTTTAATGTGTGGGCTGAAAGGTGACACCTTTGACAATGTTGTACTGCCTTATATTGCACAGAAGTGTCAGTGCACAGCCATGCGCAAGCCTTTGTGTGGGGTGTGAAGACATGGCCTGATGAAAAGACATATTAACAGTGCTGCACTCTAATTGTGCCATGGGAATGTCATTTGTTGAATGAACCCAGCTAAGGTTAAGTAATGTAGATTGCAATGTCAGATAGCTCAGAGATATTGTTCCATTAGCTGCAGTCAGAAAGAAATCTTTGAGCGTTCTCATTTTACCGCTGCATATTAACATGGCTCAGCAAATTAAATAAGCTACAAAAGTGTAAATTGGACCTGACCCTTTAAGAACAGAAAGACTAACAAGAAACATGGCTGTGCATTTTTCCTTTTTCCTTCGAACCCCTTCTTTCTTTTCCTGAAGACGCTAATTCTGTTCTAGGACAGATTTCACGGATAAAAGGAGACTTCAGTACTGCATCCATATCAGAATCATAGAACGATTACAGCAGCAAAGAAAGCCATTCTGCCCGTTGTGTTTATGCTGGCCTTCTGAAAGAGCAATTCACCTAGTGCCACTCCCCTACCTTTTCCCTGTATCCCAGCAAATTTTTCCTTTTCAGAAATTAGTTGGAATCTTGTGCATGGGACAGGGTTCTTGGCTGTTGGCTGACGAGCCGACTAGAACCCAAGTGACCTATTTTTAGGAAGGCCTACGCATCTTGTTCCGATCAGGGATTTCACAGATCAGTGACGGGCCTTCCCCTAGGATCCAGAAGCCTGGGAGCAGAAGTCCCACCGCCAAGAGCTGGGAGCCGATCAGAGGCTGGCACACCGATTGAATGGCAGTGCCAGCGGGAAGACGGTGACTGCTGCCAGTACGACATATACCTGAGCCCTATAATCACCGCTGGAACCCAAGCTAAAAGTCAGTGATGGCTGGAGGGATGGGTCACAGGGTGGGGATCGTGAGGGAAGGGTGGGGAGGGAGTTGGGTAGCAAGGGCAGAGGGGTTGGCGCTCGGTGGGCCATGCCCTTCCCAATGCCAGGTACTGAGCGCCTTTGTGGAGGGACCTTTCCCAAGTGCCTGCAAGCAACCCCACACAGATTTGCTTCTCATGCTGCCTGCACGGTAAGCCCCCTGCCTGCTGCTGGGTTAATATCACTGGTGACAGGATGAGCCCCTCAATGGACATTCATTGTTCCCTTAAGGGCCTCATTTGGCAGCAAGGTGGGAGTGTAGTGCGATCCCCATCTGCCAGCAAACTCACCGTGGGGGAATGCACAGGATTTCACCCTATGATTTACTTCCTTTTGAAAGTCTTAATTAATGCAACCTCCACCAGACTCTCAGGCAGTGTGTTCCAGATCCTAACCACTCACTGCATGAAAACGTTTGCCCTCATGTCATCATTACTTATTTTGCCAATTACCTTAAATCTGTGCCCTCTGGTTTTCGATCCTTTCATCAATGAGAACAGTTTCTCCCTATCTACTCTGTCCAGACTCCTCATGATTTTGAATACCTCTCCTCTCAAACTTCTCTTTTCCAGGGAGAACAGTCTCAATTCTTCAATCTTTCTATTTAACTGAAATTCCTCATTCTGGAACCATTCGGGTGAATCTTTTCTGCACCCTCACTAAAGCCTTTCTTTTTTTTGCTTTATCCTTTCACGGGATGAGATTGTTGCTGCAAGGCCAGCATTTTGTTGCCCATTGCTAATTTTCCTTAAACTGAGTGGCTTGCTTGGCCATTTCAGAGGGCAGCATTGCTGAAGGAACATGTAGGGCAGACAGGGTAAGGATGCTAGATCTCCATACCAAAAGGACATCAGTGAACCAGATGAATTTTTATGACAATCAGTCATAGCTCTCATGGTCACTATTGCTGAGACTAGCTTTATATTCAAGATGTATTAAATTAAAATTCCAACAGCTGTCATGGTGGGATTTGAACCCATGGCCCTAGGACATTAGCTTGGGCCTCTGGATTACTAGCTTATTACTACCATGACACAATCTCCCCCTATTCACATCCTCCCTAAAGAATGATGGCCAGAACTGGATACAATACTTCACTTGAGGCTGAATTAGCTGAAGCTACATATATTAATACACAGGGCCCTCTTTTTTTGCATACAGAGCAAACATGTACACACATTACAAAAGTTTCAGCTAAACAAAGTAAGTGACAGCTATTAATTAGTTCATTCCCCAGGGCAATGTCTTGACCAATCAGAGTCAAGCTGCTTGTATTAAATCTCAAACAATGCTTGCCAGTTAATTGCCAGTCACAATCAACTGGTGCATACTCCATGGCTATGCCTCTACCAATCAAAGTCCACTTGCCAACCAATCAGTATTCTGTTTTCATGCAGTATAAATATGTTGTTCCCTGGTATTTTCTTACAAATTGTCCTGATGAGTGAAAGATGAAAAGCTTCAACAAAAAGTGCCCCCTTTATTTTCTGCAATACTATAGTTCTGTCCTATCAAACAACTACTCTATAATTCTTGCACTCCTCTGTAATTTCCTTGCAAATTTGCTCGTATACAACTTTTTCATTATTTGGTGGCCTATAGTCTACACCAAATAATGTAATTGTAACTTTTTTTTGTTCCTTAACTCTGGCTAAATAGATCCCATCCTTGACCTTCTGGTACATCTCTCTCTAGCACTTGAATGCTCTCCTTAATTAATACTGTCACCTTTCATCCTTTTCTTCCTTTCCTGAGTACTCTATATCCAAGAATATTTAATACCCAGTCTTGCCCTTTGTGTCAGGTCTCTGTTATCGCCACAGCATTATGTTTCCATGCAGCTATCTGCTTCTGCATCTCAGCAGTCTTATTTACCACACTCCATGCGTTCACATACATGCACAGTAACTGTAATTTAGACTTTATTATTTCTCCTTTTCGGCTGAACCCACCTAATACCTTACAATTTACTGCTCTAGAACTATCTGTTTCCCTAAATATTCTTTACACCCTTGTATCCCTCTCTAGTATTTATCTCCTGGTCCCCACTCTCATGACCTCTGTAAAAACCAGTACCTTGTAAATAGAAATTTGAACTTTCAGTCAATGACACCACAAGACTTCACATTTTAATACGTTTACTGTAACAAAAGACTAAAAACACTATTGACCAAACATTATGTTTGTAGGCAACTCAGACTTTAAGTCACAGAACAGAATTTTCCTTTTTTTGTTTTAGCACAACAGAAAACACACTTCACAGATATACTTTATACTGTCCTTTAAGTAGACAATCAACTTTCCCACCACCAGTCTAAGGTGACTCTTAGCTCCCGAGGAGTTGCATTTGTTGTTTTCCTTTCTCAGACAGGGAACCTTTAATCTTGCAACTGTCGTTCATGATGAGGTTTATTTTTCCTTCTAAGATTATTCCTCCAGTGGAAGCTAGGTAAATCTTCCAGCTTCTTTTTAACTCCTTATGAATTCATTATTTTCAGTCTGATTATGAGATCCCACATGTGTTCCTGGGTGGTGAACCTTCGTGTCTTACTGCCTCGAGCTGCTCTATCTCTCTCTCTCTCTGACCCTGTGACTAAAGGAGCTTAATTGTTCAGAAACTGCCATCTCATTAACATTCAAATTTACAAGTTATGCTATAATGCTGAACATTTACTTAATTGTCAAAACAACTTGGTCAGATGAATAACAAAGCTGGATACTTTTTAAAGTTGAGAGGCTAGTAAATATTGATGTGCAGAGAAGCAACTTGCTGCAATTATATAGGGCTTTAGTTAAACTACACCTAGAGCACTGTTTACAGTTTTGGTCTCCTTTCCTAAGAAAGGATATATTTGCCTTAGAAGGGGCGAAATAAAATTTTACAAGATTGATCCCTGGGATATGAGGAGAGCTTGAGCAGAATTGAGTCCTATGCGCTGGAGTTGAGAAGAATAAGAGGTATTCGCACTGAAACATAAAAAATTGTCAGAAGGCTTGACAGGCTGGATGCTGAGAGGCTGGAGAGTCTAGAACAGGGTTGTCCAATCCGCGGCTCGCTGGCTGCAATACTGCCCATGAAACCCCTCAATATGGTCCCCATCGATTGTTGAAGATGCCGGTAGGATGGGTCAGTAAGTTTGAAGATTTCTGCACCGGACTGTTCCTCCGATCACAGCATGTTTTTCTCCTGCGTTTGCTGCTGATAGGCTCACTATTGAGCCTCTCAGCAGCAAAAATGGGAGAGAAACAAGCTGTGATTGGAAGAACAGCGAACAGCGGGAACTGCGAGTATGTGAAGATGGAGAGACTGTGAGGCATGTGGGGCCTCCACCCTCCACACTTTCCCATGGCTCTGGCAGCTTTCCCGTAGCTCCCAGTGCCCTGGGCTGGCTGTTGCCGCTTGTTCCCGACTCCAGCCCCTTTCCCCCACCTCCCAGCTCCTTGTTACTGGTTTTGGTCCCTTTCCTCATCTCCAGCCGTGTCCATCCTGGTGCTTGGCACTCCTCTCAGTGGGCACCTCTTTCAGGCACTGTTAGGCCTCAGGTCCTGGTCCAGGTCTTTCCCTCACTCTCATTGCACCCACCCCCACGTGGTCTCCCACCCAGCCCATTTAGTGAGTGAGGGTGAGTGTGTGAGAGGGTGGTTGTGTGAGTTTGAGGATGGGTGAGTGTGAGTAATTGAGTGAGTGTGAGGATGGGTGTGTGAGTGAGTGAGTGTGTGTGAGAGGTAAAGGGGTTGAGTGTGTATGTGTGAGTGTGTGCATGAGAGAGAGAGGGGTGAGTGTCTGTGTGTCAGAGAGAGGGGTGTGCATGTGTGTGTGTATGAGAGAGAGGGGTGTGTGTGTCTGTGTGTGTGTGAGAGAGAGAGATGAGTGTGTGTGTGTGTCTGAGAGAGGGGTGTGTGTGTGAGAGAGAGAGAGAGGATGTGTGTGTGTGTGTGTGTGTGTGTGTGAGAGAGAGGGATGAGTGTGTGTGTGTGTCTGAGAGAGGGGTATGTGTGTGAGAGAGAGAAGGGTGTGTGAGAGAGAGAGAGGATGTGTGTGTGTGTGTGTGTGTGTGTGTGTGAGAGAGAGGGGTGTGTGTGTCTGTGTGTGTGTGAGAGAGAGGGATGAGTGTGTGTGTATCTGAGAGAGGGGTGTGTGTGTGAGAGAGAGTGGTGTGTGTGTGAGAGAGAGGGGTATGTGTGTGTGTGAGAGAGAGAGAGGTATGTGTGAGAGAGAGGATGTGTGTCTGTGAGAGAGCGGGGTGTGTGTGAGAGAAAGGGGTTAGTATGTGTGTGTGAGAGAGGGCTTAGTGTGTGTCTGTCAGAGAGAGTGGTGAGTATGTATGAGAGAGCGGGATGAGTGTGTGTGTATATATATGTGAGAGGGAGAGGGGGCTGAGTTTGTGTGTATGTGTGTGAGAGGGGGGTGAGAGTGTGTGAGAGGGAGGGGGTGAGAGGGAGAGTATGTGTCTAGCTCCCTCCCAGTTCCAGGGTTCTCATTCACCCTCACCCTCACACACCGACAGGCACTCTCACCTACTCTCACAGGGGGGATGTGGGGGTTAGCTGAACACACACACTCTCAACCTTTAACATTCTAATAGTCGAGTTTATTTATTACTCATTTTTTAGATTATTAGTTTCTAGTGAGTTTTTTTGCACAGCAAGTTGTTTCTTTTCAAATGTCAGTGTTTTTTAAATCCGTGTTTAACCTTATCTTTCTGAAATTTGCTGATGGGCTGCCCAAGTGTGAGAAAAATGTAAATGTGGCTCCTACGTGTAAAGGTTGGACAGGGCTGGTCTAGGACAGAGGCTCATAGTTTCAGCATAGAGGATCAGCCATATAGGACTGAGATGAGGAGAAATTCTTTCACTTACAGAGTTGTGAATTTTTGCAATTCTCTACCCCAGAAGGCTGTGGATACTCATTGATTAAGTATATTCAAGGCTGAGATTGATAGATTTTTGGGCACCAAGGGACTAAAAGGATATGGGGAGAAGTTGGAAAAATTGAGTTGATGTACAGATATAGCTATTGTCTTATTGAATGGTGCAGCTGGATGGCCTACTTCCGTTCTTGATTGCTGTTATGTTCATTGCACAGAAGATTGCAGATTAGCTCTTTCGATAAAATCCTACAGAGTTAGAGTACAAACTATAAAAACTCACATCTAGTTGTGAATCCAAGTTAGGAGAAGTCAACAACAACAATTACTTGCATTTATATTACATCTTTAGCAGAGAAAAAACCCAAGGCATTTATTCGGAGCGTTATCAGGCTAAACTTGAGATGGAGATGCTTAAGGAGATATTAGGTAGATGACCAAATGCTTAGTCAAAGAAGTAGGTTTTAAGGAGTTTTGAAGGGCATAACATGGTGAGTTGCCCAAGAATTGATGTAAACATCCTTTGTACGGACTGAGATAAAAGCAAAATACTGCAGATACCTTTATGCCACTATCATTGTATTTTTTAGCCCTTAGCACTACGATTAACACTCCCTTTCTCCTTTTTTCATGACATCTTTGTTAATCTCTCCTTTGCTCCCATCCAGCTTCACTTGTTCCACTCCCCCTTAAACAGATCACGTTTCTACTTCTCTTAACTCTGAAGAAGTGTCATAAGGACTTGAAGCGTTAACTCTGTTTCTCTCTCCACAGAGGCTGTTGGACCTGCTGAGTTTTTTTCAACATTTTCTGTTTTTGTTCTTTGTATGGACTGTCCTGCCACGTGAAATAGACGGGTCATAGCCAGTGGGAGAGGGCAGGGAAAGAAAGCAAGGCCATAAATTTTAATTTAATTGATAATATATCTCTTGTGAAGCTGTATGAGATAAGAATCAAAAGGGAAAGAAAGAAGAATATTGCATTGTCTTAAATCTGAAGTGTTCAAGGTGCCTTTTTCTGCCTAGTAACAGTCAGCCTGCATACAACAGGTTAGTGTCAGTTTGAATCCACATATTTTTAGAGGGATTGTTACAAATGAGAAGCCAAACACTTTATCATGATGCTGCACTGCCACTGAGACCAGCTGGGGGCCAATGTAGAATAGCAAATGTGCGTCAAATTTACTGCTTTATATTTAAAGCATTCCATTTTCTTTGCAAGGACAGCAGATCCTATCAGGGTCACTACTTTGTGTGTGTATTTGCTCCTCTTTAACAAGTGCTAAACAAACTCTTGCTGCATGAGGCACCACACCCTTGGTGTTTCCAGGATTATTTTGCAGTTTCCTGATCGCAATGGTCCTGCACTACTCCTTGATTTTAAGAAATCAAGAAGGAATTGCAATGAGCAATGGAATTGATGAACAACACTGACACTTTGTGTTGTTTAAGCAGACCTCTTGATGTGATTTTTGCGGCACACGCTTGATAGAAATGGCCTGTAATGAATTGTAATGATGCACATATAAAAGCGTAGCCTTGTAGTGTTCATGTCATAATAAGGAAACATTGCTATGGGAAACTGCCACCAGTTGTTTCCAATACAGATATGAGAGACCAAAAGCAAAATATTGCAGATATTGGACATCTGAAAAAAAGCCAAAAATGCTAGAAATACGCAGCAGATGAGCCAACATCTGTGGAGAGAGAAAGAGAGTTAATATTTCAGGTTGATGAGCTTTAGTCTGAACAGATATAATAGTCCGAAGAAGGACTGCAATGCCACTAAATTTATAATACTCTTCGGGAAACTTCTAGGGTTGCTAGGAACTGACATAATAGTTAATGTGAAAGGCTATCCCATAGCCACTTTTATGTGTCAAAATTTAATTGATTAGCAGCAAAATATTCTTAAGTGTATTGCAGTGTGATGAGCTCAGTGGATTTTATATATGCAAATCTGGCTTGCCAACTGATGGTTTTATGCAAATCAGTATTGCTTAAAATTCCTCATTTAATTTCGATGAGCATGTAGTAGCCTAATACTTATGGTATTGAATGAGGAGTTCAAATCCCACTCTGGAAGATGCAGTGATGTTGATACTGGAGAATTCAATGAAGCCCTTTTTCAGTGTCCATTGTCACTATGAAACATACCCAAGCTGAGTACAGCAGGGACAGACATAGAATAAAGATGCAACTAGTCAGCCCCAAAAAATATGCCTTTACCCCAGCTTTCATTACTGCTCCCCTCGTCATCTGAGATAGATAGAGGATAAGGAAGGAAGAGAGAATGGACCGTTTCTGTGCTGTAGACTCTGTGTAAATCAAGCTGGTTATAGCACCAGTTTTCAATGTTCTTACTATTAAGCTAATGATGTTACAATAGCGCTTCTTTGTGTTAAAAAAAACTGTCATAGGTTCTTGATTACACGTCTGGAATAGAAATAAGAGTTAAAGTTATGCTTTAAATATCAGCAAAGAAATGGAATTAAACTGTAGCTATTAAGCTGTTCCTTTGCATTTCTTGCTTCCTTTTCCATTATTTATGCTGAATATTTCTCACTTGCATTATTTTTTGCCTCATGTTGTCTTGATTTCTTCTTTTTCTGCCAAGAATTGTAGGTAAGCAATATCTCAGAATAGCGGTTCCTGTATAAAGCCTCCCTCTGCAGTGGCATCTGTTACATTACTTAATTGAGAATGGCATCCAAGGGCTGCTTTTAAACAGAAGCTGAGAGTCCGCTGTGGCAAGATTTGTAAATAAATCTTAATAGGAAAAAAAATGCAGTGGCAACTGAGTAACTTTAACAAGTGGGCACGGAATAGTTATAAGCAAGCGTTTTATTTTAACAAGACATGAATTAATTTACTTCTGGTTTAAGAATCAGTCTTGTATCGGAACTGGTATTTTCTTTATTCACGGTATGTGGGCATCACTGGCAGCACCAGCCTTTGTTGCCCATTCTTAATTGCCCTTGAACTGAGTGGCTTTCAAGGCAATTTCAGAGGGCAGTTAAGAGTCAATTACATTTCTGTGAGTCTGGAGTCACATGTAAGCCAGATGGTAGATATCCTTCCCTAAAGACGGTAGTGAACCAGATGGGCTTTTGCAGCAATTGACGATCGTTTTGAGGTCACCTTTACTAAGACTAGCTTTTTTTTATACTCCGGATGTATTAAATGAATTTAAATTCCACCTGCTGTTCTGGTGGGATTTAAACCGAGTCCCCTGAACATCAACCTGGGCCGTTGGATTAATAGCCTAGTGACATTACTATTACGCCACCATCTCCCTGAATGGTACAAACTGCAAACTGTGGAATTTCATTGGTGTAAAGTGTTCCATTCTATCTACTTAACTAAAAGGTTATTGGGACTTTAGCTCAAAAATAAGATCATTAATGACAGATGTGGATACTGTGATGAGGAGATTGTGAGGTCTTTCTAGATGGATGGCTGAAGAATGGGCTAAATGACCATTATTTATATCTGTCAGGTGTCTGTTTCTAAAGCTGATTTTTAGATTAAAGTTTGGGTCCTGGGAGAGTAAACCTCACTGAGATGTTCAACTATTTCCATTTTGGAATGTGCTGCCAATTTTCTAGTGAAATGGATACACTGTGGAGGCCCAAGATTCAACACAGTCACAGGACTGGCCTAGGCACTTCAAAAAGTGCACATATGTGGAATAGCCACAAAGTCACCAGCTTGTATCAGGAGGAACTACCCCCCATTAAAATAAGAAGCAGCCAGAATGAATCAGTGAATGGATCCTCAAGCTGATAGCCTGGGACCATGAGACATGGGAGCAGAAGCAGGCTATTTGGCCCATTGAATCTGCTCTGCCATTCAATGAGATCATGGCTGATCTGATAATCCTCAACTCCACTTTCCTACCTTTTCCCCTTAACCCTTGATTCCCTGATTAAAAATCTCTCTATCTCAGCCTTGAATATACTTAATGACCCAGCCTCTACAGCCCTCTGCGGTAAAGAATTCCACAGATTCACCACCCTCTGAGAGAAGAAATTCCTCCTTATCTCTGTCTTAAATGGGTGACTCTCCCACAAGTGGAAACAAACTCTCAGCATCTACCCTGTCAAGCCCCCTAAGAATATTATGTGGTTCTATAAGGTTGCCTCTCATTCTTCTAAACTCCAATGAGTACAGGCCCAACCTACTCAATCTCTCCACATTAGAAAATCCTTCCGTATCCTGGATCAACCTAGTGAACCTTCTCTGGACTGCCTCCAGTGTCAGTATATCTTTTCTTAGATAAGGGGACCAAAACTGCTCACAGTATTCTAGGTGTGGTCTAACTAGTGCCTCGTATAGTTTTAGCAAGACTTCCCTATTTTTATACTCCATTCCCTTTGAAATAAAGGCCAACATTCCATTTGCCTTCCCTATTACCTGCTGAACTGTTAGTCCTCATGCAAAATGACCACCAAATCCCTCTGTGCTGCAGCTTTCTGCAGTCTTTCTCCATTAAAATAATAATCAGCTCCTCTATTCTTCCTAACAAAGGCATAACCTCACATTTTCTCACATTATATTCCATCTGCCAAGTTTTATGCCTATTCACTTAACCTGTCTATATCCCTCAATGTGGGAAATCAGTGCCATGGGAGCTGATGGCTAAACAGCAAATATAAAATCAGTGTTTTAAAAAATCCTTTACTATAGCTGCAAGCACAAAGAGCAGTTCAGACAAGAATATTTTGCTCTTAGCCTTAGATTCTAAAAGGCAATCATTAAGCACACTCCTATTATTCTGCAGCCACCAAGAACATTCTCATGCGACTCTGCCTCTAGTGCAAAAATTTGTACTGCTACTAGTCAAGATGGTGGCTACAGGAAATCAAAGTTTAGCAGGCTGAGTAAGAACAAGTGGTTGTATTTCCCAGATGGTCCTTTCATGTGGGAATTAGTCAGGTGTTGTTACAACCAACTGTAAGTCGAATATTGTCTAAAACTGACAGTATTCATCGGGCGGAATTTTACGGCCCCTCCCAATCGACGGTCCCACTGAAGTCAATGGAATTTTGAATGGCCGGCCGCATGTTCTGGCCCCGCTCCTGCCATGATGAAGCCATAAAACTCCGCCCACTAAGAATGGCCTGCCAAGAGACCTTCCAAAAACACTTACCGTATGCGGCAAGACAAGTTACTGCACCCATTGCCATGCTTGCCAAAGAATACAAAATATTGGGGAAACGTATTTGACGAATGCATTAGTATAAAATTCGCCAAAGGTTTGTGGAAGTGGCACATACACAGAACTGGACCAGCAGCAAAATGGCAGTCAAGAACTGATCGAAACTTGGTCTGACGTGCTGCAATTTCTAAAACGCATGGCTGAAAACACAAGGGGATTTATTGAGTATGGAACAGCTATGATTCTATTCTTAATTAGTTGAATTATAGTTAGCTGAAGTGATCCAATTTTTTTCTCCAGAAGAATAAAATGCTCTTGAGAGATTATGTGGTTTAGTTTTTTTTTTAAGAAGATGGATGCGAGACAGTTGTTATTTCCACCTTGCGGGACATCATTAGCATAATTATAAGGAGAAAGAGGCTTGAGAGAACAGCTTTCTGTGGGAACCACTGATAGTTTCAGCTCCACAGTGCATTGTTGCTGCAGGTATCATTGCAGCAATTGGGGCATTAAGTTCCAACTGCTCCGCCTGCTGACACAGAACCCCATATACTACTGCAGATTCAACCATTCATCCGTGGCCCAGTGATTACATTGAAGGTTCTGGGTGCAAGCCCCACTTCAGAGATTTGAGCACAAATCTAAGCTGACACATTAGTACTGTACTAAGGAAATGCTGCACTGTAGGAGGTGCCATCTTTTAATGAGACATGAAACCAAGGCCTCACCTGTTTTCTCAAGTGAATGTAAAACAATCCTGTGCTACTCTTTCAAAGGAGAGCAGTAAAGTTCTACCAGCTGGGCTGGCCAATATATATCCCTATTTAAAAAAGAGTACCTAATTGTTGTCATGTTTTTGTTTGTGGAATATTGCTGTGCCCAAATTGGCAGCCAGATTTCCGATATCACAACTGCTTAGAAATACTTCACTGTATGTAAAGCACTTTGGGACAACCTGTGATTATGAAAGTTAGGAAGATGCGCATCTGTAAATGGCAGTGGGATTGTACCAACAGGTCTGTACAGTTTGCTTCTGATATTGCCTGACTGACCTACATTGCTCCTCCAAAAACACTGGTTAAAGGGGGAGAATTGCCACTCGACAACCCTTTGGCCTAAGACATGGGCACACCAAAAATGGCAATGCCAAAACACGTGACATATGCAACATAACCAAGCAACTATTGGTTTTTTTTCCCGAAATAGCCTCAAGTATTAGAATAGAAGTTTTACATTTATGTTACGATCCTTGGCCAGACCCTGGGTTGTGGGGGAGATCCAGTTAAGGACCAATAACATTTTGATTAAGTAGACAAAGTTTGAGATTCAAGATGTTTACTAAGTAAATAAAGCCACAAGATTCCATTGGTTTTGAACAAGCAAAAATAACATTCACTCTATAAGTTTAAAAAGATAAAACAATTTACAATTTCTACCTTATAATCTAACATTCAGGTATGTGTGAATTAACAGGCAGGCATATTGTGGTCAAACAGACCACATTGCAGAATAAATTCCAAATGTGACCGACCCCAATTCGATGGGTTTCTCAACAACCCACCCAGACATTTGTCACATGAGCCAACCAATCTCACTGAAACTTTGTATTTTTTCAAGAGGATTTCCAATCTCCATGTTCAACTTCTCTCCAAAAGTTGATCCCACTCAGATGGCTTCAACGATAGCCCACCTTGCAGGATTTCAGTCTCGCCTTCTGAGATTACGGTCCCTTGGATTTCCGAATGCTCTCAAGCATCAACTTACAAGCTCATTTTCAGATCTTCAGCTGTGCCAAGCAGAACACCACAGCTCTAAAGGGCTGCAGCTCCAACTTCAGCTACCTGCATGGATCTTCTGGACATCTCTTGAGCCCCTTCACTTAAAGTGTGCTCCCCGCAATCCTTCCTCTAATTGGAGCCTGTTTCTCAGCTCATTTCTTTTAACTTAACTGGGACTTGTTTTAGTCTCTTTTGTCTTTGTCACCTGGGACACTTGCTGACTTACTGACTCAAACTGACTGTTCAGTGACCCTTGAATTGATCTGGTGACCTATCACAACGCTCCAAGAGGGTCCCAGTTTTGTTACCAGATGGAAATCTAAATCAGCTTAGCTACATCGAATCTTAATGAAATTATCAGCAAATAAGCAATTGTTTCCAATGTCAGTCAAAGAAACAACCAGAAATTAGATGAGGAAATAAATAGGTTAAAGCCTGATTTAACTGATCAGAAAAATTACTGTTGCATGTCATACAACATATTCTGAATACCCAAGACTTTTTGGTCAAGTACGTTAAAATATTAAGATAACTTAAGTTTTCTGTTTGAAGATACTTGAATGCTTTTTAAAGAAAATGGCCCAGAATTTCCTGGAGCAGGCATCTCACAGTTTGTTCTGTTTGCTAGACATTGTTTCCTCGCCTTTCAGCTAGAAAGATATATTTCAGCACAACTTACTTAAAGTGCAAACTGTTAACGAGACATCTTGGATCTTGGCGAACAACAGGACCTAAACTCTTTAATGAATGAAATTGTAGGATAGAGAGAAAAATAAACACTGGGATGATGGAGAAGGAAATAGAGTAAATTAGGGTCGAATTAGGAATAGAAATGGAAATAAAGAGAGGGAATGATTGGATTAAGAAAGAGAGGGGAAAAAAAAGATGAAGGAAGTGTAGGATTTTTAAATTTAAATTTATCATTTTAGAAACCTCTCCGATCAATTCTTTACCTGCAAGAATGAAACTCTGCAGTTTCTGGGATGGAGAGGTTGAGTGGCAATTACAAGAACATAAATCTGGCCAGTAAAAGGTCCCTTACACAGTTAAGTACCAGCATTAACTTTATATGTGGAGTTTAATTCATTTTAGGAGCACAAACGCAACATTGTCTTGACAATAGTGAGGTTGGCGCTAAGCGTCTGTTTTTTCAGAGACGAACATTGGAGTGGGGCAAATAATCCAGCAATTTGTGGTGAATAGCAACTCATGGGAGACTGCATCTTTGCAACAAATTGTTGGGCATTAAGCTCGCCATTATGTTGCTAGCAACTTATGTCCCAATGTACTGCTGATTTTCTTTTTCTACAGTATGTGAACAAACATGCACTGTTGCCACAGCTGTTTAAAAACAGGTTGGAACATGGCTCTGAGCCATAGATATAATTAAAAGGAGCTGATAAATCTAGAGCAGTTTGTGATGAAAAATGGGCAATGATGTGAAACTTGATGTAATGCTTACCACTCCTAACCTGACTGAGGCAGCAGGGGTAAATTTTATTTCAAAAGGGAAATACTTGCCTTAGAGGGGGCAAAAGGTTACCAAACTGACAGTAATTATGAGTTAAAATGAAATGTTTCATGCTATTGATGAAAAGAAGGAAATAGAGGAGTACATTCAAAAGGGAATTGGCTATATATTTGAAACGTAGAAATTTGCAGGGCTATGAGGAAAGAGCAGACCCTTGGTACTCATTGGAAGAGCTGGCACAGGCATGAGGAGCTGAATAGCCTCCTGAGTGCTTTGCAGATTCATACATGGAACAAAAGAAGTTTGGTTATAAAATGTGCTAAGAGAACAAATTACTCTAATCATATGGGGATTAAGGTAGAAATAGCTCAGTGATGTAAACATGGGATAGTCATGGACAATGGTGCAGATGTTTTCGCAAGAAACATATCAAGCAGCTTAAACAAGTGGATTATATTGCAGCGCTGTCTGATGGCTTTACAGATATAATTGAGAATGGATTATGTTTGTGGATGGTTGATTATGGAAAATGAATCCTTGGTGGTATTGAATTAGATAATTATTCAGCAAAAGCTATACTGACTGAAATTGTGAATTTGTTTAGAGACAAGGCTTAATGGATGAATAGAAAATTAAATTAGGAGCAGTTTTTTTTCTACTGAAACACCTTTGAGTTGCAGAAAATTTCTGCACTACACTTTTCTTGGTTTAAGATATGTGAATCACTTACACTTCTCATTATGGAAACAGTACGGGCGTCGCCTTGAATCTGTTCATTGATCGAGTTGCTTTTTGTTAATTAGGTGTTCGAACAGAACACTGCTGCAGACAACTAAAATGGAGGAAACATCTTGCAAGTTTCATCCTGTGGATTTTTGGCAACACAAAACGACTTAGGCTGAATTTTCCAGCTCTGTTGGTGGGCGGGGTGGGGGGTGGCGGTTGGGGGGGGGTGGCAACATGGCGAGAAAGCCAAAAATCGGTTTCACGCCGTTGTGAAACCAGTTCACGATCATCCGTTCTGACCGCCAGTGGTGGGCCGCGTTCCCCACCGCTACACATTGAGAACCTAATTTCAATACTTTAACATCTCGTTATGAACCCTGCTCACCGAAATCATTCCCCCCTCCACAGTGGATCAGCTGGGAATCATGCTAAGGTATTTCACAACTGTGCATGAGCCACATGCACCTGGCGAGCTGCACTTCACTCGAGACTTTGAGGTTTGTGTGCCGACCTTGTTTCGGGCAGCACTCATGGTCATCAGCACCAGGCTTCACAGACAGCGCCACCTCACTTTGAGGGTCGCTCACGGGCAGGTCTGTACCAACTAGACCAGCCGTAAGGTCGGGGTGGCTTTTCAATGGCTGCAGGGCCAGGCCTTGCTTAGGGAATGGGGAGAAGCGGCCTCAGGCAAGGGAAGAGGCTGCAGGGCGAGGGCTGTACTGGGGCAGGGTGTGTGTGGGGCCACATGTTGACCTGTGCAAGTGGCCTTAAGATGGTGAGGGTTGAGGAGCAGTTTCCAGAGCAGCTGAGGCCAGATGGAGATGTGAGGGTGTGTGTGAGAGAGTGAATGGTGAAGTCCCTTGAGCTGGCAGTGAGTGAGATGCCAGTGAATGTGTGATGGCCTTGTTATTGTGAGAGTTTAGAGTGGTGAGATGGCTGCCTTATCCTGGCGGCTTGGATTAGATCATTCATCCTCTTTCTGCACTGGATGGCCAACACGTTCTGTGCACCTTTGGCACTGACCACCACTGCCACCGCCTCCATAGACGGAGTGGTGAGATTGCTGGAACTCCCGCAGCCAGAGTTGGAGGGGGGAGGACATCATGACGGGCTTCCAAAAGACATTCCAGTGACAGGTCACTGAACTTTACTTGGCTTTCAGGATCATGTCTTCATTGGAGCAGTCCTGGCTGCAAGCATTGAGAACTTGTGCTCGGCTCTAGTTTACATATGGCACCTAGAGTGAGGAAACGGTAAGGTAACAGCGTGGTGGGCAATTCAGAGCCCACCCCCCCCCCCACCCCCCACAGCAGGACAGCGTGTTTCCTGTGGCTGCATAATTAATGAGGGGGGAATGGGATGATATGGCGCAAAAATCCGCCATTGCGACCAGCGAGTAAAACATCTTTATTCAGTCCACTACCGCACTTGGTGTAAATCTGGGGAGATTCCGCGCTTAGAAGTTTTGCATTTGTTACTATGGACACTTTAAAATTTGCTGTAGTCTGATTTGTACTTCAGCAGCCCTGGACCCTGACAGTTAAGGTGTCAACAGTTGTTACATTGCTTCAATGCACTTTTTATGCTGCCCACTTCAAAAGTGTAAAAGTGTGTGTCTCACGAGAGGTGCCATCTCAATGAAACCTGCTAAATTCATTAGACTGGCACGCAGAAAAAATAAACTTGTGATTAATATTAAAATGCTGCAGTGGGTCTTCCTCAGCAGACTCACTGAATCGGAAAGGTTTATGCTGAGGCTGCCCTAAGCAATCTAAAACCCTCACTTTGGGAACCAATGCTGAAATGCCACAATTACATAACTATCAAGGCAGCTTAAGTCTTTGTCTGTACTATTGTTACTTAAATTCAAACATTCAATGACACTAACAATGTCCCAAAGGCAAAAGCAGCAACATACAGAGCTGCCCTAGATGTTTGCGTAGATCTTGGCTTAACAATGAAGGTGTGGCTCGCATGTGATGATTTAGCCGCAATTCTTATAGGCTAGAGGCCATTTGCCTCTGATAACGTGGAGGATTGTCGCTGAGATCGCCAGTCCATGGAGTTGGATGCTATTGAGTCCAGAAACAGTGTTGGCAGTTGTATTCAGTTGTTTGGTGTTTGATTATGTGTGTCTGTTGATTGTTTTCTGTGCTGTGGGTGCAGCCACAGAGAAGGAGAAACTGAAAGCAAACCGAAGTATGAGAAAGTAGATATTTTAAAAAAAATTTTGTAAAAAAGCCCTGTTCACACATAGAATCTGGTGAATGTAATCTTGGCGTTTCTCCAAGGCACAAACCACAATAGTGACAGCAATGGTACAAGAGTCAGCTATAGTTAAGAAAGGTTGTGAGGAACATGCAAATAGTTAATTAAATATTGTCAAGTTTAGCAATAAATGGTGGGGAAGCTGAAGCTCTGACAGAACAGTTATAGCATGGAGAAATCTAAATGCTCCTGTAGGCACTTGTCTAGGACAACCCAAGTGACTGTAGCTTATTTTTAATAAAAATGCCACCAGTTTGAAGGCTTCTATCTCTCAGATTCTAACTTTTCAGTTATATAAGTTACTTACATAGTTGCAGATGAGAAAGCCAACATGTGCTCAAAACTGCACAACTCTTGAACGAATCCAGATGAGTCTTTCAAATTAGGAAGGGAATGCTAGGTGAAGACTGAAACAAAAGCTTTATTAGTTATTCCTGAATGTTAAATTCAAGAACCAATTCAATTCAAGACACACAACTATATCATTACTTTTTAGTTAAGGTGCATGAAACATAAACATGTAAAAATTTAAAGTTCACCATCTAATTCATGTATATATTATATAGCATTGTAAGGATCAGATGTTGACATGAATGTTGGGTGAGAGGAATAGTGGCAGGGAGAAAGCTGTGTGGAACAGCTGACAGCTGAGCCCAGTGAAAATATTGCTTGATTGACAGCTCTGGCTCTCTGATCTCTGCAGTCAATTTAACAATGTTTATTTACACAAGGTTAAGTGGTTTCAAGAGTTTGTGGTTTCTATTATTGATACTGTAAAGGGTTTGGATCCTTGACACTTTTATTGCCTTGTCATGAAATGACTTTTTTTAACATAGTGGAAAGTAATATATGAATGAATTACTTTTTCAAAGTTTTTTTTTAACACATCCTACTGTCACTATAGGGTTTTGTACAATGTATAGAGAGTCAGTAGACTTGGAAGTGCCAAAACTTGGCATAGTGGCCATGAGGGGTCATGGAGGTGTGGGTAGAATGCATAGCTTGACATGGTGGGTATGAGGGGCCATGGGGGTGGATTGTGGGTGGATAGGTATAACTTGGCATTGGAGTCATGATGGGACCATGGGGTTTGGGTGGAGGGCATAGCTTGGAATAGGGGGCATAAGGGACCCTGGGCAGTGGGTGGAGGGACATGGCTGGGCATTGGAGGCATGAGGGGCCATGGGGATGGGTGGATGGGTATAGCTTGGCAGTGGGGGCTTGAGGTGGCATGGATGGGCATGGAGAGTGTCAGGGGGTTGGTGAGGGCTGGAGGGCCTTTGTGTTTTTAGTTTAACTGGTTCCACAATACTGAGGTGAGTCTTGTAAAGGGCACGACTCGGCACCCGACAACCCTGTGGCTGCCTCGTAAATTCTTCCAGGTTGGCTGGTCCACCTCGGCAATTAAGATGCTGCCTTTGCTGGCACTTTCTCCTGCGATGGGCAGGCCAAGCTGAGAATGTTCCTGACTCCTGCTACTCACCTTGAGGAAGAAAATTCAGGCCACTTTCACCTGTTTTACACTTTTGCACAACTCCAGTGAGTTTGATTATGTGCGCAAATGCATGTTAATGTGAACGAACCTGACATTTTGTCTTTCAAAGTTGCTTGAACATGCCTCCAAGAGTTTGAGCTGAAAACTGAGGTGTCTCTTAGCGAGAACGTTATTCAGTAGCCATGACCTCAGTTGTTGACACCAGAACATTATGGGCAGGATTTTCCCCCATGTCAGGGGTGAAGTTGAAGTGTGGGCATGTAGAGGTACGCCTCTGATTGATGGCCCCAATTGGGGGCATGGCACCGTTTTACAGCGTGACGTCTGCACAGAAGTCCTTATGCACTCCCTGTACAGGCGGGGGGGAACCCCTAAATCTGAGAGTGTGCTTTTTCACACATGCGCACGAAAGAGCGCACTTACCTCCCTGAGGCTCAGTGCTGCCTCAGGGAGATCGCCTCTCCTGGCAAAAATATTAAAAATAGAGAAAAATAATTGCCTAACATGTCCCCTCGTGTGACACTGTCACATGAGTTGGGACATGTCCGTAATTTTTACAATAACTTCTATTACATTTTTAAAAACCTACATGAAGCCTCATCCCGCCCGTGAATGAGGTTTCCTGCTTTTTCTAATTCCCGCCGGGGCTCCTGGCCTGTCGCCAACCTTAAGGTTGGACGGGCAGGTCCATTAATTACTTTCATGACTCTGTCGATGGCCTCAATTGGCCATTAACAGGTCGGCAGGCGCGCAGCTGATTTTGCTGAGCCTCCGCTTACCTGAAAATGTAAATGGGGTGGGATGATGTCAGGAGTACCGCTCGACATCACCGTGCGTTATTTTACGTGTTGGCGAGTGGGCCCCGCCCCTCGTCGCTGACGGGAAAATCCTGCCTTGTAGATACATTTAAGGGGAAGTTGGACAAGCTTTTGAGGAAAAAGGAAATAGATGTTTATGATGATAGATTTAGCTGAGGAAAGATGGGAGGAAGCTCAATTAGAGCATAAGCACCAGCATAAATTGTTGGGCTGAATGGCCTGTATATCTATGTAATCCTACAAGGCACAAGTCAGGAGTGTGATGGCATACTCTCCACTTGCCTGCATGAGTGCAGATCCCACAATACTCAAGAAGCTTCACACCATCCAGGACAAAGCAGCCCGCTTGACTGGCACCCTATCCACAAACTTTCACTCCCTCCACCGCTGATGCACAGTAGCAGCAGTGTATACCATCTACAAGATGCACTGCAGAAACTCACCAAGCCTCCTTAGACAACACCTTCCAAACCCACGACAGTTATTGTCCAGAAGGTCAAGCGCAATAGACACATGAGAACACCACCACCTGGAAGTTCCTCTCCAAGCCAGTCACCATCGTGACTTGGAAATATATTGCTGTTCCTTCACCGTCGCTGGTTCAAACTCCTGGAACCCCCTCCCAAACAGCACTGTGGGTGTACCTACACCACATGCACTGCAGTGGCCCAAGAAGACAACTTATCACCATCTTCACAAGGGCAATTGGGGATGGGTAATAAATGCTGGCCTCGCCAGTGATGCCCACATCCCATGAATGAATGAAAAAAAAATTCTATGTACGTAGTCCTATGAAATTAACCCGTTCATAAATAGTTTGCTATACTTGGCCATTTATTTTACATGTTTCCATTTTGACTTGCCTCCTCTTCAACATCTCACATATCCTCTGTGTCTTTGAGTCTTTCATTATGCATCTTATTGTCTCATGGTTATATACTTTACCATTTAATCATCTCCTGTTTTCTATTTGAGCACCTTACAGGTCATTTTGTTGCTTGGTTTTTTTGTGTTTTCTTCTCCTGCACATCCCCTCCCCCACTGCTCTCCTTCAGATTGTTCTTTTTTAAATGCTGTTTGTTTGTGTCCTGTTATTTATTCAGAATTTGACACTTCTGTCCACTACTTATTCAAGATGATCTGTTAAAACATCCCACTTACGATTTCCCTCTCTTTCCCTGCCTCTGTTAATATTTGTAGAAAGAACTGTACAGGAAACCTTACACCAGAACGTCCTGTATAAATAATGGGGAGATTAATGGTAATCACTAATATTTTTGCACATATCGAAAAGTGGATTCAGATTTGTGCAGGTGTGCAAATAAATGCTCAAAATTCGGAAGTTGCAGATGTGCTACTCTTCCATAAACTGTGCAAAAATGGCACCTTTTCCTTGGGATCCCCATTCTTACATATTGAATATCATGAAATTCCTATATTTACATTGTAGATACAGACTAAACAGAAATTTAGGACTTGTCCGTTTCAATTTCTGTACTTTTTAATGGCATGATAACTCTTAATTGCTGCCAAATAACCCCTCTGAATGACACTGAAAATAATAACTTTTTCAAGTGTGAAGTCTCATTCCATCAGATTTTAATTAATGTAGATTTTTCAAAAACAGTTCTTTTGCTTACTGTTTCTTTCTTTCTCCCCCCTCTCTTTATGCAATCTTTTTCTCTCTTCATTGATATTGATTTCAATAATCCAATTTACACCTTTTGTTCAGATGCTGTGCAACTGTGAACAGTACTTCAATCTGATTGGTGAAGGAGACACAGAGCTGTTTATACACCTGACAATCTTCCGTGTCATGCTGTTTGAATCTCCACTTCCTGCAACATCCAGGGTGGAAATGTGCTATAAATTAAATGGACAAAGACTAGTGCAGTGAACAACACCCCATTAACCAGTTTGTTCTTTCCACAGGTGCTGCCTAACCTGAATATTTTCAGCATTTTCTGATTATATAATAGTTTCTTGTTTGCAGCCATCTTTCAAACCCATTGTCTAATTCATTATCAATAAGTCTCCACTGATTGACAACGATTTACACTTCATGTCGGTGCATTTTCACCAGCTGTAACAAATCCTTCTGATCATTATACCAATACAACATTTTGCAGAAACCAAAACCTCAACTGGTGGTCTTGTATTGCTCCATAACAAAATTTCTTATGCTGTTATTGTAACCATTCAAGAGATGATGTAAGATGCTATAAATGGTGTTTTATTTTTATTGTTCACATGTCTTCGCACTCTGACGTCTGCTTTTCTTTTCTAATCTCACTTCAGGTGCTCTATTGACAGTGGAGTGACACGAGTGGCATGGTTGAATCGCTCTAGCATACTCTACGCAGGGAAGGATAAGTGGTCGCTAGATCCTCGGGTGGTTATTGTGACTAACAGCCAAACAGAATACAGCATTCAGATAGTGGGTGTGGATGTGTATGACGAAGGACCGTACACATGCTCAGTTCAAACTCAGAACCATCCCAGGACATCGCGGGTGCACATAATCGTACAAGGTATGATCCAGTTGTAGTTGTTTATGACTGTTTTGTACAACTGACTAGAAAGAACAGCAGCGCATCACGAAAACTTTGAGAAAAGGCAATAGCAATCATCCCGTTTATAAGAGTTTTAAAAAAACTCTTGAAATTGGTTAAGTAATTCAGTGTCTGAATAGGTTTCCTTTTTAAAAAGGATTAAAGTAGCCACAAAACCTTGAATTGTGAACTAATTTTAATAAGTATAATAAAACTATCATTTCCATGCAAATCATTTTTTCTACTCTGAGCAAATGGATTCAACCAGTTTTTAATTTTGATCAGTGAGATGACTATTACCAAACACCATGTGGAACTTTATTTCAGAGGATTGCAATTTTAAATGAAAGGATTGCTAAGTTGTTAAATAACTTTGCAGTTTTGTATCACACCAGCGGGGTGTCAAAAATGTTTGAGGCTAAATCTGATTGGAGATTTGAAGGCTTCTTATATACATTTGTATAATCATGACTTCTTATTTTTGTGATGAACAGTTTATTTCCTTGAAACTAGCCAATGCACACTAATCAGTGTGCTGATGGACTCTTCCTGCCCTCTTATTGGCTACACTACGTCATCCTAAGACAATGTAGGGATGATGCAGGAATGTTCAATGTTGAGTTTTCATCTGGTGTAAAGGTTCAACTTTGTGCAGTTTTATCTGTCAGCGCAGTGGCTGGTGCACTACAGTCAGCCTCAGAAACCCATGTCTCGCAATGGGAAAACTCAGCCAGGACTCCTGTTCCTGATTGCTTTTCAGTTTGGGAGGTACACATTTATAGATGTCGTGTAAAGACAGGATCGGGCTTGGTTTTGATACCTGCCACACTTGAACAGCCAGCTGACTAACATTATCTTAACTCAGACATGAAGACTGGTTATCTAGGTGAGGTCCTGGAGAGCTCTCTAACTCTATGCATATGTCTCCCTTTAGGAGAGAAAAGAAGAATATATTTTAAAATTACAATAGTCTATTTAAATACGTTTTTTTTTTGTACAAGTGACCATGCTTTCTCATAATATGGTCTGAGTACTGCTGTGGTACAAGTTTCACAACACTTGGCGGTACATGCATTGGGATCACATGATTTTACATTTGGGTCTTTCAGAGGGAGATGAGTGTAGAGAGTGGTCACCAATTTCCTTTTTGAGCTTTGAAGTCCCTATTTCCTACATTACAACAGTGACTAAACTTCAAAAGCACTTCATAAACCTTCCATTCCTAGCCCACTTGAGGCCCTGAAGTGGTCAACTGAGGGCAGCTTAAGGGCCTCATCTTGAGATATGCTGAGATCCCAAAAGCTGCACCACAAATGCAAGTCCTTCCTTCCGATTTTTTCCTTTCCTTTTTCTTCACTGTTCTTCCTGATATTTTCTCTCGGTGTAAATTTTAGCAGATGGGAGGAATTCTCCTCTGCAGTCCTCATAACGTTACCGTGGGTCCAGGATATTGTGAGGATTTTGGATTCTATTGTAGATAGGGAGAATCTGTAGATCAGGTCAAATAAATTGAAAATCTAGATTAGTTCACAGATGACAGTTTAGCTGCATTTTAATAAATGGTGAGTGAGCTAGTCTGAAAATCGAATAGAAGGCTTTTCCTGTGGCACAAATTGCGATATGTAGGGCAGTTGTTTTGGGAGAATAGTATGAATTAAGAGAATTAAGTATAAATTCACAGATTTACATAATCATACAAATTGTAGTGCAGCTATTCAGCCCATAGTCATACAGCTGCCATCCAGAACAATTTACTTTGCTTCTCCGTTCATTTCTCAAATTATTACATTTAGTCTCACAGATTTAATTTGTGAGCCTAGCCTGGAATATTCTTTAAAAAAGGTGAAAGAAAAGTCAGAAGAACCTGATCAGTGGCAGTAATCGGTACTGAATCTAACAGCACCTGACCTTCAGTGTGCTGCTCTGTCACATCCTGACCTGTAATAATAGCCCAGAGGCCCCAATCTGGGTCAGTTGTTTGAACTGAGGTCCCACTTATTAATGTCATAAAGGCTTTGCTGGAGAAAACTGGAACCCTATACTAAAAATATTGCCTGGATTAGAGTAGCGTATGTGAGCCTTGGTCTCGCCTTAGTTAAACGCTCAGGTCCTGCTCCAAAGGATTTCCCAAGCAGTGGCCAATTACGCCCTGTTAGAATTCATGGAGGGAGGCATTTTAAATATGATGCAGGCACTGTGCCTGCTCTGACAAGGCTGGAGTGCCTGAAAGATGGGCAGTTGAGGAGCAGGATAGAAGGTGGGGCTGCTGCATAATCGGGCGGGAAGGTGCAGGGTGGAGAGCTCTCCCTGATTAAGTCCAGGGAAGGTTGAGGTTGGCTTTCCTGCACCTAGGCCAATCGAGGTCCTTAAGTGGTCAATTAAGAGCCACTTAAGGGCCTTATGTTGTCACCGCTGATATTCTACCAGCAGCAGGTAGTGGGGAGCCTTGCCACATGGGCAAGCCATCAGGTATACCGTGGAAGGCCAGTTTGCAGCTTGCCATTGAGGGGGGAGGTGGGGGACTTGCTTATTTTCTTGGGCGTGCTTATGCCCAACTTGAGCCCCACTGTTGGCCAGGACAGCTCTGTTGGGAAGATGCCTCTCATCTTTTAAATCGCCCCCTCCACCACCTACATCCCAATCCCCCTACTAGGATCTGTTTGACTGACCCCAGGAAGACCCTCCCCTACTTCCCTAGGTCCTGGGCCCCCCAGTGATAGTCCTCCTCCCAGGCCTCCTGCAAAACCAGCATTGGCCACAGCTCTGATTGGCTGGAAGCCCTTGGAGGCGGGATCTTCATCTTGAAGGTTTCAGAAACCCCGATGACAGGCAGGTAAGTGTTTGATTGGATTTAAATCACATCAGGGCTCCCAGAAGTGGCCAGGCCGGGATGTCACTGGCTCTCCAGCCAGTAAACAGGCCCAACGACATGGCCATTAAAGCCAGCCCATCCTCTGTAAATGTCATCACGTGGGAACTATGGAGCCTACTAATGATCAGTATTTGTGGTTTTGGCATTAACAAAGGCAAGGTCCAAGACTGAAAATAATATCAGTTATAAATATTAACCAGTACCCTGGAGTGACCACAAGTTTGTAATCTAAAGTGTTTAACTAATGGCCTTCAATCACTTGGGCTTTGCCCTCTATTTGGCATGGTTTGAATCCTTCAGTGAGATTATAGCTCTAAGATCATTGAAAGTTGTCTGGAATTATTTGTGAAGGTTTAGAGAGATCTATCTTTAACCAACTAACTAAAATGGCTTTTCTGACACAGACTAGTAAAAATTAATTCATTCGTTTTGGGGAGAGATTGGTATTTGCCAGGAGTGGAAGAGAAAACTAAGGTATTTATAATCCGCTTAGGCAAATCCTGTATGGTTTTCTGAAGACTTCAGTATATGACATTGAGTGCTATATAAAAATAAATGAAATCAGTATATAATCTGGGTTTCATTTCAAAGCACTGATGGCTGTTGATTTAGACAAATCTTAAGATGGAAAATCTGCTGGCTTGACACGGTGGGTCGCTCATAGCTAACTGGACAGTAATTTTAAAGCCTGCTGTGTTCATAATAAGCTGAAGACTGAAGTCATCATTCAACATTTGCACATTGCTGAGAAAAATTGTACCCTTGATTCTAGTTTTTGAAAATTGTCTCCAGATATTCTGCTTCCTCACTTTGATCTCTGGTGGCTTAGGGCATCAAATACTGCACTTGGTGCTGCACAAGTACTGACAGAGATGCAACATTTAGTCAAAATATAAATTATTCCTGCACCAAATATACTGCATTAAACACACAAAGCAGAAGGGAGAGAGAGTGCCAGAGTCCGCAGTGCCCATAAAGCAGCTCAGAGATGGCAGAGAGAGTGGCAGAGTACTCAGTGCCCATAAAGCAGAAAATAGAGAGCAGAGAGAGTGGCAGAGTACTCAGTGCCCATAAAGCAGAAAATAGAGAGCAGAGAGAGTGGCAGAGTACTCAGTGCCCATAAAGCAATTAAGAGACAGAGAGTATGTGGCGGAAACCTCAGAGTCCAGAATGCAGCGTGGAGAGGGGAGAGAGTGGTGGAGTCCTCAGTGCCTATAAAGCAGCTCAGAGAGGGGTGAGAGTGCAACGGAGCACTCGGTGCCCATAAAACAGTGAAGAAAGGGCAGAGAGAGTGACAGAGTCCTCTGTGCCCATTTAACAGCTCAGCGAGGGAGAGAGTGGCAGAGACATCAGTTCCATAAAGCAGCTCAGGGCTCAGTCTACAGACCTGCCATGTTCTGAGAAAAATCAAAGTGAGATGCTACAGGGAAACAGGTATTTGACTGCCCTGTGAGTATTTTTCTTGTTTATCTTTAAAAACACATGGGCAGAAATTTTAGGCTGGCGTGCAAGTGCACGCCTGACCTGATCGGACGCAAAATCGAGGTCAGGCGATCGTCCCAATGCCATCCCGCGCTCACGAGATATTTTGGTCGTCAGGCCACACAAGTTGTTAAGGTTCCAATTGTCCCCGATTTAGCGTGGTCCGTCCAACCTTATGGTTAGCGGACAGGCGAATCTGCCGGGCTGACTTTGCATTTTGGATGAAACCTCATCCAAGGGCGGGATGAGATTTCCATTATTAAATTTTTTAAAAATTACAAATGTATGGCCAGAATTTTCATCATGTATATGTTCAGGTGACTGATTCTGATGCGCTTTCAAGATTTTAAAATCTTTATTGAATTGTTTTGAAGCCTTCAGGTCCCCGAGGCAGTTTATACATAGCCTTCAGGGAGCTTTCATTCAGTGTTTGCCTGTGCCCGTGCCCCCGCTTACATCAGTGCCCGTCCTCCTCCAGGCCTCACCACTGAGCACGCTGAGCATTTCAGCGCACGCTTCACGCTGGCTGGCCGTTAATCGGTCAGGGGCCGATTGCAGGCGGCAGTTCATTCCCTGGATACTCCCTGGGCCCGTTGATCATGACCTACAAATCCTGCACCCTGTAATTTATTAGTAATAGTAAGGTTTTATTACCAGTCATAACATTTACAAACAGTAGTAAAGCTTGGACTGGTCGGGTTTATTAATTAAAAGAAATGAAGACAAAATAAATTGATTAATGCATAATAAAGATAGCAGGGCAGGCGATGTGTTGTGGCTACACCATGTTGGGGGCTAATGGATGCCAATGTGATCCATGCCAACCACATCTGCAGTAAGTGTCTGTGGCTCGAGAAGCTTTGGCTCAGAGACATTGAGCTAGAGGCCAAGCTAGACTCTGAGAGGCTTCAAGGAGGGGGAAATATCTGAATGTTTAATTCCAGAAGGGACTCATACCCATTAGATGGGTTGCCTGATTTGGTCAGTAGTCAGAGACAAGAGGGTGTGACTGGAAGTGAGGCAGGTAGGGACTGAAAAGATGAAAGGGGAGGAGCCTCAGCCATTGCAATTTTTCAATCGGTTTGAGCTCCTTGCAGCTTGCATGGATGAAAACAGGGGCTGCAAGGTGGATGAGCCAACATACCATACCATAGCCAAGTGACAGGAGTAAAATAGGAAAGTTGTGGTAGTAGAGGAACAGTGTCGTTAGGGGAATAGACATAGTTCTCCGTATCCAAGAGTGAGAGCCCAAAAGGCTGTGTTACCTGCCCGGTTCCAGGATGCAGGACATCTGCTCTGGGTTGGAGAGGAACTTGCTGTGGGAGGGCTAGGATCCAGTTGCTGTTGCCCATGTGGGTATCAATGACATCGATAGGGCTAGGAAAGAGGTTCTGCTTGGGGATTATGAGCAGCTCGGGGCTAAATTAAAAAAGCAGAATCTCAAAGGAAATAATCTCTGGTGTTATGGCACAGCCGATGGTAAATGCTGAGCTGCTCAAATCCCAAAGGGACACTTGAAAGAACTGCCACAACTTGTTTTGCAGTTTGTATAAATTTTGAGATGCATGCCTTGAATTCAGTAGTAGTAAGACCATCAAGTCTTATAGGTTTTTAGAAAACTAGATTAAACATTTATTAATAGGCTAAATTATTTTTAAATACATATATAGATCTGAAAATTACTATTACTACTAGTAGGGGAGGTGGCGGAACAGTGGTATTGTCATTGGACCGGTATTCCAGAGACCCAGGGTAATGTTCTGGGGACCTGGGCTTGAATCCCACCAAGGCAGATGGTGAAATTTGAATTCAATATAAATCTGGAATTACAAGTCTGATGATGACGACAAAACCATTGTCAATTGTTGTAAAAACCCATCTGGTTCACTAATGCCCTTTAGGGAAGGAAATCTGCCATCCTTACCTGGTCTGGCCTCCATGTGACTCCAGACCCCACAGACCCTGAACAAGGGCAATTAGGGTTGGGCAATAAATGCTGGCCTAGCCAGTGATGCCCACAATCCATGACCAAATATAAAAAAAAAACTTCTAAATCTCCTAATTAATTTAACTCTCAGTTACACTTTCGTTAAGGCAACAGTAAGACATACAGATTTTAAAAGACTCAGGCAAAGAAACATCATACCCTGAACAAGTCGAATTCAAAGTGAGTTTTCTTAACTTCAGTCCTTTGAAGACAGCAGCTTGAGGCATAGATGAAGGCTTTTCATGTAAGATCTTAAAATGCCTATCCTTACACACGGCCTTCGCTCCTTTACACATATTCCCCTTTGAATGCAAATTCCCATTGTTCCACTATGTCTTTGGACTTTATCTATCTGATAATAAAAATCTTTCATAGCACTAAGTTTTACCAGTAATATTTGGGAAAGATAAACACACGGGGCTGAATTTTACCGTCGGCGAAAAGGGGGCGGGGCCCGCTCGCCGACACAAAAATGCCACGGGGTGACATCGGGGGGGGATCCCCGACATAATCCCGCTCTACTTAAATCCTCAGGTAGGTGGGGACACAGCGCGATCAGCTGTCCGCCCACCGACCTGTCAATGGCCAATTGAGGCCATTGACAGGATAATTAAACAACTAAAGGACCTGCCCGTCCAACCTTAAGGTTAGCGGGCAGGCCAAGAGCCTCAGCGGGCTTCTGAAAAAACTTGAAACCTCATCCACCGGCGGGATGAGGTTTCATGTCTGCTTTAAAAAAGTTTATTAAAGTTTTTGTGATATTCATTAACATGTCCCATCTCATGTGACATTGTCACATGAGGGGGACATGTTAATGATTTTTTTATTTTTCTATTTTTAGAGTTTCAAAAACTTTCAGCGACCTCCCTGAGGCACCACTTAGCCTCAGAGATGATGTGCGCTCTTTCGTGCGCATGCGCAAAAAAGTGCACTCTCGCACTTGGGGAATCCCCCTCTCGCCCGCACAGGGAGTGCATAGCGCTTCCCGTCGGGCGTCATGCTTAATTGGCCCGCCCACTTGAAATGGCGGCGGGGCCCGTTTCGGCGGTGGCGATTGGCTGCCTGCCGCCGGAGATTGGGTCGGGCCTGCCTGCCCATCAAGGGCAAAATTCTGCCCATCGTTTCTAAACTTCACCTGGCTGGGTGACACATTTCACCCCCTCCTTTGAAAACAATCTAGGCTGGTTTATTTAAAAATGCAAATGTTCTTTTATCTTACATTCTGAACTCCACCCCCAGCCCCCCATGTTTACATCAAAGCCATCAGACCGACTGCCTTTAATCCAGTTAAGTCTCTCTTTCACACACACACACACACACACACACACACGCATCCCAATATTATTCTATTTTACAATAAATTCCAATAAAATTATGAGAATTATTATATCTTCCTGACACTGGATCGTTACCTGAGCCACAATTAAATTGGCAAAGAGCAAATGAGATTACAGAGATGAATGCATGATTCAAAGACAGGCGTGCGAGAAATAGATTTCGATTCATGAGGCACTGGCACCAACACTGGGGAACGTTGGAGCTGTACCTTTGGGATGGGCTTCACCTGAACCGTGCTGTGACTAGTGTTCTGGCAAGTTGCATAATTAGATGGTCGTGAGGGCTTTAAACTAAATAGTGGGGGTAAGGGGCCTTGTGAGAGGAATGTGATAAACCAAAGGGGAACACCAAGCTATTAGAGCAGCGTAGTGATTTAGGTAATGATAACTAGAATCTGGCAGTAAGGGACAGAGCATACAAACTTAAGAGTGCACAAGCAAGTAAAGCCAGAGATGCAAAAATGCTAAAAAGATAGTTAAAGGTTCGAGACCTGAATGCGGGCATAATTCGTAACAAAGTGGCAGAATTGTTAGTACAGATAGAAATCAATATGTATGACCTGGTAGCCATTACAGGGATATAGTTGCAGGGTGACCAAGGCTAGGACCTGAATATTGAAGGGTATGTGATATTATGAAAAGATAGGAAGCTCGGAAAAGGTGGCAGGATAGCTCTGCTAATTAAGGATGTCATTCCTATGGTAGTGAGAGATGACCTTAGCTCAAAAGAGCAAGATGTAGGATAAGTATACAGGAAGAAATAAATGGGACATGTGAGAAATGTACCACAGTAATCATGGGTGACTTTAATGTATATATAGATTGGATGAATCTGATTGGCAAAAATAGCCTGGAAAATATGTTCATAAAGTGTATTCAGGACACTTTCTTAGAGCAGTATGGTCTAGAGTCAAGCATGGAACAGGCTATTCTAGACCAGGTAATCAGCAATAAGACAGGATTAATCAATAACCTCATGTTAAAGGAACCTCTAGGTGACAGTGATCATAACAGGAAAGAATTTCACGTTCATTTGAAGGAGAGAAATGCAGGTGTTAGACAGGAATAAAGGTAATTATAAGAGTATGAAAGCAGAGCTAACTAAACTGAATTGGGAAGCTCGGTCAAAAGATAGAGCATTAGAGATACAGTGGCAAACTTTTAAAGAGATATTTAATAACTCAGCAAAGATTTATCCCGGTGAGAAAGAATGACTCTTTAGCCACAGATAATGCATCCTTCTCAGGATTGAAAGAAACTGTAACCTGCAAAGATTAGTGGTAAATCAGAAGATTGGTCAGATTTTAGAAGCCATCAATGAATGACTAAAACTAAGAGCTTCTACAAGTATTTAAATAGACAAAGAGAAACTAACCTTGTTTGTCAAGAGAGTGAGTCTGGAAAACAAGGAAATAGCAGAGGCTTTGAACAGATATTTTAAGCCTTTCTCCACTAAAAGATTTAGACAACTTCCCAAAGAAACTTGAAAATCAAGAGGTGAAAGGGAGGGGGAACTTAAAACAATCAGCATCATGGAAAAGGTACTGGAAAACTATTAGGCCAGCGGATTGGAAAATAGCTAATGCATATTTATCCAACAAAGGAAGGAGACAGAAAGCAAGCCAGTTAGACTGGCATCAGCCACAGGGAAATTGCTAGAATCCATTATGAAGAAGGCTATCGTGGGATATTTAGAAAATCATAATGGGATCAGACAGACTTTGTGAAGGGGAAATCGTATTTAACAAAATTACTAGAGCTCTTTATGGAAGTAGCAAGCAAGGTGGATAAAGGGGAACCTGTCATTGTGGTGAACTTGGATTTCCAAAAGACATTTGATAAGGTGCCACATCAAAAGTTACTTCACAAGATAGGAGCACATAATGTAGGGAGTAACATGGATGAAGGATTGATTTAGTTCCACCAATATTCATCCTATTTTCTTCAGTGCCAGGCTTTGCCAACCTAAGATTCTGCTAATACCATTTTGATGAAGTTTAGAAAAGATTACAAATTAATGAGGTAATGTTGATTAAACATTTTTTTGAACCTAGTTGAAAATGCTGAGCTCCATTTCAAGATACCATTTACAAAACAAACTAGTGCATAATTATTATTTCACAAATTGTGAAGGCTTTCAACTGTCTCGTCATCACTTTTATCTGACATAATGAGAAATGTGGCACCTGCTTTTTTTCAGATCATTAAATTAACGTGTACTTGTGAATTCAGAAATCAAACCAATTAAAATCATTCATCCACTCATAAAATCATTTATTCCAACACCGCTGGAAATCTGAAATGAAAACAGAAAATGCTGGAAGTAGGCAGCAGGTCTGGTGGCATCTGTGGAGAGAGAAACCGAGTAAACATTGTCTGAAATTTGGGCGGGATTTTCTGGTCCCACCCGTGATGGTTCCGGCCGTGGGCAGGAGTGGAAAATCCCGGCCATTAACTCCGTTTTTCTCTCTACAGATGCTGCCAGATCTGCTGCATATTTCCAGCATTTCCTGTTTTTTTATTTAAAGTAAAAGCACTCTTGTAAGGAATCAAAAATGTGTGGCCAGACAACTATAATTATTTTAGCTAATAGGAATACAAAGGACGGAATCGTCCGTGCCCACTGGTGTCGGGCAAGCTCAGCGGCGTGGGCGGGCAATGCAATGAGAAGGCCAAAAATCAGTTTCACACCATCGGGAAACCAGTTTGCATACGTCTGCTAAGTCCATTGATTGTTGGCCGCGTTTCCCGCCATCGGACGTCGGGAACCTCACTGTAATACATCTGTATGTCGTTATAAGGCTAGTCCGCTGGACCCATACCCTCTACGCTGGATTGTCTGCCCATGTTGACGTGATTGCATCCCCGACGTGTTTCACAACTGCACATATGTGGCGTGCACCTGACGAGCTGCACTTCGCTCAGGACTTTAAGGTTTGTTTTTCCTACCTTGCTTCAGGCAGCACTCGGAGCCATCAGCACCAGGCTTCGCAGGCAGCACCATAGCACTTTCAGAGGGGCTCATGGGCAGGTCTCTACCTACCAGACCAGCCATAAGGCGGGCGTGGCTTTGTACGGCCACAGGGCTAAAGCGAAGGTGGAGAGAGAGAATTGGCCTCAGGCAAGGGAAGAGGCTGCAGGGTGAGGCCTGTGCTAAGGAAGGGGTGTGTCCCAGGGTTTGTGCAGGGCTGGGGGTTGGGGGTGGGGGGTCACAAGCTTATCTGCGCAAATAGTGAGGGCTGAGGAGGCAGTCTCCAGAGCAGATGAGGCTAGATGGAGAAATGAGGGTGCGTGTGTGTGAGAGAGTGAGTGGTCATGTCCTTTGAGGTGACAGTGAGTGAAATGCCAAGTGACTATGTGATGGGTTTGAGTGTATGAGTCTAGAGTGTTGAGATGGTTGCCTTACCCTGGTGGCATGGATGAGATCATTCATCCTCCATCTGCACTGGATGGCCAGAGCACTTCTGTGCAACATTGGCACTGATTGCCACTGCCATTGCCTACCAAGCCGGAGTGGTAATGTTGCTGCCCTTCCTACCACCAGGGCGGCAATGGAGGACATCATGGCGGGCCTCCACAGTGTCCTGGGGGCTGCAGTCTTCTTGCCTTTCAGAGCCATGCCTTATTTGCAGCCCACCTGGGCTGGAAACAGAGGTGTGTGCACAGCTGTACTTTAAATGTGGCACCCGGTGTGGTGAAACAGCGAAGTAATGGCATGGCGGGTGATTCAGAGCCCGGCCGCCATGGAAACGGCGTATTTCCTGGGAATGCATAATTAATGCGGCGGGTTTGGGCCGACACAGCGTGAGAAGCCATTTCAGCCGGCGGGTAAAACGTTGTTGTTCCCGCCTGCTACCGCACTCAGCGCGAATCTGGGACGATCCTGCCTGAAGGATTGAAATTCCATAGTGTCAGCTTGATGAGCACAAGGAACGATCCCAGCACCAGAATGGGTAGGATTGAGGCCTAATCAAAATTTTAGTCATCCACCCACTAAAAAATGGGTCCTACAAACTTATCAGCGGGACCAACACCTGAGCAAAACATACAATCCGTGACAATAAAACATGCCAGAAGCATACCAATTTCTACCTGTTCTATGATAGAACAAAATGCTGTGCTGTAGCTGATGCCTTTTCTCGTTTATCCCATTTTTAGCTTCCTACTGATTTCTTTTTTTTTAACCATAGCTTGTCCCTAGTTTCTCTCTGCCCTCTGACATTCTTTTCATGCATCCCCAAAGTATTGAAAGTGAGATGCAATTTGACAATAGTAATTATAAAATGTTAAGGAAAAATTTTCAGGTGTCCTGTGAGAATTAATAGGTCACTCATTACTGCTGACTTATGCAGATACCATTTGAGGTGAAACCTGGCTCTAAGCCTGCCATTCCATGGGATGGTATAGAATCGAATCCCCTAGCCCAACTCAAAAGTGCTGAACAATTTAACCTTGCATCTGAACCTGAAGCACCTGTTTAAGGATAAGTGCCTCTGTGTGCTTTTGAGTCGGTGTTAACCAGGGAGATAATGCAATTTGTTAGGAGAGGTGAATATTTCCCACCTTGAAAAGGATTGTTTATGACCTTGATCTGAATCACAGGAGGGATACCTGGAGCTGAGTTCTTTTTCAGCTTATTTAGTGGAAACAAAAAAATTTGCCCACAGATGTGCAGATTTAGCTATTTAATTCTTTACCACCCAAAAAAATTAGGGTAATTAACTTTGGATTATTTATTGTTTTTTTTTTATCCAGAACCAATTTTTGTTTTGTCTTTAAATGCAGGCACTTGTCTGACATGCCGTCAAAAATTACACCGATGCAAAAAGAATGATTTATCCTCAAATTTCGTTGTTCATTTTCAAAATTTTGGAAAATTGAATTCTGACTGCTAAAACAGTTATGTCAATTTCTGTCTCTATTTCATATCACTCTGTTTAAGTGGAGACTGTTCTTAAGTTGCAAAATGACAGGCAGAAATTCAGGGCTGGATTCTTACAGCTTCGTGGACCTTTAAAAATGGTGGACGGGACCCGGATTTCGAGCTCCCTCCCCATTTCTGGCCAAAATGATTTTGCCAGTAGGAGAAAGGGATGGAATATGATTCATACAGGAAGCTCTGCAAAAAGGAAGGAGGACAGCGGGCTCTGCAAAGATGCTCCCATACTACGTGCATTTTACAAAATCACTTCTCTTACCACTGCCTAACCCAGGAGCAGTACCTCAGGTGACTCAGGTTCAACAAGGAGGTGTTTTCAGTACTGTGCTGCAAATGTTAATCTTAAACCTGATGGTCCATTTAAAATTAGTTGGAAGTTGAAAATGACCTCATTTTAGCTGTTGCAAGGGCCTTCACCTGCAGTGTAGGAGTCATGAATTGATTGAGTAGATGTAAACGCTCTTGAAGGATGGATAACTGCCCAACTGTCTTGATCTGAAGTTTTTGAAATTATCTACTCTTTAAAATAATACAGGCTGCAGCTGTCACTAAGAGCTTAAGGAAAAACCTTTGTTGAACTGCTTTGATTGACAGGCATGGGTCAGAAAAAACAGTAGCATCTGTTTGTGCAGTTTCAACGGAACTCTCTGTTGACATTTTTCCAAGGGACATTATTGTATAATTACGAATGCTTGGCTGACTTTCAAAAGCTATAAATATCTCAGTAAGAGATTCTAAGTTCAAATTTAATTGGCAGCTTAAAGAGGCGATTAAGTGATTAGTGGATTTGATGTGGTTAGTGAAATAAACGTTTTGTTGTTTTTATAAGAGATTTTAAAACTTTGAATGTGTTTTATCAATTGCAGTTTTTTTTAAACTATCAAGTGTGTAGGAGTAAAAGCTGTTTCAGATTGTTAGAAGTTTTTTATAATCTCCTCATGGCTCCTGAGGTGTGCCATGATGGATAGTGGGTGAGTGGCTATGGTGGTGGCACAATAGTTATGAGAGGCCATGGGGTTGGGTCATGAATTACCATTGGGTTGGCATGGAGGGTATGAGGGGCCATGGGCAAGGTGGTGGGGGTGGGGGGAGTGAGGGGCTTTGGGCGAATTCTAGAGGGCCTGACCATTCCGCCTTAGCACTCGCTTATCCCCGTGGCTGCCTACACTCTGCTTCTGGGGTTGTCGGCCTAACTCCATCCCACCCCCCCTCTCCCCAGAGTGAAAATTGTGCTTATCAGGGTACATTTCTTTGAAGCAGGTGCGATGAGTCAAGAGGTCTCCAGCATCACAGTTGCCAGTCTTCAGCCAATTTGATTCACTCCACTTGATATCAGGAAAAGGCTGAAGGCACTGGATACTGCAAAGGCTTTGGGTCTTGACAATATCCTGGCAATAGTACTGAAGATGTGCTCCATAACTTGCCACGCCCCTGGCCAAACTGTCCCAGTACAGCTACAACACTAGCATCTACCTGGCTATGTGGAAAATTGCCCAGTTATGTCCTGTCCACAAAAACAGGACAAATCTAACCCGGTCAGTTACCGCCCCATCAGTCTATTCTCTGTCATCAGTAAAGTGATGGAAAGGGTCATCAATGGAACTATCAAACTGCACTTGCTAAACTGATGCTCAGTTTAGTTTCCACCAGGGCCACTCAGCTCCTGACCTCATTACAGTCTTGGATCAAACATGGACAAAAGAGCTGAACTCCCGAGGTGAGATGAGAGTGACTGCCCTTGACATCAAAGCCGCATTTGACAGAGTGTGGCATCAAGGAGCCCTAGCAAAACTGGAGTCAGTGGGAACAGGGGAAAAACTCTCCGCTGTTTGGAGTCATACCTAGCACAAAGGAAGATGGTTATGGTTGTCGGATGTCAGTCATCTCAGCTCCAAGGCATCACTGCAGGAGATCTTCAGGGTAATGAGCTAGGCTGACCATCTTCAGCTTCTTCATCAATGACCTTCCCTCGATCATAAGGTCAGAAGTGGGGATGTTCGCTGATGATTGCACAATATTCAGCACCATTCATGACTCCTCAGATACTGAACAGTCCATGTCCAAATGCAGCAAGAACTGGACAACATCCAGGCTTGGGCTGACAAGTGGCAAGTGTCATTCACACCACACAAATGCCAGGCAATGACCATCTCCAACAAGAGAGAATCTAGCCATAATCCCTTGACAATCAATGAATTCCCTACTATCAAATCCTGGGACTTATCACTGACCAGAAACTGAACTGGACTAGCCATATAAATACTGTGGCTACAAAAGCAGGTCAGAGGTTAGGAATCATGAAGCGAGGAACTCACCCCCTGACTTGCCAAAGCCCGTCTACAATCTTTAAGGCACAAGTCAGGAGTGTGATGGATGAGTGCAGCTCCAACAACACTCAAGAAGCTCGACACCATCCAGGACAAAACAGCCTGTTTGTTTGACACCCTATCCACAAATATTCACTGTCTCCACCAGCGATGCACAGTAGCAGCAGTGTGTACCATCTTCAAGATGCACTGCAGGAACCCACCAAAACTCCTAAGACACCACCTCGCAAACCCACAACCACTACCATCTAGAAGGACAAGGGCAGCAGATATATGGGAACACCACCACCTGGAAGTTCCCTTCCAAGCCACTCACCATTCTGACTTGGAAATATATCTCCGTTCCTTCACTGTCGCTGGGTGATAATCTTGGAACTCCCTCCCTAACAGCACTGTGGGTGTACCTACACCACAAGGACTGCAGCAGTTCAAGGAGGCAGCTCACCACCACCTTCTCAAGGGCAATTAGGGATGGGCAATAAATGCTGGTCCAGCCAGCGACACCGCATCCCTTGAATGAATTTTTTAAAATTACCAAACCCAAACTATCCAGCTCAGTAGCCAAAATCCAGCCCTCCCCTATAGAAAGGAATAGTTAAAAATAATTTCTGTGCCTAGGAAATAGGGCTTCAACTTACAATATTGCCATTGGGAATCAATGTTTAAACCAGAGCATGCTAATTTCAACATGGTAGAGAATATAAATGTATGTTTTGGTTCACCAAGGCCTGAGTCTGATTATGGCAAAGGCTGCCTCACTATGAATCTCATCTAGATGTTGTCCCTCAGTGACATCCTCACTATGTCAGATTCTACATACGTGCTAATGATGCCCAGCTCTAACTCACCAACATAACTCTCAATCCCTTCACTGTCTCTGTTTTCTCGAAGGATGTGGATATTTCTTTGCAAGGTATGCTTATCAGGAAAGATTAAACAGTCATGGAGCTCTTTACTCAAGAAAAGAGAAAGCTGAAGGTTATACTGAGATAACGGTTTGTATGGTTATACAAGAGTTTTAGAGGATAGGCACAGAGAAGATATTCCATTATCGGGGGGAGACTAGAACTATGAGCCATAAACATAAGGGAGTCAAATAGGGAATTCAGGGCAAACATTTTTTATTCAGAGAGTGGTTAGAATGTGGAACTGAATACCACAAAGAGTCATTGGGGTGAACAACAATAGATGCACTTAAGAGGAAACTGGATAAACATACAAGTGAGAAAGGAATAGAAGGTTATGTTGATAGGTTAAAAGAAGGAAGGTAGAAGGAGGCTTGTGTGGTCTGTAACTATGCTGCATGCTCTATCTAAAATTAGCAAAAGAGTTAGACAAAATGTACAATTGAGGCTAAAAGTATGTCAGATAAAAATTAATGCAGACAATTGTAAAGCACTGTATATAGAGGTGAAAATTAGGGAATATGCGTACACATTGAATGGTATTGAAATAGCTCAGAATGAAGCTGAAAGAATTTTACTTGACTCAACACTAAGCATGTCCAACTAACATAGAACAAAACCAATAAAATGTTAACTATATAGCCAAAACAGTCATACACAAGTCAGCCAAAATTGTGATCAATATTTATAATGTTCTGTTCTAAGTATAGCTTGCAAACTGTATTGTGCTCTGGTCACTAAAACACAGGGAGATGTTCAAATACTGGAGGCAGTCAGAAAATAACCATAAGGCTGATTTCTAGCGTCAAGGCTCTGAGTTCTGAGTTAAGACCAGAAGAAGTGAGCTTTATGTCTAAAAAGAAATCTGATTGTACAGAGGGAGACAAGGTTGTTAAGGGAATGAAGATGCATTATATTGAAGGCTACATGGGGGCACAGGTTCAAACCGGTGAAAGGTAAATGTACCACTCAAAACAGGGAATTCTAATTCATGTGAAGGGTAGTCAATAACAAAAACAACTTGCCTTTATATAGTGCCTTTCACATATCACATCCCAAGGTACATCACAGAGGCACAAGGAAAATAGGGATCAAACCAAATTGGGTGGGTTTAAATAGAGAGGTTAGTTTAAAGGAGAGTCTTGAAGGAACAGAGAAAGGTGGAGGAGTTTAAGTCACAAATTCCAGAGAATATGACTTTGACAATTCAAAGCACAGCTGGCAATGGTTGGGTGAAAGGACAAGAGGATGCACAAGACTGGAACCAGAGCTGTACAGTGTGAAAAGAATTGTAGGGCTGAACCATGTTACAACATCTAAAGAGGTATTTAAGGAGAAAGGTGAGAACTTTATATTTGAGACCATGGGTGGAATTTTCAATGCCTGCTGGCTTTGGGCATCTTCAGTATTTGTGAGCGGACAATATGGCAAGAAGGCCAAAAATTGGTTTCACTACGTTGTGAAACCAGTTTGCAATCGTCGACTCTGCCCATCAATGGCCAGTGTAGAACATGTCTTGTCAACTGGGACATGCAGAAATCAGGTCTTACCACCAGGGCCTTGCTCACATCTGGAACATCTGACCTGACAGCAACTGGACCATGGAGGAACGTCCATGGCATGCTGGGTGGACTCTCATGGGCATGGCTCTGCTGCAAGGCAGCCCACGGAAGTTGGAATGTCATCGTTGAGGGTCTGCTGAAAACGGATGATGGTCAAGGGGGTGGAGAGGAATATCCAGATGTGTTTAGGAGAAGAAGATGTACCGGGGGGGTGGGAGAGGAAGGTCTAGGATTGACTGGGAGAGGAAGAGGTGCCAGGAGGGGTGTGAGGGAGGGAGGGGGAAAACAAAGGTGTCTGGGAGGGTGAAGTTGAAAGGGGCTGGTGAGGTTGGGAGGGGGGAACAAAGATGTCAGGGGTTGAAGTAGGGAGGGGGGAGCGAAGTTGTCATGGGGGGGTTGGGGGGAGGGACTATGGGGGGAGGAGAGGGTAACGTGGGAAAAGACCACAACTGGGGACGTAGGTGTAGGGGGTAGTGGAAGGAGTGCGGAGAGGGGATGGAGTCCAGCCGGGGGGAGTCTTATGGGGAAGAAGTTCCAAGGGATGGAAGGAATTCCAAGGGGGGAGGAATCCAGAGGTGGGGGGGATGTCCAGGTCAACGTGAAAGGGAGGGCTCTGATTGCTCCATGACTGCCTCCTTGGGAGCGAACTAAAGGTGGGCATGGTACAAGCTAATGGTGAGAAGGACCAAGGGCAGAGTGAGGCAATAGGGTGGGAGTGCGAGGGTTCGTCGTATTGGTAGAAGGGATGGCGAGGGTGGTTGTTAGAGACTCAGAGGCAGACATCGACCCTGGGGGTGGAAAGGAGGAGGTCTGGGAGGTTAATGTGGATGGAGTAGGGGTTTTTCGGGAAGGAAGGGAACATGCATGTTCACATGGACATCCCCGAAGGAAAAGGGTTGTGGCTGGTAGGTCACGGAGGGGAGGGGTAAGCTGATGACGGGGATTGATAGTAACGGGCAAAAGGAAATGGGTGACTGTGGGAGGGGAGAGGACAGATGCAAAAGAAGAACTGCAGCGCTACCTTACTGGCTAAATCAAAAATGAAGTGACAGTCGTGGTGGGCAAGATTAGGTGCTGGATGGGATTACACATCAGTGGGTGGGTGGAAATTGCAGGTCAGCTCAGATAGACAACTGAAAGAGAATCCCAGCAGGCAGCATTGAAAATGCTTAGGACATTGAGATGATTGTGAAGCAAGAAGGATCAGTGTGCGTGGGACAGCGCTTGCATGAGGCTCCAAAAAGCCCTGCCACACACACATCGACCTCCAGAATCACTCATGGGCTAGTTGCATCCAGCTGAACTGTTAGTGGGATGGGGGAATATGCAGTGGAAGGACTCATGAAGCCTGCCAATGAAGCTGAATGACACCATTACATATTATTCAGTGAAAGTGAATGTATTACCAGACAAAATATGTTCACCCGTGCAACCAAGTGTGATCAGAATTTCTTAACTTTTCAAGGCCTTAGTCTTCTAGTTGCTACCCTGACATCTGCAGTAGGGGTGGAGACAGCCTGTGCAATGGTTGGCCCTGTTGCCTCTAGTGCCTTCGAGCTGAGTCCTCTGGAGAGCTGAAGCCTTGGGGGCCCTGGCTTGCTTATTTCTAACTGGAGGAGGAATCCTCTTGTCTGGAGGTGAGGACGGGGATAGAGCTGATGGACTGGCTGGCTGAGGATGTCGGGCACTTGGCAGAGCTCCCTGATGTTAGTTTAAGTCTGGCACCAGGTCAAGGGGATCCCCAGACATCCAGCAACAATAATATCAAGTAGGGTAAGCAGGCAAATTACACTGAAGTATTCTCACAGACAGCAAAAAAGGAAGTAGAAACTGCTAACAAGGTAGAACCTGAAATATCATAAACTAATGTTAAAAATTAATTTTAAAAATATGTAGGATTTCTTATCATAATGGAGAAATTTCAACCAATATAAAATTACAGTTTCAGGGACAGTGAGGCTCTTAATTATGAGCTTACTATGCTGTTAAATTCCAATTACACCTTTTCAAGCAGAGATAACATTTTCTGACGGACTTTACAGTGAGATTTGCCCCCTGGGCTTTGGGCCCCTGATGCCAGGGTGAAATGGGGGTCAGAATACTGAGCAGTGGAAGGAACAGTCGCTTAACTGTGATGTTCCCTGAATTGGCCAATTTGTGACCAGAGGGCAGGCTCTCCATTCAATGAAGGTCGGCAGATGGGCTCTCAAAGCTGGAGGGTTAATCGACCATACAGCACAGAGGAAGAAGCAGGCTACCTTTTCAGTGTAAGAGAGGGGAAGCTCAAGATTGGTGCACTCCCTCAACAACTTTTTAAACTTGGAAAATAAAAATTACCTTCAGCAACTAGGCCATCATTGTGGAGAAGGAAGTCTCCAAAGGGTGGCAAATACCTGTGTCTGAAATCATTTAGACAGGGAGTGTCTCAAAGCTTGCCTGGAGCACTGGTCCTCAGGTCTGCCACCTGGAGACTGCATCCAGGCAGCTGGCCTAGGCACTGACGCGTCTCGGGTCCTCGGCCTCTAACAATAGCTCTTAGGTGACCTTTAAAGTACTTTAACTGGCCACCGCTGCTTGCGGATGCCCTCTGGAAAACTACAGAATCACTGATAGCAACTTTTGAATTTCCATATTTAACTACGCATTTATGGGCTCTGGAAGTTGCTGCCTGTTTTAGAGAAGCATTGAAGGAGAATGTTGACAGTTTTGCCACCATTACCACCGTGAAGTTCATGTTATTTCTTCAAAAGTAGTTCTTTATATTGCTACTTATTTAGGAAAAAGTAATATGTATAACATATATCTATTTGCACACATAGATCAATAGCAAATCATAGAAGGAGACTGAAGTGAATCATTATCTAAAACGTTTTTTTTAAAGGCTCTCCCATTTGCAAGATGCCTTCTTTAAAAGGGTGTTTTTGTTTTGAAATAATTATGACAAAGAAATGCATTCATTAAACTTGCCCCTTTATTGAGGTTCCCCTTCAAGCACTGACATAATTTCCGTAGGCATGTGAGGTAACAAATTGCTGCTGGGCTGATTAAGCACTGAAGCTGCAAGCCAAGGCATTTAACTAAAATGCAATAGCTGTTCATTGTCAAAAGCAATTTTTACTAACATTGGTTATTGTGTCCCTATGATGTTTTAGGCATTAGAAATTTAATTTTGCTTAGTTGGAAAGATTGATCAATTTTTGTCCTGGAGGCTTTTTATGACTGCAGTATTGTGTTTGATAATCATTAATTATTACTGAACAACCAGTCACAAGACCCAGTTTCTGCATTGTTTTGTCATTGCACCCTAAAATGCAATCATGAATAAGATTACAAAACATATGAAAAACAATTGACTTCTGTCATAAAAAGTAAAAAAAAAATCTTCATTGCAATGGAATCTTCCCCTTCAATACTGGACTTATAATGATTGTTTTTTTTTTTACTTTTAAATGTTATGAAAAAATAATAAAGCCAAAGAAGATCAAATAACTTGGCTAACATGTGGCTTAAAAGGATCTGTTTCATACCTCTGCTTAGAGGTTTAACTGTTCCTGAAGAGTATCTCTCAATAGTTGGTATATACTAAATATGGATGTTTCTATGGGAATGAACATGCAATATTATTCAAACATAGAAAAAATGTTGGACAGAAAAAAAGACCTACTGGGTGCATTCTGTACCACTGATGATTAGTCATCATAATGTATACATTTCCCACCCTAATCCCACTGTAACTTCTCTGTATTAGTCTCCTACATTGCTCTGATGATGCTTATTGGAAGCCTGAAGAACAGCAACTCACCTTTCATTTTGGTATCTTATAGCCTTTTGGACTCAACATTGAATTCAACAATTTCGGATCATTGTCACTGCTCTTATTTTTTTGCGATAGCAGTTTCTGTTATTGATTCTCCTTTTCTCATTCCCTGTCCCACTCCCATTCCTTGCTGAGTACTTCTAACATTTTCGTTATGTCAGATTTTCAGCATCTGCAGTATTTTGGCTTTCTATGCTGTTTGCAGGTGAAGATTGTACTGTGTTTAAAGAACTGGGAAGCCTGCATCTTAAAGTGAGCAGTCAAACCTTTCAAACACTTACAACAACTTAAGTATTACAGATTCATTAATTTAACTACAGTTACAATGCTAAGACTGCAATAATTTCTGTCACCCCCCTTGATGGAGCTGCTTGTTGTAGTGTTCAATTTTCACAGACTTAGAAAAATTGAAACCTGTGACTAAGTACCTTGTAAATTCTCGAGCTCTGCAGTCAATAAATGCAAATTACTTTTTGCAAAGGATAATCTTGTTACAGCCAAAAGATTTTCCAGAAAATATCTATAGTTCCTCAATCCTTATTGTTAAAATGGCTAGTCCTCTTTAATGACCACTTATCAGTTCCTGAAAACAGTGGAATAGTGGTCATATTAATGGGCTAATTATCTAGAGGACGGGATTAATGATTTGGAGGCTGGAGTTTAAATCCCACCGTAGCATATGGAGAATTTAAATTCAGTAAATGAAGTAAATCTAGAATAAAAAGCTAACATCAGTATTGATGACCATATAACCAGCAGACTGCTGTATAAAGCCACCTGGTTCTCAAATGAAATTTGACGTTCTTGCCTGACCTGGCCTTGACCTGAGGAAAAATATTTTTTTTGCAGTGAGTGGTTTGTATCTGGAATGCCATGCCTGAGGGTGTGATAAAGGTAGATTCAGTTGTGGCTTTCAAAAGAGGATTGGATAATTATCTGAAGAGAAAAAAAAATGCAGAGGTATTGGGAAGAGGCAGGGGAGTAGAGCTAGCGAGTCACTTTTGCAGAGACTTAACATGGGCATGATGGATGAATGGCTTTTTCTTGTGCTGTAAGCATTTGTGATTCTATGATACGTGACTCCAGACCACATTCAGTGTGATTGACTCATAACAGCTCTCTGAAACCCACAATGACAAAGTATAATAAAAATAAAATTGGACAAGCCCCTTTGCTCCTTTCTAGGCATCGGATTCAACATGACACAGACATACCTAGTCCAGTCAACCCTGAAAAATCCTCTTCACTAACATCTGTGTACTTGTGCCAAAATTGGGAGAGAGGTCCCATACTCACCAAATCATACATAGCGGTCAGTTACCCAGACTCCTCTATTACCATCGCTGATATGTCCTGTCCCATTGACAGGACAGACTCACTGGCAGCACTATACAATCAGGAGGGAGTGGCTCTTGGGAGTGCTCAATATCGACTCTGGCTACCATAAAGTCATATGATATCGGGTCAAACAGGGGTAAGGAAACCTTCTGCTGATCATCACCTACTGCACTCCCTCAGCTGATTAAATCATACTCCTCTATTTGGACAACACTTGGAAAAAATACTGAGGCACAGAATGTACTCTAAATGTGGGACTTAAATGTCCATCATCAAGGATAGCAGTAGCATTATTACTAACCAAGCTGGCAAATCTTGAAAGACATACCTGCCAGATTAGTCCTGCATCAGTTGCTGAGAGAATCAACAAGAGGGAAAAATCTACTTGACCTTCTCCTCGACAACCTATCACAGATGCACCTGTCCATGGCAATGTAGGTAAGAGTGTCCATAGTAAAGATAAAACTCTGTCTTCACACTGAGGACACCCTCCATTGTGTTTTGTGCTGCTACACCATGCTAAATGGGATAGATTCAGAACAGATATACAATTCTAAACCCTGGACGTCCATGAAGTCCTGTGAGCCATTAGCAGCAACAGAATCGTATTCCACCACAATCTCTAACTTCATGACCTGACATATCCCTTACTCTACCATTACCATCAAGTCAGGGGACCAATTCTTGTTCAATAAGGAATATAGAAGTGCATGCCAGGAACATTGTTAGGTGTTACTGGCAAACCATTCTCGTAATCTTTTTTGCACCCTCTCTAGAACCAACACATCCTTCCTGAACTGTGTTGCACAGAATTGGACACAATACTTCAGTTCGGCAAACTACTGTTTTGTAAAAACAGCATTTTTTCCTCAGTATTTTTTCCAAGTGGTGGGTTGATACAATGGCTTGCAGGCCATTTCAGAGAGCTGTTAAGAGTCAGCCATACTGGATGTGATCGGGAGTCACATATGATAGAAGCACAAATGGTTACAGCATAGGAGAAGGCCATTCATCCATCATGTCCGTGTTAGCTCTCTGCAAGAGTGACTCACTAGCCCTATTCCCCTGCCTCTTCCAAATACCCCTGCATCTTCTTTTCTCATTGGATAATTATCCAATCTGCTTTTGAAAGCCACAACTGAATTTACCTTTATCACACTCTCAGGCACGGCATTCCAGATACAAACCACTCCCAAAAAACGAACATTTTTCCTCAGATAAAGGCCAGATCAGGTAAGGACGTCAAATTTCGTTTGTGAACCGGGTGGCTTTATACAGCATTCTGATGGTTACATGGTCACCAATACTGATGTTGGGTTACTAGGTGTACCTAACAGTGAGCTGCAAGCTGGTAAAGCTACAACAGAGGGCTACATGAATGGGGAGATAATAGCCTAGAGTTAATGTCACCGGACTAGTTCAACTGGGCTCCAGCCCCACCACAACAGCTGTGGAATTTAAATGCCATCACTTAAAAAAAAACAGTTTGGAATTGAAGGCTAGTCTCGTAATATGAGTATGAAGCTATCATTGGTTGTCTGTTTTCCCATCTGGTTCAATGACTTCCTTTCGGAAAGACCTACATGTGACTCCAGACCCACAGCAATGCAGTCAACTCTTAACTGCTCTCAAGGGCAATTAGGGATGGGCAACAACTGCTGGCTTTTCCAGTGACACCCACATCCCATGAAAGAATTAATAAATAAATAAACATGAATGTTGAACAGCAGAAGCAGCATGCTATAGACAGAGCTAAGCAATCCCACAACCAATGTTGCAGATCAAAGCTCTGCGGTCCTGATGCATCCAGTCATGAATGGTGGTGGACAATTAAATAGGTAAAGGCAGAATGCAGCTGCTGCAAATCCCCATGACCATCCTCAGTTGAAAAAAGTGAAAAAACCTTCAAGATTCTGGACTTTATAAATAGAGACATTTCAGTATAAAAGCAATTAAATTATGATAAACTTGTTCTATCAAACAGTAGTTTGGTCTGAACTGAAGTATTGTGTCCAATTCTGGGCAACATACTTCAGGAAGGATGTGTTGGCTCTAGAGAGGGTGCAGAAAAGATTAAGAGAATGGTTTCAGGATGGGGGACTGTCATTATGTGGATAGATTGAAGAAACTAGGGTTGTTCTGCTTAGAGAAGACTGAGAGGAGATGGGACCAAGGTGTTCAAACTCACAAGGAGTCTAGATAGAATAGACATTCAGAATCTATTCCTTTTGGTAGAAGGTCCAGGAACTATAGGACATAGAATTAAGGTAATCAGCAAAAGAACCAACAATGACATGAGAACAATTTGAAAAGGACTGGCTGAAAGGATAGCCAGTTGGTCTCCTTCAGTGTCGTAAACTTCTCTGTGAATAAAAGACAGCTTAGCACTTCCCTTCTTGCATTGTTGCATGGCCACTTAATGCAGATCTTACTTAATGTTGCTTCACCACTGGCCAATCTATCTAAAAGCTGGATCCCAAGTTACCACATGTGGTAAAAACCTCAAACCCACTACAGTTCTTGGCTTGCATCTCCATCTGATCCAAAGTTCCCAAATAATGCAGAAACATAGATAAATGCAAAAATATAAATGCAGATCCATAATTAGCAACCAGATGCCATTTGAATGTGGTCAGGCAGATTATTATTTGGTTATTTGCCTCTCTATCTCTCAGTAAGATAGGATGTCCAATCCAGTATCCTGGAAAAGAAGGGAGTTTGATTGATAGGGCACTTGAGATATGGCACTCCCAGTGTTCTGCATGGGAAATTACTTATCACTCGCAGACCAACTCCCTTTCATTCTACACTTTACATAAACACTTCCACTTAGAAAAATGTGTATGGAAATCAAATGAAAGGAAGGACACAGCTTTGCAGGATGGTGATAATGCTAAAATATTTTTAGATTAATTAAGTGCACAGACAATTATCCTTTAGATTAATTCAATTAAAATTGATGGAACTCTTGCTCAAGGGCATGAATGAGGCACCTACATTGGCTCCTGAATTTGGTGCCTGACAGTTGATGAAGCTGCTATCACATGATTAGAAATTATGTACCAAACTGTTTTATTAGTTCAAGGGTTCATTGCTAAATCCTTTTAGAGAAACACTAATCACTTTATACATAAAGCAGTGGTGATTTAACACAGCGTGCTCCATATTTCACTGCAAATGCTGACTTAATTGCTGCTAAATGAACGAGTTGCTGTTGTGTTTTAAGAGAGATTTTACTCTTGTGGCTCAGGCTATTTCCATAGAAACATTCTGACTTAACTCCGCATGTTTTGACATTGTCTATATTCGCAGCCAATGAGCAAAGCCTTGCCCTGAAACCAACTAGCAGTGCCTGGTAAGTTTAAATAGACATGGTTGACAATTCAGTCCCTTGTACTTAAATCGTACACATTTATGTTGTGTTGGACTGTAGCTTTTGGTCCCATCGGTCAACAGTTTGATATTTCTTAGAGTGTAAAAATTGGGTTGTGTTTGTTATTGACTGAATTAGGAAATGTTATAATCTGTAATATGTTTCATGAACAAGCTTTAAAATCAAAACAGTTGGCATTGAACAAGGCCTAAATGCGGGATTTTCTTTTCAAAAAGTTGACATTCAGGATGGTACGTTTGCCGAAAGCAACCTAGGCTGAAAGCACTCTTAGGCCAGAACTTTCACGTTGGCATGCAGGGGCGGGCCCGACAAACCGACACATAAAATGACGCGTGGTGACGTTGGCCGTGCGTCCCGATGTCACTGCGCATCACTCAGATCCTCCGTTCGGCAGGCGTGCGCTGGAGGTGGCTGCTCACCCACCGAGCTGTCAAAGGCCTGTTAAGGCCATTAAGTAACCAACTGAAGTAATTATCAATGCTGCCCGTCCAGCTGTAAGGCGGGCAGGCAAAGAACCCAAGCGGCCTTCGCAATTTTCAGGAAATCTCATCCACGAGTGGGATGAGGTTTCCTGAAGGTTTTATTAAATAATTTTTTTTTTTCACATTTCATAAACATGTCCCAGCTCATGTGACACTGCCACATGAGGACACATGACAAAATAATTTTTGTCTTTCTTTATTTAAAACCTTCAATATGAACTTAATCCCTCTGAGGCATCTCCGTGCCTCCGAGATTTCTGCGCTCTTTTGCGCACATGCGTGAAAGAGCGCAGGCGCCGACTCTCCCTCCTCCTCCCTCTCGCACAGGTAGTGCTGAATGCTACCAGCCGTGCATCACGCTGGGCGGGCCTTAATTGGCCAGCCCATGTAAAATGGCAACACGCAGCCTCACGCCCGCTCCTGACCGGCCCGACCGACAGGGAGAAAACTCTGCCCTTAATGTAATAGAACCTCGCAATGTACTTCACAGGAATGTAATCAGCCAAAAATCTGACACAGTGACAGAGACAGTGGCATTAGGACAGATGACCCCAAAGCTTGGTCAACAAGGAGAATATTATTAGGGAGGGAATTCCAGTGCTTTGGGTCTATGTGGCTGAAGATATACCTATCAGTAGTAGCTTGAAGAAAATAGGGGGTTTGGAAGAGGCCTGAGATGGAAGCGTGCAATGTTCTCAGACAGTTGTTGGGCTCGAGAAAGTTACAGAGATAAAGAACAGTAAAGCCATGGAGAGATTTTAAACACAAGGATAAGAATTTTAAAATTGATGAGTTGGTGGACCGGGAACCCATAAAGGTCAGGGTGCACAGTGGGTGAGCAGGACTTGAACAGGACGAGTTAAGGTGTGAGCAACAGAGTTTGGATGAGCTCAAGTTTATCCAGATTGGGAGATGGGGATCCGGCTAGAGAAGCATTGGAATTTTTGAGTCTGGAGGGAACAAAAGCATGGAGATGGACTGAAGCCAAGATCTTTCAGAGATCCCAGACGTACCTATATTTTCTTTATAGAAACTTCTGCCACATAGGGTAGCTAATTGTATTAGGTTATTCTCTCCTCGTTCTCTCTGTTAATTTAGTTCCAATTTTTTCTCTATCTATTGTTTTTATTTTCTCCTGTTTTCTCGACCAGCTGTTTTTTTCACAGCCCTGTTTGCTGTTGAATTTCCAAATATTTTCCCTTGTATTTTCTCACTGTTTGGCTAAAAGTAAATATCTGAAATGAAAGTTAGCCAAGTATCTATAACAGTGCTAAAAGTCTCCTCTTTTCCTTCCTCAATAGTAGCTTTAAAGTAACCAAAGAAGTCCTGAGGCATTCCAGCACATTAGCAGGGAGCTTAGACATTATCATAACAAGTGCAACTTTCGGGGGTTTTGGTGGTCTGCTTAGAATTACAATAACTTTTTTTTGTTTTGAATGGATTTTCCACAGAAAGTATGTGGAGAAAGAATTTCATTTCTTTATCAACATTCCACCTTGTGAGACATTGGTTTGTGCCTTGATGGATAAATATTGCCTAATGTGAGTTTTGAACCCCACTTTGGCATGGCAGTCTGCAGAGAAAGGCAGTGGGCAGAGAAAGTGCAGGATTTGCTGCCTCTGTCTTCTCTGGTCCATCTTCTCGGTCAGCTGAGCTTTTCATTTCTCCTCGCCTCTCCCAGTGCCACTCCAGGCAGTCAGCCTTTGTTGGTGCCTAACCCCCAGTTTTCATCATCAATACCGCCATCGTTATATCTCACTTTCGGGTGTCCTTGTAGCGGAGGTGTGGATGCTTAGCAGGTCATGACCCAGTGGCCAGTTTGCCATATAGAAGATCTTTGGACATTTAACTGTTATCCATCTAATGAACAAGGCAGAGGCATTGTAGATGTTGTTGACTTAGTAATGAGTGTATACTGATGGAATCACCTTGCTCCAGGACCTCGGACTTAGTGACCTTGTCCTAGCAAGAGATATTGAAGATACACCTAAGACAGTCAAGGTTCTCTTGCCAAGCATGTGTTGTCCAGGTCTCAATATAGAGGAGTGTGTAGAGGTTGCAACCTTGTTAGCCTTATATTTATGGCTGTTTTTATAAATCGAAGGGTATATACCTAAGTATTTTGTAAAAGAGGTGCCAAGACAAAAAGTGCTAATGTGCTAGGCTTCAAAGTTGGTTTTCCAGAGAATATGATCAGTAAGACAGTTGTAAACCAGTCTTAGACTGGGGTGTCCACAAGGGCTGTAAACACAAGGAAAAACAATTGACAGAAACTCGAATGATTTTTTAAAAGGTCACCCGAGCAAGTTTTTGACAGGTTCAGAAGGTTGGAATGCAAGTGCATCATTAATGGTTGTTTTATTTAAGTCAAGGAAGACAACCCATGGGCATGGGAGGTATGGCGTGTACATGATTTTCTATTATTGTTTAAAGATTATATTGGACTGACTTGTTTTAATCAGTACAATTTATGGTTACTCTAAATGTTCACTTGTAGCGAAATAAAGCAGCTCAATGTATTTAGCATCATAAAGGTTGCGAAGATCCTTATTGGGGCACATATGAAAGGAACATTCAGATGTTCAGATGACATGGGAATGCTCGGGCAGAATCATCCCAGATTTGCACTAAGTGCGGTAGCAAGCGAGAAAAGGGATATTTTACTCACCGGCTGCAATGGTGGCTTTTCGTATCATATCGTCCCATTCCCACCTCTTTAACTATGCAGCCACAGGAAACACACCTTCTCGCTGGTGAGTGGTCCCCAATGTGCCCGACATGCCGTTACTGCACTGCTTCCTCACGCAGGGAGCCCATATTTAAACTGCAGCTGTGTGCGCACTTCTCAATCTTTGCAACCCAGCTTCGCTCTGGTGAAAACATGGCCCCAAAAGCCAAGAAGACGGCAGCCCCCCAATTCAGTGACGCATCACTGGGACTCCTTCTGGACGCCGTGGAGGCCCACCTCAATGTCTTCTACCCCTGCTCTGACCACAGGAGGCCCATCAGCCTCACCACTCTGGCTTGGGAGGCAGAGGCAGAGGTGGTCAGTGCCAATGCTGCACACAAGAGGTTGGCCCATCCAGAGCAGAAAACAGATGAATGATCTCATCTGTGCTGCCAGGGTAAGGCAACCACCTTATCTCTCTAAACTCACACATTCACAAGCCCATCACATATTCACTGGCATCTCACTCACTGCTGGCTCAGAGGACATCACCACTCACTCTCTCACACACACACTCACATCTCTATCTGGCCTCATCTCCTCTGGAGACTGCCTCCTCAGCCCTCACCATCTTTGAGGCCATTTGCACAGATCAACATGTGTCCCCAAACACACCCTGGGATACTCCCCTTCCCTAGTACACCCTCGCCCTGCAGCCTCTTCCGTTGCCTGAGGCCACTTCTCCCCCTTCCCCAAGCAAGCCCTAACCCTGCAGCTGTTGAAAAGTCACCCCCGCCTTACAGTTGGTCTGGTAGATAGAGACCTGCCCCTGAGCCCCCCTAAAAGTGATGCAGAGCTGCCTGCGAAGCCTCACTCTGATGATTTTGAGTGCTGCCCTTAGCAAGGTCGGCAAACAAATGTCCAAGTCCCGAGCGACGTGCAGCTTGCCAGGTGCACGTCGCTTATGTAGGGTTGTGAAACACGTTGGTGTGATTGCCCGGATGATTCCGGTCAGCAGTGCTTATAATGAGATGCTAAAGTGTTGAAACTAGATCCCTGACGTGTAGCAGTGGGAGACGCAGCCCACCATTGATGGGTGAGATGGATGATAGCAAACTGGTTTCATGATGGCTTGAAACTGATTTTTGCCTTCTCGCCGTATTATTCCCCCCCCCGCCCCCCCCACCCCCTCCGTGCGCCATGACGCCCGATGCCAACAGGATTGGAAAATTCCAGCCCTAGTCTTCACTATTGCAAATTTGCATATTGGGCAACATGTGAGATGCTCAGATTATTTTTGGGAGAGATTAGGACCAACACAGTAATGACTTGTTAATAATAGCAAAAGGATTTGTTTTCTATCTACTTGAGTCAACGAGTCTAACCTTCAGCTTGATTCCCATAACCGTTAATATTTCTTATTTTCAAATAGCTATCTGATTCCATTTTGAAATAAAAACAGAAAATGCTGGAAAAACTCAGCAGGTCTGGCAGCATCTGGGGAGAGAGAGAAACAGAGTTACCATTTTGAGTCCAATGTGACTCTTCTTTGGAACGCTGAAGAAAAGTCATACTGGACTCAAACTATTAACTCTGTTTCTCTCTCCCCAGGTGTTGCCGGACCTGCTGAGTTTTTCCAGCATTTTTTGTTTATATTTCAGATTTTAAGCACCCGTGGTATTTCGCTTCCATTTTAAAATACTGTGTTGATGCTGCTATTGGAAATTTGTTAAAAGCGATATGAAAGTGTACATTTAATGGCACAGTTCTAAACAGTGTTCAGGGACAGCGTGACCTGGGGTTCATGTGCATAGATCTTTGAAGGTGGCAGAATATATTGAGAGAGTAATTAGCAAAGCTTATGGGATCTTGGGCTTCATAAATTGAGTATTAAGTACAACTGCGAGGAAGTTATACAGAACTTCTGTAAAGCTACAGTTAGACCATAACTAGAGTGTTGTGTCCTGTTCTGGTTGCCATTCTTTAAGAAGGATGTAAGGGATGGTTCAGAGGAGATTTACCTAAATGGTTCCAGGAATGAGAGAATTTAGCTACAAGATTAGAGATTGGAGAAGCTGGGGTTGCTCTCCTTGGAGTAGAGGAGTTTGCAAAGAGACCTGGTATAGGTGCATAAGATAATGACAGGTTTAGATAGAGCAGAAAAAGAAAAGCTATTCCCATTAGTTGAGAAAATAAGGGCAAGGGGGCACAGATTTAAAGGTTTTGGGCGAGAGATACAGGGCGGATGTGAGGAAGAATTTTTTTACAGAGCAAGTGGTGATGACCTGCGGACTCACCACTTATGAGGGTGTTGGTAGTGGAGATGACTTGTGATTCCAGAAGGAAATAAGCATTTGAGGAAACAAAAACTTGCAGGGAACAGGACTGACTAAATTGCTCGACAGAGCTGGCATGGGCTTGATGGCTTCCTTCTGTACTGTCATGTCTCTATACTTCGCAAGGATTTAAGATGGACAATTCTAAATCGCAAATGCCTCTTTGTAAATAATTATTTTCTCAACTGCCCTTGAATTATTTTATAATTATTTTAAATTTGTACTCTCGCATTTCCACCTGTGATGATTGATTTGGCCTTTATTAGTCAAAGAGGTTGCAGAGGCACCAATGATGGCACAAATAGCTTCACCTCCTCTGGATTAGGAGGATAAAAATATTGCTGAAAAGAGAGAGAGAGAGATGTTGCCAGAATGTTTTGTGTTGCACTCATCAGGACAAACTTAAGAATGCCAAATTTCAAATGATCACAATTTTCATGTCAGGAGAAAAGACTAATGATTGGTTGGCAAATCAATTCTGTTTGGCCAGGACTTTTCCATGGAGAAAGCAACAGAGAATTTGAGGCGTCCTAAGCTCCAAGGTAATTCAAAAGAGGCACAAGGCTTGAACATATTCCTTTTGTTTGCAGAGAATGGGTCCTAATATATGAATGTATGTGGCTTCAAGCAAGCATAAATGATCCACGTTACAAACTGAACTAATTATCATAAATTGGTTGTTAGTGTAGCTATTAGCATACTCAAAATTGCTCAGAAAGTGCTTTCAAAGCCAGTTCCTCCAACCACATGGTGGACGGCATGTCTGAGAGTCCCAAAGTTGAAGCAACCATGGCTCAAACTGTGGTCCAGGCCGAAGCTGCAGACCCAACCCCAGAGGGGAAATGAAGAGGAGCCGCAGCAAGGCCTCCACCCACAGCAGCTCAGTAGCACCAGACCCCACAAACCATGGGCTCCATCACACTATTCACTCCATCTCAGCTCCTCATAATTTTGTAGACCTCACTTAAATTTCCCCTCTGTCTAAAGAAAACAACCCGAGCTTATCAATCTTCCTTGACTTGCAACAACTAGATTCATTTTAACATGTGAAAATGTTTTGGTAAAAGCCCCTTTTTGGGGTCATATTGCTGAGCATAATGGTGACTGATGGTATTTTGAAGAATTGCAAGAGACACTGCAGCTTTTTTATTAAGGAAGAAAATGAACTGTGTTAAAAATTAAATGAGCGGTTAATTGTTCTACACGGGTAATCTATTTGAATAATGGCTGAGGAGTACCTTCAATGAAACTTGACAGCCTCATGTTTAAAGATGGTGTAATACATAAATAAATGTTCCACAGATTAATCTGACCTGTGAAATGGATAAAGCTGTGAAATATAATACCAAGTTCCTCTAATATTTAAACTGCCTGACCTTTAGTGATCAGGGAACTGATAATGATTTACATTTCTAAGAACTGTTGAGCAGAACCTTTGTTCACATTTTGAACATTCTTTTTTCTAAAATGTGTATTATTCCTTGCTTCCATTTTTCATCTTAGAAGATTGATGACATCCCAAGTACGTCAACAAGATAGTTTTCTGAAGCAATATATTCTAGATCCAACTAAAGGGAAGGCCATACTAGATTTAGTAATGAGTAATGAACCAGACTTTGTTAACAATCTCGTGGAAATGGAATATTTACCTCGGTTTGATGAAATACAATAACAAATAAAACTACAGATAAATGGTGAATTGTCTGTGCAAGGAATAATCTAAATCCAGAATACTGGAAGAGATACGAACAGCAGCAAAGTATGACAGAAAATGTTGGAGCTGTGAGAAGGTAATATGTAAAGTAACCTGTAAGAGACAGCAGGGTGAACACATTAATGGACAGGATTTAGTGGATTACTACTAAATGTCAGGGAGAGTTCACAACTCCTGGACGTGCGCACCATAAATTCAAAAGTTGCAACGGACCTAACAACTCTACGACCGAGGGCCCGCTACTTCAAAGGACGCATATGAACACAGTGCAAAGTTGGGCTAATTGCCCACTTACTATGAATTAATTCCACTTTAAAATTTTAGACCTATATTTCCAGGCCTGAGGGGCCTTATCTCAATTTACAACTACTGAATGAGGAGACCCACACCAGAAAGAATCTTTTAAAAGTGAAAATGAACTGTCCATTTTCAGCATGAAATCTTTCAAAGATTCAATAAATCCTTGACAAAAAGTAAAATCTAAGACTGTTTAGCATAATTTCTCAGACTTATGAAATATCGCTGCAGCCATTCAAGAAGGCAGCTCATCACCACCTTCTCAAGGACAATTAGAGATGGGCAATAAATGCTGGCCCAGCCAGTGACGCCCACATCCCATGAATGAATTAAAAAGTTGATTTAAATGACCTGATCAAAATGAATTGTACTTTAAAAAAATGTTTGAATTCTTAATTTTGAAGAACACGTTTAAATTTTTGATTTTTTGAAAAGTACATTTAAATTCTTAATTTTGTTCAGTCAATCCTGTCTATTAAATTTGATTTCCAATGCCTTTCTACTTTAGTAACCGTCTTTGTACAGTGTTTGTGGTGCAGTGACTGTATGGCATACTCACAAAGTTCGCCTGTTTTTGCCCGTGCTATACCACACTGGTAGGCCTTGCCACAGCTAAAGCTGAGAGGGAATCCTCCCTCAAGGCAGCCAAAATTCTCACCACCAGGATCACAGTAGGTTTGCACATAGATTCATTTGATGTCAGCAGCAAAAGTGTACTGCAAAATCTAACAAGTTTTTATGATCACATGAGAAGAAAAAGGATGGTCATGGGTAACATTTTTTAAAGGCAGGTATGGGTAATATTGCAACTGAAAATGAGGAAATGGTAAACTTGTTGAATAGTTACTTTGTGTCAGTCTTCACAGTAGAGGTGAGCATAGCAAACTTGACATTCGACAGAAATTATTAATTTTTCAAGGACTGGAACTCACTGAAGTTAACTTCAGCAAAGCAGTATTATTGAAAAAAAATAATCGGGCGAAAGACTGAAAAATCTCCAGGACCTGATGGTTTTCATTCCAGGGAAAGTACATGAGAAAATTGCAGGTGTTTTAGCCATAATCTCAATTCTGGGGTTGTTCACTTAGATCGGAAACTTACAAATGTAACTCCAGTGAGAAAGTTGAGAGTGAAGAACAAGGAAATTATGGACTTATCTCTTGGCTGGTTTCCCACGTTCTGCCTGGTTAGGAGATTAGTTGGGCAGCAAAAAGATAGGGAGTAGGGATAATTGTTACATACTTTAATTGGATGGAAGTGACCAGTGGTGTCCCACAAGGATCTGTGCTGTGTCCTCAGCTATTCACTATATTTATTAATGTCTTAAATAACACAACAGAGAGCCACCAATCCAAGTTTGCCAATGATACAAAGATTAGTGGTGTAGAGCCGTGGTTCATACATGGACAAGAAGAGCTGCACTCCAGAGATGAGGTGAGTGTGACTGCCCTTCACATCAAGGCAGCATTTGACTGAGTGTGGCATCAAGGAGCCCTAGCAAAACTGGAGTCAATGGCAATCGGGGGTGTGGAGGGAAAGTCTCCATTGGCTGGAGTCATACCGAGCACAAAGGAAGATGGTTGTGATTATTGGAGATCAATCATCTCAATTTTAGGACATTACTGCAGAAGTTCCTCATAGTGTCTTACGCCCAACCATCTTCAACTGCTTCATCAATGACCTTCCTTCCCTCATGACGTCAGAGTGGGGATGTTTGCTGATGATTGCACAATGTTTAGCACCATTCGCAACTCCTCAGATACTGAAGTAGTCCATGTCCAAATGCAGCAAGATGTAGACAATATCTAGGCTTGGATTGATAAGTGGCAAGTAATATGCATGCCACATAAGTGCCGGGCAATGACAATCTCCAGCAAGAGAGAATTTAACCATCGGCCCTTGACATTTACTGGCATTACCATGCTGAATCTCCCACTATCAATATCCTGGGGGTTACCATTGACCAGAAACTGAACTGGACTAGCCAAGCAAATCAAAAACAATAATACCTGGAAAAACTCAGCAGGTCTGGCAGCATCTGTGGAGAAGGGCACAGTTAACGTTTCGAGTCTGCATGACTCTTCAACAGAACTAAGAAAAATAGAAAAGGGGTGAAATATAAGCTGGTTCAAGAGGGGGGTGGGACAAGAAGAGCTGGATAGAGGGCCAGTGATAGGTGGAGATAACCAAAAGATGTCACAGATAAAAGGACAAAGAGGTGTTGAAGGTGGTGATATTAACTAAGGAATGTGCTAATTAAGGGTAGAAAGCAGGACAAGCAAGGTACAGATAGCCCTAGTGGGGGTGGGGTGAAGGAATCGAAAAAGGCTAAAAGGTAGATATAAAACAATGGATGGAAATACATTTAAAAATAATGGAAATAGGTGGGAAAAGAAAAATCTATATAAATTATTGGAAAAAACAAAACGGAGGGTGAAAATCGGAATGGGGGTGGGGATGGAGGAGAGAGTTCATGAACTCAATATTCAGTCCGGGAGGCTGTGAAGTACCTAGTCGGAAGATGAGGTGCTGTTCCTCCAGTTTGCGTCGAGGTTCGCTGGAACAATGCAGCAAGCCAAGGACGGACATGTGGGCATGAGAGCAGGGTGGAGTGTTGAAATGGCAAGCGACAGGAAGGTCTGGGTAATGCTGCGGACAGACCGAAGGGGTTCTGCAAAGCGGTCACCCAGTCTGTGTTTGGTCTCTCCAATGTAGAGGAGACCGCATTGGGAGCAACGAATGCAGTAGACTAAATTGAGGGAAGTGCAAGTGAAATGCTGGTTCACTTGAAAGGAATATTTGGGCCCTTGGACGGTGAGGAGAGGGGAAGTGAAGGTGCAGGTGTTGCATCTTCTGCAGTTGCATGGGAAGGTGTCATGGGAGGGGGTTGAGGTGTAGGGGGTGATGGAGGAGTGGACCAGGGTGTCACGGAGGGAACGATCCCTATGGAATGCCGACAGGGGGGGTGAAGGGAAGATGTGTTTGGTGGTGGCATCATGCTGGAGTTGGCGGAAATGGCAGAGGCTGGTGGGGTGATAAGTGAGGACAAGAGGGACCCTATCATGTTTCTGGGAGAGAGAAGAAGGTGTGAGGGCGGATGTGCGAGAGATGGGCCGGACATGGTTGAAGGCCCTGTCAACTACCATGGGTGGAAAACCTCATTTAAGAAAGAAGGAGGACATGTCAGAGGAACTGTTTTTGCAAGTGGCATCATCAGAACAGATGCGATGGAAGTGAAAGAACTGAGCGAATGGGATGGAGTCCTTACAGGAAGCGGGGTGTGAGGAGCTGTAGTCGAGGTAGCTGTGGGGGTCGGTAGGCTTGTAATAGATATTGGTGGACAGTCTATCACCAGAAATTGAGACAGAGAGGTCAAGGAAGGGGAGGGAAGTGTCAGAGATGGACCCATGTGAAAATGAAGGAGGAGTGGAAATTGGAAGCAAAATTAATAAATTTTTCCAGGTCCAGACAAGAGCATGAAGCAGCACCGAAATAATCATCGATGTACCGGAGAAAGAGTTATGGGAGGGGGCTGGAGTAGGACTGGAACAAGGAATGTTCCACATACCCCATAAAGAGACAGGCATAGCTGGTGCCCATGCGGGTACCCATAGCCACACCTTTTATTTGGAGGAAGTGAGAGGAGTTTAAGGAGAAGTTGTTCAGCGTGAGAACAAGTTCAGCCAGACGGAGGAGAGCAGTGGTGGCTGGGGATTGTTTGGGCCTCTGTTCGAGGAAGAAGCGGAGAGCCATCAGACCATCCTGGTGGGGGATGGAGGTGTAGAGGGATTGGACATCCATGGTGAAGAGGAGGCAGTTGGGGCCAGGGAACTGGAAATTGTTGATATGATGTAGGGTATCAGAGGAATCGCAGATGTACGTGGGAAGGGGAGAGAGAATGGAGTCAAGATAGCAAGAAATGAGTTCCATGGGGCAGGAACAGGCTGACACGATTGGTCTGCCGGGACAGTCCTGTTTGTAGATTTTGGGTAGGAGGTAGAAGCGGGCCATCTGAGGTTGGGAGACTATCAGGTTGGAAGCTGTAAAAATAAATAGCCATATAAATACTGTGAGCAGGCCAGAGGCTAGGAATCCTGGGGCGAATAACATGCTTCCTAGCTCCCCAAAACCACAATCTACAATATGCAAGTCAGGAGTGTGATGGAATATTCTCCACTTGCCTGGATGAGTGCAGCTCCAACAGCAATCAAGAAGCTTGACACAGTCCAGAACAACGCAGTCCACTTGACTGGCACCCCATCCACAAACATTCACTCCCTCCACCACCAATGCACAGTGGCAGCAGTGTGTACCATCTACATGATCTACTGCAGCAACTCAACAAGACTCCATAGACAGCATCTTCCAAACCCATGACCACTACCATCTTGAAGGGCAAGGGCAAAAGACACATGGGAACACCACTGCCTGGAAGTTCCCTTCCATGCCACTCAGCATCCTAACTTGGAAATATATCGCTGTTCCTTCATTGTCACTGTGTCAAAGTCCTGGAGCTCCCTCCCTAACAGCAATGTGGGTGTACCTACAGCACATGCACTGCAGCGGCTCAAGAAGGCAGCTCACCACCTCCTTCTCAAGGGTAATTAGGGGTGGACAATAAATGCTGGCCCAGCCATTAATGCACACATCCCGTAAAATTAATTTTAAAAAAATAAGTAATATGGACAGGGCCATAAAGTTATAAAGAAATATTGGTTGATTAAACAAAGGGGCAGAACTGTGGTGGATGGATTGCAACACAGATGAGTGTCAGGTTGCCCATTAGGATCATAAGCGGATAAATTCAAGTGTTATTCACATGGTGAAAGCTAGAAACAGTGGAGGTCCAAAAGGAACTGGAGGTCTGAGTTTACTAAAATGAGGTAGTCAGGTACAAAACAAAGATGCTGATGGAGTGTTACTTTTATCACTAGAAATCTAGAATATAAAGTTTTGCTGCAGGTATGCAAGGCCTAGTTAAACTCCATTTGCAGTACTGTGCTCAGTTCTGGAAATGCACCTTAGAAAGTGTACTGACCTTGGAGGGAGTGCACCGAATGTTCAACAGAATGTTACCAGGGCGCCAAGGGTGAGCACTGAGGAAAGATGTAAACTATGTTTGTATTCCCTAAAATATACAAGATTAAGGGTGATTTTAATTAAGGTTTCAGGAGTTTGAAGGAAATGATAGGCAAGAGAGACAAAAACTTGTTCTGCATATGTTGGGGGGGGTGGGGGGGGTGGGGGGGGGGGGGGGGTTGTGGGGGAGCATAATCTTAAATGAGGGCAGGCCATTCAGTAGAGAAGTTAGGAAACACTTCTGTATAGAAAGGCAGGTGGATGGAGTTAAGATATGACAGAACTGGATGACCCATTCCTGCTCCAATGTTCCTAACACTTGGGTATACCTCATTTTCTTAGTGCCAACCTCAGAACTGTGGCCCATTACTGCACCTGTGTAGTATTCCATTGTTAACACAATTGCCCTGATGATATAAGACTGGATTGATAATTTGGCTTGATTTGTGATCGTCCTGTGCCATTGTTACTTGGTTGAGACTGCATAAACTTGTTTCGCTTTTCAGTTGAAGGAGGATTTAAAAAAAGAATCAGAATACCATCCAGCCCCACATCTTTGAAATCTTGAGCCTTGGAAGTAACTATACTGATCAGTTTTATCCATTAAGCCAACATATCAATGAACAAATCACAGGATATTTGAACATTGAAAAATAAACCACTTCAAACACTTTTTTCTCTAGTTAGCTTTTGTTCGATGCTCATGAAGTTAATTATTATTAGTGGAATTTCTCAATCAACTGCTGTATCCTACTCGATGATTGGCACTGGAAGTTCCATTTAATTGGTGTTTCTGGGCATTCTGCTGAGTTTCCATCCAAGATGTAGCAATCATTTGGGAGGATCCCTGAGGAAATTCCCTGTGGACGTGTTACTGAGTTCAAAATTTCTATTTGATTTATTGAGTGTTATTTTCTTAGTGTCTGAGGCCAAGGCAGATTCATGTTGGCTTCACAATTATCTGATGCTGATCTTGCCTGGTTGCTAATTGCATAGAAATTGAAAATATGGATTTTTGTACCTTGCTCCCTATTGAAGGCTGGATTGAATTTTAATTGCTGGCCTGCGAATTGTGCAGTGTGAGTCATTGTTCCATTTTGACCCTGCTATCCGGGGCTATAAAATATAGCGCAAGGCAGGGAAATGCATTGATAAGAAATTAAATGTAACTTATTTGTGGCCGTCTCTTCCAGAAGAAAAATCAATCTCAACTATTATCTCGCAAAAGACAAAATCCAGCTTTGCTTTATTTCAAATTTAATCCTTCCTAAGCCTCTAACACTACCCTGTGCGCATTGCTTCTCAGCTGCCATCTTCCTGGCTGAGGCATGGTGCCAGACATGAAAAAGTTATATTACTTTTTGAGAATAGATTAAAATAATTTCATCAGGAAACATTTTAGCAAAGTACCTGTGCGCATGCGATACCACATTTGGGTGAATGTTATGCCTGGGGGAGGGGAGCTCACCCTGCAGCCATCTAACAACCATTGGGTGTTAACTGGTTTGAGGCTGGCCTTCTGCTCCATTTCCAACAGGTCGTCCTGCCTCTGAGAGCTGTTGATCAATCATGTGGCTAGCAGCTCATGTCTCAGTGGTACCACTGGGAGTGGTGGCCAGTGCTGGAACAGCATGCAAGTTAAGTCCGGGGCTAGGTTAGCAGATCCAGCAATGGGGTGGGGGAGTTAGGGGTGAATAGGGCGGGGAAGGAGAGGAAAACGCAGAGAAGAATACCTTGGGAATGGGCCTCTGATGGGCACAGCCAGCCCAAAAAGGAGGGACCCTCCCTTTACCTGCCATCAATCTGCCAGGTTTCTCCTGGCAGCTGAATACTTGGCGCTGCTGGTAAAATCTGGTGTTGGGAGGAGGCTCTTAAGTGACCATTAATTGGCCTCTTAGGGGTCTCCATTGACCCAGAGATGAGCAGCCTGCTGGTAGACAACAGACACGGCCAATGCCATGCCACCAGCCTGGCCTGCCAGCCTGCCCATGGAGGGCAGTAATATTATGGCCATAGTGTGAGCCTTCCTCAAACAACAACACAATCACAAATTTTCATACACACTGTACAAATCTATCACGCTTTTTTTTTTGTTAAGCAGGATCGTCAGGTAAAGACACCTGGATTACTTATGCAACATTGTTTTTAACTTGCTCAGGATTGGAAAGAGTTCCTGTAATTTACCATATCCAAATTTGAACGGTGTTACATTTTCATGCTTTGTTATAAAATGTAAGCTGTTCGACACTCCTCAGTGCTCATATATCATCGTAAACCTTGCGTTTTCATTCCTCTCATGAGACCATCAGTGTAAAGGAATCGGGTAAAATGGAGAGTTCACAGAAACACAGTGAACGTTAGGGATGACATAAACAAATTGGCGAGGAATTGACAAATGTTGCTTTGATTTTTTCTGTTGCCCGTATTTGTAAACTCCCTTTGTCACCATTTGCTTGTGAGTCTTTGCACTTCAAAACCCATTAAATCTAAAACAATCTGCATATTAAGAAAACTCCAGGAAGATTGTTAGTGGAAAAAAGCTTGGTATTGGGCAGTACACACAGCAAGAAACTCAGCTCGGATCCCAATAGGATAGCGTGGTTGCAAAGATTCTGGTTCAGCCTGAGGCTGCGACTGGGGAGGGAGTGCCAAGTTATGGAGTGTGTGTACTTACAGTGCCATATATTTATACCAGCTACAACACCTTATATGGTAGCTCCAGGTAATGCCATATTTCATTCCCATGAATTTGCTGGAACTAGATTCCTGTGCATGTCACAGGAGCAGTAGCAAAATCACATAAGGAGATTTTGGGCAAGATGGGCAAAAGCTTGGTAAAGAGGTTTTAAGGAGCACCTTAAAAGGAGGAGAGACAGGTAGAGAGACAAAGAGGTTCAAGGAGGGAAGCCCAGAGGTTTGGGTCGAGGCCAATAACCATGGAGCACTTAAAATGGGGATCTGCCAGCAGCCAGAATTGGAAGTGTGCAGAGATCCCAAAAACTTGTGGAGCTGGAGGAAGTTACAGAAATGAGCAGGATCAAGGCCAATAAGGGATATGAAAACAAGGAAGAGAATTTTGAACTTGTGCTGCTGGACCAGTAGCCACTGCAGGTCAATCAGCACAGGGGTGATGGCTGAATGGGACTTCGTGGGAGCTAGGATATGGACTGCAGAGTTTTGGATGGGTTCAAATTTATGGAGGGCAGAAGATGGGAAGATGACCAGGAGAGCACTGGAATAAGTAGGTTTAAAATTAACAAAGGCTTGGATGAGGGAACAATTTAGCTTTTGGAACTGAAGGATTGTAATGTATGAAAAACTTACTTAAAATGTTACAAAATATACAGCACAGTAACAAGCCATTCGATTCAACTATTCCATGCAGTCATTCATGCTCCACTCACATCTCATCCCATCCTTTCTCAACTAACCTGATCAACATAACCCTTTACCCTCTTCACCTTAATGGGCTTATCTAGCTTCCTATTAATAGCATCAGTACTCTACCCCTCAACTGTTTGATGTGATAGCCAATTTCAAATTCTCACCTTTCCCTGGGCAAAAATGTTTCAACTGAATTCCTAATTGGATTTCTTGGTAACTTTTCTAATGTTGATGGTCTCTGGTTTTATTCTTCCCCTCAAGTGAAAACATTCTTTCTGTATCCACTGTACCAAAATCTTTCAGAATTTTGAAGACATCAATTAGGCCAATTAATCAATTAGAAGTGAAAGAGAACCCAGCCGATTCATCCTTTCCTGATGGGTATTGTAGAAATATATTACCAAGAGGCTTCTTTAGTTGAAGCTTCTTTAGTTCTTTATGTACAGAGCTGCTGGATTAGCTGCAGACCTCTTGTAGGGCTATAATACATTCTCTCTAGACTAGGAAAATGCCGTTTCTTATAAGCTTCCTTGCACTCAGTGTTGATTGGTTGTCTAACCATGTGACCCTTACTCAGTATGGCTGGCCTTCAGGCAACAATCGCCACATCCCTCTCCTTTTTAATTCCTTGCTTTGCATTCCTTATTCACATAAATTACTTTATACAGGTGAATCGAAAACAGTATCAGAAGTCTTACAAATAATCACACTGGCACTTTGCCATGAATTCAGATTATATACTTATATATGTAGGTCCAGTAATTACAAATCAAGTTATTGAGGGGGCTCTCTGTTCTGGGTAGAGTGGTGTAATTTTATAGCTTGAGGCCCTCCTACAGGATGGACACTAACAGAAACTGTGGTAATGGGTACTTCTTTTGGTACAGGCAGTTCATCACTATTTGATTCAATGGAGACATCAGTTTTGCCTACAACAGGTCGATCAGGTACTTGGGCCCTTACGGATTTGTTAACATTCTTTGTTGTAACACTGAATCTGGAAGCGTCTCCCTTCAGGTGATCCATGTGTCTATGAACAATCAGGCTTTCCACGTCTATTTGGTATGAAAGGGGTCCAGTCTCACAGACAATAATTCTTGGGATCCAGCTTGAACTGCTACCGAAGTTTCTTATGTATCCAGCTTCATTTATTATAAATTTCCGGACACTACTTTGCAAATCATGGCTTGTTTTCTGATTACTTTAGCTCTTCTCTACCTTCCCTGGCAAATTTGAAAATGCGAGGCTCAGTCTTGTCCTGATACAATGCTTCATAAGCAGTTCTGCTGGTAGAACTCCCATTGTTGCATGTGGAATCATGAGGAAACTAAGAAGGGAGCATGAGATGTTGGTTTCCAAAGTTCCTTCCGACAATTTTTTTTTTAGCCCTGTCTGGGAAGAGTGTCCTGCAGTCAGCATCACGGTGAAGCAGTCTGGGAAGAGTGTTCTGCAGTCAGCATCATGATGAAGCAGTCTGGGAAGAGTGTCCTGCAGTCAGCATCACGGTGAAGCAGTCTGGGAAGAGTGTCCTGTAGTCAGTTCTTGTTGAAAATAAGAGCGACATCACAAGACAGTGCGAGATAGCGGCAGAGAGATCAGAACCAGCGCGAGTGCAGGGAAGCTTCAAAAAGTGATGTCAGCACAAAGGTGAAAGCCGATTGGTGAGTAGTGGGTAAGTGTTTTTCTCCAATTTAAAATAGATTAAGCTAAGGAAAGATAGGAGTTCTAGTTTTTATTTAAAGTACATAAATTTAACTTTTTTTTACTGTATTTAACTTAAAGTAAGGGTTTTTTTCTCAACTAGAGGCATGGCAGGGCAAGCTCAGTACTGTGTTATGTACCGCCTGCAACATTTGGGAAGTCTTGGATGCTCCTTGCACTCTAACCGACCACGTGTGCAGGAAGTGCCACCAGCTGCAGCTACTTGAGCTCCGAGTTTCGGAACTTGAGCAGCAGCTGGAGACTCTGAGGTACGTCCGCGAGGCTGAGAGTTTCATGGATAGCACATTTTTAGATGTGGTCACCCCACAGGTTACAGAAGTGCGGACAGAGAGGGAATGGGTGATTATCAGTCAGAAGAAAGGTGTCAGGCAGGTAGTCAGGAAATCCCCAGGGTGCATCTCGCTCGAGAACTGTTTTTCTGTGTTGGTAAACGGTGAAAATGACGGTTCCTCTGGAGAGTGCAGCCACGCTCATGGCACTGTGAGTGACTCAGCTGCATAGGGGGGGAGGAAAAAGAGGGGGAGAGCAAGAGTGGTAGGAGACTCGATAGTAAGGGGAACAGACAGGTGTTTCAGCGGCTGTAGACGTGACTCCAGGATGGTATGTTGCCTCCCTGGTGCCAGGGTCAAGGATATCACTAAACGGCTGCAGGGCATTCTAAAGGGGGAGGGCAAACAGACGGAGATCATGGTACATATAGGTACCAACAACATAGGTAGAAAGAGTGCTGAGGTTCTGCAAGCAAAGTTCAGAGAGCTAGGAAGCAGATTAAAAAACAGGACCTCAAAGGTAGTAATCTCTGGATTACTTCCGGTGCCACGTGTTAGTGAGTATAGAAATAGGAGGTTAGTCCAGATGAATGCGTGGCTGGAGAGATGGTGTAGGAGGGAGGGCTTTAGATTTCTAGGACATTGGGACCGTTTCTAGGGATAGTGGGACCTGTACAAGGCGGACAGGTTGAACCTGAACCGGAATGGGACCAATATCCTTGCGGGGAGGTTTGCTAGTGCTGTTGGGGAGGGTTTAAACTAACGTGTCAGGGGGATGGGAAAATTAGAAAGAGCAAGTGAGTCTGGAAGGCAGAGAAATTACAGGCCAGTTAAGGCACAAGGGAGTTTGGCAAGGTTGGATGGTATTTATTTTAATGCAACGAGTCTGACGAACAAGGCAGATGAGTTGAGGGCACAAATTAACACATGGAAGTATGATGTCATTACTGTCACAGAAACATGGTTGAGAGAGAGGCGGGATTGGCAGCTCAATATTCCAGGATATAGGGTCTTCAGGCGAGACAGGGGAGGAGGTAAAAGACGAGGGGGTATTGCAATATTGATCTAGGAATCAATTACATCAGTAAGGAGGGATGACATTTTAGAAGGCTCCTCAAATGAAGCCAAATGTGTAGAACTTAAAACAAAAAAGGAGCAAGCACATTGTTGGGAGTGTACTATAGGCCCCCAAACAGTCAGAGAGAAAAAGAAGAGCAGATACATAGGCAAATTTCAGAGAAGTATAAAAATAATACTGTAGTATTAGTGGGGGATTTCAACTTCCCCAACATTAACTGGGTTAGTCATAGTGTGATAGATTTAGAGGGAACAGAATTCTTAAAATGTACCCAGGAAAGCTTTTTAAGCCAGTACGTAGAAGGTCCTCCAAGAGAGGGGGTGGTCCTGGAATTAATTTTAAGGAATGAAGACGGCCAAGTTGTAGAGGTATCAGTGGGGGAGCATTTTGCAGTTAGTGATCATAACTCCGTTAGATTCAAGGTTATTATGGAAAAAGACAAGGATTCAGCCAGAAATCAGAGTTCTAAATTGGTGGAAGGCTCATTTTAATAAGATCAGATATGATTTGGCCATGGGAGAAGTGCCAGAGGACTGGAGGACAGCCAATGTGGTACCGTTATTCAAGAAGGGAGCAAGGGATAAACCAGGGAACTACAGGCCAGTCAGTCTAACCTCAGTAGTGGTGAAACTATTGGAAGTAATTCTGAGGGACAGGATTAATCTACACTTGGAGAGGCAGGGATTAATCAAGAACAGTCAGCATGGTTTTATTAAGGGGAAGTCATGTCTGACCAATTTGATTGAATTTTTCAAAGAGGTGACCAGGTGTTTAGATGAGCGCAATGCATTTGACGTAGTCTGCTTGGACTTCAGCAAGGCTTTTGTTAAGGTCCTGCATGGGAGACTGACAACGAAGGTCAGAGCCCATGGGATCCAAGGCAATTTGGCAAATTGGATCCAGAATTGGCTGAGTGGCAGGAAGTAGAGGGTGATGGTTGAGGGTTGTTTTTGTGACTGGATGCCTGTGTCCAGTGGGGTTCCACAGGGATTGGTGTTGGGTCTCTTGTTCTTTGTGGTTAATATATAAATGATTTAGACTTGAATGTAGGATGGTTGATCAGTAAGTTCGTGGATGACACGAAAATTGATGGGGTGGTAAATAGTGAGGAGGATAGCCTTAGATTACAGGAGGATATAGATGGGCTGGTCAGTGGCAAATGGAATTTAATCCTGATAAGTGTGAGGTGATGCACTTGAGCAGGACAAACAAGGCACGGGAATACACGATGAACGGTAGGACTCTGGGAGTACCGAGGGTCAGAGGGACCTTGGTGTGCATGTCCACCGGTCCCTTAAGGTAGATGGACAGGTAGATAAGGTAGTTAAGAAGGCATATGGGATACTTACCTTTATTAGCCGAAGCATAGGATATAAGAGCAGGGAGGTTATGCTGGAGCTGTATAAAACACTGGTTAGGCCACAGCTAGAATCTGCATTATAGGAAGGATGTGATTGCACTAGAGGGAGTGCAGAGGGAATTTACCAGGATATTGCCTGGGCTGGAGATTTTTAATTATGAGGAGAGATTGGATAGACTGGGGTTATTTTCCCTGGAGCAGAGGAGATTGAGGGTGGACATGATTGAGGTGTATAAAATTATGAGGGACATAGATAGGGTAGACAGGAAGGAACTTTTCCCTTTGGTGGAGGGATCAATAACCAGGGGGTATTTAATGTAAGGGGCAGGAGGTTTAGAGGGGATGTGAGGAAGAATGTTTTCACACAGAAGGTGGTGGGAATCTGGAACTCACTGCCCGAAAGGGTGGTAGAGGCAGAATTGCTTATAACATTTAAGAAGTATTTGGATGTGCGCTTGTGATGCCATGGCATACAAGGCTATGGGCCTAGTGCTGAAAAGTGGGATTAGAATAGTTGGGTACTTGTTTGACCGGCGCAGACTTGATGGGCCAAAGGGCCTTTTTTTGTGCTGTAGACCTCTATGACTATGAAAGTTTGGACAGCTCTCTTGGCTAGTCCATTTGATGCTACATGGTAAGGCACAGTTTGGACGTGTTTAATGCCATTTAGATTGGTGAAGTTCTGAAATTCCGCACTTGTAAATATGGCTCCATTGACTGGTAAAATGACTTCAGGCAGTCCATGAGTGGAAAAGCATTGGCGTAATCTTTTGATGGTATCATGCGAGGCAGGTGATTTCCCCTCAAAAATCTCTATCTGTTTTGAGTGTGCGTTGATTATGAACAAAAATATTGTGCCTAGGATTGGTCCCATATAGTCTATATGGACCTGCATCCATGGTCGGCCAGGCCATTCCCAAGGGTGTGGCTGGTAACTTTTATTGCATTTGGCATCTATATCAGGCCTCCACAATCCTGGCGAGCAGTTCCACTTCAGAAATGCCAGGATGAGAACTGTGTAATTCGATTAGGAGCAGTTCCCTCTCTGGTACCAGAATGACTACTCTTGCTCCCCGGAGTATGATGCCATCTTGACAACTCAATTCATATTTGTGGGTGATGTGTCTGAAAAATTTAATGTAAGGGTGATTTCTTGGGGTTCAGGAGTACACGGGATGCTTTCTTGCAAGGGAGGTGGCTAAGGGCATCTGCATTCGCTGTGTGTATCCCAGGTTGGTGCTTGAAAATGTATTTGTAGGCGGACAGAATTAATGCCCTTTGCTGAATTCTTGCCGAGGCTATCGGCAGGACAGCCTTGTCATCTTTGAAAAGGCCCAAAAGTGGCTTATGATCGGAGACTTGCCTGCCATGCGAGTACGGGTGGAATTTTTTAACTCCGAAGATTATTGACAACCTCGGCCTATGAATAGCCTTTGTCGGCCACTGAGATGGTTCTTGATATGTAACCTATTGGCTCCTCAGAGCTGTCGTCCATTTCATGGGACAATGTTGCACCAACGCCATATGGCATCGCAGGTCAATATCAGTTCTTCAAACGGGTCAAAGTGCACGAACAAAGTTGAAGAGTGCAGCGGTCTTTCACTCTGTCGAAGACTGCCTCCTGTGGAACCTTCCAGAACCAACAATGGTGTTTCTTCAGCAGTATGTGCAAGGGGGCCAATACATTCGATAAGTTGGGTAAAAGTTGCCCATAGTGGTTCACCATCCCTAAAGATGATTTGAGTTTGATGATATTTGTGGGGGGAACCACCTCCTTTATCGCCTTAATCTTTTCTTCGACGGTGTGTAATCCTTGTATGTCTACACGGTGCCCCAGGTCGGTTTGGAAAATGCATTTCTCCTTTTTTAGTCGGACTCCTCTTCCAGAAATCTTTTTAATACCTCCTGTAAAGTTGCTAAACGCTCGGCCCCTGTCAACCCAGTTATGAGGATATCACCAAGGTGTACTACAACCCCTTGTAATCCCTGTAGCAAACTCTGCAACATCCTTTGAAATATTGCACATGTCAAGGACACGCCAAAAGGTACGTGTGTATACTGGAATAGGCCTTTGTGTGTGTTTATTGTGACATACACCCAGGATGTGTTATCTAACTAGAGTTGCTGGTATGTGTGGCTCATATCCAACTTAGTGTTGGAGTGACCTCCTGCCAATTTTGTGTACAAGTCTTCAATTCTTGGAATTAGATATTTATCTAATTTGGTGGGCCGATTAACTGTTAGCTTCTAATCGCCGCAAATGCAGATGGTCTTATCTGGTTTCAGTAGGGGGATGACAGGTGTTGTCCATTCCAAAAATTGAACCGGCTGTATGATGCCTAGTTCCTTCAACTTGTTTAACTCAGCATCCACTTTTTCTCTTAAGGCATATGGTACCAGTCTTGCCTTAACAAGTTAGGGAGTTACCTCTGGATTAACATAAATCTTGGCTTGCAAGCCTTTGATTTTTCCTAATGCTGTTGTACTATTTTTTAAACAATTCTTCCAGTCCACCTGCCTGCACTTGAAAAATCTTGGACCAATTTAACTTGATTTATTTTAGCCAATCACAGGCCAGAAGGCTTGGTCCTTCCCCAGTCACTATTATTACTGGGAGCTGGGCTGGCTGCTGCCCATGGCTCACAGGTACCATGGCGGTGCCTTTTACTTTCATGGCTTCTCCTGTGTAAGTCTTCAACTGAGCAGAAGTTGTCTCCAGGGTTAAGAGTTGGGTACCTTCTTTCAGGCACTGGAAACGTGTGCTCACCCATCACTGTGCCTGATGCCCATGTATCCACCTCCATAACTAGAGGTTTCCCATTTACATAGAATGTGACAGTAATAGGTTGCCTTGACTGCTTTAAGATTAAAAAGGGAGTGAATGTCAGTATCAGTTAGTTCAGGCTCTTTCACATTATGTACTTCTAACATCTTTGCTGGCTGGTTATGGCAGTCTGGACTTAGCTCTGCACTGCTTTAGCAAATGCAACAGTAATAGCACTTGGGCTCCTTAAATTTAAATGTTTCAGTAGCGTGGGTACCCCCATGTCGGTAACATTTCAAATTCAGCACTGCTGTCTGATTGCCTCCAGTATATTTTTTTTTTGACTTCTGGGTGATTGGGAATGATTCCTACTTTGAGGCTGCTTCTGCTGTTTTGGTGCCACACTTAGCTGCAGGTTGCCACCCTAACTGGTAAATGACACCGTTTTGCAAGCTCGGTAGCTCCTGCAAATCTTTTTCAGCACTATCCATGGCCAGCACTATCTTTTTTTTATTATTCATTCATGGGATGTGGAAACACTGGCTAAGGCAGCATTTACTGCCCATCCCTAATTACCTTTGTTCAGAGGGTATGTAAGAGTTAACCACATTGCTGTGGGTCTGGAGTCACACGTAGGCCACACCAGGTAAGGACAGCAGATTTCCTTCCCTAAAGGACATTAGGGAACCAGATGGGTTTTTACAATAATCGACAATGGTTTCATGGTCATTGTTAGAATTTTAATTCCAGCTTTTCATTGAATTCAAATTTCAACCCGGGTCCCCAAACATTACCCTGGGTCTCTGGATTACTCGTCCAGTGACAATACCACTGCACCACTGCCTCCCCCTAAAATATTTAACATTTATATTGACTTCTACTAACAAGCGACACTGAATGGCATTGTTGTGCACACTGCAAACTAACCGATCCCGTAGCATGTCGTTGAAGGTCGCTCCGAAATTGCAATGCTCTGACAATTGCTTCAACTAAGCAATATAAGTCGCGGTCGATTCACCTGGGGCCCTCACCCTCGTATTAAATTCGAGTCTTTGCAGAATGACTGATGGTTTGGGCTGAAAATGGCCTTTCACCAAATCTACAAGCTCACTGAACGATTTGAAGTCGGGCGCGCTTGGGACTGTGAGACTGCAGATAAGATTGTAGCTTTGACTCCCACTGATGCTTGAGATTGCTTCCTTCCCTGTTTCGTTGACCTGGAAATAAAAGCCAAGGCGCTCGATGTATTGAGTCCAGTCCTTTGTGGAGGAGTCAAAGGGATCAATCCTCCCAAAGAGAGGCATCCTGGTGAGTATATATTTTTTTCCTTCTTTAGAATGAGATACACACAGTTGTAGGGTGAGAGGCAGTACCAGGATCATTTATCCTCATCGCCAGATGTAGAGATGTACTACCGAGGGGCTTCCTTAGTTGAACAACAAACTTTATTTGCAGAAATGCTGGATTAGCTGCAAGCCTCTGGACTAGGAAAGCTCTGCCCCTTATAAGCTTCCCCGCACTTGGTGTCAATTGGCTGCTCTGACCATGTGACCCTTACTCAGTAAAGCAAGCCTTAAAGCAACAGTCACCACAGGTATAACCTTGAATTTCTGGCACCATCTTTCTAAATCTTTTTTTGCACCATCTCCAGCATGTCTATTTCTGTTTTATTATAAAGCAACCAGAACTGCACATAGCACTCCAAGTGTGGTGTAATGGAGTTTTAATATCTTGACTTTTTCAATTTATCCCCACAGAAATAAATCCTCATGCTTGGCTTGTTCTTTTTATTGCCTTGTGTTGCTACTTTCAATATTTGTACTCCCAAATCAGATTTTGGGGGAGATGGTGATCTGTTGGTAATGTCACTGGTCTAGTAATCCAGAAGTTCTGGGAATATGGGTTTAAATCCCACCGCAGCAGCTGGTGGAGTTTAAGTTCAATTAATAAATCTGAAATTGAAAACTCATCTCATTATTGGTGACCATGAAACTATCATTGATTGTCATAAAAAACCCATCTGGTTCACTAATGCCCTTTAGGAAAGGAAATCCGCCATTCTTACCTGGTCTGGCCTACGTATGATTCCAAACCCACAGCAATGTGTTTGAGTCTCAATTGCCCTCAGAAATCGCATAGTAAGCTGCTCAGTTCAGCGGCAGTTAGGGATAGGCAATAAATGCTGGCCTTGCCAGTGATGCTTACATCCTGCGAAAGGATAAAGAGAAAAAAATCTCTTTCCTCTTCTGCCATATTTAGATTCCTACTTTCCAGGTAATATGTGACTTTTTCGATCGAAACATAATACCTCACACTTAGATTTGTTGAAATTAATTTATATACCCGCTCTGCATGTTTGTTAAGTCTAAATTGTTGCACTGCTCCTCAGTATTGCCTATACCCCTATAATTTGGTGTTATCCACATACTTAGAAATTGAGTTTTTGATTCCAAAGTCGAAATCGTTAATATCAATTTCAGCAATGGTCTCAGCGCTGATTCGTGTGGAACCCCGCTTGTCACATTTTTTTTTATTCATTCACGGGATGTGGGTTTCGCTGCCTGGGCCAGCGTTTATTGCCCATTTCTAGTTGCCCTTGAGAAGGTGGTGGTGAGCTGCCATCTTGAACCGCTGCAGTCCATGGTGGTGTAGGTACACCCACAGTGCTTTTAGGAAGGAAGTTCCAGGATTTTGACCCAGCAACAGTGAAGGAACGGCCATATATTTCCAAGTCAGGATGGTGTGTGACTTGGAGACGAACTTCCAGGTGGTGGTGTTCCCATCTGTCTGCTGCTCTTGTCCTTCTAGATGATAGTTGTCATGGGTTTGGAAGGTGCTGTCTAAGGAGTCTTGGTGCTGCCACTTTGACTTATTCTCTGCTTGTCTTGCATCCAACTTGCATGAGACTGAGCCAGAATTACTCTAAATAAATTCATGTGCAACCTTGTCAACTATTGGATGAGCTCAAAGAGTCATTTTGCCACCACTATTAATTACAGCCACAAAATATTGTCTAATCGACTCCGTTAACACTTTCTTACATTATCATCATTGAAGTGCATGTAAGTATGTTGCCCTGTTTCTATGAAAGAAAAATATTGTTGATCAGCCTGTTACTGACCATAGTTGCTGACCTTTCCATCATTCCTCCCATCCTATCCAATGCAACCTGTGAGTTGATTCTCCAATCAGATCATGCCCTGTGCGCAGGTTGGCTTGTTCACTTGAAATGCATTGATTGAGTTATTGTGTGCAATCATAGGGTGCTGCTCATGAATTCTGCCTTTCTGATTGCATTGCTAATAATAGCTTTACTGCCCACTGACAAAGGAATGTATTTCACAGCAGTGAACATCAGAAACGTTAGTTTAAACAATTTATTCCAGCAAAAGTCTATGCTGTTTTACTTCCACAAAATTACCTCTTTTTAATGCTGCTTTTTCATTTAATTTTACTAGAGAACACCATTGTCTTATGATAAGACATACTGATTTTGTTTCAATAAGGGAGTTAAAGACTGTTGTATTGCATCACAAACACAATAACAAGCTTCATTTACATAACCAGTTCAATTTTTAGAAAAGGAAAATAATAAATATGAATGATTGTTAACTCCTTTTCAATTGTTAAGAGAAAATAATAAACTGATTCAGAGGAGGTTTACTAGATTGATACCTAGAATGAGTGGGTTGTCTTAAAAGGAAAGGTTAGACAGACTGGGCTTGTTTCCATTGGAGTTTAGAAGAGTGAGGGGTGACTTGATTGATGTATATAAAGTCCTGAATGGTATTGACAATGTGGATGTGGAAAGGAGGTTTCCTCTTGTGGTTGAGTCCAGAACTAGGGGGCGATGTTTTAACATTAGCTCTTTTAGGACAGAGATGAAGAGAATTTTTTTTCTGTCAGAGGGTTGTGTGACTTTGGAACTCTCTGCCCCTGAAGCAGTGGAGGTGGGGTCATTTAAGACGAAAGTAGATAGATTCTTGTTAGGCAAGGGAATCAAAGGCTATTGGTGGTAGATGGGAATGTGGAATTCAAAACAAACAGATCAGCCAAGATCTTATGAATTGGTGAAGCAGGCTCAAAGGGCTGAACGGCCTATTCTGCTCTTACTTTGTATGTTTGTATGTTTATATATTTCACTCCTGCAGGACTCTTAAGTTACTTCACCTTTTGATACATGAAAATGTCTCTTGGTCCATTTACACTATGAGTTCAGAGCCAGAGCAGCATGGTTTCACTTCATGCTGAGGCTGTAGTTATTGTGTTAAAACAGTCTAAATCCAAAGACGAGGCCTGATGTAATACTGAAGCGAAGATTCACTGAAAATGTTTTTCACTTTGGAGCTGACTTGCGCCTTCACACTCACTTTACAATTCACAGATTTGACATTGATTTGGAAATGAAACTGCTTAGCACCAACACAAAACAGGATTGCACGTTGGTGATCATTCACAGGGTCTTCTGCTCTTTTATAAGTATTTGCAGCACCCACAGAGCAGAAAGGCAGCTTTGAGGTTTACAGTGAAGTGAAAATATGAGGCCTTAGAAGAGGAATAAAAATCTCCTTTGCACATATATAATGTCCAAAATAACATATTATTTGGGAAATAAAATCTCGAATTTTACTTTAATTCATCAATGCTATTCGAAAGCTGTGCTATCTCAGTTATAAAATAAAACTCGGGACTGTATTTCTGACAAGATACCATCCTCACATTCAATAGGAGGAATAAGTATCCGTCAAACAAACCCAACTGTAGGTCTCTGGAAATTGTGTGTTCTGTGCAGGATAAAAAATAATGGCCTGAAGTTTACCTTTGGTGGACATGCCCAATCAGCGGGCCCAGGAGCGGTCAGGAAATGGACCACCAACCACGATCGGCCCCCGGCCGCAATTTCACGTTGGCTGGCCAATTAATGGCCGGCCAGCTTGAACCGTGCGCTGAAATGGGGCGGGAAGAGGGCGGGCAATGACGTTTTCGTGGGCATGGGTGAGCGCAACAAGAAAGCTCCCTGGAAGCAGACAGCTGCCTTTGGGAGCTGGAAACAAGAAAAAGCTAAAAGTAAAGGTTTTAGAAGCTGAAAAAAAAGTGTCCATGCATCATAATCAATCACCTGAAAATGTAGCTGATAAAAATACTGTCCGCGGAAATTTCATCCCACCCTTGGATGAGGTTTGATGAAAAATGCAAAGGGCGTCTGGGTGATTCGCCCGTCTGCCAACCGTGCGGTCAGACAGGCAACGAAAAATCGGAGTCATTTGCGCCTATAATGGACTTAATTGCCCTCTTCATTGTCGGCGGGCATGTTTCCGACTTTTGTACGTGCCCACCGAGCGAAATATTGCGCGGGTGCACAATGATGTTGGGACGCTCGCCCGACGCCTTCTCACACGACTGTACGCCTGGACGGGCTGGGCGCGCGCCCTCCACCGGGATGTCAAACTCTGCCCCGTGACTTTCTGAAAATGATCAGTCGGGATCACCTGCACATGCTCCAGCCGCTGTTTACTTGGTCTGTTTGCTTGCCGTTCATTCAGGGAAGGGGTGGGGCCTATGGGCCGGATCCAGCCTGTTGCCCAATTTCATCCGGGGTGCAGCAAGATTTTTCAAAACACAGACCTATGAAAGTAGCGCCTTCAAAATACCATTTATCATCATCATTACGAATTTGCTTTGGGTAAAAGCATCAGCTAAATTACTATAAAAATATTTAACAATGTAATATTCAAATTCAGCCATCGCATTAAAGCAGCGAGTGAGCTTAACGTTTCTGTATTCTCTCTTTAAAAAAAAACTAAATTAAGTTGATTTTTGCTGTATATGTGGCCTGCGATCGATTTTGTATCTGTGAATGGCCTGTGATAAGAAGAAGGTTCCCCACTTCTGATTTAGGCCATTATAATAATATAAGCATTCAACTCCAGTGAGGACGAAACTAATTGTTCCTGGTCGCTGAGGCAACACGGTGAGCCCAAATCGCCATTTAGTTTCACTCAGAACAGAAACAGCGTCCATAATTTCAATAAATGGGTTTCCAGAGCTGCTGTCTGTAATGTGTATAGTACCCAAGACCGAGCTTTAATTACTCACTACCTGATAAGTGATCCAAAGCCTGTGCTGAAAGATGTATAATTTAACCCAGACAAAGTCTTTTGTGTTAGAGCAATACGTGAACTATTCTAAACTCACTGCTTATGTTCCTCATAACTAGTTACTACTGATTGTGTGTGGATATATTTAAAATTCACAAACACAGTCAGCTCTAGGAATACTGTCAAGTAGGCCAATTGAATCTCATTGTAGGTTTATGTAACAAAGATGTGTTGTCAATTTTGCCTAATATGCACTGATACATGGATGTGTCGGCATATGTGTGGAACACATGCATCAGCGAAGTGTCAGGTTGCCAGTTTCTGTAAATCAATATTAAGTGACACTGGCATTATTTTTTCTTTTATTAATCATTATGAGCACTCTATCTTTAAGTGGAAGGGCACGGCAGTGTCAGCTGATTATATTTATTTATGTTTCGCTTGAGTTTTTGCGATTCCTGAGTACAGATGAAAAGAAGATGGACAATATATTTTTCTGGATTCCAGTGAACAGGGCCATTTCAACTGCAGCTGAATATGTTTCTTCTCCTATGACTTTTCATCAAATAAGGTCAAGAACCTGTTTGCCTGTACACAGCAAAAGAGCAAAACACATAATGTGGCTGCAGCCAATTGTTAAGACATGCTGTACAGAGATGAGGTGAAAAGTGTTTGTGGCTCCTAGCAAGGGCGATGTCATGATTGGGCTTTTTTCCAACACTTGGACCTTGTGATCACGATACAAAGGCAGAAAGGCAGTTTCAATAAGTATTGTATATTTCCTGTGAAATTGAGCTTGTTCCCTGATGTGAGCCTGAATGAAATAGCATGACATAGAGCTAACAACTGCCCTTTCCCACAGAATTACACACGAGAAACCATATGGGCTGCTAACCACTTGCTCCCGTCTCATCTGAAAGGTGCGATGTACCTTACGCCTGGGTTCAGGCAAAAAAACTAATGGATTTCTTTATAAATAAAACTGTTACAGAGAAGCAAATGATTACAGCAAATCCCGGCCTACTCTTTGATTTCTATGATAGATAAACTACTGCAAGACAACAACATGACTGATTTTATTTTTAATAGTCCTATCAATTATTGACGAGAATCACATGGGTGCATTCTCCACAGAGCCATGTTTGGGAACAGAAAACTGAAGCTTGCATGAAAATTCCATGGCGCTTGCAACATTTTCTGGACTAATAATTGGCTTTAGCTGAACATCTAATGGATTCTTCTCAACGGTCAGGCAATCCTTTTATTGCAAGTTTTGCACTTGAGGCATGAAGGTCAACAGAACCATAGTTCCACTCCCACCACAGCTCCTACAGCAAAATAAAAGTGCATTCAATGGCATTTTGCTGCTTCATAAATGGAGAGAGCATAATTGATTTCAGATTTTTGATAATGCATTGGCTAATTATTAGCAAGACTGCATGGCACCGTGAATGTCTGTAAGTTCATTACAACTCAGGAAATGGTTATAAGTTGGTTTGGGGCCTGTGTGAAATAAGTTTGTTGAAGAATCACTGATATTCCTAAAGGACATGAAGGCACAAGTTCATAGATTTCTCCCTAAAGAGCCTTAGTAAGTGGAAGTTTAGGGAACATCACAATAGTGCAGTGGAGACACCCATCCAAAATGGGGGTTTTGGCATCTATTTAAGCCCTTCAGCAAAGCTAACCAAAGCTAAATGATGGAATACACAAACCTGCTGATTGATTGCTCCTCTTGTGTGTGATTGCAGAATATAGGACTTGTCCCAAATCAGGGGACGGGAGGATTTATTTTAACAAAGAGGAAAAGACTCCGAATTTAGTCTGAGAATGTTGTTCCAATGTGCACATGTTTTAATACAATTTCTTTATTCTTTCATTGGATTTGGGCATCGCTGGCAGGGCCAGCAGCTGTTGCCCACCCCTAAATGCCCTTGAACTGAGTGGCTTACTAGGCCAGTTCAGGGGGCATTTAAGAGTCAACCACATTGTTGTGGGTTTGGAGCCACATGTAGGCCAGGTATGGATGGTAGATTTCCTTCCCTAAAGGATGTTAGTGAACCAGATGGTCTTTTGCAACAATCAGTGATAGTTTCATGGTCACCATTACTGAGATTCGCTTTATATTCCAGATTTGTTAACTGAATTTAAATTCCACCAGCTGCTGTGGTGGGATTTGAACCCATGGGCAGAATTTTACATTCCCCCACCTGCCAGCTGTCGAATGCTCTGAGCTCTCTGCAAGTTTATGGTGGGACAGTGAGGTCTCAGATGGCCTCCCTACCCTTGCCCCAATTGAGGCCTTTAAGTGGCCAATTAATGACCACTTAAGGGCCGTTTCCTAATCAGCCTCAATTTTCAGACTAGTGGGAGGAGTTCTAGTTCAGGGGGAAGCCCAAAGAGTGACCTTGCACAGGTCTTGAAGGAGTGCTAGCGAGTGCTTCCATCAACAGCTTCCTTTTAACATTGGGTGTGTCCCTGCCCCCTCCGAAAAAGTCTGGCCAGTGAGAATGCTACCCCACCCCTGGCCATTCCAACAACACCTCTTCTCCACTCTGCCTACCCCACCAGGCCTCACCTCCCCTCCCTGCCCTAAAACCCCCAAAACTTACCTAGTCCTGGACTCCTGGGACTTAGACTCTGAGGCTGCTGAGACTAGAGAACTACCAGCCAATTAGATTGTCTGGTAGCTCTCTGAGGCGGGACTTCTTCCCAAGTGAGAGCAGAAGCCCTTCCTCCATTCAATTAACACTCCTCGGAAATTCACTGTTTGACAGGTGATTGAAAAGACCGATGGGTGGGGCGGTGGTGATGTTTGCCACCAGCTTCTCAGATGGCAGGCAGGGAAACTCTGCCATCCAAAACATCCTGGCCCCCAGAGCATTAACCTGGGCCTTGGGCCTCTGGATTACTAATCCAATGACATTACCATTATGCCACGGTATAATTGATACAGTTGTACACCAAGGACATTAATCATTATGTTAAAACCTCCCTTACAACGTTGTAACTCATGCTCACAGCATTAGGTCCTTCTAGTCCCATTTTATTTCTGTTGAAATCCTTCCATCGCAGAATTATATATCATGCTGTTTTATATTTTCTTGCAACCTGAGTAGACGTAGAGCATAACTCGCCTGCATCAACAGTTTGATTTCTCAACTGTTTTCAGGTAAAAGTCATTAAAATATCTGTGGAACATTTTGCTTCTCTGTTTGCACTATATTTTCCAGATATTCACAGTTATTTATCAGGAAGCTGGCATCTATTTGAAAATACGTTAGATATAATTAGGTTTATTTCTCCTGGGCTCAAAGATACAAAGTTACTGTCGCTTCTGAATGATTGGAGCAGAGTCTGTTCGCAGCTTCTTTAACTTTGAGCAGATTTTAGGTGGATGTGTTTTGTGCTGAAATATGTTGAAATTGATTAACTAATTAAAACATTTACTGTGATAAACCAGCAATCTGTCTTCATGTCTTGTCTTGATATCACACATTTGGACGACAGTAAATACCTCAGTGATGTGATTGATAGACATGTCACATAGGAGCACTGGTGCAGTGAAGATCGAGTGGACTGGCAGCATCGCTGGTGTGTGTGATCCATTTTAAGCTCAGACTCATGATATATGATTCCTGTAACAAGATACACTGAAGAAACTCAGTCACTTTTGCTGTGAATACAAGTACCGGATATATACAAGTGTGTACAATGTACAATTGACTGTTACATTCACACAAGGGGGTGTCCTGTTACAATCTGAACACAAAACATGCACAAAGATTGTTACAAGATCTCTGTGCACACAAACTTGCGCATGTTCATGTAATTCCAAAGGCTTCCTATTCTCCCACATTTGGCATGAGATCACAGTTTCTCTCTGCCCAGCCTGTGCATCATGGCTTCTTGCATATATGCAATTTGCCAGCGATTGTAATCGTTTCTCATGTTTCCCGTCAAGCAACAAGAGGAAGTTGTGGGATTGGCTGACTTAGCATTCACCGCATTCTAAATTTATTAGAAAATTCTCTAATAAAAGTGCAAAGGAATGTTTGAAAACGCAGCAGAGTCACCATGTTGAGGGCAAAGCGGGAAGCTGACAAACTAGGGTAGCTTTTATCAGTTACATTGAATAGCTGCAGCATTGGCCAGGTGAGAGATGCTGTTCTAAGAACCTCTCTCAAAAAGTAATTTCACTGCTTGACAGGTGATTGAAAAAAATCGTGGAAGGCATTTGCCTGCCTTGCCCTTCACTGACCTTCAGCTGCACTTCCCTGCAGCCACCTCTCACCGCGTTTGGGAACACAATATGGAGCTCTTCCTTCCACCCCTGCTGATTGTTAGGAGCAAAGACTGCACCACCGCCAACAGCTGCCTTCTCCTCAACACCATTCCCCTCCTTAGGGCAGAGGGGATGGACACTGAGATCCAGCTGGAAAGAAGTAAGACCCTAACACAGGGTCTACAGGCAGAACATGTCTGAGCACCAGCACCTCTGCAGGATCAGGCTGCCACACCAGGTCAGTGCTGACATCTGCAACCTCCTGTAACAAGGCCTCCTTCACAGTGGAGCAGGCGAGTATGCATTGCAAATGGCCGACAAGCTGCCTGTCAATGGAGGGCCACCCCCAATTGCTCCCCACTGAGTGTCTACCTCTTTTCAGAAAGCAGGGAGGTGTGAGTGCTCAAAGTAGCTTGCGTGGAGAGGAGGATAGGGTACCATTTGTGGAGGGTGACTGTATGGAAATCTGAGTCAAAGGACGATAGGCTGAGTGTGAGTGTTGGATGAACCTATGAGGTGCTTGCAGGGAGAGGAATGAGTGGAGTTGTAAGGTGTGTTGACCTGAGGAGTGCTGTGCAGTCGAATGTTGGGCAAGTCAGAATATGGGACTTGGCACAAAAAGTTTGATGCCTCTCACCTGTCATGCCCACCTGACCTCCTGGATCCCCTTGGTGCACAGCCTCAAGATTGGAGGGATCACATTCCTGCTGCTGACTTCCTCAATCACTTCCATCCATGCCTGCTTGGTTGGAGAGGTTGTCCTTGGGAGAGCTTACTTCACTGCAGCCCCTCAGCTCTCACATCCAGGCAAGAGCAAGAGACCTGGGGAGATGACTTCACAGGTGGACTCTCCATTTCTGTGGTTGCTGCTGTCTCAAAATTCCAAGTGCTAGTGAGCCCCTGTAACACATGATGTGGCCTCTTTAATTAGAAATCCTTAATTTGTCAGAATGGATGTGTCAACTTGTCACCCTCCCTGATTGGTCAGGGAACCACATAATGATGATTATTAGTGTGTTCTGGAAAAGAGAAATGGCAAGGCCCACAGATCAGTCAGTCATGTTCCCGATCCAGAAATGGTCTTGCCATTCCGTCAGATACTAAGGTCAGATGATTCTGCCCCTAGTTTCAGTAATGGTGACCATAAAAGTACTGGGTTGTTGGGAGAAGCCATCTTGTTACTAATGTCCACTGGGGAAGGAAATCTGCCATCAGATCTGGCTTGTATTTGACTCCAGACCCACAACAATATGGTTAACTCTTAGCTGCCCTCTGAAATGGCCTAGCAAACTAGACAGTAGGATCAAAATTGCTATGGTAAAGCCAAAGAAGAATGAAACAGGACAGACTGCCCAATATTGACTGAGGCATCAAATTTGACAAAGGCACACTCAGCCCAGTCAAACCTGCAAAGTCTTCCTCACTAATATCTGAAATTGTGCCAAAATTGGGAAAGCTGTCCCACAGACTAATCAAACAAGAGCCTAAAATAGTGCTACTCTCAGAATCGTACCTTACAGCCAATATCACACATTCCACTATCACCATTCCTGGGTATGTCCTGTCCCACTGGCAGGACAGACTCACCAGAGGCAGTGGCACAGTGGTAGACAGTCAGCAGGAGTCCTCAATCTTAGGAGTCCTCAACATTGACTCCAAATCTCATGAAGTCTCGTGGCATCGGGTCAAACTTGGGCAAGGATATCTCCTCCTGATTACCACCTACAGCCCTCGCTCAGCTGACGAATTGGCACTCCTCCATGTCGAATACCACTTGGGTTGACCCTGGAGGTGCCAAGGGCACAGAATCAAGACTGGTCAAAATCTTGGATTCACCTTGATCCCAGCATGCCACATGGGCTGCAGCAGTTCAAGAAGGCCGCTCACCACCAGCTTCTCAAGGCAATTAGGGATGGGCAATAAATGCCGGCCTTCAGGTAATACTCTCATCATATGAACAAATTTTAAAAATCTAAGATGTAGCTAAGTTTCACCCCTTTTTCCAATATTGACACATCTGTACATCATTAGGACAGGCAACCTACAATACTGAGTCTTGGTTGAAACAGGCCAGAAACAAGGTTTGTGCTAAACACACGTACTAGATGCGCAATATTGATCACACACGTAGAATAAGGGACAAATCTTAGTTACTCACACTTGACACTCAACACATTTTGTAGAACCACCGCCTGTGAGACCGTACTCTTTTAAGCATAAAAGCACATTTTTGAATCCAGGTGTTTTTTTTTCTTTAAACACCTGACAAATATGATTCACATGGTACATGTACATGCACACTCGAAGACGGACTTCATCTCTTCAGGCCATAATATTCTCCATTTCTCAGAGAGTACAGTCACAGTGATGTTTTGTTACACTCCACGACAATGTGCAGCCAGCCAGTCAGCCTCCAAACTGAGCTTGTGCACTACCCGATGACTGTGTCTCATTACACTGCAACTCTGCATCAGATAGCACACGACAGACTTCCATCATGATAAACTTGCAGAGGGGGAAAAGAAAATCTATTTTATTAATGTTCAAAATAAAGTTAAGCTCACACACACAGTATGCAAAATTGCTCTGCAATAGCACACACATCTCAATAATTTATTGAACAGTAAAACGTCAACTGAATCAGACCACATATGTCCTGCTCTTCTTTAGTTATTGACCCAGTGGGAGAATATTCCTCTGTGTGCAATATGTAATGAACTCATAAAACTGTTTAGGAAAAGCTATTTATAATATTGGTTGAGTATATCGAAACCACAGAGGAAATTTCTCCCTGCGTTTCCTCTTAGTTTATTTTTGTATAAGCTATCCAGCTCACTCATGATACTTCAATTTAAATTGCAAATATTTCAAGAATAAAGGAACTTGTAGACTGTGCTTCTGGCAACCCAAACTCCCTTAATTATTGCCAGCTACCAGCACATTTTCTCAAAGACACAAAACCTATTGACAGGGATTCAGTTTATCCTTAGTTCAAGGCAGGTTACTGTGCTCGAAGTAAGCCAGTTATACTATGTATATACATATCTATGTCGTTCCATGTAAAAGTTTCAGCTTTGTAAGCATGAGAAAATCAAAAAGTGCTGTGCAACTTCCTTCAAGAAAGGGGCTTCACACGGGATGTCCTATAATTGCAACTATACAGCGCAGAGTGAAGTTTAATCAGTTTCTGCGTACGCTGTTGCTCAGGTTGCCAACCATCCCAGAATGGCCGGGAGTCTACCGGAATCAACATCAATCTCCCGGTGGCCAAAGAAAGCATTCTGGGAGATTTTAAAGCAATGTTTTAAGCAAATAAGTTAATATGTACAATAATTTGTTCACCGAACCACACCATTCATTGTAAAATGGTGATCTGATGAACTTGGCAGCTTGATGACATCAGACGGAAACTGATACTGCTGGGGCTCGCACACATGTACAGCGCCTGTGAACGTCATTGCCTTCCCAGCAGGAGTGACTCAAAGTGAGGAAGTGAAAGGAGCGAACTCTAGGCTGCTGGTTAGAGAAATTACTTAGCTATGCCCAGAAAGCCTGTTTCCCGCCAAGACCTGAGCTAAAAGGAGTACTGGTTTTAGTCCTAGCTGATTATTTTTATAATAACACTATTGTATGAAATGAATTAGTGACAATTTATACAGGAAGTTTTAGCTGCTATGAAATGGGCTTTTGCAGTGGGTTCAATAGAGGCTTTGATGTGTTTTCCCCTCTCAGGCTCATGGCAGATGAGGTGGTGCATGCTGTGTCGTTGTCGTGGACACTGCTGGCCAGATAGTCCCAGCAGGCTACCCCGAGCTGGATGCTGTAGCACTGGAACTGGGTGTAGAGTCCTCTCCAAGTACAGTTGAAATGGAAGCTGTGGAGGTGCTGCAGTGTCCATGGTCACCAGTGCAGGAATGTGCAGCTATTGGCCATCACACTGGCCAGCAGCAAGTGGCCAGAATGGTAAACCTGGCAACTGCCCAATCCATAGCCGAAGACACTGTCCCTCCTCTGTACCCATTGCTTCTCCTGTGGCTGATTCTGGAGCCAGCCTCTGCTGCTGCTGTCACTAGCTTGACTTTCAGTCCATCCCATGTCCTTGGGCTAAGAAAAGAGCCAAAGATCACTCAAATTCCCCAAATACAAGGAGCTGACAGCCCCTCTGGCAATCGGTTTCCAAGATACACAGACCCTCGTCCCATAACCCAGCTTTGTGTCTGTGGGGTCCTTGCATTCATGTTTCCTGGAATTATTTCCCAAGTTCCAAAGGCACCAAATGGTCACTGGAATGTTTCAATGAGAACAGCCGATCTACACAGTGATGCGATGGAATGTGAAGGTGACTGTGCTGCTCAGAACACTTGGGGCAGAATTTGACATTCGGCGTGCAACCTCGTGACTGACTTGCCAGAACGTAAAATGACGCGTGATAACGTCGGGCCTGCGTCCTGACATCATTGCGAACTTAACGCGATATTTCGTTCCTTTCACTTCCTCGCTCCGGAGTCGGCTGCGTGCCCGCCGATAATCGAAAGGCCTAGTAAGGCCATTAACAAGGTAATAAAGTTGAATTTTACGCTGCCCGTCCAACCTAACGGCTGGCGGGAAGGCAAAAAGGCCAAGCGGCCTTTACGTTTTTTTAAGAAACCTCATCCACCAGCGAGATGAGGTTTCCTAAAGCTAATACTAATTAAATAAAACCCTTAATTTGAAAGTAAAAACATGTCCCATCTCATGTGACATGGTCACATGACGGGACATGTGCCATTAAATTTTTAAATGTCTTTATTTTTCTTAAAAGTGCTTCAATTTCCTTGAGGCAGCTCCGTGCCTCAGGGGGATTGAAATGCTGTTTTGCAACGCATGCGCAAACTGCACCACTAGACCCGCCTCTCCCTCCTCCTCCCCCCCTCCCCCTGCTGCCCACACAGGTAGCGCTCAGTGCGACCGCTCGCGGTCCATGCAGGGCGGGCCAAGCGTGAAATCGCGGAGCGGAGACGATCGCGGGAGGCGGTCGGCTCCCTGCCCACTCCAGCCGAGCTCCCCCTGGTGACCGGAAAATCCTGGCCATGGATCCGTTTCCAAAGCCTAATACAGAGTGTCTGCAGTGAGCTCCCAGCCAGGTACCGGGTTCAGTCTCTGGGAAACGTTGGATTATTATTGAACCCAGTCATTTCCAGCAACATCCCCTGGAATATGTGAAATATGCCCAGCCAGAGTTGGCAATCCACTGCATTCGTTGCTCCCAATGTGGTCTCCTCTACATTGGAGAGACCAAACGTAAACTGGGCGACCGCTTTGCAGAACACCTGCGGTCTGTCCGCAAGAATGACCCAAACCTCCCTGTCGCTTGCCATTTTAACACTCCACCCTGCTCTCTTGCCCACATGTCTGTCCTTGGCTTGCTGCATTGTTCCAGTGAAGCCCAACGCAAACTGGAGGAACAACACCTCATCTTCCGACTAGGGACTTTACAGCCTTCCGGACTGAATATTGAATTCAACAACTTTAGGTCGTGAGTCCCCTCCCCCATCCCCACCCCCTTTCTGTGACCCCCTTCTTTTTTTTTTCCCAATAAATTATAAAGATTTTCCTTTTCCCACCTATTTCCATTATATAAAATATAAAAAAAAAACCCACTAGAGCTATACCTTGAGTGCCCTACCATCCATTCTTAATTAGCACATTCGTTTAGATAATATCACCAACTTTAACTTTAACACCTATGTGTTCTATTGTACTATTGTTGTTGACATCTTTTGATGATCTGCTTCTATCACTGCTTGTTTGTCGCTACAACCACACCAACCCCCTCCACCTCTCTGTCTCTCTATCTCTCCGCCCCCCACACACACACCTTAAACCAGCTTATATTTCAGCTCTTTCCTGGACTCGAACTCAAGTTCTGTCGAAGGGTCATGAGGACTCGAAACGTCAACTCTTTTCTTCTCCGCCGATGCTGCCAGACCTGCTGAGTTTTTCCAGGTAATTCTGTTTTTGTTTTGGATTTCCAGCATCCGCAGTTTTTTTGTTTTTATCTCTGTGTTTAATTGACTGCCACTGCTCTTCAAGAAATGCCTACCTCCTTGAAGAAGTTCTGTTCCTCTCTGCGACAAGATTTCCGGATTTCTCTGTTGCCTTGTTCACCTTCATTGCTTTCCATTTCTCTCCTAGTGTTTGACAAGGTGTTTACTAAAACCCGCTTTCACAGCCATATCTCCTTTCTCAGTGACTGTCTCCGTCTCCGACTTACCCCACATGGATTTCAACTGAAATTCCACCCCTCATGTTTCGAACCCACCCAGGATTACAGGTATCTCCGGGACATAAAACGTTTCTCGGACTGCTGTTCCCGTCACATTCTGAAATCCACTCTCAGTGCCATGCGCCGCCATATGAACACACTCGACCTCTCCCTCCAGCAGCACCGCCGTACCCTTTTTCAAAGCTGCGCGTGCCCCCAGTTTCATTTTATCCTTCGGCTCATCCGACGCCTCAACAAGAAACTTTTTCTCTTTCTCTCAAGTGCTAAGGAACGCAAGCTCCAACAACTCATCGACACCAACACCCATCTAGGACCCTCCACCCCTGCCTGTCCCTCCGTCCCCACCCCATCTTCCAATCCCAACCCCAGCCGTGTATTCACTATACCCCCTGACCTTCCCCTCTCCGATGCTGAACGTTCAGTGCTCAGCAAAGGACTTAGTTTCATACCCTTACGCCCTCACCTCAATGAATTTCGGGCTCGGCATGATACTGAACTCTTCTTCCGCCGTCTTTGTCTCCGGGCTCACTTCTTTGGGCAGGAGTCCTCTCCCAGTTCAACGGATCCTTTTACCCATCTTCAATATTCTCCCTCCACCTGGACCCCTCCCTCTGGATTCTTACCTTCTCTCGATCTTTTCATTGAGAACTGTCGGCGCGACATTAGTCGTCTCAATTTCTCTGCTCCTCTCACCCATTCTAACCTGTCTCTCTCTGAACTTACTGCACTCCATTCTCTCAGGTCCAACCCTGACATTGTCATCAAACCCGCTGACAAGGGTGGTGCTGTTGTTGTCTGGCGCACTGACCTCTACCACGCGGAGGCTGAGCGTCAACTCGCAGACACTTCCTCCTACCTCTCCCTGGACCATGACCCCACCACTGAACATCAAGCCATTGTTTCCAGGACTGTCACTGACCTCATCTCCTCTGGGGATCTCCCTCCCACAGCTTCCAACCTGATAGTTGCCCAACCTCGGACGGCCCGCTTCTATCTCCTACCCAAAATCCACAAACAGAACTGCCCCGGTAGACCGATCGTCTCAGCTTGCTCCTGCCCCACAGAACTCATTTCTCATTATCTTGACTCCCTTCTCTCTCCCCTTGTCCAGTCCCTTCCCACCTACATCCGTGATTCCTCTGACACCTTACGTCACATCAACAATTTCCAGTTCCCTGGCCCCTACCGCTTCCTCTTCACCATGGACGTCCAATCCCTCTACACCTCCGTCCCCCACCAGGATGGTCTGAGGGCCCTTAGCTTCTTCCTCGAACAGAGGCCAGAACAATCCCCATCCGCCACTACTCTCCTCCGTCTGGCTGAACTTGTTCTCACGCTGAACAATTTCTCCTTCAACTCCTCTCACTTCCTCCAAATAAAAGGTGTGGCTATGGGTACCCGCATGGGCCCCAGCTATGCCTGTCTCTTTATGGGGTATGTGGAACATTCCTTGTTGCAGTCCTACTCCGGCCCCCTTCCACAACTCTTTCTCCGGTACATCGATGATTATTTCGGTGCTGCTTCATGCTCTCGTCAGGACTTGGAAAAATTTATTAATTTTGCTTCCAATCTCCACCCCTCCATCATTTTCACGTGGTCCATCTCTGACACTTCCCTTCCCTTCCTTGACCTCTCTGTCTCAATCTCTGGTGATAGACTGTCCACCAATATCCATTACAAACCCACCGACACCCACAGCTATCTCGACTACAGCTCCTCACACCCCACTTCCTGTAAGGACTCCATCCCATTCTCTCAGTTCCTTCGCCTCCGTCGCATCTGTTCCGATGATGCTACATTCAAAAACAGTTCCTCTGACATGTCCTCCTTCTTCCTTAACCGAGGTTTTCCACCCACGGTCGTTGACAGGGCCCTCAACCGTGTCCGGCCCATCTCCCGCGCATCCGCCCTCACTCCTTCTCCTCCCTCCCAGAAACATGATAGGGTCCCCCTTGTCCTCACTTATCACCCCACCAGCCTCCGCATTCAAAGGATCATCCTCCGCCATTTCCGCCAACTCCAGCATGATGCCACTACCAAACACATCTTCCCTTCACCCCCCTTATCGGCATTCCGTAGGGATCGCTCCCTCCGGGACACCCTGGTCCACTCCTCCATCACCCCCTACTCCTCAACCCCCTCCTATGGCACAACCCCTTGCCCACGCAAAAGATGCAACACCTGCCCCTTCACTTCCTCTCTCCTCACCGTCCAAGGACCCAAACACTCCTTTCAAGTGAAGCAGCATTTCACTTGCATTTCCCCCAACTTAGTCTACTGCATTCGTTGCTCCCAATGTGGTCTCCTCTACATTGGAGAGACCAAACGTAAACTGGGCGACCGCTTTGCAGAACACCTGCGGTCTGTCCGCAAGAATGACCCAAACCTCCCTGTCGCTTGCCATTTTAACACTCCACCCTGCTCTCTTGCCCACATGTCTGTCCTTGGCTTGCTGCATTGTTCCAGTGAAGCCCAACGCAAACTGGAGGAACAACACCTCATCTTCCGACTAGGGACTTTACAGCCTTCCGGACTGAATATTGAATTCAACAACTTTAGGTCGTGAGTCCCCTCCCCCATCCCCACCCCCTTTCTGTTACCCCCTTCTTTTTTTTTTCCCAATAAATTATAAAGATTTTCCTTTTCCCACCTATTTCCATTATATAAAATATAAAAAAAAAACCCACTAGAGCTATACCTTGAGTGCCCTACCATCCATTCTTAATTAGCACATTCGTTTAGATAATATCACCAACTTTAACTTTAACACCTATGTGTTCTATTGTACTATTGTTGTTGACATCTTTTGATGATCTGCTTCTATCACTGCTTGTTTGTCGCTACAACCACACCAACCCCCTCCACCTCTCTGTCTCTCTATCTCTCCGCCCCCCACACACACACCTTAAACCAGCTTATATTTCAGCTCTTTCCTGGACTCGAACTCAAGTTCTGTCGAAGGGTCATGAGGACTCGAAACGTCAACTCTTTTCTTCTCCGCCGATGCTGCCAGACCTGCTGAGTTTTTCCAGGTAATTCTGTTTTTGTTTTGGCAATCCTATGTTGGACCTTGATTCATTAAATGATTTTAACGCTTTTAAGAGTTGGCACAAAGCCAACCAGCTTACTGGCCGTCTGCTAGAATAAAGTTTTAATTGACATGCAGAAAGTATTAACCAACTTCCACCGAGCTTTGGCCAGAAAATATCAAGGAGCCGGCAGTATAACCTTGCTCAGCTTGACTTGTGTTAGGTAGTTTTCAACCTATACTTAAAATAAGCTGTCATAAACTTGTTATGCCCTATGCAGGTGAAATTTAAATACATTTTCTATTCCTAAATTACAGGTGTAACAACATATTTTTCCCACATAAATGTGTGCTAGGAAATATTTAGGCTCCGCTTTTGCAACATTTGCTTCTTAAGGTCATAAAGCAGTTGATTATGTTCAGCTTAGAACAGACAAAACTAATTTTGTATTTAATTTAAAACTGCCTATAGTAGAAACAAAGACACCAATGTGATACCAAGTTTATTTTTCCCTTGAGGAATACCTGTGGAATTGTTAATTTGAAATTGTATTCATGTATAGATCACATATGAATTTACAGCTCCAAGTACATGGATCTTCCATCTGCCTGTCAATAAAATGCTATACTGCAAAAATTGTAGCAATGAACAGTCAAAATGACTTGTCCAGAATTTGCTTAGCAGAAGTAGAGACCATATTTTAGTAGCTACTTTTCTCAAAGTGTTGTTTTACTGGTTGTTTTAATGAACGGACAGAATGAAGATCCTGAAGACATCCAAAAATTATTTGTTTACCAGTTCCCCATTGGGAATTGATTGAGTGAATGAGGGTGGGTGCGTGCATCCATGAGAGTAGGTACATGAGTGAGGGTAGGTAGGGGAAGGTGAATGCAGGAGATTGAGTGAGTGCAGGTGAGGGTGCATGAGTGAGGTGCTCAGGTACAGCAGGCTCATCAAGGCAACATTTCTCCTGATGATTTTCCGCAGAGGCTCAGTTTTCTGTTGCCTGTCGTCCACAGCTGGGAGCTCCTCCATTCGGCACTGCCATCACCTCTTCTTCTTCTCCTTTGATCTTGTCCCAGTTTGATTCATCAGCTTTCAGTAACACCGGCTGTCTAAAGTCATACAGCAGTGTAGATCGCTGGTAGGCTGCTTTCCCAGTGCCAGTGTCTTTGATGCCCGTGTCAGTGCGCCAATAGGCAGACTGACCGGGCTAGAAGGGAAGGCTACAGCAAAACCAGGATTGGCAGCACAGGCATCTTACACCAAGTGTGCATCTGTAATGGGGATCCAGGCAGCCGTGATCTCAGCAACATCCCTCCCTCTTTCTTGCGTCTTTGTGTACTGTTCAACACGTGGAAATTTTCCATAAGTGATGTTGCTTGTGTACTTCCATTTTGCGCAAAAAAAATTCAGAAGTGGAACAAAGAACATGCGTGTAACTCAATGGATTTTCATTTTGGAAATGTGTAACTTCTAGCCTGTGAAATTCTTGGAATATTGAAGATTCAACATCAGTCCCATTCCCATAGATGTAAGGCTGGCAACTTAAATTTGCTTGCATTGCACTACCCAAAAGACACATTTAAATCTTTGGTGTATATATCTATAGCATCACAGTCCCAGTGTGGCCCAACTAACGAACCAGGGCAAAAATGGGGCATTCTCGGCTACAGGCAGTTAGTTCCCATTTCAAGTTAACTGCTCCCAGTAACTCACAACCAGCCACAGCCTAAGTCAGCTGACAATTGGGAGCCAAACAATTCCTGGTTGGATTTCACGGTTATTCCAGTTGACGACCATCCTGCCTCCCAGTACATACCGGTTAGTTTGGTTGGAGTTTTCAACTGGTTGCAATTTACTTTTCCTTCTGGGATGTGCATCGTGTTGTTCAGAACTGATCCACACACACCAGAATGTCCTAAGTCTGACGGCCATGTCTACTGAGATATGGAAATGTTCAACAACTTCTAAAGTGTTCCCATCAATAAAAATCATTGAAGATGTAGTAATGTGTCCAGGGGAGGGTTGCTGGAGGATTTTGGTCTTGCTGATGTTGAATGAGAGACCAACCCTTTTGAGAGTCAGCACTAAGGAAACCAGCTTGCAAGTCATCTGCTAGAATAAACTTTTAATTGACGTTCAGACGATATGTTTGCAGAGATAAAAACAAAAAACTGCGGATGCTGGAAATCCAAACAAAAACAAAAACAGAATTACCTGGAAAAACTCAGCAGGTCTGGCAGCATCGGCGGAGAAGAAAAGAGTTGACGTTTCGAGTCCTCATGACCCTTCGACAGAACTTGAGTTTGAGTCCAAGAAAGAGTTGAAATATAAGCTGGTTTAAGGTGTGTGTGTGTGGGGGGTGGAGAGAGAGAGAGAGAGAGAGGTGGAGTGGGGGTGTGGTTGTAGGGACAAACAAGCAGTGATGGAAGCAGATCATCAAAAGATGTCAACAACAATAATACAAAAGAACACATAAGAACACATAGGTGTTAAAGTTAAAGTTGGTGATATTATCTAAACGAATGTGCTAATTAAGAATGGATGGTAGGGCACTCAAGGTATAGCTCCAGTGGGGGTGGGGAGAGCATAAAAGATGTAAAAAAACAGAAATAAAATAAATAAATAAATATATATATTTTTTTATAATGGAAATAGGTGGGAAAAGGAAAATCTATATAATTTATTGGAAAAAAAAGAAAAGGAGGGGGGAAACAGAAAGGGGGTGGGGATGGGGAAGGGAGCTCACGACCTAAAGTTGTTGAATTCAATATTCAGTCCGGATGGCTGTAAAGTGCCTAGTCGGAAGATGAGGTGTTGTTCCTCCAGTTTGCGTTGGGCTTCACTGGAACAATGCAGCAAGCCAAGGACAGACATGTGGGCAAGAGAGCAGGGTGGAGTGTTAAAATGGCAAGCGACAGGGAGGTTTGGGTCATTCTTGCGGACAGACCGCAGGTGTTCTGCAAAGCGGTCGCCCAGTTAGCGGCGACCGCTTTGCAGAACACCGGTCTGTCCGCAAGAATGACCCAAACCTCCCTGTTGCTTGCCATTTTAACATTCCACCCTGCTCTCTTGCCCACATGTCTGTCCTTGGCTTGCTGCATTGTTCCAGTGAAGCCCAACGCAAACTGGAGGAACAACACCTCATCTTCCGACTAGGCACTTTACAGCCATCTGGACTGAATATTGAATTCAACAACTTTAGGTCGTGAGCTCCCTCCCCCATCCCCACCCCCTTTCTGTTTCCCCCTTCCTTTTCTTTTTTTTCCAATAAATTATATAGTTTTTCCTTTTCCCACCTATTTCCATTATTAAAAAAATATATTTATTTATTTTATTTCTGTTTTTTACATCTTTTATGCTCTCCCCACCCCCACTGGAGCTATACCTTGAGTGCCCTACCATCCATTCTTAATTAGCACATTCGTTTAGATAATATCACCAACTTTAACTTTAACACCTATGTGTTCTTTTGTATTATTGTTGTTGACATCTTTTGATGATCTGCTTCTATCACTGCTTGTTTGTCCCTACAACCACACCCCCACTACACCTCTCTCTCTCTCTCTCTCTCTCTCTCCGCCCCCCACACACACACCTTAAACCAGCTTACATTTCAACTCTTTCTTGGACTCGAACTCAAGTTCTGTCGAAGGGTCATGAGGACTCGAAACGTCAACTCTTTTCTTCTCCGCCGATGCTGCCAGACCTGCTGAGTTTTTCCAGGTAATTCTGTTTTTGTTTTTGATATGTTTGCAGAGCTGAGTTTGAGGGTGACCTGAATGTCTCTGGCAGCATAGGCCACAACTGCACAGTTGTCAGCATATTGTAAGTCGTGGATATGCTGGAGGCTCATCTTAGTCCTGACTCTCAACTGTCCTGACTTGTGTTTGAAAAGCTTCCCATTGAATGGAAACACAATCATAATCTCTTGTGGAAGTGGTCACAAATTAGTTCCATGAACAGCCTGAGGTAGATAATGAAGAGAGTTGGGAACTAACTGCCTGTAGCCGATAATGCCCCATTTTTGCCCTGGTTCATTAGTTGGGCCACACTGGGACTGTGATGCTATAGATATATACACCAAAGATTTAAATGTGTCTTCTGGGCAGTGCAATGCAAGCAAATTTAAGTTGCCAGCCTTACATCTATGGGAATGGGACTGATGTTGAATCTTCAATATTCCAAGAATTTCACAGGCTAGAAGTTACACATTTCCAAAATGAAAATCCATTGAGTTACACGCATGTTCTTTGTTCCACTTCTGAATTCTTTTTTGCGCAAAATGGAAGTACACTCTTGGTGCCCGTCTGGATACAAAATGCAATCCGCTGCAAAGGATGGTTGCTGTCTTACTGTCACGTAGAAGTCACAGGATATTAACAAATTTTGCTGGACATCCAGGTCTCTGGAGGACTTTCCAAAGGGCTTTGCAGTTGATGACATCAAAGGCCTTTAACGGACCAATAAAGGCCATGTAGAGCTCTTTGTCCCAGACTCTTGGATTTGTCACCAAGATGATGGACCAGAAAATTAGGTCCATCTCACAAAGACCAGAAATAAAGTTGCTACAATTGGTCTCGACAATTCAAGACTGGAAAAGATAATAATCAGCCAGAGTTCCCCATTTAGAGGTGTATCCATTGAATCCTGCTGAAAAGTTCATGGGCTGGATTTTCAAAACAGGTTTGGGAACCCGACAACCAGATGAATTCCGAGTCCTGACCCCGTGCCTCAACAGCTAATTTTGAATTCCAATGCCCTAATTGGGAAAGAGGTGAGCTGAGGGCCCAATTGGTGGTGCCATGCACCTCAAGGGATGAGACACTTCAGTTATGAGGAAAGATGGGAGAAGTTGGAACTGTTTTCCTTGGAAAGGAGAAGACTAAGATGAGACTTGATATAAATTTTCAAAATCATGAGGGGTCTGGACAGAGTAGATAGAGACAAACTGTTCCTGCTCATAAATGGATCGAGAACCAGGGGGCACAGTTTTAAAAGTGTTTTGCAAAAGAAGCAAATGTGAGATGAGAAAAAAACGTTTTCAGACAGCAAGCAGTTAGGGTTTGGAATGCACTGCCTGTAAATGTGGTGGAGGCAGCTTCAATTGAGGCATTTAAGAGGGCATTGGATGATTATCTAGATAGAAACAATGTGCAGAGCTAGGGGGAAAAGGCAGGAAATTGGCACTAAGTTAAAATGTTCAGAGAGCCGGCGCAGACACGATGGACCGAATGGCCTCCTTCTAAATGATAACAATTATGTGATTCTGTGATGTGGGAGCTGCCTGCCTGGTGCCAAAGGCAGGCGACAGTCATCTTGGGAGCTGCTGCTGCCTTACCGATTAGAACAGACAGTTCCTCAGAAGGAGCATGAAGGCAAGTGGTCAGTCGAACACAGAGAAAGTACAGTGTTGCACACGATGCTGGTTGGGCTATCAAAATTAAGCCTTCCCCAAATTCGAATGAACTTCCCGATATCCCCACAATGAACCCATCAGCTGGTCATGGACATGCACTAACCTGTTCGAGTTTGCCAAAATAAAGATTAAAAATCACATTCTCTAACAGACAAGTCCTTTAATAAGCTTCTTAAGAAGTTTAATGGGCCATTAATTGGCGGCGAGTAGGTTTCCTGTTCCCTCCGTTGCACCAGCCCTTGAAAAATCTCAAACTGTCTTGGTGGCATCAGGATCCTGAGATAACTTCCGGGACCACAATTTTGAAATCGCACCCGCACTGGGTCCCAAACCTGCAGGCATTCGAAAATCCCATCATGTTTATGCGTGTAGATGAATCAGATGAATACAGTGTTGGCTTTAAGAATTGTATAGCCTACAGGCACCATCTTGGCTGTCAATGAAGTATGGCAGAGGCATAGGAGGATGCCTGGCAACAGTAAAAATGTACTCCAGTGTCAGTTGGTGCTGCAAAGAGATTAGGAGAGAAAATTGCCAGCTTCAAAGAACTACTATCATGTTTACTGTAATACAGCCAAATTGTCGTTTGGACTGACATGACTCTTGTTTGTTAATTTAAATAATCACTTCTATGTATTGATAAAAAAAAATGTAGTTTACATAATTCCCTTGTCATAGTGTATTTGAGATTTCACAAAATATATTACAGGACTGGCACTTGCAAATGTGTTGTGCGATATGTGTAATATATAGCATAGCTCCATCTCACCAAACAGGTTAAAGATTCCAGTCAGTGAAATAACGTTATGAAAAAATTGCATTCCGTTAGCGAAATTAACATTATCTAACACCTAGTAAACTGTCAAAAACATTTTCCTCAGATCTCAAGTTTAGGCAGCAGCATGGGTTTGAAATGCAAACTGATAGGGTAGAGAAAGGAATGTGCAAATATGTGGTACAATACAAATCAAAAGTAACTGATTTAAACTTCAATGTGCTCATAAATAACTCCAGAATCTTGTCAAAGGAATAATTAAATATAACTTTTTAAAGGTGAATGTGTTTTAAATATACCTAAAGTTTTCATTAAAGAGTCTGCCTTTGTTCAGTGGTAGCACTCTTACCCCTGAGTCAGAAGGTTGTGTGTTCAGGCCCCACTCCAGAGAAATGAGCACATGCATTAGGTTCCAGTGCAGTACTGAGGGCGTGTTGTACTATCGGGGATGCCATCTTTTGGATGAGGCATTAAAGCAGGACTCTGTCTTCCTGTTCAGATGAAGGGAAAAGATCCCAAAGATTGTCTTAAAAAAGAGCAGGGGAGTGCTTCCTGGTGTCCTGGCCAATATTTAGCTCCTGACCAACATTACTAAAACAGATTAACTGATGATGTCTCCTGTTTGTGAGGACGTTTAAAGTGCACGCTCAGTAAGAGGCGCATGGTCGGAGAAAGGAGACTTCAACCTGAGAGAAACAGAGACCGAGTGAGTATATTTGGGAATTTAGCTCAAAATGGGAATTCGGTACATAATGGGAAAGAGGTGCTTTAGGTAAGGTTTACTCCAAGACAAAGTGTGCTGAGTGGGGAGTACGGCAAGGGTGGGGAAGAGGTGTTTTTCTTTTTCTCTTCTATTCTTTTTCAGCCTCCAGTATTTGAGTTCCACTTTGGTGCAGCTGAAGGAGCAGGTCAACCAGTAACCGGTATTATTAGTTTTATCAGTAATCTAAGTATTGTATTGTTTTATCAGTGTTGTAAAGTTTACTGGCAGTGCCAAAACCTATTGGGAGGTGTAGGCTTTATTAATTATAATTAATTAATTAGCAATTATTAATTAATGTGTTGGAGATGGCAGTGCAGGTGATGTGCTGCGATTGCAGGATGTGGGAGTTTCTGGACACCGGTGTGATCCAGGGCAAACACATCTGCAGTAAGCGTTTGCAGCTGTGGTACGTGTTTGTGCTGCAGGAACTTCGGCTCAAAGTTATTGAACTGGAGGCCGAGCTGCAGACACTGTGGCATATCAGGGAGGGGGCAAGTTACCTAGACACTTGATTCTAGGAGGCAATCACACCGCTTAGGATGGTGTCTTCTGATTTGGTTAGCGGTCAGCGACAGGAGGATGTGACTGCAAGTGAGGTAGGTAAGGGGACCTAGATGACAAGAGTGCAAGAGCCTCGGCCCTTTCAATTGTCCAACAGGGGTGAGGTTTTTCCAGCTTGTTTGGATGAAAGTGAGTGCTGCCGGGTGGATGAGCTAACTCGCCATGGCACTGTAGTACAGGAAGCCATTCAAGCTGGGGAAGTTACGAGGAATGTAGTGGTACTAGGGGACAGTATAGTGAGAGCAATTGATACTGTTCTCTACAGCAAAGAGCGAGAGTCCTGACGGCTGTGTTACCTGCCCGGTGCCAGGGTTTGGGACATCTGCTAGGGGCTGGAGATGAACTTGCAGTGGGAGTGGGAGGACCCTCGTTGTGGTCCACGTTGGTCCCAATGACAAAGACAGGACAAAGGAGGAGGTTCTGCATAGTCAGAATGAGGAGCTTGGCACCAAATTAAGAAGCAGGATCTCAAAGGTCATAATCTCTGGATTATTACCTGAGCTACGTCCAAATTGGCATAGGTCAAATCAGATTAGGGAGATGAATACGTGGCTCAAAGACTGGGGCGGGAGAAGTGGGTTCTGGTTCCTGGGGCACTGGCACAAATACTGGGGAAAGTGGGATCTGTACTGTTGGGTCGGGCTGCACCTGAATCTTGCTGAGACCAGTGTTCTTGTGAGCTGCATAACTACGGAAGTAGAGAGGATGTTAAGTTAAGTAGTGGGAGCAAAGGTACAAATTTGGGATGATATGGCAAATCAAAGAATAGAGTCAAGGCAAAAGAGAAAGCTATTATTACGGGAAATGAAAAACAGACGGTGACAGGAAGGGATAGAGAGTACAAATTCAACAATTCAACAGTAAATCAACAGATCAGACAGCGGTCATAAAAAGAATAAAAGGATAAAACTAAAGGCTCTGTATCTGAATGCACGAAGCATTCGAAACAAAACAGATGAACTGAGAGTGTATGTAGAAATAAATAAGTATGATCTGATCGCTGTTACAGAGATGTGGCTGCAGAAGGACAAGGATTGGGACCTGAATATTAAAGGATAAAGGAGATTTAGGAAGGAAAGGAAGAGAGGAAGAGGTGAAGTGGGGGGGTTGCTCAGTTGGTTAATGTTGGGATTAGCACAATAGAGAGGGATGACCTAAGTTCAGGAAACCAGGACGTGGAAATTGTTTAGGTAAAGATGATAAATGGTAAAGGCAAGAAGACACTTGTGGGAGTTGTGTACAGGCCCCCTAATAGTAACCATGTAGTATGGAGCATAAAGGAAGAATTAATGGGAGCTTGTCAGGAAGTCACGCAATATCATGGGAGATTGTAATATACATTGACACGACTCACTGGGGATAATGCACAGCAATATCAAGCCCCACTGCTCCCTGAGCTGTGACAAATGTGAAAAAGTTTGATCAACCCACCTAACTGTTTAATTTAGGTTAACAGAATACAAGCACCAGGTTTGTAAGCTGTTTACAATTTATATAAATGACTTGGATGAAAGGATGGATGGGATGGTTGCCAAATTTGCCGATGACACATAGGTAGGAAAGTAAGTTATGAAGAGGACATAAGGAGGCTACAAAAGATATAGATATGTTAAGTGAGTGGGCAAAGATCTGGCAAATATAGTATAATGTGGGAAAATGTGACATTGTCCAATTTGGCAGGAAGAATAAAAGAAGCATATTATCTAAATGATGAGTGATTACAGAGCTCTGAGGTTCAGAGGGATCTGGTGTCTTAGTGCATGAATCATAAAAGGCTACTATACAGGTACAGCAAGTAATTAGGAAAGCTAATAGAATGTTATCATTTATTGTGAGGGGAATTGAATACACAAGTAGGGAGGTTATGCTTCAGTTGTACAGAGCACTAGTGAGACCACATCTGGAGTACTGTATTGGTCACCTTATTTAAGGGAGGATGTAAATGCTTTGGAAGCAGTTCAGACAAGGTTTACCAGAATAATACCTGGAATGGGCAGGTTTTCTTATGAGGAAAGGTTGGACAGTCTAGGCTTGTATCCTCTGGAGTTTGGAAGAGTAAGAGGCAACTTAATTGAAACATGTAAGATCCTGGGGGACTTGACAGGCTTAATTTGGAGAGGATGTTTACTGTTGTGGGAGAATCCAGAACTAGGAGGTCACTGTTCAAAAATAAGCGGTCGCCAATGTAAAATGGAGATGATGTGACATTTTTTCTCTCAGAGGATCATGAGTCTTTGGAACTCTCTTCCTGAAAAGATGGTGGAAGCAGAGTCTTGGAATATTTTTAAGGCAGAGGTGGATAGACTCTTGGTAAGCAAGGGAGTGATAAGTTATCGGGTGGGATGCACATTTCAGGTTACTGTCAGGTCAGCCATGATCTTATTAAATGGCAGAGCAGGCTCGAGGGGCTGAATGGACTCCTCCTGCTCCTTGTTCCTATGCTCGTATTACCATTCACAAATTGGCTGTTATGTTTCCGCCACTACAATAGCAACGATAAATCAAAAGTACTTCATTAGCTGTAAAGAAGTTCAGAATTGTCATGGAACATCCTGAGACTGTGAAAAGAGCTATATAAATGCAAGCGATTTCTTTCTTAAAATAAAAGCAAAATACTGCAGAGGCTGGAAATCTGAAATAAAAACAGAAAAGTTGGAAAAATCCAGCAGGTCTGACAGCATCTGTGGAGAGAGAAACAGAGTTAACGTTCGAGTCCATATAACTCTTCTGTTATTTCTTATTTGCGGTGTGTAATGGATTTGATACTTAAGTGGCCGGATGTAGGTTTATCCTATGCTTCTTGATACAGTGGGATACTGTTTGCAAGCTGAATATCTAAATATCTGATCAAAGCAAAATAATACAGATGTTGGAAATCTGAAATAAAAACAGAAAACGCTAGAAAAACTCAGCATGTCAGGCAGCATCTGTGGAGAGAGAAAAACAGAGTTAACGCTTCGAGTCCAAATGATTCTTCTTCAGAGCTCTGAAGAAGAATCATATGGACTTGAAACGCTAACTCGATTTCTGTCTCCACAGATGCTGCCTGATCTGCTGAGTTTTTATTATCTAAATGTCTGAGTTTGCTCCCTTTGCCTAACTGGGAATTGGTTTCCCTCTTAGGTAACAATGAAATAATATTTGCGCATTCCTATATTGTAAGGTGGTTAGATAGTAATTCTGATTTGATTGGCAGTGAAACAGGTGCTGTCAGCTGAATAATATGTGATTACGACTTTATGCCTGCAAGGTTGATATATGAAACTGGAACATTCAATAACATTTTAAGAAAAACCTACAAGTTGGTTTTCTTGAAAATATATTTAGAAACGTCATGAAACTCTGGGTGGGATTTTCCAGTCCTTCGAGCAGCAGACAATATCACCGGCAGGACGGGAAAATTTGGAGAGTCACTGGAGGGACCGGCAAACCCGGCCTCTGTATCCATTAGTTTCCTTTCTAAATTAATTGCAGTTGTCGAGGACGATTTCATAACTCTATCTTGAAATTACGTTTTTAAGAAGTTTTTGGAGAAATGATGACAAAGCTGCAGATGTGAAAATGTCAAAGAAAACTGTCAAACTTTTGAAGAAAAATAGACTTCACATGCAGAAATAACAATGGACCAGAATTGCAGTCACATCAGGAATAAAGAATAAACTTGCATTTATGTAGTACCTACCACATCCTCGGGATACCCCAAAGCACCTTTTAGCTTCAGCAGCAATATTTAGTCACATAGTGGTGAATAGAAAGCTGCATGGGATACTTTTAACTTATTGACTTGGCTAATGAAACTTATGTTCTTTCCTTGTTCTGCTGCCACATTCCCATTCTTGCAATAAGAACCGAGCAATATAAATGCCCTCCATTGTTCCACTCTGCTTCCTCGACCTTTCCAGACAGACAGCTTCCACTGCTGCAGATAAAATAAGACTGTCATCATTAAGACTGCAACCAGCAGTCAGGTGACTGAACATGAGCAATTGAGTGCTGAAGGCTTGCAGCAAGGGGCAATTGTTACCGTATATATTCAAGTAATGGTCAATCTCGTGTACAAGTTGACCTCCCTGACTTTTGGCTGAAAAAAATTATTCATCTCTCATATACCTCATGTATAAGTCAGCGCTCAACTTTTGCCAAAAATACCAAACTCTTTGTACTAAACACCCGCTCGCCACTGAAATCAAACTCGCCCTGGTGCAAACTTCCTCCATAGAATCATCGAATAGCGTACTGTTGAAGGCAACTGTTCAGCTCCTCATGTCTGCACACATCAAACACATGATGTTGTGCCCTGCATTCTCTCTAATCCACCCTTTAACATGGCAATACGGCATCAAGAAGGAACGGCAGGTCCACAGCCCAGTTGAAACTTAAAAGTTGTTGAGATTGTAGAGCAGAGAAATAATTTGGCAGCAGCTGGAGAATTCATGATATTGGTTGGAGATCAGAGGACGCTCTCTACGCTGCTTAGCAGATGCCTAAGAATAAATGCACAAACAGAGGAAAGCCTAGCAAGTAGCCACAGTTAGAAGAACCAAGTTGCAAAATGCATTGATGAAAATTATCAGAATGGAGACCCAGTTTCTCGAGGTTCTATCTGAATCTTTGCCCTGAAACGAGCAAGAAAATTAGGCATTGCAGATTTCAAAGTCAGCCCTGGATGTTGAACCAGGTTTACGAAGAGAAACAATTTTGTTCAGCGACAGAAGTCCAAGACTTCACAGCATTTCTCATCAGATCTTGATGAGAGCCTTTTCGTGTTTCAGTGGTTTATAATTAAAGATCGACAAAAGAATGGATACAGATAGACCAGTATTGGGAACATGGATGAGACTCTCTCTCATGAATTTTAACATGCCAGCCAGTCATACAGTGATCAGATTGGAGAGAAAACAGTGTGAGCAAAGACAGCTGGCCATGAAGAGTCGATTCACAGTGGTGCTGTCACGTATGTCCAAAGGACAAAGTTTAGGCCAAGAGAAAAACCCTCCCAAAACAGCAAATTCAGAAGAGTAGTCATCCATGTTCATGATAAAAGATGAATGGATGGAGATGGCTTGAAAATATGGCTGAGGAAAGTTTGGAGTTTCTGAGCAGGAGGGTTAAGTAAAGAAAGAAGTCTTCTCATCTGGGACATGTTCAGGTCACACCTTGCCGATGATGTTGTTGCTGAAATTAGATCGCAAAATAGTGATGTTGCAATGATTCCCAGTGGTCTAACTAGGGTTGCTAACAGTGATTAAATGACTTCCTGGAGGTTTCATCACATGACATGCCCCCAGTCCCCAGCCATCAGTTGGCTGATACATCCACCCTTGTGACGCACTGCTTTCCCACACCAATTGGAAAGCCAAAAGACTAATTACCCAATTGGATGATGCTTGACTGTCAGCCAAACTCCCTTTATTCCCATTTTCAATATTTTTTATATTTGGTAAAGAGAAAAATTCAAAGAAAGTTATAAAAAAAACAATCTTTCTAAAGTCCTGATGATTCTATCTCTAGGGTTGCACACAGATTCAGCTTCAGTTCCTGGAGACTCCAGGGCAACCCTGGAGACCTGGCAAGCCCTAGGCCTAACCAGCCTTATTCAACCGTTGACTGTCAAGGATAGCATGAGAAAAGAGTGGAACGACTGGATGTTGGGGGGAGAGAAGACAGTCACCAAGGGAGGCAGCATCCAGGCTTCAGTGTAAGCAGTCCTGTGTGAATGGGCTGAAGAGGCCTGGGATGAAACCCAAATGGAGATTGCCATCAAATTGTTTGAGAAACGTAGGATATCCAATGCACTTGATGGCACAGAAGATGATATGTGGAATGATATAGCCGATCACAACATGATTGCTGATGAAGATGATGTTGATGCACCATATGATGATGCCATTCAAGAAACAGATTAGAATGCATCATTTGGTTCTGAAGACCAGGAGGGTGCATTTTATGGATTTTAGTACATGTTCAGTAGTGCATACTCTGCTGCTAAATGGTGTTATTTTCTGCATTTTGAGAAGAATGAATTAAGTTGTATAAATTTGTATATATGGCTTTTGTTTTTGATAAGTTTGGTAAACTTGATGAATTTAGTGTACAGAAATTAACCTCTGTCTCTATAGAGGTTATTATTTATTTATAAATAAACATTTAATAATAAAAATACTTTTGGCTTCCTTTGCCATACTTTTGGTGTGGGAGGGGGGGTTGGTGGGAACAGTCTCTGACCCAGCAACTCCACAATAGCGACGTTATGGTGGAGGCTGGATTACAACCCCTCCAAAATGTTACTTGTGTAAAAGTTGACCCCCTACATTTCGACTAAAAATTTAGTCTTAGAAAATTGACTTTTAGACGAGAATACATTGGGAAGGATTTTCACCTCATTGGGCGGGCGTGGTGAGTGGGCCTGGGAGCGGCCGTGAAACTGATTGCTGCCCGGGATCGGGCCCCGACCGAAATTTTGCAACGGCTGGCCATTCGTGAATCGCGCGCTGTAGTACTGAGCGCGGCTGGGTGGGGGCGGGAGGAGGGTGAGCGCCGAGGTTTGCGCATGCGTGCTGGTGTGTGCACTGAAAGCTCCCTGCAGGCACAGAGCTGCCTCAGAGAGGTGAAGATTTATAACATTGCAAATAGAGATTTAAAAAGGTAAACATGTTCCCTCATGTGACTCTGACAAATATATGTATCAGTCGTAAAATACACTTCAATTGAAACTGTTTTTTGTATGACTCTGTCACATGAGCAGGGACATGTTATAAATGCGATTTAAACATCTTATTTTTAATTAACATCGGAAACCACATTACCCCCCCTCCCCCGCCTCCAGTGGCTGAGTTTTCCTCAAAAATCCAAAGGCCGCTTTGCCTTTTTGTCTACCTGCCAACCGAACGGTTGGACAGGCGACGAAAAATCTGATTTAATTAATTGATTAAGGGCCTTAATAGGCCTCTTAATTGTCGGGCGCGCCCTTCAATTGAAATATCGCGAGAGTGCACAATGATGTTGGGATGCTCACCCGATGTCATCACGCACTATTTTACTCTCGTTCAGGTTGGGCACGTGCCCACCCAATGAGGGAAAAATTCTGACCGTAATATTTATGAACCTCCATCTTTCTCAATTACAAATTAAAGATAGAAATATGTTTTTTGCTCAGAATAAAGTTATTCATAAAATTGATGAAACGAAAGGCATGGAATTTTTTCACCTCATTTCAAACTTTAAGATACAAAAACAGTTTCAATTAAAGTGTATTTTATGACTGATACATATATTTGATCCAATCATTGTACATATTGTTAATCTGCTTTTCTTGGAAACATGCATTGGCACTGGGAAGCCATCGGAAGAGTGTATACATTCGTATATGTAACATTGGTTTTGCACATTAACGATGTTGGAGTAGATGGTTGGCAGTGGGCCAGGAATGGGTGGGAGAGGCAGGAAGAATGTGTCTTACCTTGGAATATTGCGACTTTACATTATTGGCCTTTATCAAGTTTTAGGGTATTGTGCTCATGGACTTACCTCATCTCACAAAATGCATTTCCTTTTGGCTGACACAGTGCCACTGATGGCTGCTGCACACAGATCAACTATCCTGATATTCATATATGATGTAGAAGTACTTTTTGCCAAGGAAAAGTATTGCAGATTCTGGAAATCAGTGATAAAAAGAGAAAATGCTAAAAAAAATATTCAGCAGGTCAGGCATCATCTGTGGCGAGAGATATAGAGTTAATGTTTCAGATGATTGACCTTAGGTCAGGTGTGTGTGGAGGCTGTTAGAGTGTGGGGATCTGGAAATCAGGATTCCCCCCCCGCTCCTCCACCTCACTGCGGAGTTGGCCCCTTACTGGAGACTAGTCTAATTAACAGACACGATTTCCAGTCGGTGGGGGGGAGCACAAAGCTGCAGGACCAGGTAGGTCCATACCCTGAGGTTGGAGGGAATTGATGTATATCTGGGAAGAGATTGGAAGCCTGTGGGGGTGGTGCTGAGGAGATTGGAGGCCTCAACAGAGTGAAAATGAATGGGGGGTGGGGATGAGGGAGGGGGGTGTGTCCATCACGGGGTTCATGCTGCCAGCAGGTGAGTGGGATGGTGCTTTCCTCCTGATCCAGCAGTTCCCCACCTGGAAATCTGGCCAGCCAGTGAAATTTCACTTGGGAATAACAACATGCTGCACAGCCTCATTGTGATAATTAGAGTGTCAGTCCATCTCCTTGAAGCAAATTGACTGCTAATTAAAGTTGGAAGTGGATATAGAGGCGGGTTAGAGTCGGGTTGCAGTGGGATGCAGACTTTTAACACTTAAACCTGCGCCCCCACCACTCCCAACCCCACCCATAATGCAACCCCTCTGGGGTTAAAATTCTTCCCAAATAGCTAACAACAGCCCTGATTTCTCCATCAATTCTCCACTTCTTATCCCCATTTCTTTGATCAGTGGACTCTTTATAGCTGGCTTACATTTTGGTGAGTACTGAAAACAATGAGAAATTCCTATGCTATCTTGAACTGTAATATTACAACAGATTTCTTCCTCTATTGCATCATTTACACAGAAAAAACGTGCTCGCAATACATCTGGAATAAATGTATAGAAAAGGACAGTAGATGTTAAAATAACAGAATATGATGATTTTGCAACAGAAAAAAAATGACCATTTTTTCCCCTCATTGATAATATTGTAACAGACTGTCTAGAAACTGATGAAACTTACATTAGTTACAGGCAGGTTTGAAATATGGACACCCCGAGGAACTCAACTGTGCTGTTACCTCATCGCAAAGCAGGTGCTGCACCAACTGCATTGTCAAGCAATGCACTTCAGGCACATTCAGGTAATCAAGTTATGTTTTCAGAAAACTAAACTTAATTTCAGGAGGTATTTTTTACAAAGTAATACAATTTTGATGAGGGAAAATTAATGATAAACAGACAAATATTATGAACGGAAAAAATGAGTGATGTGACATTTAAACTCAAGTGGTATGCTACAGTTCATGCAGGGAGTCCAAGTTGCTATGGCAACATGCACTTTTACATGAATGTTGTAGTCTGGAGCTATGGTTGTGACTCCAACTTCCTGGTCACATGGCTGACCAGGAATCTCTCCTGTTTTACTGTCTGCTGTGGGTTTAGAAAGATTTGCAGGTTGATACTCAACCTGTTTGGCCATGTTATAAACCCACCTCCTTAGCCAACAAGTCCTGAGGTGGCACTTGAGACCCAGAGCTTCTGGCTCAGAAACAGGGACACTACCCGCAGTACCACAAGAACTGAAGAACGTGCATATGTAACACAAAAGAACAACTTTTACCTGTGTCAAGACAAGGGGAAAACATCCCTGCGATGAAACCTGTCACTTTTTTACTATTTGATTTGGAAAAAGATGTTTCTATTTCTTCTTACCCCCTTTGCTTTGATAGTGGACTCTATTCACATCTGGCTTTGCATTATACAGCCTTTCGGTGAGAACTAGAAATCCTGATGATATCTCCAAATGGCACATTACAACAGATTTTCTCCTCTGTTGCACCATTTACCTATTCTTAAAGCAGAAAATGTGTCTCAGCAATCTATTCAAAGTAAACAGAAAAGTGGAAAGTAAGTATGCATTCACCCTGCAGTTTAGACACCTCGGGCAGAATTTTGCCCTTGATGGGCGGGTGGGCAGCCGATCGCATCCGCTGAAATGGGCCCCGCCGCCATTTTAAGTGGGTGAGCCAATTAAGGCCCCCCCAGCGTGCTGCCCGACGGGAAGCGCTATGTGCTTCTTGTGTGGGGGGGGGGGATTCCCCAACTGTCAGAGTGCGCTCTTTCATGCATGCGCACGAAAGAGCGCACATCTCCCTGAGGCTAAGTGCTGCCTCAGGGAGAGCGCTGACAGTGTTTTTAACTTGAAAAATAGAAAAATAAAAAAATTATTAACATGTCCCCCTCATGTGACAATGTCACACGAGATGGGACATGTTAATAAGTATCAAATAAACTTTATTACTGTTTTTAAAAACCGACATGAAACCTCATTCGGCCGCTGGATGAGGTTCCATGTTTTTTCAGAAGCCCGCCGGGGCTCCTGGGTTCCCACCAGCCTTAAGGTTGGACGGGCAGGGCCTTTAATTGGCTTAATTATCCTGTCAATGGCCTCAATTGGCCATTGACAGGTCGGTGGGTGGGCAGCTGATTGCGCTGTCTGCCCGCCTTCCTGAATATTTAAATGGGGTTGGATTCCCCCCGACGTCACCCTGCGTCGGCGAGCGAGCCCCACCCCCAACTCGCCAACGGAAAAATTCTGCCCTTCTAATCAGCCACATTGAGAACTGGCTCAAACAAAGAGGCTATCAAAGTATTTTACTCATTGCAACATGTCTGTTAAATACAGGCTGAGTTTTACACTTAATTGATTTGATAAAAATTTCAATTTCTCCAGCAAAATGTTTCCCTTTTGAACAGCAAATTTGAGAATAATTAATTATTTTCTGATCACGTTATTCTCCATAGTCCTGAGATTTAAATAATGCTCGGTGGATTTAAAGCTCATAACTGAAGTCAGCTTTTCAACTTTCATTTGTTGATTCCATTCAGCAATCATTCTAGAAAGATTTTTCAGGCTATGATAGATCACATTGAGGAGTGTTTGGCCGCATTCAATAGGTTGGCTTTCAATAGCTTCGCTGTGAATACTCTATTTGCATGCTACCATTTCAGTGTCAAAGGAAAGTACACAGTACGCAGCAACTCCCTGTTTGTAATCTTTCAATGCTGTTTTTTTTTGTATGTTTGTTTCTTGTTTTTCACTTAAACCATTACCATTTGCAGCAGCAGAAACATTTATATTGTTGTGGTTCCCTGGAGATACTGTCCTTTCAATAAACATATACAAGCACTGAAGCTGTGGCACTGAAGAAATAGTGATCCCCAGACTTTATTTCATGTTGCAAGGCTTTTTTTTAGCTTTTTATATGAAATTCAGCTTCGCAGTGCAGAGACACCTTATAGGCCCTGTTTCACAAGTTCATCCAAGAATTATCGATGACTAAGACCAATTGGCCTGCCTTCGACAACAGTAACCCATATAAATGTAATAAAATGCCCCCAGTACTCTTTATAGAAACATTATGAAACAAAATCTGACACCGAGCCATGTAGGGAATATTAGATTTGAAGATTCAAGGCTTCATAATAGAGGTAGGTTTTAAGGAGTGTCTCAAAGGAGGAAAGTGAGGTAGGGAGGCAGAGAGGTGAGGGTATTTCAGCTTTTAGGCAATTGAAAGCACAGCCAACATTGATGATCAGTGAAAACAGAGATGCACAAGAGACCAGTATTAGAGGAGGGCAGATGCTTTGTGGGGCTTAAGGAGATTACAAAGATAGGGAGGGGTGAGGCCATAGAGGTATTTGAAAACAAGGAATGGAATTTTAAAATCAAGTTGTTGCTTGATCAAGAGCTGATGTAGTTTATTGAGCACAGGGCTAATTGTGGAATGGGACTTAATAAATACAAGTTGAGGTCGTCCATGCCTTAAGTTTACCAAGGGAAGAATGTAGGACACCAGTTAGGAGTACGTTGAAACAGTCAAGTCTAGAGGTAACCTTCATTAAGAATCTCCTTACAATCCTCCCACTGCAGCATCCAAATGTTTCCTAAATAATTCCAGAATATTTGTATCCAGGAATCCGCCTTCTGTGTTGACTACTCTTTGGGGTAACATTTAATTTTCACTAAATTTGGAAAGTAAGCAATAACATACTCACTGTTTAATTCCCTTTCCATTGTCTTCAACAGAATGGAAAATATGGAGGAAAGCTGTGTAATGGGTGACTAGTTCACGCCTGCCAACTTTCCCTCGGTGGTGGAATTTAAAACCTGCCTCTATGCACAAAGAAGAATTTCCTGATCTCAGTCCTAAATTTGTCTTTTGCTCGTTTGAAGCCTCCTTCTTCTACTCAGATAATTTACTTTAAAGTAATACCAGAGTTTTCTTCTCATACTCTTAATGATCTTGTTCTCCTATGATTGTCTCCTCACACACCATTCTGGATTAGTAAGTTTCTCTAGTCTTTCTTCATAACTCACGCCCCTATCACTGGGGATCAGCCTTGTGGCTTTTCACTGCACTGCCTTAACCATTTGAAAGCCTCTCATGCCTTGGCTAGCAAAACTGAACCAAATACCTACGAACATACAAAATAGGAGCAGAAATATTCATTCTGCCCCTTGAACCTGCTGTGCCATTCAATAAGATCATGGCTGAACTATTTGTATTTTGAGTTCTACATTCTCAAACTACTCCCAATAACCTTTGATTCCCTTGCCTAACAAGAATCTCTCTACCTCTGCCTTAAAAATATTCAGTGACCATGCTTACCACTGCCTTCAGAGGCAGAGACCTCCAAAGTCTCACAACCCTCTGAGAGAAAAAAAATTCTCCTCATCTCTGTTCTATAAGGGTGACCCCTAATGTTCAAACAGTGCCCCCTAGTTCTGGACTCACCCACAAGAGGAAACACCCTTCCCAATTCCACCATGTCAAGACCATTCAGAATCTTTTATACTTCAATCAAATCACCCTCACTCTTCTTAACTCCAGTGGGAACAAACTCAGCCTGTCCAGCCTCCCCTCATAAGACAACCCACTCATTCCAGGTATCAATCTAGTAAACCTCCTCTGAACAACCTCCAACGCATTTACATGCTTGCTTAAATAAGGAGGTCAAAACTGCACACAATATTTGAGATGCGGCCTCACCAATACTCAAGATGTGGTCTGCGCAGAACGATGTAAACTTTGATTAGGGTCTTCCACTTCAACCTTTAACGATGAGAGCTACAGGTTGTTGGGCTGCAATAATAATGTATCATGTATCTCTGAACAGGAGGGTGTTTTTGAAGAACAATATTGTATTGCCTGGCTGCAGAAAACACACTGGTCATAAGGAGAAAGTTCCTGGATGATAAATTATTAAAGTTGACAGGACAAGAGGGCACTCTGAGAACAATAAATTCATGACGTTACATACTCTCTAGACGGTCCAACAAGTTGCCTGAGCATTTCTTACATGATGTTGTACTGAAAACTGTGTAAAGTACAAGCTGGTTGTGGTCAACTCAGTGTGGGACTTGACTCTGCTGCCTCTTTTGTTTGTGACTGCAGCCTAAGTTCCACCTTCCATTTGTAGGCTTCAGCAAACAATCAACGCAACAGACTCTTTGTGGAAAAGAAAGAAAAAAATACTTTGTCTTTCACAATCTTAGGATGCCACCAAGAACCTTAGAGCCAATTCAGTATTTTATTGAAGTGTAGTCACTGTTGTTCTCTAGGTAAATACAGCAACTTATTTGTAAACAGCAAGGCCCCACAAACAGAAATGAAATAAATAACCAGGTAATCTCTTTCAATGGTGTAGGTTAGATTCATAGAATGAAATAACACAGGAGGCCATTCAACCCATTGTACCTGTGCCAGCTCCTTGAAAGAGCTACCTAATTTGCCCCACTCCCCTATCCTTTCTCCATAACTTTGCAATTTTTGGTTGAGGGAAAAAATATTAGTCAGGACTAAAAAGAGACCTCCCCTCCTTTTCTATGAACTGTTCCATGACATCTTCATGTCCACCCATGAACACAGACAGGGCCTTACTTAGTGTCTCATCTGTAAGATTTTACTATTGGCATCAGTAACTTCTTTGAGACCGATATCCATGGACACTACAAAGTTATACTGCCTATTCTTGCAACCTTCTAGACAGAAAGAAATGCATGCCACTGCACTAGACAAATGCAGATGATAGCGGCCAATTGGCTCAGCACAGTTCATTTCCTCAGAATATAAAAATAACTTACAACTGGCTCATTACGTAACCCAACTCTATCATCAGTGAACCAAAGGCTTTTACCTCTATGACCCCACCTGGAAGAACATTCCAAACCTTGCTAACTCTGCATGGAGGAGTTCATCCTGACATTGTTCTTTCCACCATTGCTCTTTCATCAGTTTCAGTATCAGCTCTCTTGAATTGGTATCGTGATTTATTTTTAAGTAGTCCCCTGGACTTACCTTATTTATGCTTAATACCTTATGTATGTCTCTAAAGTCCTCTCATAAGCATATCCATTGATAGTTAAAGATCCCTAGTTTTTTTCAGACTTCCCTTCTAATTCAGTCTTTTGACAGATAGAATCAGCTTTGTGGCTCTCCTTTATGCTACATCTATGATTTGGTTCTGCCAAGTACTGAACACATGACTTGACCCAGAAGTACTGTTGCATATTCTCTTAGCTTTGTTCACTGCAGTTTTGCGAGGATTTATGAGGCGCCAAATATACTCTCACCCCAGATTCCTTTCTCCTCCACTTTGAGCATTCAACAACAATCATGTGTGTTCAACTGCATTCATTTGTACTTATTTAACATCAATTGCACTCAAAAGCAATCATTTGCGCTCAGAATTGACCATTTAGTTATCATTTGATATCACAAGTAGCAATTAACAGACATCATTGTTATCAATTATCACCAAACTGCAGCGCTGAAACATTTGTGATTTGCATAATTATTTATCTTAAGCATTTTGACACCAAAAATGATCTTAAGAGTTTGTTCCTTAGGTTATAGCAATCATGACAAAATTTCATCAGGTTTCATAGTTCAGTTGTCATCTTATTATGCCATGGATTTTTCCAGCTAATGCAGTATTTTATGTACGCAGTGTGTAGGGTCAGTGCACAGATCATGTGGTTGTGGGGGATTGGGGGAGCCCATAGTTTTTTCCTAATTCCTGTATATGGGTGACCATAAGTACATGCACCTTGTTTATCTCAGTTCATCCGGCGGAGGAAAATGCATCAGCGGAAGTCACGTAGTTGTCCACTTGGAGTTAATTTGCAAGTATATGACCAGGAGTTACAACCCCTCCTGCCCGGCAGGATATTACGGTCCCGCTGAACTGAATGGAGATTTAAAAGTCTCGCTGTATCTGCCAGGGGGAGTCACACTGGGATGGGGCCGTAAAATGCTGGCCTGTGTTTCCTATATTTTTAGTTTCTTGTTGCAAGCAGTCTGGTTGAACTATAGGATTGATGTACATGTGAACTTGCACAATTCAACATTGTCAGGACCAAACCATTTTGGCCAAGCTCCACAAAGGCTGACTCGTATGGAAAAATTACACTGGTTTACAATAAATCGGGACTTTGGCATTGACAAGTTACAAGATGCCGACTGTCCAAGTGCCTCTGTGGTGTGATGCCCTGTGTTGTGTTTCAACTGAAATCAGACAAGTGAAAACAGTATTGTGATGTAAAAGGTACACTGAATCAAGACACAAGGCAAAACAGAATTTGAAATGTATTGGGCCTCGTATACGCCTTCATAAATCTGCATCAGTGCTTAAAAGTAGATGTATTAAAGCTGGGCAGAATTTGATTATGGCAGTGCTGTCTCAATACAATTTCAATCAACTTCAACATGGATAGTAGACAAAAATATAAATTTAAGATCAAGCAAGTTGTCACCCATATCAACACTGATGTACACACAAACATCGTTTATGGAGCTTATGGGAACTGCTGCAAGCTGATCAGGTTTCCTGCTCACTGAAAACATCTGCTGAAGTGTAATTCCTATTCACACATTATTGATGAGTCCAACTTCCGTACACCGTGCAACTGCTGATCATCTTACCACAACATATGCACACTCACATTCACATTCTTGGGCATCGGCACATGACCAGCATACGCATCTCAGAAATTATTCTACCTGGGCAAAGTTGCCATCTTCCAAAGAAAAAACAGATGATATCCTTCTCTTTAGTGCCTAATACCGAAGACCACACACAATCAAATCTTGAGAAAAGAGCATGGCCTTTGGAGCCAAATCTCCATTTTCCACAGCTGATAAAACCTCCATATCAGTTATTGCTCTCATTTTACCAATTGCATAGATATCCTCTGCAATGGCTATATTTGCAAACTTTGATGTTTGGTTCCTCGACTTTGCAAGTGATTGTTGAAGCGAGCAACCTGCATTCAAGAGGGAACCTCATACCAAGTTCAGGGATTCTTAGTATGGAAGTAATGGCATTTACTATCTTCATGACAGATTTGTTTGCACCATGGACAAGTTTCACTAGCTTTCCATTAAGTCCTTCAAAAGAAAAGCAGCTGTAGACCCAAAGTGGCCCCAAACCCTTAGCAACATCAACTAAATGAAATAACTGATGCACATTTATAGTCATATGTCGATCAGTGTGCAAGGGTCCAAAACTTTCATAATAGTGAATGATCGCCCACCTATGTAGAGTAAAGGATTAAATCAGAAGCATCTTATGCCAATGTAACTATGATGTAAAAGACACATAGCTAAGTAACAGAAGTCTGGAGGGAGGTGAAGTCCAAACTTGTGCAGAGTTCTACATGGAGTTGTAAACAAATAATAATGGTTTTAACAAACTACAGTATTGATTAGCTTACTTAGGGGAAAATAGACAAATCCCAAAGAACTCCATCTAGACCCCAAACACAGGGTGAAACATGGTGGCAGCAGATAGTGAGTAAAAGACCCAGAAAAAAACTCCAAAAAGATTACAAACCTGACAAGCCTACATATTCTTCAACAAAAATTGAAAGGGGCGGATTGGAGACTCACCCAAAAAGTTGGAGCATCGTGGGTGCAGCAGGTGCAAGCTGAGACACAGACACAGAGCCTGGACAGCAGTGAGCACAGACCAGAATCAGCGAGCAACACCAGTAAAGCAGTAAAATGTCCAGAGCTTGGCAGAAGCATGGAATTTACAGTGCCACTAGCATAATCTTTCCAGGGCACAGAAGGCTTATAACAAGCTCAACATTGGAACATTGGAAGAAAGAGGTTTTTCAGGTATAGAACTGCTACTGGTTTGCACAAAAAGGAACAAAAGGATAATCTCAGTGCTCTACTCTATGTAGTTGGAGCTATTGCTGATGATATAATAGCAAGACAAGGAGTCGATAAGACTTCAAACACTTACGATGATGCCCTCTAGGCATTTGATTCGTATTTAAGCATTCACCAAAATTTAATTATAGAGCAGGCAAAGTTTAACAAGAGAAAACAAAGGCCAGATGAAAGCATGGATATGTTCATCCATGATGCATACAGGCTGGCAAAAAATTGCGACTATGGAATATTGAGGGATGAATTGATTTGCGTAGTAGTTGGGGTGCTGGTTGGGGCACTATCAGATCTCTTGCAAATGAGAGAACATCTAACTCTAAGGCAGTACAAATTGCGAGGCAGACTGCACTCAGAAAATAAAATAGAGTGCAGGAAAAGTGAGGTCCCTTGGAAATGAATGAGTGAGGCTGTTCGATATGTACGCCAGAAGAGGGAAAGTGCATCAAAACAGAAGCCCGCAAAATGGGGAAATGTGCAGCCACCGCCATCTTAAAATGCTTTTGATGTAGTGGGAAAAACCTACATAAATGGGAAGGATGCCCAGCAGGGGGAGCAGAGTACCATAACCGTGTGAAGTTAGACAATTTTTAAAATTGTCTAAATGATCTAAACACAGCCTGCAAAAAGAAATAAAACATATTAGGTCAAACCACATACAAGAAGTGGAAGAACCACAGAGAAAGGAAATTACTTTCCTAGGAGATGTGCATGAAACAGGAAGTAAATACTAAAGCATTAAACTTGAAGTGGGTGGACACACCACAGTGTTTAAATTAGACACGGGGCAGGTGTTTCAGTCTTATCTGATAAAGTAAAGTGCTTTAAGTGCATTACACTGCAGCCACCATCCATCCAGTTACAAGGTGGGATTGCACTGGAAATCATAGGACAACACGTGGCAAAATTAAAATACAAGGATAGAGTAATCATTGAACATCTGTACGTCACACACAACCAAGAATCATCATTATTAAGCAGGAAGGCATATATAGAATTGAAGCTGATTATCAAGTTGAAGTCGCTGATGAGCAGTACAGTAGACAATTCAGGAATGAATTTCCAGGTTTATTTACAGGCTTTGGAAAACTGAAGACCAAATATCATGTTACCCTAAGAGCTGATGCTAAACCAGTTTGTCTCTTCACACCAAGGAAGGTGACTTACCCGCTCTTGGACAAAGTCAAGGCTGAAATTGAGCACATGTTACAGCAGGGGGTTATCTCTCCAGTGACCATACTGACAAAGTGGTGTTCTGGAATGGTCATGGTCCCAAATCCAAATGGATCAATTCGAATCCATGTGGGCTTGATTCAACGAAACAAATCAGTGGAAAGTGAGATTCACCCAATGGCATCAGTGGACTAGAGTCTTGTCAAACTAGCTAAAAGTACCCTGTTCACCAAATTAGATGGAAACAGTGGATTTTTGTCTCTGGGCAAGGAATATGGACTGCTGACCATTTTTATAGTGCAATTCGGTAGTTATTGCTTTAATAGATTACCATTTGGAATTGCGCCTGCTGCAAAAATATTCCAGAGAACAATATCACAGACTCTCAAAGGCAAGGAAGGAATAATGTGCCATATGGATGAGATGCTCATACACAGTTCCATGAAGGAACAACATGACCGTAGAGTGAGAGCAGTCCTGAAGGTTCTACAGGATACACATTTAACATTGAATGAGAAATGTGAATTTGCAAAACATATGATTATATTTTTAGGGCACATGGTGCAAGCCTCAGAAATAGCAGTCGACTCACAGAAAACAAAGGTGATTAGAGAGTTTCCACAACCAGGAACATTACAGAGCTACAGAGATTCCTAGGAATGGTTAACCAGTAGGCAACTTCCTACCAAATTTGGCAGAAACCAACAATCAAAAATTTTCTAATTTCTTCTGCAATTTTTGTGCACTACAATCCGGAACTGCTGACCATAGGATGCATTGAGTACAGATCTGGGTGTAGTTTTACTCCAAGTACAAAGAGATGGTAAATGTAGACCAGTTTATTACGCCCCAAGATCACTCACAGACACAGAAAAAAGATATGCCAGTGAAGGGAAGGAAGCATTGGCAGCAACATGGGTGTGCAAGAAGTTCTCAGACTACATGATGGAATTCAGGTTTAAAATTGAAAACGACCATAAGCCATTTATCACTCTTCTGAACATGAAGAAGGTTGAGAAGATGCCACCTAGAATTCAATGCTTCAGACTGAGACTAATGATGAATATGATTCAATAACTGAATATTCAAGGGTATGGACTAGACAACAACAGAATGAAGAATACCAGTTAAAGGAATCAAAATATAGGATTTACATTCCATCAAAGAGGTGGAAGCATACACATCACTAAACATCTACCAACTACTGCACAGAAGCTGCAGGAGACAAAACAAGCACAACGGCAAGATGGCAGTTGTGTCCAAATAAAGGAATACTGTCTGGAAGAATGGTCAGACGATGCCTCTAACAACCCAATGCCATGGCAGTACTCCGAACAGAGAAGAAACTTCACAATCATTGATGATCTCCTAGTTTTTAATGACAGGATAATCATTCTGAGAACACTTCAGCTTGGTATTCTCCAAAAAATTGATCAAGGTCACTTAGGGATAGCATAATATCGAGCAAGAGCCCAGCAATCAGTCGGATGGCCAGGCATGACTTGTTCTATTGAAGAAGTAAGTTTGAATTGCCTTATGTGTGCAGTGAACAGCTAAGATCAAAGAGAGGCACTGTCACCCTTCACTTTTCCATCAAGGCTGTGGGAGTGCCTGGGAACAGATTCATTTGATTTTCAAGACAAGGTATTTCTTTTTGATATTGATTACTGCTCCAGATGGATTGAAGTGAACAGATTGCACAGCATCACGGCGGAAGCAGTCAATCACTGAAGAGGATCTGTAACGTATGGCATCCCGGACATTTTAGCTTCGGACAATGGTCCACAATTTGCTAATAAACTATCCCATGACTTTGCAGAGGATTATGGCTTCATTCATGTGACTAGCTCACCTCAGTATCCTGAAGCAAATGGAAAAGATGAGCAAGGTGTTCAAACCATTGAAGAGTTGAAGAAGAAGAATGATCTCAACTTAGTTTTTCTTAGTTATTGAACCTCACCCCTACAAAGTGACTCTCACCATCAGAGTTGTCAATGGGAAGGTGACTGAGAACACAACTTCCAGTTCTGCAATAGAAACTTTCGTCAAATATCACCTTGGATGACCACGAGAGAGTTAAAAAGCGTGAGGAACAGGGGCACAAACAAGCTTGTAAATTCAACTTCACGCACTGAGCAGGAAATTTATCAGTGCTACAGCCCAGGGAGTGAGTATGGATACGAGACCAACAGAAAGAAGGCATAACAGTAGAAAGAGTTCCACAATCAAGATCTTACAGGATTGAGATGGGAAATATAAGGAGAATATGTAGCGTCTTATCCTTGTAAAAAAAAGCCAATAGAGACTTGGGCTTACTATTCAGAACTGGTTGGAGATAAGGAACAAGGAACAAGACAAAGCTCTACAGCCACACAGGAGAAGGACTTTCATATTGAACAGAGAGAGAGACTGCAGAATGTCCTTGACCTCACAAAGATTGAAACAAGATCCAGGAGATTGGACAAAGCACATCAGAGACTAACCCTGTGTAGTCTGAGACTTTGCAGGGAGATGTAGAACAATGTATATAGTTGGGATAAACACTTGGGGGAGGAGATATAGACTAAAGGGTTAACATCAGAAGCACCTGATGTAACTATGATCTAACGACATGTGACTAAGTAACAGAAATCTGGAGCAAGGAGAAGTAAAACCTATTGCCGAGTTCCTCAGATGTACATAAAGCTGTAAATAAATAATAATGGTTTTAACAAACTACAGTCTCGAGTAGCTTATTTAGGGAAAATAGACAAATCCCGACGAACCCCATCTGACACACAACAAAACAGTTGACAGTGCAAAAGCTCAGCTTTTCAATTCTCTTCTTGCATGTTACACGAAAAACTTCAACTATAAATGTTGGTCAAAATCATTAGGTTGAATGGCATGCAACACAGGGGCAGTAATATAATGCCATGCCCTCTATTCATTTGCTTTCCAGTATCCCAGCTGTTGTTTGACAGACCTTGGAAAGCAAGAGATGAAGTTTGGTGGCTTTGTACTGAGCAGCCTCTGATCAACTATGTCAACATATTTACTCATGCTGTGTGTGTCCAGTTGATATTTTGGCTCAAACCAGAGCCTAAGTAGTTGCCTGACAACTCCTAGAAGGACGCCATGCATTTAGTCACTGGCAGTTCCTTGTATCAAATTTTAATTTCCCATGGTTGAAAACCATGAAGGACCTTTTATTCCTTGCATTGGCTTTCCAGTTGCATTGGCTTCAATTGCATATTGTACTGTTTCTTTGTGATTCCTGCAAGGCCCATCAACTTTCTCAGAATCAAAAGGAAATACCCTGGCAAGGCCCCTGTCAGCTTCGACGTCTTGTCCCAGTTGTCTGCAATTAGGACAACAAAGTTCACCATTGAAATGTGTCATGTTGGTGACACTAGCCTTTGCAGGCAAATCACTGGTTCGACATAGAGGAAGTAACTTTACATTGATTTCAGCTCTGAAATGATTACAGCTCACATCAGAACCATCCTTATACAGTTCTTTGAGTGAATCACAAAGTAGCTTCAAGTAGGGACTCATGCATGGTTTCTCCTCATGGAACCAGAGCCTGCCAGGGATGATATTCCCTGAGTTTATTCTCATCGTACTAGGGAGCTCATTTATACCTAAATAAATAACCATAAATTCCCTTTGCTAGATTTGAACACCTGTGCCCCATCGACATACCATATGAAAGAAATGTGATTAGGTTGAACATGAATCCCTCAGGCTGAAAAAAATTGCCGGTACAGAGCACCACCACAGATGTCACATATGTTCTTTGAGACTTTTTCCCCAGTAGTGAACCTATAAAGGAGAGTCTGATTAAAATTAGATCTTTTGAATAGGCTCTTCAGCTGTTCTTCTAATGGAGCTTCAACAGAGCAATAGCAATTCTTCAGCATTTTCTCTCACGCTTCCACAGCTAGTATTTGTGACCTGACTAATACTACTACTGTCGCCTAAGCTTGCACAACAATCACAAAACCTGTGAAGTGATTTGTAACAAGTGCAGAGATGTATTGCAAGAGTTCTGGGAAGGACAGTGCAATTCAAAGAGGTGTAGCAAATCAGAAAGTCCATGCCTGAGTGCAAAGGTCAATGTCAATAATACAGTTCCCAGGACTGTAGTGAGGACATCTGCATGGAGAAGTGGGTCGACTTCATCAACTGTGATTAAGAGAACTTTCAACTGCCAGGTCCAGTTTTTTTTCTAGCAAAGGAAAGTTGTCTCATATCCCAGTAGACTCTTCTTCATCCTTAACTACTGCCAACAAATTGCCCAAGAATAAGCACATGAAGACATGTACATATGAGGAAGAAATGTGCTGGTCATCAGCAGTCTCTTGCCAGAAAAATATTCAAAGGCATGTGGATTTTATTCAAGAGTGGAATCTTGTGCAACAGAAACTCAAGTACTAGCAGTCTGCTTCCCAGCTCACCATGTCATAGCAGAATGTGAATCAATTTGACATAAACTACAATTATACAAATTTTACTTCAATGTGACATGGAAACCATATTAAATAGATACATAACCTGCAGTCTAAGTGAGTCAGTTAAGTATAATTTGTTGTGCAAGCTTTTGAGTTCAACTGACAGCATAACCAGTCAAGCTGTCTTCATCTCAGCACAAAAATTAGATCCATTTAACTTCAATACATTGGAAATAAGAAATAAATTTCAGGGCAAACATTCATTGAACAAGACCTGTGTTAATTTGGAAGGTACTCAGAATAGATCACTGTTTTGTGAATGCCCTTTATGATTAAAACAGAATAAAGAAAGGGACTAAAAACAGAAAATGCTGGAAAAGCCCAGCAGATCTGGCAGCATCTGTGGAAAAAGAAACAGAGTTAATGTTTCGAGAAGGTCTCTTCAGAGCTAAAGAGGATTAGAAACGTGATGAATGTATACTTTTTAAAGAGGTGGAGCATGTGAAGCTGGATGGAAGGCCAGCGATAGGTGGGGGCTGAGAGATTGACAAAGATTTTGCTTTTATAAACAAAGGGGCGTCTGCTATGAGGGCCCCATAGAGAGTTCAGTCTTACATCCTGAAATAATTTTACACATAGAGCTAAAGAGGTATTTGTTTATAACAGCTTTAACAGTTATATAAAAAAGTTCTGCATTATAACATTTAAGTGCCATGGTTTCTGGAGATGTATTTAAACACCTTTCATAACCATCATAACATAATTATACTGTGTTCCTTTTCTGCACTAGTGTTAGAATAAGTCCATTTACCTTCTATAATTTATAGAAAATGTCACCAATATGAATAAACACCATTAATACAGTCCTCTCCATTAAAAATTTACCATGAAAAATCAGTATTGCTTTCTTAATCGAATTGTTGAATCCAGAAGCTATTTTCAGTTTCTTCAGATAATTAGCTTGGATATCAAAAGATAATTTTGACAGCTCTGTAAAATATGGTCATCTGGTTTGCATTATTTATCTTCTTTTTTTATAAAATTCCTGCAGTTTATTAGAATGGCATGATGAAAAAAATGTTTAATTAAGAAAAAAAAATTCAGGCTGTTTGGCCTGAATATGTGATAGTGTCCCTTTAGGCTTTTTCAAAGTTGCATGTGATTTGAATAAAACATTTAGATTTTAGATTATTAATGGGAAAAAGGCATGCCATAATGGTTATGCTGAACAGAAAGGATTTTTAAAATTTATTGTTGGTCTTTTCTCTTTGTGTCTGCTGAGCTTGGCAAAGACATTTAGTACCTCATGTTGATAACCATAAAGAACTTACAAGTGGCAAACACGCCAGTGTATTTTGTTTTGAAATGCATGTGTATCTTTTTTTTATTAAGTTTTTAATTTTCTAGTTGCTGCATCCAAATTTAACCAATAAGGAACTTTATTCCAGGTTAAGTTCATGATACTACACTGGCTATGGTATTTACCAATCATACACAAATATTATTGATTGTATAAGCCAATATTTAAAAACATGTTGATACTCAACGATTCAGGGGTATACAGAATTGCATATTTTTATTTCCTTGCAAATATGCCTGGCCCAATAGTTTTTGAAGAGCTTTGAGATCTGACAGAGAAGTTCAAAATTATTTTGGAGATTTGATGGAGTAACTGAGGAAAATTTAGTAACAGGTTGGTAAATAAAGAGTATAAATTTAACATCATAGAGAAACAAAGGGGGAAGAGGGGATAGGCCATTTTTATTTTATTGTGCCGAGGATTGTTGGGATATTGAATGTCCTGCATATAATAGCCTTTCAGAGGAAAGTGGAGATACACATTTTGAAATGTTTAAAAGGGTAAGGAAAAAGAGCAGAGTAATGGGATTAAATGAAGCATTCTTTCAGAGAGCTGGTGCGTGTACCAAATGTATCAAATGGCTTCTGCCCTTTTTCAAACACTTGACGATTCTCAGTAATGTGCTGACCTGCAGAGTCAACTGCTTAAAAAGCAAATTAGGTAAGCAAAGGCAGCGTATTTCATAAATCATAGAGCTATTACAAAATATAAAATGCTTTATTCTTCACACAATCATAATTACATGAAGAAATTGACATTCTTAACTTGATAGTTTTTTTTAAAATTGTCTAGTTATGAATTTGGCATTACAGTTGCTGTTACAGCCTACTCCTGATAACTCAACATGGTTTTTGAATGAAAAAGAATTGTATTATTGAGAAATTGGAATGAATTTTCCAGTACCTCCCCGCCAACCCCCCACCCCCCCAGCTGACAGAGGCTGGTTGACAGGTGAAGGAGACGTAAAATTGGACATCATGGTCACAGCACTGTACCCGTCACTTGCCCAGCCACACATGCAGGTATTTTACCCGAGGAGAGAAGAGGCCTTGGATGGCCCGCTTTCCTGTGGGTCAATTGAAGATCTTCAGTGACTAATTAATGGTCACTTAGGGGCCTCCTCCTGTTTCCACTGGGATTTTTTAGGGGTTAGCAGGGAGAGACATTGACCAAGTGTCCAGCCCATCCAGTAAAAGCTCGTGCCCTAATTGCCAGGCTAGGAGGGTATTTCCAGTTCGGGCACCCTGCGCCCATTGGAGGCCCACATCACCAAGGTAGCCCCCCCTGCCCCCTCCCCCTCCCCCACTGCCCCCCCACTCCCACCTGGCCCCCATGCGTTTCTCCTCTCTCCCTGCTCTATCCACCCAGCCTCCTAACCTCAACACTGGGGTTTGCCAATCTGGTCCCAGTGAGACCCAAGACTCATCTTGTTCTGGGCTCTTGGCTCCTCTTCTTCAGGGGACTCACTGTAATCCCAGCAGTGGCCACCACTTCTGGTAGCGCTGCTGGGATAGGAGAGGTGCTGGCCATTTGATTGGCCGGTAGCTCTTGAAGCAGGGATTTCCTCTTGGTTGAGGGCAAGCCAGCCTGCCCCCACCAACCATCCCCTGCTCTCTGCAACTGTCCCCAGAAAATTCACCCCACTGTGAATAATACAGGGACATGGATTCTTGTAAAACCAAATTATGAGACAAATTTGAATTAAGAGCATACTCTACTTTTAATAAGAGTTCTGGCATGGATGAAACAACTTAATGAGGAGATTCACTTTTGAAGGCTATGGTTTACTGTAGAGAACAAGAAGGAGAGAAGAAGGAGCTAGATGATAAGTTTGTATAAGACTTTAGTTAGGTCACTCAGAGAACTGTGTGCTGTTTGGACTTCCCTATTGTGATGACTGTGACGTTAAGATCAGCTCAACTGAGTAGGGGTCACGTGATTTGTTCAACCAATGTGTGGCTAGCATGGGGGAATAAATTCTAGGGAGGGGTTCCCTGAGGAAAAATGGCTGTATGAGGGGCTGGCTGGATAAAAGCAGCCACAGAAGCTCTTGTGTGAATAAAGTTCACTTTATTTGACTAAGAAGCCTCCCAGAGCGTGTTTCTACATGTATCTTAGGATGGGAAACCATAGGGGAGATTTGTCTCCTGAGGACTTTTCAAAGAAGGCTAACAGAAGACTTAATAGAGATTGTTAAAATTCTGTGAACATTTCTTTTGGCTGGGGAGTCAATGATGGGAAGTCATCAATATAATATTGTCACTCGGCAAGTGAGGACAGTGATTAGGAGAAATTGCTTCACATCGATGGTTGTTGGAGTATGCAATGCTTTGTCACAGACACTAGTTGAGGCAGTCATCGTTAGATCTGTTAAGTGAAAAATTGATAAATTCTTGAAGCAGAGCAAGACGCATGGAAGTGGAAGGAAAACAGAGCAGTAGGAGTAATGCTGAAATGCTTTGAAAAGTGTCGGCACATTAACTTTACTGGTTTTAATGGGCCAGATCTTGTTGGAGCACGACATCTCCCAGCATATATTATTAGTTAGGCTTTTTCCTTCCCCCCCCCCCCCACCAGCTTGAAAATATTTTGTCCCAATATCTCACTGGGAGTGCAACCTTATGAACCTAGATTTATGGTGGTAGTGAGGGTGAAAATGCCCAATTCCACCATCACTCCTGTGAAACTGATGGCAACTTCTGAGGTCCACACATGCGCAGTCAAGTGTGGAAAACCGGAAGTTGCTGGAAGTGATTCTACGCTTCTCCAGAGGATGCATCGTTGAATTTCCCACAGACTTCAATCAAATAGAAATCACTGAAGTGATGAAAAATTGCCCATTTATGCTGTTGATCTCATTGTGAAAAAGCTATGCATTGTTTAATGAGGTGTAATTGGGTTTTTGTGAGTGCACTAGGTTAATAATTATCAATGAAATACCTCTCTGACCCTGGAAAACTAATTTTATATTTGTGGAAATTTCAAATGAAAAACAGTTCTCAATAGTTTCGTGGGCACTCGGATTCCCCACTGACTCTTCAGATGGCAGGAAGGCAAGACCCCTCCATCCGAAACATTTTGGCTATTGTTTCGAGCCTAATCATTTGTTTTATGGAGACTGTCTAGAGAAGCCCAGAAATGAGAAAAGGACATTGAAGTTATAATTCTCTAATTTACGTTTTTTTAAAGAAAGTATTGATCATGTGGGGTCCTTGCTCTTCAGTATATTAATACTTGGTCAATTGTGTCAAATTGTCACAAAGGTCAGTTTTTCCAGTCTTTTTTTCAAAATATCTATGAAATAGTTAATGTAAACTAATTGAAAATGCTACATGATTTCTATTTAATACTTATAGTTTTAGCAAAATTGATTGTCTCTTAAAAACACTATTATTGTAAATGTTAATTGGTGGCTAACCTGATTTTCAAATAACTCAATGTACGGCATTTGCTGAAAGAAGCAAGTAATTTAATTGAGAAATTGCAAGCAATTCATCTCACTCAAGTATGAGTAATGTTCTTCTAAAGATGGAACTTTGCAGTCAAATTCTTGTACCATCATTAGAATCACAGGAGACTGAATATCAAACATGAAATGACTTTTTTCTTCTGAAAGCCTTTGTCAATAGGAAAAGCAACACTTTTACATGATAATGAAAGTTTTAGTACAGAAAGACGTTAAGTGATTTGATAAAGACTGGCCTTTCTCTTGATTTTTATATTTTTTTGTGTGCCAGGCAAATTGTTGACATTTCAGATATGCAATGGAACACCAGAGGAATAAATACTTAAATGTAATACTTAAGCCATTTTACAGCTGACCAACTCAGACTGTGTAGTGTCATTTTTCATCTTTTGTTGTCCACAGTCATTTGAAACCTGAATATCTCAGCCCTGTACTAATAGATTGATTCATATTTATCAGATTGTCTGTAGGCAAATCCATTGTTCTAAATTCAAACAAGATTGTATCCACTTTGACAAGAATGTTTCACTTTACCATTGACCAAAACCAAGATTATTTGTTGAACTCTCAGATGTGCATTTTTTACTTATGTCAAACTAATTCACGTGAACGCAGTAATCTTCAGAAAACAATGTCAACAGGCAGTCAACCAAGATTCTTACCCACCGGTAAATCTAAGGGCCAAATACGTTTTATTCACGATTCAGTAAAGTAAGAATTGGCTGAAAATTCAAGGCCATAATGAATCAACTAATTCATTCTCCGTGGCAATGTCTCTACCAATCAGAGTCCACTTGCCAACCAATCAGCACTCTCTTCTCATGCGGTATAAAGTTGTTGCTTCCCCTGACATTGGTATTCTTGCAATTGTCCTGATGAGTGCAAAATAAAAAGCTTCAACAAAATGCCATTTTTCAGCATTACTCAAGTTCTGTTCCACCAAATGACGAATTAGCTATTTCTTGATTTGCATTTAAAACTTTAGCTGAGTAACTACATCCTCACCCTTACCCATTGGAATATATTTTTAATGAACTCCATGATATTATGGGAGGGATTTTAACTCACTGAAAACCCATTCACTTATACAGAGTTAAATTCGGGCTCTATGTCTGCAGATACCCCAAATATCACATCAGTTAATTGGGTGGGTGTGAACAAGAGAAATCCCTCCCAAAATCCAGGCAGATGTCTTGTACTAAAGTAGATGTGCAGAAGCTGACCAGATTGTGAAAAATAGCATTGAGTTCATTCCCATTTCAGTTTCCAAATTCTGCTTAAATTTGTATTGATTGTGGATATAAATCCATCCTAATGGAGCATTGCAATCATAAAATGCAGATAGAATTCTGTAATACCAAATAACTGGAGGCAGTGTAAAATAGCATTATCTGTAGAATGTGTTTGTATAGAAGTACTGTGTATTTAGCCTTGACAGATTGTGTGCCTGATGCTTCATTCCTGCTGCTATAAAACAGCGCATGTATTTAAATGACAAAAGGATTTGTTACTTTGACTCTGAATACTTGGTATGCGTCTGTTGATCTGACTGCAAAAAGAAAATACAGGAATGGGGATGATATGGAATGGAATATGCAAGTGAGGAGTACTTAATAGCTAAGCAGTGATGGACGTCTTCCCTTAGGTAGAATGAGTTCCATATTCCCCCATTGCCAATTGTGTATTCTGTTACAAATCACAATTAGAATTTAGACTTGCACTGAATTAATCAAAAAGTTGTTTTTAATTATGTGGAAACATTTGTGCTAAAGGCAGTTAAGTGAATTCATGATGTTGCTAGGACGGATTGGGAAAGAGCTGCAGTATGAAATCTTGACACACAAAACCATAATGATCTATCTCGAGACAGCTTTAAGTTGATTTTCCCAACACTTGCCCTCCCAACTCTTCTTCAATATCATGGTTTTATGTAACTTGGTGCAATCATTCCTAAAGGCCTTGCATTATCGAATTCAGTCCTCTTTGGACCATCTGTCTGTTTACAAATAGTGTGCATGGTCTCAACAGAAGGTTTAGCAAATAAAGGTGGTGGCAGATGTATTGAATCAGCTAATATTTACTGTAAATATAATTTTATTTGTTTGTTGTAAAATTACATCTTTGTAAAGAAGAATATAGCTGGTGCTATGTTTTGTTTTCGAGTTTAAGTATCCTTGGTTTCTATCTCAATATCTGACATTTAGCATTTTATTTCCTTTTTTATATTATTCAGTGTAATTTAAAGTTAATGGGAACTAACAATAATTTTATTTTAGAAGCTGATTTTGTTCTGATCAAGTGCCCTCATTAAATATAAATATGTGAAGGTGACAGTGTTACCCATGATATCAGGATAAGACTACAGTGAAGAAGCCTGTTTTCAGATTTCCACATCATTTGAATTTTACCATTGAGCTGTTGGCATTAAAAGAGCACCATGTTTTAGCTCAAAAACAAAAACGAAAACAGAATTACCTGGAAAAACTCAGCAGGTCTGGCAGCATCGGCGGAGAAGAAAAGAGTTGACGTTTCGAGTCCTCATGACCCTTCGACAGAACTTGAGTTCGAGTCCAAGAAAGAGTTGAAATATAAGCTGGTTTAAGGTGTGTGTGTGGGGGGCGGAGAGAGAGAGAGAGAGGTGGAGTGGGGGTGTGGTTGTAGGGACAAACAAGCAGTGATAGAAGCAGATCATCAAAAGATGTCAACAACAATAATACAAAAGAACACATAGGTGTTAAAGTTAAAGTTGGTGATATTATCTAAACGAATGTGCTAATTAAGAATGGATGGTAGGGCACTCAAGGTATAGCTCTAGTGGGGGTGGGGAGAGCATAAAAGATGTAAAAAAAAATAAATAATTTTTTTTCTCTTTTTATAAGGGAAATAGGTGGGAAAAGGAAAATCTATATAATTTATTGGAAAAAAAGAAAAGGAAGGGGGAAACAGAAAGGGGGTGGGGATGGGGGAGGGAGCTCACGACCTAAAGTTGTTGAATTCAATATTCAGTCCGGACGGCTGTAAAGTGCCTAGTCGGAAGATGAGGTGTTGTTCCTCCAGTTTGCGTTGGGTTCACTGGAACAATGCAGCAAGCCAAGGACAGACATGTGGGCAAGAGAGCAGGGTGGAGTGTTAAAATGGCAAGCGACAGGGAGGTTTGGGTCATTCTTGCGGACAGACCGCAGGTGTTCTGCAAAGCGGTCGCCCAGTTTACGTTTGGTCTCTCCAATGTAGAGGAGACCACATTGGGAGCAACGAATGCAGTAGACTAAGTTGGGGGAAATGCAAGTGAAATGCTGCTTCACTTGAAAGGAGTGTTTGGTCCTTGGACGGTGAGGAGAGAGGAAGTGAAGGAGCAGGTATTGCATCTTTTGCGTGAGCATGGGGTGGTGCCATAGGAGGGGTTGAGGAGTAGGGGGTGATGGAGGAGTGGACCAGGGTGTCCCGGAGGGAGCGATCCCTACGGAATGCCGATAAGGGGGGTGAAGGGAAGATGTGTTTGGTGGTGGCATCATGCTGGAGTTGGCGGAAATGGCGGAGGATGATCCTTTGAATGCGGAGGCTGATGGGGTGATAAGTGAGGACAAGGGGGACCCTATCATGTTTCTGGGAGGGAGGAGAAGGCGTGAGGGCGGATGTGCGGGAGATGGGCCGGACACGGTTGAGGGCCCTGTCAACGACCGTGGGTGGAAAACCTCGGTTAAGGAAGAAGGAGGACATGTCAGAGGAACTGTTTTTGAAGGTAGCATCATCGGAACAGATGCGACGGAGGCGAAGGAACTGAGAGAATGGGATGGAGTCCTTACAGGAAGCGGGGTATAAGGAGCTGTAGTCGAGATAGCTGTGGGAGTCGGTGAGTTTGTAATGGATATTGGTGGACAGTCTATCACCAGAGATTGAGACAGAGAGGTCAAGGAAGGGAAGGGAAGTGTCAGAGATGGACCACGTGAAAATGATGGAGGGGTGGAGATTGGAAGCAAAATTAATACATTTTTCCAAGTCCCAACGAGAGCATGAAGCGGCACCGAAGTAATCATCGATGTACCGGAGAAAGAGTTGTGGAAGGGGGCCGGAGTAGGACTGGAACAAGGAATATTCCACATACCCCATAAAGAGACAGGCATAGCTGGGGTCCATGCGGGTACCCATAGCCACACCTTTTATTTGGAGGAAGTGAGAGGAGTTGAAGGAGAAATTGTTCAGTGTGAGAACAAGTTCAGCCAGAAGGAGGAGAGTAGTGGTGGGTGGGGATTGTTCAGGCCTCTGTTCGAGGAAGAAGCTTAGGGCCCTCAGACCATCCTGGTGGGGGATGGAGGTGTAGAGGGATTGGATGTCCATGGTGAAAAGGAAGCGGTTGGGGCCAGGGAACTGGAAATTGTTGATGTGACGTAAGGTGTCAGAGGAATCACGGATGTAGGTGGGAAGGGACTGGACAAGGGGAGTCAAGATAACGAGCTTCCAACCTGATAGTCGCCCAACCTCGGACGGCCCGCTTCTATCTCCTACCCAAAATCCACAAACAGAACTGCCCCGGTAGACCGATCGTCTCAGCTTGCTCCTGCCCCACAGAACTCATTTCTCGTTATCTTGACTCCCTTCTCTCTCCCCTTGTCCAGTCCCTTCCCACCTACATCCGTGATTCCTCTGACACCTTACGTCACATCAACAATTTCCAGTTCCCTGGCCCCAACCGCTTCCTCTTCACCATGGACGTCCAATCCCTCTACAGCTCCATCCCCCACCAGGAAGGTCTGAGGGCCCTTAGCTTCTTCCTCGAACAGAGGCCCGAACAATCCCCATCCACCACAACTCTCCTCCTTCTGGCTGAACTTGTTCTCACACTGAACAATTTCTCCTTCAACTCCTCTCACTTCCTCCAAATAAAAGGTGTGGCTATGGGTACCCGCATGGGCCCCAGCTATGCCTGTCTCTTTATGGGGTATGTGGAACATTCCTTGTTCCAGTCCTACTCCGGCCCCCTTCCACAACTCTTTCTCCGGTACATCGATGATTACTTCGGTGCCGCTTCATGCTCTCGTCGGGACTTGGAAAAATTTATTAATTTTGCTTCCAATCTCCACCCCTCCATTATTTTCACGTGGTCCATCTCTGACACTTCCCTTCCCTTCCTTGACCTCTCTGTCTCAATCTCTGGTGATAGACTGTCCACCAATATCCATTACAAACCCACCGACACCCACAGCTATCTCGACTACAGCTCCTCACACCCTGCTTCCTGTAAGGACTCCATCCCATTCTCTCAGTTCCTTCGCCTCCGTCGCATCTGTTCCGATGATGCTACCTTCAAAAACAGTTCCTCTGACATGTCCTCCTTCTTCCTTAACCGAGGTTTTCCACCCACGGTCATTGACAGGGCCCTCAACCGTGTCCGGCCCATCTCCCGCACATCCGCCCTCACGCATTCTCCTCCCTCCCAGAAACATGATAGGGTCCCCCTTGTCCTCACTTATCACCCCACCAGCCTCCGCATTCAAAGGATCATCCTCCGCCATTTCCGCCAACTCCAGCATGATGCCACCACCAAACACATCTTCCCTTCACCCCCCTTATCGGCATTCCGTAGGGATCGCTCCCTCCGGGACACCCTGGTCCACTCCTCCATCACCCCCTACTCCTCAACCCCTCCTATGGCACCACCTCATGCCCACGCAAAAGATGCAATACCTGCCCCTTCACTTCCTCTCTCCTCACCGTCCAAGGACCCAAACACTCCTTTCAAGTGAAGCAGCATTTCACTTGCATTTCCCCCAACTTAGTCTACTGCATTCGTTGCTCCCAATGTGGTCTCCTCTACATTGGAGAGACCAAACGTAAACTGGGCGACCGCTTTGCAGAACACCTGCGGTCTGTCCGCAAGAATGACCCAAACCTCCCTGTCGCTTGCCATTTTAACACTCCACCCTGCTCTCTTGCCCACATGTCTGTCCTTGGCTTGCTGCATTGTTCCAGTAAAGCCCAACGCAAACTGGAGGAACAACACCTCATCTTCCGACTATGCACTTTACAGCCATCCGGACTGAATATTGAATTCAACAACTTTAGGTCGTGAGCTCCCTCCCCCATCCCCACCCCCTTTCTGTTTCCCCCTTCCTTTTCTTTTTTTCCAATAAATTATATAGATTTTCCTTTTCCCACCTATTTCCATTATAAAAAGAGGAAAAAAAAATATATTTTTTTTTTTTACATCTTTTATGCTCTCCCCACTCCCAATAGAGCTATACCTTGAGTGCCCTACCATCCATTCTTAATTAGCACATTCGTTTAGATAATATCACCAACTTTAACTTTAACACCTATGTGTTCTTTTGTATTATTGTTGTTGACATCTTTTGATGATCTGCTTCTATCACTGCTTGTTTGTCCCTACAACCACACCCCCACTCCACCTCTCTCTCTCTCTGTCCACCCCCCACACACACACCTTAAACCAGCTTATATTCAACTCTTTCTTGGACTCGAACTCAAGTTCTATCGAAGGGTCATGAGGACTCGAAACGTCAACTCTTTTCTTCTCCGCCGATGCTGCCAGACCTGCTGAGTTTTTCCAGATAATTCTGTTTTCGTTTTTGTTTTGGATTTCCAGCATCCACAGTTTTTTTTTGTTTTTATCTCTATGTTTTAGCTCAGTTGTTTTGACACCAGAGAAAATCATACAGCCTTTTCAAAAAGGTGTTTTGGAGGTGGGGCCTTGGGCATTGAGGGAAAGGGTGAAAACTGGCCAGCAGCATGTTTGTTTCTCCTTGCCCCACAGATAAAACAGCTTTACAAAAACCAAGCAACACTTTTCCTGAGCAGTCTCCAGCGGGAACTTTAAAGACGCCTGGTTAAACCACTCAACACTTGGTACAACTAGAATAACATGTATGGTACACCCTCCACTCATTTTTTTTTCCTAAAATATATTTATAGTGCCCGTTCACCATCTACAAGGCAGAAGGTCAGGAATTTGATGGAACACTCTCCATTTGCATTCATGACTGCAGCTCCAACAACATACAAGAAATCCAATACCATCTAGGACTAAGCAGTCCGCTTGATCAGCATTCTATCCACCACCTTAAACATTCACGCTCTCTACCACTGATGCAGAGTGGCAGCAGTGTGCACCACCAACAAGATGCACTGTGGCATCTAACCAAGGCTTCTTTGATGGCACCTTCCAAATCCATAATCTCTACCACCTAGAAGTGAAGGGATTATAATTCTAGCCCCTTTTTGGGGCTATTCTGGATCAGACATACTCCTTGGGTGATCACTCTCACTTAAGGTTAAGAAAGAGACGGGCCCCGGAGAAACTTAAATGGTTCTGAAGAACTGATCAAACTCTTCCTAAAGTTAAGGAACCACCAAAGAATATTACCATCCCCCAGATAGCCTATTTAACAAGCTTTAATCGGATTATAACAACGTGAATATTATAAGGATCTGGGCATCTTTCCTCAACAATATACCTCTCCACTGAAGAGTGTACGGAGATGGCTTTTCAAATTTGGATATAGGTGACTCTATGAGACAATGTATTTTCTAAATTACATAGAAGTTTATTAAAGTACTAAACATGCAATTCACTTTTGATGACATGACAACATTGATAGTGCTAGGAAAAATAAGTATAATCTTGTTTCTAGTAGAGAATCCAAGTCTTATTAATGTTACAGAGAGATATTCAAGATATCCATCAATATTTGAGTAGCTTTTACCTTAAATCCCTGAGTGGAAAGCTACAGAGTAAAGCGACTTACCTCCATCCCAACTAAAGGGAGAACTTTCATCACAACACTGCAGCAGATATGCTTTTACCTTGACAGATGCTGGAATAAATCCTCTGGATCTAAAAATCCTACTATGTGATTCATTTATTAAAACCATTAAAAAAAACTGAACCAGCAGGAAGCATGTTGAGCACCTCATGCTGGACAACATCTTTCATTTTTAATCAACATCCTTAAAACAAACAGGACACTGAGAGGTGCAGATGATGGTCACTAGACTCAGTTTCCAGGATTCAGTAAACAAGTTATTTAGGGTCATCTTTAAGGTTACCCATTGTTAGATTGTAGTGTCTTACAACTTATCGGAGCCTTGTTGAGGTGATGTAGAGGCCAGTTCCTGTTTATTCAGGTGTGCCTTGTGTTAGGGGATGTACTATATCCTATGCTACAGGATGTTGGTGTCCTTGAACACACAATTATGCCCAGGCATGTTTATAAACTTCTAAACCTTTATTCAGCAGATGAATTCTGTATTAATGTTTAATCCCTGCTTCATAGAAGAATCACTTTAATCTTATAACTACCTATTTATGGCTGGATTCTCTTATAACTCAATATTTATAGTTGCATTCCTTCATAGAAAGACAACGGCAGCCGAGGCATGGGAACACCACCATCTACAAGTTCCCCTCCAATCCACACACCATCCTGACTTGGAACTATATCACCATTCCTTTGCTGTCACTGAATAAAAATTCTGGAACTCCCTCCCTAGCAGCACTGTGAATAAACCTGCATCACAAGGGCTGTAGCGGTACAACAAGGTGGCTACCACCACCTTCGCTATTAGGGATGGGCAACATATTCTGGCCAATGATGCTGATGTCCCAAGAAAGAATATGAACAATACAATGAGGTGCTATAATCTGCATAAGATCCCAATTGTTCAAGCAGTTCTGTTTTGGGCAGGAGCGTTTAATGCCCAGTTAAAAGTCTGCGTGAAAATTAAATCAAGTGGAAATGGATGCCCACTATGTTCACTGGATTTTCCTCCCTGGCTTCCCTGTATGGAATATTCTTAGAATCCTGCACGCTCACCTCTGAGTTGGAAGTTTGTGGGTTCAAGTACAATGTCAGTGCACTGAGCGCATAATTTAGGCTGACATTAACATTACTTCCTTAGTACTTCATGGAAGAGATAACATTTTTCAGAAGAGCCATTAAACTGACCGTACAAATGGCACCATTTTGAAGATGAGCAAGGAAGTTTTCCCAGTTTTCCGAGCAATATTTATCCCTTAACTAATACCACTAAAAACAGTTAGGTCATTATCTCATTGCTGCTTGTGGGAGCTTACTGTGAACAAATTGGCTGTTGCATTTCATACATTGCAACAATTTGTAAAATTTAAAAGTACTTCAGTGGCTGTAAAGTACGTTGTGACATCCTGAGGTTGTGAAAAATATATAAATACAAGTTCCTTCTTTGCTTCCTCCTAAGTTTATTCCCAATTCATTTTAAGATCACCTTCTTTTGGGCAGGGGCAAACGTGATATTTCATTTAACATGTTAGCATTTGACACTGAGCCTAAGTTGATTTGGGAGGGAAAATTAGTGATGGTGGTGGTTGTGGTGGGGGTGGGGGTGGGGTGGGGGCGGTCTGATGCTTTAGAAAGACTTGATAGAAGTTTACAAAATTATGAGTGGCATGGACAGAGTAGATAGTCAGAAGCTTTTTCCCAGGGTGGAAGAGTCAATTACTAGGAGACATAGATTTAAGGTGAGAGGAGAAAACTATAGAGGAGATGTGTGGGGCAAGTTTTTTACACAGAGGGTAGTGAGTGTCTGGAATTCGCTGTCAGAGGAGGTGGTGGAAGCAGGTACGATAGTGGTGTTTAAGAGGCAGCTTGTCAAATACATGAATAGGATGGGAATAGAGGGACTTGGACCCTGGAAGTGCAAAATGTTTTAGTTTGACAGGCAATTTGATCGGCGCAGGCTTGGAGGGCCGAAGGGCCTGTTCCTGTGCTGTACTTTTCTTTGTATCTTTGTAAAGTCTCTGGGGATATATAGCTACTGATACTTGTGTTTTCACAAACAGAAATTGAATGGTGTGACAGAAAGATGGTTGTTCTTTCACTTCTAGTTATGAGAACTAAAAGTAACAAAAGTAAATGAGCTAACTTTCTATTTTTATCTGCCAGAAACCGTAGAACAATTATAAATTCATTCGCTCACTGAAAGAATAGATTCAGTTATTTAATTTTTAAGTAAATTAAACTTGCAAGATGGAGCTATGTGCATTCATTGAAATATCAATGTAATTATATATGTCCGCATTGATGGACTATAGTCGAATTGTTGTATATAACAGTTTGCAATATAGAACTCACTTAACACCTGCTTAGTTTTATACATTGATATTGAATACTAACAATTACAGATTGTCTTCGAATTTGTTAAACTAGCATTTCTTGAAATAAACTTATTTAGAAGCATTTTCTGGTGTTAAGAAAAGCTGTTACCTTGCAATAGTGAATTTAACCAGTCCAAGTCTTGAACTCAAAAGCAATAAAACTATGTATATTCCCATCTTTAATCTTAGCAGTCAGGTTCCTGAAGAATGCTATTGCCACTTCAGTTATGTTAAGGGATTGTCGCTGGTGAAAATGTGTCAAGTTTCACATTTATGAGACAGGCATGAGATTTCCCCCTTTGCAGTTCCAATATTACTTTCCTGTCAGAATTTTATAAGTCTAATGCTGAAAATGTGTTAGAAAAACTACTTAACGGTACAGTGTATTTACTGGAAAATTCCATCATTTATGTAAGTAAGACTGGCATATCTGGAAGCACCAACCACCCTCAGGGGTAGTTATGTAAATTGTTGTCTTTCCAATAGACCATTATGGCACATTCCCTGCCATCTCACTTGAGACGTCACTATGACTACCCCTCCTCAACATCTTCTTTCTAAGAGGCTACTCTTGACAACTATAATGCAACAGAGTTATGTAACCTTGATGTGTACATCCTGACATTAGCTTCTTTCCAATCCCACAAAAAAATCGACTAACATTTATTCCTCTGCTCCAATGGTTTCTCCATAGTTTATTTTTGTCATGGATAGGTGGAGGATAACTGCATTTGTAGCATAAGGAATGCTGCAGCTAAAGATAAAAGCAAAATACTGCTGATGCTGGAAATCTGAAATAGAAACAGAAAATGTTGGAAAAACTCAGCAGGTTTAACAGCATCTGTGGAGAGAAGATCAGAGTTAAAGTTTCAAGTCTGTATACTCTGAAGAAGAGTCATACTGACTTGAAACATTAACTCTGTTTTTCACTGCAGCTAAAGATATAGTTTAAATTTGATAATTGTGAAATTCACAAGTAAATGAGTGATCAGCTTTCTGAACATGGTGGCAAAGTAAATGATAATTGTCGAAGACTAGATGGACCAAATCTTACTGGAAAGGTGATGGCATGTTAAGGACGTTATTATTGCGTAATTCAGCCAGAAAGTGCAGGGCATTAAGAAATATGGGGCAGGACTTTTCATATGGTGGGCGGGCTTGGTGGGAGCAGGCAGGGGCAGTCACGGAGCCGATCGCTGCCTGCGATTGGCTCAGCGCTGCCATTTTACATGGGCGGGCCAATTAAGGCCACCCATTGTATTACGCAGCCGGTAAGTGCTACCTGTGCGGGTGGGGGGAGGGGGGAGAGTTGGGGCGTCCGCTCTTTTGCACATGCGCGCAAAAGAGCACGTCAATCCTTCAATCTCCCTAAAATGCATCAGGGAGATTGAATCAATGTTCAAACAATTAAATAAAAGGTTTTAAAATTTATTTCGACGTGCCCCCTCATGCAACTACATCACATGAAATGGGGCATGTTTTTATACTTATGAGTTTTTAAAAATTTATATAGTAAAAGCTTTAGGAAACCTCATCCCGTTCGTGGATGAAGTTTCCTAAAAAAACACGAAGGCCGCTTGGGCTTTTGCCTGCCTGTCAACCTTAAGGTTGGACGGGCAGCATTAACAAGCACAATAAATACTATGTTAATGGCCTTAATAAGCCACTTACATTGAAGCGGGCATGCTGCTGGCTCTGGCACGCTCTCGCTGATCAAAATATCGCAGGACTGCGCAATGACATCACGACGCACGCCCAACGTCATTGCATGTAATTTTACACATCGGCACGTTGGGCCCGTCCCCACATGCTGACTGAAAAATTCTGCTCATGGTGTGAGTTGCAAATCCCTAGAACTTCTTTGCCAGTTTGTATTATTGTGCCATTTGCTTCATACAAGTGACATCTAGTCCTTTGTCTCCCCATTTTTCCTAACAATTTGCTGGATTTGTACAGTAATTACCCATTAAAATCACCACAGGAAGTTAAGTCTGATAATTAAGTACAAGTCCTCTTTTAACCATGTATTATTGTTAATGCAATGTCAATCAACCTCTCTAGCCCAGAATAGGAACATTTTTTTATTTGTTAATGAGATGTGGGTGTCACTGGCTAGGCCAGCATTTATTGCCCATCTCTAATTGCCCTTATTGCTGTGGGTCTGGAGTCACATGTAGGCCAGACCAGGTAAGGGTTATAGATTTCCTTCCCTAAAGGACATTAGTGAACCAGATGGGTTTTTGTGACAATCAGCAATAGTTTCATGGTCATCATCAGGCTTTTAATTCCATATTTTTATTGGATTCAAATTTCACCATCTGCCGAGAATTATCCTGGGTCTCTGGAATACTAGTCCGTTGATAATACCATTATCCCAGTTGAATCTCATTCATGCATATATTAAATTGTTGTTAATGACTTTGAGTTTTATTACTCCTGGTAACATTGCTATGATAATAACACCCTGATTTTAACATACATTATCTACAGTCCCATTGCTAGTGAAACAGATCACACATCTAAAATGTAAAATTTTAAATTTTACATTTTTTTTCTTGCGTTCCATTTCTACCTTTTTGTTTCTCTCTTTTTCCCTCATTATTTTTCGTTCTGTACCAGATTTAGCTCAAATTCACCCACAGTAATTCATTCTCCTCGTTTGTTCCTCAATCCCTTTCTCAATCCTAAAAGAAATCTCATTGTTTAAAGAGACACAATGTTAGTCCTGCCATTCATTACGATCCCAGAAGCCTCCTTGTCCTCTCCGTACCATATGACCACGCACTTTCACAAAGTTATGGTGCAAATATTTTTCGAGCTGAAGGTTGCAGGAAAAGATCAACCAACAGCACATGCTGTGAGATGCCCGCTCCAGCAAGATGTGTTTTGTAATCAGTTCTCTGATGGGAGAACAGTAGAATGTTTGAAAGTTACTTTTCCTAAATTATGTCAAAATTACGCTTTCTTTCATTATTTTCAGTGAAGGACCTGTAAATAAAAGACCTTTAAATCAGAATAAAGTTCTGTGTACCACAGTTTAGGAATGATGTGAAGGCTTTAGAGAAGATGCAGAAAGATTTATGAGAATGGTTCCACGGATGAGCAATGTCGCTTATGTGGGTAGACTGGAGAGACTGGGATTGTTCTCCTTGGAGAAGAGAAAGTTGAGAGAAGATATGATAGAGGTGTTCAAAACCCTGAGGGGGCTAGACAGAAATGGTAGAGAGAAAAAGTTTTCAATGTAAAAAGGGTTGGGAACCAAAGACACTAATTTAAAGCGATTGGCAAAACGACCAATGGCGACATGAGGAAGAACCTTTTTTGCAATGTCTGGTTAGGATCTGGAATGCACAGCCTGAAAGCTGTGGTGGAGATGGATTCAATCATGGATTTCAAAAGGAAAAAGGAATAAACACCTGAAAAGAAAAAAAATACTTGCAGGGCTGCAAGGAGTGGACTAGCTAATTTTGCTCTTACAGACAGCCAGCACAGATACGATGAGCTGAATGGCCTCTTTCTGTGCTGTAACTATTATAGTAGATGTGCGATTTGTTTCACGAACCATGGGACTGTAGATAATGTGTGTTAAAATCAGGGTGTTATTATCAAAGCAATTGTATCGGGAGCCAAGATGAATGAGGGACTGCTACTTGGATGGCCCAGGACAACCATGTGTTTGATTATATTGTGATAGAGTGACTGAACAATTACCAGCACATATAGTTCAGGGAATAATATCTCACTCAATCACTGTCTTCAAATGTCAGTCCAATGGTCTGTGAAACTCTGATCAAGATTACCTTCTACATAATGACATATGGGTATCTTTCTGTTTCTTGGACATATTTATTGCACAACATTCTTGGTATAATCCATAAGGTTGTGTAAAACTGTTCGGGGTGGTATGTATATGGAATTTTATTTTTGAATTGTATAGATTATTAATTAGCAAAGCTGCTGCAAAACAAATTAGCGGCCCTGCCACAGCATGTCTCCCCCACCAGTCCCCACCACCTCCTTGGCGGATGTGGCAAGCCATTTAAATCTCCATTCAGTTCAGCGGGACCAAAATATCCCACTGGGCGTGAGGAGCTGTAAAATCCTGGCCGTAGTGTTGCATGAGTATTGTTCCTTTCCACACTAATCCAAGATGTGAAGATCTATTTTTGTGTGATTTTAAAGGCAACCCTGGTTTGATCTGTCACAATACGACATTGTATTGGAATATTGTATACTACTTAATTCTGAATAAGTTATAAGAAGAAGACTTGCATTTACGTAGCATTTTGTCACATTGCCTCAAACTGCTTTGCAAATTAATTTACTTTCTCATGTCTTCTGTCTGTTACTTAGGAAATTTGAATGAACTTTAAATATGTTGAAGAACACAACAATTTTTTAAGAAGGAAATGTACCACCAGTATTTTCATTAAAAAAAACAAATATGACTTTTATGGGCAGGAATACTTCTGGGTATAATGGGCTTCGAGCTGCTCTGTACACTGGAGCGGTTTCTTGGGAAAGGAAAACCAATAGGTTGGAGCATAACTGTAAACTGGCTGGTACATGGTGCTTCCAGAGATCTTACTTGAAAGTAGGAGGAAAAACTGAGATGTTCTAGCTCATCTAATAGCTAAACTATTTTGGTGCAACTGTTTTAACTTGAAATCTCTGGACATGATCATTTCCATCAAGAGCATAGGACAAACTCAGCCACTGGACAAGGTAGCAACTAAGCTGTGCTTCTGTGCTGCGTTTACAGGTGACATTTTCTTAAACCTTGGATTGTGTTGGAAATCGGAAGTGATTTTTTAGAAAAGCAGCATGTGAACTGGACTTTAACTCCTTTTTTTTTCTAAGGCTCATTTTGCAGTGTATAACTTTACACTGCCCAGTGCCAACCATGTTCTGACTATCTTTGCCATCATGTTTGGAAGTCAAATGGCAGAATCAATGTTTCCAGCAGGGAGCAGTGCTTGTAGTGTACACACCATTGAAAATCATAGCATATAAGCTATGGTTTCCCGCTCATTCATTTTGGGGAGAAAATCAGAGGCTACACGCTAGGATTTTCTGTTGTTTGCTTTCAGTGAGAGCCATTTCCTCTATGGGACACAGAAAAAAGCCTCCCATTATTTTTCTCTGAAAATTAGTGGTTATGAAATTCTCAGTTCTCCCTTGATTGGGAGTACAATGATAGGAAGGGAAGCAAGACCTCTTTACCAAAGGCTCAAAAATAGAGGTTTGTGGAAAATGACCAAAAATCTGATAAGATGGCAAATATATAACTACTTCATGATAATGAGGCTTACTTGTGCTTATAGATTACAATAACCGTATATTGTAATACAATACCTTAAAGAACAGCACTTAGCTCAACCACTCATATAAATTATGCTGCATGGTTTCTGAATTAGCTGTAATGCATTTATTATCAAAAACTGTAAATGGACTTTGGAAGTGACAGCATTTTCCTCTCGTGTTTAATGATCTGAAGCGTTCTCTTTTTTTACTTTTGACGTTCAGAGAACCTTTATTTTCCCTCAGGTTTAATGTATTCTACAATAACCAGAGGGGCTCATTAAATTGTGGAGATTCATCTCATCTCTGTTGTATAGACTGCACTGAGAGTAATGAGCTGTTAAAATATTCAGCAGCATTAATATTAAGGAGAATCAGAAAACCTGTAAAGATTAATATGTTTAACACATTAATACATGTTTCATTAGGGATGTCATGATCTTTTACAGACCTATGTGAACTTTTGGGACCTGAAAATATTAAAAAAAACAGGAACAAGGGCAGGTCTCATTCAGTGACTAGTTGGACATACTACAGTCTACAGACTCCAGTGATGTTGAAACGCTGCATCAGATTTGTCTCAGTTGAATGTGGGGAAGTTGAAGGCATTTTGTAAGCTATTTAAGCCTACAAAACATAAAACATTGAAATAATTAGTTTAGTTGAACCTACAGAGGGACCAGGAAATCATCACCTGGAAACGTGACATTAATCTCTTATGATCTAGATTTAAATCTAGTCATGTGATAGTTAAGTAGAAAGATTTGGTTCCTTATTCTCTGAGAAGGAGGAGTTATTAGTGTAATGAGTTTTTGACGCGTTAATTTATAGTGTGAACACCAAATGGTCCATTTAAGCTATCGTATCTTTGAAGTTTGTTTGAGAAGGCAGAGGATGTTCATTTGCCAAATTGAAACACTTCTATCTAGTTATTTTTTCTTATTTTTGAGAGCATGAAATCCCTCACCGTTGACCTCATTACATGTTTCAATGAGCCATTTGCTTCCTGCACACAAGAATGTGGGTAAATAGACTGCCTCCAAATCTTCACCAACACCATTTTTCAGCCAGTTGCTGGGAGGCATACAGAGGTTTAGTGATGGTCTTCTCTCTGATATTCTGCTGTTCATCCCTCAGTTTGCGGCTACTTTCAGGAATTCAGAAAGCGTAAGCTGAATCTGTACCTCTTACTCCATAGCACTGTTTAACAGGAAACACCAAAAATGTGTCACTTGGCTTGTTTTAGAGATTAAAATTAAACAAGTGTGGGCCTTATTTAAATTTATTATTTATTCTTTCATGGGATGTGGGCATCACTGACAAGGCCAGCATTTGTTATCCACCCCTAATTGCCCTTGAACCAAGTGACTTGCTAGGCCATTTCAGAGGGCAATTAAGAGTCAACCACATTACCGTGCATCGGGAGTCATGTGTAGACCAGACTGGGTAAGGACAGCAAATCCCCTAAAGGACATTAGTGAACCAGATGGGTTAGTTTTTTTTACAACAATCAATGATAGTTTCATGGTCACCATCACTGATACTAACTTTCAATTCCAGATTCCTCTTCCACCATATCTAACCAGTGAACATTATCCAACTTTTTTTATAGGCCGGGATTTTCCGGCCCCACCACGCGGGATGCGGCAGGTCAACCACAAGTCCATTGACTTTTGGCAGGACCGGAAGATCCCGGTGGTGGGCGGGGCCAGAAAATCCCAGCCATAATGTATTGAAGGTGAGAAACATGGAACTGTTATGTTATTGTGCCTGACAGTAATGATGCATCTACAGTGTACACATCCAGCACCTCCAACAGTGTAGCACTCTTTCAGTAATTCACTGAACTGTTGACTTTGATTCTTATGTCTGGACTGAGACTTGAACCCACAACCTTCTGATTCAGCAACAAGCATGCTATCATGCTATGAGCCATGACTGACACTTTCCATGAGAACATGATGGATAAGGTCAACTATAACTGATCAACATCAGAACCTTTAGAGAACTGAAGTGGGGTCAAACAGGGTAGTGCTCTGGCATCGACACACTCTGGTATATTCTCTTTGCTGTTGTCATATGCCTTTACATCATCTGTAGAGAGCGTCCATTTACATACCAGAACTTACAGAAAGCAGTTTAGCCTTGCTCGCCTCCAAGACAAAGGTACACCAAGTTCTTGTCAGAGAGTTGCTCTACACTCACATCCCATACTGAGGAACACCTGCAGCAGCAAAAGGACAGACTCCCTCACGCCTGTAAAGAATTTGGTTTGACCATCAGCATCGGGAAAACAAATGTCATTGTCCAAGATGTTGCCTAACCGCCATTATCAGCATTGGCAATGTGATGCTGGAAGTTGATAATAGCTTCACCTTTCTAGGCTCCATAATCACCAACAATCTGTCACTTGATGCTGAAATCAAACACGCATTGCAAAAACTGCAGCTATTATGTCCAAGCTGAGTAAGAAAGTGTGGAACAATAGCAATCTGACTGAGAACACCAAACTGCAAGTCTACCAAGACTGCATCCTTAGCACACTCCTCCACAGTTGTGAGACCTGGACAATGTATACCAGGCAGGAGAAAAGGCTGAATAGTTTCCACTTTCACTGTCTCAGACATATCCTTGGCATCTCTTGGAAGGACAAGCTTGCCAACTCAGAGGTCCTGGAGCATGCTAATTCCATCAGTGTACACTCATTGCTAAGCCAACAACGCCTGCACTGGCTCAGTTACATTTGTTAGATGGATGGTGGCTGTATACCCAAAGACCTTCAGTCTGGTGAATTCATCTTTGGGTTACGACCGCCTGGGATCCATACCTCTACTACAAGGCAGCGAAACATTAAGATGGCGGACATTGACACTGGCAGCTGGACAACAATCATTGACAGCTGTGACCTCTGGAGGCTAATTGTTTGGAAGGACATTGGAAGTGGCGAGCAGAAATACAAAGCTCAGCCAGCCAAATAGAAGGTCCAGAGAAAACAGAGGACAGCGAATCATGCACCTTCTCAGCCCACTGTCTTCCTCTGCAGCAAATGCGGCAGAGACTGCAGTGCCAGAGTAGGACTCCTGAACTACACCAGGCAATGCTTAGCACAGAGTTAGCCACCATGGCGCAAATGATCATCTTACAGGATGGAAGGTTGCCACCATAGCATACATCAGAAATTCCTGGAGATATTACCATGAGTGACTTGTGCCATTAAGTCGTAATTTGCTGTGACTTCTGCCTTGCTCTGCAGGAATCCTCACGGAAAAAATGGAACAGCTAATTATCATAGATCCACCACCATTAAAATCAATGGCTGAAAGCTTGCAGAGTTAACATCACTATGATTGCCACAGCTACGTAGGCCAGTACAGAATAGCATTGGTGAGCTCAGAATCAGTATTCAATTGCTCAGCAGGTCACCTGAAGGGATTGACTTGCTCCAGGAACTTTATTGAAATCTTAAACCTGAGGTAATAAGTGTTTTATTAGCCTCGCATGTTCTGATTTTCCCCTGACTGGTGTTATTTTTACAGTAATATTTATTGAGCTTGTGCACTATGCATGGATGGTCAGATTTAAAACAATATGGTTTGGGATTACATTCAGTTCACAGATAGTCCTGCGAATACTGGTCCGTTCTTAGTGTCAAATTATATATTTATACTGTTTCAGTGTAGATCATCCTCAAATTGAACCTGACCTGGACACTGTGTCCTTACATTCTGTGATCCATCTCCAAGTAAACAAATAGGAGGCATTGCTCCCTTTTAAGTAACTTGGGGTTCTATTCTGTGTTGGACCACAGTACCTTGAGTATGCATCAGACTGTGGACACACTGCTCCTGATGCATCACTATGCTAGCTGTGGAGTACTTTAATTACCTATATTTAAATATGATTGCATGAATTTGCCACTAGAGGATCAAGGAGCACAATGGCATTTGGCACTAATATCACTGGCAGCATATTTCAGGCGACTCTTATTGTAGACCTTGTTCAACTGCTATGCTGTAACATGCTTATTGTCATGTATTTATCATTTGTCTAGAGATCAGAATGCCGCTAATTGTTTTGACTGTAATATATTTATCTGAATACAAGGAGTTAAGTGATATGACTAATAGATATGTCTGACGGTTGAGTGACTGCACAAGTGAAGGAAGAAAAATGCTGTGATAGATATCTTATTACATTACATACCAATTACGTGTGCTGCCACAATAATTGCTCATGTGTCAAAGTAGCTCCTAACTTATGTGGATGAAGACCATTAAAAACAAGAACACAGAGTTTAGACTTACGTTGATATGACTTCATATGACAACCTACAGACTCTCTGGTTCAGGTTGCTTTCTTGGCCTGCCAAAATAATTAAGTTTTCTCCGTTCACAATACTGAGCATGGCAATTTGTGAGTTGCCTGATCAGCTTTACTTTGAGTGATACTTATCATATCTGATTCTTGACTAACAAATCGACAGCAAATGTTTTCTTATGTTTACGGTATGAACAGATTGGGGGTATTTTTGACCTTTGTGTCTAAGTCATTTTTAATTGGTTATCAACTAGTGCAAATCCTTCCCACAAAGTCGATTGCAAACACCATTCAATCCTCTGATGTAGTTCATTTGCATAATTATTCATAGTACTGAGACTCAAAGACCTTGATTTCAAACATCTTCCAGAGTGAGAATGGCGTCTAGGAAGGATTCAAATTAGGCTGAGACAGCTTCCCGCGCTGAGGCCACACCCACCCGCAGCTGTTTTATCTTCACTGAGTTTCAAGTCGGCCTATGCACCTCCCTCCATACAGATGGGAGCCTGTTTTAAATTAATCAGGCTATGATGTGATTTGTTTTTAAAAAATTGTTCTTCGGATGTGAGTATTGCTGGCAAGGCCAGCATTTATTGCTTATGTCTAACTTCCCTTCAGCTAGTGGTGGTGAACACACGTCTTGAACTGCTGCAGTTGTGTGGTATAAGTACACACACAGGACTGTTAGGGAGTCCCACTGGTGACAGTGAAGGAAAGGGATGTAGTTCCAAGTCAGGATGGCATATGGCTTGGAGGGGAACCTGCAGGTGGTTGTGTTCCCATGCATCTGCTGCCCTTATTCTTCTAGGTTGTAGAGATTGCTGGTTTGGAAGGTGCTGTCTTGGTGAAGTAGCCTTGGTGAGTTGCTGCAGTGCACCTTGTAAATGGTAAGCACTGCTGTAACTGTGCATCAGTGGCAGAGGGAATGAATGTTTAAGGTGGTGGATGAGGTGCCAATCATATGAGCTGCTTTGCTTTGAATGGCGTCAAGCTTCAAAAGTGTTGTTGGAGCTGCATTCACCCAGGCAAGTGGGGAGTATTCCAACACAATCCCTACTTGTGCCTTATAGATGGTTGACAGGCTTTGATGAGTCAGGAGGTGAATTACTTGTCAAGGAATCCCTGGCCTCTGACCTGCTCGTAAAGCTAAAGTGTGTATATGACCAGTTAATTTTCTGGTCAATGGTAACCTGCAGGATGTTGATAGTGGGGGATTGAGTGATTGTAATGATGTGAATGTCAAGGGGAAATCGTTAGATTTGCTCTTGTTGAAGATGGTCATTGTCTAGCACTTGTGTGGCATGAATGTTACTTTCCACTTACCAGCCCAAGCCTGAAAGTTTCCCAGATCTTGTAGGCTGTGGGCACAGACTTCTTCAATATATGAGAAGTTGCAAATGGTACTGAACACTGTGCAAAAACAAAAACAGAATTACCTGGAAAAACTCAGCAGGTCTGGCAGCATTGGCGGAGAAAAGAGTTGACGTTTCGAGTTGCTTTTGCTGCCAGACCTGCTGAGTTTTTCCAGGTAATTCTGTTTTTGTTTTTGTTTTGGATTTCCAGCATCCGCAGTTTTTTTGTTTTTATCACTGAACACTGTGCTGTCGTCAGTGAACATGTCCACTTCTCACTTTATGAAGGAGGGAAGGTCATTGATAAAGTAGCTGAAGATAGTTGTGCCTAGGATACTACTTTGTGAGAACTCCTGCAGCGATGTCCTGGAGCTGAGATAAGTGGTCTCTGAAATAAGAACAAAAAATGCTAGAAATACTCAGCAGGTCAGGGAGCATCTGTGGAGAGAAATAAAGTTAACGTTTCAGGTCAATGACCGTTTGTCAGAACTTGATTTCAATTATGCTAGGGCTGCTTGGTGCCACACTTTGTCAAATGCTACCTTCATGACAAAGACCATCACTCTCACCTCACTCCTGGAATTTAGTCCTTTAGTCCATTTTTAGTTAAGGATGTATTGAGGTCTGGAGCTGACCAGCCCTGGCAGGACTCAAACTGAGCGATCCAATAGATCATAAAAAACCTCTGTAGTATTACTGTAGGCAGTTGAGAATGGTGATTGGCAGTCAAAGAGGAGGAGAAACTTCATGAATATTCCCATTCCCAAATCTGTTGGATCCAGTACTTAAGTGAAAGTGAAAAGGCTTAAAGGCTTCCTATGTTTTCAACCAAAAATGTCAAGTTGATAATCTATCTCAACCTCCTCCCAAGCTCCCAACGACAATAAATTATGATGTCAAGTCATTTTGGTTCACTTCAAGTAACATAACAAAGTGATTGAGCGCACTAGGTATATTGAACATGCTGAGTACTTCCAACATCTAGGACTGTGGTGCTGAAGACCAGTGCACCAGAAATAGCAATGTTTCCCTCCTCCAGCCCAACGAAACTATATACTATGAGACTGGCACCTCCTCAATAATATGAAAAATTACCTAAGCATGTCTAATCTACAAAATTCAAGAAAAATCTAACCTAGCCAATTACCAAATATTAGTGTCCTCTTTATTATCAGCCGCAGAACTCATCACAGCTTTGAACAAGACATGGATGTAAAGACTGACAGCCTTCGACATCAAGGCAGGGAGCAATTAAGTATGACACTAAAGAATCCCAGCAAAACTAAGCTAAATAGAGCTAAGGGGGAAATTTTCCAATGGCTGGAGTCAAACCTTACATAAAGAAAGATGGCCATGATGTGTGGAGGCCAATCATGGCACCATGTGCATCACTTTGTGCATCATCAGCAGTTCCTGAAGCCAAAGTGGTTAGCTCAATCACCTTTAACTGCTTTATCGATGCACTTTCCTTTGTTATAAGATCAGTTGAGACTATTGACGGGCAATTCTACCCTGCTTAATTCTACTCACATTTACCCTGATAAAAAAGCAGCCCTTCCCGAGTCACAACAGAGTTTTGACAACATCCAGGCTTGACGTACAGCATCACAGAAGTGCCCAGTAATTATCCTTTTTAAGCAGAAAAAATCCAATTACTTTGCCCTGATCTTCAACAAAACCATTATGGCCAAGACCCCAGTCATCAACATCCTGGAGTTTATCTTACGCCAAAAGTTGATCTCAAGCATGCATAACAACATCATGGCTACAAGGGCAGGGTAGCGGCTGTGATAAATGACTCCCCTTTCACCCTTCAAAGCCTCTCCACCTTGGGGAATTCAGCATTCAAGAAGCTGAGAACCATTCATAACAGAGCAGGTCACATGATTGGTGCATCCAGTACAGGACTAAATAACCAAACCTCCCACCAGTAGCACACTGTGATTTCCATTATACTGTCTATAGGATTCTCTGCAGCAGTTCACCAAGCCTACACACCTCCCATCCCTGTGACATTTACTACCAGAAAATCAAGAACAGCAGCATCATGAGAACACCATCACCTTCAAGTTCCCTTTTAAGTCACTCATCATCCTGAATTGGAATTTGCCTCCTAAAACTATTATGAGAGCACCAGTGCCGCAAGATCTACTGCTGATCAAGGAGAAGGCCCACCATCAACCTCTCATGGGCACATGCAACAAAGGTGCCATTGCCAGCAACACCCAAATCAAGAAACAATTCTTTTAGATACAGTTGTGATTACTTATTTATAGGAAAACTTAAGTTCTCTGTAAAAGCAACTCTGCTGAGTTTTTCCAGTTATTTTTGGTTTTGTTTAAGTTCTCTGTAGTTGTCTCATTGACTTCATAATTTCCCAATGATAATTTCCCTACTATCACTTGACAACTTTGCAATAATTTTACCACAATTAAGTGTGAATGTTATCACATATCAGTGATACAGAACACACTGGCTATTACATCTGCGGTGAGGTCCAGTGCCAAGAAAATAGCTGACCCAAAACAACAACTTGCGTTGACATGGTGCCTTTATGCAATGAATCCATGACCTCCAAAACTTGAATTCTGAAATATAATGCAGATTTTTGTACAGTTGCAAAGCTAATAGCATAATCCAGAGGTTCAGATGATTGACATAGGTTACGCAGCCTTCCTTCTGTCACTATCTGAACTATAGATGAGATTTCTGTTTCCAACAAATCCAATTTTGTTCATTGCTTCCTATTTCAACTGACTTCTCTGTTTTTCTATTTAAATAGACTCAGAAAATAACTTTTCAGGAAATTTTACTTGATGTATTTAATTTTACCTGATGTACATTTACAGATGTATTTGCAGATAAACAGCACAAATGTGAGCAATTTTGTGGTTTACGATCTTTGTATTAATGAACTGAGTGTTTGACTGGTTGATCCATTTTGAGGACCGGTCTTTGTTGCCATACGGCTGGCACCAAATAGGTGCCCCACTTAAGGGCAGCTCAGAGATCAACCTGGCCAACACTGTGCGCAGAAGAGGACGGAGCCTAGTACTGCAGCAGCTGTGTTTTGTGGAGTGCTGGTCCTTATAACTACCACAAGAATAATTTAAAAGTTACGTTTTTGGCTGCCCCTTGATTGAACGAGACCGAGTATACGCAATGTATCCTCCAGCTGCATTAGAGTGCTTTGTATATCACAATGCCTCAGTTTGCAGAGTAAAAGGGCTTACTGGCTGAATCAGTTGAGCAAATCAAACGCCTAGTAGTAGACCTTTCCCAAGACAGAGTTGGATGGAATGGGAGCTATAACAGGGCTCTCAGTTTTTCCTTACCAGTGCTGACTTTGTTTCCTCCCAGTAATGCTTGTGGGCATCTTTCCCTGAGTTCTAATTATTTTTCAATGCACCAATTCTAATTTTAAGGAGTTTTTTTGATGATCATCCATTTGCTCTGTGAGAGGACCTCCTTGATATCACAATAAATTGGACACTAACTGAAGCTATTTTGGTAGATTTTACTTTTAGATAATGACATGTAACAGTACAGATGCAGATAACGGAAAGAGATGCTGTTCTACATTATCAAAATTACGAGGTGCAATTTTTATAAATTATTGTTTTTGTGAAATAATTTTCACCTGGCATGTGAAGTGTATGATCTCACAATCTTTCATTAATTAATGCTGAAACTGAAGATATAATTAAGACACGTTGTTATTAGCAGTCTATTTCATTGTAAGAACAGGCCCCAAGGTGTTTAGTGCCACTGTGGTGATCGTGAGCTGCTTTATCAATCCATGTTCACAAGTTCATGTTCCATTTGGCACAAACTGTTTTAGCATCTCTAGACATATGTGTGATCAGTTTTTCTCTTTTTCAGCATTCTCACCCATCTGCTTGCTTGTAAGGACCCCTTAGGGCTACAATGTACTGAAAGAGCATTTCAAAAGCAACATGAATACATTATTTTCTTATTTGGAAAAGGCAAGATTAGAACTAATGCATTTTGTTCTGAGATTATGAAATATGAAGTTAGAATCATGGAAATAAGCAGGACATATGAACAATAATAACTTTTAGAAAAGTGCAGAAAATAAACTCTGAAACAGACACAGCAAAAGTTTGGAAGATGTCATTGACAGTAATATCGTGCGGCACTTACACAGCAATAAACTGCTCACTGACAGTCAGTTTGCATCCTGCCAGGGCCACACAACTTCTGATCTCATTATAGCCTTTGTCCAAACATAGACGAAAGAGCTGAACCCAAGAAGAGAGGTGAGTGACTGCGCTTGACATCAAAGCAGCATTTGACCAGGCGTGGCATTAAGGAGCCCTGGAAAAATTGAAGACAATGGGAATCGGGGGAAATCTCTGCACTGGTTGGAGTCACACCTAACCCCTGGTAGTGTGAAATAATGCAGGACTAATTCATGAACTCCTAGTAAAGGAGTCTATAGGTAGCAGTGATCCTAACATGATTGAATTTCACATTCAGTTTGAGGAAGCAAAAACTGGGTCTAAGACTCGTGTTTTAAACTTAAATAAAGGTGTGAAGTCAGAGCTGGCAAAAATGAACTGGGGAATTTGGTTAAAGGGTAGGTCAGTAGAGATGGAGTGGCAGATATTTAAGGAGACGTGTCATAACAATCAGTAAAGATTCATTCTAGTGTGAAAGACTCTAGGACTCATGCACAATCCGTGGCTAACCACTGAAGTTTAAGATAGTATCAAAATGAAATAAAAAGTGTACAATCCTGCAAATATTAGTCACAAGTTTGGACAGAATTTAAAAACCAGCAAAAAATGACTAAAAAAGTTAAAAGAGGGAGATATTAGAGTATTAGAGAAAGCTAGTTAATAATATAACACAGATGGTAAGAATTTCCACAAGTATTTTAAAAGGAAAAGAGTAATTAAAGTGAGTGTTGGTCCTCTAGAGAGTGAGTCTGGCAATTAATAATGGGAAATAAGGAAATGGTGGAAGCATCGAACAGGTATTTTGTGTCTGCCTTGACTGTAGAAAACACAAATAACATTCTAGAAATACTTGCAAATCAAGAGGTGAAAGGGAAAGAGGAACTTAAAAAAACTTACAATCACCAGGGAAGTGGTACTAAGAAATAATTTTCACCTAGCAAGTGATAATAGCAATTGAAGTGTTTGAACTCACAATTTTAACACTTAACACAAGTCCCCAGGACCTGATGTATTTCATCCTCGAGTCTTAAAAGACGTGGCTGCTGATATAGTAGATGTATTGGGTGTAATTTTCCAAAGTTCCCTAGATTCTGGAAAGACCACATCAGCTTGGAAAATAATGAATGTAACTTCTCCTTTCAAGAAAGGAGGGAGACAGAAAGCAGGAAAGTTAAGGCCAGTTAGCCTAACATCTGTTATAGGAAAAAATGCTAGAATCTATTATTAAAGTAGTTATAGCAGAGCGCTTAGGAAATCTTAATGTAATAAAGCAGATTCGCATGGTTTTGTGAAAGGGAAATCATGTTTGACTAATTTATTGTATATTGTATAATTTATTGTGGCTGGTTAGGCCACAACTGGAGTACAATGTGCAGTTCTGGTCACCGCATTATAGGAAGGATGTGATTGCACTGGAGAGGGTGCAGAGGGGATTTACCAGGATGCTGTCTGGGCTATGAGGAAAGATTGGATAGGCTGGGATTGTTTTCCTTGGAGCAACGAAGGTTGAGAGGGGACCTGGTAGAGGTGTATAAGATTATAAGGGGCATAGATAGAGTGGATAGAAAGGCACTGTTTCCATTAGTGGAGGGATCAATAACCAGGGGGTATAGATTTAGGGTAAGAGGTAGAAGGCTAAGAGGGGAGTTGAGGAGAATTTTTTTCACCCAGAGGATGGTGGGAGTCTGGAACTCACTGCCTGAAACTTTTGTAACATTTAAGAAGTATTTAGATATTCATTTGCATTGCCATACCCTCCAGGGTTGTTGACCAGCGTGTACACAATGGGCCGAATGGCCTCCTGTGCTGTAGATGTCTCTGACTCTATGACTTCTTTGAGGGAGTAACACGTAACGTGGATAAAAGGGAACCTGTAGATGTGGTGTACTTGGATTTCCAAAAGGCGTTTGATGAGGTGCCACATCAAAGGTTACTACACAAAATAAGAGCTCATGGAGTAGTGGTTAACATACTATCATGGAGAGAGAATTGGTTAGCTAACATGAAGCAGAGAGTAGGGTTAAATTGGTCATTTTCAGATTGGCAAGTTGTAACCAGGAGAGTGCCACGGGGATCAGTGCTGGGACCTCAACGACTTGCAATCTACTTAAATGACTTGATGAAGGGAACAAATGTAGGGTTCCTAAATTTGCTGATGACACAAAGGTAGGTAGGAAAGTAAGTTGTGAGGAGGATATACAGAGTATGCAAAGAGAATTAGATAGGTTAGGTGAGTGGGCAAAAATCTGGCAGAATTTGAACATGTACACTTTAGCAGGAACATAAGAAATTCAGCATATTATTTGAATTGAGAGAAATTGCAGAACTCTGCAGTACAGGCGTATCTGGGTCATCTGGCACATGAATCACAAAAAGTTAGTAACAGGTACAGCACATGATTAGGAAGGCAAATGGAATGTTGGCGTTTATTGCAGGAGGAATGGAATATAAAACGTAGGGAAGTTTTACTGCAGCTGCCCAGCGCCTTGGTGAGACCATATCTGGAGTCCTGTGTACAGTTTTGGTCTCTTTACTTAAGAAAGAATATAATTGCATTAGAAGCAGTTCAGAAAAGGTTCAGTTGATTGATTCCTGGGATGAAAGGACTATCTGATGAGGAAAGGTTGGACAGGTTGGGCCTGTATCCATTGGGGTTTAGAAGAATGAGAGGTGATCTTACTGAATCATACAAAATCTTGAGGGGAATTGACAGCGTGGACACTAAGAAGATATTTCCCCTTATGAGAAAGACTAGAACTGGGGACACAGTTTAAGTATTTTCTCTCAGCGAGTCAGTAGTCTGTGGAATTTTCTTCCCCAGAGAGCAGTGGAAGCAGAATCATTAGCTGGAATTTTCCAGGGCTGGCAAGCCATTGAAATCTCCATTCACATCAGCAGGTCCAGAAGATCCCACCAGCGTGAGGGGCTGTAAAATTGTGGCCATTGATATTTTTAAGGCTGAGTTAGATTTTTGGTTGACAAGGAAATCAAAGGGTACAGAGGCAGATAGGAAAGTAGAATTCAGGCCATAATCAGATCAGCCATGCTCTTAGCAAATGGCAGAGCAGGCTCAAGGAGCTGAATGGACTACTCCTGCTTCTAATTTGCATGTTTTTAAGGAAGACGGTTGTGGTTGTTGGAAGCCAATCATATCAGTCCTAGGACATCACTGCAGGAGTTCCTCAGGGTAGTGTCCTAGGCTCAATCTTCTTCAGCTGCTTCATTGATGACCTTCCTTCCATCATAAGGTCAGAAGTGGGGATGTTCACTGATGATTGCACAGTGTTCAGTACCATTTGTGACTCCTCAGATACTGAAGCAGCCCATGTCCATATGCAGCAAGACCTGGACAATATTCAGGCTTGGGCTGACAAGTGGCAAGGAACATTCACACCACACAAATGCCAGACAATGACCATCTCCAACAAGAGAGAACCATCTCCTCATGACATTCTGTGACATTATCACCGCTGAATCTCCCACCTTCAACATTCTGGGGAATACTTTTGACCAGAAACTGAACTGGACTATCCATGTAAATACTTTGGCTACAAGAACTGGTCAGAGACTGGGAATTCTGAGATGAATAACTCACCTCCTACTCCCCAAAGCCTGTCCACTATCTGCAAGGCATAAGTCAGGAGTGTGATGGAATACTCTCCACTTTCCTGGATGAGTGCAGCTCCAACAACACTCAAGAAGCTGGACATCATCCAAGACAGAGCAGCTCACTTGATCGGCACTCCACCATAAACTTAAACATTTACTCTTCCATGTGTGTCGATCCACAGGATGCACTGCAGCAACTCAACAAAGCTCCTTTGATAGCACCTTACAAGCCCACAGCCACCAAGAAGAAAAAGGGTAGCAGACATATGTGAGCTCCAACACCTGCAAGTTCCCCTCCAAGCCACACACCTTCCTGACTTGGAACTATATTGTGTTCCTTCACTGTCACTGGGTCAGAACCCTGGAATTCCCTTTCTAACAGCAACATAGGTGTACCTGCACCAGATGGTCTGCTACAGTTGCAGAAAGCGGTTCACCACTACCTTCTCAAAGGCAATTAGGAATGGGCAAGAAATGTGGGCCTTGCCAGCAACACCCACACTCCATGAAGGAATGAATAAAACTTGCAAAGCTATAAATTGTTTTTTTTTTCCCCTATGGACAACTTAATTAAGGAATACAACGTTTTCTGGCCAGTAGTTATACATTTTCTACTGTTTTCCATTGGGACTAACAGTACTTTCACCCACAGCTTTGAAATATTTTTGCCCTTATTTAAAGTTACTACATTGCCCTGCTGCATAACTGATTTTATTTTGCAGTGTGATCTCTATTATAGCATTGCTGACAAGAACAATGGATCAGGATTGGTTCATATACAAAACATAGTAGTGTTTGCTTGCTGTGGTAACATTTTACTCAAGAAACACCATGGAAAACTGCAGTGGTCCTGAAGCTACAATTTCTATGGAAACTGCTTCATCTTGACAATTAACTTGAAGGGCAATGTCCAAACTGATGCTGAAGTCAAATGGTGCCTTACCCTGCTTCATTCTGGTGTTTATGCTGGATTGATACTGTGTTTACAGTGTAACTGTAGCATCAAGGTGATTTTAATGCCATTGTTATGGATGCTTAGAGTAAAATGAAAGATTGCATGTTGTAGGAAGCAACATCTGGGATCAGATGCCAATCTGCTCTTTTTCTTCACTTGATTGCCACAATGTGTTTGTAGTTTTCTTCCTCATACCATATGCTGAATTGTTCCCATTTCTTTGATTCCCTGGTTCTGTCATGGAGGAAATGGATATTTTGAAAAACACATTGGAAGGGATTTTATGGTCGTAATGATGGCAAACCTGTCAGCATTCACTGCCATTTCTCCTCTGAAACTGACAGAAACTTCTGGGAGGCAACACGTACAGTTAAACACAAAAATTCAAAAGTTGTTGTCTGTGATTCTATACTTTTCCATTGTCCCGACAGACTGCAGTCATTTAGAAAACACCGAATTGATGAAAACTTACCCATTTACACCATTGGTTTGGCTGCAAAAGCCCTTGATAAGGTTGGATCATGTTGAATGAAGTGGAAGTAGTTTTTTAATACCATATTAAGTTCATGTTACTGATGAGAAACCTTTCTGACACTGGAAAACTAATATTATACTGATGGAAGTCCAAATTTTTTGTTTATGATAAAACAAATTCCATGTAAGTTTATTTTTTTAAAAGGTTTGTTTATGACATTTCAGCTTCTACCTTAATCTCATGCATATGTCCCAATTTTTATTTTGCTTTTTGTACAATGATTTTAAAGTGAAGGATAAATCAATACATTTTGCCCCCAGGTTTGCTGCCTATGAGAATACTTCACAGTGATTGGTTGCTTACCCTGCTTGATAATATCTCAATTGCTGGAAGCCTAAAAATTCCCTTGAATTCACAGTATCGCAGTATCTTTATAGTGCAGAGGGGGACCATTTGGCCCATCAAGTTTGCACTAGCTCTCTGAATGAGCATTCCACCTAGTCCCACTCCCCTGCCTTATCTCCATAACCTTGCACATTCTCTCTTTTCAGGTAGCAATCCAATTCCCTTTTGAATACCTCGAATGAACCTGCCTCCATCACCCTTTCAGGAAGTTTGTTCCAGACTCCAACCACCCTCTGAGCGAAAAAAAAATTCCTCACATCACATTTACTTTTCTGTCGATTATTTTGAGTCTGTGTCCTCAAGTCCTTGATGTTCTCTTGAGTGGGAACACGTTCTCACTATTTACCCTGCCCATATCCCTCAGAGTCTTGAATACCTCCATCAAGTCTCCCCTCAGCATTCTTTTCCCCAGGAAAACAATCCCAACCTCTCATTCTATTCTCATAGCTACAGTTCTTCATCCCCTGGCATAAGGTGCAAACCAATTGGAAAGGAGAAATTCATGCCATAGAGTTCACTGGATCTTTGTGGGCAGCTTTCTTTGAGGTCAGAAGTGAGCACCATTATTTGTCCACAAAACCTCCACCATTGGGTGCTAAGAACGAACTGTGTTACACTTCATTGAAATGCTGGTGGATTTGAAGCACTGATTCCCAAGCAGTGTCAAATGGTTGACCACTTTATTCTTTCACCCTAGTGTTCAGTCTTCCTATAACAGTTGCCTGAACACCAAGCCTCTACTTTGCACCTTTGCTAACAGCACCACTGAGATCAAAAACTTAATTTATTTGTTTTTATTAACTTCCATGCAATGGTAGTTCCATTATGGTTTACCTAGCTGCTATTTGAATAGCCTGTTTAAAAAATAGTTGTCTTGTGAACATAACAGGCATTTCCATTGTTACTAATTAACATATCTTTAGAGGTCAGTGTGACTAATGTTCTCATTCTATCCATCAAAGTTTATCTCATTCAGATGTATTAAAATGTTAAGTTCAAGAAAGGACACACAACTCATTAGGCCTTTAATCTTGTTGAACAAAGATAATAGTACAGCAGTCAAAGATGGAGATGGTTAAAAAAAAGGAGAAAGAACATGTTTCTCTGCAGCGCCTTATCACATATCTTTGAACCGCTTCACATGACTGTGTTGAAGTGCAGTAACTATTGTTTTGTTGCTAAAAGCAATTCAGCTTTTATTCTAGTGAGAAAGAGCAATGTTGACCAGGCTATCTCCTGCTAGTATTCCAATTGTGCTATGAGATCTTTACCATTCACGTCATGCAATAGGCAGATATGGCTTAATATCTTTGTTTAATGTCCCATCTGAAAATTAATATTCTCTCAGTAATGCGCCGGAATACCAGCCTAATTACATGCTTAGATTCTGTCGTGCGGGATGAAACTTCAACCTTCCAACTTGCTAAGTGAACCAATTTACTTTTCTGGGTAGCAGGGACACTCTTTCAGAAGTTAGGACCAAGGGTCTTCTTGAGTTTATTAGTATTATCAAAGGACTGTGTCAATATTTACAGAGTGCCTAATGAATGCTTGATGAGAAGGATAGGTTATCAACCTTTCCCTAAACGAGTGCACTCTCATCAATAGTGCAGCCGCTTTGAAACAATTGACCCATGATGCAATAATTTGTTTGTGTACAGTATGTACAATGTTATTAATGCACAAGGTGATCTCTAATGCGAGAAGAATACGTTTTTGAATACAGAAATATCTGAGACTACGACCTGGAGAAAGGAGAAATTTTGCATCAAAATAGTTTAACAGCTTAGAAATAATCAAATTGACTATTTCTTCCCAAAGTTGAATGCTTAACTTCAACCTCACAGCAAAAATGGTGTAAGGCTATCACCTGAAAGTTGTCTCATACCAAGACTGAAAATTGATATTATTATGAGTTCCTTCAAGTTAAACTACAGTAATTCTGTATTATTTGTGTGGGTGTGATTAAATAAAATACTGTGGTACTCCAATGCAGAATGTGCAGTGCAGCTGTCCTCAGAGTCTGAATGTTAGTTGAACATTTGTTTTGCCATTGATCTGTATCTATTAGGAATGGGGTTGCAATTAGTGATATCCATTTAACGTCAGACCTTTGCAGTCACCAGAGAGCAGACACCTCCATCCCATTTTCTGAGTTTCAGATGAGGAGTATAACCCACCACATGAAGTAATTCCCTTCAGTGGTACAAATATCGGTCCCTAAACTTAATTTTTACTATTACAGCCTTTAATTCTTGGCCTGTATGCTTGCCCTTTTTAGAGCCAATTCTTTTATATCGAGTTGTCCCTGCAGAGAAACTTCGTTCAGTTCCTAACCTTGTAGCTGATTTTCATAATTGCTTGAAATCTAGAGGAATAACACAAGCTGTGATTTATGCCATAACTTATGCTGCTTATTGGCCCCATGTTTCCATTGTCAACTTGCTCCAAACTTGCCTGGGAAAGTAATTTGAATAAGTCGCATTAAGCATAATAGTGAATCAGGAACTTCAGAAGCAGAGCAGCCAACAACTTGATGAACTATATGCAATATGGCAACAAAAGTGGGTTAGGACGTGAAGGGAAGGCATTTGTATCAGATTCAAAACACCAAGTCAGTGGGAAGTGTAGAAGGGATGAGGTAATTATGAGCAGGATTAGGATTGGTCACTGTGGGTTAAATAAGTGTCTCTGTTTAATAGTGAAACATGTTGCTGGTTTGTGTCAGGAATATGGTGAAGGATTCCTCCAATTAGTGGAATATGTTTTATTACACTATACTAAGTTAGCAGCTGAAAGGGAAGCTATGCAGTCTAATTCACATCAGAAGGGTATACAGTGTGATACGGTACTAGTATTTTGGCATTTATATTTGAGTATTGGGATATTTCTAAAATAGTGTTGTCTTTTTTATATTTCACAGGATTAGCGCACAGAATTTTTTTAAAAAATTGCATTGCACTTCTTCCTCCGATACAGTAGGTGGCAGTAATACACCAAAGAGGTGTGAATTGGGAAGAAACCAAAAAAAAGATGGTCAGAAACTATGGATAGGAAGGATAGAACAAAAGGCAGGGTCCTTAACAGGACTACTGGAGGCTGACTTTAATGTTGAGATGGGAAGAGCAGCTCCATGGCCTGATGCACGACGGGCTGCTGGAAGCCACCTCCTATTTGCCCCATCCTGCTTCTAGGGCCTACCTAGTACTGTAGCTGGTCTGAATTGGTCTCAAGGATACTAATGGGCTGCCTCACAAGGTCTTCAGCATCTGGTGTGGGCTGCAAAGGCAATGCTGATTTTGAGCCTGAAATGGGGCCTAGGCTAATTTATTATCCCAACTTGCACTTTCATCAGTTGCGTATGAAATCACTATTGTCCTAGAATTAAAACAACAAACAGGAGTAGATATTTTATTTTACTTTCAACAATTATTTTAAATTCATGAATGAAAATACCTGCACTATTATTTTTCAGTCTAAGTGGCTGCAGTCTGAAAACTAACGCAAACACAGAAAATGTGCAATTACCATTGGCTTGATTAAGTGGTGGATCTTCTTCAACATTACTGAAAACTGAATTTAGCAGCTGAGTGTATCCATAACTCAAAATGATTCTGCGCAAGTGATCAAGCTTAATATTAGTGAAAGGAGTTGAAATTCAGAATTCAATGACTGAGGTCATGCCAGTATTGATCTGCCTAATTAGTCAATTGATGCAGGTGGGGTAAGTCATTGGCTGCACTGCTTCTGAAGTATTACACTTAATGTGATTTATTCAAACTTCCCAGGCAAGTTTGGAGTAAGCTGACAATGGAACCATGGGGGCAATAAGCAGTGTTAAGTTATGGCGTAAAATTACAGATTGTGTCATTCCTGTGGTGGACCTTTTTTGCATGGTTAAAACAAGGGTATTGATGGGGTAATGCAAATATTTCAGGAAGCTATGGCTTGGCATAAATAATGGCATTCATCCCATATTTTGCAATGCAAAAGAAAGAACTCGGTGTTGTAGATGTGCCATTCCAGTAATGTCTCCTGGAAATTCTGGACCAATTGCAGGTCCAGCTATGTGCCTCAAATACTGCAAATGCCAGCAATCAAAAGAAAGGAAAGGGAGTCATATTTTTACAGCCCCCAAATTCTTGGATTTGGGCACTGTGAAAGCTGTCGACACCATTGTAGTTAATTTAACTTTAAGAATCAGGCCACAGATTCCTAAGCACCATTTGAATTTAATGTTCCGTTTTTCACTGACTTCCCAAGAATTCAACATAATATGACAGGATACAAAACAGTTCAATGGCTTCTTCCTGTAAGACCCACCTTTAGCTATCCATTATAGGCGTGACTTTTCTATGCAGTTGTTTGGTTTGAGATATGATGTAACATTGTCATGCTGCATAGGAAAGGCAACTAAACCTAAATTATAACTTATATAGAAGATAGTCTACAGTTACTGTCAGTAGTCAAGAAATGTTCTGCCACTGAAAGCTAGGTTTCATGCATAAAACAGATTTGAAACCATCTTCTTGTCAGCAAAACCCTCTTGAGAAGTGGGGATTTTTTTTTGACACAATGATTTAATTAATCTTTCCAGAATACTAAACTCCAGCCCAGTTACAGAGATTATTAACATCAACTGAACCAAGCTCCAACTTTCAGAATGATCATGGTTCAGTCTACTGGATGTGATTCTTGCACCACTAGCTGTGGTTGATGTAACAGTGGGAGCTATCACAGGCAACCTGCGCAGTATAGAGTCACAGTGGGAACCAATACCACACTATTCTGCCTGCGAGTGCACATTGTGGAGGCAGAAAGACAGCCAAAATAGAAAGGGAATAAGAAAAATAACATGATTGTGACTCCCATGTTTCCTTAATTCATTTAGCATTGATTTTCTTGGGTAAGTTTTAAAATATTCAATAACATATGTATGCGTGATTTAGCAAACATTACTAATACAATTTACAAAAGTAGCGAGAAAGAACTTCCGTTGACAAAGTGTGTTTCATATCCTGAGGACATTTCAAAGAGCTTTATAGCCAATAACTTCATTTTTGAAGTGGTGTTACTCTGGTTATGTTCCACAGCCAATTTAGGAAGAGCCAGGTGTCACAGCAACAGATGAGATGAATGACCAATTCATCCATTTTGCTGGACTTAGTTTAAAGGATAAATTTTGACTAGGGTAACTTTTCTTCAAATAGTGCCATGGGATCTTTTGCACATACCTAACAGCCAAATTAGGCTTTGGTTTAATGTTTCCATTAAAAATGTCATGTACAATAATGGAGTACTCCCTCAACACCTCACTGAAAAGTTACAGCTATGTGATTGGGTCTTTCAGTGGGGCTTGAACCCACAACCTTCATGCTGCCACTGCACACTTAAATTGGAGAAAGATAACCACCCTCTCAGGCAGAGAGTTCCAGGTTATTACCACTTTTAAATAGATGCTTCTTGCCCCAGAAACGGTGCCAATGCCCAAGAATCTGAAGCCCTCACTCCTGCACCATAATACCATAACCTCAAGCCACTCATTGATCCTCCCTATCTTCCTATTTTTAAGATCTGGTTAGGGACAGTTAACACTTAAAAAGAAATCCTAATGCCTCATTTTAACCAATAGAACTCCGCCACAAGACTTCACTTTTTTTTTAACAAAACAAGCTCTATTGTATATAAAAGAATTAAACAAAACAACCACTAATATCTTAACAATAAAAATGGTTTACAACTATGTATTTTATGAATTCAGGTTTACTTCTTACTTCCCCAAGAACTCTCTTAAAAGATACATCAATCTTCAAGTTATTTACTTCTGTAGGCATCACCCATAAGTATGTCACAGTCCTCTGGAGAATTCTCCTCCATTCCAGCTATTCTCAGAGGTAAACCTTTCAAGTAGAATCTCTTGACTCTGGATGCCCCAGTCCCTTATTCTGGTTACTTTTCCAATAGTCCAGCTGATTCAGCTGATTACTTTCTTTTGCAATAATATACCGTAGGCCCACTGTAGATTCTCCCACTAGCTTCAAACAAAGCAATCTTCAGCTTCTGTTCCTTCACAAGATTCAAACTAAGATTAGGCCTCAACCACATCCTACACTGTCAGTGAAGAAGTAAGATCCGCACTGTAATCAGCATAAAACACTATCTAATTGTCATTCACTCTGGTTAACATCTCTTCATGAGCTTCAAACTGCACAAGGTTCAAACTGTAACTAACCTCTCTCAGCAAACATCCAGATAAATTGAAATCCAAGAACCTTCCTAAACTCCAATCATCACCATGATAATGTAACCTACTCTGGGCTGTCCTCAACCCAACCTTTAAGTTAATTAGCTCTCATTTATAATTTCTCCTTTGATCTGATGAAGTAAATGGGTTTTATGACCTTTCAGAGTTTACTGAATGCTTTTAAGTCTAACTCCCAAAACAAAAGCATCTCTCTCTGGACTGCACTTCTTTGCAAGGATTGCAGATGTCACGGCTCCAGCTCTAATCTTACCTGTGGTTTTATAGCTCTATCTCTTCTGATTTTATTAACGAGCATGGGTCACCTTTTGAACTGCCATTTCTTTAGGTGTTCTGGCAAATCTCTAAAACCTTAAGGCAAGATGGCCCCCTTATTTATAACAGGCTCCAAGCTTGCTTTATTTTTTAATTCATGGGATGTGGGTGTCACTGGCTGGGCTAGCATTTATTGCCGATCCCTAGTTGCCCTTGTTTAGAGGGCACTTAAGAGTCAACCACATTTCTGTGGAGTCACATGTAGGTCAGGGTAAAGACCAGGTAAGGACAGCAGATTTCCTTCCCCAAAGGGCATTAGTGAACCAGATGGATTTTTATGAGACTACCATCAGGTTTTTAATTCCATATTTTTATTGGATTCAAATTCCACCATCTGCTATGGTGGATTTCAAACCCGGGTCCCTAGAGCATTACCCTGAGTCTCTGGATTACTAGCCCAGTGACAATATCACTATGCCACCACCACCTCTAATTGCAGTTATTCCATATTCTACAGTTTAATTCTTAAAACTGAAAATTCTATTCTAAAACTAAAAGGTATATTCTAAAACCACATGAACCATGAACTAGATATGTGCAGCACTGTTTCTTTATGATATTGTCTTTGAAGAATATAAACAATAAGAGGTTAAAATTCATATTTTGCTGTTTAAGATATCAAAGTAATGCTTAGAAATAAAAAGCATTAGTTTGCAAAGCTGTGTTATATATATATTTATTAACAGGATTTTGATTACAGTATGATCAATACGAATTGTAAAGAAATAGCCTGTGTACTCTGTTACACCATCAAACCATCTCTCATTTTTTCCCATGCATTGACAATCCAGCAGATTGCTTATGTGATTGTTTTGTAGGCTAAGGCAGAAGGGACATCTTTCAGCACCAATTACAATATAGAGTTTATTTCCAAGTCGTCTACTTTAGCTGGTTTCTCCAACTGACAAGTGTATTTAATAGAAATCTCTGTCTTTTCCATTTACCTTTGTTAATGGGATTCTGGCAGTAATGGCTGTGAAGAGCAGTGCAGCAACTGTGAATGATTGTGACCATTGCAGAACTGTTCTTCATGGGTGTCGCCAGCAATGTGCCCCATGTATTATTTCAGTGAAAGAAACTCAATTTCATATGAGTGCTTGCTTACATTAGACTAGTTTGAGCTCTTAGGATTTGAGTGCTTTGTTCAGTTGTTTAGCACATTTGAAAAGCCCATTAAATTGAAGGACTTTGTGGCCAAATAAGCAGGCTGACCTTCAATTCTGAAAATGTTTGATAAATATAATTTTCATTATTTATATCAGTGTTTTTGCTCCTGCAAGTGATAGTTGTAAAAGCACACTGTTCAGCTTCACATTTATTCACTGGTGCGATGCGTAAATTGATTTTATGAAATACAGTTTTAAGCTTATTTTAATAGAATACTGACCCACATAGTAGTGGATTCCCTTCCTTGTAGCAAAAGTGGAAATACAAAAAACAAAGCAGACTAAATTGGGAAAGAGAGGAATTCTTTTTGCTACTTTTCTTAAAATTTTACCCATCTTAATATATTTAGTTAATTCACTGGATGTTTTATTGTGTGACACTTTGGCCTGTGTTTTTTATTCACACAATTGGAGGCCTTGTTTATTTAAAGATAGTAACTTTAGTTTGACTGTGGCCAAATAGTATCGGATGGGTGGAGAGACAATTGTATGGCCCAGTTTAAATGGGTAAATATGGTACTGCTCGGCTGTATCAATTGCCATGCTTCAAGAGGAAACTATTCCTGTTTATCGATTCCCTGCTCTGTTACAAATCAGCTTTCCTCCCCCACTCTGCCGGGAGAGGTTTGAGTGTTCATGTAGTGGTTGCTTCTATTGTATGGGTTTACAGGAAAGGAACTATCAGACTATCTGCTATTTCCTCAGCTCAAGTCAATTCCTGTTAAGAGAGTGAGATTGCATCCTTATGATATAGCTATTCTCAATTTTTTGTTGAAGGATTGTGTTTGTTTTCAAGATATTTTGGTCCATTTGATTTTAGTTTTCAGCCAGCACTGAAAAAAGGTTATTTTTAAATCTAGACCACATAGTAAAAGTGTTTTTCATAAGCAAATTAACCCTATACTAACCAGATGAATATCAGCCCTTTGCTTGAGTCCCAAATGGATCTGAGGCAACAAATAAATAAGGTGAAAGAGGAGCTTGCATTTATATGGCGCCTTTCATGACTTCAGGATATTCTCAAGTACATCATAGCCCAAAAGCTACTTTTAGAGTGTAGTCAGTCACTCCTGTAATGCTGAGTGACACAGCAGCCAATTTGCAAACAGCAAGCTCACACAAAGAGCAGTGAGATAATTGACCCGATATTCTTGTTATTGGCAGTGTTGGTTGAGGGTAACTGTTGACCAGGACATGAGGAGAACTCCTCTTTTTCAGAGTGTTGTGGGATTTTTTACATCTAACAGGCTGGCTTATTTGCTGAAGCCACTGGAGTGTGGCTTGAAGCAATATAAAGTGACTCTCAAAAAGCGAGCAAAAATGCATTGCCAATTGTACTCCAAGAACAGAGAGAAATAAATAAATGATAAGTGAATTAAAAGAAAAACAATACGAAGCTTGATAGAATAACCACCTCTTCTGGGAAATGATAATGGTACGTTTTAAAAGCATCCAAACAATTTACAGAACTTCAGCTTACTTCCAGAAAAATGTGTGGCTGTGATCCGAGGAGAGATACAGTTGAGTGAAAACTAATAAACTGCAGAGCTGTGACTAGGTTGCATGCATTATTGACAAAGTAGGTTTTTAAAACTTTTAAGGAGTGATATAAAAGTCTAAATAATGTTGTCAGCGCATTGGACCACGATTTAACTTAACATGTCAACAACAACTTAGCAATCTAGTAAAATGTCCTAAGTGCTGCATAGATAGGGGGAGGTTAAGCCCAAACTGGAGTCTGAGGGAAATTGTGGCAAGAGCCCAAAAACACAGACTAAATGGTAGATTTTTAAGGAGCCTTCTGAAGATGAGGAAACATAGTAAGATGAGGAATCTGAGAAATTCCGATTGTCAAGGTGAAATGACTGGAAGCCAGACCACCAGTGGTAACTCAGGAGAATGCACAATAGACCAGAGGGGAAAAGAGCAAAGGAAGGGAGCAGAGGCATGAGAAGGGAGAGGTTTCATGTGTAGAGAGGAAGTAGTTCATGGAACAATTTGGTGATGAAGAGAAGGCTACTGCACTGTGGGGTGGATTGTTGGGAGGTGACAAAAGCATTGATAAGGATTACACTGACTGTGGAAGTGAGATGTCAAAAAGATAGACAGCATTATGGAGTTGGAAGTTTGTCATTTCAATGATTTTGGATGTGAAACTCAAAAGGGCACAAGTTGGTTTTGAAAGGGCTTTCAAAAAAATGGTGAGATCACGGGCAGTTTTGAGTGGGAATGGACAGAATCTTGTGTCCTGCCTGTGGCAAATTTTGACAGGGCATTTAATCAGACAGAAGGGTGCCGGGTGGGGGCCATTTCACCTTCCCGTCTCCAGCTCGCTTTAGTCCATGGCGGGAAGGCCATCCCATCAGTGGTCGCCCCGCCCAGCCACCAGTTGAGGCCCTTAAATGGGCAATTAACCCCACTTAAGGACTTCATCCCACTGGTACTAACTCAGCGGTAGGTGGGGGCTTGCCATGCAGGGAGCATGACAAGCAAACCCAAGCGTTTGCTTGCCGGCTCCTGGTGGGGTGGGGGGGGAGGTGGGGGGGGGGGGGCAGCGATTGTTCAAAGGTGATCAAGACCCAGCATCAGGAAGTGGGTGGAGGAGGAGGGACCCGGCATCGGAGTGGGGGGTGGGTCCTCTGAGAGCCACCCCCGGCACTTGCTGCTGGCCCCCCTTCCTGCCATCACTCACCTGACACCTGGCTACCTCCTTGTTCCTCAGCTTCGGGTGTGTTAGGCTGCATAATGGGGTCAAAGACAGCCTTGCTGACTAAAAACTATCACTGTAGCTCTGAAAGGAAAGGAGAGGACACCACCCAAGGAATGGAAGCAGTCGACATTGTTGATGAGATTTGGACCAAGCACAGAAGCTTGTGCCAGAGGTTTAGCTACGGACCTGAAAAAGGCTGATTTAACTGAATAAGCAAGAGAGTGGAGGTGGGGCCAATGGCGACTATGTTCCTAGTGAAGCCTGTGTTGTAAATGAGAGAGAAGGCCAGAGTGTTCTGAGTCCAGAGCTCAAGTAGGTGAAATGATATAGGAGCACTTTGAGGAGGAGAGAGGACTGGAAAAGGCTGAAGTGATTGAAGCAATATTCTCAGTTTTGGGTAGAAAGAATTCCACAATATCCTCACTGCTGACAGAGGCGGAATGGGTGAAGGGAGGGATCTTTAACTACACAGATACTAGTGGACAAGAAGTGGGTAGAATACAGTTTAAGAACAATGAGGCAACTTGGCATGGCTAGATCTGGCAATAGTGTAAAAAAAAATTGTGTCATAAGTATATAAACCTGTGATTCTTCGATTTGAGCTAGAAGGAGCTGTGATGTGGGGAGGCCACAAGGAATCCAGTGGGAATGACGGGATCAGAAACGAGGGTACTATTATATAGGTTAAGAGAAGCGGTGATGTGGGAGCAAAGAAGGTGCTGAGAGATGGCTGGGGACCTTTTTTTATTTCTCTAGAGGTAGAAAGCAGAAGTAGAGAATTGTAAATAGACAGTTGGGTATACTTAGTAAGGAAGATGAGGAAGGAGTCAGAAACTGACTTTTTAAGGATGTTGAAGGTGACAGGTAACAATGGCAATGTGAAGGGAGTATTTATGAGTAGCTACTGTACAGGATGATGTTAAGTGAGAAGGATTGAGAAGTCAGAGAAGAGGGGATTGAGGAGTTTAGCTGTAGGTTGAAGATATTGAGGATCAGTCACCTTTTTGAAGCAAAGATTGAGCAAGGAACAGAATTGGGAAGTTAAAGGAGTTCAGGAGGTTTGACTTTGTGTGTTTTGGCATTAATTAAAGTAATTTAGCCAAGTGTAAGAGCAATAGAGTAACAGAAAACAGTTTGAGGATGTATTAAAAGATTCAAGTCCAAAGAAAGCTATTGTGATGTTAACTAGTGCAATGCTCTTTAACTTCACAGCGTGTATCAGGTCTAATGCTGAAATGAACCTGCAATGAAGTTCATTGCAGAACATTAAATGTTTTAATATGGGTCTCTTCTATCTGTATCCCCCCAGGAACAAAATGCTATCTATTTATTTGCTAATTCTTTATAAGTATCTTTCTGGTATTAGTAGAGCATGAGCAAGTGCAACATTTTAATCTACTATCCTTATTGATCTTTTTTCTAATCTCCCTCTCTGCCAAAAGGGCAGGGAAGTGAAGCATTTCTAGTGAGATATGTGAAATGATGGTGCTCCTAGTTTCGTTAATCTATGATTTTCCTTCATCCCTCCTCTGGTGCAGGCCAGAAAAGGAACTCATTCAGCCAGGAATTCTAGATGCAATCGTATCTCATACTATCCTATGACACATTTGTTGATGAACTAATGTACAGTACTACTGGACTGCCTAATGTGTGCCTCATGCAACGCCAGTTTCAATCTTATATCTGTTTTGCATTTCTTCAGACATTACTGTCCTGATCTGATTTCTGGCAGCAAGGCTAGAATTAAATTGTCTGGTCTGCAGTGCATTTGTGGCACAGAATACATGAGCGACCACAGAATGAGAATAGAGTCATTTTATCCACACCCAGTACATCAAGTGATTTAGTGATATTTTATTACTAATTTTTTAATTACTAATTGCTTTTTTATTAACTAAAGCCCAAATTATACAGTCGCTTTCTAGATTTTTCTTGCTCAAAACCTATCTATAATTTTTTTTAAAAATTGAAAAGTATTGAATTATGAACATTTCAGAAAATATTTCATTATAATTAAATAAGAAAATCTACAGAAGAAAATAATATTTCACTGAATTCCTGATAGCTTGAATACTCTAATATTTAATTGAATGCTCTAATAGCTATTGGATGTTCCTTTAAAAAACTGGTTTTCTTTAAATGCGATGAAACAGAACAAGTCGCAAGTTGCATTGCCCATGTAGATATAACCAGGTGTCTCCAATTCTGTGCATTTCAGTGCACGTGTCCATTGTTAATACGATCTGTCAGTTTTAACTGCCCTTATAACTTAATTTCATTTTGGCTGAACTGATGCCATTCTCACCTGATAGGAAAAATATCAGCCAAACTATAAAGCAGGACTCAAATGCATAATCCAGGCTGGCACTAAATCAGATTGGCATTCAACATTCAGTCACATTATTCAAAGTAGAACAGTGAGTTATTTAGTGCTTTGGCTAACTTTAATCCATAAACAGATGCACAGAAACAGATTAGTTCATCTCACTGCTACTTGTGGAATCTTGCTGCGTGCAAAATGGCTAATGTATTTTCCCACTTTGTGATTACAATGTTGCCACATCTGCCTCTATAAGTCACATAGATATGTGTATCTATGTGTATACATAATAAAATTGCATATTTTTTGCTTTTTCCATATGTTAACAAGATGTGTATCAAGGACATATAAAATATTTAGGTGTATATACCTATATTTTCAAAAAGGAGGGCTGGAAGAGTGTCCAGTAGCAGATATAAAATCCAGCAAGCCTGTATATGTGGAGGCCGTGACATTTTTAATGACAGGGTCTCATTTAAATAAATATGTACGAATCCCACCTCACTACTGACTAGTTTGACTGGCCAGTAGGTAACAGAATGGCTGGAGTCATCTACCTGTTTGAATGGCGCCTGGCAGTCAATATGGGGATGCTGAAGTCTCTGAACAGTAATCAGGAGGAGTAGGAAGGCTGTCGGCAGGGATTAGAAGTGGGGTGGTGGTGGTGGTTGTGCTTGTGTGAGAAGCATCTGGCCGCCATTGAGAGGTGGGGTGGGGAGAGTCGACTGTCGGGAAGGTGATGGAAGGATCTATCAAAAATTGGGACCTGGCAGCCCCAAACAAGGGAGGCCCAAGGCTTCCTAATGAAGCCTGGAGCACTCCTTCCCCACCCCCTCTGCTCACAAGAAAACCTAAACTTCTGGCCCAGGATTCAGCTTCCAGCTCATTTTGCCTTACACAGGAACCAAGTGTCCCCCACTCAAGCTCAGGCTGCAGGTTGATGATGCAGATCAAGTCCACCTCACCCAATGTGCATATCTAAAGTTTACTGGGGATGTCTTGTGTGTCTGCTTAAAGCAGGTTAATATTGGAACCCAGTGGGACGCAGCGAGTCTGGAGGGGGTAAATGACCTTTCTTTCTGCTGAGTAAGTAGGCCTCAATTTTAACTACCCCAACCTGACAGAAAAGTGACATGATAGGACAGATATAATTGGAACTTGGTAACTCAACAGAAAAACGAAAAGTTTTCATTGCTGTAGGAATTAGCTGTGTTGGAAATGTCATTACACAGTGAAATCACAATGAGGCAAACTCTGATGACACGAAATTCCAGTTGTATCAAGGTCATTAGCCATTCCCGCGCCAGAATAGCAAATCCCATCGAACGATGCCCGTGATAAGCTGAAATTCTGCATTGGTTACTTCAGATTAGCCAAACTTCTCTAAACTTGCTGACCAACCAGAGTGGGGTTAGACCACACCAGCATAAAGACATGGAGCACAAGGCAAGCCATTATTTGACATAGAGATCTCCTTCTGAAAGGATCTGCAAAACCTGCAAGTATGGCTAAACCTATGAGAAAGTTAAAAGTGTTGTTGATCGGAGAGAAGGTGAAGTTAATACAGCTAGTGGAAAACTGTGGTGTTAAGTGGAAAGTGGGCATTGCAAAGAAGTGGGAGATACCACCATCATGTTTGTTCACCATTATGAAGAATAAGGGTGAACATCTTGGAGCATTTTGACAAATAGGCATCCTGTCCAGCAATGAAGACAATAGGAACATTTGCCTACCCCAATGTTGAAGAAGCCCTTCCAATGTGGCTCAAGGCAGCCTGAGCAGAAGCATCTGTGGTCCATTCCTGCAAGAAAGTACTTTGTTCACCAAGGAGCCTAAGGAGGCCGATGACCCTGAAGAATTGAATGAATGTTTGCCTCTTTCCCTGGCTGATGCCATGAAGGCTGTTGAGCTGGTCCAGGATTTCACACTGCAGCATGAAAACACCAAAAACATCTTTGACTAATTAATGACATGGCGGACTATATCACGTACATCCAAAAATGGAACTCTAAGTAGGAAAACATTAGAGTTTTTTCCAGAGCTAACACCAGGCCTCAATTCAAGGCCACAGCCTTTTGCAAGGTCAGGTCATTATTGGCTGTGAACAAATGGAGTAAAGACTTTTCGAAAAATTTAGTGCTTTTTTGTGTTCTCATTCAACATTTGAATCTGTTGTTTTTGACATAGACCGCATTTGTACACGTATCAGGTTACACAGAGATAAAAACAAAAAAACTGCGGATGCTGGAAATCCAAAACAAAAGCAGAATTACCTGGAAAAACTCAGCAGGTCTGGCAGCATCGGCGGAGAAGAAAAGAGTTGACGTTTCGAGTCCTCATGACCCTTCGACAGAACTCAAATGCATTCATGTTGGAAGGGACCTCCTCAGCTATCACGAAGCTATGCTTAAATTTTGTGGTGGATCTCCTGGGATTCGACTCATCGAGATTTTACTGTACATGAAGTTTTTGAGATGTTTCTGAGAAAAATGCCAAATTAATGAAAGTCTTTCTTCCCATTGAGCCTGATACATTTTAATGATCTTATATTTTTTTTGATGTATTTTCACTCCTGCTAACACTTTATAAAAAAGTCCAGGACGTTCAAGGGAAAGGAATTCTATTCTACTGAGAAAAGTGATTGTGATCTGGAGCCCCTTGCAGCAAATAAATAACTAATTGAACAGAGTAGTTTAAAGTGATATCACCCTGTGAACAGTACACGGTGTACACCAGCTGGAGACACTTCTTGGCTGGGATTTTGTATATTGGTGCAGGGTCCAGATCGGAGGCGGGCAAGCATGTGATTTGGCGCTGCTGGCCTCTATGTCGGTTCACCGCCACAGAATCAACCCCAAGCCATTTCCAACACAGGTGGTTCAGAGATGGCTCAGCTGCCCGCTGCTTCCTGGCTTGTGGCCAATTCAGGCCAATTATTGATAATTAATAGGCCCTGTTCCCATGCCAACTGGGATTTTCAGGTCCCTTCCCACACGAATGCATCTACATGTAACCCAATATGAGTACAAATGCGGCCTATGCCAAAAACAGCAGATTCAAATGCAGCGAGCAGCCCATGCCAACCTGGACCAGGTCCAGACCAACATGGTAGGCTCAGGTGGGAAGTGGGAGGGGGAAGAGGAGGGAAGCAGAGGAAAGGTTTAGTAGATCACAAGAGGGACCACCTCTCCTCCCAACATCCACCCCCCCCACCGGCCCCCCGACCCTCAGACCTATAGCAGCTAACAGGCTGCTGCTGCAACTCTTTGCTGTCCCCTGGGGAGGGGTTGCCTCTCCAGGATCATGGCCAAGCAGCTGTGGCATTTTAAAAAGTAGAATTTACTTACCTGGTTTTCTCCCTCTCCCTCTCTCTCCATCTTCATTTCGGCAACTCCCACCTAGGCCAATGGGGCTGCGATCTGAGTGCTTGAGGGCCTCCCATTGGTCCTCCAGCGCCGGGAATGTAATACCATGTTGGTCCCAGGATAAAAGAAAATCAGTCCAGAGTCAGACCAGAGAAAAGAGAACGTGTGTGAAGACACTTAGACTTGTAATGCATTCCTTTTTGATAGAACCACATATGAATATCGGAAGACTTGCATCTATCTAATGTCTTGTCATATCTCTCATGAGTGTGTCAGAAGCTTAGCCGAATGAATGAATTTTTGTCCTATAGTAACCACAGTGTAGAAAAATGCAGTGGCCGTTTTGTGCACAGTTAGATGCCACAAAGAGCAATATATAGGTCACAACAACAGATTTAATGTAGATTGAAGTCCTGAGTAACTTTGTGGAGGTGTAAAGTGGAAAAGTAAAGCTGTGTCAAAGAAGGAGAGCTTAGGACAATTTGATAACCTGCTTTTTAGTGGTTTTGGTTGAAGGAGTAATATTAGCCAAGGGGGAAAAAAAACTTTATTATTCTAACCATTGTGATTTAGGAGCTTCTTCTTGGGTTCATCTATTCAACAACCTACACTCCCGGGTCAGTTGTAGCATAGTTAAAGTTTCCCTGTAGTCTGTCGATGCAATCTAATACACCACTTAGTTCTTACATCATGAGGTCTTTAATACTCACCGGAATGACCACCACAGTTAGATGGTACTTCAATTTAATATCTTAAGTGAAGTATGTTGTCTCAGATAATGTAGCTGTCCCTCTCAATTCCACTCAGGTGTTTAGAATGCATGTACACGTCCTGAAGTGGGACCTTAATGTGCAACCTTCTAAGTTAGATGTGAGAGTGCTACTAACTTACTCATGCTGTTAGATACTGCAGATAATGAGCAAAATGCTGAGCTGCTTTTCAGTAAAAGCTGTCCCTACCATTGTCATAGGAGACTTAACAGGCAATTTTCTGTTCTGAGGTAATAATTTGCAAAATCTCCAAGCACTACTTTCAAATATCCTGCAGCTTTGACAGGCCATGAGCGCTATTGGCTTAAGTGAGGAATCTTTTTAAGCTCTGAATACTGAAGTATTGTGCTTTGTGCACCATTATATTTTCATCTCCACTTATAAATACAATTCCACATCAAAACGCATGTACAAAGAATGTTATAAAATAATTTACTTGGGTGGGGGGGACAAAATATGGTAGTCTGAAAATGTCCAAATATTCCAATGATCATATTCTATAACAAACAACAAATTCTGGAAAGAATAAATCCCTTTCAGGAACAAGTAACAACTAATTGTCCACAGTTAGCCCACAAGGAGCAATATAATGCACCTCGCAGATCAATGAAAAGCAGTACTTCCAGTCGTAAAGATAAATCTGTACACATTGAATGGTTCTCACAATTAATCCTTTTAAAGAAGAACTGCAAAGGACTTGCCCTCTTTAGTACTCCCACCGGTATGTATGTTGCTTTTAAATCAGTGTTTCTATTCAAAGTAATGATTAGTTGCACAGTAACTACTGGCAGACTAAAGGGTCAGCTAGCTCAGTTGGAAATGTGTAGTGAAGAACATTGCCTTTAGTGCATATTCAATCCCCATACCAGCTGTGGTAGTTCTTGGGGCCTACCTCCTCATCTTGTTCCATAGTGATGCAGCTGCCCAGCTACCTTGACGCCTTGGTTCCTTCTTACCTCTGGGACCATGTAAAAGCAGCCAAGAGAGTGAGAGCCAGCAGCATGCACCCTTCTCCCCTATAATTGAATTCTTTAACGTAGGTCTAACTGTGAAATAAGATCACTTACAGCTTGGACATACTCGAACAATGAGGAGTCTACTGTTACAACCAATGGTACCTGGTTTTCCATGCGAAGCCTCATTCTTAAGCAATATTACTGGGTACCAAGGAGTTCATCTGCCAAGAAATTTAAAACATGGGGTGTGAAGTCTGATGCCATTTGTAATTGTATTTTGGGTCCAGAACCATAAGTGGATTGGTTTTGTGGCACTTATTGGCTCTGAAACAGACATTCAGGAGCAGGTTAAAAATGTTGTTATTTAAAGTATATTGTGTGCAGTTGTAGGCACTACAGTTTGTAAGGATGTGAAAGCATTAGACGGTGCAGAAAAAAATCACGAGAATGGTTCTAGGGCTGAGGAACTTCAGCTGTGTGGATAAGTTGGAAAAGCTGGGGCTGATATCCTTGGAGAACAGAAGGTTAAAAGGAGATTTGATAGAGGACTTCAAAATTTCTGGGGGATCTGGACAGAGTAGGTAGGGCAAAACTATTCCACTTAACAGTAGGATCGAGAACCAGAGCACCATGTTTAAGGTATTTGGGAAAAGAAACAATAGTGACAGGTGGAAATGCTTTTTTGCGCAGCAAGTCTTTAGGATCTGGAATGCACTGCCTGAAAGCGTGGTGGAGACATATTCATTCGAAGCCTTCACAAGAAAATTGGATAATTATCTGGAGAGAAAATATTTTCAGGGCTGTGGGGAAAAGGTGAGTGAATGAGAGTAGGTGAGTTGTACTTGTAGTGAGCTGGCATAGACTCAGTGGACCGAATAACCTCCTTCTGTGCTGTAACCAATCTATGATTCTAAATGTTAAATGGCATTTTAGCACATCCGATTCATTCCATTTTCTAAGTGCTATGAAATTTATCTCTCTGGTTTTCATCTTCAGCCACTTTCCCCCACCAGTGTTACCCAAGCCATTTACTTCCATTTGCAAAGTTAGGAACTGATCCAATTCCCATTTACAACCTTCAACTGAGTTGCAATTTATTGTGCTTAATGACAGTCTGTTCCCCAAGTTGACCATAAATGTAAAGTTACTCCTTAAGATGATTAAGTTCATGGCAGCTTCAGCTGACATTCACGCCCCTACTGTCCTATCCTAATTTAAAACCACATTATTGATTCATTTCAATTTTCAAATGTCTTTTTAAGTGTTCCCTTCAGCTCAGCTAACTCCAGTCTGCTCATGTCAGTTTATTTGGCTCTGTGTTGCACAGTATCTGTGTCTTATTTTATTACTTGTCTCACAGAGAAAGCTTATACATAATGTAGAGCAAGCCCTTCATATTAAATGTGTGTTGAGAATCCAACAATTTTAAGATGAGTTAGCTGTCTAATATCAAAAGTGTGGAAGTCATTGCGCTCTCCATTCCATCACATCTTGCAAGTATGAGGCAATCAGCTGATCATTGTTGCGGTGTGTTTATTTTGCGGCAAACAAGATTTTTCTGTGGGAGGTTTCGAGAATGCACTTTTACTGAGCATAAAACAGAACTTTACGGGGTGGGGGCAGCGGAGCAGCAAACAACAAGCTACATCAAGGAATTTTTTGTCATCGGATGAGACATATGCAACACAAAGATGTGTCAAACACATTTTCTCTTTCTTCATAATTCATCATTTTATTTTCATATTTTTATTTAGGGTATTCAGCACATGTAATAATCACTGACCTTTTAGGATATGGAAAAATTTTGCATTGTAATTCAGTGATGACATCATTGACCCTACAACTATAGAATTAACAGTCTGGCCATAATACTTAGATGAAAGCATCTCTGCCCAAAGGCGGGTCTGATCCACAGCATCTCCACTATGGGTAGGGCACGGAGGCAGGTCCCAAACCCATCCCAGCTGGAACAGGACCGAACCTTCCATTGGTGTACGTTGGAAGGAGTTTACAGGTTGATGCTCATGAACACACCTTAATTAGCAATCAAGTCCTGGAGTGGAGCTTCAATCTGGAGCATCTGGCTCAGAGAAAGGGATGCTACCCACTATGCCACAAGACCTTCAGGAAGTAGATTACATTACCGGTGTTCCACCTCTGGCACATAGCAATCTGGAATGGATCAATCTGAGATTTAAATTTGGTTATTGTGCTGGTTATAGAGATCTTGAAATGAGTTTAGACTGGCTTAAGCTTATTTCAATATTAATGATATTCCATTGCATAATAGAAACTATATCACAAAATTTTCCCCAATTTGACACGACATTGACACCTCACTTGCTGCAGAACTGCTCACCCAAGAAATTTTAAAATAATTAAGCATGGGGCTTTCTCTTGAGACTGAAGTTTGGTGGTGAGAGCTTTGCCCTGTATATAATTGTGCTGTGGAGAACTTGCCATTCTTCTTTGAATAAACCATAAAAAAGTTCACACAAAAATCATTAAAATAAAGCACATCAGTTTCTAGTCAGATGATGTAATCTGAATTAGTAATCACTGTCGTAATATTGTTTTTTCTTCCACAATAATTCTATCAACACCAACTGTAGAAGCACAGGGAGAAAGATTGTCACCATTTTCTGAGGGCAATTGATGATGGCAATTAATTAAGCCTTGCCTGTACCATCCATATCTGAGAACATACAAAAGAATTGCACTTTGCAGACCAAGTCAATTGATCATCAGAATTTGACCAGTAATATCAATATATTGCAAACCAATATACTTCCATTGACAGTGTATTTATTGAAAAATGAGAGACTCATATACAAATAACCTTTGTGCTGGCCCAATTCATTGGGTTTCAGTCTGTTATTGGATTTCTGAAACAAGTTTATTGCTTCCAGTATGACCTTGTCAATAATGTGTGAATTTGTCTAAATGTTTTACTTCGATTGGTATGACCTTAATTCACCAGGCAGCAGGATTCCCGTAAATATCCCATATCTTGATTAAGCCAAAAAAAAAATAAAGTTCGCAAGAATGAGACCAACTGATTGTAATGCCAAGGCCTCGTGTAAATCTACCGACTGACTGCCGGACCATTCTGGTTGAGGAGCTGACGGAGAGTGAGAGTAACTGCACAGCTTGTAAACACCAGACAGTTGGTGGGATCAACATCCAGGGTTGTCTTGCATTTTGGAAGTTGGGGTGGTAGGGAGAGGGGAAGTCTGTTTTAGGGAAGGTCCAAATTTTCTTTGAGGCCCAAAGGGGGCATCTTTGCTTTTCTTGGTCCACAAAGAAAGTTTTAAAAAAATTTGACTGGCTGGCTATTTTCTGACCTAGATCTCTGTTGTTAATTGTCCATTCATTGTGTTTTAATTTTATGCAGGTGGTGGGGATTCACTTGAGCTCCTAACGACTGAAGCTGTGATTGTTGAGCTTGGAGGTTACAAGCATTGTGTAATTTTGTAAATAAATATTTTTAAAAGAATGGAACCAGTTTCATTCTTCACTAACTGGCTTGCTGGAATAGAATGTCCAATGCCTTCACCAGATGGGAAAGCCACCGTGTCTTCCCATTAAAGCAGTTGAGTTAAATTACAGATGCATCACAATAACGTGACCACCCACAGCTTTGCAAGGGTGTCCTTGCTGCTCGCTTAGTCAAGTACTGTAATTGGGAATGATCAACTCCAAACAAAAAGCAGCTTGCATTAATATAACACCTGTTAACAGAGCTCCCAGTGGCTTCAAGTCTGTTAAGTAACCTGGGCACTTTTAATGATCCATCTACCTGGTTTGCTCCAGGCAGGTAGGGTTAAAATTGCCTCCCCCACCCCACATTAAAAAAAAGACCTGACAATTTATCGGACCTTCATAATTCATGTTGCGGTTGTGTGGTTTCTTTTATAATCTAATGTAGCGAAAGTCAACTATGTCCTCCGCCTTTTAAATGCATGATGGTAGCTCTCTCCAGTTTGGCTAGAATGTCTTTTGCAGGTATCAGAGTATTGGTCTGAATGCTGATTGATTTCTCCAGGTGTTAGCAGCTGTGTTTGTTGACTAACTTAATTGTGGTTATTTTTCCAATCTGAAGACCAGAAGATATGTATTTGATAATATCCATTAAAGACAAAGATGGTTTTGATCAGGTCAATTATGACTTTGTGTTGGGTAGCAGGTGTGCAATCATAATTCAGCATAAATTACTTGTGTTTTAATAAGTGCAGATATGCTTTGTCCTCTGCTGGTGTTCTAGTCTATATGGTTAATGCCTTCCTGAAGTTAATATTCTCATGTTTTGACTAAAAACCCAGCTTTATTGCGAATGTCCTCTGAAAGCAGACAGCCCATCCTCAAAAGATAATTTTGGTTAAAAAGCAAAAGTTAGTATTTAACTGTTGAGAGATATCACTATAAGAAAGAAATAACTGTCAAAAATACAGTACAGCAAAGCTTTGGGAAAATCGTGTCAAGAAGATTTGCATAACAAAACTGATTGCATATACTTGCGTCTTGAGCAGATTCAAAAGAGCAACCAAACACTCTGGATATTTTAAAAGAAATTTATGATTTATTGATGTATTCTGTACTATGTTTTTCCTCATCCTGAAACTTTTGTGAGGCTTGATTCATAAATAAATAACCATACTGTAAATGCTCTGGTGCATGTATTGGTATTCTGCCATAAAAAAGTGATTGAATATGTCGTGTGGGCTTACCTAAAGTTCAATAGGCAGAAATTATTCTGATTGTATGACAAGTGTTTGGGATATGTCTGACAGCAACAGAGCATAACCTTATCATCATTTTAGGTACAAGTTCAATAACTAAACGATTGTGACCATATGTGCTGAGTCTGTAATTTTCAGTCCTACTCTTAACCTAGATTTCAATTGTGTCTTGAACAAAATATTGTCACAAAATTACTGAGCACTGCAAAATTCTAAATGGACTGGAGCTACAGAAAAGCTTTAGGGATTATGGTCATGTGATTGATAAACATCTAAGGACAAAGCAAGAGGAAATATAATTCCAATTTTTAGCACAAAACTTTGTGGATTCTGATGAAGAATTAGCAAAGTAACTTGGCAGTATCTCTGTGAATTCCATCTTTTTCTGAAATTTGGTTTTTTTAAACAAAGTAACAGATGCCCAAATAATTTAAGGGAGGGATCTGGAGAAATGTTTATTTGAAGTGCTATTTGTGGCACAAAAGCAAGTCAAGAAGGCAGCAATATATTACGGCTTATTTTTGCTGGCTTTCCCCACTTCTTTGCGGAAGGTTGGAAATCTTGGTGGGGTTTGTTTCTGCAGATAGCGCTGACGCTTCCTTAAATTATTTAGTTATTTTTTTCCTTCACTTCACAAAAAGGGAATTCAGAAAGATGCAGGCAATTAAGTTACTTTACAGCTTCTTCATCAGAATCCTCAAAGTTTGGTAATAAATTGGAACAATAATTATTGTTCTTCTTGCTTTTTCCTGGTGTAGGTGTCAGACCATAGTTCCAAAACCTTTTCAGCAGCCCCTCTCCATTTAGAGTTTTGCACTATTTTTCAGTACTTAGCAGTTTTTAAAAAATTCTTTCATGGGATGTGGGCGTTGCTGGCTAGGCCAGCATTTGTTGCCCATTCCAAATTGCCTTTGAGAAGCTGGTGGTAAGCCACCTTCTTGAGCCACTGCAGTCCATGTTGTGTAGGTACACCCACAGTGCTGTTTGGAAGGGAGTTCCAGGATTTCAACCCAGCAACAATGAAGAAACAGCGATATATTTCCAAGTCAGTAAGCTGTGTGGCTTGGAGGGGAACTTGCAGGTGCTGGTGTTCCTATGCATCTGCTGCCCCTGTCCTATGTGGAAGAGGTGGTAAGGTAGCATTTTGTGACAATGTTTTGTTCACGATAGAATGGGTTGTAGTTTAAGAATAGGATTGCAAATTACAGACACAGCACTCAAGGTCGCGATCTTTTAGTTAGAACATAAACCTAAAATGCTAACAAAATTATGCTCTACTGCTGTCAGACATAACCTGAAGACTTCTCATATGATCAGAATAATTTCAGCATATGGAGATTTATATAACCCCATACTACGCATTCAAATACTTTGTGGCGGAATACCAATACTAGTACACCTGGAGTTAGTCCTTTGGTAGTACAGAACTTGAGTTTTGCACTCACCAGGATAGCTCACAAGACATTGCGAACTATAATGGGGGAACAATAATTTATACTGCATGAGAAGAGGATGCTGATTGTTTGGCAAGTGGGCTCTGATTGGTGGAGACGTTGCCATGGAGAATGCAGCATGGAAAAGTTAGCTGTCCAGCTTTGTTAAAATTTGTTGAAATTCAAATCGGGCTCGTTGACTCTGCTCACATTGCTCTGGGGAACCAGTGAATGATTGTTCCCTAAGCTTTTGCTTGCTAAACAATTCTGATTGTGCTAAGAATTACACTGAAAACCAACTTAATATTGTCAGTTGGACTTGCAGTGTGTCTCACTTACGCATGCTAGAAGCCACATTATACTCACACACAGCGCCCTGTCCTTTGCAGACAGAAAGAACATGTCCACACTTTATGCCTTTTTCAACTAAACAAAAGCTTAAGGAACAGTCATTTCCTGGTTCATTCTCCAGGGCAATGCCTTGAACAATCATAGTCGACCGACCGGTTTGAATTCGAACAAAGTTAGATAGTTCACTGTTCCATGCTGCTTATCCAAGGCAATCCCTCCACCAATCATTGGCGACCAATTGCCAACCAATCAGCACCCTCTTTTCATGCAACATAAGTTGATGTTACTTCATTACAGTTGATAATTTCCTGAGAGCCATCCTGAGAAATGCAAGACGAAAAGGTTTGATAGTATGTCTCTCTTTTCAACAATACACCGTAGTTTTCAAACTTTTTCATCTCTGGATCATTTAGTTGGGGCAAAAGATCTCATACCACTTTCACTCTTACACACTTGATTGTGAGGAAAAAAAAACAATTTCAGAAACCCATTGAAAGCTTTTAAATCTCTTCAAGTGATTAATCGTGTATAAAAACAAACTTCTCTTCAGACTCCACATCAAAGACTGCTAATCCTTTAATAGATTTTTAAAACCTATTACTCAAACTGTGAACTCAGAACCCCCTGCTCTGATAATTGTAGCTTTTGAAACACAGCCAAGCATTCATCAGGACATAATGAAAGCCCTTGGAAAAATGTCCACAAAGAATTTTATTGAAACTGCATGAATGGATACTACAGTTTTTTTTCCAAAGTTGTAGGAGGTGGCCTGTCAATCAAAGCAATCCAACAGATGTTTTCTTAACTCTGACAGCTGTAGCCTGCTTTTCTAAGGTTTAAAGAGCAGGGGATTTAAAAAAAAACTTAAGAACGTGACAGTTGTCCACCTCTCAGGAGCTTTATATCTACTTAAATTTGTGGCTCCCACGTTGTTGGTTAAGGCCCTTGGACCAACCAAAAGTGAGGCTTGTTTGAACTCAGCACTGAGTTTAAATGGCTCTGCTGAGCTTGGGTTTCCCTCCTGTCCGAATAACATCCCACACCCTTTCCACCACCAGCACAAATTGGATCTGTCAGAAATTGGGTCGGGACTTCCGCATCCGGAACCTGCCCACCATCTTTGAAGGTCCAGGGACTCATGCTAAGTCTGTCTCTGGGTATCCATTTATTTCTCAGCTTAAGTGCAGTAGATGTATTGCAAAATGTGTTGCAGCAGATTGTTTAAAAATATCTCTAATCATTTCATTTTATAAACATTTGCCTGTTACATTTGCCAACACTTAGCGTGAATAATGAAGTTTATTTTCCATGTATATGTACCCAAGTTTTGCCGAATGGCAGTAATTATTCATGTTACATCTGCTGTTGCAATGTAATGCTTTTATCTCTCTATCTCTGTGGATAGAGCCAGATTTTATTCATATCTTTGTTTCTCTAGGGTGAAGAGCTGCACTTTCACTTGCTAATTTGCTCGATTCGTTCCACAGATTGCCAAGTATGAGGAAAAAAAATAAAAGTGTTTCCCCATTAGACCAACTTAAAAGGGTTAATGAAGACTCTGGTGAATATCTTCCACTCGGATTCAGTCATATATGACCATTTCAAAATGGAATAAGTTGTCTCTGACTGTTTTAATTATTAATGCCATTTAGCTGTTCCATAATGCTCCAATGTGTTCAGACACTCGTTACAGCATGAACGGATCAACTTTAATGTCATTGGCTCTGGTTTGACCATGACTCAATGTCGTGGATGCATCACCAAGGGACCTGCTTCTGTTATAAATGAACTGCTAATCTGTAGAAACAAATAGCAACGACCATCTGCTCGAAATAGCCTGCAATTCTTTACAATGATGAATGTTGAGGGGATTGCCCTGTCAGTAAATATGCTGAGTGGGAAAATGTTTTGCCATGTCTAATTTATGCGTGGTTTGGAATATGTATTTCTGGCATGCAATCATTTCAAGTATTCAGGCATGTGCTTGTAATGAGAATATTTGTACTGGAATCACACATTGGCTGTAACGTGCTGAGCTAGCCTGAAGGTGAGGATAACTTATCATGGGGTTGACAGGTGCATGACTGTCAAGCGCAAAGTATGATTTTCTGAGCCTTTCATCATAGTGTGATTCAGACAATATTCAGTAACAAAATACTGCAGATCGTGGAAACCTGAAATAAAACCAAAGAAAGTCTGGAATACTCAGCAGGTCAGATAGTATCTGTGGTGAAAGAAACAGAGAATTTGCGGAATTTTGTCATAGGCTTTGAGACTCAGCGGCCTCCAATTGTCTATCTTCGTGCTTGCCATCTATTAAGGACAGTGCGCCAATTCCCTTGGTGCCGGCCCCAATTAGAAGTCCGCTGGCTCTAGAATCTGGGCAGCCCCAACTTGGGAGGGCAGTTCGGGCACCACGAGTGCATACCGGAATGCATTTAAAGTTAAAATTTTTAGGGCCAATGCTGGTAGATCCCTTGGCAAGGAGGGACATCTGCAGATGGATCTTATAGTCCGAGGGTGTAGCAGCTCTCGACACTGGTACCTTCTTCAGGGCATGGAGGCTTCTGTTATAATGGTCCTCCCAGCCTGCCACAGGAAGACTGCCTCCATTACAAGTGGGGGGAGGGCTGCTCCATTGGCAGGCAAATGCCAATGAGGCTGCAGCATCAGAACTAATTTGGTCCTTAACTGGCTGCCCACCTCCATGGTGCGACTAACCAATTAGGATCCTTAGTTGCCTATAGGAAACTTACTAGGAGGCGGGAATGCATCAGGCTTGCCATCCCAACAAGGCTCCACACTATTTTCCCAGCCTCCCCTACCTCCAAACCCACCATCATAGGGCTGGGAAAATACAGCCCAATGTTCCAAGTTGATGATCTTTCAGATAAACTGGAAGGTGCTGAAGATGAACAGCTTTTCAACAAATATACAATGGTGGCAGGAACTGTTGCATGATAGGTGGCAGGGGAAGAACAGAAAGGAATGATCTGTGATAAGGTGAAGAACGAGATGATTATTTGGGGAAAGGGCTGATGGTCAAGGTGAAGGGAGGTAATAATGGGGCAATCATGGGAACAAAAATTGGATTGAAAATTGTTAGAAAACACTCAGGAGAAAGTGGGAGTAGTGGTAAAGGTCTACATATTTACACACATGCACTCCAAACCTAACTTGAACCCCTTCGTATTTTCTAATTTCCCACCTAATTCTGTATTATTTCCAACTCTGTCTCTCCCAGTCATTTGTGCCTCTTGTTTCTGGTTTTTAATCTTAGTGCCCAGTTCCCTGCTGATTTTGATGTTAAAGCTAGAAGGTTGTCAAGTGCCCCACAAAAGGATGAGGTATTGTTCCTCGAGCTTGTCTTCAGCTTCATAAAAAACGTGAATAAAATACAAAAGAACATGATGTTAGAAAATATTCAAGATGGTTTTCCCTTTCAAATTTGATTTGCATTTGTTTCTATAGTCATCTCTCAATAACACACTTAAAACTATTCGCTTGGTAGTGTAGAACTTGAGAACTCGAATATTGCTGAAAAAAGAGACATACTGTCCATTCACATGCTCTGTCCACGTATTCCTATATTCACTAGCACGTGGCACCAGGTGTAATCCAGAGAATACAACCTTTGAGGTCCTGTTTTTCAATCTGCTGCCTAGCACCCTAAATTCTTCTTGCAGGACCTCATCCCTCTTTCTATCTATGTCATTGGTACCAATGTGAACCACGATCTCTGACTGTTTGCCCTCCCCTTCAGAATGCCCTGCAGCCGTTCAGTGACATCCTTGACCCTGGCCCCAGGGATGCAAAACACCATCCTGGAGTCACGTCTATGACCGCAGACTCACCTCTCTGACCCATTCACTATTGAGTCTCCTATCTGCCTGCCTCCCTTCTTCTGACTAGTGGTCACCCATTCCTTCTCTGACTGTGCTTCCTTCAGCTACAGGGTAACTGTGTCTAAAAACGTGCTATCTACTTAACTCTGAGCCCCGTGGATGCACTGCTGTGCCTGCAGACGATGCTCAAGCTGGTCAAACCGGTGGCCAGGAGGGTCTAAGACTTCCCATGTTCTGCAGGCTGTGCAACACACGGGACTGAGCTCCCCTGCCATACCTTTAGTTAAAATAGTCTTATACTAAATTTAAGCCAAGTAGAAAATTATTTAACATAAGAACATAAGAACCAGGAGCAGGAGTGGGAAATTCAGCCCCTCGAGCCTGCCCCGCCATTCAATACGATCATGGCTGATCTCATTTCGGCCTCAACTCCAATTTCCCACCCTCTCCCCGTAGCCTTTCAACCCGTTATTAATTAAAAATCTGTCTATCTCCCCTTAAATTTATTCATCGTCCTGGCATCCACTGCATTCTGCGGTAGTGAATTCCACAGATTCACGACCCTATGAGAAAAGTAACTCCTCCTCATCTCTGATTTAAATCAACCAACCCTTAGCCTAAAACTATGGCCTCTCATTCTAGAATGCCCCACAAGGGGAAACAACCGCACCGCATCTACTTTGTCTATCCTCTTTAGCATCTTATATACCTCAGTTAGATCTCCTCTCATCTCTCTAAACTCTAGCAAGTTTCGGCCTAAGCTGCTCAACCTCTCCTCATAAGACAAGCCCTGCATCTCTGGAATCAATCTAGTGAACCTCCTCTGAACTGCCTCCAGTGCAACTACATCCTTCCTCAAGTAAGGGGACCAAAACTGTGCACAGTACTCCAGGTGCGGTCTCACCAATGCCTTGTACAGTTGCAACAACACTTCCCTATTTTTATACTCTATTCCTTTAGCAATAAACGCCAAAATTCCATTTGCCTTCCTTATTTAGGTCTATTTCTTTTTTTAATAAAAAGCTAGAACTCTTACCTTTCCTTAATGTAGCTTCAAAGTGCAGAAAAACACCTTACCCACTACCTACCAATCAGCTGTCTGTGCTGGTGTCACTTTCGTCAGCCTTTCGGAACTCTGGCAGGGTTCCTCTTGGGGTTAGCTGCTGCTCTGGCAGGGTTCCTCTTGGGGTTAGCTGCTGCTCTGGCAGGGTTCCTCTTGGGGTTAGCTACTGCTCTGACTGACTCAATCTGGGCCTTGACCCTCAGGCTTTTATTGAGAGGCTCTGCTGGCGCCGTTTACCCCCAGACCCCGCTGCTGCTCCAACTCCGATAAAGGGATGTCATAAACTTTCTCCCTGGTGGTACGTCCTTAGCTTAGTGGAGAAACCAAGATGGTGGCTAGAAAATGTTTCAAAAATATTTGGAGTAATTTCATTGGCTTGCCTTTTTTTATTAGTAGAGTTTGTCAAGGGATTTTTCCGTTGATAAATAGGGATGGAGGAGAAATGCAGATTACAATTGACTAATCTTGGAATGTTCCATGAAGCTTGATTAATTGCAAATATCCTTATCAGTGTGGTGGTTTTTCCAGCTGAATTACTTGCATCTTATTTCTCTGTACCCCACTGTTTCAGTTCTGATTTGTTGCTTATTTTTATAAAATTAATTTGAGCTGACTAGCTGCAATAAGTTTAAATTTGTGTGATGCTAGGACTGTGATATTTCAGACAAAATGGGGCCAATTTTGGCTTTGGGTGTCAATGTAAAATGAATGCTATCTGTCCTTTTCATTTCAGGGCAGATATATAAAGGCAAATAGTAGCCTATAATCACCCATTTTATGCTGTCGGCCAAACATGAAATGAACCCCAGCATGTGCAGGAACCAAAGTTGTGTGAAAAAAGAGAGGAAACCAAGCATAATGACTTATAAGTTAAAAGCATTTGAGATTCGCAACCATTTCACTGTTATTACTCATGAAAGCATGCTTTATTAGACTGTAACATAAGCAAGGCTGTAACATAAGTCTCAGTGGCTTTCAACAGAGATTTAAAAATAACTACATCCGAGGCAATTTGAATGTTTGGTTTCAATAAGACACTTATCAGGGTGGCTGCTTAAGCAGAGATGTGTGAAAATCCTGATAATTCAAGTTGATTTAAAAAAAAATTCCTTTGATCATACATGTGTATTTGTTTGTATTTGCACTGTAGTGTTTAGTCTGCATTGTAAGTATTTTTTGCATTTATGAAGAGTGAGTATGGGCTTCAAGTGTTGAAGTAATTATAGCAATGACCATGTAATTGTTCTTACCACTTATCCAAATGTTCTCTTTCCAGGAAGAAGCAGATTTGTTCTGTATAAAGAGAATGAGGGACCTGTGCAAGATATTAGCTCGGCCACAGTTTGAATGCTTTCTATAATAAAATGCCCACAGTTGTACAAAGGACTTCATACCCTTGATAAAGGAGCAGTGTAGATTCACAAAGGTAATACCAGGTGACGGGGGGAATGGGGCATGAGAGGATGCAGTTATTGTGTGAGATTTGAAAATCTAAAGCAAAATCATTGGAGCACAAAGTTACGTGGTTATCAAACGGAAATAATCAAAATTATTACAGGGCAAGTAACGAAAGATGATTTCCACTTCTCTGTGAATTGACAATGAGGGGACATGTAAGCACTCAGAATTCCAAAATGGAGGGTTTAGTATAAATGTATTCATGCAAGTTGTTCATGGAATATTGACTATATTATTGCTAGTGGGTATTCAAGCCTAATAGGTGACCACACTTGAGAAGAATTTAAATCTGCATTTGAAGAAAAATATGAAATTTTACGGGTAAAAAGGGAAACATGGGATTAATAAAAGACCTCCAAATGAAACTGGCATTAGCACAGACAAACTTGCTGAATGGCCAGCCATCTTCTGTGTTCAATATTTTCAATGATCTATATCGGCTTTTTTTATAAGGGATATCATTTTATGTATCTGGGTATATTTAGTTAATTTTTGTTGCCGTAGTAGCTGTGTGTATAATAATTGTATATTGTAACCTGGGTGAATTTTATGCTGAGAATAGCAGTGAATCACATGTTTGAGTCTGAGCAGCTGTGCTGGTGAAGGAGGAGTTGGCTTTTGAAAACAAGACAGACTATTACAGAAATGGAGAATTTAGTCCTTGAATTGCATATCCAATGAGTATAGCACAGGGTTGTCTAACCTTTTCACACATGGTCACATTTTTATTTTTTTCTCATGCAAGAGGGTGATGAGCAAATTTTGGAAAATGGGAAGCTAACCGTGGGTACACTGGAACAGTCAAGACGAGAAATGTCAAAGATATGAATGAAGGTTTCAGTAGATGGGATGAAGCAGGGATGTAGTTGGACTCTCTTAAGCCCATCTTTCTTCCCCTCTCTTCCTTTGGTTTGGCAATTCATTCACACCAGATCACACCATCACACACAGTTAAATGCCAATATTTGCAGTGAGATACTATTAAGGCACAACCTTTGCAGAAGCAGGCCAACTCTGACATCAGCTTTCTGATTTTTGTGTTCACCTTTGCATTTGCACTTGCTGGAAGTTGCTGTCCAAGTACTGATAACCTTAGTGGTTATAGCAGAATTTGGGCCATTAATATGTTCCAAAGCTTTTAGCACTCTTGGTCAACAAGGCAATTTTTCTTTGTGTCATTTAGAATTAATAGCAGTGAGCTGCCTCAGAGCTTTTGTTGGAAATTTGGCCTTATACCAGAAAATTATTTCTCTTAACTACTTTTTTAAATGATTCAGTACTTTTTTTGCATAATTTATTTGAATTATTATTGCACAGTTCAATTTATTGTCATTTGTTTGAAGTATGAATGAACCAGAAAGACATTGCCCATGAGAGAAGCTGGTTATTTAAATCTGGGAATTTAAAGGAAAAGTTGGCTTTCTCTCTTGCCTTCTCCACCTTCCTTTCCCTCTGTAGATGTTTTTCACATAATGGCACTGTAGGAGATATGAGAATATGAATACATTACTGATGATAGCCAATCTAAATTTCCAGTTCTATAGCTGCCTGGAAAATGTATGTGTGGATTCTGTGTGATTAATTAACAAGTAGGACTTTGAATAAAACTCCTTAAAACCAATACTTTGAAGACAAAGCAAATTACTGACTCCAGGGGCAGAATTTTGCCCTTGATGGGCGGGCAGGCCCCAATGGCTTGGCAGCGGGCGGGCAGCCGATCGCTGCTGACAAAACAGGCCCTGCCGCCCTTTTAAGTGGGCGGATCAATTAAGGCCTGCCCAGTGTGTTGCCCGACGGGAAGCGCTATGCACTTCCCGTGCGGTGGAGGGTGGGGGGGGGGGGGGGGGGGGGGGGGGGGGTGGCGGGAGGAGGGTTCCCCAACCGCCAGAGTGCTGTCTCAGGGAGAGCGCTGAAATTTTTTGAAAGCTAAAAAATAGAAAAATAAAAAAATGATTAACATGTCCCCCTCATGTGACAATGTCACACAGGATGGGACAGGTTAATAAATATCACAGAAACTTTATTAAAGTTTTTTAAAACCGACATGAAACCTCATCCCGCCAGTGGATGAGCTTTCATATTGTTTCAGAAGCCCGCTGGGGCTCCTGGCCTGCCCGCCAGGCTTAAGGTTGGATGAGCAGGGCCTTTAATTGATTTAACTACCCTGTCAGTGGCCTCAATTGGCCATTGACAGGTCGGCGGGCGGACAGCTGATCGAGCTGTGCCCCTGCCTTCCTGAATATTTAAGTGGGGCGGGATGAAGTCGGGGGTTTCCCTGACATTACCCCGGGTAATTTTTGCGTCAGCGAGTGGGCCCCACCCCCAGCTCACCGACGGAAAAATTCTGCCCCAGGCTTTTTTTCTTGGAATCTGAAAACACGCATGTACTTTGGTTGTAGCCATGGGATAGTAAAAAAGTAATCCTTGGTTATTATTTTATGGGCCTGCAAGTTTGGGAACAGGTCTATTTTGTGCTGTTGCCTCATTATTGGATAGTTCAGAAAACCAAGTGCATTATTATCTACGGGTTGACATACGTGAATCAGTTTAATATTTATATGTTTAAATGTCCATAGTGGTGAAAGTAAACATGTGCACAACTTGTCACATCATCTCATCTCAAATTCTGTTCCTACATAGAAAAAAATCTCCCAATGCTTTAGTAAATTTGTGTTCCCAAGACAGATTGAGTCTATTTTGGTTCTCATGTTCATGTATAGTATTGCAAATATGACATGGTAAGTTTACCAAATAATTGTCAGCACTGTAAGGGTTCATATGCAGTTTTATAATATTGATTCTGATTTGGACATACATCATGTTTGCTATGGCATCTGATTGGAATATCCACTCACCACTAAATCTTTACATGTGACAAGATCATGATCACTTGAAATACGTTACTCAGATTTTGTTTTCCTTTTTGTCTGAGTTGTATCTAGCAAAATTTAATAAGACCTTTCAATCAAGTCAATCCTCTAATCTTAAATGATGTTGGTGAAATATTAAAATTAATTGGAATAAATTGAAACTCAAACAGAAACCATTATTAGTAATAAACAATTATGCATTTTCAAATTAGTACCTTCTAGTTCCAGCTGAGACAATGCTGCACCAGTGAAATCCATCTGCTTCTGTAATGGTGCTGGACAGGAATCCAAACCAGGGCTTTTTAACTGCAAGTAATCAAAATACACGCAATAGTTTTCCCCCTATTCTCTTAATAGTGTGGGTTTGTATTGCAGCACAGTGTAGCCAGCCACTTTCTAGCACCTTGCTCAAGTTGACCTTCACCTAGAATGTGAGTTTTGGTTGGCTACTCAATACGGAAGGCATCTCTAATGAGCTTAATCCTGTTCTCACCCAGTCCCTCCACTTTCTAGCAGAAATCACTGGATAACAACTAAAACAGGGATATTTGGCTTATTTTCACCCTATTCTAATGTGGAAGCCATTTCTAACACCAATGCCACCAACTCTGTGGACTCGAACTATGAAATTACTGAGAATGGGACCATGGGCAGGTTTTTGTACCCTCCCCCATGGCAAGTTTGAATTGGCATTTAACCTGCCACCTTCTGCCTCTACCCTGAGTCAATGACAGGAAGACTTGTTGATGGCCTTTGCACTTGCCACTAATTGAGGTCCTTAAGTGGACAATTAATGGCTACCAAAGGACCTCATCCTGCCACTGGTATAGCCCAGAATCGGCCGTGGGACTTGCCATACAGGGAGCATGACAAACAAACCAGTGCGTGGTTTCTTGTGGGCCCCAGGATGTGGGGGAAAGGTTCCTCTGTTCAAAGGCTCTCATTGGCTATTTGAAGGACCTAGCATTAGGAAGGGAGGTGACCACTGAGCTAGCCCCCCACCCTTGCTGCTGTCCCCCCTCCTCCATGACCCCAACCCCTCCCCGCTCCGCTCCCACCAACACTGTGGCCCTGGATCCAGCAAAGTTCCGATAGTAGCCACCAGTTCCCTGTTGGCACTGCCGTTCAGTACAGCCGCAGGCCTCTGATTAGCCTGTAGCTCTCGATGGGCGAGATTTTATACTCTGAGGACCTTGAGGGTAGTGAAAGCCTGCCACTGCCCAGCTAAGTTCCTGACTGGAAAAAGATGCAGCAGGCCTTCTCAGCCAGCAGATGAGGCTCCCGTCGCCTCTGCAAGATTTTGGCCCATGTCTTTGGCTGAGTTCACAGCCCAGGGCACAAAGCATCTGAGCAGGAAACTGGCAGGCTTGGGATAGTCACCTGTTTTATAGCTGCTTGATTTTATGCTACATTGAAGTCAATGGTGAATAAAACTGGGCATAGAGTAAAATTGATGTCCAGCCAAAACCGGTCTGTTTCTTGCCTGTTGAGAGATTAAAATTACCCTCAGACTTCTGGATTTAGCTTTAGGCAACGCCGTTGAAGTGCAAGAAAGGAAGGAGAAAAATTGGGCAAATTGTCTGAAGACTGCTGTGTCTGAATTCTTTAATTCAGTGTTGCATGTTGTAATTGATGTTATTTGCATCATGTATTTTCAATTAAAGATTTGTACTCCTGTTGAGAGATAAAAAAGGCCTTGGGAGTTCATGAATTTATTTTCACTGAAAGATTTGCTATGTAAACCAAAGATGGACTGAATGGATAACAACATAATCTTGTACTCAGAGATCCACCTGAAGTATGGCTCTGAATTGTTATTTAATTAGAATACAGTCATGCTGCACCTGCAGTATGTAATTCTAATGTAGCAATGATTTGAAAATGTGGGAAAATAAAAATGGCATTCAGGTTGTCATTCCCACTTATGGTTTTAACCTTGATCACATTGTTTAAACAAGAAATTCATAACGATGCCAATATTGCTAAATGGTTATTTAAATTCTAACTTAAACTTGTTAACATCCTGGGCTCAGGTTCCTGGGCTCCATCTCAGCTGCTGTATAAGCTCTGGTTTGAATGGACCACCAGCCGTGCTAAATAAGACTAATCTCGCAGCTGACCCACTGCTTTCCAATACTCACTCTCACACCCTCAAACACACACACACATATATACTGTCATGAGGCTATGCCCCATTAATTTTGGGGAAAAAAATTCAACTTTCAGCTGACTGGAAATTTTGCAATTTGAAACAGAGCGAACTACATAAAAAGGTGAGGCCAACTTCCAAGGTGAAGGTGAAAAAGCAAACAAGACACCCTCAGGGGAGAGTGAAGAGAGGGACGCTTCCTATAATTCAGAGGCCCATAGAAACTCGTCACTGTCTAAGAAAGAAACAGTAAAATACGAAGTGCTGGATATTGAAACAATGGCTGCCACAGACAGACCCACCCAAAACCCCTTGGAATTACACAATGGGTGAAGTATAACAGGCCAGGCTGCAGACACTGCAGAGAGATTGCAGGTGAAACAGGGAGTGTCAAGAAAATTTTCAGCAGAGTAAACAGGCAGAAAACCTGCACTCCCTCCTAGAAACCTGCCTATGAGTCGAGATCTCTTAATAATTGTAACATCTACATCTGACCACGCCCACAAAACTAGCTAATCCAAATCACCATTTAAAAATCTACACCTCGAGAACAATCGAAGGACTTAACTGCATATTCTTTTAACTTTTTTATTGGACCCTGACTTCCCATATTCCTGATCTCTGTTTGTGTGTGTCATTGTGTTTTTATTATATTTCCCTCCGGTTTAGTGGCTAATAAATTTGCTCTTTCTTGGGCTCCGCAAAACCTTGTTTGGCTTATCTTTGCTCACTGCATAAATATTTAAATACATTCTGAATTGGGAAAAGGCATATCCTGCTGAAAAAGAAACTTAAATCTTTGTTGTGACCAACCGAGGAGTTGAATAGAGGGGAGCCAGTTCACCCCTTTTCACGTGGTCATAACAATGCACACATGTGCATGTGCATACAGATGTGTGCACGTACACCTATATATACACACACAGTCTCTCTCTTTCTCTTTCTCTCTCTCTTCTCTCTCCTTCTCTCTTTCTCTTTCTCTCCTCTCTCTCTTTCTCTCTTCTCTCTACTCTCTCTCTCTCTCTCTGTCTCTATTTCTATCTCTCTCTTTCTTTCTTTCTTTCTTTCTCTCTCTCTCTCTCTTTCTTTCTTTCTTTCTCTCTCTCTTGCATTGATTGGAGGTCAAATTAGGAGTTCTGGTCGTTTTCCTCTCTGTCTTAGTCAAACACCAATCATGCCCGGGCTCTCCTGCCCTTTACCTCTTTGTGATTAACAGGACAGAGAGCATCAGGTGAGTAAGATAAATTCAATTGTTCTACACTGCCCAAAGCAGCAGAATGAGGTTCAAATGAAATCAAACAACAGTTCTACCTTTTTTTTCTGCCTGGGCAATGCCTTTTCTTTACACTGATAGTTTATAAAACCAGTGGCTGCTTTGTTGCTTTTGTTTATTGCAATTTGCCTAGTGAGGATCAAGGCAATCACTATTCCACCAGGCATGTATGATGCAAAATAGATGGGCGGGGTTATTTCTGTGTTGTTCCTGCTTCTGCACTAAACCCGAACTAGCCACTGAATATTTTATGGCATTGATTGATCTTCAAGAGCACCTGTTTTTTAACCTAATACTGTATGTATATTGAAAAATTTTACTCAGATTAAATATAACTTTTTGATCACTTTCCAGGACCAAATTGTCTAAACTGAAGGGGAGCACAGTTTCCAGTAGCTTTCAGCATAGGTTCAAGTTAAAATGATGGCTGTTAATGACTTGAGTGACGCATTATAATGAAAGAGATTATCACAGATATGTTTCCAACTTCAGCCTCCGGTCTTTGTTAATTATGCATAACACTTGGTCCCAAACCTGTCTCCACTGGGGCACAATCAGATGTGCACATGGAAGCTATTGTGGTGTGCATACTGACTGCTTTGTAAGCTGCTACAAGGGGGCATGAATGGAAGTATGTTTTCCTATGAATATTATTAATGATTTATTCAGCATTAAGGATCTATTAGAATTTTTTAATAAAACGTTGCATTGTTTGGAACTGTAGTGCCTTGAAGGGAATTGGTCTTCAACTGAGGAGCCACTTAAAGGGGATTAGCCATTTCCCACGATAGGTAATTAGTCATTGTTTGCTTTAGAGTAGGAAGGTCCCATATCCGATCCCTGATCTGTAATTAATTGCAAAGTTAGTGGGGAGACTACAATTGATCTTAGTGCATCAGACCTTGGGGAGGTAAAATAAAAAGAGCTACATGGGGCTTCTGATTGTTACCTTCCAGCCCTTGATAGGAAGAGTGAATTTTGGATAGTAACAGGAAGAAACTTGGAGGGTGATGGCTCCCAATTCACTGCCAAGGCTGAGCATGATCAATGAGTGAAATACTGGGGAGATATTAGTGCCCATGTAACTGTATCTCACTATGAGTCAATACTAGAGGAGGAATACTGGGGAGAAGATGGAACATAGGTAAATGTTCCCAAAGTTTGGCTTTATTCTAAGTAGTGCATTACTCATCTCATGTTTTATTCCAAGCAACACCTTCTGAATGGTGTCAGTTTAGAAGTCTTGCAAGTGGGTACAGCTGTGTAAGTCTTCTGGAATTTCATGATCATTTGAAGATTTTGCACTCCAGATGTCGTGACCTGGAATTAAATTCAAGTTAACTATTGATGTTTTGAAAGAAAGCTCAAACAATACTGCTTTAATTGACTCTCTTCATCGCTGCTGTGCAAAGCTAAACTAAAGGGAGTGAACTGAAAGTCAGTCAATCTTTTATATATTATCAGATAGAAACACAGGAGACAACTTTCTGTTTAAAGGAAACTACAACTGTTTTCTTAAACCAATTGATATTAACCAGCCATAATGATTCTTTCATTATAATCGTCCAGAAGTTTAAAAACTGAATGAGCAATATGTTTGCTTTCATGAGGTCTCTCAACCTGACACTGACCATGCAAGCCAGGAGATTTGGGTTTAATCCTGTGTTAAACTTGTCTCAGGATTACCTCTGTGTCATAAGGCAAAAATCCAGCCATGGTTCTTGTTCCTGATCATTATCCCCTGCCTGAAATGTATTCTACAGAGAAAATCATAAGTAGGTTAAATAGCCTACTCCTGATCCCACGTTCTTAAATCTGTTGTTATTGTATTATATTTTATTCAACCAGAATGTGACAATCTCTGTCCATGTATCATGTTAACCCAAAGAGAGTTGCTGATTCAATTTAATTTGAATTGTTTAGATTCTTTGCAGGTAAAATGGCAAATATTACGATTGAGTTGAAAACAGTTTCAATGGGCGGTAAGTTCGAAGCTCCTAAGCATCGTATTGGGGGGTGCGGGTTGCAGGTGGGGCGGTACCCCAAAGATGCACTGAGGAATCCCCTTTTGGATGTTCCCAGGTAAGGTTTGCATGGCAATTGCCCAGATGTGTAAACTTCCCCTGGGCAATTGCTCTGCACTAGGAACTACCTGAACTCACCTACCACCCTGCCCAAGGCCCGGCAACAATTGAGACCTGGCTCCCCCACACCAACCCACTTGCCTTCTCCCTGGCCTGTAAAGGACCTTTCAACTTCAATGGATCTTTAAATTCACCTGGTTCACGGCAGCTGGTGCTATTTAAAAAAGGGGGCAGTGGCATCCTTCCCTTCGACTCAGCTGCACTTAATTCAATCTGGGGCGCGTGAGGTGGGGGTGGGGAGGGGGAATTGATTTTGTGGGCAGGACCAGCTTTCCAGCCTGACGCTTTTTCAACTCATGCAAAAGATTGCGGAAACTCGATTTGAGTTTGGAAGCTTTTGGGCGTTTGTAAAAGTTTGACCAATTTTGGGAAAATTGTACTGGAAATACTAACACAAGTCGATGGAAGTTCTTGCCCCTGGTGTTTAGTGTTTGTTTTTGAATCTAGATGTACTAAAATAGAGATGCTATTGATTAACCAAGTTTAGAAAACATTTACTTGTCTAGTTAACAAAATCATTACATGTATCCTGCTGAAACATGGATCAATATATTTGGTTAGTGATCTAACCCAGACAGCAGTTCAGTGTTGTGCACATTGCCCATGAAAAGCACACGTGAAAGAGCATGTAAAAACAAAAATGTCGTTGCAGAAGGTCACTTGTTCAAAACATCAGAAATGGGAAGAAAAATATAAAAATGCTGTAAATCTGAAATAAAAATCCACAAGCCAGTCATTGCCTGAAAAGATGCATTAACATTTCATTAGACATCCAGCTAATCCTCCCCATCTCTTTGTCCCAGATTCTAGTTTGACTGCTGTGCATTTTGTGAACTTCCTGCTTTTATTACCTGGCAAACCTAGTTTTCCTGTCTTGTCCCCTGATTGATGCACACCCACCCAAGCTGTCTTCCAGCTAATTGGGAAGAGAGCGCTGCAATTAAACAATAAGAACAAACTTTTCTACAGCTGCTATACTAGCGCTCTGCACTCGAAACACAATGTATTTGTCCATGGATAAGAAAGCTTTTACTCCCAAAGGTAAAATGCTTCATCTTCATGGCTGTAAGAAATTGGACCTGTTACTCTGAGAGCTGTTGAAACTCATTTGGACTCTAGGTCGGTGGTTCTGCAAGATGGACACCATCCAGCAAATGCTTCAAGGAGAAGCTGATGTGTGATGCAGTTTTGAAATAAAATATAGGTGAGGCACGGTCAACCCACTCCTGACAGATTCTTTGAAATAAACTATGAAAGCATGGGCCTGGTTTTTCGGGGTGCCATGGTCTGTGCCCGCCCCAGCTAAAAAGTCAAAGGGCAATCCCCACGGCTGTCCTGCAGCAACTTAACACTGGGAACAGCATTAAGCGCTTTAAGGCAAGAATTTGGCCCTTTTTTGGGAGTAAGTCTCAGCTTACCTGCTGGCCAATCAGATGGCCAGCAGCTCTGTAGCTACAAAAGCACCAGCCGAGAGCAGTGGCCACTGCTAGAACAACAGGCAAACCCCAATACTGAGGAGCTCACTTAAGCCTGGAGTCAGGCTCACAAAGCATAGCCTCCTCCCCACTGCCCTTGCCCAAGACCAGCATGTGCAGCCAGGGTTGCTATTATTCCCACGTGGAATGGGCCTATCCCCTCCGCAGGTAAAATAATGGCAGCAGAATGAGGCCCTTAAACGGTCATTAACTGACCAGTTAAGGGCCTCAATAGGCCCAAGGGCAAGCTGGCCACTTGACATTGCTCACACACCCAGTAAAATTTCAGACAGGAGATGGGTGGGTGGATAGGCAGCAGGAAGGCTGGATTTTACCTACCCCCCCACCACCCCCAGCCACTAGACCTTCAAACCCACCAGTGGGAGAGTGTAAAATGTCACGCCACGTTTCTAAAAAATAGAATTACCGGAAGGCATACAGGCAGCCAATGAAAATGAAAGACAATATAACAGTAGACAGATGTCATTCTAACAAAGGCAAAGGCCGGGATTTTCCAGCCCCGCCGAGGTGGGACCTGCCATAGGGGATATGGCAGCACAGCCGGAAGTCCATTGACTTTCGGTGGGACTGGAAGATCTCGGTGGTGCGCAGTGCCAAAAAATCTGTCTCCAAATTGTTTCTTAGAATCAGGTATTTGGGGATCAAGGTCGAAGTATCCGGATATAATTATGTACAAATCTTTTTATATATTTGTTTAAAATGGTGTAATTGTGTCACAACCACATTAAAAAGCATTTCTCCAGTGGCCCATGAGCTAAGAATGTGTGCGCATATGTGTCTGTGTGGCCCCCTTTTAATTTGAGTGGTTCAATTTTAAAATAACCTAGCAGTCGAGCTTTATTCTTACACAGGATAAAGGTTAGTTAATACAAAACTACTGCTGAAATAAGTAAAAGTGGCCAAGTTATTAACTAAAATATAGATTCAAAGATTAAAATGGAGATAAAGATCCTTCAAGATGAAATTTCAATCAGTCTCTGTGAGATATTGTTGCGGGCTGGTAGCTTGCTGTTGATGTGTTGGTTGTCTGAAGTGAAGGATTTCACAGCAGCTGCAATGGCTCACATAGTCGATTAGTTGGTGTTTGTCTTTTCCAGTTGACTCAGCAGGTAGAACAGGTTCGAGGGACAAGTAAAAGTCCCCTTTCTTTACTGGTTCTTCTGACACAGCTCTGGAAGACTGCCTGGATTGCTTTTTTCAGCAGAATAGTGATGATTTCTGGACAACTTCTTTTGTGACTCCTGGTAATAGAGGGAAACCCAGACCTCCTATGCTGTTTGCAGTTAGTTCAGCTGAGAGCTGTGAGCTCGAACTCACCTTCTGGAGGTCTTCTGGGTTTTCTGCACAAAACGGTTGTTCTCAGCCAGACTTTATACAATCAAAACTCAAAATGGCTGCTATCCCAACTGTTGAACCATGTTTCCGTATTAGGTATTGGGTTAGCCTAGGTCTGGGGCCATAGCCACATCCACTGTCTTTTTAGCCAAGGCAATTAACCTTTTAAATATCTCAGCCATTAACTTGAATTAACCTTTCTTCCAGGTTTAGTGAGATAGAAAAGAGCTATTCTCAACTCCAGGGAAGCCATTGTCAGTGAGCTTCTGTTCATCCTTGTGTAGATGTGCATGGCATTTCAAATGCCTTCACATGTTGAAACCCTGGAACTTCCTCTCTAACAGCACTGTGGGTACATGTACACCACATGGACTGCAGCAGTTCAAGAAAGCAGCTCACCTTCTCAAGGGCAATTAGGGATGGGTAATAAATCCTGGCCTAGCCAGCGAAGTCCACATCCTACGAAAGGATATTTTAAAAAAAATCTGGATCTGTCTACTTGTAATTCACTTGGAACCTTCTAGAAACTTGACAATGTTGCAGTTGTAGTGGAAATTTTACTTTGGCAGAATTTCAAAGTTTTATCCAAAATTAAGTGTTGATTCCTGATGACACTTGATTTCTGTGTTTTATCATTTTAAGTATTATAATTTGTGATTTAATAAGCTTCAAGAGAAGAAAGGGTAATTGGTTTATTCCACTCTGCTTTGGAACCTCCTCAGGTAGGTAAATAGTGGCAGAAATTATCTTTGGTCAACATCATCAATAACTCACATTTATATCACGCTTTTAATGCAGTAAAAGTCTCAAGGTGCTTCATAGGATCATAAATGGACAAAAATTGACACTCAGCCAAAGGAGACATTATGCCTGGTGACTAAAAACTTGGAAGAGAGATGGGTTTTAAGGAAGACCTTAAAAGAGGAAGAAGAGACGGAAAGATTTAGGGAGGGAACCAGGGAATAGGCTTTAAATGCTTAATGCACAGCTGCCAACATTGGTAATATGCAGGGGGCCACAGTTGGAGTAATACCGAGTTCTAGGTGAGTTATAGGGCTGGAGGAGCTTATAGAGGTAGGAAGGTGCAAGGCCATGGAGAGATTTGAACTCAAGGCTGAAAATTTTAAAATTTTGCTGCTGCTGTTTGGGGGGTGGGCTTCAGTGGCATTCGACAAACACCGAGATTATTGGTAAGTGGGAGTTCGTGCACTTTAGGATACAAACAAAACAATTTTTAGATGAAAGTATGTTCATAGAGAGTGAAAGTTGAGAAGCTGAACAGGAGAGCTTTGATCAGTCAAACTTGGAGCTAACAAAAATAACGAATGAAGGATTCAGTAGCAAATGGAATATAAGGTCCAAAAGTCAGTTAACACATGCAAATATGAAGGCAAAGAACATGTTGTGTCAACTGGATAGCTTACCTTCCTGAATTGACTAGGCTTGTAGCATTTTAGATACATACGTGCACATGATATTTCACATTACTGCCTTTCTGCCATCTGTCATTTCTCGCTGATCAAATCACATTCTGTGCAGTGCAAGCAATCCAGCTATTATCTGCATTCACAATTAAGAACCTATGGGGTAATCCAGTTGCATTCACCTGTTCTGTCCTCTATGCTGCTGTATCCTGAGGAAAGATTCATATGCGCGCATCCAGGCTGATCAGATTTGTTTGCGACAGTCAAACCTTTAAACTGCAGCTTTTTAACCTCAGTAAAAGGTTCTCTTCCTTGTGCTTATTTTGAGGTATTTCCTAGCCCTGACCAGAATGGAGCAATACAATATTGTGGAAGTTGATGACCAAACTGATTTGGCAGGTTTGATGATAAATATCTTTGTACTTAAATGCATTTGGCACATCCTGTGAAATGTAGACAGTTTTCAGTTTCAGCCCAAAAGATTTAGCAGTTTCAGTAATCAAATCAGTGTCTATATGACACCTCTGGGTATTCTTAGAACTACAATAAGTGCATCTGTTGTCTCTAACTGGGCTACTGAAATGAATGTTGGGAACTCTTTAAATATCAATGGATTCTATGTGGAATTTTTCAGTGTAACTTAGCATAAAATAGTTGACTGACAAAGAATTTTAGGTATATCTCCTTGAGACCTGGCCCTGAATTTCACCATGTCAGGCCCAATGGATGCCCAGTGTTTGTTGTGCTAACAACGGACTTTTGGCAGCAGATTTAGAATTTAAATCATTGCCTCAAGCACACATTGGTGTGCACATTTCCAAGCTGCCCCAAGAAAAATTTAAAGTATCCATTACTGAATATATGAATAAACTCAAATGATTGAGACTTAATTTTGGTGTTCAAGTGATATATTTCTAATCCTATCAATGAAGAAGGAAAATAAGTAATGCTTTAGTTATCCAAATTCAACAGATCTACTTTCCTAAAAGATACCCAGTCATCCCCTGGCCCCCAGTTCACAGAGGCACCTCCCCTCCCTATTGCATTCTCGCTGCCAGTTTTGACCTCAGTTCATACCTGACACTGTCCTAGGAATAAATTGTGCCTTGCACTGTGGCCAGGAAGTTTGTTTCTGGCATTAATTCAGACTAGGAATTTTCACCCACAGTTGCCAGTCGGACTATAGCATCAGATTACAGGTTGGCAAGCTCCCTTGCATAGTGAACTGGTTGTCTTAGAATGAACTCAGACTGTAATCGCAAATTTGGTGCTCCAAGGGAAAATAGTTGACATGGCTGAGTACGGTGCATAATCCTACTAATGCTATAGTGCATAACACCCCACCTTTCTTTTAATGTCATTTACTGCATATTGGCTGCTGACCCTGTGCCATCTTGTGCCCTGCACCAACACCAAATATACCCTTTGTGCAGACAATCAATAAGTACCAAGAAGAGATAGTAGTGTGCTGATGGTGCTGCATCCTGGTTGCAATGTATAGTTATAGAAATGCACCACTGACAATACATAACTTATTGTCTGGTATCTGCATTCATGTGCTCACATGCAAGGTCCCAGACCCACACCCTTTATCATCCTAATACCCCAAACCACATGGGCTGACAGTATAACCTGAGACTGTCAACTCACAAAATGCATTATAAACCGCTGACTAATACAATGACAGATTCCATGTTAGTTTAAGTAAAGAATGCCCGAGAGGAATTAATGCATTCTTTGAGTTTCAGTTTCATTTTCCATGGTGTACTTGTCTCTTAAAAGCAAATGAAATGAATTAGTGAATTGGACTTTCACAAACAACTGGAAGCTAAGGAGCAGTTTTAAGAGAACGATGAAAAATTGATACTGCACTGGCAACGGACTGCAGCCAAATCAAGATTGTTTAGTAAATGATTGTAATTACATTCCCATTGCTGGTTAAAATAAAGAATTTGATTCTGTGAGTGACAGTTGAGCAAGTGTTATTTTGATGTTGGTGGACAGAACTATTTTACAAGCCAGCAGGTCAGACTACATCTATCTATCCAGTGAATACTATGCAAAGTCTAATACACAAGTCACACCAGTGACAGCATGAATATTCTAACACAGCAGCACTGTCAAATTGAATTCCTTGTGTGTCAGAAAATATTAAGTCATTGTATAAACCAGTTAATGTTGTGCTTCATTCTCATTCAGAATATACTGCAGTGGGAGGGGAAGAAATGTATAGAGAGATAAGTTGTGCTGCATCCCATTTGTTCCAAACTCTGCAGGGTGGGGAGCTTGGAATATGCACTGGAAGCTGTTAGGAACTGTGTCTCCATTAATATATGCATTATGAAAAGCTAACAGTTCTGCCTATTTACCCAGTAATTTGACATCACAGCTGGGCTTTTATTCCCAATGACAGCTTAACCGGGTAGCAGGGAGCCACCTCCTCATTCACGAGATTCAATCAAGCAAACTGAATTTTGGTTCTGACCATTTGATTGCATATGCAAGTATGAACCATCTGGTCACAATTTTTTAACAAGCTTACTAGATGCGTTTGGTGGAGGCTGCATGAGACGTAAAGGCAGTTCAGTCCAATATTGCAAAAGCCCTATCCTGTCACTTGAAATATCTGTTCTTTATGAATATGCTTGTTACAGCTTTTAAGAGGAAAATTGTCCTTTGCTGGCACGATTATAGAATCATTAGTGTCATTTACAAAGTGTGGTTTAGATGATGAATGTTGTTCTAGCAATTGGCAAGTGACTGGACATTACTGATATCTGCAATGAAATAACAATTTGGCAACTTTTTTTTTTGGAGGCTCCAACTAACAGCTTCACATCATCTCATGAATTCTGCATTCACTTTAATGTACCTGATTTTAGAGGTAAAGTTGTCCCTTTCAGTCAAATAATTGTTGCCTGTTACAACTTTGTTTTCCCTAAATCAGCCAGTTTGAAATATAAGGCAAGAAATGGATTTGAACAGCTCTCCGAAGTCATGTTCATATCCAGACTGTGAATCGTCATCAGTAAGCCCATCCCTAGTTGTCTCTGAATAAGTGATGGTAATCTTCTTTCTCCAACCACTGTAGTCTGTATGGTGGCCATGTCCCTACCATGCTGTTAGCTGGAAAGTTTCAGAATTTTGACCCATCGACAGATTGGTGATAAATGTCAAAATCAGGATGGCGTGCGACTTAACTGATGGTGTGCTTGTTATATATTTTATTATCTGTAAAGAGTTCGGAACTAATTAGCTGACAACTAACTATTATGTGTAAGTATCCAGGGAGCCACTTTTCACAACTGCATTAGAGTCATGTGTTGTGTAACAAAACCAGTTCAAACCGATCCTACTTTTGTACAAGGCAGCGTGGCAAATATTAAACAAAAAGAGCTCAAGTATAAAGTATAATTGTCAATGTCTGGGAACAAAAAAACAAGAACCTATAGCAGTGCACTTCATTCACATTTCCTCCATAAATTCATGATTCCCACACTGCAGGTTAAAGCCCCTGCCACAATGAAAATAGGGTCTTGTGAACTCCTTACAGAGTTCAAACGGGCCTGCTGAGTCCACATTTCTCTCATGTGAGAGTCGTGTTCTGCCTCCTTCACCTACCGGAAGAATGGGATCTGTCGGAATGGGATCTGTTGGAAAGGGATCTGGGTGTGGTCCACCATCTTCGAAGGCCTGTGGCGTCTCCACAGTTCCACAAAAGTCGAGCCCAATATCTCAGAAACAGAAATAACCGCTCTCATCATAAAGAGTAGACCAAAAAGATATTGGATATTCTGCTAAAATCACATATATATCACCTCAGCATCTTGAGCCTTAAATAATAAGTAACAAATTGTCTGGCGCTTCCTTGCCAGGTCACGGATGTCAGGCCACAAACATTCTATAAGAAAGTACCACACAGGTGCGCGTGTGCATATATAAGTTGTGAATTTCCAGGTAATATAGATAATCCTGTATCCGTGGGTTATTATTCAATGATGGGAATGCAAAAATTGAAAACCCACAATGTTCCATTTCCAGTGCTACAAGATGTATTTTTAGTGAGGAGAAAACAAAAAAGAGTTAACTGACTGATGGATCGATCTGCTATCTAGCTCTTTAATCCAATCTGCCGTGAAGGAGGGGTGCAGGGGCAGGAATAGTGAGGTAGGGGGCCGTGGCTTGTTTTCATTCACAGGATGTGGGCTTCGCTGGCTGGGCCAGCATTTATTGCCCATCCCTAGTTGCCCATGAGAGGGCGGTGGTGAGCTGCTCTCTTGAACCGCTGCTGTCCATGTGGTGTAGGTAAATCTGCTGCTGTTCACACAATCCATAAATAACTTTGACAGGGATGTTTCTTTCACAATATTGAATAAAGCTGTTGATGATTCCCATCAATGTGACCAGGTTACAAACGTAATATATTTTATATAAAATATATATATATTACTATATATAGAAAGACGTTCACAAAAATCTGGACCAATTAAGCTAAGAAACAGCAAGATGATTTTAGTGTGGCTAAATAAAATATGATTCTAAAGAAGGCAATGAAAGAATGTGAATTAGAAAATGTACTCAAGGGATTTGGTTGGAGAGCAATTTTTTGCTATCCATTGAAAGTTTCAAGTCAATATGGAGTTATTGTCATTCAAACTACTGGGATGTATCTCAAGGGCAGTTGACTATAAATCAAAAGTTATTGTAATCTTGTACAGATCATTTATAGTGACATATTTGGAATGCTGTATGCAGTTTGCAACACCTGATCTCCATGAGACCAAATCTCTGGAGGTTTCATGAAGAAAAGAGGCTATTTTGGGGATTTGAAATTCTAAGAGACTTATAGAGCTTAGTTTATTTTCAGTAAAAAAGTGAAAGGAAACATGATCCAATTCCTTAGTTCAATGAGGAGCGTCAGTGATGTGTGTATATATAGGATTTGTGACTTTACTATCAGTGTAAATTAAATTGGAGCTGTAAAAACTATATTTGGATTGCTTGTTCATGATAAGGGAAGTGGTGGACTCTATGGGCAGAACTTTATGGCCCAATCACAGCAGGGGTGGGGCTGGAAAATGCAGTGAACCATTCAAAAGTCCATTGACTTTGGGGACCAGAAAATCCTGCTGGTGGGAACTTTAACTTTCCTCCTTTTGACGATTTGTGAGCCATTTAAAATTATTGAAAAACTCTTCTAATTCTGTCATTGAAAGGGTGATTCATAATGTGAGCCTCCACTTCGATGGTCGTGGACAGTTCAAAGTGTGGCAATATCATAACCAAGTTCCATCCTGACCTGCTGGGTTTTTCCAGCATTTGGTTTTTGTTTCAATCCTGACTCATTACTTACTCGTTCCGGGGTGTAAGTAGAACACCTGTTCCCCATGTGGATGACACTGTATTTACCTGTGTGAAATGGCATTTGAAATGCACTTACTCAACTTCTCTGAATAAAGCTGTAACTTATTGATTTATTCAAATGAATGGCTGCCTCCATCTCCCTCTATTCACTTTTTCCTTGTACATGCATCAGTGCTATCTACTTCAACCACTCCATGTGGAAGCATGTTCCATATTTTCACCACTCTCATTCTTAAATAGTGGGACCAAAAAAACCTATTACTAATCTTTGTGAGCCTTCTGGAATCAACAAACTATCAAATATATAACTCTGCAGGTCAATTATAACCTCCCCTATTTCTTTACACCTTCTGGGACAGAGGTCTTTGGGTCCTCTGGCACTATGACTCTCAAGTACTTTAATCTTAGTTGAAACCATTTCCTCAGTTTCTTCTACTAAAGCAATTTTAGCTGCAATAGCGCCACTGTGACATTCCCTTCATAAGTAAGAACAAATGAAAAATATCTCCTTCATTCATCAGCTGTTTGCTAATCTTCATACATAACTTGACACGCTCTGACAACATTCAAAGGTCAATGTTGTCTTTGATTATTTTCTGACCTCTAATATAACTGGAAAGAATAGGTGCAGGCTTCTCTCTTTGTAGGTATCGTGAGAAAACAATAAGCACGTTTATAACTGTAATCTGGAAAAAATGGTCCCCTTACAAGACAAAACTGGAAATCCTTGGGTTGGCATGAGAGGCTGAGGCCTGTTAGGCTGCAACAGGATTGATGGGGTGAATGTGGGGCAACATTTGGTGCACAAAGCTATAACAATGTGGGTACAGTGTTTTTATCTGTAATAGCTTTGTTTAAAACATAAATATCCCTTGTATTACCTGTTTGATGACAACATGTGATTCAAATTTTTCACGTTACTTGGAGGAGGCTGTTACACTCACGATCAAGCGTGGGACTGAACGCTTCTTTGGTTGCACTCAATGATCCCTCAATTTTGTTCTGCTGTACGTGGCCTGTCCATTTCAATACACTATACAAAGGCTGTGCACATGTGTTTTCCTGAATGCGACAACTTTTGAATGGCCTTTGTGATATCTTTCAGGGTGTACATGCCTGAGAGGGATGATTGCTTGCACTGCAGTATGATTAAAATAGCTGCTGTTACCCATCATTCTAACCATTCACTTTGGAACATTTACTCACAAGCATGTTTAATTGGCTGCTAAAGAAGTATAAACACTGTCACAAGGCTATGTCCCTTTATTTTTGAAAATATGATTTTCAACTTTCAGCTGACTGGAAATTTTGCAATTTGACATGAGACAGAACAAGCTATTTAAAAATGCAGGCCACCTTCTAAGGTGAAGGTGAAAAACAAATCAGCTTCAGGAGAGTTTGAAGAGAGAGACGTTACCTATAACCCAGAGACCCATCGAAACTCATCACTGTCTAAGGAAGAAACATTAAAGTGCAAATTGCTGGATATGAAATATTTGCTGCCACAGACAGACCCACCCCAAACCCTTTGGAAATACACAATGGATTAAGTATTTCAGGCCAGGCTGCAGCCACTACAGAGAGATTACAAGAAAGACTTCCGCAGAAAAGACAGGCTGAAATCTCACTCGCACATGCTCTCTCTCTCTTTTCAGATAAGTGTATTACCCAGTTTTGAAGTCAACTTTATTAGAAATCTACCAGCAAACTGAGATATTGTAATAATTGCAACATCTTCTGCATCTGATCGCATCCACGAAACCAGCTAATCCAAATCAGCCCAACTCAAGGACAGTCAAAGGATACAGAACTGTATATTCTTCTAACTTTTTTTTTCATTGGACTCCAACCTCCCTTATTTCTGTTAGCTGTGTGTGTGTGTGTGTGTGTGTGTGTGTGTGTGTGTGTGTGTATGTATGTGCGTCCGCATGTGTCGTTGTGTCTTTATTATTTTTTCCCTTGGGTTTGTTGGTTAATAAATTTGCTCTTTCTTTGACTCAAGAACACCTAGTTTGATTGGTCCCTTATTTCTCACAGCTTAAATAGTTAAATACATTTGGATTCAGAAAAGGTATATCCTCATCAAAAAGAAATTTAAAACCTTTGTTGTGACCAACCGAGGAGGCTGATTGGAGGGGAGCCAGTTCACTCCTCTTTACCTGGTCACCATAACACATTAGAAGAATCTGCTTTTTAAAAGAAATCTTATAGTTACAGAACAGAAACTGTCTCACTTCAGGACTGACACCTTTTCTGTCATAAATGTGACTAGAAAGGTGTGCAAACTACCAGGCCATCCGAGGGTCTGTGTTGTTCGGTGCAAAAATGGTGAACGTACATCAATGTCATAAGCAAGAACCCAGGTAACATAGTCATTATGTTGTAGTCTGGTACAAAGGATTTGCCACGGAATCAACTGGGAACTTGAAAGTGTCATCAAACTGGGGCAGCACCGTTTAACTTATTGATGGTCAGAATGTGGCCCAATCTTTCCTTCTAAAATGTATCTTTGCCCATTATAATATTTAAAAAATATAGTTCTATGTCAAGAAACATGACACTTAGTCAACTCCAGTTTTACGTTCAGTCTTGCATCAGTCATTATTTCTCCCAGCTAAGCCAACACCTTCAGCTCCTACCACAGACCTCCTACCCTACCCTTGCTTTTATTCAGGGGCATTGGTGGCGTAGTGATATCGTCACTGGATTGGTAATCCGGAGGCCCAGGGTAATGCTCCGGCGACCCAGGTTCATGGAGATGGAAGTCTGGAATTAAAAGTCTAATGATGACCATGAAACCATTGTTGATCCCATCTGGTTCACTGATGTCCTTTAGGGAAGGAAATCTTCTGGTCTGGTCTGTCCACACCCACAGCAATGTGGTTGACTGTTAAATGTCCTTTGAACAAGGGTAATAAGGGATGGGCAATAAATACTGGCCTAGCCAGCAAGGTCCATATCCTGTGAATGAATAATTTAAAAATTCCATCTTTTTGCCCAGTCTAAGGCCACCCAAATCCTAACTTTTCTATCTAACTCACCTATAACCTACTGACCTACAGTTGGTCCTGGTCTTCCAGTGCCTCCAATTCAAGATTCTCATCCTTATGTTTAAATCCATTCAGGGTCTCACCCCTCCCTATCTCCACAGCCTCTCATAACCTCCTCCAAAATCTCAGTTTCTCTGACTCTGACATTTAGTGACATGTAATGTCCCACCATAGGCAGCGAGGCCTTCAACCTGCAGGCTGTGGAACTGCTTTCCTTAACTGTTCCACGTCATCACCATCTTCTTAAACCTGCTTAAATCTAATCACCTCAACCAAGTTTTTGGCTTCTTCACCTTTGGCTTTTTGTCAAATCTTTTCTTCCACCTCTGGGAAGCACATTGGGGGACATTTTTTCAAAGTAACAGTTACATGAAAATGTGTGTGTGTTTTATTGTTGTCATCACTTTCCAATTTTATTTTTGTCAACTGGGTGTTTGACTCACAAAGAAATCCGTGGCCATGTTTGAGGCTCCAAACCACACAAGTAAATACACTTGGCTAACGTTTCTATTTGCCTGGTATGAAGAAGGGAATATTGCCACAGGAACACAATCCTGATTTAATTCCGGAGGACTTCAACAAACCCAAAACATGGATAGTCCCCTTGGACCATTGACTGAGTTTGAGAGGAGAAGCTGTCTGTAGAGGGAGGAGAAAGGTTTTAATAAAAGGTTTTGCCCACCTAGGTTCTATAGGGCGTGCTTCTCATAGTTGCACCTAAGTCAAAAGCAGTGTTTGCACTTCACCAAGGAGGTGTTCACAGAGCTATACCACCATCTCCAACCAGTTCTGCAGTCACAGTGAGGATGGCTGCCTAGGTCACCATAGCCCTCAATTTCTACGCTAGTGGGCCCCTCCACTGGAGCCAGTGACATCAACAACATTTGTCAGATTGACGTGTATCGCTGCATACGGGATGTCACGGAGGCTCGCTAAGCAAGAACAGGGCTTGAAAATATGAGGAGAGATTGGATAGGCTAAGGTTATTTCCCTTAGAATAGAGGAGACTAAAGGGTGACCTATTTGAAGTGTACAGAATTATCAGGGGCCTAGATGGGGTAGACAGGAAAGACTTGTTTCCCCTAACTGAGGGGTGAATTACCAGGGGGCATAAATTTAAAGTGATTGGTAGAAGGATTAGAGGAGAGATGAGGAAAAGCTTTTTCATGCAGAGGGTGGTGGGCATCTGGAATTCACTGTCTAAGTTGGTGGTTGAGGCCAAAGCGCTTAACTCATTTAACAGGCACCTGGATCTGCATCTGAAGTGCTGTAACCTGCAAGGCTATGGACTAGGTGCTGAAAAGTGGGATTAAAATGAACGGCTAGATTATTTTTTTCTCTTTTTGGCCAGCACAGACACAGTGGCCTGAAGGGCCTTTTTCTGCACTATAAATTTTCTATGGTTTTATTTTCACTACAAGAAATGAAGGAAGATTCCTACAAGTTCTCTGGCTGACTCACGTGATACAATTGATGAAATGTTGGGTATACCTGGGGTAAAAGTTATTACTAGCCCTTGCCCTACTGCAGTTTGCATAACTAAATGTCAAAAACTAGCATTTAGGGCTGTATTTCAGTTTAGTTTCCTTGAGGCATAGGGTCAGTTATTTGCTAGTTTTCTAGATTTGACCCATGGTATGCTCCCTCCATGCTACCACATGATGGCTTCTTAGTAGAGTTACCAGTTGGAGTGAATCATGGGTCTAGTTTTCTAAGGAAAGACTTGCTTCCAGCAGTATAAGCTAAATTCAAACAGGCCCTAGAACTGAAAGGAGAATATAACATAGACACAACATAATGGTTATGCGCTAGTTTCCATTAACCAGTAAATTCTCAAAATAACCAGCGCTGGCCGAGCATAGTGCAAGAACCTATTGCTTGTGTAATAAGCTCTTATGCTTTGAGTTTGTTTGTGTAATGTTAATTTGAAATTCAATTGGTTAGTGGGCTGAGGCTGTTATCACATGCTTGAGATCCTGCATTCGTTAAATCATTTTGTTTAATAGTTTGAATTTGGCTGAACTAATACCATAGTTCTATTTTGAAAACCCATCCCATGGAGCGTTTCTGTGATATAACCACAGAGGTCAGTTCACCCCTTTTTATCAAAGAGTAGGGTATGGCAAGACCAGGGAATTTTTGCATCTTCAGTTATTATAAAAATATGATGGGGCAGGCGGGGGTGGAATTAACACTGGGCAGTAGCACAGTGGACAAGGAAAACTTCACTCCCATCTTCACGGTTTTGCCATTCTTGCCGTGCAGTTGTCCTGCTTTAAGAAGGCCATTTAAACCCTGGGAAGAATTTTGCCCTTGGTGGGCGGGCGGACAGCCGGCCCCCTCCCCCACCGAAATGGGGCCCGCCGCCATTTTGAGTGGGTGGGCCAATTAAGGCCCGCCCAGCGGCATCCTTGACAGGAAGCTTCCCTTATGGTGGGGGGGGAGGTGGGGGGAGGGATTCCTCATCTGTCAAAGTGCACCCTTTCGCAAGAGCTGTCTCAGGAGATTACTGACAGGTAAAAATCACCAAAAGTAGAAAAATTCTAAAATTATTAACATGCCCCCCCCCTCATGTGACAATGTCACACGAGATGGGACATGTTAATAAGAAACACATTAACTTTATGACACTTATTAAAAACGGACATGAAACCTCATCCTGCCAGTGGATGAGGTTCCATGTTTTTTCAGAAGCCCGCTGGGGCTCCTGGCCTGCCCGCCAGCCTTAAGGTTGGACAGGCAGGTCTTTAACAATCTTAATTAGCCTGTCAATGGCTTTAATTGGCCAATTTACAGGTTGGCGGGTGGACAGCTAATTTCGCTGTCCGCCCGCATTCCTGAATATTTAAAGGGACCAGGATGACATCGGGGGTTCCTCCCGACATCATCTCGTGTCATTTTCCTCTCGGCGAGCGGGCCCCGCCCCCAAATTGCCGACGGGAAAATCCTGGCCCATGGGTATTAAAATTGCTGAGAGTTCAGGTTAGCTCAGTTGTGTTTGGAATAATTTGATAGCACAGATACTAAACGACATCAGATACTATATTTTTCTGCCAGTAGCACTCTGCCATCAGAGAGACGGATGTCATTTCATTTACATTGTATCAATATGGGCTCTTAATTACAAGCTGAGGAATTGCTTCCAAACAAGAACATAAGAACTAGGAGCAGGAGTAGGCAATTCAGCCCCCCGAGCCTGTCCAGCCATTCAATACGATCATGGCTGACCTCATTTCGGCCTCAGCTCCAATTTCCTGCCCTCTCCCCATAACCTTTCAACCCGTTACTAATTAAAAATCCGTCTATCTCCTCCTCAAATTTATTCAGCGTCCCGGCATCCACTGCACTCTGAGCTAGTGAATTCCACAGATTCACGACCCTTTGAGAAAAGTAATTCCTCCTCATCTCTGATTTAAATCTACCACCCCTTAGCCTAAATTTATGGTCTCTCATCCTAGAATGCCCCACAAGGGGAAACATTTGCTCCACGTCTACTTTGTCTATCCCCTTTAGCATCTTACATACCTCAATTAGATCTCCTCTCATCCTTCTAAACTCTAGTAAGTACAGGCCTAAACTGCTCAATCTCTCCTCATAAGACAAGCCCTACATCTCTGGAATCAATCTAGTGAACCTCCTCTGAACCGCCTCCAATGCATCTACATCCTTCCTCAAGTAAGGGGACCAAAATTGTGCACAGTTCTCCAGGTGCAGTCTCACCAATGCCTTATTCAGTTATAACAACACTTCCCTAATAATGGCACCTTGAATCTTTCAGTCTAGTTGCTCCTAGTACTGTTCTTCCATCGGAATGCAGAAGCATAAGGAGAGACAGAGTATTCAGTCTGATTTAAAACATCTTTTTCAAAAAAGCTTCAGAAATATATTCATGTATTTTTAACAACAGGAGTGAAATTTCATTAGAAGCTATATTTTGTGCACATACGTATTTCACCCTTGGGGCTTTTGAGCAGTGCTGTGTTCAATTAAACCTTTCCTGTTAGAAAATAGTTCTTTCCAGTTCCAACAAATTGCCACAAATAGCAAACTTGCAATAATCATAACTTCACAGGACATTTGTGACTTGATTGATTCAGAAGTATTAGAAATATTCTAGACAACAGAAATGGGAATATAATGGAATATTTAATTATTTATGAAGAAAGAAATTACACTGAGGTTGGTGTTAAGAATGGCTTTGTTTGTAATTAAAGAAATGATAAGTTATCTGGAAGTCGCATTTTGTGCCGCTCTCTCATGGTTGTAAGAGAAAGAAAGCCTGAATCTCACCTGCATAGGCATAGGACCCACTTCTCATATTTTTGATGTTCAAAGGTCAAATACGTAGGTTCAGACTTGTAGCATTCACAACATGAGGCATCATTTTAAAGTGTGTATTTTACTTCTGCTTTTGCTTTGGGTGTCAAAAGAAATTGAATAACAAGGGTATGAATGATATTCATAAGTTGCTGGAAATTATTGTTGAGCAATGAGCTGTTTGTGCTGTGAGCTCACACTAAAAGGTGAACTGTGGTAGGATATTGTCCAACCGCACAACACATTCAACTTTTAACTGCCAGAGAAGTGGTGACAACATCTGGGATTGTAAAACATCTCCTGTCAGCGATCATAAGATGAGAATTTTCCTGTTTCCCACCCTCTTACCCCTTCTCCCCCATAGCAGGGAATGCAGCCAGTTGATTCTTAATATTCCCAGAGCACTTGTCTGTCTCCTGTCTAATGTGCTGCTATTCCCAAATACTAACAGAAGAAGGAAGGAGGAAATTTCCATGGCAACAGCAGAAAGCTTTCTGATGATCCCTTTGGAGAGAGGGTGTCTGGTGGCAACCACTTCTGTTGCCAAGACTATTCAAGAAGAAGCCTTGGCTTGTGGAGACTCTTTCAGTTTATCATTTATATTTGGCTTTGGAGCACTATTGCTCCTCTCAATGATAACATTTCCTTTTCTTGGTGCTTCAGGAGGTCTCCCCTTGCATTGTCGTATTTTTCCCCTGTTAGTGCTGGGTTCTTTACATGTAGCAACAATACCGATGACAGCCACACAGCAATATTAATGAGCATTGACCTAGAAACTGGATTTGACAGGCTGAATTCTAACCAACCCACTTCTAGCAGCAAAATCATCAGAGGGATATTCAACCTGTCAATTATAATTAAAGTGAAAGCACAAAATCAGAGCAAGATTCAAGGATCTCTCTTCAATAATACCAGGAAAAGAGCAGACGAGTAGATTGGGTAATTTTGGACATGATTTGTATTGTGGGGTCATTTTATCACATACATCTACATACACCTGTACTCACCAAAAATATGCCATTTTAATACAATATTCAGTGAACTTTTCTTATTGCTCCCAACAAACTTTTTACTTTGTTTCTCTGCTTTTTTGTGTTTCTCTACTTTTTGTGACACAGCGTAAAGATCTGAATGATGATCATCCTATGATATGTTCATAGGAACCCAGGGGAGCAACTCTTGAACTAGATTTTTTTTCCTTGTTCTAAAATTCCTTTTTATAAATAACTTTGTAGCTGAGAGATTGAAACGGAAATGTCACAGGTTACCCACTACAAACACTGTAAGTCACAGTGCATAGGTTTCAGGCTATCTGCCATTTAGAGCGCAGTATGGTGCAGCCTGGCAACTCTTGAAAAAGACAAGGCTGCCGGGAGAATGTAGCCCCGTGACCTGACAATCTTCCTTTGTTGTGTACTTTTAAAATGAAAGCCTTTCTTCTTTAAGTGGGCATAAATGAAAGAAATCACTTGGGTCCATGCTGCCAGTCATGTTGCCAACGTGCTGCTTTATATTTACACTCTTTGAGAAAAGGGGCCACAGTCACTCATCTTCTGATAGAAAAAAAGGACACTGCTAGTTTTTCAGAATAAATTGGATATAGATTTTAAAACCAGCTAAAGAGTCAGAATCCACTTAACTCTTTAGAATTGTTTCATACCACTTGAAAAAACCATTAACTTCTGTTGTCTTTTTAAAAAGAATCCCTCTGTGAGTTGCAAGTGATGCAATAAACCTTGATTGTTGTTTTATCCTCCTTGCACAGCGGCACTAAGTGCTCAAACTCCGCAAGAGGAGAAGGAATATTCTGAAGGGTAAATAGGTTTTGTGAATAATTTGGTCAATGTGTAGAGCTGAGAAACACTAAGGGGCAAAAAACATTAATGAGGGTTGTATATAGACCCCCAAACTGTAGCAGTAATGTTGGGAATGGCATTAAACAAGAAATTAGAGATGCATGCGATAAAGGAACATCTGCAATTATGGGTGACTTTAATCTGCATATAGATTGGGCAAATCAAATTAGTAACAGTACCGTAGAGGAGGAATTCCTGGAGTGTATATGGGATGGTTTTGTGTACGTTGAGGAACCAATTAGAGAACAGGCCATCCTAGACTGGGTATTGTGTAATGAGAAAGGAATAGTTGGCAATCTAGTTGTGCTATCATCCCTTGGGGATGAGCGACCATAATATGATAGAATTCTTCATCGAGATGGAAAGTGATGTAGTTGATTCTGAGACTAGGGTCCTAAATCTTATTAAAAGGAACTACGATGGTATGAGGCATGAGTTGGCTATGATGGATTGGGAAACGTTATTTAAAGGAATGATGGTGGATAGGCAATGGCAAATGTTCAAAGAGTGCAAGGATGAACTGCAACAATTGTTCATTACTGTCTAGTGCAAAAGTAAAACAGGAAAGGTGGCCAAACCATGGCTTACAAGGGAAATCAGAGATAGTATTAGATCCAAGGAAGAGGCATACAAATTGGCCAGAAAAGAAACAACAGCTCTGAGGATTGGGAACACTTTAGAATTCAGCAAAGGAGGATCAAGGGATTGATTAAGAAGGGGAAAATAGAGTACTAGAGTAAGCTTGTGGGGAACATAAAAACTGACTAAAAGTTTCTATAGGTATGTGAAGAGAAAAAGATTGGTGAAGACAAATGTAGGTCCTTTACAGTCAGAAACAGAGAAATTTATTGTGGGGAACAAAAAAATGGCTGACCAACTAAATACGTACTTTGGTTCTGTCTTCACAAAGGAGGACACTAATAACATAGCAGAAATGTTGGGGAACACAGGGTTTAGTGAGAGGGCGGAACTGAAAGAAATCAGTATTAATAGGGAAATGGTTTTGGAGAAATTGATGGGATTGGAAGCCGATAAATCCCCAGGGCCTGATAATCTACATCCCAGAGTACTTAAGGAAGTGGCCCTAGAAATAGTGGATACATTGGTGGTCATCTTTCGAGATTCTATAGACTCTGGAACAGTTCCTACAGATTGGAGGGTAGCTAATGTAACCCCACTATTTAAAAAGGGAGGTAGAGAGAAAACAGGGAATTATAGACCAGTCAGCCTGATGTCAGTAGTGGGGAAAATTCTGGGGTCCATTATAAAAGATTTAATAGCTGAGCACTTGGAAAACAGTGGCAGAATCGGACAGAGTCAACATGGATTTACGAAAGGGAAATTACGCTTGACAAATCTACTGGAGTTTTTCAGGAATGTAACTAGTAGAATTGATGAGGGGCAGCCAGTGGATGTGGTTTATTTGGACTTTCAAAGGGCTTTTGACAAAGTCCCACATAAGAGATTAAAGTGTAAAATTAAAGTGCATGGGATTGGGGGTAGTTTATTGAGATGGATAGAAAACTGATTGGCAGACAGGAAACAAAGAGTAGGAATAAACAGGTCTTTTTCCAAATGACAGGCAGTGACTCGTGGGGTACCACAGGGATCGGTACTGCGACCCCAGCTATTCACAATATATATTAATGATTTAGATGAGGGAACGAAATGTAATATCTCCAAATTTGTAGATAACACAAAGCTGGGTGGGAGGGTAAGCTGTGAGGAGGATGCAGAGATGCTTCAGTGTGATTTCGAGAAGCTGAATGAGTGGGGCAAGTGCATGGCAGATGCAGTATAATGTGGATAAATGTGAGGTTATTCACTTCGGTAGCAAAAACAGGAAGGCAGATTATTACCTGAATGGCTATAAATTGAGAGCAGGTAATGTGCAACGAGACCTGGGTGTCCTCGTACACCAGTTGCTGAAGGTAAACATACAGGTGCAGCAGGTGGTAAAGAAGGCAAATAGTATGTTGGCCTTCATAGTGAGAGGATTCAAGTGCAGGAGCAGAGATGTCTTGCTGCAATCATACAGGCCTTGGTGAGACCACACCTGGAATATTGTGTGTAGTTTTGGTCTCCTTATCTTAGGGGGGATGTTCTTGCCATAGAGGGAGTGCAGCAAAGGTTTACCAGACTGATTCCTGGGATGGTGGGACTGACGTGTGAGGAGGGATTGAGTCGGTTAGGATTATATTTGCTGGAGTTCAGAAGAATGAGGGGGGATCTCATAGAAACCTATAAAATTCTAACAGGACGAGACAGGGTAGATGCAGGAAGGATGTTCCCAATGGTGGGGGAGTCCAGAACCAGGGGTCATGGTCTGTGGATACGGGGCATACCATTTAGGACTGAGATGAGGAGAAATTTCTTCACCCAGAGAGTGGTGAGCCTATGGAATTTGCTACCACAGAAACTAGTTGAGGCCAAAACGTTGTATGTTTTCAAGAAGTTAGATATAGCTCTTAAGGAGAAAGAGCTCAAAGGATGTGGGGAGAAAGCGGGAGTAGACTATTAGCCATGATCATAGTGAATGGAGGAGCAGGCGCGACGGGCCGAATGGCCTACTCCTGCTTCTAGTTTCTATTTTTCTATGTTTATGTCCTCGTTTATGATGAGATGTGTGCTGCAAAGAATGGCCCATAACCCAACCCTGGGAAATGTGCAGTGGTATTGGAACCAGGAGAAAATGTTACCACCGTTTCCAAACAAAAGTGCAATTTAATAAACTAGATCTTTAAAATATACCACTTTTTGGGGCACTGGTTACAACATCGTGATGTTGCATAGTTTTTAAAAGGTTTCTCACCTGACCTCTGGTTGCAAAATATGCACAGAAGAATTTAACCCATGGACATAAAGAGGGAAATCAATTTTGGTAGAGGAACTCTGTGCCCCTGGTATAAAAACTTTCAGTGATGCAGAAAAGCCAATTTTACAGAATTGCCTGGAGATGGTGATCTGTTTGTTTGGATGCTGCGTTTTCTGTCTCAAAACTAAATGTCAGCGTTATAGCCGAGCTTTTTTTTAAACTTCTTCTTTGGAGTCCTTTATTTTCTAGCTGTAGAAATCGGGCAGTATTGTTAAACTGAAATTACAGAATGATGCAGTTTTTGAATAATGGGCCATCATTTGCTTGATCCAACTTAAGTCAAAATTTCTTTAGAGTCTTATTAGCGTGTGTCAGAATCTAAAGATGTAAAGCAAGCAGAAATAAGGATAAACGATCAAAGTCGTTTTATGAATGTTCTGAAAATTAATATTTAAAACAATCAAATCAACATATTTGATACATGACAATTGTGGAAGCTTTTCTTTTTTGGATATGACACACTCTGATACCATGAAGAAAAATTCAAGGATATAAAAAATACAGTCCAGATCCCAGAAGCAGAAACAAAAACAATACAAAGAAAATCAGAATAATTACTACAAAGCCCAGGCCAATTGATTGGGTCCTGATGCATCTAAAATATTGAGTATAAATTGACATCCATTCAGAACCGGCATGAATGCAAGAAACTCAACTTTTCTGTTCTTTTGCATATGGAAGTGCAGCTGAATGAGCTGAGAAAGATTTTGGTTGCTGTATCTCAAGAACAACATATACATTTTTGAGGAAATTTTCATCTTGAGTTTCTGGTGTAAAACCTGTGTAAATCACGTACCTATGAATTTTCTTCAAAAAACCCAGCAGTACATGACTCTTACAGCATTGTGCACAAATGTAATACTGATTTAACATTCTTGTCAATTTCCATTGTAAATTTCTGTGTCCATATAATGATCATGGCCTTTAGAGGCTTAATGAAATGCTTTAATTACACCACAACCCAATGGACAAGTTGCAGATGACCAACTGTTGGGAAGGTTAGGGTTACATGCATAGAGGCAGTTACAATTACAAATTCCCATGTCCAGACTTATGGCTGCAATATAAAAAAGGAACGATATGTATTTATCCAGAATTGGGAAGATAATTAGAAAGTGCAATAGCTGTGAACCACATTTCGACTTGACTAACCATCTGCAATTCAACAGGAAATTGAGTAGAGTCTGTATATAAACACCAATGCTTAAACTAATTTGAATAGAGCAACATTCTTGAGACTTCCAGTTTCTCATGCCTAACTCCTATGTTAGTGATCTTGTGATGCTGATCATTTGTTTGCCATTCATTACTCTTACAGCTATCCATACATTTTTCGTGAACTTTTGAGCAGCAACTTGAGGTCACCAGGAATCTGAAACAATGCAATACTCTCTATAAATGATGTGGGACCTGTGTGAACAGGGCAAGCAACTGCATGTTTCCTCAGCCAGTTTCAAGACTCCTCACTGAACCATGCAAATTGCAAACCAAAAAGTGTATGATAGAATATTTAAGTAAATATAAAGATCATTTATAGAAAGCAAAATATAGAGAAGGAAAGAAAGATGAGATTGGGAGAGAGAGGACAATTAGAGAGGCGAAGAAAAGTAGCTGGGAGAGGAGCCGGGAGTTGAACAGGAGTGCGAGAGGAACTGGGAGTTGAAAAGGAGCTGGGAGAGGAGCCGTGAGTTGAAGAGGAGCTGGGAGAGGAGCCGGGAGTTGAACAGGAGCGCGAGAAGAACTGGGAGTTGAAAAGGAGCTGGGAGAGGAGCCGGGAGTTGAAGAGGAGCCGGGAATTGAAAAGGAGCTGGGAGAGCAGAAATGACTGAGGGAGTTTGGTGAAGTGGGAGGAGGTGCTTCTTACCTTTACAATCTTTCTTCAGAAAGATGAGCAGTGGCCTTGGTAAGTAGGACCTGGTGAGTAAATTAGAAAAGTGTAATATTTTTAAACAAGTTGCTATACCTGGATTTAACTGAGAAGCGCCAAGAATAAGGGAAATTTAGGGCCATATAATAAAGTAATATTAATCATCCAAAGTAGAATAAAGTTAGCGTAAGGGAAGTAGAGTTAAGACATAGCAGGGCAGCTCAGTCAAGTGGAATGCATGTCCTGTAATATGTGCGAAGCCATTGACACTGCCAGTGTCCTAAATGACCACATGTGCAGGAAGTGCTGCCAGCTGCAGAAATTTGAGCTCCGGGTTTCAGAGCTTGAGTGGCAGCTGGAGTCGCTGTGGCACATCCGCGAGGCTCAGAGCTACGTGGATAGTACGTTCAGAGAGGTGGTCACACTGCAGCTTAAGGGCCTGGAGACAGAGAGGGAATGGGTGACCTCCAAGCAGTCCAAAAGAAGTAGGCAGGTAGTGCAGGAGTCCCCTGGGGTCCCACTCACAAATCGGTTTACCGTTTTGGAAGCTGGTGAGCTGGTTCCTCAGAGGAGTGCAATCAGAGCCATGTTTGTGGCACCACGAGTGGCTCGGCTGTAGAGGAGGGGAGGAAGAAGAAAGAAAGAGCAATAGTGATGGGGGTTTCATTGGTTAGGGGAACAGACAAGCATCTCTGTGGCCGTAGATGTGATTCCAGGATGTAGTGTTGCCTTCTTGGTGCCAGGGTCAAGGATGTCACAGAATGCTGCAGGACATTGTTCTGGGAGAGGGTGAACAGCCAGGGGTCATGGTCCACACTGGTACCAACGCCTTAGGTAGAAAGGGGGATGTGGTCCTGCAATCAGAATTTTGGGAGCTAGGTAGAAAATTAGCAAGCAGGACCTCAAATGTCATAATCTCCAGGTTACTACCAGTGTCAGTGAGTACAGAAATAGGAGGATCAGGCTTATGAATGTGTAGCTGGAAAGATGGTACAGGAGGGAGGGCTTTAGATTCCTGGGACACTGGGACTGGTTCTCGGGGAGATGGCACCTGTACATTCCTGGCCGGGCTGCACTTGAACAGAGCCAGGACTCAGTTCCTTGTGGGGCATTTTGCTAGTCCTATTGGGAGGGCTTTAAACTAACTTGGCAGGGATGTGGGAAACAAGAGAAAATGTTAGAGAGGGATATCAGGATGCACAAAATACTGGGAGGGACAGATAGCACTAGTATAGAGAATAGTAAGTTAATAGGTGGAGTTGGGGTGAGGGAGAGAGTAGCAAAATCTAAATCAGGGTTACTGTGCATGTATGTGAATGCACAGAGTATAGTAAATAAGATTGGGGAGTTACAGGCACAGATTGCCATGTGGAAATATCATGTTGTGGCGATAATAGAGTCCTGGCTCAAGGAAGGGCATTATTGGGTGTTAAATATTCCCGGGTACAAGGTGTTCAGAAAAGATAGGAAAGGAGGAGGGATGGCGGTATTGGTTAAGGAGAGCATTGCAGTGCTGGAGAAAGAGGATATCAATATGATAGGTTTAATTTACGATTATGACAGTACTGCACACTTACACCCTTGCATGTTATTCATTGTCGAATCGTTCAGTACTGGTGTACTGAAGCTTCTGTAGCTGCAGGACCAGTTGGACAACAACTTCCTAATTTCCACATTTTACTGTGTCCGTGTGGACACCACAAGTTGCTGTCAGATTTATTCCCTAATAATGGTGACCGCTGATAGCGTCATCATTATTCTTACCACAAATTCTATGTCGTTGTTTCCATAACATTGAGTCACTCCTGTGAAAAATGATGATTTCTAAAGTGTAACAGTGATCCTTGTATCTATTACCTTCAATTGATTCTTTTTATCCTTTAGAACTCTTTGAAATACCTTGAGACATTTTTCTCTATTAAAGTTGCTTTCTAAATGCAAGCTGTTTTTCTAACACTCAAACATGATTTTGTTACCAATGATAATGATATTGTGAACCACACAAGTTTGCTCAGCCTTTCATCCTTTTACAAGAGGGACAGGCAAAACACAAGTTTCCTCTGATTAACAACGATACATTAGAAGCTTGTTGGTATGTTCAAGCAACAACAATTTCCTGGAAAGCTACTGCATTCACTATTAATCTTCCTTCCTTCTATTTTGACCTATGCCAGTCCTCTGTAGTGATAACCTACCCGGATGACCATCCCCTTCACGTGAACCAGAAGGTTGTGTGGTCATGGGGAGGCGGGACGCACATCATCAAAGGGTCTCCCTGGAAACCATGTATGTGCGCTTCTGCTTGACATCACTAGATGGCGACCAGAAGCAAGACCATAGCTTTATTTTTCTCTTCCTAACTCATAAAGAGAAAGACTTGTATTCATGTAGCGCTTTTCATGGCCACCAGACCTCTCAAATTACTTTACAGCCAATAAAGTACTTCTTGAAATGCTGTCATTGATCTAATGCAGGAAATGTGGCAGCCAATATACATTCAGCAAACTCTCAGTAACAACAATGTGATAACGACCAGATAAATTTTTTGTGTGTGTCATTGATTGAGGGATAAAAATTGACCAGGACATCAGGATTAATTCCCTCGCCCTTCTTTGAAATAGTGCCGTGGATTTTTTTTTACATTCACCCAAGGAGGCAGGTGGCATGTTGATTTAATATCTCACCCGAAAGATGGTACCTCCAACAATGCAGCACTGCCTCAGTCCTGCACTGGAATATCAATCTTGCTTTTTGTGCTCGAGTCCTGGAGTGGGACTTGAACCTCTTGGGGAGCAGTACAAATTGAGCCACGGCTGACACAAGTGGCCACTGAAGCTCATTTGCTCCACACCAAAACTTATTGGTGTTTCCACTCGTTTGCAATATTGTTTTCTGGCACAATTCAGCTGAAATTGATTAAACGCATGCAAAATAATTTTAAGTGCAATTTTGCATTCAGCGCAGTTTGAGTTGCTAAGACTCTTTCTGCTAGTTTTAAAAATACTGTGGGTTACTTAATCACCATGGGAAGTTTCTACTAATTATACACTCATTTACAGACAGTCATGGAGCCGTTAAAGATTACATTGGTTCTTTTGGGCTCAAGGATGGTTAAGGGCATATTTTAATAGCTTTTAAATGCAATTTTTGTTTCTAATTTACCAAGAAACTGACTGTAGTATTGCGATATAACTAGAAAATAAATATATATTTCAGAATTAGTTTCAGTAATATAAAATCAGATTACTCCGAGGTGGTGAATTGGCACTGTGATTTCAAATGCTTATGTTTTGCGATGAGGCTGTTTTAACTTCACCAAAGTACCACTATTTAATATATGGAGATAAATTTTGTCTAGCGATTTTAAAAAGTATATATTTTAAAGTGCTGCCTGACTGCACAGCCTCAGACTTTACATTTATTGTAATGCAAATGAGTTTGAGCCGAAACTTGATTGGCCGGGGGGTGAGTGGGGAAAATTACTTTTGAAAACAGGCGCAATTTTGGGCACAACTTTTTCCAGAATTGCCAATTATGTTCAAAGCAGAAACTCTACTCCTGTGTATTTAACTACACAGACCACAACATCAAGGGACCTGATGATCTTTTCAAAGCCAAGTTGCTCCATCTTCTTATATTCCAGCCACCAAGTGATGATACACCAATTTTACATATCCTGCTGATTGAAATGTATGTAGGAATTTTAATGAAGCAGGTGATATGACCATGAATGCAACGTGATTCGTGTCCACATGTGAATACTTTGCAGATAAGCCACTTAAAAATGTATTTCCCCTGCTGGAGCTAAAGTTGTAAAATTCCTTCAGTCCTAGGGTACCCTGTTATTGCAGCCTGGGATAGAGGCTTTGACTGGAACTTAGTTGTCATGAGCATTAGTTAGCCCGTGAGAGTCTGCACTGACACAATGAGGTTAATATACTCTGGGTGCTGATCAAAGCTGTCAATCATTAAGTAATTGAATATCAGTTGAGTAATGTTGTGTGCCCTACTGCACTGATGACTTAATGACTTATGCTTTGGGATTTTCACCAGCAATGATTGTATCAGTGTAACACATTTCTGAGCTTATGACTGACATCAGCTGAGTGTGAATTGGAGTACTTTTTTTCACAATTTTTAAAAATTGATTAATTTTGTGATTCTGATGAGTTGCATTGCTTGAAAATTTAACAAAATATCTTGTATAGCAAAAACAGCATGGGATCTGCATGCAGTTCCAAAAGCTCAAACTCCCCATGTGGTAGGCAGCAGTCACTACAGACTGGAAAGGAAATAGAGATTAAGAAAAAACACAGGAAAGGGAAAGGGAGCGGCCGTCCAGATCTGGGAAAAATAGAACGGGGACATCTCTTTGGGATTGATTAGCTATAAAATAAAGGCAAAAGGGACTGAATGACTTGCAGTTTGAGATTCATTCCTGCCCAATCTTACTAATTAAAGCTTTAAGTCCCAAAAGGATCAAATACAATGAATTACTTTCAAATGCAGCCACTGTTATTATGTAGGCAAATATTAAAGCCATGTTTTGCATGACATGGCAACTACTAAGGGCAGCAAGATAATTGAGCAGATAATCTGTGGTGATAAAAACAAAAAACTGCGGATGCTGGAAATCCAAAACAAAAACAGAATTACCTGGAAAAACTCAGCAGGTCTGGCAGCATCGGTGGAGAAGATGTTGATTGATGGAGTATTGTTGGCCAAGACATTGGATGAAATTCCTGCCCTTCTTTAAACATTACTAAGTGATCTTTATCTTCTCGCATCTTAGACATGCGGGATGTAAGAAAAGAGTGTTTGGCAGAGCAAGGGTTAATGTTGGATTGTGGAAACAGTTCCACCCAATAGTGATGTAAGAGTCACATGATAGACTGAGTACAGTAGTAGTCTAGCAGAAGCCAGCATGGAGACAGCACCCATGCAGTGCTGTACCTTGGCAATGTGTATATGAGTTGTTAATAAACACTTAATTTTTAACCATACAAGCCTCCAGAGACATCAAGCAACCCATACAATGTGGGGCTGATCTGTCATGTAATTTCTTGGGAGTTTCAGCAAAAAGTGCTATTAATGTTATTAATCTTTGAGATTGCAGTGGGCTATTTAAATCTCTTTTCCACCTCTATGATCAAAGTTTTCATGAACCCCAGACTGATGAGATGACTGAATGTAGGGCCAATCATCTCTTGGTGGACACAGGTTTGCAGCATTGTGAGGCAATAGACATTTTTAGGATATGTTTGACTAGGTAATGAAACTCAAATCTCTAGTCTTTGTCTCAATCATCTCCTCTTTACTTGGTAATGGGAGTGGCTTTCAAGTCCAGAGGGAATAGAGGAAAAGAAAGTTCTTCAATTGGTCATGTTACTGATGGGTCACAGCTGTCATTTTAAGCATTTCCAATGAACTTAAAAATGGGCTTATTGGCCAAGGGTTATAATTTCCGTTTTGTAGCTTTACACTTTAATATGTGAAAATTCATGGCTTTAAACTGTGGGGAAGCCATCACAGTGAACAGGCTCTGTCGTTGAAACTTCTGAGAAACTCCTTGTAGGACTGTTCTTGGACTTATCCACGGTGGCCATCAACAGATCGAGGGGGTAGTTTGGCCTAACTGTCTCCTTTTCTTCCATGGTTAAGTCCAGACCCGAGTGTCCTTTGAGATGGAGCACACATGCCTGGGGGCACTGGTGGGGAGGCTGGAGTGCATTTTCGCTCCCAGAAACATATTTTTAATTTGATTTCTTAAATATCCTTAAGTTTTGTGTTACTCTTTAAGCAGGGGGGCACTTAAGATCATTGTTTACAAAAGATTTAGACAGATCTGTGGTTGTATTGCTTTTTCAGATGTGAGCAATACTTGATTAGCCATATTAAACACAGGGAGTGAATAAGACTTTGAAAAAGCTATTCCTTCTTTCTCAAGACTGCAAAACTGTGGAACTTATTGCTGTTTCACTCTTCCTATTTTTAAGAGTCAGATTTGATGTCACCTGATCAAGAATTTGCCATTTATCTCTGCTTTTCTTTTACTTCTTCAATGTTTGTGGTCCCCTGCAGTATAAGCTAAAAGCCGTCAATTCCTCTGAGAGACCAGTTTCAACAGAGAGTCAAGTAGTTACAGCTTAACCAGAACATAAAATGACAAAAGTAATGTCTGCACATGGGTCAGACATGTCCTTTCTGTAAATTTGAGGCTAATGCACTGTCAAGCTATAGATATAAGAAGTCAGCCAGCTTGAATTTATGTACAGACATGTCATAGCATGGAACCTGTATGGTGCCTATAACCAAGATTGAACATTGGAAAGGTCTGTTGTTTGTTTAAGGGACCTGCTCAAATATGAAATGGAACAAATGGGTTTTTTTAAGCTAAATCAAGAGAGCCTTTTTTTTTCAACTCACTTGGGGTGTAAATACAGACCCAACCGCTGGATTAATTATCCCAATAATGCCTGCATTTCAAAATTTTTATGTTTAGAGATCATTTGCAATACTTCTCCTCCCCATCCTCCTTTCTGAAAGCTCTTGTCTGCCAGTGTATCAGGTCAGGCTGGAATAAGCTAATTAGCCCTCACTTACAATTTCTCCAGCAAGTGAGCCCACCTGCTGCTTTATAGCTCTTTCTCTTCTATTCTGACTCTATTAAATAAACATGAGTAACCTTCTGCACTGCCTTTTCTTTAGGTGTTCTGGAAATCACTAAAGCTCAGTATTTTAATAACTTTACGTTTACAACAATAACCTTCCCAAAACTAAACATTACCTCTAAAATATTGAAAATAACCATGAATTAGAATTTCGCAACAATGATTACTTAAGCGTTAAGACGCAGAGCCAGTGACGCACCATGACAAAGGGTTTAGTGTAAGCTCACCTTCTTAATCTATTGCGTACAATTCTTGGTTTATTTTAACTCCATCTTTCAACTCCCATCTTTTTCACAGCCCCTTCTCTATCATCATTACAAACATGCCCTCCAGTCCAGAGTACAGATTATTCTCCTTCTAGCTATGTTTTCACTTATTGCTGTTCCACTGGAAGTTTTTGAGTATAGTGCCCATCCAGGTTTCCTGAACTCATTTTCTTTCAAGAATGCATCTAGTTGTGAAAACAATTCACAGTTACCACTCCCACACTTTTTCTCCATAACCGTGTCAGGGATGCAAACATATCCTAGCACGCTGTATATTATATAAATTTGTATAGGCTATATTGTATCCTGGTATTGCAATGTACTGCACTTTGCTGCAATGTTCTTCATTTTTGTTATCTTTCTGTACTTTTATCTTTGCAATCAATTTGCTTTTAATGAATAAGTATTTCATTAAAAAAGGAAAATAGGTTGAAAACCTATCTAAATTGAAGAAGTGGGCCAATGACTGTTATAACAAGAATAATGAAAAACTAGACGATAATAAAAGGAAAAGTATGATAAGGAAGGCTAAGAAAAAGTGTGAAGAAAATGTTTCAAACCCCACCAAAAGGAACAAAAGCTTTTCCACAAATATTTGTTACTATATAATTAAGATCCTTCCATGAGAAGAAAGGATTGTCAATTTGTAGATCATTCTGATGATCAGAAAATGGCAGATATTTAATGAGTACTTTGCATTGCTCTTTACTGAAGAGAAGGATATGAGAGTGGAAGAAAACCCTGAAGTGGTTACGAGTGAGATGAACCATATTTTGATATATTAGTTTAGCTGGCGGACAATAAATGATAGAGTCTGAGGATACATCCTAGCACCCTGAAGGGTGTGAGTGATGAAATTTCAGGGCTGGACTGAGTATGGATGAGTTCTAGATGATCGAATGCCCAATGTATTACCCATTTTTTTTAAAAAGGGGAGACATTGCTGCTCTTATAGGCTTATTGCCTTAACATCTGTGGTGGGGAAAATTTGGAAATATTTTAGCTTCTTTGGGAATGAAACTACCACATTCCTTGAAAATAGAAGCAGTCAGCATGGATTTCAGAATGGACAAACATGAATTCTCTTGAACAAATAACAGACGTGCTAGATAGAAGAAATGTAATGGATATACTGCACATTGGGAAAGATTTAACAAGGTACCACATAAGAGCTTACATGAAGGTAAAGCTGTATGAGATTCCAGGGCGCGTAGCAAACTGGATTCAAAATTAGTCGGTAGTAAACAGAGTGTTGGACAATTTGATAAAGTGATTGGAAGTAGATAGCGTTGTCAGGGTTTAGTTCTGCGGCCACTTCTGTTTATGTATACCAATGATGTGGATATAGGCCGAGAGACAGTTGTGACAAAATTTGCAAATGATATCAAAATAGGAAATAGAGTTACCTCAAGAGCAGACCAAAGGAAACTGCGAAAGAATATTGCTAAGATGGGAGATGGAGGTGGGTTTGAGGTTGTGGAAGAGCAGAGGGTTTTATTTTTCTTATCAGGATTTGGGCGTTGTTTGCATGGCTTGAAATTATTGCACATCCTTAGTTGGCATAAGGCATCAAGGAGTCAACCAGCCTCAGTAAGAACATCAGGTTTTTTCCTACTTAAATGATATTAGTGAACCAGTTGGGTTTTTATTACAACCCAAGGGCTTGCATGGTCATTTTTCCTGATAGTTTGAGAATTTGACTACCATGGTGAGATTATGGGGGAGTGAAATTGGTCTATGGCAGCAGCACAAATCGGGTTTGCAGCAAGTAGGCTGACATTTGTTTCACCACACCCACTCAGCTTTCCACTCAAGTTCACAGATCGATAATTTAAGCTCTTTTTGAAGACTAATTTCCTAGCCTCATGGTTGCTTTTAATTGGTTTTGAATTAACAATCTTGGTAATATTTTCTAATTCATTGGAAAATAAAAGCTGACACAATGAAGAATCTGCTGGTGATTCACAATGAGCCAGTTTTGCACTGCTCATGTTAACTAACTTAAAACTTCAACTCATAGGGCCACGAGCTGGGCCAATTCCCAAAGTTGAGGTCCGACCTTCTAAATGTCAGCCCATTCACCTGGTATTTTGGTCTCCAGGTGTCAGGTGTGGACTGCAGTCAGGGCTGCTTCCTCCTGAAGCAGGCCCAAAGCAGCAGCAGAGGTGGGCAGATGGTGAGGCTGGCAGATTAGAAGTCCCACCTCTGTTTACTGGGACACCAGGCCCAGATCAATTCATCGTTGTCAGGCCCTCTTGAAATTACAATCACCTCCATCTCCTGTCTGCCCACCCCATGCTCATTTATCTCCCATGCCCCCTCCACGCTCCCTCATATCTCCCATTTCCTCCCTGCCCCCATGTGGTCTCCATAGCCACTCACACATACCCACACATGGAACCATGTAATAACACTGGTTATTTGAAATGTTCATGTACTAATAATAAAAAAAATCAGGCATTCAACATTCCCTTTGAAGAAAACTCTGTCTTTTATCTTCTCATAGAACTACCAGACAAACACAGCCAGTGAAATACCCATTGAAGGAACCTATAATCTTGTACAAATAAACACATAGCCATTGAAAAACCATTTCAAACAAAGATTAAGTTTTTACAAGGTAATAAAGCTGTCAGTCAAACAAAACTAGGAGTCCCCCTTGCAAGTGTGTAAACAAACCTCTGCTGTGCTGAGTCCATTAGTCATTCTTGGAGCTCTGCCAAGCATTCATAATAATGCATTCTGACAACTGCATCAGCAGAAGCAAGCCAAACAGATGGACAGACATCTGTTTTGCCAAATGGCTTTATTATGAATGCTTGACTGAGGGTCCAAGACTGACTGACTAGACTTGCTCGGAAGTAGGTAGTTTGCATAGCTACAAAGTGCAGTACTAGATTTTTGAATTGTCAATTTTATGGGCTTAAGAGGGGGAATTGTTTTCAAGGGCATTTTGAATACCTGATTAGTTATTTTTCAAGGACTTGTCAGTGTTATTATCTGGCTCATTGGTTCAGTATCTAGTGGATAATGGAAGAATGTTTCAAAGGTACAACAGATTTCAGGATATTAAATTAATATGAAAATCTGACCACTGCATAGAAAACACACTTAAGTCATCATAAACCATTATGTTAGGATGATTGAAATTGACAAGAGATTTTAAACCTAACTGTCAAAAGTTTCCCGACGCTAAGGCAGGCTTTGCCTAAGGTTCACAAACTGTCTTACCTGGCATGGTTTCCACAGCCTTTAGGAAAATAGCAATGAGAGGGGAACTTGATTTCGGAGAAGGCATTTAAATGGGGAAACCAATGTCATTTAAATGACCTGCCATGTTTCTTGACCCAGTGAAAATGGCGAGCAGCGAGAATCAGAGGGGGTTTGCTCATCGTCGGGAGACAGATATTCAGCCGTGTTCTCTTCATTACGAGCTCAGTAACATAACCTTTACACCGCTGTTCCCCTTAAATAGGTTTGCATTACCTTAAGAGAAAACCCCAGGTTGATAAGTCCTTCGGGAAAAAGCTAATAAAATTCTAGGTTTTTATCTCTCAAACTATAGAATATAAAAGCCAAAAGGTAATGATAAGCCTTAATAAAAATTTTAATAAGTAAGGATTGTTCCGTGTGCACAATTGTTCTCCACATTATTGAAAGGATATTGTGGATTTAGAGTACAATACAGAACTATGAGGACGCTGCCTGGTTTGAAGAAATACAACGACAAAAGAAGACTAGAAAAAACTGGGACTTTTTCATTTTAACACAGATCACAGACAATATAATAGAAGTGTTTAAAAGAGCTGTTTCCATTATTTGAGAGGCCAAGAATGAGGGGCCATAGATGCAGGATTCAATATTATACATTTAAAATAGAGGACAGGGTAAAAATTTTCAGGCACAGAGTTTTGACAGAGGGAATGTCACTTCCAGACTTAGTAGTTGAGGCAGAAATTATGATTAATGGTTTTGGTTGCAAGTAAATAAGGAGAAGCTGTTTAGAGTGCCAGAAAGGTTAGTGACCAGAGGATACAGCTTTTAGGGAATTGGCAAAAGAACCAGAAATCAACATGCAGGAAGAAAGAACATAGTTAGTTGTTATGATCTGGAAGGGTAGTGGAAGTAGACTCAATAGTGACCCATCAAAGGAAATTAGATAAATACTTAATCCTGTAACCCAGGATTGAATAGGCGAATGAAGGAAAACATGTTGAAGGGATATTTTATATGAAAAACAGTATTAAGTTGGAACCTACTCCTGAATCTCAACACATATTGTAAGCTGCTATCATTCTTGCCAATTTTCAATTCCCATGACGACTATTAGAATGTGATTGATGAGCATCAAAACAACAAAAATGCTGGATGTTGCATCTAGAATTTTCTAAGTTTGAACCAAATTGCTTTTTTTGTCAAAATATAACTGCTTTCCTCCACAAACTATGTGGTTACTTTACACTGTGCTGCAAAAAAAACCACATATATATACGGCAGTTAAGTAATCCTGCATCTTTGTGCTGACTTATGTCAGCTACACTAAAGCAAGTTGTTTTTTGCTATCAGTGTATAACATGTGCTCTTACAACTCTATTAGCTGCAATTGATGTCCCAATACTTTGTCCCCTTAATCCCCAAGGCTATGTTATCTCTCCCATTGTTCCTTCATATTTCTGCCTCCTACACTCATCATGCTTATGATTCTACCCTACATTCATCAGTTTCCTTCATTTGTCCTCAGTTCATCTCATCTGCAGTTATTTTTCAGATGTTTATTGCTCTATTCAAAAGGCTTAATGGAAATCAAAATATAGCGATTCAAAAACAACTTCTTTCATTTCTTAACAGCTGCCACCTCTTACCTTCCATAACTCCTTAATCCTCCTTCAGTTGTTAAAACTGTGGTTCTTATTACCTTCTTTGACTCGAATGAAACTCTCCTGATTCTTTCATTGTTAAAACTGTCTCTTAAAAATGTTTTTTTCCTCTTTCATATCAAGTACTTTTATCTTTGACTACTTTTAACCCCATGTCTCTCCAAGTGCTGAATACTGATCAGGTATCTGGCGAGGTCGGGAGCAAATTCTCTTGATTCCTAGACAGGATACAAAAATGGTACTAGTTTGCCGAGCAATTACTTCCCTAGCCTCTTCACTCTCTTTATCAAAACCTTTCTTGTCTTGTATTGCTTTACTGACATCATGATGGTCAATGTTCCTCTGAACTTTCCCCTTCCTTTCCATTTTATCTTTAAATATGCTGTTTATAACTTCTGTTTTTATTGATTTTAAATTCTCCACTCTTGGGTCTATCTATTGCTCTTGTCTTCCCTCACCACTTCCTACCCCATACTTGAGCCCTAAGCTTTTACTCAAAAGGCTGAACAACAAAGTTAGAAAGTAACTAATTATAAAGGAGAAAATTCCAGGTTTATCCAACAAGAGAAGAAAGGTTCTTTTGCCATTCACCCTAAATCGGTGTCCTCTGGTTCTTGACTCTTACGCCAATGGGAACAGTTTTCTCCTTTCTACTCTCTCCAGACCCCTCACGATTTTGAACACCTCAACCAAATATCCTCTCCACCTTCTCTTCTCTGAGGAGAACAGCCCCAGCTTCTCCAACCTGTCCGTGTAACTCAAGTTCCTCATCCCTGCAACTGTCTTCATAAATCTCTGCACCCAATTAAAAGCCTTTGCATCTCTCTAATATGTGCTGATCAGGACTGGACTGAACTGGACACAACACTCCACTTGGGGCCTAAACTTCATTTTCTAAAGTTCACTTTGTACTCAATGCTTCTATTTATAAAGCCAAGGTTCATGTATGTTTTTCAACTTTTCAACTCGCCCTGCGAACTTCAGTGATGTGTGCACGTATACCCCCAGGTCCCTCAGCTCCTGCACCCCTTTTAAAATTGTATCCTTTATTTTATATTGCTTCTCCTAATTCTTCCTACCACATAATATAACACTTCATAATACCTGTCGGCCCAGTCAACCAGCCTGTCTGTGTTCTTCAAGTCTATCTATCTTCTCATCACAGTTCTTCCAAGTTTGTGCCATTTTTAAAAATTCCTTTACTGGATGTGGGCTTAATCAGCTAGGCCAGCATTTATAGCCCATTTCTTGAAAAGGTGGTGGTGAGTTGCCTTCTTGAACCGCTGCAGTCCCTGTGATGTAGATACACCCACAGTGCTGTTATGGAGGGAGTTCCAGGATTTTGACCCAGTGACAGTGAAGCAATGGTGATATATTTTCAAGTCAGGATGGTGTGTGGCTCGGAGGGGAACTTCCAGATGGTGACGTTCCTATATATCTGATGCGCTTGTCCTTCTAGATAGTAGCAGTCCTGGGTTTGGAAGATGCTGCCTAAGGAGCCTTGGTGAGTTCCTGCAGTACATCTTACCACTGTTCATCGGCGGTGTAGGGAATGAATGTTTGTGGATGGGGTGCCAATCAGGTGTGCTGCTTTGTCCTGGATGTTTTCAAGCTTCTTGGGTGTTCTTGGAGCTGCACTCATCCAGGTAAGTAGGGAGTATTCCATCACACTCCTGACTTGTGCCTTGAAGATGATGAACAGGCTTTGGGGAATCAGGAGGTGAGTCACTCACCTCAGAATTCCTTATCCCTGATCTGCTCTTGAAGTCACAGTATTTATATGGCTAATCAAGTTCCATTTCTGTTCAGTGATAACCCCCAAGATGTTGATGGGGTATTCAGTTATAGTAATGCCATTGGGTGACAAAGGGTGATGGTTAGATTCTCTCTTGTTGGAGATGGTCATTGCCTGGGACTTGTGTGGTGTGGATGTTACTTCCATCTTGTCAGACCAAGCCTGGATATTTTCTAGGTCTTGCTGCATTTAGACGTGGACTGCTTTGGTATCTGAGGAGTCACAAATAGTGCTGAACACTGTGCAATCATCAGCCAACGAGCCCACCTCTGACTTTATGATGGAGGAAGATCATTGATGAAGCAGCTGAAGATGGTTGGGTGCAGATTTTGAAATTGTTTCCTGCACACCTATGTCTTGGTCATTAATATAGATCAAAAAAAGCAATGATCCTAATACCATCTCTTGGTAACCTGCCATTATATACCTTGCTCCAGTCCGAAAACAGCCATTCACTGCTACTCTCTGTTTCCTGTCAGTCAGTCAATTTTGTACCCATGCTTCCAGTGTCCCTTTTATTCCATGGATTTTACTTTTGCTGTCAAGCCTGTTATACGGCACTTTATCAAACGCCTTTTGGAAGTCCATATACACCACATCAACTGTATTACCCTCATCAACCCTCTCTGTTATGTCATCAAAAAGCTCAATCATATTAGTTGAACACAATTTTCCCTTATCAAATCCATGCCGGCTTCCCTTAATTAATCCAATTTTGCCCACGTAACTGTTAGTTTTGTCCCAGATTATCATTTCTAAAAGCTTTCCGACCACGAAGGTTAAACTGACTGGTTTGTAGTTGCTGGACTTATAATTGCACTCTTTTTTGAACAAGGTGCAACATTTGACATTTGTAGTCATCCAGTCCTCTGGCACCACCCCTTTGTCTAAGGAGGATTGGAATATTGTGGCCAGTGTCTCCACAATTTCCAACCTTACTTGGTACCTTCACTCACACCCGATCTGGTCCTGATGACTTATCAGCTTCCAGTAATGCCAAACTTTCTAATAACTCCTCTTTATCAATTTTTAGCCCATCCAGTGTTTCAGCTACCTCCCCTTTCACTTTGATTTCTCTTTGGCAGCATCTTTTTCCTTGGTAAAGACATACAAAATACTCATTTAGTATCTCAGCCATGCCCTCTGCCTGCACATGTAAACCCTTTTTTGCCCCTAATTGACCTCGTTCCTCCTGTTATCACCATTTTATTATTTATATGCCTGTAAGTGACTTTTGGGATTTCATTTTATATTAGTTGCCAGTCTCTTCTCATACTCTACCTTTGCTTCTCTTATTTATTATTTTCACTTCCCCTCTAGATTTTCTGTGTTCAGCCTGGTTCTCACTTGTATTATCAACCTGATATTTGTCATATGCATACCTACATCGAAGGGCATTTAATAACCTTGGGTGTTTGCCTATGCATATCTTTTAACAGTTTTCTGTTCTATTAGTCAAGCCTGGTGGAGTTATAGAGAGAGAAACTGGAACTAAAATGAAAAGCAAGAAGCTGTAAACATGGGAGAGCAGATATTTTAAAAGCATGGTAAAATAAAGCACTGTTCACACATAGAAACATGCCCAAATTGTCTAAACCGAGCTTTGGGCATGAATTTTCACCCTTGAGGCAGGTAGGAGGAGTCGGAAAAATCCCTGACTTAGCCCTCTGCCTCGGAGAAAGGGCCCATCAAGGTTGGATCTTCATTGCTGGGGCCCGGGTGCATGCTGGAGTCGGGCCAGCCGACTTGGGACGAAGTGCGGAGGCAGCCACAGGAGATGCCATGTGCTGTGGTGGGCTGTTTAAAAGACCTGCATTGGCACCATGGGACTTTGACCCAGTGAAAAAAAAAGACAAAGGCCTTCAGCTGTCATCCCTCATACCCCTTCACCCTCCAAACTCTTTCCATGCCCCACCTGTGCCACCTCAAGCTCCCCACCCAATCACCCTCATGCCCCCATGCCAGGCTCTGCCCTTCCACGCTACCCCTCAGGCCCCTCTAATGGACAGTGGTCCTTGACTCATTAAAAATTTGACCCAACTCTGTGAAAATTGCAGAGTCGAAAATGCCTATTTCCGCAATGGACCCAGCCAGGTCAGGAGTGCCAAATGTGGGCTTCTGACAGGAAGTAGCCCCGCATCTTTCAAAGGCACTCCCAAAAAGTGCACATCTCCGGAATGGGGTTGGGAATCCCGGAATCCCAACCCACCAGCCGTTTTTAAAGGGCTCCTGAGTTAATCCAACTCAGTGAAAATCCAAGTCTTAATCTCTTCCTTACTTCTAACTTCCTAACTCTACCACAAATTTAACAACTGTACCATCTATGCCCAACTCTAGCTAATTGATAAACAGCAGAGGTTATGTCAATGAACACTAGCCAGCCCATTAGTGACTACAACCCATTGCACAACAGCTCTATCTAAAATCTGTGTTATGTCTTGTCTTTGAGCTGATTTACAATCCATCCAGCAATAACATTCTTGGCATTATTGGACATCATTTGAGCCAATTGGCTCCCATTTACCACTTTATTGAAAGCCTTTTAGAAATTCAAGTCCACAATATCTATTCCTGAGCTATGATTTTGCTGTCATCTTCAAGTGGCTGATTCAGGATTGTCACAAGTGACAATTCTGTTCAGAAGCCAATTTGGGATTTTTCCTATCAAGCTTCAGCCTTCCAGGTGATTATTAATATCATCCTTATTTATGTTTTGTATTAATTTCCTCACCGCTGAGGTTAATTCATTGGCCTGTGGCTAACAGAGGGTGTGAAATTAGTCTGCACTAGTACTGCAAAACCACAATCAGCAGCCCATTTCTCATGGCAATTTATTGCCTTTTCCATTGAAGTTACGGTGTACTTTGTGGTATGGCTGCCAGGATTGCATTTGGTTGACACTCAAACCAAGAAAATACTTTGCTTAAACAACAAAAAATGCTGACATAAATTGGGATCGCTATTCAGGGCTGTGACTGTGGACCTCCCAATTTCCTATCCCAACCCTTCAGGGCACTCCTCAACTGTTCTGCTTTCTTTCTGCTGTACCAGGCTTGACTCCCTCTGAGATAAGCCTGCAGCTTCTCTCTTTGCCTTTCATACATCTTCGAAAGTCATTGCGGCGCTTGGCACTGGCTCGCCACAAGCAATCACCTCAATTACCCCAACAATCTCCCCATCCAGCATGTTGGCTGGGGGCTAATCTTGCCAATCTCCTCTCTATCCAACTCACCCCTCCCATTGTTGACCCAACCTGAAGCATCGAGCAACAGAAGCTGGAATTCTCCAGTTGTGCTAACACCCAAGCCGGACCCTGAACTGGAATCCTCTGAAGTGGCCAAAGTCCCTTTAAAATACACCATTCTCCTGACAGTCAACCTAACCACAGGCCCTGGGTCTGAATAGCTGGACCCACAGCTTACCAAAGTGGATAGGTAGGAGCTAAGCTGGACAAGAGCAGCTCAACCCTATAATCCAAGGGCCTGGCATCTACAGAATATGATGCCCAGCATTCCCCTGCAGATGGCCCAGAGCAGCTTGACCATCACTCAACCCCTGAATGCCAATCACCCTGAAAAACCCTCAGACCATTTTTAGGACTTAATCAGGAGGTTGGAATGCCTGATCCACAACAGGGGGAATTTAAACTTCTAGTCCCGAATAGACTCCCCCACACAGAAGAGTTTTGAATCCTTCCAAGTCACCGAAACCATCCAAATTTCAGGACTGGAAAATTCCCTTGCAGATACCCTCTCCAGGGTTAAAACCTTCAAAAAAATATATAACTGCAGCAGGGGCCTGTCATTGCCCTTGCTAGCTGTGTGTCTGATGTGCCAGTATGAATGAGAGAGTACTTGTATATTTATTCACTTCCTATCCTTCTTAAGACTGCATAATATTTTAAAAAATGAAATAGAATTCATTTTTTTCCCCGAGGAGGTGAGGGATGTCCTAATCCTGGCTAAGGTATTCAATCTTTAAAGCAGGACAAAGGCTTCAAAGTGACTGAAGCCATGACTGGCTATGACTCACACAAAAGCAATTTCTGGCCTTTGGAACAGCAGCAACCTTGTTATCATTAAAGAGGCGCTAATACCTCCCATGACTGAGGACATCAAATCCCAAGGAATTGTACAAAGACCCTTTAGATTGATAAGGCCAGGCCCTGACTAATGGAAACAATCAATCTGCAAGGAAACAAATGATTCTGAAACCTCTATTGAACTAATAATGGTTGAAACATCAATCCCCTCAAGAATCCAGACAAGGAATATACATCCTTTGCCCAAACCAAGAAGTGGGAGCCATGTCACATGACACTCCCCACCACCCCCTTCCCCTTTCCTCTGCCATCGAGCCCCTGGAACCAGTTATCTTGCCTTGTGGAGCTGCAAAAACAAACTGCTGTTTTACCATCTAGCAGGCATCAACAGAACCAGAGCTCCTTTCCAATACCTGGCTCACTGCTGACATTGTTTTCTACTGGAAATTCTGAACTTCTGTACCTGAGCCTATAAGACTAATTCATCCCAACAGACCCATCTCATCTTGGAAGTCATTTCTGCCAGAAAGGTGAACTATTCAGCATCGATCTTCAGCCTGCCAACTCTGAAAGAATAAACCATTGGACTTGATTCTGGGCTCGCGATTCGCATGAAACAATAATTATTATCTTTTCCGTGGTCTTTGCCCTGTACCTTTTTCTGCCCCTTATGAATGTATGAATGTACCAGGGACTATATCATGACACCCCCCTCCTGCAAATTGAGTGTGAGTAAAATAAACTAAAGTTTTTAATTTGTGCTATTTCAAGTTTGCTGTGGAGTTATTAATGGATAGTTGGATCACAGCAAAACTGACGGGTTGGGAAAATACACCACCACATATCAAGAGGGAAATCAAAAATCAAAAACACCTTTCTGTTTATGGATGGGTGGTGAGAGGAGAAATCAGGACTGTTTAATTTGAGCCCCTTGCAGTCTGTAACAAACGTTTAAATTCTAAATCTGACATTGATCTATCCACTGTGAATACCTGGATTTGTAGAAAGCTGCCTTACCATGAAGGACATTTTATACTAATCGTCTTTATGTGGGTAGTGAACTCTGATTCACCAACAAGAATTTGAGGAATTCACCCCAAGGACAAACTGTGAACACAGCAGTGTTGTACAAGTACTATTCAAACAGACAGTTGTTATTTTTATTGATGTATCCTTAAAAATTATTTAGTATTTCTATTCCAACCACACTTGTCATTGTCCACAGAAGCCCACTGTTATTCATGTGGAAAGCTTTTCCATTACTCTACCACTGCTGTCCTGTGACCATTCTCCACTCCATGAGTTGCTCACTGCAGAGTGGTGCTCCATTGGTCAGGCTAGGAGAGAATAATGCTAATCTTCTCCTTGCACATGGAAGACATTCTTGAACATTTGAAAGCCTTAGGACTTAAGATCAAGGTCATTTAGTTAGTTGGGTGTAGTGCTGGATTGGGGGATGGGATGGAGGATAATAGTTATACTGCCTATAATAATGAGACTACCTAAGAACATTGCAATGGAGCGAAGAAGATGCCTCTGCTTCAGTTGACATCACTATTAGGGTTGACAATGTAATTTGAAGTTTGTTTTATAACAGTTCCTATAATGTCAACTGAAAGTGCTGTGCGAAGATTTTCAGCTCCCACTGAGAAGCAAGGTATTTGCAGTATTCGTTAATGTTTTGCTGTTAAACAAGGTAATTATTTTTAGTTGAGACTTTGAAAGTTAGGTTGGTCATTTTTCATACCGTAGAGTCTAATTGTGAGAATAATGATGCGACATATTACTTTATTCATTTTTAAAAATTTATTACTGACATTTGTATTGAGCATCCCATCCTCATTCTAAAGAGTATAAACTCTCACTGGGGAAAACGTCAGGGCTATTATCACCTTCAAAAGATATGGAATAACAATTCATGCATCTTTAATTATTATTTGCCAGACTAGCGATATTTTATGGGTTAAGGATACAAAAAGGCGTGCAAACTTATTTGGTGATTCTAGATGACAATAAATTATTCATTCTTGCAGTGAATATGCCTGAAAAACCTTAATAAAGGATATCTGAAATATGAAGCCTGTCATCCATTATAATGAGACTCAGTTATCAGCAGTTTTATCAGTGCTTTAGCTGAAACAAAAATATAACTACAAGACAGGAAATAGAAGCATCTTGTTACCTAGAGTTAATGAAAAACAAAATTATTGTTTTTGATACGTGACTTACTAAATTTCAAGTGGCTTATTTTTGACCTTACAACTAAATGGATCTCTGGTATCAACTAGAATCCTGCTAACTGCAATAAAATATTACAATGTGCTATCTGCTTATTACAATTGGAGAGGAAAATAAAATAAGATTTGAGAAATAATATGAAAAAAAAACCAAGAACTTCAGAGGCGAGAGTGCCTTTGCTAGACTTTGGTTTAAGGCCAATCATAGAATTGTTTGTCTTTTGTGGTTTCTGTGTAGTATTAACTTTCATTCAATTAACATGTTGAATGCCTATGACACTCTTTAATATATTTTCCGATTCTACATGGTGTCACACTTTGGTGCTGTTTCAGTGATATTTAGCAGTGTTTCCATACTGCTGTGTCCTTTTGTGATGCCTCTTGATATCCTATCCTGCTCTTTTACATAGATAACATATGCATACTTTCTATAACTTTCTATTACATCTGCAAATGAGTAGAACACAATGAAGTAATTTCAGCACACTTGCGGTCAAGATATAGTGTTCAATAAAGTGTTGATGGTCCAATGCATTGTGTAAACAAAGTGGTAAATCCGAGGGTTACAAGATGGTCACTTCTTGAACGCAGCCTTTTTATAGCAGAATGGTACCAAAGGTACCTCAAACTGTTCTCCTACGCCACCCAACAATTTAAGTCTAAAGCATTGTTTACTGAGGCCTCAATCAGTGATGGTGAAGGATGTGAGAAGACTGAAAGAAAAAATAGGACAATAATACATTAGCAGAGAAAGTTATGACATAGAGTTTGATGCTGCCAAAGATACAATGCAGAATTATAGTTTTTGTTAAGGTTGTATATTTTTTCATGAAGAGGTCTAGAGGCATATATAGTTGAACAATAATTGTTTATTAATAACACATAACTATCTACATATGTATAGGATAGAGTCCTAATAGATGCTTTCTTCATGCCAACTTCTACCAGCCTCACAACTACAATCTAATCCTCCCATGTGACTCTCTGCAGCATTATGTGGGGAGTACTGTTTCCCCAGTTCTACATTAAACCTTACAGTCCCGAACACCCTAATATTACAGTCATAACAGATGCTCGATGAGGAAGATATTGTGTATCAATTGGGATAGAATGACCAACTCTGTGATGATGAGAAATGGCCTGCCTGAAGGAACAGGTTGCCATGACAAGAAGATTGCAGTGTGTCCAGTATGTCCGCTGCCGGTTGAAGATGATGAAATTGGTTCGAGCTGGAAAAAAGACTAAAGTAAAAGATGGGAGACAATATGTATGTAAAGACCTAAATACAATGGTGCCAATAGATAACCAGCTGTGGGAGAAACGTGAAGAATGTTCCATGACTAGCCTGCTAAGGATGGTTAAGTGAAGAAGAAATAATATTCACACAAGTGCCATCGGTAAGAATACTCTGATGAGCGATTGAATTTGGAACTTATTCCACAGATGAAGATGACAGATTTCAGTTAGGGGATGACAGCAAGCCAACCAACTCTGTTCAGTGAGATCTCCTGCCTTTAGATTGTGACCTGAATATCCATATATATTAATATTATCCTTAATTCCTTGCACTTGATATTCTGGAGGGGGAGCAAATGGTCATGCAGTGAAGTTGAGACTGTCCCAGAGTTCATGATGTCATTAAAAAAGCAATGGCAGTGCTGGTTTAAAGAACGGATTTCACTGCCACTCATGGACCTTGGCGTTCTTGTCCATGAATGAGAGAATGCACGAGGAAGCATTCAGAAATTCAGCTGGTCCACTGGGGAAGAAAGAGAAATATGTTTGTGGGTAATATAGACAAGAATGTTACATCAGTGCTACTTGCCAGCCTTTGTGACAGTCAGAGCTTGCTGGTTTTCCCCCTGATCGTGTTGTGGTGTTCGCTGATCCATTAGGGATTTGACTTGGAACTTGAGATGTCACATTTTGGAAAATTGTACATTGCTGATAGCTCTGCTGAAGGTCATTTTGTGATAACAGACTCACTTTCTCGTGGCAAGGAAAGTAGCATCAAAATGCGCAGGGGTGAAGATGCACCTTGGGGCAATTTGAAGGTATTCTTTGAAATACCCAGCAAAGTCAGATTTAGTCACACAGAAGGTGATGTGAATGTTAAAATATCTCAATTGCAAACCTTGCTCTGTTTTCTAATAAATATATCACATCATAGCAATGATTCTTTGGATGCATGAATGACTTCATATTCCTGTCTTCAGTATTGTATTCTGAAGTGCTTTGGAATTTTATATTAAAGGTTATACAATTTCATACCTAAGTACTTGAGAACTGCAGCCTAGTAATAAAAGTGAATATTTTGGGGGATTTCAGCATTATACACAGTTTCAATATTTTTATATAAGATGGTGAAAGCATTTGATGATTTAAAGCAAGAATATTCACATGCACTGTAATTGCACAGAACAACATTGTGATGTTGGGGCCTTTTTTGGAATTAGGGCTCCAAACAGTAAAATGGCAACTGTTCCAGAACAAATAGCTGATCAGCTTCAAGATCTGACTTATGGTGCCTAACAGTGACCTAACTGATTCTCCTCCTTTTGGTCTACCCTCATTTTCCCCCAAGGGGAATTGCCTGCCTTCCACCCTACCCCTTTCTGTAAGAGCACAACTTATATTAGTATTTCATTCTGGAGACTCACCTGTGAACCAGGTCCTACCACCAATCATGGTTGTACCCCAATGGGTGTTTTCTTTGAGGTGTACATGCAGGTTCGGGTTTCTTCATAGGCAGAGTGTTGTGCACAAACTTTATCTGGAAGAAGAAAGGTATTTGGTAGCCACAGGCTTGTGAGATGTTCAAGGAATGTATCTATCATAGTTGAGTAGCTGATATGCATGTGAGCTGTGGGAAAGTGAGGGTTGCAATAATGGTGCTAGAGAGAGGTGTAATAAAGTGTGTTGCAGTAATTGTAGGAGATGAAAAGGAAATGGTGGAAGCGAGCATTGTATTATGGCTGAAAAAGTGAAACTGTAATCGGAGAATAAAGAGAGCTCTATTCTTGCCTTCACAGCTCTGAACTTCAGCAATACAATAATGTCCTTGGAGGTAGGGTTCTTGGCAGTGACCATTTCAGTGACACCCTCATACTGTTGATTGAGCTCATTCCTGCTGGGTTTGTTAGTTATTTATCAGTCTGTGATACTTGAAGACTAGTGGGTGCCTTGTACAAAGTTTGTGTTTTTTATAACCATGGCATTTATATAATAATGAATGAGCAGTTGGTATGCAACCTGACAATTGTTTCAAGTGACTTTCAGAGTGACCAGTCTCATATTGGCCTCGATTTTGGGGGCATTCAATTCCACTCCAAGTGTACTCTGACACATTATTTCACATTTGCCTTAGAAAATTTAAATATAATACTTTAATTCAAGTTCAATAAAACATTAGACGCTTCCCATACCAAGCCGTCTTCTAACCTCTGTCATACATTTATACATAAGCAGGCACAGTCAACCAATGATTCCCAATGCCATGACCTATAACATAAGATAGCCACACTAAATGAAATAGCTTTGTACAAAGACAGTTAAACAAATTGCTGTCAATAATAAATTTGAATCTAAAAGGCCTATTCTTCTGAAAAATCCTGCAAGATTTTCCAAGATTGTTCACAGACTTTCAGCCCATTAGAAGCAGCAGATCTCCCTACTCCTGCCCACTAGTTTCGCCAGGTCCTTCAGGAGGATTAGAGAACCTTGGTTCGCTCTGAATACTTTCTGCTGCCGATCTCAATTCATAAATGCATCCTTCTTTCTGAAGCATCAGTGCATGTCATGAAAGTATAATAACTCTCATAATATTATTGTGATTTATTATATTATTGTAAAAGTAGGTTAATAGCAGGGTTTGTGTGTGTGTGTGTGGGGGGGGGGAAGCTAGTCTGGAGGCTTCGTCTCATCAAAAGAAGCTAGATTTGAAATGCTAAATATGTAACCATAGCTGAATTTTTGAATGTGAGGTGTTGAATTTTCATTTTTAGATAAATCAGGATTGTTTGAATTTCGAAGAGATGGTAGGATGTTTACACCTAGACAGAGAAGCTAAGCTAGGCCAAGCAGTGTGTTTATTTTCCCCAAAGGTTACTGATAATATTAGTACCATGAAATGATTTATATTATGAGAAAGGTAAAGTGCCAAAGACATATGGGAACAAAAGGACTTACATTAAAAGGGAGAAACATATATAAAGGAGAATGAGGCAATGTGTCAGGGAAGGCATTGTGATATCTACCAGAAGTGTGAAAAGCCTCCAGTATTTGTGCATTAAGCCTGCTGTCTACAGAAACTGAAGCTGGGAAAATCCATTTTGAATTCTATTGTCCAGGGTGTTGTGGTAACTTGCTGGCAACTGTTTAAAATCTATTTGTTTACTATTGCCTTAACGGGGGTATAATTAGCCAGAGTAAATAGGGGTTTTAGGAGCTATTATTGCAGCAATTTGTAGACCTATGTATGTGCTTGAAATCTTTTGTCAATAAATGTTTAATTTAGTTTTCTAAAAACACCTCTACATTCTTGGTGGACTTATTACTACTGAATTCAGGGCACACATCTTGAAATAAATACAAATTGTAAAACCATTGTGATAGCGGGATCAAGTTCCTTCATGGATTCGATTCACCTGGCACACATCACCTGCCACTTCATAACAGTGCACCTCCTCTTTAAGAGGTGCTGCCTCCCTTTTAAGTGATGTAAAAGACTCCCATGTTCCAGTCCTAGCCAAACAGGTATGCAGCTCATGTAACCCTGTGTCATGATACTGAGCAAGCAGCATAAGTATTACACGTTACCTGACATGTTTTCAGGTGTAATCAAATTACTAAGCCCTGTGGTCAGATTTTCATGACAGAGGCAATGCTAATGCTGCCTCCTTCACCAGGTTACCAGTAAGAGGGTTTTCCCCAATGGAAGGACCCAATTTGTATCGGAGTCAGGTCTGCCTTTCTGCAGAGCCCGTTTCAGCCACTAATTTTTTTGAGAGTTGCAGTGATTCCTTATAAATGAACTTCAGTTGCCAGCACTTAAAAATACAGTAATGAGCCAAAATGGATGCCCGCCTAAAATGTGGTACTTCGATAGAGTCATCCCCCTGCCCCTATCTCCTCCCTTATTGACCTCCCTCAATGTTAACCTGCCTCCAAAGCCACGCTTAAGTCCCTAAAAATCCTCTCTCATTCCTTTCAAGATGTTTCCTGGCCTTCTGTCATGCCTCTGTGGCTATACCCGCCCCTTCACTCTCGGTGTGGTCATGGAGGTCTTCTAAAGCCCTCTTGCCCCAGTGAAATTCCCGCAAGGTCTAATCTTGGACCTTTTGGTAGGAGCAGGTGGGCTTCCCTGCATCCTTTCCCATGGTCTACAAAATGGCCACTGGCAGAAATTGAGGCAGGACTTGGCGCTCATGCTGCTCAGCAGCCATTTTTTTGCCATCACATCACCGTTTAGGTTCCATATCAGGACCACAAAATCTAGTCCCTTATGTTTAAATTGTTTCTTACCTATCTCGTCCTTGCTGTTCAGAAATCTCTCAGAACAATTCCCTAATGTTAAAAGTTTTGCCAGCTGTGGTCGATAGACATGAGAAAATGAGAACCTTAGGGTGATGGTGGCCATCATCGATGAGACCCCACTTACATATGAACATACGTGCATACGAATTAGGAGCAGGAATAGGCCACTCGGCCCCTCAAGCCTGCTTTTCCATTCAGTAAGATCATAGCTGATCTGAGTTTAACCTCATGCCTTCCCCCGATAACCTTTCACCCCCTTGTTTATCAAGAATCTATCTACCTCTGCCTTAAAGATATTCAAGGACTCTGCCTCAACCACCTTTTGAGGAAGAGAATGCCTACATTCCTACATGATGTTAAATATACATTTCCTCAATTTTTAATTTAAAAAGTAATTTTAACTCAAGTAATGGGTGTGGAAAGCAATTAACATTGTTATACAAGTGAATAGTATTGGGACTCGAAAGACTGCAGTTTTAAATGTTAGGTCTATTTTTTTCCTGTATTAATCTTAGCTAAATAAAGCATTTTATTTGGTACAATGCTTGGTGTTACTTGTGATTGGTAATAATCTACTTGCATTCTTTCTTAGGATTTCTCTTTAAGATGATTGGATGATTGCCTTAGAATTCATTTTTGGGTACTTTATGTTTTCATATTCTTTGATTTAACTGTTTAATCTGGGACGACCTCATCCTGGGCCCTGCTGTAAATCACTCTTGGATAAATTAGATTTTCCCTAGTTGAGACCAAACAGAATGTGTCATCATTTAGCTTGTGTGGATATGTGTGCTTCATAAACAATAAATCTATCTGAAGTACAAACAAAACAGTAGTGCATTATGTTGGAGCACCAGCCTGCTGTGCAATAGATTGATAAGATGCAGGTTCATCACATCGTGACAAGTGTCGCTGAAGATATATGGAGCAGAGACCACATGCTCCTCTATAAAGAGGGAGAGAAACAGTTGAGTGAATCAATGCAGATCAGTCTTATTCATCTCCCAGTGGCTCATTACGGAGTAGTATTATGGAGAAAAGGACCTTCTCTTGCTCTTCACATGAGGAATTCTGTATTGTCATAAAGTTATACAACATAGAAACAGGCCCTTCGGCCTATCATGTCCATGCCATTTTCCAGCACTTGGCCCGTAGCCGTATGCTATGGCATTTCAAGTGATCATCTAAATACTTCTTAAATGTTGTGAGTGTTCCTGCCTCTACCACCCCCTCAGGCAGCATGTTCTAGATTCCAATGACGCTCTGGGTGAAAATATTTTTCCTCAAATCTCCTCTAAACCTCCTGCGCCTTACCTTAAACCTATGCCCCCCGGTTATTGACACCTCTGCTAAGGGGAAAAGTTGCTTCCTATCTACCCTCTCTATGCCGCTCATAATTTTGTATACCTTTATCAGGTGCCCCTTTAGCGTTATCTGCTAAGGAAAACAACTCTAGCCTATCCAGTATCTCTTCATGGCTGAAACACTCCAGCCCGGGCAACATCCTGGTAAATATCCTCTGCACCCTCTCCAGTGCAATCACATCCTTCCTATAGTGTGACGACCAGAACTGCAAACAGTACTCCAGATGTGGCCTAACTAACGCTTTATACAGCCCAATCATAACTTCCCTGCTCTTGTATCCTATGCCTCAGCTAATAAAATTGTCTTAAAAGACAGAAATGGTGAGCCCAACACAAACAAAACTCAGTTTTAAAAGGTGTCAGATTTTAAGTGTCAGTCTATATCAAAAGTATTCTTTAGGTTATAACCTGTCCATTTAATGGTCCAGGATAATTGTCTGCAGAGGGCTCCAGGCAGATCTTTTTGTAACGATCAATAAATCTAAAGATAGATTGCTGATTCCCCTTAATTCACCATTACCTCTTAGATTTTACTGCTTGGATCTATCTTTGTGTCCCGTGTAAACTTTCATAATCTAGATGTTGAAAAAATGCATTTATGAACCTATTTTGCCTTGCACATTTTAATTTCATTTGGAAGAAGGAGGAGAGATGAGGGCAATGTAGTTGGTGTACTGTATTTGGAATTTCAAAATGCATTTAGCAAAATATTAAGTTAGGCTTGTTAGCAAAATTGAAACCCCTGGGATAAAAGTGGCAGGAGCAGCATGAATGCGAATTGCCTACAGGACAGAAAGCACAGATTTGCTGTGACTGGCTTTTTATTTTTGAGTTGGAAAGAGGTAGACAGCAGAGTTCTCCAAAGTTCAGTTCCAGGACCACTGCTGTTTTCGATATACATCAATGACTTGGGGGTAAAAAGCACAATTTTGAAATTTGCAATGACACAAAACTTGGAAGTATAATAAGCAGTGAGGAAAATAGCAGTAGACTTCAAGAGGACATTGACAGCCTAGTGCAGGGATTAGCAATTAGGAGAATTTTTTTAAAAATTCGGTCAAAAATGCAATATCTTAAGAGCTGCAATGCTGTTACTCAAATGCCAATAATAATGAAAAACAAGACAGAAACACATTTCTTCTTTGTAGTCATTCAATCCCTTGAAAAATGCCAACCTATTTCAAATTAAGCTCAAATCCTCATTTGTTTAACAAAATGTATCGACCCTAATTATTCAGTACAGTAATACGGATGAACGTCACAAACATCTGTTGCCTGTAATAAAATAAATTGTTTTGTAACAAAATACCCTCAAAACAAGAGCCACCATGAGTTCCTTTGTGGATGTGTGGTCTATACCCATGAGTGACTCACGTGACAGCTTGTGGTGAAATTTTGCTCGCCGAAACAGTGCAGCTGTAACTAGGTATGACTTTCGATCCAAGCAAGTTTTCAAAAGAATTTCCTACTTTTGTGATTAAATGTTTCCAAGTTCTAGCTGTTAACTCTTAAAATATTCATCACCGAGGAGATATCTGATATCCTTTTAAAAGTAGGAACACATCTAGCGTAACTATTTTCTAAAAATTGACCATGAGAAAAAATGGGGCATGAGCTCTTAATAAGCCACATGGCTGCTGCGGATCTGCAAGTTACCAGCCTTGGCTAGTGGAATGGGTTGGCACATGGTAGATGCGATTCAACACAGAAAAGTGTGAGGTGATACATTTTGCTCGAAAGAATGAGCAAAGACAATACAAGATAAATGGCACAATTTTAAAGGGGACTCGAGAAGAGAGAGACCTGAGGGGCTGTTAGTGCACATATCTTTGAAGGACATGCTTGCAAACTTGTCATAAAGCAAAAGGGATCCTGGGCTTTATAAATAGTGGCACAGACTACAAAAGCTGGAAAGCGATGCTGAACTATGTAAAAAATTAGTTGAACCCCAGCTGGACAATTGTGTACAGCTTTAGAAAAGACTTGAAGGCTTTTGAGAGGGTAGATTTATGAGAATGGTTCCATGAATGAGGGATCACAGTTACGTGAATAGATCGAAGAAGCTGGAGTTGTTCGCCTTGGAGCGGAGAAAGCTAAGAGAAGATAGATAGATAGAAGTGTTTCAAATCACGAAGGAATTAGATTTAAAAAAGAGAAACTGTTTCCAATGGCTGAAGAGTCGATAACCAGGGGCACAGATGTAAAGTGATTAGCAAAAGGTCCAGAAGTGGCATAACTAAAGTTTGAACTAATTGGTTTGGAGGATGAAGGATGGTCTAGGTGGCTAATACCTCTTCAATAAGATGGAGTATGGTAATTGTGGGGTTTGAAAATGGAAATTGGCATCTTGAACTCAGTTCACTGGGGCACAGAGAAACAGGGAACTGGACAGATGTCAATATAATTGTTGTTCGGTACCTGATACAGGAGAGGGTTAGGGTATAAAATTCTCTAATAACTGAAGTGTGTGAAGGATGAAGGCAGGGAAACTGATAAGAAGAGCATTGGAGAAATTAATTTTCGAGTATTCAAGTATTTTTTCTTCATTCATCAGATGTGGGCATTGCTGGCTGGGCCAGCATTTATTGCCCATCCCTAATTGCCCTTGAGAAGATGATATTGAGCTGCCTTTTTGAACTGCGGCAGTCCATGTGGTGCAGGTAAACCCACAATGCTGTTCAGAAGCGAGTTCCAGGATTTTGACCCAGCAACAGTGAAGGAATGGCGATATATTTCCAAGTCAGGATGGTGAATGGCTTGGATGGGGACTTCCAGATGGTGGCGTTCAAATGTGTTTGCTGCTCTTGTCCTTCTAGATGGTAGCAATCATGGGTTTCGAAGGTGCTGTCTAAGGAGCCTTGGTGAGTTCCTGGAGTGCATCTTGTAGATGGTACACACTGCTGCCACTGTACATGGTGGTGGAGGGAGTGAATATTTGTGGATGTGGTGCCAATCAAATGGGCTGCTTTGTCCTGGATGGTGTCAAGCTTCCTGAGTGTTATGGGAGCTGCTCTCGTCCAAGCAAGTGGAGAGTATTCTATCACACTCCTGACTTGTACCTTGGAGATGTGGACATGTTTTGGGGAGTCAGGAGGTGAGTTACTCACCTCAGGATTCCTAGCCTGTGACCTCCTCTAGTAGCCATAATATTTACATGGCTAGTCCAGTTTAGTTTCTGGTCAATGGTAACCTCCAGGATGTTGATACTGGGGGATTCATCGATGGCAATGCCATTGACTGTCAAGCAGTGATGGTTAGTTTCTCTCTTGTTGGAGATGGTCATTGCCTGGAACTTGTGTGGCATGAATGTTACTTGTCACTTGTCAGTCCAAGCCTGGATATTGTCCAGGTCTTGCTGCGTTTGGATATGGACTGCTTCAGTATCTGAGGAGTCGCAAATGGTACTAAACAATCATCAGCAAACATCCCCACTTCTGACTTATGATGGAGGGAAGGTCATTGATGAAGCAGCTGAAGATGGTTGGGCCGCGGACACTATCCTGAGGAACTCCTGCAGTGACGTCCTGGAACTGAGATGATTGACCTCCAACAACCACAACCGTCTTCCTTTGTGCTGGATATGACTCCAACCAGTGGAGAGTTTTCCCCCTAATTCCCATTGACTCCAGTTTTACTAGGGCTCCTTGATGCCACACTTGGCCAAATGCAGCCTTGATGTGAAGGGCAGTCACTCTCACCTCACCTCTGGAGTTCAGCTTTTTTGTCCATGCTTGAACGAAGGCTGTAATGAGGTCAGGAGCTGAGTGACCCTGGCAAAACCCAAACTGAGCATCGAGCAGGTTATTGCTAAGCAAATGCTGCTTGATAGCACTGTTGGTGACCTCTTTCATCACTTTACTTATGATGGAGGATAGACTGATGGGGCGGTAATTGGCTGGGTGGATTTATTCTGCTTTTTACGTACAGGGCATACCTGGGCAATTTTCCACATAGCTGGGTAGATGCCAGTGTTGTAACTGGACTGGAACAGCTTGGCTAGGGGCATGGCGCATTCTGGAGCACAGATCTTCAGTACTATTGCCAGAATATTGTCAGGATCCAATGCCTCCAGCCACTTCTTGATATCACGTGGAGTGATCAAATTGGTTGAAGACTGGCATCTGTGATGCTGGAGACCTCCAGAGGAAGCCGAGATGGATTGTCCACTCGGCACTTCTGGCTAAAGGTTATTGCAAATGCGTCAGCCTTATCTTTTGCACTGATGTGCTGGGCTCCCCCATCGTTGAGGATGGGGATATCTGTAGAGCCTCCTCCTCCAGTGAGTTGTTTAATTGCCCACCACCATTACAACTGGATGTGGCAGGACTACAGAGTTTAAATCTGATCTGTTGGTTGTGGGATTGGCTAGCTCTGTCTATCACTTGCTGCTTTTGCTGTTTGGCACACAAGCAGTCCTGTGTTGTAGCTTCACCAGGTTGACACCTCATTTTTAGGTATGCCTGGTGCTGTTCCTGACATGTTCTCCTGCACTCTTCATTGGACCGAGGTTGATCCCCTGGCTTGGTGATAATAGTGGAGTGGGAGATATGCCGGGCAATGAGGTTACAGATTGTGGCTGAGTACAATTCTGATGCTGCTGATGGCTCAAACTGCCTCAAGGATGCCCAGCCTTGAGTTGCTGGATCTGTTCAAAATCTTTCACATCTACCATGCCACACAACACGATAGAGGATATCCTCAATGTGAATACCCAACTTCTTCTCCACGGCTGTGCGCTGGTCACTCCTGCCAATACTGTCATGGACAGATGCATCTGCACCAGGCAAATTGGTGAGGATGAGGTCAAGGATGTTGTTTCCTGTAGTTGGTTCCCTCACCACCTGCCACAGACCCAATCTCGCAGCTCTGTCCTTTAGGAGTCGGCCAGCTTGGTCAGTGTGTTGCCAACCATTCTTGGAAGTTCCCCACCCAGAGTACATTCTGTGCCCTTGTTACTCTCAGTTTTTCCTCCAAATGGTGTTCAACATGGAGGAGCGCTGATTCATCAGCTGAGAGGGGGGAGGGCAGTGGTGGTAGTGGGGGGGGTGGTGGTGGGTGGGTGGTGGTGGAAGGTAGGTGGTAATCAGTAGAGGTTTCCTTGCCCATGTTTGACCTGATACCATGAGATGCCATAGGGTCCAAACTTGTAGTTGGAGAAGAGAGTTTTCATAGCAGGGGATGGATATAAGGTTCAGAGGGCATTATTCCAGAGGTTTCATACCGTATAGCTTCAAAGACTTAAGTGATCTGAGTTGTTCAAAATAAATTGGTGTCCCAGTGTTTATCTTTTGCTTTACGTTACTTGGCAGCATAGCTAAAGATGGTGTGTGAATGTGCGTACAGGCTAATCATAGGCTAAAGTTGCTGTAATTTTTACAGAGAAGCACTATTTTTCTTTTTCTTCTTGGGATGTGGGCATTGCTGACAAGGCCAGCATTTATTACGCATCCTGAATTGCCCTTGAGAAGGTATTGTTGAGCTGCCTTCTTGAACTGCTGCATGCCCATATGCTATAAACACACCCACACTGCTGTTAGGGAGGGAGTTCCAGGATTTTGGCCCAGTGACAGTGAAGGAACAATGATATTGTTCCAAATCAGAATGTTGAGTGACTTGATAGGGTAACTGGCAGGTAATGGTGGTCCCATGTGATTGCTGCCTTATCCATCTCAGTGGCAGAGGTCATGAGTTTGGAAGGTGCTGTCAAAGGAGCTTTGGTGAGTTGCTGCGGTGTATTTTTTAAGTGGCACACACTTGTGCCACTGTGAGTGCTGGTGGTGGAGGGAGTGAATGTTTAATGTGGTGGATAGGGTGCCAGTCAAGCAGCTGCTTTGTCTTAGAAAGAATTGAGCTTCATGAGTATTGTTGCAGTCTTCCAGGCATGTAATGGCAGGCTTTGAGGTGTCAGGAAGTAAGTTAGTCACCACAGAATTTCCAACCTCTGACCTGTTCTTGTAGCTGCAGTTTTTATATGGCTGGTCCACTTCAGATTCTAGTAAATGCTAACCCCCAGAGGATGTTGATGATGGGGGATTCAGAGATGGTAATATTGTTAAATGTCAAGAGAAGATGGTTATATGCTGTCTTGTTGGAGATGGTTGTTTCTTGGCTCTTGTGTGCTGCGAATGTTTACCACTTACCTCTTATCAGCCCAAGCCCGAATATTGTCCATGTTTTGCTGCATATGGGCACGGACTGCTTCAGCATCTGAGGAGTTGTGAATGGTAGTGAACACTGTACAATCATTATCAAACATCCCCACTTCTGACCTAATGTTGGAGGGAAGGCCATTGATGATGCAGTTGAAGATGTTTGGGTCTCGGGCACTAACCTGAGGAACTCCTACAGCGATGCCCTCCGACTGAGACGAATGGCATCCAACAACAACAGCAATCTTCCTTTGTGCTAGGCTTGAATCCAAACAATGGAAATTTTCCCTCCCTCCCACCCACCCACCCACCCACCCAATTCCCACTGACTCCAGTTTTGCTCGGGCTCCTTGATATTACATTTGGTCAAATGCTGCCTTGGTGTCAAGGGCAGTCACTCTCATCTCACCACTGGAATTCAGCTGTTCTGTTTATGTTGGGATTAAGCTTGTTTGAGGTCTAATATGTAACTGGTGTGTTTAAGTAATCAGACTGCACATAATCTTCTCCATCCAAAAGACAGTCTGCTTCTACCTCCCTATAACGTCACCTACCTCAACCTATCTGCTGCTGAAATTACTTTTCCCTCTCTTCATTACTTAGAATCTCAGGATTGAGCTGCCTGTTCAGAGAGAATGATGCAGACAGAGGGTGAAGGAGACAATGTTGGAGAATCACCCCTCATTAGCAATATGATCCTGCCTCTTCCACTGTAACTTGCCTAAATTCAGGCACAAGAAGCCCACCTTTAATAGAAGAGTAGTGGGCCTTAAATAGCAAAGTCACATCCTGATGATGTCATCAGGATATGGGCTCTCTCCTCCTGCTGGCCTGACTAATAGCTGCACAGTCCCGGACTGGCCAGAAAAACCTGGCAGCAGGTAGGATCTTGGCACATTATTTGAAAAACGTTTATAGATTATTTTTAGGTCAGGAGTAATGATCCCTCTAAATTGTTTGTTTTTTGTTGTGAGTGGCCTGTTCATTTTGAATGCGCGGTATCTATAATTTGTTTTGCATGGGTGCACACGTGCTCTATCTGAAATGGAGCAATTTGGTAGCAGTGCTCATGGCACTTTCTGGGACGCTGCATGGCTGCACATGCAGCTTTGTCGGGCAGACGAGCACGAGCACTCCTGATTTGTACCTCAATTTAACATTACCGCTGATGTGTCCTATGGTCTCTTGGTTCACCTCCTATATCTTGTCCTTTGTACATTTTGTTTTTATCCCATCCACAGCACATCTCAATGTCCTGTCATCCCTGTTTTCACTGACCAGCATTGCCTGCTTCGTCACAAACAGCTCAAATCTAAAATCCTTACCAATTTGTGTTTAAGTCCCTTTATGGCACCAGCTTTCACTGTCTCTGTTACTTCATCTGGATCTACATGCTCTGACCCCACAAAAATCTCCCCGTTTATTCGAATTCAGATCCTTAAATTCCCCTTATCCTCAGTTACCTGTGCCCCATTCTTTTTCTAAACCTGTCTGCTTTTCCAGAACCACCTCCTTTGCACTCCTTAACACTCACCTCAGTGATCCAGGTTTTGGTTCCCAATATGCAACCTGCCCCATCACAATTTTTTCCTCCATGTTTTGGTGTTCATTTCCCTTTACTCCCCCACCCCCCCTCCCCCGAAGAATCTGGGAGGTTCATTTATGCTGTTGAAAAAGTACAAATGCAAGCCATTATTTATGGCAGTACTGCATCTATTTAACTGTGTAACAATATTCCACAATAACGGCATTGTTGTGGTATTGAACTGTGCATTTGACTGCTATGCAGAGTGCTCAGACATTCAGCAAACGGTACTTGCAAAGGTTTCACTATGAATGTTTGTGGCAAGTGGTTGTTGAACAGAGTTTTTATTTCTTTTGGCATGATCATGTTCCATTAATGGCAGTTTGTAGGCGGCATAGACTGTCGGAATTGAGCTGATCCAGTGATACCTTTGAATGCAAATTTCAATTTGGCCTTTTGAACATAACCAGCCTCCTATATAAACATATGATACAATGGGTGCTACTTCTTGGTCCAGCTATTAGAAAGCACATGATCCAGCTTTGTTGTCTGTTGCTGTATTATTCACACAACAAAAAACTGAAGTTGCAGCAATATGTTGACAGCCCTTGCAGTTGTATGTTGAACACAGCAACTAATTGCTTACTATCTGGCTTTCATTTCATTTATCTGTCACTGATCTATCTGTATCAGAGCTTGCGGGAAATATCAGTATTTGGGGTAACCCATCATTTTGAAAGCCTGATGTTTCTTAATCATTGAATATTGAACCAAGATTAAGGGTGTTGAGCTATTTCTAAAACCTGTGCATTTCTTGTCAATTTACATAGAAGCCATGCATTGTATACTAATGATAAGTTCTTGTTCTGAAACAAGTTCAGAGGAAGCTATCTTTGAAATCCATTTGTTTGATGCTTTCTTACAGTGGGGGATGGACTGTGAGACATTATTATCTTTCAAGCACACAAACCGACTTAAAGGAATACATCAATGAACTCTCACATCATAATATTAAAATCAATCTTACTGTGTTTACCTCCCTCAGTTCCACCAAAAATCGTCAACATCTCCAGCAGCGTCTCTGTGAACGAGGGCAGCAATGTGACTCTCATGTGCTTGGCTATTGGAAGGCCAGAACCCACCGTGACATGGCGCCACCTTTCTCCACCAGGTAAGGGACCTTTCCTTGTGTAATCACGATTGTCACAGATTTATAGAGTCAGGACAATAACAAGCTGTAAATGAAAAAAAATGGGAGTTAACAAAAGAGATTTACTGCAATCCAGGGCAGGTATTATGTATTACAAATTGGTGAAATACATGTAACTATCTCGTTTATGTAATTGACAAAGACTTTTTAGTTCTTGCCAATTTAACATTGAAAGAGGCACTCAAAATCACTGGGCCTGATTTTGACTCTCTGCAAGTGAATTGGTTCTGAATAAGTTAAAATCAGCCCCAAATTTCCTTCAAAATCCTGGAATAAGGATTGTAAGAGCGGTGCAAAAGCTTCAACTTAGTGCTTTACTTTGTATTGTTTTTATGCCTATGTAATTAGCTGGCACGATTGATTAGAAGTGCGGGGAGGACTCAAAGTTGCTGCAGTAGTTTGAAAGGAATTTGATTGGTCTTTAGACTCTTCAGAAAACAGAGCACATGGTATCATTTCATCATGCTGTATTTACATGTAATTTCAAGAGGTGTTGAAAGTTGAGACATGTTGATATGCTCTGCATTGATAACCTATCGCTGTGTTATACATAGCAACTTTCCAAATTCAGCCGAGTAAAAGGATGTTTCGCAATGGCACAATGTACTTGTCTAATGTGGTGTGACATAGATTCATAGGATATCGGTTTGTCCTGCAGTTTGTCTCATGGTGCGCTCATAGCTGTGATTGTGAAGCTGATGATTACATAGACCAAGAACTCAGTATTCCCCGTAGGGCGAGCGAATCAGCAAGTGGTCCATGCTGCAATGTGCTTGCATATTTCAAAACAGTTCAGAAATGGCATCAAGAGATCCTAATGTTGATCATCTATCTGCTGTCTAATAGTCTAGGATAAGTGTGCGGAAAGTGATAACTCAACTATAGTACTGCCATTTTCCTTGACTCCATATTCTTGGATTCTTTGAGGGCTTTACTTCCATTATTATTTGGTTTTAAAATCTTCCTCCCCTAAGAATCTAGTCTCTACTCGATGCTAATAGCAGAAGCATTTTGCAGCAAAATTTTACCTGTTAGTTGTAAACAAAAAAAGATGTCTCAAACCTATCCAATGTTTGTTGCTGTCATTGTGAGCCAGTCAGTCACGATGTTTTAGTGCACAAAGGTGAGTGACAGGAAGTATTATTTTATGGTTTGTTTTATGAGAACCATAATTCATGATTTCACAACATGTATTTTACTTGCATTGTGGAAGTACTTTGGAAACGTGTGTTCTTTTTACAATAACAGGTTTCTGTCAGTTATGACTTCATGTAAAAGCAACTTGACACCTGAGAGTAGGTTAGATCTAAGTTGTTGATATGGACCATCGTTTTGTCTTGAACAATCCTGAGAGGCATACAAACACACAAATTAGGAGCAGGAGTAAACCACTCGGCCCTTTTAGCCTGCTCTACCATTCAATAAGGTCATGGCTAATCTGATTTTAACCTCAACTCCACATTCCCACCTACCCCCTATAACCTTTCACTCCTTTATCAAGAGCCTATGTACCTCTGCCTTAAAAGTATTTAAAGACTCTTTATTCCACTGCCTTTTGAGGAAAAGAGTTCCAAAGATTGTCAACACAGAGAGAAAAAAATTTCTCCTCATATCTGACCTAAATGGGCGACACCTTATTTTTAAACAGTGGCCGTATCATTACATGAAAATTAATCACTAGGAATAGAAGTTTTAGAGGAACCACTTTTCTGTGAATATTAAGAAGTCAGATATTCAGTTTTGAGCACTTGGTAATAAATTAAAGATAGAGACAATTGATTCATTCTGAGGTTATACATCAATAGTTAGTTTTACTTGGTATAAAATTGGGAGAAGACTGGAAGGGGTTAGAAACGCTTCAAAAGATTGGGTTAGAAATTGGTATGGATGTGCCCATTTTTCAGATGTAGGACAAGCAGTGGGACAGGTGACCAGCCTGGTCAACTGTGCATTCTTCAATGGTCCCTGCAGCCACAAGCTAAATGTGAGCTATTTATAATTTTATAAAAATTATTTTATCTAGAGCCTGGAAGAGTAGCATTGATTCCTCCAACTCCACAGCCCTGGTGGTTAACCCCAACAGCCTCAACCCCCAATGTCCACTTCAATCCAGGAGCTTCTTTGGGGGCCCTTGACAGCTTGGCAGCCAGTCCAAATTCAATCCTGACAAGAATGAGCTGCCTAGTAGGGATCCAACAAGCAACCACATCTTGTCCAGAATATATTGACAATCCAAATGACCAATCTTAAGGCAACCTTGACCCTCTCTGTCCAGATGTGGCCTGAATCTGGGCCCAACAACAGGACAGAATTAATTTCTACTAACTTGTCTTTGTTTTTGAACATTGCAATTTGCATGTGGTTTGCTTTCCACCTACACATTTGTTATCTGAAACCTACACTTAGCTTTAACTTAAATGCTTGATGGTTGGCTTGTACTTAATGTTTCAGCTAAATGTTTGCTCGACAGAAGAAATATGCACTTTTTGTGATTGCTCTCTCTGGTGCATTAGTGAATGGGGTGCATGTGAAACCACTGTATGTTTGATAGCACAGAATTGTTACAGTGCAGGAGGAGGCCATTCTGCCCATTGTGCCTTCACCAGCTCTCCGAATGAGCAATTCACTTTGTGTCATTTTCCAGCCTTCTCCCTGTAACCCTGCACATTCTTCATTTTCAATTTGAAAAAGAGTGTGGAGCTTGAAGGCAGGTCATTTGAAAAAGAGTGTGGGGGAGGTCATTTGAAAAAGAGCACGGAGAGTTTGGGGGAGGTCATTTGAAAAATTGTGTGGAGAGCGTGGGGGAGGTTATTTGAAAAAGAGCGCAGAGAGCGTGGGGAGGTCATTTCAAAAAGAGCGTTGGGGAGGTCATTTGAAAAAGTGCGCGGAGAGCATGGGGGAGATCATTTGAAAAAGAGCGTGGAGCTTGAAGGCAGGTCAATTGAAAAAGAGCGCAGAGAGCGTGGGGGCGGTCATTTGAAAAAGAGCGCGGAGAGCATGAGGGAGGTCATTTGAAAAAGTGCGCAGAGAGCGTGGGGGAGGTCATTTGAAAAAGAGCGCGGAGGGCGTGGGGGAGGTCATTTGAAAAAGAGCGCGGAGGGCGTGTGGGAGGTCAGTTGACAAAGAGCGCGGAGAGCATGGGGGAGGTCATTTGAAAAAGCGCGGAGAGCATAGGGGAGGTCATTTGAAAAAGTGCGCGGAGAACGAGAGGAGGTCATTTGAAAAAGACCGTGGGGGAGGTCATTTGAAAAAGTGCGCGGAGAGCATGGGGGAGGTCATTTGAAAAAGAGCGCGGGAGGGCATGTGGGAGGTCAGTTGACAAAGAGCGCGGAGGGCGTGGGGGAGGTCATTTGAAAAAGAGTGCGGAGCTTGAAGGGAGGTCAGTTGACAAAGAGCGCGGAGATTGAAAATAAAAGGGGAAGCTGAAGAGGAGTGGCCAGCGTGTGAGCAGCCCAGTGAGGGAGTGGAGCTTTGAGGCTTTGGCTCGAGAGGCTTAGGCGAGCAGAAGCTGAGGACGATAGGGCCAGTAGGATAGGGCCGGGTAAAGTCCTTTAAGTAAATTAGGAGTAGGTAATGGAGGCAGCAGTTGGGGCAGTCGAGTGCTCCGAATGCAGCATGTGGGAATCATGGACTGCACAATTGTCCCTGATGACTACACCTGCAAAAGGTGCATCCAGCTGCAGCTCCTGAGAAGCCGAGTTAGGGAACTGGAGCTGGAGCTGGATAAACTTCGGATCATTCGGGAGGCAGAGGCAGTAATACACAGGAGTTTCAGGGAGACAGTCACCCCTAAAATTAGGAGGCAGGCAGCTGGGTGAATGTCAGGAGAGGGAAGGGGAATAGACAGAAAGAGCAGAGCCGTTCCCATCAACAATAGGTATACCGTTTAGGTTACTGTTGGTGGGGACAACCTACCAGGGACAAGTTATAATGGTCGCATCTCTGGCACCGAGGCTGGACCCTCAGCTCAGAAAGGAGGGAGGGAAAAAAGGACAGCAGTAGTGATAGGGGACTCGATAGTTAGGGAGACAGATAGGAGCTTCTGTGGGAGAGATCGAGAATCCCGGATGGTCTGTTGCCTCCCTGGTGCCAGGGTCCGGGATATCTCGGATCGAGTTCTCAGTATTCTCAGGAGGGAGGGTGAGCAGCCAGATGTCGTAGTCCATGTAGGAACCAATGAAGTGGATAGGAAGGAGGAGGAGGTCCTGCAAAGAGAGTTTAGGGAGTTAGGTGCAAAGTTGAAGGACAGGACCTCCAGGGTTATGACCTCAGGAGAGCTACCCGTGCCACGTGCTAGTGAGACTAGAAATAGGAGGATAATGCAGCTAAATACGTGGCTAAGCAGATGGTGCAGGAGGGAGGGCTTCATGTTTCTGGACAATTGGGCTCTGTTCCAGGGAATGTGGGACCTGTTCCGACGGGGACTAACATCCTTATGGGTATGTTTGCTAGTGCTGCTCCGGGGCGTTTAAACTAGATTTGCAGGGGGAGGGGAACCAGAGTGTTAGAGCAGATAGTGAGGTGGAGGAGGATAAAGATCAAGCGAGGAATGCATGTATAGACAGAAATCAAAGGTCTATACATGATAGAAATGTTCTCAGGTGCATCTATTTCAATGCAAGGAGTATTGTCAGAAAGGCAGATGAGCTTAGGGTGTGGATTGGCACGTGGGATTACGACATTATTGCTATTAGTGAGACTTGGTTGCAGGAGGGGCAGGACTGGCAGCTCAATGTTCCGGGCTTCCGTTGTTTCAGATGTGATAGAGGGGGAGGGATGAAAGGGGGAGGAGTGGCATTACTAGTCAGGGAAAATATCACAGCTGTGCATAAGCAGGACAGCCCGGAGGGCTCGTCTACAGAGGCCATATGGGTGGAGCTGTGGAATGGGAAAGGTGTGACCACACTAATAGAGTTGTATTATAGACCACCCAATAGTCAGAGAGAATTGGAGGAGCAAATCTGTAGAGAGATAGCAGACTGATATAAGAAACAGAAAGTTATGATAGTAGGAGATTTCAACTTTCTACATATTGACTGTGACTTCACACTGTAAAAGGGCTGGATGGCTTGGAGTTTGTCAAATGTGTTCAGGAGAGTTTTCTAAATCAATATATAGAGGTACAAATGAGAGAGGATGCAATACTTGATTTCCTATTAGGGAACCAGACAGGTCAGGTGACAGAAGTTATGTGTAGGCGAACATTTTGGGTCCAGTGACCACAATGTCATTAGTTTTAAGCTAATTATGGATAAGGATAGGTCTGGCCCTCGAGTTGAGATTCTAAATTGGAGAAAGGCCAATTTTGTGGAAATGAGAAAGGGTCTAGGAAGAGTGGATTGAGATAAGTTGTTTTCTGGCAAGGATGTGTTCAGTAAGTGGAAGGCATTCAAAGGTGAAATTTTGAGAGTGCAGAGTTTGCATGTTCCTGTCAGGATTAAAGGCAAAGTTAACAGGCCTAGGGAACCTTGGTTTTCAAGGTATATTGGTGTTCTAGTTAAGAAGAAGAGAGGTGTATAGCAGGTATAGGCAACAAGGAGCAAATGAGGTACTTGCAGAGTATAGAAAATGTAAGAAAATACTAAAAAAGGAAATCAGGAAGGCAAAAAGAAGACATGAGGTTGTCACCAACTTCAACACCTCTGTGTTCTTTTGTTCTTTTGTCTGTGACATCTTTTGATGATCTGCTCCTATCCTAACACCTCCCCCCACCTCCACTTCTACCCTCGCACCGCCCCCACCACCCACCCACCCCCCCCCCCCCCCCCCCCCCCCCCAACCCACCCGACCATCTTAAACCAGCTTATATTTCCCTTTCCTCATAAAGAAAGATCACTTCTGTTGAAGGGTCATGAGGACTCGAAACGTCAACTCTTTTCTTCTCCGCCGATGCTGCCAGACCTGCTGAGTTTGTCCAAGTAATTCTGTTTTTGTTTTGGATTTCCAGCATCTGCAGTTTTTTGTTTTTAAGACATGAAGTTGTTTTGGCAGATAACGTGAAGGTAAACCCGAAGGGTTTCTACAAGTGTATTAAGAGTAAAAGGATAGTAAGGGACACAATTGGTCCCCTTGAAGATCAGAGTGGTCGTCTATGTGTGCAGCCTCACGAGATGGGGGAGATCTTAAACAGTTTTTTTGCATCAGTATTTACTCAGGAAACTGGCATAGTGTATAAGGAAGGAAGGGAAACAAGCAGTAGTGTCATGGAACATATAGAGATTAAAGAGGAGGAGGTGCTTGCTGCCTTACAGCGAATAAAGGTAGATAAGTCCCCCGGGCCTAACATAATATTCCCTTGGACCTTGAGGGAGACTAGTGTAGAAATTACAGGGGCCCTGGCAGAAATATTTAAAATGTCCTTAGCCACAGGTGAGGTACCAGAGGATTGGAGGGTAGCTCATGTTGTTCTGTTGTTTAAAAAAGGCTCCAAAAGTAAACTAGGTAATTACAGGCCAGTGAGCCTGACGTCAGTAGTAGGTAAATTATTGGAAGGTGTTCTGAGAGATCGGATATACAATTGTTTGGACAGCCAAGGGCTGATTAAGGATAGTCAGCATGGCTTTGTGCGTGGTAGGTCATGTTTAACGAACCTTGTAGAGTTTTTCGAGGAGGTTACCAAGAAAGTAGATGAAGGATGTTGTCTACATGGACTTTAGTAAGGCCTTTGACAAGGTCCCACATGGGAGGTTAGTTCAGAAGGTTCAGGCACTTGGTATCCATGGAGAGGTTGTAAACTGGATTCGAAATTGGCTGTGCGGGAGAAGACAGAGAGTGGTAATGGATGATTGCTTCTCAGATTGGAGGTCTGTGACTAGTGGTGTGCCTCAGGGATCTGTGCTGGGACCAATGTTGTTTGTTGTTTATATCAATGATTTGGATGATAATGTGGTGAATTGGATCAGCAAGTTTGCTGATGACACTAAGATTGGAGGCGTTGTGGACAGAGATCTGGACCAACTGGAAAAATGGGCCAGAAAATGGCAGATGGAACTTAATGCGGAAAAGTGTGAGGTGTTGCATTTTGCAAGGTCAAACCAAGTTAGGACATACACAGTAAATGGTAGAGCACTGAGGAGTGGGGAGGAACAAAGGGATCTGGGAGCTCAGTTACATAATTCCCTGAAAGTGGCATCACAGGTAGACAGGGCTGTAAAGAAAGCTTTTGGCACACTGGCCTTCATAAATCAAAGTATTGAGTATAGGAGTTGGGATGTTATGGTGAGGTTGTATAAGACATTGGTGAGGCCAACTTTGGAGTATTGTGTGCAGTTCTGGTCGCCTAACAACAGGAAGGATATCAGTAAGATTGAGAGAGTGCAGAGAAGATTTACTAGGATGTTGCCGGACTTAAGGAGTTGAATTACAGGAAAAGATTAAACAGGTTAGGACTTTATTCCTTGGAGCGTAGAAGAATGAGGGGAGATTTGATAGAAGTTTACAAAATTATGAGGGGTATAGACAGAGTAAATGTAAGTAGGCTCTTTCCATTTAGATTAGGAGAGATAAACACGAGAGGACATGGCTTTAGGGTGAAAGGGGAAAGGTTTAGGGGGAACATTAGGGGGAATTTCTTCACTCAGAGAGTGGTGAGAATGTGGAATGAGCTACCATCTGACGTGGTAAATGCGGGCTCACTCTTAAGTTTTAAGAATAAATTGGATAGATACATGGTTGGGAGAGGTCTGGAGGGTTATGGACCAGGTGCAGATCAATGGGACTAACTGAATAATATTTCGGCACAGATTAGAAGGGCCGAATGGCCTGTTTTCTGTGCTGTAGTGTTCTATGGTTCTAAATAACAGTCCAATTCCCTCTTAAATGCCTCAATTGAACCTGCCTCATCACACTCAGGCAGTGCAGTCAAGAGCTTAGCCACTTGCTGCGAGAGAGGGTTTCTTCCCATATCACTTTCCCTTCTTTTGCCAATTACTTTAAATCTGTCCTCTGTGATGAACCGCGAGGAACTTACCTTAACTAGAAGTTGGAGGTCGGAAGTTTCGAGGCCAGAAGCTATAGTTCCCGGCAGTCCTCGGGACTTTCACGGATGTGCCAGCCGGGAAATGGCTGCACATGTGCAGTTCGAGTTTTTTATGTTTTTCAGCTGGGAACCAGCCCTGGTCCCATGTGCAGAAGTGAAAGGAGCAAAGTGAAACAGCTTGAGAAAGTAGGTGAGGTGACCTGAACCAGAGTGCCATTGTAGAGTGTGTCTCAAGGAGCAGGGCATGGGTGGGTGACAGGGAGAAAGTCTTAAACCGGGGAGTGGGACAGAAAGGGGTCCCAGACGGACATCCTAAGTTAAGGACAAGGACAGGAATCTGAAGCAGGCCCTATTGAGTAAAGTTAAAAGGAAGGAGCAGAGAAATAAACTCCAAATTAAAGACAGAACTACAGAGAGCAGACTTGAAGCAAGGTGGCTTGACAGAAACCCAGAAAATCCAAGAAGGGAGCCAAAGGTTGGTAACTGTGTGCTGCGAGCCATAAGGGCAAAGGTACCCTTTTGGAGCAGTGGTGTTCTGTTTGGCATGGCTGAAGATCTAAAATTATGCTTGGAAGGTGAATCTCAAATGTACACGGTGATCCAGGAGAAAGGAATCTTGGAAAGCAATATTGTAACCCTGGAGGTGGGCGCTTTTTGAAGCTATCCAAGGGAGAGTGACTTTTGGAGAGAATTCCAAGGCAAGTTCTTTGAACGTGGAGAATAGAAACCCTCATGAGAAAGACAGAGTTTCAGTAGGCGGTTGGCTCACAATGAGACAAGCACCTGGGTTGGTTGTTAAGAAATCCATGGAATCTGCTTTGGTCACGTGTGTCATTCACTTTGGAGTGTGGTGTGTCTGACCACAGTTCACCTGTTAATTCACATGTACCGCATACTTACCCTGAATATTAGAGCAAAAGATAGATATGGTAAATTGTTTTATCTTTCTGAATTTCTTTTCGTCTATAAAGAGGTAGCTGGGGTGAGGGAATAGTGAACATTTGAATAATTTTCTTGTGTTTGTATTGAGATCTTTCCAATCTTTATTATCCTAGTGTAATATAGTTCATTTTTCTTGTTGATTAAATGTTTTATTCTTTGTATTGAAAGTTCATCAGCAGTCTGTTGTGAATTTGTTCAGTAACATTCTTGCTTGGTTTCTTAAAAAAAAAACGAAGATCTACCAAGCCAGGTTTGACTCTGGGATCTGACTTGTCCAGTATTAATGTCAGCTGAGGTCGTAACATCTCTTATTCTTGATCCTTTCACAACACCTTTTGGATATGACTTTCTCATGGGACAACTTGAAATACAAATACACAAAACACAAATAGAAGGCATTTCCCCAACTCCATTTTGGCTATTCTGCTCCCCTTCTATTCTCTTTCTCTCTTTCCCCCAGCTCCCATTTTCCCCCTCCTCTTGTAAGTACTCACTCACATTGGGGTTACCGTCTCCTTAGGCAGTTCTTCGAGATCAAGGATGTCTTGCTTCCACTCCAGTTCGATGGGTTCCGAGTTGGCTAATAAGACCAATGCGTGATCTGTACGTTCTGCTATGCACAGGGCAGGTGGTGCTTGGAGGATCAGGTGGATGAGGTGTTGGTCAGTTTGCGCACACTCTTCGATCCCTCAATTTCTGCCCCTGTATGTTCCCGATGAAGTCTCTTGATGTGTGCAGTACCTTCCCAAATGGACACAAACCATGGACTCCAGTGAGTCGACAGGGATATTTGTCCTCATCAGGGCTGCTTTGAGGACATCCCTAAAGCATTTTCGCTGTCCGTCTGGAGCCTGCTGCCACAACTGATTTACATGTCGAGCAGTTGCTTCAAGATTCTGGTGTCAGGAATGCAAGTGACATGCCCTGCCCAACGGAACTGGTTTTGAGTGATTTGTGCCTCAATATTGGGCATGTTGACTTGGGAGACGATGCTGTTGTTGGATTGGCTTTCTTGCCACCTGATGCAGAGGAGGCAAGGGCCTACAGTGCCATGAGTTTCATCCACTTACTGATTCTTCCACCTTCCTGCAAATGATTATTCTGCAGGCGTGAAGTTATTCATTGAGTCTAAATAGGTTACTTAATTCTGGGCGAAGCACAACGAACCAGATCTGTTTCTCCCTCAACGTACTCACTCGCACAATTTTGATGGCCAGAATCTGACATCGAGACGTTCTTCCTTGAGGGCATTTTGGCCTCACTCACCACTGCTCCAGGGATCAAATTTTGTTCCATCATGGTCTAGATTGCTCAGTTCCACTTTAGGTACTTAACAATTTAGACGATGTGAGACACTTTTAAACGGATCAGGGTGATCTGTGACACCTATTTCAGCCATAAATTAAACACAACCCAATGTGCCTTCTACACTTTTACAATGAATTTTGATCATTTTTCTGGAGAAGGATTTGGAAGATCAAGGAGTTATTTTCAATGCTGCCTTTCAAGATCACCAATGTCTATTCTGACAAGTTTCAAAAAGATGCCCAGTGAAAGACTGGTTAATATGCTGAAGGTCTGTTTTCCCAAAGGTAATCAATAAATAATTCCTTAGCTTGGCTGGATAATCAGAAAACAGTTCTCCCCTGTTCTGTTTGAAAACACTTCGATCTCTGTCGATGAAGCTGGGGGAAAGAGAAACAAACATTAAAAAGGCAATCAGCGGTTTGTTACAGAGAGGCCATGAAGACAGTGGGACCCTAGAAGAGGCAGAATCAATAACCAAAACAATCCACTTTATCTGAGGTCTGTTATGTTATTCTTTGGAAATGAATTATATCCATTGAACTCGGTAAATCTCTGTACATTGCCCCGACTGTGGAATAAAGTCTCTTAATGATTCAACTCCAGCCTCATTTCAGCTACTGGTAACTAGATCTGCCTTTGGAAAAATTGAAGATGTACATGTGTGATAGACGTGATGAGCTGATCCAAGACACAAGGGGATGCTGTTGTTTATCCTTGTAATAGTACAGATAGATATAATGCAGTGTGAGTCAACTCATATGCAATATTGTATATTTAATTTGTTCATTCTTTTTATCCTTTTTCCGCAAACCCCCCCACAGGTCCATCTGTCACTTGTTCTTATGTTTTGATTTCACAGAGTGCTGACCCTTGTTCTGCTATTAATACCTTCTGCTATCTTAACTTTATGCCACTATTAGCACTCTTTTACTCTTTACCACTACCACTACCATTAACACTGTCTTGTCTTGCGTCCATGACCTCTTTGTTAATCTCTCCTTATCTGTCACCTAGCCTTGACCTCCTATTTCGTTCCGCATGTTCCACCCCCTCTTAAATAGTATAAAATCCATCACATTTCTACTTCTCTTTAGCTCTGAAGAAGAGTCATACGGACTTGAAGCGCCAACTCCGTTTCTCTCTGCGCAGATGCTGCGAGACCTGAGTTTTTCGCCGCCCACCATCAGCTGCGCGCTGCCATTTTATGTGGGCGACCCAATTAAGGCACGCCCAGTGTGATGTGCACCTGGAAGCGCTCAGCGTTATCTGTGCGGGTGTGGCAGGGGGTGGGGGGAGGAAGAGCGCAGAAATTTCCCTGAGGCATGGAGCTGCCTCAGGGAGATTAATTTCATAATGAAACATTGAAAAAAAGAAAATAAACTTACTCAGACATGCCCCCTCATGTGATAGTGTCACATGAGCCAGGACCTGTTAACGAATTGCGATAAAAAAATTTATTTCATTAATAAATCATTCATGAAACCCCATCCCGCCCGTGGATGAGGTTTCATGAAAAATGTGAAGGCTGCCTGGGCTCTTCACCTGCCCGCCAACCTTAAGGTTGGACAGGCAGCCCTGTCAATATCTTTAATTGCTTTATTAATGGCCTTAACAGGCCTTTGACAGTTAGGCGGGCACCCAGCCAACTCCGGTGTGTGCCCGCCGAACTAAGGATCAGAATGACGCACAGTGACATTGGGATGCACAGCCACCCCCACCCCCGCACGCTGAACAGAACATTCAGCCTGATGTATCTACCATATATGGATAGATCAAATCAGCTGTTATTGACTACATTGAACTTTTTTAAGCAAGCTGTCGGAGAAGTAAAGAACAAGGATCCAAACACTGCTCTTGTCTTTATGTGTTGCAAATGTTAAAAAGCATTCTTTTTGAATCCATTTACTTACATTGCTACACAAAAGCATTTGTGTCTCTCCTATCTGCTAAACATATTTGTATACAAGATAATGAATGTTTTTTGGATGCATAATGTAGGCTGTAATCTAATGGATTTTGGGTGACTAAATCGCTTGTAGTTTGCAATTGCTATAGTTAATTGTTAAAGCTATAAGAATGGTGTGATAAACTCCAGTGTGAATACCTAGTTTCTCTATTTTAAATCTTGCTTTACAAGTTATGAGTTTGAGGTGAAGATGCTGAATCTGTATACTTTCCTGCTTGGACCAAACATTCTGAGTATCAAAGTTTAATGTAAACATTCAAGCCTAAACTCTGTTGAGAGAGGCTACAAATCTAATGCTTAGAGGAGAATATTAACCCAAAGAAATGATGAGATTGGGTCAGATGGGATGTTAATGTATTAAAAATCGCAATTCTGACCTGAACTCACCCATTTCCGTTTTAGAAACTGGGGGGCATGCAACCACTCCCAGCAGGCAGGTGTCAATTTAATTATTATAATCAGACTACATGCCTCATTCATCCACCATTTCAAATTTGACTCTGGCTAGTCAGGTTCTCCGGGCCTCAGGAAGCCCAATGGCTAAAGGAAGGCAACGACTTTCCACCTACTGCTGGATCCAGAGTTCCTGCCTCGCTAACACCCTATGATTAGACATCACCCAGACCCTTCCGATCTCCCCCGCACGGCCTCCCATCTCTCTCTGAACCCGCCCCTCCCAAGACCAGCTGTCGCTGAGGCCACTGATCCCCTTGCCCTCCGGATTGGACACCGCCATACCACCAGCCCCAGAATCACGCACCGCCATCCCAACCCCGACCCCCCCCTCAAGTGGGTCAGGACTAGAACCTGTCTGGCTCTGGAGTTTTTGCTTCGGCTTTTTCCAACTCGACTGAGAACAAAATCTGTCAGCCAGGCTGAATTCTGAGTGGGAACCCTGTCAGTGATGTCACATACCCACACACTGTGCAGCTAGAACTCCACAGCGTGTGGAAAATTCCCCACTCCTCGGTTTCTCAAGGCAATAGACAGCCCCTCTCACTCCGGGGGTGGAGGGGGTCAAAAAACTAAAACTCACCCCTAAAGTCAGGGGACTAAATTATTATGAAATCTATAAAAATATACATTATTTTGCCTCGAAATTAGATGAATAAGGCAGAGCCTTATGCAGTTATGTAATATACAAAATTGAATGGAGCAGGTTAATCCTGAGCATTATTCAGGTTAAAATATGACTGGACAACAAAAAGCAATAGATTTAAATTGGGAGAAGTTTAGTTCAGGACTGATAACCAGAAACATTTTTCATGTAAAGAGTAATCAATACCTGGAATTGGCTTCTGGGTTGGGTTGCAGAGGCACTAAATTGTCTCATCCATTTGTAACTATCTTTGTGGTTCCATTTTTTACATAGTATTTCTTGAGCTCTAATTTTGTACTAAATTTCCTTCTGACTAAATGTTTTACCTAAATTAATCATTTAAAATGGTAATAAATTCTGAAAGTGCATTTCATACATTCTGTGGCAGTAAATGGTTTATTGGCCTGTATTTTGCTGTACAAATCATGTTGAGGCTATTACTGGGTAAAACTAATAGCAACTTCTGGTATCCACACTTGCACAGTTAAACCTGGAAACTTGGAAGTCAGAGATTCCTTGGAAGGCATAGCCTTCCCCCATAGCCTGTCCACTGCAGTCTTTGCTGATGGAATCTGTACAGATTTCATTGTCATGGTGTAAATTTATGTGAATTAAGCTAATCCCATTTCAAAAATGGCTGAACAAGCTAAGCCTCATTCAATAAGGATAACTGAATTTTAACAGGGTGGTAAATGTTAATTACTCTCTGGCTCTGCAAAGATAATTTGCAACGTGTAGAGTCTCATTCCCTCAGAAGAAAAATAATATTGCAGATTTTAATAAGAAAAATTATATTGTTTTAAGTTTTCCAGTTTTTCACTTTTGTGTATGCGCTTTAATACCATATGAATGTCCCAATTTTTATGTTGCTTCCTTTCCGATAATTTAAATGTAATTTATGTTTCCTGCTTGCTGTCTGAAGCATCATCACTGAGGCACACAATCTGCTTGAAAAGCTTCTCTGTTCACAGCCATCACAGGTTGCCTTTTGAGAATGCCAAATTCAAACTGGTGCCAAAGTACTCGAAATTTCCACTTGTGGGAGAGACCAGAACCAGGGGACACAGTTTCAGAATAAAAGCTCTCCCATTTAAGACAGAGATGAGGAGATTTTTTTTCTCTCTAAGGGTCATTAGAATGTGGAATTCTGTTCCCCAGAAAGTGGTGGAGACTGGGTCATTGAATTTATTTAAGGCAGAGTTAGACAGATTTTTGATTGACAAGGGATTCGAGGGTTATGGTAATGGGGGTAGGCGGCAGAGTGGAGTTGAGACACAACCAGATCGGCCATAACCTTATTGAATGATGGAGTAGGTTTGAAGGGCTGAATGGCCTACTCCTTTTCCCAAGTCCTATGTTTCTGTTTTGCTGGCAATCCTGTTAAATGTCTGTGGGGCAATAGTACATGAGGTGAATGGCAAAAGCCATTCCCTCACCATTTGCATCAAAATCCGAATCATTATTGCCCCAGGGATGCAGGGATAGAGCAGTGCAATAGAGAGCTGACATAGACTCCATGGGCTGAATGGCCTGCTCCCCTGGCATTATGACTCTTTGTTTGAATTCGATGAGACGAGGCCTAGCACTGTTGATGTCCATGAAAAATAGCACAGTTGAGGTATTTTTAAATGTGTTTTATCCCTTGTGAATTTTGTACTTTTCAAAGTGAGAGATGTTGGTTCTGGGAAGTAGAACAACGTCCCATCATATGTATCCAGTGACAACATCACGCTTTCTCAGATCAGGCATAGCACGGTAAATGTAGAGCAGGGCTACCGCAAATATATCTCATATCCAACCTTTAAAGAATACCTGCTTCTTCCATAATGTAACAAATTTCAATTTCATAAGTCAGCCATGATCTCTGTAAGTGATATTAGTAATTTAGTGGCAATTAGTGCATTTTTTGGCATATGGCGACTTGAGTACAGAGGGACTATACTTTCCTGCTATATAAGATTCAAAGACAGTTGGGATGTTGAAGTCACAATTGAAATCACAACCTCCATTATATCACTGCTGATTTTATAACCTTTTAAAATCACTGAGGTGAATGTAGGCTGAATTTATTGATTTTTTTCTAAATGGATGATGTCTTGCTAGAATATTCATTAGTTTGATTTAGTGTTTCCTTCATGAGCCTAGCTGCTTTACATAACCAGTGGATTCTCCATAATTTGTGTGGAGCTGATACAAACACATTTCGAGAAACATCTTTCCGAGTCCTGCAATTACTCTTTCCGTACTTATTAATAATATTAGAAATCTGAGCTTGTAAGTCAGGATGTGTACAAATGCTCATATGCCTATAATATTCAATACCTCTCAATAGCCTGATGTCTATTGTATCATGTCCTAACGCTTAACTTAACCACCTGTGCTATGAGTAGAGTTCCACAATTATACCTGCTCTCATACACTCCTCTGCTAATATTCTTACAATTCCCCTAGAGGCCAATAACTTTCAAAAAGAGCTATGAATTTCCCAGTGACACATGCAAAGAATTGCACAAGATTTCATGTTTTAAAACTTTCACTGTAACAAACCAACTAAAATCAACATTAACTAAACATTACTTAGCAGGCAGCTAATACACCAAACTACAGAAAAGGTATCCCCCCTTAAACTTCTTAATTCAGCCCAAACCAGATTTGTCCATTATACTTCACTTTCTGTAGACATGTAGCCACAAGTTAAATTCCACAGATCCTCCTGTTGTGAACAGGATCGCTTCGCCCTGCTTTACCAATGTGAATCTTCGAGTGTCATTTTAAACAAAGTCCCCTTCACTTAATCTTTTGAGCATAATTGAATGGACGTCCCATTGCAAGATTCCCTTTGGTGATTCTATGGTCTCTAACTCTTCATAATCCATGTTTCTTTGAACATGGCTTCTGTCCTTACCAGCCCTCCACTTGTTGGTTACTCCAAAAGCAGCTCTTTTATTCTGTTTAGTATAGCAGCATTTGTTGTGGATCTTCTAACCCCAAATCTTTCCCTCTGACTGATCCTGAATCTGCCAGTCTGTACACAGTAAGGCCAGCTGCTTCTTCCTTTGTGCCCTGGTGTTAAAGCTTGCACCTTACTCAGTAGGTTGTGACCTGAGTCCCTGTCCCCATGGCAACCAGACCACTGGGGTGACTGGGCAGAGTTCAGTACAGCTTCACATCATCTCCCATTCCAGGGCATTTTTTACCTTAAACTAAGAGGCGGTTTAAAACATAACCATCTTATAAACTCTCAAATTTGCAACAAACATATTTGAATGTAAAAATATAATTAAAAATAAAATCCATAAGTAATATAGTGTAGAAATAAGTAGCATTATCTTTAAAAACTAACATATCAATACTTTGTGTTTTTTAGTGAATTTAATAATCGAAAAAGCTATTACCAGGCACTGGCATATTAAATAATAATCCCTAAATTGGCTCTTAACCAAAAACTGTATCTACTTGCCCATTTCAAATTTGCACTGCTCCCCACTTTTAAGCACAGTCTCTTGCCAGGATATGATTCCATTGGTAGCCTCCTGGTACCTCACTAAGTAGCTAATTTTGAGATGTGAAACTATGCAGTTTGCATTATTGAGCTGCTGAAATGTTAGTGGGTTGAATGTATAATTGCAGCCAGATGTTATCCATTTATGGATCATGTTCAGAAGTGGAAGAACTCTTAATAGTTGATGACACAGAAGCCTGCTGGCACACCGCTGACTTGGCTGAGACTGACAAACAGCGTATACACTAAGTATTGAATCTTGGAACTTTCTTAGCTGCGTGGCTCGGTATCACACTCGAAGCAGCAAATACCCACTGGGCTGTTTGAGAACCTGTTAATCATTTGAAAACCTTGAAGTAGAACTTCAGAGTGAAGTGCTTTTCCCACAAGGACTTTAGTGTCTCTAATCAGTAAAATCATGAATTCCTGAAATAAAAACAGAAAATGCTGGAAGTATTCAGCAGGTCAAGCAGAGTCTGTAGAGAGAGAAACAGAGTTATTGTTTAATGTACTGGAGGTGAGGGAGACTGGTAAAATGCCATGGAGCTGTTATCCAGTGGCAGGAACTACAGCATTTCAGAAGCAAGCAGCCAATTTGAGTGATTAATAGTCCAGTTACGGGTGATTTTCTGGGCGGATCTCTTTTTGCCAGTGGCAGAGCAATGTCCTGCCATATGGGGGAGCCACCAGCTGCATGGGGACAGCCTCCCAGCAGCTTCTTGGTGGGGGGCATGGGTGACGATCAGAGCCGGAGGCTCCATGTTTCAGGGAGTGGGCTGCATGCAATGAATGATGCCTTTGTGGCCCCAACATTGCAGCTGGGAGAGTTCCCCTCTGTTCTCCAGGCCCTGCCTGATTGGCCCACCTTAAAATTTATTTAATCCTTCTGAGGGGACCGTGCTGCCGAGGTTTAGAGCTACTGGCCCTCTGATGGGCCAGCAGCATCTAAGGCCTGCCCACCAGGCTGAATTAGCCGTCTGCCCCTCCTGCAGCTCTTAATTGCCTCTTGGCAATATTGTGGGGCAGCACCACGTCACTCCTCAAGCGAGCCAGCCACCCAGAAAACACCCTGAATGACAGGACCTCCTCCAGGTCAGCAAAATCTTGCCAGATTTGTCAATATTTCTATTATCATTTTATCATGTGACTGCCAGAATGATAGAAGGTGAATTGGATAGGCCTTGTTCTTTTCTCATCTAACAATTCCTATGTCCCTAGCTATTCTAATAATTGGTTGAAGGATGGATGATGGCCAGGATACTCCAAGAACTGCCCTGCTTTTAAAATAGTTTCTCTATGCCCACCTGCACGGTTTGATGGGCCTCATCTGAAAGTATCAGCCTCGGATAACTTCAACCTGTGGAAGTCACACATATAGGTTATGTACTTGTCTTCGGGAAGGGACCTGAACTCAGAATCTTCTGACTCAACATATTTTATAATATAGATATATTTATTCATATTTATTTACCATATCATAAGAAGAACACATATCCTGATATAATGATATTTGCAGTTGTAGTATTCAATGACAGAATTCAGTCAGTTCTATTTGTTGGATCGATACTCATGATTAGTGAGTTTAGGTGATGTTATTGTCAAGACAGGCACATTGTTGCAGGAGAACAGAGCTGGATCTTCGTATTTTTGTGTAAGTTATATATGGCCGGAATTTTATGATAGGGACGGGGCTGTAAAATGCGCCGAGCCATTATAAACCCCATTGACTTCGGTGGGACTGTAAAACCCCACTGGTGTAAAATTCTGGCCAATGGTTTTTTTTACATTGGCTTTAAAAATTAGTGTTAGCATGGCTTCATATATAACACTCCCAGGCATTTAACATTAAAACTTACAAACCACTTCATTAAGCTGAAGTAGTTTCATCACATACCCATGTGCAAGTTCTTACGCACTAAATACAGCTAAAGCATCGCTGTTCTTTTATTGCGTTATTTTCTGCATTAAGTTTTGGGTATTAGCTTGTTAGCTGTGATGGTGGCAATGATCAAGATTATTATATAGAGGGGCTAAGAAACCCCTTGATCAATGATCTGTAATAATAGTTGGGAGTAATGTTCGATGGTAGAAAGAGCCATTGATCGGTTGAAATCCAGTGGACTGATTTAACTTACCAATTGCCATACAGCACTTATATTTTTGGTGCCAATCAACATACTAAGCTCCCAATATCATGGGTGGAAGCGTATAATACAAATATTCCTGACCAGAAGTGTGCTACCACCACCACCACCATCCCCTGTCCCCACCACCCCAATATTAGGAAAGGAAAAATAAATGCTTTAATGGTCATGCTCAGGGCATGTATCCTGAGGCCCCAAAAGGGCAAGCCTGAAATTCTAGACCATTGTCTGGTTTCTTCTTGAACTTTCAAAATTTATTAAAAACTAAGGCTGTTAAAAATGTAAACTTTTAAGGGTACAAAAAAGCGGCACAAAATCACATTGTAGTTCACAAAATAGCCATATCACATAACGCTTTGGAATTAAAGAGATTCTTGGTTGAAAAACTGATGTGAATAGTATATTCAAGAGTATTTATAATAAGACAGGTTTTGTAGATGAGTAAAAGCAGATTTTTTACCAACAATTTATAATGTATCACTCTCCAGTCATATCTTTCTTATACAAGCTTTCTTATACAATTTACCTTTGAGAATTGTTATAGATTTTGAGTATCAGTTATTCTGGTTTGCATATGCAAATTATATTTAATTGGCATAATTCCCTAAAATGTTGTCCAACCTAGAGTAATAATTATATTCCAAACTCTTGTAGAGATAGAACTTGGGTTTTTGAGTTGTAATGGAAATCTGATTCGGTAATTAGCCAAATTTGCATAATTAGTACCGAATCTGTCACAAGATAATGATTTAATTTCCCCCATGTTAGTGTTTTTTGTTTTTTTTCTTCTTTCCTCTACATTTTGCTCCATTCACAACACTCACCATTCTCATTTTTTAGCCTAAAGAGCAAGCAAGTGTCTTCTAAAGTAGCTTCCTGGAGGTCAGCAATACAAGACGGGTGATTCACCTTCAAAGTTCCTTTCCTCCTTTTATAGTACAATTTCTCCCTCTCTGCTCTAGCATCCCTTTTCAACTGTACATTTAGCTCTGAGTGGAAATGCATGTGGGAAATTGCAGGGAGCATGTCCTTCCATTTCATGCCCACAGTGCTTAACTGCATCAATTTAATCCCCACCGTGCCACCTTAATGTGATAATAATTACACCCTCCGAGCTCTTGTTGGTGTCATTGATGCTTTGCAAGTGATAAAATTGTACAAAGGATTTATTGTGACAGCAATATTTCTTCTCACTTTTCCTCCTCTCAACACTATACTAAAAAGATTTTAATAATGGCTGCCAGGTAGCAAAAGGGACAGGTTATCTAGAGCACTTTTAAGAAAAAAATTGGGCTTATTATGTTCCCGCTGCTGTGAAATGGAACATTTTGTGTATTCAAGGTCTCTCAGCTAGGTAAAGGATAGATGCAGAATAAAACTCTTCCTACTCCTTTCCAATAATGTGACCTAATAGCTCCTCCAAAAGAACATGAGAATGATGTTTCATTTTTCACCAAGTGATAATAATGAGTTCTCTGAACAAGATTTCCAGTTGATAGCATTATTACACCAAGATTTTCAGTGAAGTTGTACTGAGTGGCCAAGAAGACCTGGACCAAAATGCCAAAACTCATTTCACTTGGGCCCCATATAGCTAGTTTCATCCCATCAGTCTACAACAGATTGAAGCCCATCTCATAGGTGTAAAGGAACAGTGTCTTAATTCACTGCTATTCATATTCCTTTAACTGGTAATGGTCCTGAATTTGTTGGAAATTTGCACCCTAGCAATGATGTGCTAATTGTATGTCTCATTGTTAATACACACACGTTCCATGAAATGACTCAGTGAGTTATGGCATTATTTACACTGTGCCATAATTTGTTGGGACATTTTTGATACCCCACCAATATTCTCACCAAAATTGACAGAAGTTTGTTCATGTTACTTAGTTCACCATTACAGTTAATGGGGCTCACCAGTTTGCTGGATCTATGGCATTGATCATGTCACATCCACTTAGACTGAAGAACCATGGTGGCCCAGCCTGGTCTCGATTTATAGATCTCACTACTAATGCCGTGGATGACTAACAAAGTGACTATTCAACCTGTGGACCCTCAGCATGACAGTCTGTAAATTGTCCTCAGGAATTTTCTTTATCTAATTCTCTCAACTTTGGCCAGGCCAGAGGATAGAATCAGTGGCTAGGGAACACTGTTTGCTGTGTGGGCAGAAAACACTGGCTTAGAGCTTCCCAAAGTGTAAAAGCACGTGAGATAAGAGAACATGAAAGTCTGCTCAAGACAATTCAACAAGAGATGCTACTGAAAATTTAACTGTCTTAAACCAGCAGATAAAAAAGGTGTGGTTAGCAGCATTGGTAGGGCAAAACATTAGAGATAAAAAGGATGATGGCCGAAGACTAAAACAGCAGCGGTGTCAACACTGGATTCAGGTAGTCAATTAAAAATTAGTTTTTAGTTTTATAAATCATGAAAAAACGTTCTTACAATACCTCAGATGTAAATTCATTGAAGAGAAGTAAACAACTTTGAAAAAGGAAAAAATGTGATTTTATTATGCAGCAATAAACATTGACACCAAGTAAAACTGCATCAACAATTATAACGTCAACCTACTGTTACGGAGCTAAAGACTCACATTATTTTTATGAATATATATATATATATATCAACATGGTGGCATTTTTTTTTTTAAAAACTGGACAAAGACTTCAAAAAGGCTGAAGCTTTGTCTGCCTGTAACCTTGAACAAAAGGAACTCCCTGGCAATATCATGACACTTAGTTATCTCTGAAGAGATGCTAATGGCACTGTGGACTGCAGAGACCAAATTCAAAGGGAATTATACAAAGGCCATCTACATTTCATAAGCCAGGCCTGGCCAATGGAGACGACCAGTCTGCTAGAACAAAGGAGGCTGCAGTTTTCCTTGCAAATTGTTAATGGCTGAACCATTAATAATCTCCAGAATCCGGGCAAAGGAATATACATCCTTTGTCAAAGCCAAAGAGGACAGTTGGGAGTCATGTGACATGACCCACTAGCTGGAGGAACCTGTAACATTGTCTTGCCGTGTTGCTACTCAGTCTGCCATCTTCCATCTAGCAAGCATCTGCTCAGAATAAGGGCTCTGTTCAGGTGAATGCCTGGCCCCCATCTACACTGTACCTAGTAGAACTTCTGCACCAGCACCTACATGACTAACTCATCTCTACATGTCAATCCCATTGTGGAAGTCACCTCTACTGGAAAAATGAATTATCCAGCATCAGTCTTCAAGCTGCTGACTTCTGAAAGAATACACCAGTGAACTTTGATGGTTTTTCTGGTGAACAAGCAGGGGCAGGGCCCACTCACCGATGCGTAAAATGACATGGGCATATGTTGGCGTGTGTCCCGATGTCACCCTGCATCATTTAGATTTTCAGTTCGACGGGCAGGCAGCTGAAGCAGGCACGCCCGCCAAACTGTCAACGGCCTATTAAGGCCATTAAGAAACTAATTAACCTGATAGATAGACATGCCCGTTCAACCTTAAGGTTGGCGGACAGGCCGGGAGCCCAGGCAGGCCTTGGAAAAGGCATGAAACCTCATCCACGGGCGGGATGTGGTTTCATGAGGGTTTTTAAGATTTTAACAAATGTTTCAAGTTATATGACAGTGTCACATGAGGGGACATGGCAGGGAAAATTTATTCAGAACCTGAAATTTAACTTGTGCATTAGAGCCGATTTCCCTGAGGCAGCACCTTGCCTCCGGGCGATCTGTGTGCTCTGTCATGTGCATGTTCGAAAGCGCACTCCCGCCTGAGGGAACTCTTCCACCCCCCCCCCCCCCCCCCCGCCACCACCAGCACAGGAAGCGCATAGCCGATCGAAGTCCCGCCTGTCTGCACCCGCCCCCCCCCCCCCCCCCCCCGACAGGAGGTAAATGTTGGCCAATAAGTCTTTGCTCTGTGGTCTTTGCTGTGTAAATCTTTTTTTCTCTGACCCCGCTCCTGCATTTTGAGTGTGCATGAATAAACGAGCTCTCTGAGTTCACCCTATCTTGAGTTTGCTGTGGGCTTATTAATAGAAATTGGATCACACCAAAACTGAGGTGCTGGGAAATACACCACTGGTTATAAAGGGAGAAATAAAAATACCTTTCTGTTACCGGACGGGTGATGAGAGGAGATATCAGGGCAGTTTAAATTAAACCCCCTCCTGTCCTTAACACTATGAAGAACAGATTGTAAAGTCCAAAGCATCTGTGACAAACTGCTGAGAGGAAGATTGAGTAGGAGGAGGTGGACCCTGCATCTTACCCTCTGCAGCCAGGGCCAGTGCAACCATGAGGCAAACTAGGCGGTTGCCAGGGGCTGCAAAAAACTAAATGAACTATTCATGAAACTTAGAGATGAGAAATTTCTACCAAATGGCAGATTTCCAACATTGGGGTTTCAGAAATTGCTATTGACATCTTCCTTTCTGACCTCCAGACCTGGAAGACCAGTTTAAAAAAAATCACAACTGCTTAACCTGATCTTGAGCAGCTTCATGTTCCAAGGGGCTTATCGGCCTTTAGTCCCATTAGTTTTCCTAGCACTTTTCTCTCGTCATTGTATTTATTACCCCCCCACCCCCTGCCCATGCCCCCCGCCCCACCCTTTTGCCCCATGATTATTTAGTATTTTTGGAATACTATTAGTGTATTCTACTGTGAAGACTGATGCAAAGTATTTATCCAACCCCTTTGCTATTTCCTGGTTTCCCATTATTATTTCCCCAGCCTCATTCTCTAAGGGCCTATGTTCACTCTGGCCTCTCCCCTCCTTTGTATATATTTAAAGAAGCTCTTAGTGTCCGTTTTTACATTACTTGCTAGTTTACCTTCAAAGTTTATTTTCTCCTTTTTTTGAGTTTTTTTTTGTTTTTAAAAGTTTCCCAATCCTCTGGCTTACCACTAATCTTTTCCACATTATATGCTTTTATTTCAATTTGATATTATCCTTAACTTCCTTGGTTAACCATGGTTGGTTTATCCCCTTCCTAGAATCCTTCTTCCTCACTGGGATATATCTTTGTTGTGAGTCATGAACTATTTTCTTACACGTCTGCCGTTGTTCATCAACTGTCTTTTCTGCTAAACTCCTTTCCCAGTCCACTCCAGCCAACTCTGCCCTCATTCCTTTGTAATTACCTTATTTAAGTTGAGCACAGTTGTTTCCAGCCCAAGTTTCCCACTCTCAAACTGAATGCTAAATTCTACCATGTTATGGTCTTTTTTTTAATGTTAACTTTCAGTTAAACTGATAGTTGCTGGAAGCAGGGACTGACTGCAGAGCAGTAATTGAGGAGCAGTAAGTGTGGGCTGGGTAGAGTTGCTCTCCAATCACAGATTCTGTACCTTCCACACTCACTGCTCCAGCTCTTGCAATCATAGGTTCCCTCTATCCTGATTGTGCTGCTCCTCCGGAGACAGATCTAAGATTGGGAAGGAGGGAACCTTGTCAATGGAGGTCGATGGGCAGTTCTTCTGGCCAGTCACGCTGTCGGCATTCAGGAGACTTTCAGCTGTGCTGTCACCCATCACTTTGCCCACATGCTCTATGACTAGTCTGACTCATTCGACATCCCTGATAACGTCAAAGACAAGAGCTGAGTAAGAAAACAGAGGAGGGAAGAGGCAGGTTGAAACCCAGAGTGGGGTGGGGGACTGTACCGGGGCGAGGTGGGAGTCTTTATCAGGCTGGCTGGTGCTTTGGATGCACAGGGCTCTCTGTGTTTGAGAGTGGGAACCCAGCCTGGGATTGTCATGGCAACACCATGGGGCCCTTTCCTCAGTTTAAGAGGATCCTATGCACAGTCTTTTGAATACGGAAATATGATGGGCCTAATGATATTTAAAATTGTAAGTGACGGATGATATACTGTTGGGTGGCTACCCTCATTCCCACATCAGCTGAAACTTGAATGTGGTGACTCCTGCCGACAGCATTGTTCCACTGATTCAGTCAAGATCAGTCAGTTTAGCAGAGATGAGCATTTGGACCTGGGAAATTCCTAACATGTGAGATGAGTGCATAGTTCGCAAGGCCTTCGGGAGCTTGACTGCTCCCCTTAAGTAAATAAACCTGTGGTGGTGGTGGGTGGGGAGGAAATGAGGAATGAGGAAAATGATGAAAATGTAAAAATTAATTTGGTTTGTTACTAACTTATGAAAATTGCTTCTTAAGTCTGTATGATTTCTGTTTCATTGCATCAAACAGTTGAAATTTGAGATGAATCTGATATTTGTTTATCGCTGTAAATTGAGAATTGTATTTAGAATCCAAATTTGCGGGAAAATACCAAGGAACTAAGGAAGAATGGTATCCTGAGCTCCTCATGTTAACTGCTTTGAATGACTGGGACTCGCCTTGTCTTCACAGGTGATGAACAGAGACTTTTCAGATGACAGCCTTAGCTCGTGGGTGTTGACACTGAAGCTTTCCTGCCTATGGGCAGAAATTTCCCCCCGTCGGGGAGGGGGAGTTGTGCGGGGGCGGGCTGGGGTGGGCACGAAGTCGATCGGCGCCCACAATCGAGTGCATGCCGCCATTTTACACGGGCGGGCCAATTAGGGCCTGCCCAGCTTGATGCACACCTGAAAGTGCTGTGTGCTCCCTGTGCAGGTAGTGGGGGTGGGATTGGGGGGGGGCAGGATTCCCTGAGTTGGGGCCTGCACCCTTTCATTCATGCGTGAGAAAGAGCGCAGAAACCTCCCTGAGGCACGGAGGTGCCTTAGGGAGGTTACTTTCACTTATGAAACACTGAAGAAAGATAAAAAAAAATTAAGGACATGTCCCCTCATGTGAAGCTGTCACGAGCTGGGACATGTCCATTAATTTTTTCAAAAATGTTTTATTTAATTAATAAACCTTACATGAAACCTCATCCCGCCTGTGGCTGAGGTTTCATGAAAAATGTGGTTGGACGGGCAGCATTCTCAACAACCTTAAATACTTTCTTCATGGCCTTAATAGGCCTTTGACAGTTCGGCAGATGTGCAACCGACTTGGATGCGGGCCCGCTGAACTGACAATCTGAATGACGAGCGGTGACGCTGACACAGCGCGTCATTTTACCCATCGGCAAGCGGGCCCTGCCCCCACTCATCGACCCAAAAATTCTTCCCGATGATGTACATAAACCAACAAGGTCATGTTCTGCTTTAGCATTGAATTCATCCTGTATTACGTACACTAACTGCATGAAAGGCTGATGTGTTGAAATACTGAGGACACTTGGTGATTTTATATGAATGCATTAGTCCACAGTCTTGATGGTAATAGAAGGTAAACAAAAGCGATACTAATGTTTCTACCCACTTGAAGTCTCGTAATTTCACCCATTTGAAGTGATGTAGAAGCATCTGCATTTCACTACAGATCATAAAAAGTGCTATAATTTCCAGCTCGTCACGCTTTAATGACTTTGCTACTTTGTGTTATAATGTGTACTTGATTCCCATCACAAAAATATTTTAAGACCTATTTGTCTTCAGCCACCCTCACCCCTGGAAACTACATGAGTACAGAAAAAGACATCAGCAGTGGGAATGAATGCTCTAGACTTACTGATATGTATCCACATATGCTGACATACATATACATTTCCATTATTTACATTACAGTTTTTCCCAAAATTTCACTTTATATTTCTCATTCTGTTTGTGACAGCTTTGCATCTATTTGACTATTCCAAAACTGCAAACCAGTAAATATCAAAGGACACAATTTAATCCAGCCAGCTCTATCGTAATGATTATTGATTGTGTGAATTGTGCATAAAATCATCTAGCCATCGAGTAACAGGAATGCATGATATTACTTCATGTGAGCCATATTGCACATTGGCTTAAATCTTCCGTTCCCCAAAGGGTCATATTCCGGAAGATCTGCTGGGGGCCCCTCTGAAGTCCCCAGCCAAGGACAGCATGGGAATTGCCCGGGAAGTTTCAGCCTCCATTGGAAAATTACCTAGCGTCTGAAATCCTTGAACTCCAATTTAAAGTCAGAGACTTCGGATGGTCCTGATTCTCTTGCAGAACCCAGTAAAACTTAGAAGGATTAAAACCACTTCTAACTACGAGTAACTATACTAGTGACCTCCCCGCTCCCAGAATGGGCCTCCCAACTACCACCCAACCATCCTCCAATCACCCAACTGCCCCCCCTCACTGCACTCTCTTCCCATCGGCCAGCCCCCCCCATCCCGACCACCCAAGGAGCCCCCAAAACCCGCCTGAGCCCCTGACCCATCCTACCCACTTACCTTACTCACTTACCTTCTCTCCTAACTTTTCAAAGTGACTGGGACGTTTAAACCTACAGGTTTACAGCAGCTAGTGCTGTAAAAAGGGAACTTGGCTTCACTTCCCCAATGACCCTGCACTGCACTGAGGGCTTCCAGGAGCAGCTAACACTGTGCATTTCTCAACTGCCCTGGGTTGGAAGCCCAGGTGAGAAATGCGCAGCTTCAGGTTAAGGTAAGTAAAAAGGAGCGGAGCGGCCATCCAATGGCGATTGCCATTCCACAGAAGATTCGGCCCATGATACTCTGCATTCTTCTGGTACATATCCTAATAAAAGTATAGAACAATGGGAATGTACAAGTGGCATCATAATGTTCCCCCTTTTCATGTAAAGTAAATCTGTAATTATAAGTGCAGAATTCTTCTTCATGCAAATGCACAAAATTCTTTTTTGGAAGATAATTGTTGTGGGGGAAGGGAGCAGCCACAAGGCTGAAGGTTTGCCTAGGACATCTCATACTCTCGCACTGGTAGTGGATGCACCTGCACCTCACGCTGTTTGTGTTTGAGTACTGATGATAAATGAATGAACTCCACATGTCATTTTAATAAATAAAATATAAAATGATAATCATGTCTTGAAGAAATCATATCTATGTAGACCTGGTGCACTTTTAGTGCTGAAAGTAGATTTATCACAAAAAAATAAGCATTTTAAAAATGTATGGTTTAGTACTAGGGAGTAACCTGATTTTAAATCACTGAAACGGAATTAAAAACAACTATACTAAACCGTTTACTAGTTTCTTCGTACACTAGTCAGTTTCTTTATCAGCTAGATACCTTTCAACTGTGAAAGCTTTTAAAATGTACCTATTACCTGTGTGCTTAAGAAAACAAAATCAATTTAAAAAGCCTCCTCGAATGTGCATTTGAGAAGCTCATGATGCTCTTTATTTCAATGTGGGTGCATGCCCAATTTTGCAGGTGGCATAGCTTTAGGTGCAATGATTTATAAACCAGTGTTTGACATAATGTACTCTTGAGTTTCCAAGATATTTTGTACTGGTTTGGTTGGTTGCACAGAGACATGAGGTAGGCTTGAGGTCATCCAAAAACTCTGCTGTCAATATCCTAAGTTGCACCAAGCCGCATTCACCCAACATCCCTGTGCTTGCTGAACTACATTGACTTCCACTTAAACAATGACTTTATGGTACAATTCTCAAGGTTGTTTTCAAATTCCCCTTATCTCCATATCTCCATATCTCTTAATGTCCTCCAGCCCTACAATGCTCCGAGATGTTTGCACTACTCCAATTCTGAATTCTCTTAAATATCCTGTCTTTAATCACTTCACAACTGGCAGCCATTCCTTCAGCTGCCAAGGCCCTAAACTCTGGCATTCCCCCCTGAACCTCTCTGCCTCTCTTTCGTCCTTTATGAAGGTCTTTAAAACCTATCTCTTTCTAATTTTGTCATCTGCCCTAATATCTCCTTACACAGCTATTTTATTTGATTATCCTGCAAAGCACTTTTGGACATTTACCTGCATGTATGATGCTATATCAGTACAAGTAGCTTGTACTGTTTTGTTGATTGTGCTGATAAAGCTAAGATGAGTTAGGACAATGAAACTGTTACAGTCCTGCGAGAGGAAGGAGCTGTTGCTTTGCTCTGAGCAAGTTCTTCATTTCTTGCAAACTGAATTGGAAATCAAGGTGTATTGATTCGACTGGTCTGTTTGCAAAATCCTATCATTATGTAAATCTGATTTCTGGTTCATATTGGGCAGAATTTTCTGCCTACCAGGAGGGTGGGCCTGACCCAATCTCCGGCGGGCGGGGAGCCAATCCCCGCCGGAGAAGCGGGCCCCGCTGCCATTTTAAGTGGCCCCGCCCAGCTATGCGCTTCCTGTGAGGGCGGGGGAGATTCCCCAACTACCAGAGTGCGCTCTTTCACGCATGCGCACGAAAGAGCGCACATCTCCCTGAGGCTAAGTGCTGCCTCAGGGAGATGGCTGACAGCTGTTTAAACATTAAAAATAGAGAAAAAAAAATCCTTAACATGTCCCCCTTGTGACAATGTCACATGAGATGGGACATGTTAATAAATTTCATTGAAACTTTATTCAACTTTTTAAATCCCGACATGAAACCTCATCCCGCCTGTGGATGAGGTTTCATGTTTTTTCTATTGCCCGCCGGGGCTTCTGGCCTGCCCGCTAACCTTAAGGTTGGACAGGCAGGTCCTTTAATTGTTTTAATGATCCTGTCAATGGCCTCAATTGGTCATTGACAGGTCGGTGGGCACACAGCTGATTTTGCAGTGCCCCCGCCTTCCTGAAAATTTAAATGGGGTGGGATGACGTTGGGGGTTCTCCCCCTATGTCATCCCGCGTCATTTTGTGCATCAGCGAGTGGGCCCCGTCCCCTGCTCGCCAACGGCAAAATTCTGCCCATTGTGTGTGTTGTCTTTCTGGGATCAGTATAGAGAATTTGTTTGTTATTTTAAGTGATTTTAGTTGAGAATTGAAAGTCATTGGTTACACAATGGACTAGTTTTAGCATTTTCTTCTGCAGTTATTTTGCTTCATTTTAAAGCAGTTTATATAATCAACTTTTGTCTCTGTTGTAATGGAATGCAGAATGCAAACCATTCGGGAGAAAGACTGAAACCACAAAATGCATCTAAATTTTACAGCTTGGGTAACATTCCCAACAATTATGCTGAAGGGACAGATGATGCTGCTGGTACACTCTTTTCAGACTGTCATATTGATTAATGACACGCTTGGCTGATCTTTCTTCCCACCACCAGGCAGGAATTCACTTCAAAGTACCTTTTGGCATTTAACATCTAAAAGTAATATCACAATGAGAAGGTGTCATAGTATTATGTTAGAAGATGCTTGTTTAAGTGTACACAATTGGGCTGCTATCCATGAATGGCCAGTTCGAGATTCCAGATTTTGCCATGTGCTGCCGAATTCCATTGTTATGGCCTGTCCTCTTTTAACTCCGCTCATTTTTCTCCGACTATCTTGTTTTTTTTCTTCCTTCACTGGGCTTCCTTCCTCAGCCCCTAGTTTGGAATTAGCTTGCTTACCATTTTCTCCACAACTCAGAGGTCAAGAACATTAGGAAATTACTGAGTGATACGTAACCAAACATAAAATAAATGTAAATACAAGGGGCAATATTTTCCATATTTTTTCCATTCCAGACCACTCTGGTAATGAAGCAGTCCATGCCTGCACTCAGCAAGACCCGGACAGCGTTCAGGCTTGGGCTGATAACTGGCAAACTAACCTTCTCACCACATAAGTGCCAGGTAATTGTAATCTCCAACAAGTAATAGTCCACCTATTTCCCCTTGACGTTAATGGCATTGTCATCACTGAAATCTCCATCAACAATGGGGATCACAATTGATTGGAAATTTAATAGGACCAGACATACAATACTATGGCTACAGGAGCAGGCCTGAGGCTGTGAATCCTGTGGCGAATAACTCAGCTCCTGACTTTCCAAAGCATTTCCACCATCTGCAAGGCACAAGTCCGGAGTGTGACGGAATACTCCTCGCTTGTCTGGATGAGTGCAGCTCCAACAGCACTTGAAGCTCACCGCCGTCCAGGACAAAATGGCCCATTTAACTTTTTCCACCACTGGCGCACTGTAGATGCAGTATATACCAGTTACAAGATGCGCTACAGTCACTCTCCAAGGCTCCTTGGACAGCACTATCCAAATCTCAGACCTGCATTACCTGGAAGAGCAGGGGCAGCAGGCAAATGGGAATACTGCCAGATCCAAGTTCTGCTCTAAGTCACACATGATTCTGATTTGGAAATATGTTGCAATTCCTTCCCTGCTGCTGGGTCAGTATCCTGGAAAACCCTCTCATGGGTGTACCCTCTCTACACACTGCAGCCGCTGAAGAAGGAGATTCACCATCACATTGTCGAGGGTAATTAGGGATTAGCAGTAAATACCGGTTTTGCCAGTGAAGCCCACATCCTGTGAACAAATAATGAAAGTAAATGTAGCCTGAGAGTAGCATATATTTTTGAGTTCCATTTTGAAAGTGAAAACAAAAAATTGTCCAAGTGAACATGATTGATGTGCAGCATTGCTGTTAAAAGGATGCACTCTTGCATGATAGTGCAACAGATTTTCTTAGCCTTCATCTCCTTTACCACCCGAGAGGCAAGAAATCAGTACTGTGTCAAATTGCTTCTATTCACAATCGGGTACGAATTGGCTAAGATCACCCAGTGAGGACAGGTATCGCTAAGTGACAGCGAGATTTTTATTGATGGTCTTGACACACTCTCTATTGGGAATCTGTAGTTGCTCATTGTATTTTTGTTTGTCCATCATTTAAGCAATTCCAACTGATTTTTTTTTTTAACCAACAATACAAACATATATAGTGCTGCATTGTCTGTATACAAACATGAAGATCATTATCTACGGGTGCAGTGTCAGCCAAAAGACATTCATATCAGAGCCTTAGCAACTGTGAGGCAGATAACGATATTGCATCTATCATCTAGTCTACTGTTGCAGAATGTGTTTTCTGACTTATGAGTTTGTTATTCCTCAAGATAATAGGGTTCAGAAATCATAGGAATGAAGGATTCAGTGTTATCTGTGAGTAAGAATAATTGCACATTTACTTAAGAGCACAGTTAATGAGCTCTGCAGAAAGTTCAATGAGTTACAATTTTTAAGCTCGAGGGAGTTATTGGTTGATTGTGCCTCATAGTATTCTAAGATACTGGTCCAGTTATCTCTTTCATTATGCCTTCTTAACTGGCAGATGCACATCATGTGTCTCATAGCATTACTTTATTCAACTAGCTGATGTGTGATGTTATGACCGGCACAGGAGGAGTGCACAGTTAATTGTAGCCCTAGTTCTCAACAATAGTTTAAATGTTTAATTCACTCGCCAAAATGGGCAATTGTTTACCTTTGATACTGTTATACCCAGCATAAAAAGACTTTAACCAGGCTTCTTTCAATAAGTGCAATATAATTGATTTATTATAAAACAAACTTTTTAAAAACAAGTTGCAAAACTGGTCAACATTCAATTTGTAATTTGGAAGCATAATGATTTTCTTCTTTTTTACAAAACAGATATCCCAACACCTTTACATGAACACAAACACAAAACAGGACAAAACAAGCATGGTCTCTGCAGAGGCTGGAGTATGGGAATGTTTTTTTAAAAGCATGAAGTTCAAAAAGGTCTCGGCGCTGTTGATCTAACAGAATTCTGGTCACAGTAGATCTGGAAGTCCTTTCAGAAGGATCTTGACCTGTTTCAAGCCTTTAGTGATTGTTACTCATCGTGATTCTGGCTGTTGACTACAAGATTCAAGTGTGTTTCATGGACTGAGGACATCTTGACTTCAGTTGGCAATCTTGTTTTCTTTTGTGAGATTGCCTGGCAGTGCAAATATATGTAAAAGGGTATGATATGAGGCATGATGGTATATAGAGAATAGCTAATATTTAAGGAATGAATGTAAGCGTTGCAATAGTTACACATTCCTTTCTGGTGCAAAAACACAACAGGAAAAGCTGCCCAATCATAGCTAACAAAAAAAATTAAGGATAGCTTTAGATCCAAAGAGGAGTCATATAAAGTTGCTAGAAAAAGTAGCAAGCCTGAAGATTGGGAGCAGCTTAGAATTCAGCAAAGGAAGACCGAGAGATTGTTTAAGAGGGGAAAAATAGAGTATGAGAATAAACTTGCAAGGAACATAAAAGCAAACTGTAAAAGCTTCTGAGTATGTAAGAAGAAAAAGATTAGTGAAGATAAAATAGGTCCCTTACAGTCTGAAACAGGAGAATTTATAATAGAGAGCAAGGAAATAGTGGAGCAATTAAACAACTACTTTAGTTCTGTCTTCACGAAGGAAGACACAAATAACTTCCAAGAAATACTAGGGAACCAAGGGTCTAGTGGGAAGAAGGAATTAAAGGAAATTAGTATTACTAAAACAATAGTACTGGAGAAATTAAATGGGACTGAAAACTGATAAATCCCCAGGGCCCGATAATCTATATGCCAGGGTACTAAAGGAGGTGGCCATGGAAATAGTGGATGTGTTGATTGTCATCTTCCAAAATTTTGTAGATTCTGGATTGGTGGGTGGCAAATGTAGCCCCATTATTTAAAAAAGGAGAGAGGGAGAAAAGGGTGAATTACAGATCGGTTAGCCTAACATCAGTAATAGGGAAAATGCTGGAGTCTATCATAAAGGATGTGATAACAGGACACTTAGAAAATATCAACAGGATTTATGAAAGGGAAATCATGTTTGACAAACCTACTGAAGTTTTTTGAGGATGTAACTAGCAGAATAGATAAAGGAGAACCACAACAAGTGGTTGTGGTGCATTTGGATTTTCAGAAAGCTTTTGATAAAGTCCCACATAAGAGGTTAGTGAGTAAAATTAAAGCACCTGGGATTGGGGGTAATATATTAGCCTGGATTGAGAATTGATTAGCAGGCAGGAAACATAGAGTAGGAATAAATGGGCCTTTTTTGGAATGGCAAGTGGTGACTGGTGGGGTACCACAGGGATCAGTGCTTGGGCCCCAGCTATTCATGATATAATCAATGCTTTGGATGGGGGAACCAAAATTTAATATTTCCAAATTTGCTGATACATGAACTTTGGTGGGAATGTGAGTGATGAGGAGGATGTTAAGAAGCTTCAAGGTGATTTAGACAGATTGAGTGAGTGGGCAAATACATGGCAGGTGCAGTATAACGTGGATAAATGTGAAGTTACCCATTTTGGTAGAAAAAAACAGAATGGCAGAGCATTATTAAAATGGTATTAGATTGGAAAATGTTGATGTACAAAGGGACCTGGGTGTCCTTGTACACCAATTACTGAAAGGAAGCTTGCAGGTGCAGCAAGCAGTTAAGACGGCAAATGGTATGTTGGCCTTCATTGTGAGAGGAGCAAGGATGTCTTACTGAAGCTGTACAGGGCCTGGAGAATTGTGTGAAGTTTTGGTCTCCTTACCTAAGAAAGGGTATACTTGCCATAGAGGGAGTGCAGTGAAGGTTCACCAGACTGGTTCCTGGGATGGCAGGATTGTCGTATGAGGGGAGATTGGGCTGACTAAGCCTGTATTCACTGGAGTTTAGAAGAAAGAGAGGGGATCTCATTGAAACATGTAAAATCCTGATGGGGAGGACAGACTGGATGCGGGGATGATGTTTCCTCTGGATTGGTGGTGGGGGGGGGTCTAGAACAAGGGGTCATAGTCTCAGGATATGGGATAGGCCATTTAGGACTGAGATGAGAAGAAATGTCTTCAGTCAGAGCATGGTAAACCTGTGGAATTCTCTACCTCACAGGACTGTGGAGGCTAAATCACTGAAAATATTTAAGAAGGACATAGACTTCTGGACTCTAAAGCTGTCAAGGGGTATGGGGAGGGCGCGGGAGTACGGTGTTGAGATAGAGGATCAGCCATGATCATATTGAATGGCAGAGCAGGCTCGAAGGGCCGAATGATCTACTCCTGTTCCTGTTTCCTATGTTTCTATGTTTCTAACTTGTTGATGTGTTTCTGCTTGGTAGCACATTTTAGCCTACTTATATTTAATCTAGGTAGGCTTTCTGCAAATAAACCACGGCCTCATATATCTTGTGTTTTGGAATTTAAAACTTATGATTCCATGTTTTCCTTCACTTGCTCCTTCAAAATGTTCTCATGTATATTTGAACATTTATGAATGAATTTATGTTGTACTGCTCCTGACATGGCTAACCCTGTCCAACATTAATTACAGAATATAACTCTACAATATCCAGGATGCTCTGGACTCTTGGAGCTGATATCTTACAAAGTTACTGTGCTGTCTTTTGATTAGATATCCCTGTACCATAAGGTAGGTCAGCACAAACTAATTTATTGCCTTCAATGTCTGAAATAAGTACATAAGTTCCTAACTCTTGTGAACTACTTAACAGCCAGCACACAGAGCAGATCAGAGGTGAAGAATTCACCTCCTGACTCCCTAAAGCCTGTCTATGATGCACAAAGCACAAGTCAGGAGTGTGATGGAATACTCTCCACCAGCCTGGATGAGTGTGTAATACTCAAGAAACTCAACACAATCCATGACAAAGCAGCCCTCTTGATTGGCACATCATTCAGCTCCTTAAACATTCACTCCCTCCACCACTGACAAATAGTAGCAGCAGTGTTTGCCAAGATGCAACTCGCCAAGTCTCTTTTGTTGCGCTTTCCAAACCTGCAATCTCTGTCACCTAGGGGGACAGTTGGGTAGCAGACATATAGGAACGCCACCAGCTGCAAGTTCCTTCCAAGCCCCATACCATCCTGATTTGGAACTATATCGATGTTCTCCACTGTCGCTGGGTCAAAATCCTGGAACTTACTCCCTAACGGCACTCTGGGTGCACCTACACCAGATGGACTGCAGCGGTTCAAGGCGGCTCACTGCCATCTCTTCAAGGGCAATTAGAGTAAGAGGCGCACGAACAGTAAGAGGAGACTTTGGCCTGAGTGAGACAGAGACCGAGTGAGTATATTAGGGAATTTGGTTCAAAGTGGGAGGTGCATCAGGGGAAAGAGGTGCTTTAGGTAAGGTTTACTGCAAGAAGTGTGACTTAGAATAGAGTGCCGGGAGTTGGGTAATTAAGGGAGTTAGGGAAGGAAGGGAAAGAGGTGCTCTTTTGTTTTCTGTTTTCTAACTTTCTCAACCTTTAGCAAGTGGTCGCACTCTGCTACAGGAGAAGAAGCCAGTTATTTGGTGAGTATCTGGTAAGCCAATTAAGATTTATTCTATTCCTAAGGTTCAAAATGGTCCAGCAACTAGTGGTAAGGTTAATAAAATATAGAAAAACAAAAGTAAAACATATAATTGAATACAATAATTAAATAATTAACTAGAACACATTAAGGATGTCAGGACAGGTGATGTGTCACAGCTGAAGCATGTGAGTGCTCCTGGAGGCCTGTTTGATCCAGGGCAAATATGTCTGCAATAAGTGTTTGAAGCTTGAACAGCTTCAGCTCAGAGTTTATGGGCTGGAGGCTGAACTACAGACACTGCAACACATCAGGGAGGGGGAAAGTTACCTGGATTCTTTGTACCAGAAGGTAGTCACATCTCTTAGGACAGGGTCTTCTGATTGGTCAGTGGTGAGGGACAGGAGAGTGTGACTGTGAGTGAGGGGACACAGAGGGCAGGAGTGCAGGAGCCTCGGCCCTTGCAATTGTCCAATAGATTTGAGGTTTTTTCAGCTTGTTTGGATGAGAGTGGGGTGTTGCAGGGTGGATGAGCTAACTGGCCATGGCATAGTGGTATAGGAAGCCATTCAAGTCGGGGGAGCAAAAAACAATGAAATGGTCGTAGGGAATAGTATATTCAGATGGATTGACACTGTTCTCTGCAGCAAAGAGAGTGAGTCCTGATGGCTGTGTTGTCTTCCTGGTGCCAGGGTTTGGGACACCTGCTCGGGGATGGACAGCAACTTGTAATGGGGGAGTGGGAGGACCCAATCATCGTAGTCCATGTAGTTACTAACAACATAGACCAGACAAAGAAGGTGGTTCTGCATAGTCAGTATGAGGACCTTTGCATCAAATTAAGAAGCAGAACCTCAAAGGTCATAATCTCTAGATTATTACCTGAGCTATGTGCAAATTAGCATAGGACCAATCAGATTAGGGAAATGAATGTGTGGCTCAATGACTGGTGTGGGAGAAGTGGGTTCCGGTTCGTGGACACTGGCACCAGTATTGGGGGAAGTGGGATCTGCCCTGTTGGAACAGTTTACATGTGAATTGTGCTGGAACCAGTGTTCTTGCGAGTTGTATAACTAGGGAAGTAGAGTGGGTTTTAAACTAAATAGCAGAGTAAGGGGTCAAATTTGAGAAGGTGTGGTAAATCAAAGACCAAAGACAAGGCAAATGAAAAAGGTATTATTATGGGAAATGAAAAACAGATGGTGGCGGGAAGGGATAGAGTGTACATAGTTAACATTAAATCAACAGATGAAACTGAGGTTATAAAAAGAATAAAAGGATAAAACTAGAAGCTTTGTATTTGAATGCATGTTAGCATTCAAAGCAAAAAATGATGAACTGAGAGTGCACATAGAAATAAATAATTACAATTTGAGAGCCATTATGGAGACATGCCTGAAGGAGGTCATGGATTGGGACTTAATAATGAAGGATGCAGGATATTTAGGAAGGACAGGGAGTGAGGAAAAGGTGGAGGGGTGGCTCTGTTAGTTAATGATGGTATTAGCACAATAGGGAGAGATGGCCTAAGTTCAGGAAACCAGGATGTGGAAACGACTTGGGTAGAGATGAGAAATGGTAAAGTTAAGAAGTCACTTGTGGGAGTCGTGTACAGGCTCCTTAATAGTAACCACATGGTAGGTTGGAGCATAAAGAAAGAAATAATTGAAGCTTGTCAGAAAGGCACGGCGATAATCATGGGAGATTTTAATTTCCATACAAACTGGAAAAGTCAGATGGGCAAAGATAGCCTAAGTGAGGAGTACATTGAATGTTTTTGGGATAGTTTCTTAGAACAGTATGTTATGGAGCCAACCAGAGCGCAGGCTATACTAGACCTGGTATTGTGCAATGAGATAGGAGTAATTAATGATCTCATAGTGAAGGCATCCCTAGGTAGCAGGGACCACAGTATGATTGAATTTTACATTCAGGTTGAGGGAGAGAGGAGTGGGTCAACAAGGACAATTATGAGGGAACGAAAGCAGAGCTGGCTAAAGTGAATTGGCAAATCAGGTTAAGGGATAGGTCCATAGAGATGCAGTAGCTAATATTTAAGGGGATATTTCAGAATGCACAGAATAGATGCATTCCAACAAGTAAGAAAAATCCAAGGGATGGACACACCATCTGTGGGTTAACTAGAAAGGTTAAAGATAGTGTCAAACTTAAAGAAAAGGCATATAAATGTGCAAAGCTAGGTAGCAGGTCAGAAGATTGAACAGAATATAAGGAACAGCAAAGAATGACTAAAAGATTAAACAGGAGGGAAAAATTAGAGTTTAAGAGAAAGCTGTCCAGAAATATAAAAACATGGCGAGTTTTTATAAATATTTTAAAGGAATGAGTTAACAAAGTGGCGATGGTCCTATAGAAAGTGAGTCTGCAGAATTGATAATGGAAAACAAGGAGATGGCAGATAAATTGAACAAGTATTTTGCGTCATTATTCACTATAGAGGATGCAAGTAACATCCCAGAAGAAACTAAAAACCAGGCAATGGAAGTGGGGGAGGAAGCCAGGAAAATTACAGTCACTAGAGGAGTAAAGTGTTGGAGCTGCGGGCTGACAAGTGCCCAGGACCTGATAGACTCCATCCTAGGGTCTTAAAAGAAGCATCTAATGAGATAGTTGATGTATTGGTTTTAATTTTCCAAGACTCCCTAGATTTGGGGAAGATCCTATTAGATTGGAAGATAGCAAATGTACCTCCATTATTCAAAAATGGAGGGAGACAGAAAGCAGGAAACTACAAGCAGTTAGCTTAACAGCTGTCATAGGGGAAATGCTCTAAGGTATTATTAAAGAAATTATAGCAAGGCACTTGGATAAGCTCAAGGCCATCAGGCAGAGTCAACATGGTTTTGTGAAAGAGAAATCATGTTTAACTGACTTATTGAAGTTCTTTGAGGAAGTGACATGTGCTGTGGATAAAAGGGGAACCGGTGGACGTACTGTACTTAGATTTCCAGAAGGCGTTTGATAAAGTGCCACATCACAGACTATTGCAGAAAATAAAAGTTCATGATATAGGGGCTAACATTTGGCATGGGTAGAAGATTGGCTGGCTAACAGGAAGCAGAGAGTTGGCATAAATGGGTATTTTTCAGGTTGGCTAGATTAACAAGTGGTATGGCACAGGGATCAGTGCTGGGACCTCGACTGTTTACAATTTATATAAATGATTTGGATGAAGGGACATATGGGATGATTGCCAAATTTGCTGTTGACACAGATAGGTAGGAAAGAAAGCTGTGAAGTGGAAATTAGGAGGCTACAAAAAGATATAGATAGGTTAAGTGAGTGGGCAAAGATCTGGCAAATGGAGTATAATGTAGGAAAATGTGAAATTGTCCATTTTGGCAGGAAGAATAAAAGAGAAGCATATTATTTAAATGGTGAGAGATTGCAGAGCTCTGAGGCACAGAGGGATCTGGGTGTCCTAGTGCATGAATCATAAATGGTTAGTATGCAGGTACAGCAAGTAATTAGGAAAGCTAACAGAATGTAATCATTTATTATGAGGGGAATTGAATACAAAAGTAGGGAGGTTATGCTTTTTTTTATTTGTTCATGGGAGGTCGGTGTCACAGGCTAGGCCAACATTTATTGCCGATCCCTAATTACCCTTGTTCAGAGGGCATTCAAGAGTAAACCACATTGCTGTAGGCCAACATTTATTGCCAATCCCTAATTACCCTTGTTCAGAGGGCATTCAAGAGTAAACCACATTGCTGTGGGCCTAGAGTCACACCTAGGCCGGACTAAGTAAGGACGGCAGATTTCCTTCCCTAACGGGACATAAGTGTCAATCGGCAATGGTTTCATGGTTATCATCAGATTTTTAATTCCAGATTGCCATGGTGGGATTTGAACTTGCGTCCCCAGAGCATTACCCTGGGTCTCTGGAATACCAGTTAGAGACAATGCCACTGCCTCCCCAGTTGTACAGGGCACTAGTGAGACCACATTTGGAGTACTGTGTACAGTATTGGTCACCTTATTTGAGGAAGGATATAAATGTGTTGGAAGTAGTTCAGAGAAGGTTTACCAGACTAATACCTGGAATGGGTGGGTTGTCTTATGATGAAAGGTTGGACAGACTAGGCTTGCATCTGCTGGAGTTTAGAAGAGTAAGGCGACTTGATTGAAACATATAAGATCCTGAGGGACAGGGTGGATGTGGAGAGGACATTTCGTCTTGTGAGAGAATATAGAACTCGAGGTCACTGTTTAAAAATAAGGGGTCGCCCATTTAAAACAGAGATGAGGTGAAATTGTTTCACTCAGAGGGTCATGAGTCTTTGGAACTCTTGTCCTGAAAAGGCGGTAGAAGCAGAGTCTTTGAATATTTTTAAGGCAGAGATGGATAGATTCTTGGTAAGCAAGGGAGTGATAGGTTATCAGGGGTAGGTGGGATGCAGATTTCAGGTTATGATCAGATTAGCCATGATCCTATTAAATGGCGGAGCAGGTTTGAGGGGCTGAATGTCCCACTCTTGCTCCTCGTTTGTATGTAATTAGGGGTGGACAATAAATGCTGGCCTTGTTCGTGACAATCAAATCCCAGGAATGAATTTAAAAATATTTAGGAGGCCTCATTAGCTCACAATTTCAGAGACAACAAAGAGTCGATAAAATAGTTGATGTGTTGTGTGAAAAGCTGACAGCAATTTCACAGAATGAGACGCAGTTCCTTTCCTGGTTTGCAGAGAGCCTACTCGGGGAAGAGTAATATGTAATTTATATTGTCAATTATATAATTCCCCAACTTTCTTTACTTAGTTGGCAGGGATCTTTTCATACTAGGGAAATTGAATTTGTTTGGTGCTAGACTATCTGTGACAGCTGCAAATTGGAGAAATATTTAAAAACTGAAGATTCAAGTGGTAATTTGACAAGATGGTGGCCCGCTGTTAAACTACAACAAAAAAGCAACTGACTAACTATTATTGCTGTCATGCAGATTGTGTTACCCTGTTAGTACCAGCCTGTGGGCATAGTCGATGCATTAGAGTAGGTTTGCAACAAGCTATCACACATATAACATAGACTCACTGCTTCACTCCAGGATTTATCACTGGAACTTGGGTGAAAATTCCAAAATGTTGTGTAATTCTTTCCATCAACCAGCCTGTAAAGCTGGCAGGAAAGCTGTTGGAATTGATAAATCATCTTCACCAAGTCTTCAGCTTCTGTAAAGCACGGTCATCTGTGTGCATTTGTGTTCTTTACCATCACTAATGTTGTGCTCACATGCTTAATCCCTGTTCATGGAGATAACCAATTTCAGCGTTTCTAGCTAAAATCTGGTTGTTTATCAGACTTCGCAGAATTTCTTCCTGGTTCATAATTACACACTACTTAACTGTCTAAATGGAATAGTTCTTTGCATTTCTTCACCGAGCTTGCTTTGCTGACCCACATGATCAGGTTGATTAAGATTTCCTCTAGTTCTGGACTGTAATTGCTCTAGATAAATTTCATTAACTTTTATTGCCTAAACATAGCAAAGAAAGAAATGTAGAATATAAACAAAATTAAACTAATTTTAATGCTTCACTCTCTTGGAAGAGATCCCATGATAATGCATTCTATTTAAATGTCAGAATATGTATGACATTTATGAAAAGGATTTTACAATATTTTTCAAGGGCAGTGAAGACTGCTGCTTAAAATGGAGCAAAAATGTTCATTGCAGATCATCCTGAATTTGTAGTAAACTTGTCAGATCAGAAGTTCCTTTTCCACAACACTGATATTTAATTAATGGAATGGTCACCATTAAGAATCATCCTCCACATTGATGAGTACTTAACATGAAATTTTCAAGATTTCTTTGGCTGCAATGTAAGTATTAACATTAATTTGACTGTTCTGTCACATTACTGCTTTGTAAACATGGCATAAATGTAATTTGGTGAACTTCAGTGAAGAGAAATAATTTTAGTAATCCTTGAACTGCATTCTGACGTAATTAACTCTAAGACAGGCAGCTATTTTCAAGAGTGTTTGAGATCAACCATGATCTATTGGCCCCAGTAAAGAGAATCTGTTAGTAAGAAACTTGTTTTAAAATCCTTGGATTTTGCATTCTGTATCAAGGTCCTCCATTTCAAAATATATCCAATTTGTGGGCTTATTTCAAATAACTAGACTAGAAACCGATACTTATTTCAACTAGATCACATTTTGGAATCTCTGGCACCTGAAGTATTTGTGCCAGTTGATGTGCAAATTTTAATGCCTAAGTTTTTGGATTCATCCTAAATGTTTATTCTGGATTTATTTGTATGGATAAGAAGCGGCGAGCTATGTCATCTTACCTCAATTAATTCAGCATAGAGACTCTTTAGAAAGAGTTTTCTCCTTGGCACCTCTTGGTTTTCTGTGGCTGAAAGGAAGGTGAACAACCCTTTCCCAAGTTGTTGCCTAGGAACCAGAAATTGTCCACCACAATGGGTGCAAAAACTGGCCAGAGGGTGATGCACGCTCTAATTGTCCCTTCCCCATGGTAAACAATCGAGTCTTACACTTGCCTTCACAAAGCAACATCAAAACCAGTTTTCCAGTACAGCAAAGTCAGAAAAGGAAGCTTTCTTTGCTCTTTATATTGAAATTTGCTAAACAAACTTATCGCTGATGTTAGCGCCAAGATCAAAAAAATAAACTGAGAAATGCTGGGATTTTCTTGCAGAGATGCAACAGGAACAGATAGAAGAAAGATGGAATGGTCATCCCAGATTAATGAACTGAGTGGACGGGGCGTTGAAAATCTGAAGGATGAGTGCAGTGGGCGAAGGGAAAATTGACTGGCGAGACACACTGAGTAGAAAGAGAGGAAAAGAAAAGCATTGCTAATAGATTAAAGCTTGAAAAAGCCAAACGGTTTATTGGCTCAGAACTAAAAGAAAGACATGTGTTGTTTGGTTCATGTTGTACAAGCATAATTTACTAGCTATTACGTAACTCTGACTCAACTGTTGCTAACTTACAATTTTAAATACATTTTAGAGCATCAGTCCAATACCAGATGACAAACTTGGGATGAAAAGAAAATGAATTATATCCAAACAATCTCTGAAAGGATTATCAGTGGGGGTAAAAAAAAACCCTTAATTAGAGACTGTAGAACCATAGGCTGGAATCTTCAGTTCTGGAGTCTACGTTCGGTAGTGGATGCTGAAGTGGGAGTGATTTATTCTGTTTTTATTCTCTCCCACTTTTCACACCACCCAGTTTATTACCACAATTCTATGCATTGAATTGCATCTGCCCACTCTGCTAGCCTGCCTGTCCTGCGTTCATTGACAGGTTATGTTCCTATTTTTTTTAAATTTCATTCTCGTATGCTATTTAATGTACCAGGATTTGAGTACATAATCAAAGTTTACACCTCGGTCCAATACTGAAGGAATGTTCTGCGGTTGGAGATGTTGATTCCACTGAGACATTCAACGATGACTCCATCTGGCCTGTTTAGGAGGACGTAAAAGACCCTATGGCAATATGTAAGGTAAAACAATGGAATTTCCCTGGCTACCATTTTAATTCCTCACCAAAATAGTAACTTATCACCATTGCTATTTGAGACCTTGGCTTGTAAATGGTTTGCTGTTGGTCTGCATGATATGATTGCATTTCAAAATTAACATTGACTGTGACTGTGAAGAACATCACTGCAGGTGTTCCTCAGGGTAGTGCTCTAGGCCCCAACCATCTTCAGCTGCTTCATCCACGACCTTCCTTCCATCATAAGGTCAGAAGTGGGGATGTTCGCTGATGATTGCACAGTGTTCAGCACCGTTCACGACTCCTCAGATACTGAAGCAGTCCAAGTGCAACAAGACCTGGATAATATCCAGACTTGGGCTAACAAGTGGCAAGTAACATTCATGCCTCACAAGTGCCAGGCAATGACTTATCTCCAACAAGAGAGAATTTAACCATCGCCATTTGACATTCAGTGGCATTACCATCGCTGAATCCCCCACCATCAACATCCTAGGGGTTACAATTGACCAGAAACTGAACTGGACTAGCCATATTAAAACTGTGGCCACAAGGGCAGGTCAGAACTAGGAACCCTGCACCGAGTGGCTCACCTCCTGACTCCCCAAAGCCTGTCCACCATCTACAAGGCACAAGTCAGGAGTGTGATGGAATACTCCCCGCTTGCCTGGATGAGTGCAGCTCCCACAACACTCAAGAAGCTTGACACCATCCAGGACAAACAAGCCTGCTTGACTGGCACCCCATCCACAAACATTCACTCCATCCACCACGGCGCACAGTGACAGTAGTTTGTACCATCTACAAGATACACTGCAGAAACTCACCAAGCCTCCTTCAACAGCACCTCCCAAAACCACGACCACTACCATCTAGAAGAACAAGGGCAGCAGACACATGGGAACACCATTACTTGCAAGTTCCCCTCCAAACCACTCGCCATCCTGACTTGGAAATATATCGCCATTCCTTCACGGTTGCCGGGTCAAAATCCTGAAGCTCCCTCCCTTACATCACTTTGGGTGTACCTACACCACATGCACTGCAGCGGTTCAAGAAGGCAGCTCATCACCACCTTCTCAAGGGCAATTAGGGAAGAGCAATAAATGCTGGCCTAGCCAGCGATGCCCACATCCCGTGAATACATTTTTAAAAAGCTTGACAAGCTTTGTGTAAATTTCACCATATTGACAATATTCAGAAGTAAAAGACTGTTTCATCTAATGATTAGAAATAGGGGAAAAAGCACACAACAAACCTGAGTAAAGCAAGTTATCGATAGACGCCTCTTTTAAAGGAAAACTGGCATTTTCTTGACATTTGTGCTGCTCAGAGGACCTACACGTGAAGCACTTATAGCCATAAATAAGGTGTAATTTGTACTGCTTCTATGAAACGTTGAAACTATAAAGCTTCTTTGTTTCTTGTTTATCACTAGTCACTATGGCAGTGGAATTTGGAAGTCTGTTTTCAAATAACCAAGAATAAACACGGATAAAAAAGGTTTCCTTTTCATGTAGAAGAGCTGCATTATCCACTTAGACTAAACTACTCTGCCCAATTCTGCGGCCTTCACTGGATATTTAATTTTTCAAACATTTATAACATAAAGCATTAGAATTTTGTTTAAATGGCCAAACCTGGAAGAGACTTTTGTTAAATTGCTTTCCACTGTATAAAATTATGAGGGGCATAGATAGGAAGGAACTTGGCAGAGGAATCAATAACCAGGGGGCATAGATTTAAAATAAGGGGCAAGAGGTTTAGAGGAAAGTGAGGAAGAATTTTTTCACCCAGAGGGTGGCAGGAACCTGGAGCTCACTGCCTGAAAGGATGGGAGAGGCAGAAACCCTTATAACATTTAAGAAGTATTTAGATGTGCACTTGTGATGCCATGGCATACAAGGCTATGGGTTTAGTGCTGGAAAATGGGATTAAAATAGTTAGGTACTTGTTTGTCCGGCGCAGACTCGATGGGCCGAAGGGCCTTTTTCTGTGCTGTAGACCTCTGACTCTAACTTTGGAGTGTCATGAGTATAAATGCAAGTTCACATACTCTCAACATGATAATAGATTTATTCCTTTCACAAGCCAGCCCAAGTGGTGGCTGAGTTTTTTTTAAACATTTCTGTTAAATGGCTGTAATTGTCCTAATTTAAAACAGAAACCCCATCCATCTTCATGCTTCCTTCTCTTCTTGAAAGTATTTACAGCAGAGAAACAAGGCCATTCTCAGTTCTGGCCTGACTGAAGCTGAGTTTCAGTTATGTAACATTGTGTGTCTCCATTCGAATTAATGTGGCCACTTCCCTGACACTAATGCTTTGTTCATTGCATGAGAATGTAACTTTTTAAAAAAAATGCGGCTGAAATCTCCGGTCGGCAGGCGGGGCCTGCTTGCTGACACATAAAATGACACGCGGTGATGTCAGGCGGGTGTCCCGATGTCACTGCGAGTTATTTAGATTTTCAGTTTGGCGGGCACGCAGCCAACTCAGCTGTGCACCCGCCAAACTGTCAAAGGCCTATTAAGGCCTGTTTAAAAACTAATCTAAACAATTAAAAGAGCTGCCTGTCCTACCTTAAGGTTGGCAGGCAGGCGAAGAGCCCAGGCGGCCTTCACATTTTTCATGGAACCTCATCCATGGGCGGGATGAGAGTTTCATGAAGTGTTTAAAAATTCAATAAATTTTTTTAAAAAATCATTGATATATCCCAGTTCATGTGAAGTTTTATAATACTTTATTTAGAAATGTTAAACTTAAACAAATCTCTGAGGCACGGAAGCACTCCCGACTCAGGGAATCTCTTTCCCCCCACCCACCCTCTCCCTGCCCGCACAGGGAACGCTTCCAGGCGAGCATCACGCTGGGCGAGCCTTAATTGTTCTGCCCATAAAATGGTGGTGTGCACCCAATCGGGGCCGCCGATCTGGTTCGCACTTACTCCCACCTGCCCCCGCACAACCTTTTGAAAGCCATGATTGAATCTCCCTCCACCACACTTTCAGGCAGTGCATTCTTGACCATGACCTCTTGCTGTATTTAAAAAAAAGGGTTCTTCATGTTGCCCTTGATTCTTTTGCCCATTTCTCCCTGGTTCTCAACCCTTTTGCCAATGGAAATAATTTCTTTGTCTAGACCCCTCATGATTTTGAACACCTTTTTCTAAGAAGAGTAGGTAAGCAGCTGGCATGCATAGAAACTTTCAATAGCATACTTGATCTTAGACCCTGCTTTGTTCACTACCCAAACAGTTGGCATTTATACATTGCTCACCCTACAACTGCCTCCATGTTACTGTGAGCAACACAATGGAAGTTCAACTAATTCCCTACAGCTTTTATGTTAGCTAGGTTAGAGTTGACTAGGAATAAAAAGACTTGCATTTATGTGGGGCCTTTCATTACCACTGGGCATCTCAAGTGGTTTACAGCCAATGAAGTATTTTTAAGTGTAGTCACTGTGGTAATGTAGGAAATACAGCAGCCAACCTATGTCCAGCAAGCTCCAGCAACAGTAATGTGATAATGACAAAATCATTTGTTTTTTCTGTGATATTGATTGAGGGATAATTATTAGCGAGACCATTTCGGATGACTTCTCTGCTCTTCTTCAAAATCATATCATGGGACCTTCTGCACCACCTGAGAGGGAAGATGGGGTCTCAGTTTAACATCTCATTCAAAAGACAACAACTCTGACAGCATAGATTGTCGTACCCAGAAACTTCTGACTCAAAGAGGTGGGAGTGTTAGCATTGAGCCATGGCTGAACATACTAACCGTCAAAATCAATACAAATATTTAATTGCTGAAAAAAAAGATTTTTTTTGGTGAGCTGCCAACAATTTGTCAACTTTGTGAGATTAATCTGCTTCAGAATAAGATCTGAAAATAGAACCCACGTTTTATTTGTGTCATATCTTCGGTAGTCATTGAACAGGAAAATAATAATACACAGGAAGATTTTTCACATTCTTTAGATGCATCTGGTCTTTCTATTGAGATCACCAGCCTCTGGGTCTATCCTCTGCTTCCAAAGCAACTTCAGGAGAGGTTTTGATTGATAATGGAAGTTGAATTTTATAACCTACCTTGAGAGTCATGTGTGTTCTTCACTCACTCAATCTTGGAGAGAGTAAAGAATGGCCCTTCAGTTAATTAACTCACTTGTTCTCTTTTGAAGCTGCACCTCTGCTTCCATAAGAAAGCGCCTCAGGTATACCCCTATTCCTCTGTGGTCTGTTCAGGGTGAAGTGGGAATTGTTCCTACACTTGAGAAATCAGAACATATACTTCTTGTATGGAAATTGTGTTCAATGTTAGGTTGGCTCTCCCAGAGGATCTTATTATGCGCACAGACATTTTGTATGCTGACTTCTAAATGCCTCTTTCCTCAAGGTACAGAACATTTTTGAAGTTCATCAACTTTACAAGTGCATTTTGCAGATGTCCAGAATTTACAAGTATTAAACAAATTGCTTTGTATTAATGGAAAAAGAATTTGGAGTAAGGATAGGACTAGTGACCACAAATTCCTTTTCTATCCACCCATCACAAACATTTGCAAACATAGTTTCTCAGCTCCTCTACGTCTAACACCAACATGTGCTATTGAACCCTCTTGTGACCTTTCCAATGAGCACATGGTATTTGGGTCAAAGCCTATTAACCTGTTACAGAAGGAATTGAATGACACTGTCACCTGTTACAGAGTAGGGTGTCTTCTGAACCTTTACTTTCTTGAAACGTTATTGTCAGGTGGAGTGGGGGCTGGTGTGGGAATTCAACTTTGCGGCTGTTCCACGCAGTCCTCGGTCTGAAATCGGTAAGTATCATTATCAAACAGACAATATTATTATTGGTTCCCAGCCAATTAACTTTATCCTAATGAACATCCACTAAAAGCCAACTGTACCAACACAATCCATTTTCAGCATAAGAATTCCTGACTGTTCATTCTTGAGATGAAACAAATTTACATGCCTGAAAAACAGACCATATTATGGTTTCTACAGCAATTAAAATCACAATGATGGGACTTATCAAAAGCTTGAATTGATAATCTTGAAGTGCAGAGCTGACAGTTTTATCTTTCTCCGCCATATGAAGTGAAAAATACCTATTTTGTGATGAGGAACGGTGACATTTAACTTCATAGCAACCTTGGCAAATCTAGGTATAGAGAAAGGCTTAGAGTCTGGCAGAAATCTGTTTACAGCCATGTCCCTTCAGCAGTGGCAGGATTTGCAGACACCTGATCACAGCTGATAGAGCACACTAAGGCTGCAGCCCCCCACAAACCCTCCCGAGTCCTCCAGCTTCTTTACATTGGAAATATTTTGCCTTAATTATGTTCAGTACCACTTTGGGACTGACTCAGATAATAAGAGGAACAAGAACAAGATAATATTATTATCCCTGCTGCTGGCACATAGCGATGTTGAGATTTAGATGAAATGTTTTGTGGATGGAGATAACTATTTGAATTGGAACAATGTGAAAGCCTAGCATCGACTGGATTCATAAGAATGTGGAGCAAATTTGAAAACTCCAGTTGATGTAGATTCAGAGTTCTGCCGTAGTCTTCCAAGCATCATCTTTTCATCTTCCAAGGAAGCTTGTTTGATAATCGTAACGCCCAGGCAAAAATTATGTTGCTTAAACTGACTGATCCTGAACTGAAAATTGAATGTTACCTTGAGGCTTTCAGCATATAACATAATGTGCTGCAATCATGGTGTTCCTTGGATTAGGGTGTTACTCTAAATTTGAATAGTGCGAATCTCACTATTAAAGAGATGCCCATTGAGAAGAAACTTTGTTAAAAGTATTATTTGCCTACATATTCATTCAAGATTGCTTCTGCTATGACTTTGTAACTTCCTGGGAAAAATATGAGAGATTTTATCTCACATTGTGCACAAGTCTGACAAATCTACTTTCTGATCAGCACATAGTTTGTCACTCTCCAGCCTGAGACTTGTACACTTGCCTCAGATTCGTGGACCATTAAACTTCTTTGTTATTTCCAATAAAAAAAAAATGATTGTTTGGTTTCTTACATGTTGCAGGTGTAGTGCCAAAAAAGCACTAGATAATCGGAAGGGGGAAAAGGAGAATTGCAGCACGAAAAACAAAGTAAATTGAGAGAAAATTACTAAAAAATTACTAGTTTTTCAAACAACTAAGCTAACTGGGAAGAAATGCAATTTTAATTATTCTGCATGTTTAATTCTGTCAAGTATTGAGATTATGAATTGTTTGAGGTGAAAAAGAGTAAGCCCTGTCATGATAGTGAGGTTGTGCAGGATGCAGCACAGCATGATGAATTGTGACATTTGGTTTGGAGAATATTGCAGGGTTCTTCCAGAGCAGACCAGGCAGCAGAAGCATTGCTTGAGCACCCCAGTGGTTTGCTTGTTGGTAAAATGGTTCTCATTATATTCAGTTGCCCATATGTGTGGGTTGCGCACCAGAGATATGGGCCAGGTGGTCAGCAGACAGCCGTATGTCCAGTAATCACCTGGTCTCTTGTGGTGGCTTGAATGTTGATAGTACAGAAGACTGGCACAGAATAAAGACATGATGATGCTGCCAGGATAGCAGGCATTAGCCTAAACGATATGTTGGGTATGGTCACAAACCAGTTGCAGTCTTTGCAGTTGCAGTACATCTCTTAATTTTGAAACAGCGCATCACCTTTAAAGGAACATGTGTGCACCCTGTAGCATCCCATTCCAAAGCCAAGTGCATGCTACACCTGCTTCAATCTGCAAAGAGAGAAGGCACTGTTTTCCCCTCTCTTTGCACACAATGGGTCAGTCACCTCCCTACATAGCAGTGGACAGCAGACTGCAAGCTGCTAGAGATGTCCCCTGCTCCAGTCTGGAAGGAGTGGAAAGTGAAGAAGTCTGTGACTACTGGCAATGCTGTCCTTGTTAAGTTCCAGAAAGCCAATTAGTGTAGGATAGAACTGGAGCCAATCTTTGCATGTTTCATTTATACTGAGTTACAAATTACAAGCATACACCTTCTAATCTAACATCCACTGTTTCAGTCTGTATCTATTTATAGAGGCACGTGTGAATCCACAATTAATGCCCATCACCTCCCTACAATTAAACATAATTAGTTTTTTAAAAATGCATTCATGGGATGTGGGCTTCGCTGGCTGGGCCAGCATTTATGCCCATCCCTAGTTGCCCTTGAGAAGGTGGTGGTGAGCTGCCTTCTTGAACCGCTGCAGTCCATGTGGTGTAGGTACACCCACAGTGCTGTTAGGGAGGGAGCTACAGGATTTTTGACCCAGCGATAGTGAAGGAATGGTGATATATTTCCAAGTCAGGATAGCAAATGACTTGGTGGGGAACTTCCAGGTGGCAGTGTTCCCATATATCTGCAAGCCTTGTCCTTCCAGGTGGTATTGGTTGTGGGTTTGCAAGGTGCTGTCTAAGGAGCCTTGGTGAATTCTTGCAGTGTATCCTGTCAATGCTACACACTGCTCCTGATGTACGTCAGTGGTGGAGGGAGTGAATGTTTGTGGATGTGGTGCCAATCAAGCGGGCTGCTTTGTCCTGGATGGTGTCGAGCTTCTTGAGTGTTGTGGGAGCTGCATTCATCCAGGCAGGTGGGGATTATTCCGTCACACTCTTGACATGTGCCTTGTAGATGGTGGACAGGCTTTGGGGAGTCAGAGGTTAGTTACTCACTGCAGGAATCTTAGCCTCTGACCTGCTGTTGTAGCCACAGTATTTATATGATCTATTCTAGTTCAGTTTCTGGTCAATTAGTATACAATTAACAGTCCTTGCCCACCAGGACTGAGTCACCCAGCCTGCCTGCAGTTGGTTGCAAATTTTAGTGAGCATGTCCTTAGTGAAACAGAGCTGTGGTTCAAGTAGAAAATTGCTCCCTCTAGACTCTGGGTGGACATAGCATCCTGCACCCGTAACTGGGAGTCAGTAGACTGAGCAGAACCATTGAAGTCGGAACCAAGACCTTCACCACATGACAGAGCACTCCCTTTGGGCTTCTCCGGATATAAATTGCAGTTCAAACAACTAAACACTTCTACTGATTCAGCAGTAGCCGGTAGCAATCAATCAGCAATGAACCTGATAGTGGCCGATGATTCATTTAGCACTGCAGGGGTGGGGATCATTCCTGACACTGAATGCATGTTTGTGTTCAACTGTGAGAATTTCAGAGAAGGTATTAACTGGAGTATTGAGGTTGAAAGTGGCTCCGCTAGAGTCAAATCAACATTACACACCAACTAATGTCATGATCTGTCTATCTTGCATACATCCGCTGCATATGCCTAGCACTGGCACTACTGATGTACCCAAAGTAGCACTTGGCACAGTCCGCACCAAAAGTGTGTGTGCAGAATGGAAGGAATTTTGGATGTGAACCGGCACCTGCAGTGCCAAAATACTGGCACTATGGAGTTGAATTTTGCAGCCTACGTTTCTCAGTAAGGATTCTTCGACACAGGTCCAAGATCCCCTAATTGCCACAAGTTGCATTGCAAGTGTAAGTACAGTGAACAATGAGTACCGTCTGTTTGCTACTCTACTGTTTGCAAAACTTTCACCCATTTCTTTTTCCCAAGTTCATGCCTATAGCTAAGGCTCATCGCCATGCTTCCATACATATACTCCAAATTGGACCAATCTATCGAACTCTCTAATGCACCCGGTCTTTTCTGTAATAAACTATGTGAATACATGAGGGAAAGCAAAGATTAAAGAAGAAGCTGAGTTAAGCTAAGTTTAGCTGCATTCATTCACTAACTAGTCCCTCGGCAACACTTCGCAATATCTTGCTGCCTTCAATCCATAATTTCAAAATTTGTAGAAAGCTAAGGATTTCCTTACCTAAGTATCACTGCAAATTTTGAAAAGAGGTCTCTTAACATTGCTAAATGTTATGCTTTATGCCCATTTTTTTTCCCTAAAAACAGGTGCAACATTCACCAATTTCTACCTCTCTAATTTCTGGAGAGTGCCTTTCTTCTCGCTATTCTGCAGTAACAGTTTTGAAACTTTTAAGTGTCACATATTTTACTGGGTGTGATCATTTCATGGACAAAAATAAAGTCTGCTTCCCAGTTAACAACAGAATAATCCTGAATGTCACTCATCACTACATCCTGAATATTTGTATTTCAATTCAGATTTTAAGATTGATCCTGGCTTTAATTAGCCTGAGAATAATCAACAACCAACCATCTGGTAATTGTTATTATAGTGTATTAATGCTGAATTTATTTTTTGATTTTTATTTCAATTCAATTTCTGGAAGCCTGATATCTGTGACCAGCTGTTAAATCTGCCTTTTCTAGCTGTACAGCAATGATTGCATCTTTGAGTTGCTTTTGGCTATGGAAACTAGATTGAACAGTCAGGTCCTAGATATTGAAGCTGAACATGAATGTTGCCTGTGGAATGAGGCTGGTGCAGTCAACAATGTGCATGTGACAAAGGGCAGAAAATAAAATGTTGTACCTTTATATTTTGTTATGGCTTTGAGGGAGATCATTAACTTTTTAAAAAAAAATCAAACTCTCAGCTATTACCTGAAAGAATTATGCCACAAGATTTTGTTTTCAGCAAAACATTTACTATACAAGAACTAAACAAGCAAGTACTAAAAGTTCATAAACATTTAGATTTTAAACCCAAAAATCTCAACAACAGACTGCTTCCTCTTCTGTTTTAAATACCATCCAAGAGTTCCACTCTTTGAGACCAAACCAAGATGTGCCACAGCTATTGGGAATTCACTTTGATTCTCCTCAGTGTTCCTGCTATTCTCCAAGGTATGAGATTTCTTAGGATCCTTCCACTGCATTTGGCCAGGCGAACCTCCAATTCTGTTTAAGAACCTCACAATTGTGGACATCCCGGCTCAAACATGGGCTTCACTGCATTCTTGCTCAACGACTCCAGACTCCAAAAACACCTTCGTTTATGGTAGCCCTTTGCTATGGATCTCGGCTACTTCCACGCAGCCACTGCTGGCAGATTTCTCCCTCTGTCTGAATCTGTGAGAAAACACACAGATAAACCTAAACAAAACACTGCCTCCCTGAAATCTATCCCCATAGCAACAAGGCATATAGCTAGGATATGCTGGGTAGATATTTAAACTAATTAACTTTACTTTCCAAAATGTCTCTTTGATCTGAAAGGTATATGAGTATTTTAAGACCTGCTCCTGTTTACTAGTTGCTTTTCAACCTTTTAACTCTTTAGCTCTGAAGAAGAGTCATAGAGACTCAAAGCTTTAACTCTGCTTCTCTCTCCACAGATGCTGCCAAACCTGCTGCATGTTACCAGCATTTTCTGTTTTTATTTTGCTTTTTAACCTTTCTTGGATCTAAGAAATTGCATGAATAAATCAAGTCAATAACAAAGACAAGGCAATTCTCCTCAGACATACTGTCTTCAGTTCCCCAGCCAAATAGGCCCACCTGCCATTTTATGGCCCTCACCAAGCTAATTCTAACCTTGTAATTACAAAAGGAAGGACCTTTAATGTGCCAATACTAATTTAATTTCCACAAAACTATAGGTTATATTTCTGCAACAAATGAGTCATGAAATTAAACATTTTCATACTTGCATCCTTGGGGCAATGGAAATTGAGGAGAGCTTTGACAGTTGTGTACGATCTTGTGACAGGTTTAGACAAAGGAGAGAAAAAAATCTGTTCCCATGAGCTGATGGTATAAGAACTCGGGGACACAGGTTTAAGGTTTTGTGCAAGCGATGCAGGAGAGAATGTGAAGCAGAACTTTCTTGCACAGCAAGTAATAAGGACCTGGAATTTCATGGATAGTGGAAGTGGAGGCAATCAAAATTTCAAAAGTAAATTAGATGGGCACTCGGGTGAAATAAACTTGCAGGTCGATGGGTGTAGAGTGGGGGAATGGGTCTGACTGGATTGCTCTGCAAACAGCTGGTATGGACTGATAGCCTCTTTCTGTGCCAGGATGTTTAACCCCCACTGGAGGTGAGCACAGAGGTGTGTGGTTTACTGGCACTATCCTGCCATCAGGCAATGTCAGTTAAAGGGTATTCAAGACCTATTGTCAGAGCCCATATGCACAGAGATTAGGGTTAGGTCAGCTGCCTGGAGAAGGGGGCTGGGATGGGGGAGGGGTGGGGGTGGGGGGCGGTGGTTGCGAGATGTTGGCAGCACTCCAGACAGGCCTTCAATCCCTCCCCACCTGCCTGGCCATGGTTACTGTGATGAGAGATGTATTTTTAAAATATTTTTGTGATTATGTTTTTTGGTTAGTTAAATGGGGAAAGTTCCAAGAGACAGGTTGTCTGTGAGGTCTTGGAGACAAAAGGTTAAAGTGATTGGGCTTGTCATTTGGAATGTGCGGTTAGAGTGGGTTTGAGTTACAAGTAACTAGGTTGGATCTGAAATTTGTGTTTTGAGATAATTTGGGAAACTGGTTTTCAGCTGTTGAGTTTCAGAAGGGAGTTCAGAGGTGATGGGGAACATTTGCATCTTACTGGGTTCCATGAGTAAACAGGGGAAGGTATATTAAATTTTATGACCCAATAGAGGTAAAATAGAAAACATGAAAGATTTTTATATTTGGAAAATTGTGTTTCTACGAGATGGCTGAGGACAATGGAAGCTGAGATGAAAGGGGAAAAAGATATTTAAGGAGGGGTTGTTTAACTGTCCAGAGTTGCTGTGAAGGGATGTCCACTAAAGATAGCTTCTTTGTGATGGAGCTAAAAAGCTGTGAAAGATTTAAATTCAAGAAAGCAACTCAGTGCTAAGCCAGGGAAGTCTTTGTCTTAGAAAACAGATGTTTCTGAATCTCCTTGTGGAATTCCACATCAGAGTAGAAGTGTCTGAGAAGTCGTGAGGTGTACCTTTATTAAAGTGACAACAATTCCTTGACTCGGGTGATATTCGCTGGATTTTTATGGTTAAAAAAAATCTATAAGGTGTTGTTGCCAAACAGGTGCACTTTTGGCCAAGCATGTTTGCTGGGGGTTGTTCTGGAAGACTATTTTAACTGTGTAACTTTTATCTTGTGTGTTTTTTTTTTTCCTTTTTAATAAATCTTTTTAATTTTGGAATCCTAAACGTGTTACTGGAGTTCTATTCTTTAGAGGTCAGTAGCTCTTCCTCCCCATTTTCATAATTAAAAAAAAAACGTTTATGATCAGTGAGACAGACTTTACTCTGGGATCTGGCTTGCTCAGCAATAACATCAGCTGTGGTTGTAACACCACAGCCACAGGCACCCTCTCTCTCTCCATCTTACTTGAAAAGGCAGCCTGCTGCTGTTTCTCTGCTGGAAGGTGTCCCATTGGCTCTCCAGCTTCCTGAGCCGGCCCACCAATCTTAATTAGACAGTGAGCTTGCTTTCTGCCTGCTAATTGGCCAGTTCGGGGAAAATAACTGCAGCAAAGCTCAAATGCAACTGAACAAGTTTGCAAAGCCTGCATTTCAATAATGCAGGTGTTTTGGATAACAATCCACTGGCTACTCTTTCTGTTTTCTTGAGTATTGCCTTCCACTGTTCTTGTTGCATTAACTGTCCAGCAGCGATTTCCACCAACTGTTGTAAATCCTATAGCAACTTCCAGCATCTGCTTGCAAAGCACTAATTTCTGCCAGTGCTGAAACCAAACTACAGGCAGCCAACTCAGCTCATTCTTGTATAAACGTGCCAGTTCAGTCCCTGGTGGGGATTGTAGATGTAAGTGAATGATTATATTATTTCACATGAGTGAATAAATGACTGCAAGTCACAGCCAGAGGTGCGATGCTCTCTTAATTGTTTTCTAATAGAACCTTGGGTGGAATCAACTTCCATCAAACATAATTTATATTATGACACTTGCATCTCTTATAAAAATGAGTTGAATAGATATCCGATTCTGGCTGGGATTTGACGATTGAGGGGAGTGAGCATAGTCAGAAATGATCCCACTTCATCAACACTGTTGCTGCAAACCCATAGGGATTTAGAGAGTGTCAACCAGTCAGGATTGATTAACGTATATTGTAAGGTTTGATATCCCAGAGTTTTTGCCTGGTTGCTTTTACAAACCAAGGAGAGATTATGCTTTTTGTCTGCTCTTTGAGGATCTTCGTGTATATCTTGTGCCCTCTCAGCTTATGAAGGAAGCTGAGGAGAGTCCTTGATAGTTTTTATCATATCGTGACCATCCAAAGAAGTTTGTCAAAAGTGCATTTTTTTTTTAAGTTTTGTTCTCTTATATTCTTTAGAAATGAATTGAGGAATATTGCTTGCACATATTGCATGGATTGGAATTGTCAAGCTTAATTTTCATGTACGTGAACTATAATGGCAATGAGACTAGCAGTTGTAATGGTTGCTCGGCAATAGATCTTCAATATTCATTTCCCCCATTCCATCCCCCACCCCTCTGCTAAGGCCTTGAACAGTCCAGTGAGAGGTGCCTATTTTCTAAAACCATATTTGCTGAGTTTCGTGTTTAATTTGTCATTGATACCAAGGCAACTGTAGGATCAATCCCAGAAGAGATTTATTGCATGAAAGGGTAGCTCAGCATTGAACCCCAGTCTCTCACCTGCTTCTTGACAGGACAATGAGGATCAGTAAAGACTTAGGAATATAGCATGGAAAATAAGGGGAAGAAATTTTGTGGGTCAGAAAACGAGAAGGTTCGCAAGTAGCAGAATATGTGTCCACTTTATCTAACTGAACTAAATTTAGTTATATACGCAAGTTAGTCATGAAGTTAGTTATATGAGTACAAAAATCAAGGCTCACAATCCTCTGCAATACTGAGGCAGTGTTGCACTGTCAAACGTGTCGTCTTTTGGATGACTGAGGCTCTTTCAGATGGACATAAAATATCCCATATCATTATTTTGCAGAAGACCAGTGGGATTGGGAATTGGGTTAGAGTGTTAAGCTTTGTCATTTGGCCGATATTTTTACCTCAAACAGATACCATTATTCTGTTTGCTGTTTGTTGTGTATGAATTAACTGCCACGTTTTCTACTTCACAACAATGACTGCACTTCAAAAGTACTTCACTGGCTGTAAAGTCCTTTGGGATGTCTAGTTATACAAGGTGCTATATAAATGCAAGTTCTTCTTGTTTAATACTACCTGTAAACAGGGCTTGTAGTCCTTGATAATTATGAAGCCATGTAGAAATGAGCTGGCTTGAATAAGCAGTGGACATCAGCTTTTGAATTTTAAATGATCACCACATATTCTAAGAGGTGGTCAGCCATTGCGTTAATCTCTGCCCAAAGTCGATCTGAGTTTCTCCAGGTTTTCTTTTGATTTTCAGAAATCTGGGGAAATACCAAATGATAAATGGATCCCAAGCCAGATGGTGAAGTATAAAAGTAGATGCAAATAATTTTCTTAATAGTTTATTAATTTACAGAATGCAGCATTATATATGCCTGCCCCCTACCTAATCACCCAGTATCCCAGCCGTCTCTCTTTATAATCTCTCAAATAAACCAAAAAAAAATCTAATTAACAAATTAACTAATAAACTAGTTAACAGCCCCTTAAAGGGCACTGTAACCAAAATGCAAAAATTTATTTTAATTTAATTTGCTAAGTTTCCTTTAATGTTCCCAGAGATGATGCACTGCAGCCCCTACGGTGTCCATTGGTCGCAGGAGGACTTAAGCATACTTGCGGACACCACATGCCCTTTCTCCAGGGACACCCAGAAATGAATGTAGCTGCGGTCAAGGGGTAGACAGTTAGGCCAAACAAATGCCTGCTATCTGGATGTGCTAACAGCCACCTTAGCTAGGCCCAACAGCAGGCTAACAAATGATCCCCCATCCTACCCGCCTCGCTCTGCACTGGGTGGCCAAAGATCAGGAGCATGGTGCTAAAGTGCAACCATAACCCCCACCCCCCAAATAATCAAAAAGGGGCCAAAAAGGTTACCTCGGTAACCTTTATATATGTGGAACACAGACTCCTCAAGGCCACAGAAAAGACAGCCATCCCTCTTTACATTCTTTTGGTACAACAATCAAAAAATCGGCAAATTAACAAATTAAAGTAATAGCCCCTTTAAAGGGGCACTGTCCTTCTTTATATTCTCTTTTAAATAAAACAAATGATCAATAAAATAAAATAAATGATCGATCTCCGTCCCTCTTTATATCTGCTCAGGAAACTTTAATCAATCAGTATCCTGCACCTGATTATTCTTAACCGTAGCAATGCAATTAACTTAACATTAACATCTAAACCTATTGTGCAGGCCTTCACCAGGAATTATAAAGTGTAGGTAGGATTAGCCGGGATTGCCACTGTGCTCATAAATTTTCCCAACTTGATGTTACTGCACATTTCTTTCGGGCTCTTCTGATCCCAGCTTTCAGAGAAATTGACAGCACAGCATCCCTTGGGGAACTCCGTTACAGCGGAGTGGAGTTGTGGGACGGCAGGACACACTGCTTTTTACAGCGCTATCTACCATAGGGTAAGTTTAAAAGTCCAACCTATGGGTGAGTGGATGAATGGGTGAGTGCGTGTGCAGGTGGGTGAGGTAGCTAAGTGGACAGGGGTGTAGTTGGGTGGGTAGGTAGTCAGTTTGGGGGTGGTTGGGGGAGCGTCAGACTGGGCTGGAAGGGTGGTTGAGTGTTTGGGAGCGGCAATCAGGACAGGGGCGAATTGGGTTAGGTTGGGAGGGTACTGGGCGGGGGGAGATAGTCAGGTGGTTGGGGGCTGGTCAGCTCGGGGTGGTAGTTGGATCAGGTATTGGGGGGTAGTCGGGTCAGGTGGGTTAGGTAGTTGTGTCAGGTCATGGGGTGTAGTTGGGCTAGAGGATAGTCGAGGATCTGGGAGGTGATTAGGGGTGTCAGCTATGTAGTTACTCAGCAGTTAGACTAGGCTTTAATCTATTTAACATTTCCTAGGTAATTATCAAGGTAAATACTACAGACTGCCCAAAGTCTTAGACTCTAACTCAGAGTGGGAAACATTCGCAGTGGGTCCCAGGAAGCAAGGGAAATGCCCAATAGAAGTTTACATTTCCCGGGCAGTTCCCACATAGGTCAGCATGTTAGGACTTTTGCAGGGTCCTGATGTGCATCTTCAATCATATGTCCGGTCTCCAATAATCCAGAGAGCAGAAGGTTTGGCCCAAGTGGTGGTTTGATGATCCCAAGATTGGGGTTGAAAAGCCAGGAAGAGGAAAAGGCTGAGGGAGGTAATGGGGAAAATTTAACACCCCCCACACCGCCTCCACACTATAGGTAGGAGAGGTTTTGTTGGGGCAGTGTGGGATTATCTCATATGTGAAATCTGGACCTGACTCATTTTGAATGCACCTACTGTTAAGACGTAGCAGATGATGTGTGCTAGGTAGATCAAATCCACGAGGGAAACTTGATCACGCGGTTACAACTGTTTTGCAATTTTTATTTTATTTTGAGATGCCCTGAATTAAAAGTAATAAGACTACCACGACTTCAGAGGTTTTTAGAAAACTAAATTAAACATTTATTAACAGAAGAAAAGATTTCAAGCGCATACATCGGTCTACAAATTACTACAAAATAAATCATAAAACCTCTAATTAATCTAGCTTCCAGTTACACCCTCATTAAGGCAACAGTAAAAACAAATAGATTTAAATAGACCCAGGCAAAGCAACATGATACTCCTGGACACTGGAATTCAAAGTGTGTTTTCTCAGCTTTGGGTTCCTGCAGACAGCGACTTGATGCATAGAGGCTGGAGGCTTTTCACACTTGTGTTAGATCTTAGAATGCCTTCTCCTCTTACACATTGCCTTATCTCCTTTATACATGTTCCTCCCTTTCAATGCAAATTCCATTGTTCCCATATGTTTTTGCAACTTTACTGCTCTCATAATATAAATCTTTCATAGTACTAATTTTACCAGTAACCTTTGGGGAAAAATAAACACACTGCTTGGCTTAGCTTCTTCTGGCTAAGTGTAACATCCTATCATCTGTTTGAAATTCAAGCTGCCCTAATTTATCTATGAATGCAAATTTTCCTCACATTTCACATTCTAAAACTTCAGCCATGTTTATGGATTTAGCATTTCAAACCTAGCTACTTGTTGATGACTCAAAGCATCCAGACCAGCTGTCTCCAATTCAATTAAACCCTACACACGCACAGACATAAACACAGAGAAATTATCCAAACCATACTATTAACCTATGTTTACAATAAATCATGATAAAATTTTGAGAATTATTATATTTTCATGACACTACTTCTGTGTTAACCGTGGCAGGTTTGGGGACATCCTTGTAATCCAATTGGAGAGGCATTTGGTTATTATAATATATTAGTGAGTCCTACCTTCTTCAGATTTTGGCAGCCATTTGAATTCAACACTAGCTGACCAGACGACCAGAGAGCTAAACAGAGGCAGGAGCAGCTGGATCCAGCAGGAACGTGTTTGACTATGTGCTGTTGTGGTCCAGGAGCTGCAGGAGTGCTTCCCACTTCAGCCAATCTTCTGGCACGATGAGCCAACACTACCTATCCCCAACTCCTGTGATCTTTGCCAGTCTGCTTTCCCTCCCAATTGCTGCTCTGCTTCCACCATCATCCCCAACCCTGTCCCACCTCGCCTCTCCAACGATCCCCCACCAACTCGCATTGTTGCCCAGTTGTCATCTACAACGACATCTCAATTTGACTGGATGCTGGGCAAGAAATGTATTATTTTAATGGGATCCTGCCATAAAATTCAGCAGGATCTCTATGCTCCTGGCATTTCTGGGTTTACCCCCTCCCCTCAAAAAAAAAGCAATGCACCCCCCAACCCCCTCCCCAGAAACATGGCCAATGTTACACACCTTTCCAGGCCTGGGAGGAGTTAAACTGAACTTGAGTGTTCAATTCATCTTGCTCAATTTACCCAGTATATTCAGGACAAATGCGGTATTGTGGGCATGCACAATGAGTGCTCGAGTGAGATGATGAAAACTGAAATAAATAACACCCATAGTCTTTTCCATAGTGTACTGCCCTTGCAGGTGCGGAGAACAGCAGCTGATTGCACATTATTCAAACCACTGGTGCTTCAAATCTCTTCTATTTTAAGAGAAATATTCTGCTTTTATATATATTTCTTGAACTAACACAGCCTCAGTGGAACTAAAGCTGCAATAATTTCACTAAATTGAGAGCAGAACCTCTGGCTTTCACGGTTGTGGATAAAGGTACTTCACGAAGTCCAACTGAGATAAACTGTGGTGAGATAAAGAATGATAAGTGTGCAGTGTGTATTGGTGAGAAGTAAAAGATTGCTTTACTGATTTCACAAACAGCAACATCTTGATTCTATTCATCTTCCTTGACAAATCAGTATCACTCTCTTTGTCCTTCCCTTCTTTTTATTTATGTTTCTCTCTCTCTAGAACAATCCCCATCTCCATCGTACTAGATGGTATGGTTTTGGTCCATCTTCCTAAACAGTATGGTTTTGCTGTTCCCCAGGATGTGTGATGAACCATTGACCCTCCACATTTTGTTCCCCACTGCCTGTTACTATAAGGAACAGATTGAGATCTGATTGCAAGGGTGAAAAACCACACTGTATTCACATTAGCATACTTCACCATGCCATCCCACAACTTGCTATTTCTTAATGATTAACTCATTACATTTCATTTCATGACCAGTGCAGGCACTTATTATTTTTGTCTAATGGAAAAGGATCCAAATTGTCTCTTTTTCGTGGGGGGGGGGAGGAGGATGTGATGGTAACATTAAGCTAACCCACCCAAGTAGAAACTGTCAGTATTAGACAGGGCATCAGTTTTATACATTACCCAATTTTACTTTTCATCGTACACTGTGTACTTGGTGCTAACAAAAGGTAGATCCAAAGGGAAGAATTAAAATACATGTGGGAAAGTTGAATACACAGTCAAGACTTAGATGGGCAACTTTTGCATCCACCCGAGCAGGCGAATGGGACCTTTGTTTAACATCTCAATTGAATTCAGCACCTCTGACAGTGCAGCACCCTCTGTGCTGCCAACTTAGTCACAATTGACACACACATGTTGCTAAGAATACCATTACAGACATTGATCACTGTGTGACATCAGTTCTAACTTTCCATTTCCACTTTGCCTTTCGTTTCCAATCAGTGATCAGTTTAACTTGAAATACTGCTCTAAATTATTATCTTCAATTCTCCTTTTTGTCTCGTGTACTTCTGTAAGGCTTCCTTTGATTTTGCATTTAGACTGAAGAGTCCAAGGTCACCTAGCCTTTTTTCATGGGCAGGGTCTTCCAGTTGGCAAGCAGAGGCGGGGCCCACTCGTCGATGCATAAAATGATGCGCGATGACATCAGGTGGAACTCCCAACGTCATCCCGCATCATTTCCATTTTCTGGTCAGCGGGGGCGCAGCCGAGTCAGCTGCGTGCCTGCCGACCTGGCCTATTGAGGCCATTGAGAAACTAATTAAAGTCATTAATGGTCCTGCCCATCCAACCTTAAGGTTGGCGGGCATGCTGGGAGCCCTGGTGAGCTTCAGAAAAAGCATGAAACCTCATCTATAGGCGGGATGAGGTTTCATGAGGGTATTTAAATTTTTAATAAAGTTTTCAATAAAAGTTATGGCCCGCCTGTGCCTGCTCCTGCGCTCCCCCCCCTCCCCCGACAGGGGGAATATTTTTCCCCAGAACACAAACCTCTGACATTAGCAAGTGCCACTGTAATATTTCTCTGCATTGTTTACAGATTTTGGAGGTTTCTTTTCTGCCATTAGAATTAAAGCTGAAAATTCTCATGACTATATCAGGCTGTCCATTGACCATGGAAAATATTGAACTTGTGGCCTGACCTTCCCTGACCACTCACTGGCCTGTTACTCATGGATTATTGCTGTCATTTCTCTTGTTATATGATTAAGAGTGAGAGCTGCACAACTTTACCATGGCTCTCCACAAGAAATAATTGTGCTAACTCCCAAGTCACAACAGACGGGGAGGTCAGGTGGAATCTTTATCAGATTAGCATGATCATTTCACTTCCATCAATGAGAAAGTAAATTGGTAAAAACATAATTAAACTTATTTATAATGATCACACCTGCAATTTTTCTCTCTAACTGAGCTTTCATTTAAAAATGTTAATTAGCACATCAAGGGAAATCATCTCAGCAAGGATATCAGAATTTAGCAACCACATCAGACTAATGTTGCAGATTTTTTAATAAATACTTGTATAAATCCTCTCTGCAATATTTTTGCTGTCGTTTGCAAAGAAAACTGAAGTGAAAAAAGGCCATTTAGCCTCTTGTGCAGAGGAGATTTGCACGCACACACGCATAGATATCAGAAGTAAGAAAGATAGGGTCCAATAAAAAGTTAAAAGAATATAAGTCCTTTGCTTATCTTTGAGGCGTAGATTGTTGAGTGTTGCAGCTGTTTGAAGTTAGTTGGTTTCCTGTAGAATTCTGGAGATCACTTTGTTCAGGTGGTTTGTTCGTTTAAGACACTGTTTTAGCTTCAGAGAGAGAGAGAGAGATCTTTCCTGCTCTTTTCCAGCCGTGTTTTCAGATGGCTGTCATGTTTCTTTTCCTCCTGCTTTTTCTTTCTTTCATTCTTTCATTCTTTATTTGGCAGAACCAGTTTTTAAACTACTGACTGTATATTCCCGGAAAAGAAAGTCGTTAGCATGTCTTGCAACCCTGGTCGCAGATCAAGTAATCCCATTTTTTAATCTTTTCATCTCTGAAATCTTTGACATATTTCAAGCTTTTAATCAACATTAGATGGGAGTTATTTCATCCTCCACAGGGGTTGTGAATATCTGATGAGTATCTGGCTGGTCAGCAGCTTCCATTGTCTTGATAGAATGGCAGCTGATCAAAATCTAGCACTTGACAATTTTTAATGCCTTCCTTTCAAGAGTGTCTCTGTTTGACGACCTCGAAACCCCCAGGTGTGAAATTCCATGTAACAGGTCTGCAGTGCAAATCAAATAGAAACTTACCAGAAAAGTGGTCAACTTTATAGTATCAACCATCAGGTGACTCATGGCAGCCATTTTTTGATCAGTGCCTTTTTTATTTTAACAAAAAGATCTCCTTTAAACAGTTAAATATGTGTGTGTGGTTAGCTGCTGAAGTTGTAGGTAGCCTTCACTCAGTCACAGTTTCCTGTCATAGTGACAACAGAAATGGCCCATTCAAGGACCAACAGGTCCATGTCAGTGTTTATTCGTTTTCCCCCATTTTTCAATATGCAACTGTTTGAATAAAAATAGGTTGACTTGCAGGGAATCTTGTTTTGTTTTCTCTCCTCTATCTTTCCTATATGCTCTCACCTAGGTTATCTTATTAAAAAGACTGCATCAGTCCTCTTAGCCTTTCCTATCTCTGTTCCTAATCACCCAACTTTCTCTCATCAGTTCAATGATTGGTGACATTATACATCCTCAGGCATGAGTCTTGCACTCGAAACATTTAGTCTCCTCTTTTCTCAAACAAAATCTTTCTTACTCTATTTCTGTTTATTTTTGAAGCCTTGGAATGGCTTCTCCAGGTGTCGCCCTTAATTTTGTCAGGGACCCAGGCACAGCTGTAGAGCTGATGTACAATGAAAGTCAAGCTACTGCCATAAAAGACATTGAGCAGTCTATCAGTGTGTTCAAACAATACTTCCACTCTCTTGATCATTTGGAAGGAGCTTTGCAATCTAGCCCGGACTGTACACCGAGATTTGAGGTCATCTTCTGCATGCTGCATTACTTCATAATAAGGGGTCCGCCCTTCCTACTAACTGGGCAGCAAAGGAGTGCAGGAGGACAGGGATAAACAGTCCAAGAGGAATAAGAGCAGGAGCAACACTGAATATAAGTGCTATGATCATGCCCTAGGCCATGTGTATGTGTGGCAGATGACTCACCATGTGAAGACTTCTCCTCTGGCCTGCCTCTAAAGTACATGTATGGTGCCAATCTCTGCCTACTCGCATTGGATCAAGTAATGACACATCTTCAGAAAGGCTGACATCCTCTTCCTTAAGTGGTTGAGGGCGAAAGTGTTTATCACCTGAAATGAAAAACAGGGACAAGTGTTGGCTTTAACTGTGAAGGGAAAGTGGTGAGACATGTGGCTGGTGAAAGTGATTGCATTTTATCATTTAGTGTATGTAGTGTGAGATGGAAGTAAAGGAAAAAGAAATTAAGGTCTAAGGAAGCCCTATGTGATGTCTCCTCTGGAGTTACCACTCACTGTGACTTAGACCAGTTTTAGCTTCACCAACAGACACCGCAAGAAGAAAGGATAGATTTATGTACAGTAATCTTTCCGCTGACCTTTGTTCGACCTTTGCTTCTGTTAACCCAAATATTGTTCTCCATGTGATGGTGGAAATGAGATATTGCCTCTTGATAGGTGTGAACTATGTCTTACTCTCTCTGCCCTTCAAAGGCAAAGCGTTTATGGCAAATTGACTCTGTCATGTCACCAAAATGTTTCCAGTATTCCTTCCTACTTTGTTTGAAAGCACTTCCTCCCAAGGCTTCCTCCCTTGGGATTTAGTGACTGTTCCTGCGTTTTCAGATGCGAGGCCACACGACTTTGTGTGTTTTCCAAGTCATTTTATTTTCTTGTGTTTCCTGCAAGAAGTTTCTGCTATTTTTGTGTGAATGAGCCCCAGCCAAATGTTTGCACATTGGGTACAAACCCATCAGCATCTTGGTCAGTCCTTTATGCTATGGAATTCCTGATTGTTTTCACTTGTTTATCCGGTTGTTTATGCAGAGTAGCAGGAATTACAAACAGTGTTTGAAAATACAGGAAATGCATGTAACATGCGGCTACAGCTAAGGGAGAGAAATAGCTCGAAGTCTCAGACTGGAAACCCTCACCTGAACTGTTTGTGTTTGCACAAGAGGAACTGGGAACCCACAAGCACCAGAAACTATAACAATTAAACAATTTGGATGCAAAGAGTGAGCTGTTAGAATTCAGATTTCACCTCCCTGTGGACTGGCTTTTAATTCATCGCAATCTAATTTTCACTTAATTTACAAATTGCTGGTTAACTGCAAAATTGTTGATGCCACAGACAACTTTCCATTTATTAAGTATTAGCGTCTTTTTACCTTTAATCTCTTTGCTGTGCAAAAGATTAAGAGTAAATTTAATTATAAATATATGTTTGTGCATGGATTGCTTAGTGCATAGAAATCAAAGCTTTTCAGCTTTAAAATATTCAAAATATATCTGCATGGTAACTAACTAAAAATAACAACCCTTCAATGCTTGCTGCAGCAGCCACAGTACATTGCACATGCTGACTGATTTGCATTGTATTAAATCTCAAGAAAAAATGAACACAATTAGTTTCCTTATTGTTCAAAAACGAACATACATTAATGCATGCAGTATCAATCATTAAATAATCTGTTTTTAGTGATGTTGATTCAGGCATAAATGTTGGCCAAGACATTGGAGAATCTGCTGCTCTTAAAATTGCTGTGGGGTCCTATACATCCGGAAAAAAAAGCACCTCAGACAGCGCAGCACATGCACGGTACTGCACTGGAGTGTCAAGCTAGATTTTTTTTTTAAATATTCTTTCATAGAATGTGGGCATCACTGGCAAGAATTTGTTGCCCATCCACTTTAGAGGGCGCTGCTGTGGATCTGAAGTCTCATGGCAGATTCCTTCAGTAAAGGGCCAGATGGGCTTTAACGACAATAGTTTCATGGTCGCTGTTACAGACTTTATAGTCCAGGTTTTGTTAACTGAATTCAAATTCTGCAAGCTGCCATGGTGTGATTTGAACGCATGACCCCAGAGCATTAGCTTGGCCCTCTGGATTACTAGTTCAGTGACATTAGCGTTATGCTGCCATCACCCCAAAAGCTTGTGTGCTTAAATCTCTGGAATAAGGCATGAATCCATGAGGCACAAGAGACCAGAGCCCAAGCAATCAACCAGCCCTGTCTTCTTGGAGACAGTTCATGGAATGATGACATACTGAGAAAGAAAAAAAGTAAATAGATAAATAATGTGTCTTCAAATATATTTTTGAAAATATTGCATGCTGCTGAGATGATGATTGAAAGAGATAATGATTGTATAAAGAACCGGGAAAAGGAAGGATAGCACCAAACTTGGCAATCAGGGAAAAGTTTATTTATTTATTTTATTTGTTCACGGGTGTGGGCATCACTGGCTAGCTCAGCATTTATTGCCTATTGCTAATTTCATTTGAGAAGGTGGTAGTGAACCATGTTCTTGAACCGCTGCAGTCCATGTGGAGTAGGTACACCCACAGTGCTGTTCGGAAGAGAGTTGCGAAAGAACGGCAATATATTTCTTGTCGGGATGGTGAGTGGCTTTTAGGGGAACGTCCAGCTGGTGGTGTTCCCATGTGTTTGCTACCCTTATCCTGCTAAATGGTAGTGGCCGTGGGTTTGGAACGTGCTGTCAAAGGAGCCTTGGTGAGTTCCCGCAATGTGTCTTGTAGATGAAGGACAGTTAGGAATGGGCAATAAGTGCTGGCCTAGCCAGTGATGCTCACATTCCAGGAATGAATAAAAAAAAGCCTGCCATGTTCCACTGAGCATGCAGGGGACAGTTGTATAGTGGTTATGTTACCAGACAATTGATGCAGAGGCATCGACCTCTCCCACATGAATAAAATACAGCAAATTGTGGCATTGTGTAATGACATTGTACCACGTTTGAGTGATTTGGATGCTTGTAGTTGCATAAGAGGTATCTTTGTTGTATTGACTATTTAAAGTGAAATTTACCTTTTTATTTGAGGTATCATTTGCCTGTTGTGCAATTTGTGTTGGTTTTGATTCATGTTAAAGGAAAAGCTGCAAAAAGTGGAATTTTGTTGGTAATTCCTTCATTTGCAGGTCATTCAGTAAATTTGGTTATTTTGATTTACAATTCCTCCACAGGGATCCTAACAGTGTCTGTCAGAGTAATAGAGACACAATTCACTATTGACTGTAATACTAAGGCAGTGTTCCCTCAGGGGTATTTTGACAAGCATCAGCTTTTACCAATCCAATGGGCATAACCTTTTGATGAGGTATAAATCAAAATATCATATTAATCAGACTACTTCGCAGAAATAACAAATCATCTGCCATCTGTGTGGAATTACTATGAAGGAATATTTCTGACATTGTGATCTAGATTCTAACAGAAGTCCAGCGCCTTGTGGAAAGCCTGATTCAATCAGACTTTAGTACACGGAAACAAATATCTCTGTCCCTGAAGACAAGGCGAGCAGGCTGGAAACGTTTCTGAATCTGTGTGAGGCCTACCAACTCGGCTTGGACGTGTTCCTGGAGGCTTTATCACATGACATTTGATCACAATGTTTAACCCCATGAAATTAAAAAAAACTTGTGTAGACTGGGTTCATCCTTAGCCAGTCAAAGCTATTCTGTACTGCCAGTCCTCCCAGATCAGAAGTGAAATCTCTGGAGCTCTGCTCCTTTCAGCCCCAGAGTAGAGTTGAGGTTTGCTCCTCTAGCCTGTGCCTGCATAATTCTTTTACTACTGTGCAAGTTCTGGCTGTGGAATGATCTTCTGAGAAGACTCATCTTTCCCCCTCACACACATCCACCCATGTTTAAGTAGTTGTGGCTTGTACAGTGTGAGGTCTTAAAGCCGGCTGTTCTGGATAGACGCCTAATGTCGACTGAATGGCTCTCTTTACCCATGATTGTCTTGTGATTTTCTGAAATAGATCTTTTAAAAACAAAATGATTAACAGTTGCTTAGTAGTACAGAGCTTGGATATTGCTGAAAAGAGAGAGATGGTGCTGAAGCTTTTCATCTTGCGCTCGTCAGGACAAATACTAGAATGCCAAACTTCAAATGATCATGACAGTTTATACTCCAGGAGAAAAGGGTGTTGATTGGTTCGCAAGTTGACTCTGATTGACTGAGGCATTGCCAGGAGAAAGTGACGAAAATATAGGCTCCCAAGCTCAAAAAGATTCAAAACATGTGCAAGGCTCGAACATCGAGCTTTTCAGAGAACGGGTCCAATAAAGATGTTTTAAAAATGTTGAAGCTGCTCGGATAGGTGGGTTTCCACCGAATTTAGAAGAGGCTGATGGATGACAGCAGAAAGGTGAGCTACATTCTACAGGAAGGCCAAATGAAATGATGATGATGTCCCTTCAACTGGACAACAAACAAAAAAAAAACAATAATTCTGCCCATTTAAATTCCTGTCCCCAACAGTGAAGGATGGACACAGCCCCTTTTCATTAAAAAAAAGCGCACATAAAAGGGCCTGAGCCTTCCGGCACTAACATTGTTTTCTTAATCATAAAGTCCCTGCTGAAAAAGAGTTTTTAACATATATATTCTAAACTATTTGTAGCATAACACTAAGATTTCTGCTTGTCTGTCAAAGCGCAGAACAAAGAGGTTTCTTCACACATTAAAAAACGTTCGATACTGTAAAATTAAAGCAACAATGAAGAAAATGAATAAACCCCTCAGCTTCTAGCTTTTTAAGCAATAAGAGCTGCTGTTCCCAAACCCTGCCCCCTCCCTTTGCACTGGCCAGGTGAATACTAGCTGCCGCTATGCTACGTTTAGTTAGGAGGACTAATGTTGATTTAATCATCTAGCATCTTTTTGTGCTCCTTTGGTCTTCATCTCACATCAATCACTGTCCAATGATGTACCTATCAATTTAGCAACACACAACAAGACAGCACTGGCCTGAATTGCAGTTCATTGTTATAAATTCTAAGTTTTAGTTACGTTTAAAGTGCAACTTTGAATAATTGGGCTGCATTTTACAGGAAGGAAAGTCAGCTGGAAGCCGACTCACTCCGTGCAAACGTGCGACATCATACACTGTGGCCGGGCTAAATCGGCTCACTGTAGCACTTACACCCCCGGGAACTGCTGGGCAATCTGCTTGAATGGCAGCTCCAGCAATCCCGACAGTGGCAAGGGCTCAGTAGTTGGTGTTGCCGGGGCTGCGGGCAGTCTGAAGATAAAGGTCTGATGGATCCTGGAGTGAGTTAAGTCCAGGCTATTTAGCGGGGAGGATTTGGACAGGATAGGAAGCAAGGGGCAGGAGGATTGTGAGGTGGGTGGGAAAGAAGTGGGGGCACTATCTTCAGGGGGGCTGCCCCCAATGCACAATTCCCAGAAGATAGTATCCCCTTCCATCCCATCCTTTCAAAAACTTCTTTAAGAAACGAGCTGCCCATTCCCACCCGCCTGTCCATGCCAATTGTATTATGGTATGGGCAACATAGCATCGGAGTCAGTTGGCTTGTTAACAAGCTCAATTGATCATTGATTATTTACATATGGCAGGCAGGCTGCCAATTTTGGCACCTGCCTACTTGTGTAGGTGGCAGGGGTGGGAAGGTGGTGGGCTGGCTACCTGCCCTATTTTACGTGCCCTCCTGCCAAAAACACTCCCGGCGGGGGCTTGTAAAATCCAGCCCATTATCTCAATGTGGAAAATCATTTCCTTAGTATCTGGGGTGCTGTCACCATCGCCCACCCCCACCCCTGCCACCTACATTTCTCTTCATTCCCTGGGCACAGAAAATTATTTTTTCATTCTGCACTTTACCTTTTCAATGGAGGTGGGCCCTTTCCAGTCTGCTCCATGTAGTAAAATACACCCTGGGGTAGAGTTTCCACTTTTGGGCACAATCGGCTATCCAGACGCAACCTGTGTCCAAAAATGCATCCACTTTCAGAAGTGTTTCCATCCTCAAGTTTCCTTTCATTCATTTGCATATTGCCAAACATTAAATCTGCCAAACAGGCGATGTTTAAAATGTATTTTTACATAATTACCTTAAAAAATATTCCTTGATATATCGAAGAGTAACAGCCTGGTGCTAGTTGATTAATACAGCGGAAAATGGGCTTATCACAAAAATAAACATTTTTAATCAAGGTCAATCCATCATCTGTTAGTAGCCCTATTTCAAATTTCTGAAAATCTCCCTCAAGATTTCTACAGAACTATTTTCCAATTATATTGGTGTACAGGAGTCAGTTTCTTGGTAAATTTAAAAATTACATTAATAATGTTTTTAAAATGTATCTATTGGTGTCCTTCTGCCTAGAACCAGCTCAATTTTTGCAGACGTCTTGAAGGCCTATAATTTGCAAAAACTCCAACTGGTGATTAAAGTAACCTGGGGTTTCGCCAATTTGATGTGGGTGGGAGTGGAGGAAGCATGCTTTTAGCATTATTTGTTTTAGACTAGTGCAAAAGGTCATGAAGTCTCAATTTCCGCTGAATGTAACTTCCCCTTAAAAGACTGCAATCGTTGGCGCTGGTTACGCCGATTTCAGATGAGTTGCATTGAGAAAACCAATTCAGCCTAGCAGTGCCTCCTCTGCACCGCATGTCTATTAGTGGAGTTCAGTACTTGGATGTAATGAAACTGGAGACTTTTCAATGCCTGCAAGATTTATCTTCCATTCTGGGAGATCTGGAACAATCCAAGGATGTGAGAACTCTTGCCTATGGGGAACTCATTGATTTCATAAGGAACAGACAGACCGGTGAGTCTGCAATGGTTTAGCTAAGTGGTGGGACGGGAGGAGAGCCTGTTGCTAGGCAACTGGTGTTCAGCGCTGTGAGAAGCCATCAAGGTTTCAGGAGTTCCTATTATTGTGTCATGGGTTCGTTTGATGCCTCAGTGATGAGATCATGAGACCCGTATGTTCAAACATGAACCGTTTATTGTTAATCTTTAACTACGTACAGATTCCAGTTAATATCATGCGTGGTGCTGCTACCATGCAGGTAGGCTGCTTCAAGAGTGTTCTCTCTAGACTGTTCTCTGTCCATTACCATGTGAATCTATACGTCATACCTTGGGTGGTGCTAATCTCCAGTCCCATGTTAACCTTTGCTCTGCTGAGCACCATTACAATGGCATGCAGCACCCACAGCATCGTACAACACCTATTATAAAATGATAATTGAAAAGTAGGTCTAAAATGGATGGATAAGAAAGTGTAGTCTTGTTACATGGGTTGACAACTTACCTTGTGAAGTACAATTGATCTCTGTCCAAGCCTCAGTCATAGTTTTTGGGATTTTGTATTTTCTGCAATTTTTAGCAGAAATGAAAAGATACCAAACAGTATAGAACCTACTGAGTATTTTGTTACTTTGATCACTACAGATAGTACTCAGGACATGATTAACAACAGAGGGTGAATTTAGCTTTGTCCAGAAATTGACTTTTATTTTACTAACTGATAAGTTTTTTGTATTATTCTCTGGTTAAAAGATAATGGCTAAAAATTGAGTTGCACCCATTTTTGAGCATGTGAGGGCTGGGGTGAGAGGGGAGGATGGTGTTGGTGGGGCGGAGTGTGTAGTTGACACCCCTCACACCTGAATGGTGAAGCCCAGGGCCTGTCCAGATACTGTACCTCAGGCATCATTTGAGCTGGCAAAGTGTGAAAAGCCTGCCAGTCCTCGAGTCACAGCAGCTTTCAAGGAGGGTTGAAGGAGGCTTCAATCATGTATTATGCCCCATATTTGCATATCCAAAGGGTCTAATACCAGTTTAAGACATGGGTAAATGACAACGATTGTTTGTCTTTAACCGATGTAGCAGATGGCGCATTTCTGAATGGAAGTATACGCATGCTTTCTGCCCACCGTCTTGGGGACTGAGAAGTCTAAGCAGTAGCTGATAAACGGGTGCTGTGCTGACCAATTTCTAGACCAAAGCTGGCAAGAGGACACTAATGAGGCCCCTGGAGACGTGTTGCTGGTGAGGCTTACCAAGAGGTCAGTCCCATTAAGGCAAGTTTGTAACCTGCTATAGACTTAAGGTGACAAAGAATAAATTGGCAGATTTGCTGAATTGTGTCTGAAATCCAATTTGCAATTCCAATTAAATGTGCAAATATCACAGAATTCGCAGAGGAGGCTGATATAACAAACAAAAAAATGTTTACATGCAGTAAGAGTTTAGTGAATCATTGAAGATGCGTAAATAAATAGAAAGACCCAATTGCTGTCTGCTGAAAGCCCCTCTTTTGACAGGCATGTCAAGTGCCCTTATGCATGGTTTACTGTGTAATGGAGCATGGAAACGCAAAATGCTTGGATGAAGAAAAATAAAATTCATAGCCTGAAAAATGGTTTACTTCATTGGTGGCGCTCAATGTGAATTTATTATCAAATGGACATTAGAGTTCCGAGGAGGCACTTACTTTGAAATGTTTCAGCAGCCTTGTGCAGAATATGACTTCAGCTAGGCCCAGCTTATCAAATTACAGCCAATTCTGCTCAAGCATACGACCTTGTGTTCATGAAATTGTTCACAAAGCTCCGAATTTGCATAGAATTCGGCAGGGATGAGGACATGATTTGTTCAGTTGATATTTCACAATTCTATACCATTTTCACAGATCAGTTGATGTACTTGCCAGAAGTAATTAAAACGTGAAGACAGGCGGCCTGTGTAACACACCTGTCTATAATGCTGCTCTTGTCATACTGTTCACCCTGATTGTATTGTTTTGCATTGTTGAGCAGAGAATTAGTAACATTCTGATTCTGCTACCAAGAATCTGCCCAAAAATCTATAAAATTAGTGCTCCTTCTGCCTTGTTATTTTGCTGATGGTACACAAACAGATGCCAGCCACTTATGCCTGCTCATATCCAGCCTGACCTCTTTCCCATTATTTGGTACAAAGACAGATGTGTGGGGCATCCTATTACAGCTGTGACTCCAGCTGCTTGAGGGACCTAGGCTCTAATTATTTAAATATCAAATTTTCAAAAAACAGAATTGTGGGAGGAATCAGAGCTCATAAATGTTTTATTTAATAGCACAGAACGGAGAGGTTTTGTCTCTCGTTGCCTCGGGATTTATCCAATAAATAGCCAAGTGATATGGACCAGGAAGTCCCAGATTTGCCCTCCTGTCTACATTGCTTTAACTGATCTCTGTAAGGGCAACAGTGATACGCTAAATTTGGCTCTCGCACCTCCGGGTTATGGAGGGAAACATGAGGCAAATTTAATTTTCCTGATCAATATTCAGTGACCATTATTGCAAGTGCAGAGATTGGTTAAATGCAAGATGGGACTCATTCCCTCCCTCGTACACACAGTTCTGATTCAGATATGATCATTTGGACAATGTACCCAAGGGGCAGCCTACAGCTAGTGAGTCATATTCCATATGAGACATTGGCTGTCTCAATTTCTCTGCCCCTCTCATCCACCTCTAACCTGTCTCCTTCTGAACTTGCTGCACTCCATTCTCTTAGGTCCAACCCTGACTTTGTTATCAAAGCTGCTGACAATGTTAGTGTTGCTTTGTCTGGTGTACTAACCTCTATCTCGCAGAGGCTGAGTGCCAACTCTTAGACACTTCTTCCTACCTCCCCCTGGACCACGACCCTACCACCAAACATCAAGACACAGTTTCCAGACTGTCACTGTCTTTACCTCCTCCGGAGATCTTCCCTCAACAGCCTGCAACCTCATAGTCTCCCAACCTCAGACGGCCCGCTTCTACCTCCTCCCCAAAATCCACAAACAGGACTGCCCTGGTAGACCGATCATGTTGGCCTGTTCTTGCCCCACGGAACTCAGTTCTCCCTATTTTGACTCTGTTCTCTCTTCCCTTGTCCAGTCTCTTCCCACCTACATCCACAATTCCTCTGATGTCCTATGTCATATCAAAAATTTCCAGTTCTCTGGCCCTAACCGCCTCTCCTTCAACATGGATGGCCAATCCTTCTACACCTCCATTCCCCATCAGAATAGTCTGAGGGCTCTCTGCTTCTTCCTTGAACAGAGGCCTGAATAATCGCCATCCATCACCACTTTCCTCCACCTGGCTGAACTTGTTCTCTTACTGAACAATTTCTCCTTAAACTTGTCTCACTTCCTCCAAATAAAAGGTGTGGCTATGGGTACCCGCATGGGCCCCAGTTACACCTGTCCCTTAATGGGGTATGTGGAATATTCCTTGTTCCAGTCCTACTCAAGCCCCCTCCCACAACTCTTTTTTTGGTACATCGATGAATGTTTCAGTGCTGCTTCATGCTCTCGTCTGGACCTTAAAAAATTTTTCAATTTTGCTTCCAATCTCCACCCCTCCATCACCTTCACATGGTCCATCTCCAACACTTGCCTTCCCTTCCTCGACCTCTCTATCTCATTTCTGGTGATAGACTGTCACTAATTTTCATTACAAGTGCACCGACTCCCACAGCTACCTCAATTACAGCTCCTCACACCCCGCTTCTTGTGAGGACTCTGTCCCATTCTCTCAGTTCCTTTGCCTCTGTCGCATCTGTTCCAAAGATGCCACTTTCCAAAACAATGTTTCTGACATGTCTTTCTTTTTCCTTAACTGAGGTTTCTCTCCCACTGTGGTTGACAGGACCCTCAACCGTGTCTGACCATCTCCTGTGCCTCTGCCCTCACGCCTTCCTCTTCCTCCTAGAATCATGATTGGGTCCCCCTTATCCTCACTTTTCACCCCACCAGCCTCCACATTCAAAGGATCATCCTTTACCATTTATGCCAACTCCAGCATGACGCCACCACCAAACATGTCTTCCCCTCACCCCCGCCCCCCAGCATTCCGTAGGGACCATTCCCTCCAGGACACCCTGGTTCACTCATCCATCACCCCCAATGCCTCATCCCCTTCTCACAGCACGTTCCCATGCAATCGCAGAAGATACAACACCTGTCCCTTTACCTCTTCCCTCCTCACTGTCTAAGGGTCCAAACACTCCTTTCAACACTCTGACTGCATCTGCTGCTCCAAATGTGGTCTCCTGTACATTGGAGAAACCAAACGCAGACTGGGTGACCACTTTGCAGAACACCACCGGTCTGTCTGCAAGCATGACCCAGACCTCCCTGTCGCTTGCCATTTCAACACTCCACTCTGCTCTCATGCCCACATGTCCATCCTTGGCCTGCTGCAATGTTCCAGTGAAGCTCAATGCAAACTGGAGGAACAGCACCTCATCTTCCGACTAGGCACTTTACAGCCTTCTGGACTTAGCATTGAGTTAACATTCAACAACTTCAGACCATGAACTCTCTCCTCCATCCTCACCCCCATTTTTTAATCCCCTTTTATCTACATTCATTTTTTAAATACATTTTTATTTTTATTCATTTATCCATGGCTTTATCCCTCCCTTCTATCCCACTTTCTATCCTATTTTTCCCCACCCCATCCCCCTTACCCCACCCCATCCCCATGTCTTACTTGTTCCATGTTGTTCTTTCACACAATGCTACCCTTGTTCTGCTATTATCACATTCTGCATTCTTACATTTATACCACTACCAGCACCTGTTTTAGCACTAACCACTATAATTAACAGTTCCTTTGTCCTTTAGTTCATGACATCTTTGTCAATCGCTCCTTTGTCCCCACTGGACTCGAAACGTTAACTCTGTTTCTCTCTCCGCAGATGCTGCAGGAGCTGCTGAGCTTTTCCAGCATTTTCTGTTTTTGTTACGAAAGTCATTAACGTGAGCCACAGGCCCCTTTGCTGCCAGAAGAAAATGTTGCCTTTAAAGCTGCTAACCATTTAATTTTGTCAAAGTGTTTGTGAGCAGAGGTGGTGCTGCACAGTAAACAAATACAAATCCTGTCATTTTATGAATGATTTTAATGCAACTCTGATACTTTTTATGCAAATGCTATTAGATTACAGTTTTTTGTTTGTGTTGAAAAGAAGTTCCTTCACGAGACGAGGAAGGGTATTTAAAAATAAACTGATGATTTGAGCATAGTTGCTTTTCGTAGTAATCAGTACGGGTGCTCTGCTTTCAGCTGAGGGTGAGGTGTTGCACATACCATTATTTGCCATTCGAATCCATCATTTCTGTCCTATTCTCATTACAATAAACTCAGTCATTTTTTGGCCTGAAAATAAAAACAGTCCATTTGAAATGCATGTTGGTGACTTGGTGACTGTGTACGGCAAAATGTTCTTCCTGATAAGCATACGGTGATGGAAAGAAAATTTGAAACACAAAATAGATGACACAGTGTTAATTAAGAACAGCTTCTGCTGTGTAATATTTCCCCCCTCTGGTCTCCTAACCATTGTTTTCAGATCTGCACTCTGGGTTAGTGATTTTTCTTTTGTGCATGTCTTGTTTTTAATTCAATTTTCTGTATATTTATGTTTGTGCCAGACTTTCCTAGAACCATGAACTAATTCCCAACTGCAGGGTTCCTCTGCACTGAACAGCAGGCTCTCAGCAAATTGCTTCTTTACAAAATAATTCAATCATCTTTCAGTAGGAAACAAATGATTTGAAGCTCGGGGAGAGCGAATGTGGCCCTCAATGGAGGTGTAGGAAGTGGTTTTCTCACATGAATATTTTCTGTTGATGAAGCTTTAGAAAATTGAGTTTCCTCATGCACTTCGTTAAGTCCGATGCCTTTCGTTGTGTGTCTCTGTTGCAAGCTGTACAAATGTTTGCTTCAAAGCAAGTTTATCCATCTTTCTGACCGTTTCTCTGCATGCCATCTTGGCAGAAGCTGGCATTTTCAAAAACAGTTGAGCCCAAATGCAATAGGAACAAGAATAGGCCATTCAGCCCCTCAAGCCTGTTCCATCATTCAGTTACATCAGGTTTGATCTGTACCTTAACTCTATATACCTTTAATACCTTGGATAAACAAATATCTTTCAAGGTCCAGTTTTGAAATTTTCAATTCATCTAACCTCAACAGCATTTTGGGGTACAGAATTCCAGATTTCCATTGTCCTTTGTGTGAAGAAGTGGTCCCTGACATCACCCTTGAATGGCTTAATACTAACTTATTCTAGAATCCGCCACTGAAGGAAATAGTTCCTATCAATCTACTCTATCGAATGATTTGACCATCATTAAAAACTTGAATTAGATCACCCTTTGATCATCTACGCTCAAGGGGACACAGACCTAGTCTATGTAACCTGTCCTCATAATTTAACACTATTTTGCTGACAGTTATTTGCATGTTTGTCCTTTTCTTTGTATTTAATACACGGATTAATTTTGGGAATTCCATATGTTATGTTAGAAGCTGCAGCAGTTTTTATCACCTGTTAGTGATGACGACCATTGAATTGATAGACAGATGTGTGTTGTGAGTTCCAAAGTAGATAATACATTAGTGCTGCTTTACAGGACAATACAGCATAGATGGAAGAAGCTTTGCCAGCCATCCTCAGCCAGAAGTGCTGAATTGGTGATCCTTCTCAGCCTCTTCGTCTCAGATGTCTCCACCAATGTAGATGCGTATCTTCAGCCAATTTGATTCACTCCAAGTGACATCAAGAAATGGCTAGGTGCACTGGACATAACAAAGGGTTTGGGCCAAACAATGTACCAGCAATATTGCTGAAGATTTGTGCATGAGGACTGCCCATGCCATTAACTAAGCTGCTCTGATACAGCTGCAATAGTGGCCGATACCCAACAATGTGGAAACTTGGCCAGGTACATCCTGTCAACAAGAAGCAGGGTAATGCAACAGAGCCAATTACATCAGCCTACTGCCAATCATCAGCAAGATGATAGAAGTGCTATCAAACCACCTTTACTCACCAATAAGTTGCTGATCAATGTTCAGTTTGGGTTTCCCAAGAAGCACTTAGCACCGGATATCATTACAACTTGTGTTCCAATTAAGTTCTGCATCCAAAGGTGAGGTGAGAGTGACTGTCCTTGACACCAACTCAACATCTGACCCTATGTGGCAGCAAGGAACTCCTAGTAAAGTTGAAATCAGTGAGGATTGAGGACGATCCTGGAAACCTACCTGTCACAAAGGAAAATTGTTGTAGTCATTAGAGACCAATCATCTTAGCCCCAGAATATTGCTGGAGTTACTCAGGACAGCATGCTAACTCAAATATCTTCAGCTTCTTCGTCAATAACTTTTGCTCAGAGGTCAGAGGTGAGGTTGTTCGCTGATGATTGCACAGTGTTTAGCTCCATTCGTATTTTTACAGATAACAAAGCAGTCCATGCTCACATGCAACAAGATCTGGAAAACATTCAGGCTTGGGCTGGTAAGTAGCAAGTAACATTTGTGTCTCAAGTGTCAGGCACTGAGCATTTCAAATGAGACTTGCCCTTGACTTTCAATGGCTTTACCATCACTGAGTTCCTCACTATTCACATCTTCGGGTCACCACTGGGCAGCAACTGACGCACAGATGTCATATCTGATAAAGCAGGTCAGAGGCTGGGTATTCTGCAGTGAATGACTCACTACCTAATGGGTACAACAACTACAAAAGTTCTATACTCTCTGGAACAAAGCACATCCACTTTTCAGCAGTCCATCCACAGTCTTAACCATCCACATCCTCATCCATTGATACACTATGGTTGCAGTGCAGCCTATCTTATCCTGTCTAAAGAATTCACTGCAGCAACTTGTCAAGGCTTCTTCAGCAGTATCTTCCAAAACTGTGATCTCCACCATCTGGAAGGACGGGGCAGCAGGTCCATGAGAGCAAGTTCCCTCCAAGTTCCCTGCCAAGTCACACACCATCCTGACTTAGACAAATATTACTGTTCCTTCACTGTCACTGGGACAATACCCTGAAATTCCATACTCAGCACGTGGAAGAACCTTCAGTTTAGATACTGCAGCAGTTAAAAAAGGCTCCCCCCCCACCCCCTCGCTGCCTTCTGAAGGGCAACTAGAGAATGATATTATATGTCAGTATTGTCAATGACACCCACATCCTGCAACTTATTATGTTTTTAAAATTATTACTTCCCTGGAAACAATATTGAGATTTATATTTGTATTATATCATAAAGAACTGCAGAGTACAGAATCCATGCAGAGTTCTCACACTGTTCTAATGCTTATACAGCTTTGGTGTTTGTGGGAATTCTACATCACTTGTGAAATAAATTGTGGTGGAACAGAGTATCATTTGTTCATCACTGTATTTGACATTACTATTATCCCTTACATGAAAGAATTAATGAATTCAAAGAATTTGTGAAGGTTTTTCTGTTTTTCCTAAGGCACTGAACACAAACTGACTTTTTTTCAAAAAGGTGATTTTGATAGTCACTATATTCCAAATCTGAACTGGCATCAATATTTTTAAAAGGCAGTAATGAAAAGATAAAGTCACGAGACAGATAAAGATTAATTTGTATTTTATTGCTCCTGAAAGGTTATTTTTTATGGGGAGATTTTCTGGTTCTGCTGTTTAAATTGGGGGCCAAATGCCTTGATAGTCTGCAAAAACTATTTAGCATGGGCTATTGCCTTGCGGTGAAGGGTTGATGATGGAGAATCAGACATAAGGGTGATTGGTCACTGACCTACCTGAATATTGCTGCGATGGAATCCCAAGTGGTCCATGAAAGGCATGAGAAGGTACGTTGGTGCCTAAAAGGTCATGTTGGTGCCAACAATAATGTTTTATTTTTATTAAAATACTGGAATGCCTTTCATATCTTGGCCTAAATGAGGTCAAACTGTCATCTGTGCAGGAGGCCTCTCAATCAGCTAGGCTGCCACACGGGGTTATGTTAACACAGCAATTCAGGCCTGAATCACTTTCAGCAATATCTATCTCATCGGGTATCAGGTACATTCTTTCAAGGTACACACTGCATAAACAATAACGGCCCTGGTGGCTGTAATTGCCTGGTGCACCTGCTGTCCATAGTTGTTACAAAGGTATTGTGAACCAGGACTGAAAAGGATATGTTGGGATTTTCCGGCCTACCATGGCGGGACTTGCCACGGGGGTTGTGGCAGCCCGGCCAAAAGTCCATTTGAGTTTTGATGGAACCGGACAATCCTGACAGTGGGTAGGGCCGGAAAATCCCACCCATATCTTTACTCTTTGAAGCCTCCCACCAGACCAGTGTGCAGTCACAGGATGTGTGTGGCCAGCGAGAACATTGTGAATTAGATCTCTGCTAATTGGAAGGAGAAGAGTGAAAAATTGAGAAAGGCAGTTAAACAAATGTAAAATTATAGACAGAATGAAGACAATAGTCTATTGCCGTGTACCACTGTAGAAGGGCAGACAGCGTGAGCAAACAGCAAATCCCTCCTGTGGAGAAAGTGTAGATTGGATTTATATGAGGTGACATCTTTTCAACTAACTATGTATCACCAACCTCTAGATTGCTGCTTCTGAGGAAACAGAATAAATATTTGTTCAATCAAGGTTAACACTGTCCTGTGGACTTGTCAAACACAGACTGAACTCATCCAATTCTTAAAAATTTAAACCTTATTCAATTACATTTACATCTGTGCGACAATAAGTACAGAGTGATAGACATGTTTAACTGAAGCCATGGCGAGAGTATATAAATCAAATAGCATCAAAAGTTTAAGTCTCACAGATGAAGAAGAAAAAATGAATGCAGCAACCTGAGTATATATTGGAGGACCATAGTGTTGCACTGAAAAGAAATAAATTGTAAGCACACAATGTGCAATTATGTACTTCCTTTAAAATCACAAAATTCTCCCAAGTTATTTCATAGCGTGGAGACAAGTGGACATAAGTTAGGGGTAAAAAAGAAATGGTGGAAGACGGTTCATTTTTTCAAGGCTCTCGATAATAGAAAGAAGTGTTGCAAGACAGAGAGATTTAGGGGGGAATTGCTGTAGTATAGGGGCATGATGGTTGGAAGTGCTAGCCACTGTCAGGAGACAGGAGACCAAACTCAGAAGAGGGGAAGATACAACGTGAGGGCTGTAAAAGCTTGCAAAGGTACAATGGAGTGAATGCACTTTTGGACTATTTTTTTAATTTAAAAAAGCAAGAATTATTTTGAGAGATAGGCAATTGGTCAAAATCATTAAAAAAAGGAATGATATCTTAGTGACACAGCACTGGATTTTCACCATCAAGGTGGGAAACTTGAGTCAGGAAATTTCCTGAGGCCTGCCTTAGTTCTCTGGGATTTTGTCCCTGTTGTATTAAAGGCTGTTAGGCCCTCTAGCCTTCATGCCTCAGCCAGTCCGATGCTCCTTCCATGTCCGCCTGCATCCTCCATGCTGCCACCATATCCCCCATGCCATCTAGCCATCTGTTTCTGTCCATACAATTCACAGATGACCTCATTGTGAATGCTTGGCTGAGCTCCAAGACTCACTATTGACTATCTCAGCAAGGGTATGTTCTTACAGGTGGAAGTGGGATTTTTGCTTTGATTGACATCTTTATAAGGTTATAATATGTTATTCATTCATTGAACTGTTTCTTTAAATCTCTCTGTTTATTTGAATAAGATTAAGAGCTTTGAAGTGAGGTAAAGCTTCTGTTATTGATATTATATTGCTCTGTCTCTGATATTTTTATAGGGTTGTAAGAGCAGCAGTTTCTTCAAAGCAGATTTTTGAATGGGTGTTTACAAAATGCATTTCAACGCTTGCCATTGTTAATATATGGCAAATTGATCCTTTAGTGCATACTGAGTGAGTGAGCATAGAGGATGCAGGGTAGCCTGAAAGGGACATGGAAATGTCAAGGGGGGATTGGAATTGGAGGGTATGGAAGGGACATGGGGGACATGGAGGATGCAGAGAGCCAAGGAAAGGAAGGCATGGGGGGTCATGGGTAAGTGTTTTTAAACTTGCCTTTCGAAAGGTTCCCGAATCCAGACTATAGTTCATGACTACTCTGAGACTCCGTGAACCACGAGTCCATGAGAATTTGGCCCAACTCCACGAAAATCCAGCCCTTAGTATTTGGTAGTGAATCATCTGGAGATGAGTATGACAATGACTGGGACAAGATTCTGAAGAATCTACAGTGTATTCAAGGTCAGAACTGGGAAAGGCAGGTTTCAGCTTAGCCAATGAACCAGCTATTGCTGCTTCAGCTCCCAATGATTTCTTCTTGTTCCTTATGACATTTCATTATTCAGATGGGAGAGTTTAAAATGCAGCCAAAACCATTCAATACATCTTTATTGTTGTTTACAAAAGTGGCAAACCAGATCATAAATTATTTGCCATTCTGATTCACCTTACAGAGCCTGAATTTAAGATTAAAATTAAGATTAAGAATCAAAGGGTCAAAGTTAAGTGCCTGTTAGTTACTAAGATACTACTTTGGATATCGCACGCTGTTGTAATTGGTTTAGCTACATTGACACATAATGATCAGTTTATGTGACACGGCAAGGGTGAGGTTGCAGAACAGATTCATTATAATAGCAGGAATGAGAGACTTTAATTATAAGGAGAGAACAGATAAAAACTGAGGCTCTTTTCATTTGACCAGAGGCAGTTATGAATTATTCTGGTAGAGTTGTTAAAATGTTCTTGATGAGGGCATAGAGGAAAGCTATATTCACTTTGCAGTGATCTGGTAGCCATAGGGCAGAAATTTAAGATCACCAATAAAATAAAGGGAGAGGCTGGGAGAAGTTTTTTGCTTCGCAGGGTAGGGTTGCGGGAGGGGTGCGGTGGTATGTTTGTTCATAGGCACAATGTCCTACCAGAAACATTGCTGGAAGCAAAATATAGCTTTTAAAAATGAAGTGGATAAATGAAAATAAAATTAGAAGATCACAGTGAAAGCATAACTCTTTCAGACAACAAGTGCAAATGTGATGGGCTGAATAACTTCCCGTTATAACACTCTCTGTTTAGAAATATTTTGGACTAGGGTAAATTCTGGAAATTTCTTTTCTGTCTTTCATTTTGGTTTTGTTTGATAGCAAGCTCTAATAGCTTGGAGTTTTGCACTTTCCACAGTACCACCACCTTGTATAAATCTTCAACTATTTTAGCCAGAAGCCTTGTTGTGTAATGGACTGTGTAAGAAATACTTTGTAGAAAGAGGTTTCTTTTTTCATTGTAAAATGATTCATTCTTCATTTTTCAAAATATTTGTTATGTCTTTCAGCTCCTGTGTATTTTATTTGTAAATAAATTCTGGCTAAAACTAACATATATATTGGCTGAGAGCCTGGTAATTACCACCGTTGGTAAATGATCCAAGAACATGCATGGAAGCAATATGATGTCTAGTGTCATCTACCATAGTTATGGGGAATTGTTTACTCCATGACACACTGTCCTCCTTTTAGAAGAGTGTAGGATTTGATTCAGTGAACACTAAGTATGCTTATGGAAATTGTCTGCTTACCATGGTCATAAGTTTGGAAGAAAGCCTGAATTGTGGGTATATATCTGAATCTCTGCTAGTTGATAATCAGCAATGGCCATTTTGTATTTGACCTGCATTTGACAAATTTCAAAATTAGATTTAACATCTGAATACCCATTTAGGTCAAAGGACCAAATCACTTTTTACTGGTAGGGCTGAACATTTTGTTGAGTGATTCCTTTGTGCCTAAATTTGTTTGCTGTTGCGCATTTGCAGAGAAAAGCAGCATGGCTCTCACGAGTACAGACATTCTTAATCGCACACAGTACAGCAACTGGAATCAGTTCAAGACTTGGGTAGGAATAGCGTTGAGTGGAAAGAAGTGAAAAAAGAAATGGAAAGGAAGACATGGAAGAAGAGGAGAGAATTAATGAGGATAACTCAAACTGGTAATTGGGAGGAGAAAGGGGAAAAACTGAGACTAGTGCTTGTTGTGGATGGGGAAAGGAGAAGAGCAATGCTCTGGAAGAGTTGCGTAGCGAGATTAGCACTTTGGGATGGATTAGTTATTACGTCAGACAATTACACAAAGGAATGGAAAGATGTGAAAGTCAGCATAAAGTCATGAGGAAGGGGGAGAAAAAAGATTGCTGGCTTGAGTTGAGCAGTTTGGAGGGTGAAAATAGTGCTGGCTTGAACTTGGGAGCAGAGGAGGGAGAATGTTATGGTGCTGGTTTGTGAGGGAAGAGTGCAACCTTGAAATGAGTGGAAGGAGAGAAAATCATGCAAAATTGAATTGAGAGAGGAAATTAAGAATGAATGGGAAAGCTGGAGATGGGGTGATTTTCTCTGAACAGGGTGGAGAATTGGGCTGTTGCAGTTTTCCTATGATGAGGGAGTTGGATGTTGGAGAATTACTGTGTGGATAGCTGTTTTGTGGAAGTCCATTGGAATTTCAAATATAATTTTGTTTTCCTTTTTTCAGACTAAAATATCAATTGTGAACGGCAAAATGTTTAAAATTAATCAAACTAAATCCACAACTTAAAAAAAAACAATATTTTGGCCCCTTAGAAATACATTTCCAATTGCTGTGCTTAGAGGTGGCACATTTGATGTAAGCCTGCACTATTCGAAATCTATTTCTTTCAGCCCTGACTGAAAGATCCCACTGTCAATAATACAAGGTACAAATCTCCTATTTGATATTTTAAAGAAAACGAAACAAACGGTTTCTGTCTTTCAACACTAGATTATTTTCTGCTTAGGGGGAGAAAGATGTTTTAAAGCATGAAGAAAAATACTTTACTCCTAAATGGCAAGGAGAGTGCAGTTTTCAGTACAATTTAGCAAATGTCACTTTTTAAGTTGAAAAAAAATTCTGTTGTATCCACATTTAAAATACCAAAAGTGCACCAAATCAGATGTGAACATCCCACAATAAAATAAATGCTGCGCCTCGAACATTACGTTGTTTATCTTTCCAATATGACTGAAGAAATGTTGACTATACTCGCAGGTTAAGATGCAAGCCAGTTTCGAGAGTTGTTTTCATGCTTATAATCAGCTCTGCATTTTACTTAACCTTTTGAAGCTGTTCATCAGCTTTTGCTACTTTTCCTATATTGGCATTTTGCATATATGAATTGTATCAAAAATGATGTAGGATTCCTGTTGTATGCACCAACAGCTGTCCTGTTTTGCGCTGTTAGGCATGTATAAAACATCACACATCCTGCCCCTATTTATTCCTTTTGATTTTTTTTCTCTAAAGGCCTCCATTTGTTCCAAGTTGACTGCTCTATTGTCACCAGAATCTATTACGGGCCTCATTACCCACCTCAGAATCATGCTTCTTATTTTTCCTGTCTCCTCCTGATTTTGCAGAGATCTGTGCTTCCTAGAGAGAGCAAGAGCAACTCAAGGACAGTCTCTCCTGTTCCCTTAATCCTCGTCTTATCTCTTTCCTACCTTTGTCTGAGGACATGATGGATGCTTTCATTTGTCCTTTTTCCACTTTCCTGTCATTCTCTTAACAACTTGATTCCCACAGAACGGAGTTTTTTCCTGCATTTTTTTTTTCATATGGTTCAATCATGTGCAAGTAGTTTATCTGCCCAGTGCAGGCCTGTCGTAAACCCATAAAGTGAAAGAAGGATGAGTGTTTCGCCGCTACTGAGTTGTTAGTGTGCCTTTGTCACTTTCACCCTAATTTCCACTGAAGACGATATTTCAAGTGAATTAATGAATCTCGCCTTTTTAACCTTCTTATCAGTAGCTGCAACAAATAATGATGAAGTAACTCTTAGTTCTGCCCTATCCTCTATTCTTCAAAACTCATCTCTGGAATTGCTGAAACTTTGTTTGTCATTTCCTTTAATTTACATCTGAGGTTTACATCTGATATTGTTCTAATTTGGTAGGGGTATCAGCTCCTTACAAATAGGTGTAGTGGTCATTTCTACTGTTAGACCATCGAATCTCCTGGTTACTAATGTTTGAACTTATCTCCTGCAGATTCACTCCTTCCAAAATTCATTTCAGTGGGCCCAAATGTTCTTCAAGGGCACATGTGCCAAGATGCGGGATACTTGCACGCCCAATTTGAGACTGTGTGCGCATTAGCTACTTTCCCCCGCAGATGGGAATGAAAAATTCAGGCAAAGCTGTAATTGTTTTGTGGCACTCGTGAATTCAGAAAATGTCACAGGAAGGATTTAATGCCAGAAGCAGCAGAAGGAACTATTTTTGATTTTTTTGGGCAAGACTTGGGAAGCAGAGAATATATATATATATATATTTGTCTTTATTATAGGCACCTCTGCTGACTGTTTCACAATTACCATCTTTATCATATGACATTCTTTAAACAGATACCAGTAAGAAGATCTGGCCTTACCTGTCTCTTTGACTTGCACTCTTTTCATGAAGCATAATGGGTGTTGGATTCCCTTAAAGTTCCAATTTGTCGAGACAATATATTTTGTCATACTGTCAAGGGGCTACGCCCCTTTATTTTTTAAAATACACTTTTTCAACTTTAAAAGAATTGGAGATTTTGCAATTTGAAATGAGGGGACTGAGCAAATGACAAGTGAGCAAACTGCTTAAAAACGCAAGGCAACCTTCCAAGGTGAAGGTGAAAAACAAACAAGTCACCTTCAGCAGAGAGCGGAGAGAGAGACATTTCCTATGATTCAGAGACCCATCAAAGCTCGTCACTCTAAGGAAGAGACATCAATTTTCAGCACTTTGCATTTTAAAATAAAGGCTGCCACAGACAGACCCACCCGAAACCTCTTGAAAAGACACATTGGGTGAACTATAACAGGCCAGGCTGTAGCCACTGCAGAGAGATTACAAGAAGGAGTTCAGCAGAAGAGACAGGCCGAAAGTGGGCTCTCACTCTCTCTTTCTCGGAACAAGTGTATTACCCGGTTCAGAAGCCAACTTTACTAGAAATCGATCAGTGATTGGAGATTGCAACATCTTCCACATTGGACCACATCCATGAAACCAGATAATCCAAATTGAGAGCAACGTTTAAAAATCTACGCCTCAAGAATAATCAAAGTACACTCAACGTATTTTTTATTCATTCATGGGATGTGGGCATCGCTAGCAAGGCCAGCATTTATTGCCCATCCCTAATTGCCCTTGAGAAGGAGGTGGTGAGCTGCCTTCTTAACCCGCTGCAGTCCATGTGGTGTACACCCACAGTGCTGTTAGGGAAGGAGTTCCAGGATTTTGACCAAGCAACAGTGAAGGAATGGTGATATATTTCCAAGTCAGGATGGTGAGTGGCTTGGAGGAGAACTTACAGTTGGTGGTGTTCCCATTTGTCTGCTATTCTTGTCCTAGATGGTAGCGATCATAGGCTTGGTAGTTGCTGTGAATTCCTGCAGTACATCTTGTAGATGGTACACACTGCTGCCAATGAGCGTCAGTGGTGGAGGGAGTGAATGTTTGAGGATGGATGCCAATCAAGTGGGCTGCTTTGTCCTGGATGGTGTCAAGCTTCTTGAGTATTATTGGTGCTGCACTCATCCAGGCAAGTGGAATCACACTTCTGACTTGTGTCTTGTAGATAGTGGACAGGCTTTGGGGAGTCAGGAGATGAGATACTCCCCACGGGATTCCTAACTTCTGACTTGCTCTTGTAGCTACAGTATTTATGTGGCTAGTTCAGTTCAGTTTCTAGTCAATGGTGACTCCTAGGATATTGATAGTGGGGGGATTCAGTGATGGTAATGCCACTGAATGTCAAGGTGCAATGGTTAGATTCCCTCTGTTGGAGATTCCCATTGCCTGGCACTGTATGGTGCAGATGTTACTTGCCACTTGTCAGCCCAAGCCTGGTTATTGTCCGTGTCTTGCTGCATTTCAGGAACCCACCTGCCTTGGCAAAAATAGCAATGACAGGGAAACTTAAATTTGCAGCTAGCATTTAAATAGTGAACATTATGAGCGGAATTGTCCCAGATTTGCATGAGTGTGGTAGTGGGCAGGAGAAATTATGTTTTACCCGCCCGCAATGGCGGCTTCTCATGCTGTATTGTCTCAATCCCATGGCATTAAGTATGTATTATTGGGAAACATCCCTTTTTAATGGCGGGCAGCTCTCATTCGCTCGCTGCACCATCACCTTGCTGCTTCATCACACCAGGTGCCATATTTAAAGCGTAGCTATGTATACACCTCTCAGTGTTTCCAGACCAGGGCTGCTGCTGCAAAAAACATAGCCCCGAAAGGCAAAAAGACTGCAGCCCCCGCCACCCACCACCCCCCCCACCCTCTTTAATGACACAGCTCCTGAGCGCCTTTTGGATGTCGTGGATGCCCGCCGTGATGTCCTCTACCCCCGCTCTGGCCGAAGGATGGGCAGCAACATCACTAATCCAGCATCATGGGAGGCGGTGGCTGTGGTAGTCAGCACTAATACCCTTCAAGAGTGGACAGTCACCCAGCACTGAAAAATATGCATGATCTCCTCTGTTCCGCCAGGGGAAGTCACTCTTCTCATCACTCTCAATTCACACACTCACAAATCCATCACACATCCACAGGGCCCTCGCTCACTGTCGGTTCAAGAGGCATCACGGTGCACTCTCTCACACTCACCATCATTGTCCTTATCCTGCCCATGGGACCACTCACCAACCAGACATGCCAGGCATACTTATCATCTGGCCTGGCAGGTGTCCTGCTTACACTCTCTCCATCTCTATTCATGCAGGACAAGCTGGCACACTATAAGAGGGAGAGGTAGCAGACCGGTGGAGGAATGCCTGAAATCAAGGTCCTCATGGACATTGAAAACAGCCACCCAGTTGGCTGGCGATGATCTGGACCATTCCTGTGCTGGCAGTGAGGTCGGCAGTGCGCTACCAAGTGAGGATCCAGCTGTGCTCTACCTAGTGAGGATCCAGCTGTGCAAATGCATCAGACAGCCATGCTGTGAGTGATGTGTCCTGTTTCACAGGCCACTGCCGTTCACTAATTATCTCTCCTTGCTTTCGCAGGCACATTTGAGAAACAGCCAGCGGAGTCCATGACCCAGGGCTTCCAATCAAGCCCCAAAGAAACCTCTGAAGAGGAATCTGAAGGCACTTTCCTTAAAGACCTGTTACAGCATTCATCCACACCCTCCACTAGTGTAGAGACACACACCTTAGTGGCAGCTAGCTTTAGAGTACCCCCGAGATCACAATCTGTTGAGCGTTTCGTACTTTCTGATCCACAGCAGGCAGTCGCAGGAACTTCCCAGGTCTCCGGTACCTGGAGAACTGTTGAAGGCCAGAAATATGCTGAGTTTGAGTCAGTTGACGAGCATCTGGACTTATTCGTATCACAGTTGTTGGAGCTGCAAAGGCAAGCTAGGGAATATCAAGAAGGGATCTCCGCTGCTCACCTCAAATTGCACGGCACAATGGAGGAGTCCGTCCACCTTCAGGCTAAGGTGATAGTGCTGGCATACCAATGCACCACAGTCAACACTAGTAAGATGGTGGCCGTCCTGGAGACCTTGGTCCAGGACATTGTTCCTGCACTACTGCACAGGCTGAACTCCTTTGCTGATGCCATAGTTAGCCCCCAACAGCGTGTATGTGAACGGGGTGCGGGGCAGCTTGATCTCACTCCAGCTACCCCTTCTCCTCAAGGAGTCAGTCAGTGGCCTTCGGGCACCCATAGGGAGGAGGATCACCAGATGTAGACCCCGGGGCCATCCACGCATGTGACTCTGGGAATGTCTGGCCCATCCAAATCCCCTCTTCCTGTGACTCCACCAGCTCTAGCTCTAGCTCTGCAGGCCAAGGAGCCACTGCTACACAGCAGGAACCCTCCAAGTCTCAGCTCTCCAGAGGATGCTCTTCAAGGTCATCACCTCCACCTCTACTGTGGATGTCCGGGGTGCACAGCCTGGGCACAGATGTTAATCACTTGTACATAATGTTCACCATTGTAAATAAACTCCCAAGAATATCTCCCAGCCTATGGCCCCTTGTTCTGACGAGCAGTGTTTGTGTAACTCAGATATGAAACCTTGGTTCCTGCACAAGATAGAGGCAGGGGTCTCAGCCCAGGGCCTCTTCCCTGTATTTTGTGCAGCCTTCAGACCAAATTGATGGTCTGGCCTCACACTCCCTGGAAACATTGCTGATGTCTGCACATTAGCGGTGCTGATCATTGCTGCCAGAATGTTGTGGGCAAGCGGCAGAGTTCCGTCATTCTCTCTGTGTGCTGTCAGTAGCTTTAAGGTGGATCTGGACCCCATCTCATCAGCATCAGTGACCAATGACGCTGTGCTCCTGACGGGGTCGGGTGCTGAAGGTGGACAAAAGATCGGGTGCCTTTAAAGTTTCATGGCCACGTTGCATGATATGACCCTGATCACGGAGTGCAAGAGAGCGGCCCTCGGCCACACAGGAGTCAGATATTCTCAGAAGCTACGTGAAGATCTATGGAGTGTGCTCACTGCAAACCGTCATCATTCTCCTGTAAATGAGGGACTATTAGGGCCTGCACTGCGTCTCCATGACAGGAGCCTTATCACAGAGGTTATGTGCGCTGCTGTAAGGCAAACGTTCACAGATGCAATGTGAGGATCTATGGTGTCTCCTCACCATATGTCGTCATCATCCTCCACAAATCTAGCAGATATGAGGGCCCCCCCGAGCACACTTGCCTCCTCTGGCCAGGTCGATGGCCTCATCGCTGTCATTGTTGCCTTCGAGGACCCCCTCACCCTCATCCCCATCGGTATCCTCCTCATCCCCATTGGCCTCTAACTCCTCCTCAGCCAGCTTCTCTCCCTGTTGCAGCGCCAGGTTGTAAATGACACAGGTGATGATGATGCATGGCACCCTCTGCGGACTGTATTGCAGGGCTGAACCAGACTGGTCCAGGCACTGGAACCTCACTTTCAGCACCCCAACGCAACACGAGTCTTGTTATACCTTCGCTCTGCCATGTTGTCAGCCATGTCTTCCGCGGGTGGCCCTTGTCCCTAAGGAGCCATTCTTGTAGCTTCTGTGGAACCTGGAAGACATCAGGGATCTGTGACTGACTGAGAATGTAGGAGTAGCGCACACTCCCTAGAAACCGAGCACACACCTGCAGGATGCGTTTGTGGTGGTCACGCACCAGCTACATATTCCGTGAGTAGAATCCCTTGCGGTTGGCATCGTTGACCGTGTGTTGCGGCAGAGATCTGAGTGTCACATGAGCGCAGTCGATGGCACCCTGCACCTATGGGAAACCCGAGATCTGGGCAAATCCAATGGCCCTTACATCCTGACCCTCCTGGTCCTGGGCAAAATGTACGAAGTTGGGTGCCCTTGCAAAGATGGTGTCTGTGACCTCATGGATGCATTTGTGGGTGGAGGCTTGTGATATCCCACAGAGGTCATCTGTGGAGCCCTGAAAGGAGCCACTGGAGTAAAAACTGAGCACCACAGTCACTTTCATGGCCATGAGCAGTGGATGCCCTCCATGTCCCCTTGGTGCCAAATCCTGCAGAGCTGGCAGATGTGACCGACCACTTCCCTAGATATGTGCAGCCTTCAGCGACACTGGTTGTCAGTCATCTGCAGGAATGAAAGGTGGTGTCTATAGAACTTGGGTCTGGCTAGGCACTGACCAGTGATGGCTTGCTGTGGCTCTTCAGCGGTATGTGTGGGAGCTCCAGCTGCCCCTTCTTCCTCAGGGTGCTGCTCCACCCCAGTGCAACCAGGCACTCCATCACTGTCTTCTACTTTGTCTTTCCTCTCAGTAAACCACGAGGCATACAGCTAGGTCACCAGGCTCCTGATGCACTACTCCTGCACGATGAAAGAGAGAGACGCATGGGTTAGCTTGGTTGTTTTAAGAACTTCTTTTGGTTAAGCCTGAAGGCCCCATAACGCATCGTGGAGATTGCTGGCCACCACTTGGATGGCCAGAGATTAATATGCTGCATAGCTGCCCGAAACCCCACCCTCCTCCGCTCCACTCCACCTGACCGATTGACAGCAGCTTCGCCCACTGGACTGCAGGCTGTGCTCTCAGCTCAGGCACAGGCATTCTCCCAACCCACACTGCAAGGCTGCACTGTTAGCTTGAACCATGGGGGAGACTGATCCAAACCTGAATGCTGACATTGCAAGGGGCTGTGAGCGCTTCCACCAGTGACTGCTCCACAGCCAACTTCTGCAAGGAGATTGTATAACGTGCCCCGTCGTCCAACTGTTCTGCAGCCTACTAAAATGCTCATTAGTTTACAGTCTGTGCCCAAGGGGTAAAAAGCTCTGTAGCACTTGCTGGCACTTTCATGCCTCTGCGTTGCTTGAGTGGGCAAATAAACTAGAGGCCTGATTCCAAGTATGTTAATGTGGCTGCGTCTGAACTGTCTGAGCTGTGGAGGAATGGTCACTTTATATGCAAACTTTCCCTGATGTGTGGCCGCTTCCCTCCCCCCACATCCTGCTTGTGCACTACCATCAACAGCAGGGCAGCTCTTGCCTCCCCCCAACCCCCCACCCGCCCCCCCCCCAAACAACTCACCTCAACCTTGAAGTCCAACAGGCTATCCTTGTGAGCACTGCACAACGTTGCTGTGCACTCACCTCCGAATTCCCTGACTACATAATATAATTCTACATGGCGTAGGTTTTCTACTAAGCGTATAGCTAAGGACATAGGACATTCAGCTCCTTGAGCCTGCACCACCATTCAATAAGGTCATGATTGATCTGATCTTGGCCTTAACTCTACTTTCCTGCCTACAGCACTCCCATTCCTTCCAATCCCATAACCGTTGACGTGTTTATCAATCAAAGATCTGCCTAACTCAACCTTGAATATATTCAGTGGCCCAGCCTCTATTGCTCATTGGGGAAGAGATTTCCAAACACAAGTGACCCTCAGAGAAGAAATTCCTTCTCACCTCCACCTCAAATGGGAGACCTCTTATTTTTTAAACTGTGCCCCTTAGATCTAGATTTCCGTCCATGAGAGGACATTGTGCCTGTTTGCTGATGAGAGATTATGCTGCAAGTTCTGTGCAAACTCAGTTGCATCGGTCCGAACAAAATATCTTTCCTTGGGTCAGTGCAATCAAGCAGGGTAATCAAATGTAATTGATTTGTGACTGCAACAAGAACAATGGCGTTTCAAGTATCAGCTTGAGGTTACTTGAAAGGCAAGTAACCCAAGCTGCACTTCAGAATGAGGATGAAGGTCACAAAGCAAGATACTTCTCTCACTCTGCAAACTTTTTATAGCTTTTACACATTTTTAATCATTCTTCCAAGCTATGTGCAGATTGATTTACATCACCTCTCTTAGCAATGTTCCCGAAGAGCGGAGAGTAATTTTAATCTTAGTAGTGTGATAATTTAGTTAACTCTCTCATTAGTGATTAGTCCATTCAAGTATTTGCTGCAGCTGATTGAAACAGGCTGTGGGTCTCTGCAATCAAATGATGAAGGCTGAATTCACATGTTCATGGGTGCCTGTGTGCTCGAGTATCTGGAAGTAATAAAAACGTTCAAAATAGAAGCAGGAATAGACCATACGGCTCCTCAAGCCTACTCTGCCATTCAGTACAGTCATGGCTGATCTTCTGTCTCAACTCCACACGCCCGCCCTCTCCCTATATCCCTTGATTCCCTGTGAACCAAAAATCTGTCTATCTCAGCCTTAATTATAAATGGCGGAGCATCCACAACCCCCTGGGGGAGAAAATTCCAAAGATTCATAACCCTCTGAGTAAAGAAATTTCTCCTCATCGTAGTCCGAAATAATCACCCTCCTATCCTGACACTTGTTTCCCCCATGTTCTAGATTCCTCAGACATGGGAAACAATCTCTATGTCTACCCTGTCAGGCTCCTTCGGAATCTTGTATGTTTTAATAAGATCAGCTTTTATTCTTCTAAACTCTTAAGCATAAGCCCAATTTATTCAGCCCCTCATCAAATGACAACCCTCTAATTCCAGGGAAAAAAATCTACTGAATATAAGCAAAATACTGTGAATGCTAGAAATTTGAAACAAAAACAGAAAATGCTGGAAATACGTAGCAGGCCTGACAGCACCTGTGGAGAGAGAAACAGAGAGAAACATTTCAAGTCAGTCTGACTCTTCTTCAGAGTTAAAGACAGCTTCCAATGCAAGTATAGCCTTCCTTAAATATAGAGAACAAAGCTGTGCACAGTACTCCAAGGTGCTGCCTCATCAATGCTCTGTATAAATGTCGCAAGACTTCCTTATTCCTGTACGTTGATTCCTTTGCAATAAAGGCCAACATGCCATATTCTTTCCTAATTGCTTGTGTTCTTGTATGCTAACTTTCTATGTTCCTTGTGTAAGCACAGCCATGTTTCTCTGAACATCAACATTTAGCAGTTTCATGCTTCCTTAAAAATATTCTGCTTTTCCATTCTGTTGCCAAAATCTAGTTCATAATTCATACATTTTAGAATATAACTTTTAGCTCAAAGGTTAAATTGCAAGATAAATGGGAACCTGATTGAAAAACTGATGATAACCTCTGATGGAAATGCAATTCAAACAAGCTGCATTTACTGCGCTTTAAGATAAACATAGGTTACCTTACAAGGTCGTGGGTAGAGTTGCAAAAGCAATAAACTATAGGGGGTCTTCTATCTTCCTTTACTGGAGACAGAATGCCTGCCCTTACTTCAATAAATTATTTAAGTTATGTTAGGTAGTTCCAGTCAAAAGGAAACTGAAAGCAGCTATGTAAACACAGGGTTGCTTCATGGACCCAGGGAGTCTAGAGAAAGGGTCGTGAAACCCATTAGCTATATAAGTTATTCATATAGGTTACATAATCAAAGAGTAGCATTGAAGGTGAGTTTATTTGCTTGCATTTCTGTTTGAATCAACCCGAACATGCCACGTTGCCATAGAGATAGTGATTCAGGGTGAAGCCTTGGTTCAAAGATTTTTTTGGTTCAGCTGTCTGTGTGTGTTTGCTGACAGAAGCAGCAGTTTCATTTGGGAACAGACAGAGGCAATTGCAACTTTGATTTGGTGTAGTCTGATTAAAAGAGCCAACAGGAGATGATAGTCATTAGGTCTGCACTTCATGCAGAGAAAATACTAATTTCATTGTTCACTGCACGGAATGTGAGTGGGGCTCTACCTCAGTTTGGATTTGTGAAGGAAAAGCAGCTGAGAAATTTGCTTTAGCTTTCAGCGGGTGGGAGAAACCTACAGTGGTCCTCACAGAGCCTTGTGGCAGAAAGCAGTCAGCAGAGTTAGCTTGGAAAGCATTGGGAAGGCAGTTGGGTATCGGCATGTAACCTGAACAAGGAGCTGAGGCATCCACAGATCCATAAAGAAAAAGGATGCATAGCCAAAAAGTTAATGGAAGGAATCCCATATAATCTTACCTCAGAAGATAGCACATGAGGAAAATTAAAGTGAATTCCCGCGGGTTGTGGCATACCTTTGGGTTGGCATCCAGAAAGGTGAATGCACCTCCAAGATCATTGCAATGTATAGGGAATTCTTAGGGGGGGGCGGGGGCAGGTAAAAAACAAAACTCAATTCATAATATGCATAGTTATAAACTAATGTATGAAGGTAATCATGCTTACTTTGTTTAATTATTTTTGATATACAATGAAGTTTGTTTCTGTTTAAAAATGTGCAACCTTGTAGCATAGTTCTGTCAGTTAATTACTCTGTGTTAAAATTTTTCTTTAAATGCTAACAGTCCTTAACAAGATCGTAACAATTCTTATTACCAAAGTGAATATCCCCACACTTCCCCACATTATACTCCATTTGCCACTTTGTTGCCCAATCACTTAACCTGTCTTTGCCGTCTCTTTTTGTCCTCCTCCCAGCTTATGTTCCCAGCTAGTTTTAATCCTCAGGAAACTTGGATATATTATTTTCGTTCTCTTCATTTATGCAGTTAATATAGCTTTTATTTAGCAGAGGCCCAAACACTGATCCATGTAGCACTTCGCTAGTTACAGCCTGTCAACTTGAAAGTACAGACCACTTTTTAACTGGCTCTTCTAAGCGGGTAAGAAGGACACCTGTCAGAAACTGGAGAACTCTTTCTTTACAGGTACTTAGCAGCTTTAACCAATGGCCTGAGTGGAAAAGCAGTTGTGACTTTCCTGCCAGGTCAACCTATCAGGAAAAGGATTTGGGGTCAAAAGAGATCCAAAAATGTTAGCCCTTTTACTTGTGAATTTGGATGAGCAAGTATTCTCTGCTGAGCCCTACAAGGAAAGATTGGGCCCTGTATTCCCCTGGCTTCTCTCACCAGTCAATCATAAGTCCCTCCTAAGTTCTTGTGAATAACTGGAGACCAAATTGGCCCCTGAAAGGTATACTCCTGCCATTTGGTATTTTACATGGTCACAGCTGACAGTTGCCACTACCCCACTGATTTGGAGCAGGAAACTAACAAGGTAATGTCAGGGAATTATACCTTAATGCATTGTTCAACCTATAAGATTATATCAAGCTGTATGTGTATTCATCATAGGAAGCTGGTAATGCTGAAATTTACTTGCTGAGCTTCTTGCTGAGAGGTACAGTCAACATACCAGAAAATGTGAAACTGGAACAAAGTTGGAGAATTATCTAAGAGAAAGAACATTTTTATCATTTTTATTCAGAACTCACTTTACATAATTTTCTCTAATAGTGACATAATTGTCATGAAGCCCAATGAGGTATTGGTCAATGAGGAATAGAAGCTGCTACTTCTGCTGACTATCGTATAATGTTCTGTTCCGTTTGCACCTCCTCTGATAATGACAGCAGGACCGTTATCCTGGCTTGGGGTCATAAGATAACATTCACACTGCTTAACTGCAAAGTAATGGTCATATCACATAAGAGAAAACCTAGCAAAAGTTCCCTTTGCGTTCAACTACTTCACCATTGCCACCATCAACATCAACATCTTGAGGCTATTACAGATCAGAAGCTGAACTTCCCATATCAACACTGGTTACAAACGCAGGATAGAAGCTGGGTATTCTGTGGTGATTGGCTGCAATCCTGACACCTCCATGCTTATCTATCTTCCCCAAGACTCATTGATTAGCATGATGGAAAATCCACCACTCATCTTGATGGGAGAACCTGCAACAGCCTTCAATAAGCTTGCCACTACCATCAATATGCACCCTTTTCAATGCTGGTGCACTGTGGTTTCAGTACGTGAAATCTGCAGGATGCATCGCATCTCAAGGGCAATTTCACAGCATCTCCTTTCCAATGACCTCTACCGCTGAGAAGTATAAGAGTAACAACCTTGTTAGAATACCATCAAACCAGGCTCCCTTCCTAGTCATACAACATCCTGACTTAGTCATATATTGTTCATTATCACCGGACCAATATCCTGGAATTTTCCATCTGAGACTATTTTGGGGGCATCTTCACTATAAGGATGTAGAATGAATTTAAGGTGATAAAATTTGTCTTGAGTAACATTAAAATGCCAAGCGGCAAGTTTTGTTCACTCATGCCACAGATATCCACTCGAATACAACATTCAAGTTGTCCTCTGGTGTCTGGAGACATTAGATCAGGGACATTTACCTTGCTCGTTAAGAGTTCACGTAACAGCTTCCTCAGCTTATCATTCTTGTTTGGCAGAAAATCTATTTGAGCAGCTCCCTATGGTATCTAGATTCATGAAAGTGACCTGAATGGTCAAGCCATTCATTCATCATGTAACTCCCTCTGAGACATGAATCTTGTCCTGACCAAATTGATATCACAACCTTTTGACCATCAGTTTGTTTGATCAAGCTTTTTCTACATTTACTTTGCAATCCTTTATTTCAGCACTTTTTTGGTACAGTTACTGGGCTACACTCTTTTGTTGGCCCTGAAAATTGCTCCTTTGTTCCACTGATCTCAAGATATCAAGATACTATTTGACATCAAGACTATTAATCAAAATAAACTTGACTTGTTTTTTTATGAGAACAAAATCTTTAGAGAGCACATAATTAAGCTTAACTATAGTTCATGAATTGGCGGCAAGAATGTGATATTCTTTGACAGGGCAAAAACCACCAGGGAATATTAGACCTCACTGTAGACATGCAGTGCCAATTTTTATGGACTCACTTGTGAACAGATAATCTCAATGACATTTTGCCAAGGTAGTAAACTGGGGTAACTTATCTCCAATCATTGGTACAATTCCAGTTTGCAGAAACCTTACTTTCTAACAATTTAAGATGTTGGATTTTGGGTGGAAGTCTGCATTTAGGGTGAACTTTCATTAAGTTCATCCTTGCCTTCATCTCAACATTCAGGATGAGAAATGCTTTAGCAGTGCTACATTCCAAGCTTGCCTGAAGATTATAATCTCACCAGAGTTCCACTGCCAGTTTCTGTAATACTGTATAACACTCTTATTTGCACACAGAGTTTGAGTGAGTGAGCCCAGATCTTCCATTCAGGAGGGGGGTCATACCCTGGAGGTACCCCAGAAGATGTGCTCGGGGACTACTCAGAGGTCCCCTTGTAAGGACTCCATGGGAATTGCCCCGGAAGTTTAAACCTTGGATGGGCAATTACCCTGTGCAGTTCTCCAACTGGTGGAGCCATCCAAAACTGATTTAAATCAGAGACTTTGGATGGTTCCAACTCTCTTAGCAGAATAGTTACCCAGGAAAGATTAAAAGGATTAAACTTGTAACTCCTGGGTAATTATGGTGTTGATCCCGATTACACTCTGTCACCCAAATAGCCCACCCCTCCACCCACTGCCACCTAATCCCCCAAATACCCCCTCATACCCCCTGAATACCCAACCACACCCCCCCCCAACCCATCGACCCATTCTACCCACTTATCTCACGCACTTACCTTCTCTCCTGTCAAAATGGCTGGGACTTTTAAACTTATCGGTTTATGGCAGCTGGTGCCATAAAAAGGGGCAGGGCTTTGTTTCCCACTGTCCTGCACAATAATGACTCCAGGAGCTGCTGTGCTGCCCATTTCTCAGCAAGCCTGGTTAGGAAGTCCGGGTGAGAAATACACAACTCCAGTCTAGAATAAGTTAGAAGGAGCGGAGTGGCAATCCGACTGTCATGGCCACTCCACAAAAGATTCAGCCCATTAACTATTAAAGGTATACTCTGCATGCACATGGTGTTCGATTGTTTTTGATCCATTTACAAGCATGAATTCCTGTATGCTCTTTTAGACCCAGTAGTGCTTTTGGCTCATCTAGGTGACATTGCTTGTACTGTTATTTAATCTGTTTGATGCCTCCTCTATACTCAAAAACAAACAAATCACGAGTAATTTTGTGTCAGAGAAGATGAGTGGAATTTAGTGTTGGCGATGGTGCCCACCAGTTGGAGAAATGCACATCACTTCCATCCAGAATGCCCGACCTAATCACCAGGCAATCGGGCACTCCCCTGGACAGCGTTGGACATCCCGCACAATCAAGCCCCAATTGGGTTAAAATTCCGACCCGAGAGCTGCTGGCCCATCGGAGACCTGCAGCGCCACCAGGAGCGGTGGTCGGTACTACACTTGGCCTTACATTGAGGATTGTCAGTGGATCTACACCTGGAGGTGAAGGCGGATAGGATGGGGGTCACAGGGAGGGGCTCGCCAGCAAGTAGAGAGGGAGAGGGGCCGGAGATAAGGGAAAAAAGGGTGGCTCTCAGTGGGGGCCCCCATTCCCGATGCATTGTCCCTTGATCGTTTGCCTTGGAACAAGGGGCCCCAGATGGGGTTTGCCGGGTGGTCTACAGCTGCATGGTGGGTCCATTGGCCACTGCTGGTTGAATATCAGCAGCGGTGGGATAAGGCCCTCTACTTAAGGTCCTCAATTGGCCTCTAGGTGGGAAGACCACTCTTCCCGCCCTGAGCTTGATTGGGGGAAGGCGGGAAGGTGGCAGGGTCCCCAACCTGTTTCTGAACCTGCCTCGGGGCTTGTATTAAATTCCATCCAATGGAATACATTCATACATCATTGGGTGGTTAATACATTGGTAATGACTAGATTGAGTAAATTTCAACTCCTAAACTTCTCGTATTTCTAAAGTTATCTTATGCGTTCGGGGAAATGTTCCAGGCATCAGTAAACTCAACCTTTTCTGCACTGCATAAAATTGAATTTTAGGTGAAATTTCAGGATATGAACAATCTTTCACCAGTTTCAGGCATCTATAGTGTGACTATTTGGAGAAAAATATTCCCACACAGCATAGAAATCTATCAATTTGGTCAAGCATTGTGGATGCATCTGATGTTATTAGGAGTCTGTGTAATTGCCCACCATAGCTGCAGCCTTAAAACCTTAGTCGTTTACAGCACAGAAGAAGATCATTCAACCCATTATGCCTGTGCCTGTACTTTCCCAGAAGACAAATCCCAATCTCCGGCTACCTCCCAGAGCTTCAAATATTTAACAACATTGCCCTTAAAAATGCAATGCTGTCTGCCTCAAACACTGTCATTAATAAAGCATTCCCCTTGCTAAGTTTGTAAGTTAGAGCAAATTAGATGTGGGATTGATTACATCTGATTATATCGCCGTTCTTTCACTGTTGCTGGGTCAAATTTCTGGAGCTCCCTCCCTAACAGCACTGTGGGTTACCTACACCACATGGACTGCAGCGGTTCAAGAAGGCAGCTCACCACTACCATCTCAAGGGCAACTAGGGATGGGCAATAAATGCTGGCCCAGCTAACGAAGCCCACATCCCGTGAACGAATTTAAAAAAAAACAACAGATATTCCACAAATACAATGAGATTGGAGTTGAGGCATATTATCACAGGCAACAGAGAAAAATTGTATGGTATGCTTTATTCATATAGCTATTGGCCTGAAATCATTTGATGTGATAACAAATCTGAAAGTGAGGGAAAAGAGACTTGCAGTTATATAGCATTTTCATGGCCTTAGAATGTTCTAAATTGCTTTACAGCCTGTAAAGTACTTTCTAATGTGTAGTCATTTGTACTATAGGAAACATTTCAAACCAATGCACTTGCTGATCTTGTGACTACAATTCTTATTATCATAAGCCTCAAAAGAAGTTTCAGTTATAGTGGATTTGACTTCAATGCAACCATCTAGATCTTGCTGCAATAAGGAGATTCTTCCAGGTGTGAAGCATTAACGCCTCTGTTTTCACATAAATTAACATTGTAACAGCGAGCCATCTTAGAACATTACCTGATCACAAGTGTTTAATTAAAACTCGAATCCTTGGGGAACAACATTTCTTCTTGAGCAGGATTTCATCTCTTTTGTGTTGCTACTTTAACTATAATGGTGCCACTTCCTAAATCTGCAGATATTATGAGGTCAAGGGAGCAGTGTGGGGATCCCCTCTGCACACCAGGGGCTGAATTCTCCGCTCGTCAAGCGGGGGTGGGACCCGCTCGCTGGTGCGTAAAATGACGTGCGATTATGTCAGGCAGGCATCCCGATGTCACTGCGCGTCATTTAAATTTCCAGCTCGGCTAGCGCGCGCCGAACTGGCAAAGGCCTATTAAGGCCTGTTAAAAACTAATTTAAGCAATTAACTGAGCTGCACGTCCAACATTAAGGTTAAGGTCAAGAGCCCAGGCGGCCTTCGCATTTTTCATGAAACCTCATCCACGTGTGGGATGAGGTTTCATGAAATGTTTTAAGGTCCAATAAAAATTTTTAAAATAATTCTTTGACATGTCCCAGCTCTGTCACATGAGGGGACATGTCTTAAAAGTTTTCAATTACTTTATTTCAGTTCTTATATATCAAACTGACCTCTGTGCCTTAGGGAGATCTCTATGCTCTTTCACGCACATGCACATGAAAGAGCACAGGCCCCGACTCAGGGAATCCACCCCCACCCGCACAGGGACCGCTCAGCACTTCCGGGCGAGCGTCACGCTGGATGGACCTTAATTGGCCCGCCCACATAAAATGGTGGCATGGCCCCAATTGGGGGCACCTATCATGTTCCCCCCAACGGGGGGAGTTTTTTCCCCAGGTGTAGTGAAATTTGAAACGTTTATAAAGTTCAGACATATATGTTATATTGAGTAGAGTACATAAAGTTTTCCTTTCCCGAGGTTATAAATTTAGGTTTGAATTACAGGACTGAACATCAATAACCTAATAACATGCCTCTGGGAATGTTTTGGTTTCTTTAAACAAATGAAGAACAGTGACTGAATTGCTCATAGTTGATAGCAATAGGGAAAATATATATAAATGCATGTACAATGTGATCTCTTGATAGATGGCATGTAGAAATCTAAATGCTGCAAAACTCCTATAATGAATTATTGCATCTCTGTAAGGACCATGAGAGCAGTGACTGAAGTATATAGGGTAAATAAAAGCAAAGTACTGCAGATGCTGGAAATCTGAAGTAAAAGCAGAAAATGCTGGAAGGACTTAGCAGGTCTGGCAGCCACATTGGAGAGAGAAACAGAGTTAACATTTTGAGTCTGTATGACTCTTTAGAGTTGAAAAGAGGTAGAAATGTGATGGATACAGTTAATGTTTCGAGCCCGTGTGATGTTATACGTTAACTGTGTTCCTCCCCGCAGATGCTGTCAGACCTGCTGAGTTTTTCCAGCTATTTTTGTTTTGTTTCAGATTTCCAGCATCCGCAGTATTTTGCTTTTATTACAGAAATGTGATGGATTTTATATAACTGGAGAGGAGGGATGGAGCGGGTGGAGCAAATGGAAGGTCAGGGATAGGGGGAAGCTCAGGAGAGATTTGACAAAGATGTCATGGATACAGATAAAGGGAGTGTTAATGATAGCGTTAAAGACTAAAGAAGGTGCAAATAATGGCGTAAAGGGAAGGTAGAAGAATGTGTTCATAGCAGAAAAAGGGTCAGCGCCCTGTGAAAGCAAAACAAGCCACAAATGGCCCGGTGGAGGTGGAGGTGGAGGAGGGGGGGGGGGGGGGGGGGGGGGGGGGTTGAATTTTTTTTTTAAAGATCAAATGGAGGAGAAAGTTCATGGTCTGAAGTTGTTGAACTCAATGTTAAGTCCGGAAGGCTGTAAAGTGCCTAATTGGAAGATGAGGTGCTGTTCCTCCAGTTTGCGTTGGGCTTCACTGGAACAATGCAGCAGGCCAAGGACAGACATGTGGAGATGGGGAGCCCTTCACCCCTCTGATTCAATACCTTCTTCTAATCCCAGCCCCTGCGAGGATTGTATTCACTACAACTTCTGACCATCTCTTCTCTAATGCTAAACATTCTGTGCTCAGTAAAGAACTCAGTTTCATCCCTTTGTGCCCTCACCGCAATAAATTTTGGGCTTTTGGGCTCTGCATGGCGCTGAACTCTTTTTCTATTATCTTTGCCTCCATGCTCACTTCTTGGGGCAGGAGTCCTCCCCTGGTCCAATGGATACTTTCACCATCTCTATCATCCTCCCTCTACGTGGGGCATTCCCTCTGGCCTCTTACCCACTCTTGGTCTTTTCATTGTGAACTGTTGGCGTGACATAAGCCGTCATAATTTTGCTACTCCTCTCACCCATTCCAACCTGCCTCCTTCTGAACTTGCTGCACTCTGTCCTCTCACATCCAACCCTGACTTTGTTATCAAGCCTGCTGACAGTGTTGGTGTTTTTGTTGTCTGGTGTACTGACCTCTACCTTGCAGAGGCTGAGTGCCAACTCTCAGACTCTTCTTCCCCCTGGAGCATGGTCCCACCACTGGACATCAAGCCGTTGTTTCCAGTACATCCACTGACCTCATCTCCTCTGGAGATTTTCTCTCTACAGCTTCCAACCTCATAGTCTCCCAACCCTGGACAGCCCGCTTATACCTCCTTCCCAAAATCCACAAACAGGACTGACCTGGTAGACACATTGTGTCAGCCTGTTCCTGCCCCTCAGAGCTCACTTCTTCCTATCCTGACTCCATTCTCTTTCCCCTTGTCTGGTCTCTTCCCACCTACATTCGCGATTCCTTTGACACCCTACTTCACATCAACAGCTTCCAGTTTCCTGGTCCTAACCGCCTCCTCTCCACTAATGATATCCAATCCCTCTATACCTTCATCCCTCACCAGGATGGTCTGAGGGCTCGCAGCTGCATCCTTGAACAGAGGCCCAAACAATCCCCATCCACCACCACTCTGCTCCACCTGGCTGAACTTGTTCTCTCAATGAAGAATTTGTCCTTTAACTTGTCTCCCTTTCTCCAAATAAAATATGTGGCTATGGGTGCCCACATGGGCCCCAGTTGCACCTATATTTTTGTGGGGTATGTGGAACATTCCTTGTTCCAGCCCTAGTCAGGTTCCCCACAACTCTCTTTTTGGTACATCGATGACTATACCTGTGCTGCTTCATGCTCCCGTTTGGACCTGGAAAAATTAATCGATTTTGCTTCCAATTGCCACCCCCTTCACATGTCCATTGCTGACTCTTTCCTCCTCTTTCTTGACTTCTTTGTCTCCATTTCTGGTGATAGACTGACCACCAATATTTATTACAAGCTCACCGACTCTCACTGATACCTCGACTACAGTTCCTCAACCCTGCTTCCTGTAAGGACTCCCTCCCATTCTTCCAGTTTCTCTGCCTCCATCACATCTGTTCTGATGATGACACCTTCCAAAACGGCGCTTCTGACATGACTACTTTTTTTCTAATCCGAGATTCCCCCAACCCCCGCTGTGGTTGACAGGGCCCTCCACCATGTCCAACCTATCTCTCTCACCTCTGCCCTCTACCCGATGCCTCCCTCCCAAAACCATGATAAGGTTCCCCTTGTCCTCGCTTCTACCCCCACCAGCCTCCACATTCAAAGGATAATCTTCTGCCACTTCCATCAACTCCAGCATGATGCCACCATCAAACACATCTTCCCTGTCAGCATTCTGTATGGACCATGCCCTCCGGGACACACACTGGTCCACTCCTGCATCACCCCTGACACTGCATTCCCTTCCCACGACACCTTTCCATGCAATAGCAGAAGGTGCAAAGCCTGCCCCTTTACCTCCTCCCTCCTCAATGCCCAAGGCTCAAACACACCTTCCAGGTGAATCAGCGCTTCACTTGCACTTCCTTCAATTTGGTTTACTGTATCCGCAGCTCCCAATGTGGTCTCCTCTCATTGGGGAGACCAAATGCAGACTCGGTGACTGCTTTATGGAACACCTTCGGTCTGTCTGCAAGCATGACCCCGACCTAGCTGCCGCTTGCCATTTCAATTCACCATCTTGCTCCCATGCCCACATTTTTGACCTTGGCCTGCTGCATTGTTCCAGTGAAGCCCAGCACAAACTGGAGGAACAGCACCTCATCTTCCGAATGGGCATTTTACAGCTTCTTGGATCCTTTTGATCCTTTAATATTTTTTTCCCCCAATCCCCTCCCCCTACATGACCATCTGTAACTTGTTTCACTTTCACAGAGCACTGACCCTTGTTCTGCTATTAACACATTCAGCCTACTTAGCTTGTTGCCATTATTGGCACCTATTTTCACCCATAGCACTGCCATTAACACTCCGTTTGCCTTGAGTCCATGACATCTTTGTCAAATCTCTCCTGAGCTCCCACCTATCCCTGACCTTCTGTTTTTCTCCACCTGCTCACCCACCCTCTCAAGGAGTATATAAAGTGTCAGGGTACCACTGACTATACTCTTTTCAGTTGCTTCACCACCCCCTCCCCACCGCCCACCCCCAAAATTAATAAGTGCAGTAATGCTCCATTAAAGGATCAAAAGGATCCAAGAGGCTGTAAAATGCCCAATCTGAAGATGAGGTGCTGTTCCTCCAGTTTATGTTGGGCTTCACTGGAACATTTTAGCAGGCCAAGTATGAAAATGTGGGCATGGGAGCAAGATGGTGAATTAACAACAGGTTGTTCGTGTTTGGCCTTTGAAACAAATCCACTGACAGTGGCTGAAAATTTTGCATGGACTCGAGTATCAGGTAATTTGTTTAACTAGTAAATCTCCCACCATTGCAGAATCCACTAGGCAATGGGCTGAATTCCTTCCATGAGCAGGCAAGACATGAAAGACTGTCTTAATGGAGATTAACCAAGGGCGAACTAAGAGCAGTTCTAATTTATGTGGCACTGCAGCTAATCAGATAAACCTGCTCAGACTTTGTTGGAGCCAATGACATACTTAAGATAAAAATATCATAGAATGGAGATAGAGTACAAGTAGTTCCAGTTATTCAGAATGGAGAATATTTCACTGTTTGTAATCATGTTTTGTGTATCAGCTTTGTCTAAGTTGGTAGCACCTTTGCCTCAGAAGTTTGTGGTCACAAGTCCCAATTGTTATGACTAGGTGAGGAAGAGTGAACTGGCTCCCATTTATTCAGCCCATTCACTCAGTTGCAACAAAGGTTTTTTGAAAATTTATTTTCTCTGTAAATGCCTTTTCCAATCCAAGGGTGTTTACTTTTTAGTAAGGAGCCAATCAAACCAGGTTTACTTGTGTCAAAGAAAGAGTAAGTTTATTAGTCACCAGACCTATTAAAAAATAATAAAAGACACAATGACACACACAGGTCTCAGAAGTAAGAAAAGCTAGAATTAAATAAAAGTTTAAAAACTATACAATTAACTTCTTTGCTTGTCCTTGAGACATAGATTATTGAACATTGTGACCGTTTGAAGTTAGCTGGTTTCCTTTAAAATCCTGGGGTTGAAATGGAGTTCAGGTAAGTGCACTTTGCTGGAGATAATCTTTGCTTCGGAGCGGGAAAGAGAGAGATTACTTACTGCTTCTTTCAGCAGTTTTTCCAGATGACTATTGTGGCTTCTTTCTGTGTCTGGCTTGGCAAAACCAGTCCTTAAACTTCCTGTTTGTACATTCCAAGAAGGAACCCGGTTAACATGTCTTGCATTCATTGTTGTAGGACAAGTAATCACATTTTTGATCTTTAATCTCAGAAACTTTTGACATATTTCAAGGTAGTAGAAACCAACAGGAGATGGGGGTTACTTCATCTTGTCGTGACCAATATTTAGCCCTCCACCAACATCAACAAAACAGATTATCTTGTCATTAGCTCGTTGTTTTTGGTGGCATATTGTTGTATGCAAATTGACTGCCTGCCATCACAACAGTGACTTCACTACAAATGAGAACAATGGCTGTAAGGTGCTTTAGCTTGTCTATGAAAGTACTTATTTCACCAAGAAGTAGTTTGTTTTAAATGCTAGTCAGTAATTGATTATCATGAAGGATTTTGCAATGCTGCATTTGTGCGTCAGTGTAATTCTAGAACAATATAATTTCAGCAATGTCCATTACTGCAGGCCTTATGGATATGGTTTACAGATTGAGGATAAATTATAAAGGCTTTGTTCAATATGTGTATTCTTTCACCAGCAGGTGCAGCTACATCAAAAGAGTAGCTGTTTACCTCATGGAATAAGTATGATGGATCCTTGATAACATGAAATCCTAAAGAATATCCTGCAAAGTGTCATGGAAATTTCACTTTGTATTTCCCATAAGATTTGCACATATTTCAGTATGTAATAGAAAGCAATAGTAGAGCATTATTAAAGTAAAAACCTATTGTAAGCTCAGGGAAAATGATTCCCAAGTGAACCAATTGTCCATTAAGGTACTGTACCAGATTAATAGGCAGAAAGAAAGCATACCGTGGAGAACACCTGTGATAACAAAAGATAAACTACAAAAAGAAAAGATGAACAAAGATGTTCCAGACAAGCATGACATAGAATTCTATTTTTACCTGTCAAATAATTAATTCCCAACTTTCAGAGAATACAGTTAAACACGCTGAAACTAGGAGGACATAAGAAGTAGGAGCCAGGAGTAGGTCACATGGTATTTAGAGCCTGATGCACCATTTAATTAGGTTATGGCTGATTTCATTTTCCAGCCCTGTCTTAATATTCCTTGAATTCCTTCATGTCCAAAAATCTATCGATCTCAGTCTTGAATATATTCAATAACTGAGCATCCACAACCCTCTGGGCTAGAGGATTCCAAAGAGTCACAACCCTCCAAGTGAAGAAATTTCTCCACATCTCAGTTCTAACTAGGTGACCTCTTATCCTGTGACTCCAAGTTCTCAACTATCCAGACTGGAGAAGCAGCTTTCGAAGCCCTCTTAGAATTTTATGCATTTCAATGAGTTCACCCCTCATTCTTCTGAACTCCAAAAAACACAGGCCCATTCTACTCAGTCTCTTATAAGACAACACTCTCATCCCAGCAATCAATGTAGTGAATCTTTAGTGCACTCCTTCTAAGGTAAGTATATCCTTCCTTACTACGGAAACCAAAACTGTTCACATTGTTCCAGGTATGATCTCACCAAAGCCCGATATAATTACAACAATGGTTTCCTTATTCCTATAGTCTAATCCCCTTGCAATAAAGGCACTGCACCATTTTCCTTCATAATTGCTTGCTGTTTCTGCATGTTAACTTTCTGTATTTCATGTCCAAGGACACAAAAATCCATTTAGTTGGCAACATTTATTTGTTCTGATGAGCAGTCACTGGCCAAGAATGTAACCCTGTTTTTCTCTTTACAGATAGTGCCAGACCTGCTGAGTATTTCCAGCATTTTCTGTTTGTATTTACTGGTCTCTTACTGCATTAAAGCAACAGCAAGCTGTAATTTTACTAACAGCCAACGAAGGGCCTAAGTACAGTGCAAGATGCTCTTAAATAATTGTGCCTCGATCACATGAAAGACAAGTAAAAGACAATTTCTAAATTTTTAATGAGACTCTCACAGGCACATCGCTACATCCATTACATTACTGTATTGCATCTCTGTCAAGTCAACTACATGTAACATGAGAAATAGCATATAACCAAGTACCTTGATTACATCGTTGGGTTAATCAGTTTTGTGTTCAGCTAATTAACAATCTATTGAAAACCTCTCAGTGCTGTATTGAACATGAACAGGACCCTGAAACAGTTCTTTAATCAGAATAGGGATTTGGACTCAAGTTATTCTGAGCATTTCACATAGGTGTCCACATCTTCAATCAATCATCCTGTTGTCCATTGAGTTGGGATCTATACTGTTTTCCACATGAGGACTCAGTCTTGTGATTTTTAGATGTTGCAGTAATCCACACTGTATTAGTGCTGTGACAAACCACATGGGAGTGATGCATGACAAAAGACACAACTGTACTGTGGTAAATCAGATCAGTCTGTTAACATGGTTAAGACTGTAAATTTTGCATTCATTCATTTAGCACATGAGAACTGTCTAGTATATATAATGCAAAAAGTTTTATCCCTCCCTACTGTTTATACATGCTGATTTGGCAGACAACTGCTTGTCATGTGTATATACAAAGATAATTTAATATTTTAGGTAAATGAACAGATTTAAATCATGCCATAGTCAATGCTACCAGGATCTGAAATTATTGCTCCGGTTTCTTTTTCGATTTTAAGGTGTACTAATCATGTAATGGGATAAAGACCCTTATTTATAAATTTAATTCAGCTATAAAGTAAAACTCAACCATTAGCACAAAATTAACACAATGGACCTGGAAAGTTCCCCCAGCTAATTTCTCAAGGAAAAAATTGAGAATGAATTTAGTCAACTTGATGGCACTTAAAAAAAAACAACAGCAAGCTTAACATGTCCTTCATATGGATACCAACTCCATTAAGGTCAATGCTGGAAAAGATAATTTAATTTGCAAAAACACTTCAATTGCAATAGCTGAACACCTCCAAATTCCTTTGTTCACCACAACTCATCTCTTTTGCTCTCCTGTCACTTTGCCACCATTTTCACCTCAAACTAAAAATGAGAAATGTAAGGACTCCATGTCCAAAAGTATGGTCATCTACATGGTAGCTAGTGCATCTTCAACTTGTTCCCAAACCTATCATTTCTCCAAACTCTCATCTTCCCCGTCTGTCCTGCACTTTAACTCTGTCCTCCCCATTCTGTGAAGTTAGACTGTAATTTTACCCTCAGTTCCTTGATCACTTAACCCCCTCCTATCCTAGCTAATGTCAAAAATTCATCAGTCTGCTTGTTTCATTGGCACCATCTTCCCCTTTATGCAAAAACTTCCTGTTAACCTCTCCATTATCTTTCAATACTACACTATCTTAAATCTACCCTTAAACTTCAAAATCTTGAAGCATGTTATTCCCTTACAACAAAGAGCCCCACCTCTGTCCTCTCCTTTTTGAAACATTCCAATTTAGCCTCTGTCATACTGCAGTACATCAAAGTCACACATCATATACTCGGTACATAAGAACATAAGAAATAGGAGCTGGAATAGGCCATTTGGCCCTTTGAGCCTGTTCTGCCATCCAACAATATCATGGTTGATCTGCTTCAAATCCACCTTCCTGTATGTCAGGTGAAGAGGGATTTAAAAATCTAAAGAGAAAAGTTGAGGCAATAGACCATATTATCTAATTCCTTTAATACCCTGTAGCCTTGAATATACTCAACAATTGAGTATCCGCAGCTCTCTGTTGTAGAGAATTCCAAAGATTCACAACCCTTTGAGTGAATAAGTTTCTCCTGATCTCAGTCCTAAATGGCCAACCCCTTGTTCCAGGGGAAACATTTCCTCAGCATCCACCTTGTGAAGCCCTCTAAGATCACTTTTCATCCTTCTAAATACCAGGAAATTTAAGTCTAGTCTGTGCTACTGCTCCTCAAAGGACAATAGTCTCATCCCAGACTAGCAATTCATGCACAAGGACATTCAGGTTCCTCTGAATGCGATCTTATCCCTGCCTGTCACTATGGAAAAAATATTCTGCTTTCTTAGTTTTCCTACCAAAGTGGATAACTTCACACATTTCCACATTGGTCAAGAACACAGCAGATGAAATACACTTGCTGCCAGAGGTCACCGGTAACGTTTATTGGCTTAGTACCAAGAGGCGAAGAGTCAATTCTCTCTTAACTCTAAACTCGCTTTATTCACATCATTAGATCATCTACATATAGCTTATACATCCGGGCAAATATAGACATGCAGTTTGCAGCAGGTTATACAGTTTTATATCCAAAACTAGGATCTAAACGCACAGCCACTAGGTTTCTCTGACACTCTCTGAGTGGTCACATAATATAAAAGCTAATACCCGAAAAGGAGAGCTGACGCTGGCCAGGCGTTCCGTTCTCTCTCTCTTGCGTCTCTACGTTGCTGACGTAGGTTCTTCTGCTTGTGCGATGGTTGGTCTCCTGAGTCTCGCTGCTCCACGCCCAAAATCCTTTCAGTCTTATACTGAATCTCATCTCTTCAAGCTGTGCTCTCTCTTTCCCGTTGGTTTAGGCCTGCTTGCCTGATCTGTGGCACATTCTCATTGGCTTTGTTCCAAGACTTGCAGGATCACCTCGTTTCTCCTTTCTAAATAAGGACTCATCACATTTCCTTTGATTTCAAGACACTCAGCTACTTTAAAACCCGTTCTAGCCAGTTCGGACCCAGTGATTGGAATCAGGTTTCAAAAGTTGCTCGGCCAGTAACTGGAATCAGGTTACTTCAGATCAAAAGTTGCTTTTGCCTGTGTCGGCAATTCAGCTGCAGCGCCTGGCCAACACACCTCTTCACCATTTATTTTCCCACGTAACCTTGTCATCTGTAGCTGTGACCTGGTCTGCCTACATTCTCCTCATTATCCTCTCAGTCAAGCTCAACATCCTGTTCCAGTTTTCCTCTTCAGTCCATCTATGAGGCACTGCTATTTCCTGGTTTTGCTTTTACCTGACTTAATACGGGCACCACATTATTGCCAATGGCTTCTTCTGCTCTGCTGACATGGTCATCACTGTTATGCTGTCAGGGCCAAGGCGTAGCCATTTTCTCCTCACTATCTACCTTCTATTCCTTGAGAACGGTATTTCAATGTATGAAATTGCATGCCAGTGTCACAAAACTATCATACTTCTCATAATATTATTGTAGGCTTATGGGTGTGAGTGTGGATGGTTCTGTTGTATGACTGATTTAATTAGAAGAGAGACTATGCGTCTCTCTTGGAATTATCAAAAGTGTAGGTGTAAAACAGACTTTTGAAATGGAAATGGATGAGCTAGGATGACGGTTCCACAGATAGACTGTGAATGAAATTTGCATTTTTAAATAAGTGAAGGGATTTTCAAAGGGATGGTGTAATGTTTACAACTAACAAGGTAAGTGAGGCAAAGCAATACGTTTGTTTTTTCCAAAAGGAAAAGGCCATATTGACAACATGAAAAATTTTTATATCTTGTGGAAAGTAAGTTTCAAAAGACATGTAGAACAATGGGATTTTACAGATTAAGACAAGAGAGACATACATAAAGAAGGTTGGAAGGCTATGTTGGGTGTGACCATGTAAAATCTTGAAAGGTACACCTACACTTGGGAAACCTCTAGCCACTTTGAAGAAGTGCTCTCCAGTAACTAAAGCTGTGTTAAAATCCTTTGGTTTTCCACTGTCGAGTGGGTGCTGTGGTAACCTTAATAGATTGCTTATTTAAATTTAAAGTTTATTTTGGACTGTTGCCTTCAAGGGGGTGTGCTGTTGGGAGTCAGGTTAATTAGGAATTTTGGGATTTGTTATAATGTTAAGTATCTATAACTTTGTTTCAATTATTTTCATTTGTTAATAAATGTTTTAATTTAATTTTTAAAATCTCTAAAGTTGTTAGTGGCCTAATTACTTTGGAATTAAGTGCTGAAATCTTCTCATAATAAATACAAATTGCAAAACCATTGTGGTAGCATGGCCAAGTTTCCCTTGTGGATTTGGCATGCTTGGCACATATCACCTGCCACATTATAACACCAGTGACAATGTTTTCTCCTCCATTGACTGAAAGGTTTTTTGTTGTTGTAAAGGAAATATCATTTTTTCCCTAATATTACTGTGGGATACTGAAGTAGGCTTATGGGGACCGTTGGTGCATGTTTCTGTGTGTGGGACTAATTTAATTAAATTAGAGATGGTGAGACTGCAAGATTTAAATTGTCAAAGGGATTAGATGGAAAACAGGCATTTCAGTTGATGATAAGTAAGTGTAAAGACCATATATTTTTACTTCTGTTGGACTGTCGATTAAAATTACAATGACTGCAGTTTGAAATACCTGTCTACTGGAACAGTGTGAAGGATCTAAGCAATGTTGATGCCCTGGAACAGAGTGTGCCGTGAAAGACAGGATGGTGCTGAGGAGGAGTCCAGTCTAATGGGGAACTGTATGGCAACAACATTTTAATTGGCTCCTAACCAGGTGGCCAGGGTTTGTGTGAGAGCAGTGAGGAGAAGAAACTCCAAGCCTGAAAAGAGAAAACACCTAAAACCTTTCTCCTGTGTGCTTAAGATTCCATTAATCCTACAATAATAGCTCCCCTCATATCTCTATAACCTGCTCTCTCTCTTTAAAAAAAAACCCTGTCAAGAGAAAAAGGGAAATCACCATTAGAGACATTGAAAAGCAAGTGCTCAACCAGTGAACTAAAGACTGAAAGTTCTGGGAAGACCACCTCATGTCATCAACAAAGAACTGAAAGGAATTTGGCAGACATCAATCAAAACCAACCCATCGAATCCTGTACTCTGGAAATGGTGCTATTGAACTATTTATCCCACCCTTAAAATCCGTGTTTTTTGTGTGTCTCCTGTGTCTTTTATGTGTGTGTGTATAGGGATTTCAGAAGGGGCAGAGTTTAGGTTATAGACTTAGAAATTAGCAGTTCATATTTTTTTCTTTTGGCACTGGTTAAAGACAATTTGTTCAATAAACAGTTATTGCTCGTATTCTGTTAACCTAAATTAAACAATTAGGTGGTTTGATCAAACTTTTCACATTTGTTGTGACTCGGGGAGCAGTGGGGCTTGATATTGCAGCGCGCTATCCCCAGTGAATCATGACAGTAAGCTAGGATGAAGTCTCAACAAATACAGTGTGAATGGAATTTGCATTTTTAAATAAGTTGAGAGGTTGTTTGATTTTAAAAGGAACATGATGAGGTGTTTACAACTGACAAGATAAATAAGGCAAAGTTATTATGTTTTTTTTTCCCCCGAGAAGTGCTGGCCATAATGACAGCATGAAAGATTTTTATATTCTGGGAAAAGTAACTGCCAAAGACAGGTTGAAACAATGGGATTTACAAATCAAAAGGGAGGAAATATATTTAAAGAAAGATGGAAAGCTGTATGGGGTGTCGTCATGTGAGATCTTGAAAGGTGCACTGTGTGAATCAGACCAATGGAAAACAGCCTCCAGCCAACCTGGAGATGTTTTCTGTTCCAGTAACCAAAGTTTTGTTAAAAGCTTTTGGAGTTCCATTGTCAAGTGAGAAAGAGAAAGAAGCTGTTAAATACCGCCCTTACAGCAACAGTAGGTGCATGCAGTAATATTGCTGGATGTTCTGTAGATTAAGAATCTATTTGGACTGTTTCCTGAAAGGGGTGTGTAGTTGGGAGTCTACTTAAGTAGAAATCTTGTGGGAACTGTTATAAAACTTAATATAACTGTGTAACCATTATCTTGTGTGTTTAGTTTTCTTTTCTTTTGTTAATAAATGTTTTAATTTAATCTTTAATCTCTAGAGGTGGTCGTGAACTCATTACTTCTGACTTCAGTGCTTAAGCCTTAACATAATAAATACAAATTACAAAATCGTTGTGATAGCCTGGCCAAGTTTCCCTCTGGGATTTGGTCAGCCTGGCAAATAGCACCTGCCATATCATAACACTGTGCTTTCAAATTGAGGGGGGATCTCTTTAGAAACCTATAAAATTCTAACAGGACTAGGCAGGGTAGATGCAGGAAGGATGTTCCCGATGGTGGGGGAGTCCAGAACCAGGGGTTACAGTCTGAGGATATGGGGTAGACCATTTAGGACTGAGATGAGGAGAAATTTCTTCACCCAGAGAGTGGTGAGCCTGTGGAATTCGTTACCACAGAAAGTAGTTGAGACCAAAACAATGTATGCTTTTAAGAAGGAGTTAGATATAGCTCTTGGGGTGAAAGGGATCAAAGGATATGGGAAGAAAGTGGGAGCAGGCTATTGAGTTAGATGATCAACCATGATCATAATGAATGGCAGAGCAGCCGAATAGCCTACTCCTGCTCCTAGTTTCTATGTTTCTATGTAAATTGCCTGATATCAAGACCTGGATGGGCCACAGTTTCTCACAGCTGAATACCTACAAAACAAAGCCCATGCTCTTCCAAATAGAAGCCTCCCTGCTTCTGACTTGTAGTTTAATTTCTTGACCCTGAGCTCACCCTCTGGTTTCACATGCATTCCACTTCCATTTTTCTATCATGTTAGGGCTTAACGTCTGCAGTGCTACCCTTGCTACCCTGTCTTAATCCAGGTTCAGCTGATTATAAATGGTACACCTTACACTGTCGCCTGCAACAAGCTCTACATCTCTAAGACCACCATCTATCAAGTTTAATTGACTGACTACCCAAACCTTATATTCATTTCAAAATTGTTATCTTTGTTTTCCAATCTCTTCATGGACTCAGCCAATCTAACCTCCATAATTAAAACTGTCTTTTGTCCCAACATGGCTCCTTTGCTTCTCTAACCCTGGCCTTTTCCCACCTATCGCAAAAGTGCCAATGCATTTTTGGAAGGCACTCAATCAGTACATTCCTAGCCACAGAAATAAGCTATCCATTTCCCTCCACTTTGTGAACTCTTTCCTGTTTTCAAAATCATCCTCCATTTTGACCAACCCTTTCATTCCTCACATGTGGCCTCCTTTTCTTCCCATGCTTGAGATTCATGTTATTCCTTTCCTCCTTATTGGAAAGCAATTGCTTTCCTGAAGATGGAATGTGTGATGCAATGCAAATTGTTTTCTTGTGACAGAAACATTGATGCACAATACTTTTTTTTCTGCTGCTACCTTGGTGCTGTGTGTATTTTCCTTGAAGGCCATTAAATCTCATTGTTGGAAACATCTTAAAATTAATTGCAGGTTAAGTATTGTTCATGAGGAAACTTTGCAGATTGCAAGGTGCTTGTTATTTTCTAACTTCAGGTCAATCCACAAAACTTCCCTTAACTAAAGCAATAAATTGATAATTGACCTCAACATAAAAAGATTGCGTTTTGCCTTTTTTATTTGTACTTTTGTTTTTTTGAATTATGGTGTCTGATGTGTGAAGGGCACTATAAAAAATGATATATATGTGAATCTCCCATGGTGGTGCTAATGTTAAGTCAGCAGGAGTATTATATAGTGTAAAACATCCACTATTCTGCCAAGTCTAGATGTGTATTACACAATTGCGGATATTGTGACTCTAATATTAAGTGTTAGGAAATTTATTTTGGACAATGTGATGTTTGGAATGTTGGCAGACTTTTCAATGCAGATTGGTGGATCTGCATCAGCACTGCTTTTGGTCAGTCAAGGGTGTGTCATTTTGGAAGAAAAGTGTTAAACCCTGCAAGATCTATTGCTCTGTCAAGCTGTAAACTGTGTGCAACTTGATCTGTTCCTGTGAGGTCAATTAAAAGTTAACTGCTCTTACCAGATTCACAGGCCAGTTGGAGGTCAGATTGACTTTCTTTCTCTCATTTATGCTTGTATGATGCCTGAAGTAAAATGGCATAACAGTTGAGTTAAATGTATACCTGCAAATCCCAAGGGTGTTGGTCAGGGTAGTAAGAACACATGCAGTTTTATAATTATGTTATGTCTTAAAATTATTTTTCATCAGTATGCTTGAAATACCTCAGTCAACCTACTTCAGTTTGTTGCAGCTCATACGCATGCTCTGTTTTGAAACTATAGTGAACAACTCAAAGAACATTCTGTGGAACAGGTGCCTGACTCTTTGTAAATGCAAATACAGTGGTTCCTGTGTCATTCTTCAGGTTGAGTTGGCGTGCACATGCAGGCTCTAACCACCAGGTGTAGCCATGGAGCAGCCTCGAGTGTTATCATGGGCAGAATCCTGGGGTCGGCGAGCGGGGGCGGGGCCGGGGCCCGCTCGCCGATGCGTAAAATAGTACACGGTGACATCGGGCTGCGCACCCACCAAACTGTCAAAGGTCTATTAAGGCCATTTAAAAACTAATCAAAGTAATTAATTGGTTAATTAAAGTAATTAACCTTGTGGCTGGCGGGTGAGCGAAGAGCCCAGGCGGCCTTTGCATTTATCATGAAACCTCATCCACGGGTGGGTTGCGGTTTCATGAGGGGTTTATAATTAAATCATTTTTAAAATTAAAGTTCATTGACATGTCCCAGCTCATGTGACACTGTCTTAAAAATGCTTTTTTTCTTTATTAAAATTTTATAAAATCACACCGATCTCCCAGAGGCAGCTCTGTGCCTCAGGGAGATTTCTGCGCTCTAAAGTGCGCATGTGAGATAGAGAGCTGGCCCCAACTCAGGGAATCCCACCCCCCCCCCCACCCAACCCGCACAGGGAGCTCTCAGCGCTTCCGGGTGTTCATCACGCTGGGCAGGCCTTAATTGGCCCGCCCACGTAAAATGGCGGCGCTCAGCCGATCGTGGGCGGCGTTCAGCTGCACGCTCACCTGCGCTCGCTCCTCCCCAACCCCTCCAACAGAGAGAAAATTCTCCCCCGTGTGTTGGTAAAGAAAAGGCAAGTTCAGGCGGTAGGAAGAAAACTGAATATAAATCGCAAAAAAAAAAATTGTTAAATTTTGACCCCATATTGGTTTCATTCTCAACCTTCTCCTTCCAATTGCTGCATCATCCTTGGCTTCCATTCCCTGCTTCAGGAGTCCACGGCACTCCCAGGCTCTAGAATGTTCCCCCTGCCCCATGCCAGGAAATCGCTGTCAATTCTGCTGGATGCTCCTCCTAAACACCCTCTGAGGCCTCTCTTACCTCACCTAAGTAAGAGTCATCTTGGAACCCAACTATCCCGCAATCCAACTGGGTGATATGTTACCTTCAGCTGCAGTTACGTCCCACCCCCAGCCCCAAGTCTCTGTCAATCTGCCCCTCACACTCTAGTTGGAAGTCTATCCTCTTAATCCTCATCCACTCACCTGTCAATGTATTTTTACTTTGTCTGATCTTCTTGCCTCCACTGAAGAAGTTCTTGGGCCATTTCGTTTCTATTTCCTCACACTCCTTCTATCCCTATTGGACCTTTAGGTTTGAATTTCAGTTGTAGGCCACTCTATCCATCCTTGACATATTTTTGCTTACTCTGGGGCCAATGCCTGACAACTGAGCATCCCACAATATATCTCTGTGGGACCAATCATCAACCAATTACTCCCTTCCCCTTCCCAACCCTCCCCCCCTCCACCCTTTCCTCCCACTTCGCTTTTGTTTGTTTAGCTTTGTGCGGTGATTGAAGATATAACCTTTCCGACAGCCTATTAGGGAGGCATGTGATTGTTCTTGACAAATGAGCCCTAAACATGGGTAATCCAGGGGGCAGATCTTTCTAGTCGTGGATCTGGTTCAAACATGTAGCTTCTAAAAGAGCTTTGTAATAAAGTTATCTGTTTCAAGTTGATACCTGTCCTGTACGTCAGGTCATTACATTTGGCAATGAGGGTAAAATAGCTCCAACGCTGCACCTCGCCTAGTGAATCAGTTCTTAAAAAAAAAGAAAAGTATACTCATCAGTCATGCCACTCTTGGACTCTTATGACGTGTCCATGGAAGTCTGGAGGCAGTATGTAGTGCGCCTTGGTTTCTATTTCGTGGCAAATGAAATAACCGCGGAGGAGAAGCAGATAGCAATTCTTCTGAGCGTCTGTGGGAGCAAGACGTGTAACCTCATCTGCAGCCTCATGGCCCCAAATACACCCAATTCTAAATCTTTTAATAAATTGATAGACCTGGTGAAGATGTATTTTCAGCCAAAGCATTGGTAATAATGCAGAGGTTGTATTTAATTCCAGACTAAGGGTCCCAGGAGAGTCCATTGTAACTTATATAGCAAAGTTGAAGGAGTTGACTAAACACTGCGACTTTGGAAATGCACTTAATGATATGTTGCGGGGCTGGTTAGTTCATGGCGTTCACCATGAAACCATTCAGCGCTGTTTACTTGCATAAGTTAACATCTGTTTGAAGCACACCATGGAAATAGCGCCGGCCATGGAAAGTGCTGTGAGGGACTCGCAGGCTTTACAACACATACAATATGGCACAGTCCTTCAGTTGGGGTGGGAAGCTACCGCCGGGAGTGGCACGAAAACCAGAGAGACAGCAACAAAGCGAGAGATAGTCTCTGCTGCTCGAAAAATGAAAAGGCCTAGTGGAAGCATTTCAGCAGCGACTCCGAAATTAATCTGTTTCAGATGTGGGGGGTGAACATGTACCAGAAGCCTGCATATTCAAGGAGGAAGAATGCCATTACTGCCAGAAGAAAGGGCATGTAATAAAGCAATGCAGGGTGAAATTGAGACAGTCAATCAGACAGCAGACCAAGATGATTGAAGTGCACAATATAAATGAGCCAGAAGCTGCTAATACTGATATCTATTCCCTATACAATGTCAAAGCAGTAAAAACTGAATCAATATGCGAACGGGAAGCCACTAGTCATGAAGGTAGATATGGGAGACTCAACCACAGTGTTGGGAGAACACACATTTAAATACCTAAATGATGGTACCCAGCCACTGAATCTGGAGCAAACCATAGCTCAGTTGAAGACATACATTGTGGAGTCAGTACATGTAAAGGGCATCACCACAGTACCTGTGACCTATAGGCAACAGACAGCCCAGCTTCCAGTGATCATTGTAACAGGTGAAGGGCCTAGTCTTCTAGGCTGCGACTGGTTGCAAAAAATTAAACTGAACTATTCTGAAATATTTCAAGTGAGAACAGGAGGAATTCCTGAGCTGTTAAGGAAATACAACAGCATGTTTGGTGATGAATTGGGGAAGCCAAAAGACTTGCAAGCGAAAATATATGTGGATTCAGAGACAACCTCCTGTTTCTTTAAGGCCAGACCTGCGTCTTATGCGCTAAAGGAGAAGTTGGTTGCAGAATTTTGCTGCTTAGAAAAGCTAGGCGTCACCCAGCCAGTCCAATTTTCACAATAGCCCCTGTGATGAAACTTGATCAAACTATTTGCGTTTGTGGGGACTACAAACTGACCATGACCAAGGCAGCTAAACAAGATAAATATCCTGTCACGAGGATAGATGACTTATACGCAAAGTTCGCTGGAGGCAAATCCTATACCAAACTGGACATGAGCCATGCATACCAACAGTTGGAGCTGGGTAGCATGTCTAGAGGATACGTAATCATCAATACGCACAAGGGCCTGTATCAATATACGTGCCTACCCTTTGGAGTATCGTCTGCATGTGCAATCTTCCAAAGGAGAATGGAGACTCTTTTGCAAGGACTTCCCCGATTAGTAGTATACCTAGATGATGTCCTGATCACGGTCAACCGGAGCCGAACATTTGGCCAACCTAGAAGGGGTTTTAAGAAGATTTTTGGAAGCTGGTGTATAATTAAAGAAAGAGAAATGCACATTCCGAGCGCCAGAAGTCACTTACCTGGGTCACCGGGTGGATGCCATGGAGTTGCATCCAGTAGAAGAGAAAGCCACGGCAATTAAAGAGGCACCCTCTCCGTCCAGTGTAACTGACCTTGGGCATGGTAAGTTATTATAGCTGCTTCTTGCCAAACTTGTCGACAGTGTAGCACCATTGCACTTGTTATTCAAAAAGAATCATCATTGGTCATGGAATTTGCAACAAGAAGAAGCCTTTGTAAAAGTTAAGTCAAGTCTGCTAGTACATTATGACTCATCAAAAGAATTAATATTAACCAGTGATGTGTCTCCTTACAGCGTGGGAACTGTGTTATCACACAGAATGGAAGATGGTTCTGAAAGACCAATACCTGTGTCTCCAGAATCCTCTCTGCAGCCGAAAAGGGTTATTCACAACTAGAAAAGGAAGGTTTATCAGTAATGTTTGGAGTGAAGAAATTCCACCATGCACCAGCATGGATGACATTTCACCATTGTGTCGGACCATAAACCATTAATAGGTTTATTCAGTGAGAATAAAGCCATTCCGCCAATAGCCTCAGCCAGAATACGACGTTAGGCTTTGATGTTATCTGCGTATGAGTATATTTTTATGCACTGTCTCGGCGTGCGTATCCCAAACGCGGATGCACTTAGTTGTCTCCCGTTACCAGATAGCATTGTGGATGCTCCAGTGCCGCAAGAAGTTGTGCTTGTGCTGAATTTCTTAGACTCTTTGCCTGTGTGTGTGAAGCAAATAAGGAATTGGACAGAGATCCAATTTTATCAAAAGTCTGAGACCTTGTATTGCAAGAGCAGTCAAATTCACCAGTGTCTGAAGAGATGAGACGATTCCATGCCCATAAAACAGAGTTAGGTTGTCGAGATGGAATCTTTCTGTGGGGATCAAGAGTCATTGTCCTTTCGCAAGGAAGAAAACTACTCTTGACCGAGCTTCACTGCGCATCCAGGCACACCAGACATGAAGCTGCTTGCACGAAGCTATGTCTGGTGGCCAGCATTAACAGTGCCATTGAAAGCATGGTTAAGCATTGTCTCCACTGTCAGCAACAGCAGCAGTTTCAGCTCCACTACATCCATGGGAGTGGCCTGGTTGACCTTGGGTTAGACTACATATTGATCATGTAGGTCCATTTTTAGGTACCATGTTTTTATTGATTGTAGATGTGCATTCTAAGTGGATGGATGTGTATGAAGTTAGATCACCAACATCGAGTGCAACTATTGAAGAGCTGTGCCAATGTTTTAGCATATGTAGTCTACCAGAAGTCACTGTTTCGAATAATGGTACAGTCCAAGAGCAAAGAATCCAAGAAATTCAGCTAATTCTTTACGAGTACAGAATTTCAGAGATGCATGAGTTTAAATGGAATTAAACATATTACAACAGAGCCATATCACCCCTCAGCAGATGGGTTAGCTGAAGGAGCAAAGTAAACTTTGAAATCAGGAATGAAAAGGTTATCTGAAGGTACTCTAGAAACCCGACTTTACAGTTTTCTTCTCCTCAGGAAGCTATGGGTTCAACGCCATCTGAATTATTGATGAAACGCCACCTACATACAAGGTTAAGTGTGGTGTTTCCAAAATTAGAGGGGAAGGTAGAGAAAAGAATCAGAGTAGTCAAAAATTGAATCATATTCATAGCAAAGCTCGAAGATTTACTGTAGAAGATACAGTTTTTGTGTGGAATTTTGGAAATGGTCCTCGTTGGGTTCCTGGTATAATTGTCTCTGAAACTGCTCCCTTGTCATTCCAAGCAGAAGCAGAAGACCGGATTGTTCGAAAACATATGGATCATCTAAGAAGTAGAGAGACATTCCAAAAACCAGTTATTCTGCCTGTAATTGATGCTGAATCTTTAATCTCCAAGGTGGCAGATTGACCCAGAATACACATACCTGATGTCTCTGTAGAATTACCTAAACCTGAACTGCCACTTTCTAATGATATACCTGATGCTGTAGTTCCTGATCATGTTGATCCAGTGGGAGAACCTCAAGTGGTAGAGCTACACTGCTCTAACCAAATAAAAAAACCACCTGAGACTTAATCTTTAATTACCTGACCTGTATATATGTATATTTTGTGGATTAAAATGTTCTTTGTAAATAAGAAATGGAAGACAACTAAAAGGGAAGAAATGTAGTGATTGAAGGCATAATCTTTCCCACTGCCTAGTAGGGGTCATGTGATTTTTCTTGATTAATGAGCCCTAAGTTGGGTAATCCAGGGGGTGGAGCTTTCTAATCGTGGACCTGGTTCAAGCATGCAGCTTCTAGAAGAGCTCTGTAATAAAGTTACCTGTTCCAACTAAAAACCTGTCAGGTACGTCAAGTCATTACACTCGAATCCTTAAAACTGCTTAACTGGAATACTGCACTTTACTGTAAAACACATTAGGATGTCCAAAAGTTGTGAAAATCACAATACAAATACAACTTGTTTCCTTATCTTTTACTACTCTTGGTGTTACCTCCCCAAATCTAAAATCCTGCTGGTTTGACTAGGATGTTCTAAAAGTTTACCTCTTCAGGTTAAAACTGAAAAATAAGCAGTGATAACAAGTTAACATCAGTACCAAATATTTATGCCGTGCTTCAAACAGTGCAGACCAAGTGCTGGAAAGCTTAAGCATGCTCGAATCGCCCATTACAAAAAAGGGAATGGTAAATAACCAAAGGAAAACATTTAACCCAATGGAGCAATTTAACCTTTCATGGAGATAGAGTTAAAAAGCGAGAACTCAAGGACAAAGCAACACACTCGTGCAGGGGTGCAATCTTTTTGCCTATCTTATCTGTTTCTTTGTTTCTAATTCTTTCTGATCTGAGAAGCTTCTTGCATTCCCAACATGACTCACCATTCCCAACAAGAGCAGACTTTATTCTTTCTTGTTTAGTTAAAATTGAAGCAACAGCTTTTGCTAATTTGAGTCTCACATACCATAAAGAAGGCAGAAAAGTCCAATTGTTGCAAAAACAAAATACTGCGAATGCTGGAAATCTGAAATAGAAACAGAAAATGCTGGAAATTCTCGGAGGTCTGGCAGCATCCTTGAAGATAGAAATGTGGTTAACATTTCCAGGCCTTGACCTTTCACTAATTCTGATAAAACGTATAATTGTAGAACTTCTTTGCATTTTTCATGAAATATTTTTAAGGCAACTTCTTGCACCTTCCCTGACTGGCCAACTTGGGGTGCATTTTTATTAGTAACTGTGATACGGTAAACGAAGCCATGCACATTTGATTGAACTTTATTTTCCCAATGAAGAAGGTTACAATGAGCATAAGGTTTTTTTTTCTGCACTTTGAGCTTCTTCCTGATGCACCTTCTTCACATTCAATCTGAAAACCAGCTTCTATAAATAAGGATGGACTTCCTATCAGCCAAAATATCTGGGCTTGCATTGTCACAGGAAACAATGAACCATTCCTCTCTTGGGGTACGCTCTCAAAATGATATGGCCAACATATGATGTGCCCCAGATTGCTCAAAACTGATGGAAAATGCCACTCTGTCAGTCCATGCATCCCAGGCTAAAAACTACAAACCTATTTAATTACTTAAGTAAGATTATTACCTATAAATTAGACTATTTCAACAGAGTAAAAAAAAACTGTGTAGTCCTTAATTCCTCAAACTGAAACAGAAAATTGCTTGCTATAGCAGCCTCAAAGTCATAGCTTGCCAACGTGACCCTTGTGACAAAACTGTTTAAGCTTAACTAAAATAATAGGGAACACTTCTCAAACTTCAAATAAGTAGTTTCAGCTGTAACTTAATAGTCATACTCTCACCTCTGATTCAGAAGATCATGGCCCCACTCCAGAGACTTGAGCCCATAATGTAGGCTGTCACTTCAGTATAATACTCAGAGAATAATGTCCTATTGTGCATGTCACTTTTCAGATGAAACACAAAACTGAGACACTATCTGCCCTCTTAAGTGGATATAAAAGATCTGATGGCACAATTTGACAAGATTAGATGGGTTCTTTTGGTGTCCTGATCAATTTTTATCTCTCAACCAACATCGCGACAACAAATTTTCTAGCTATTTATCTCATTCCTCTTTGAGTGACATTGTTGTGCCCAAGTTGGTTGGGGCATTTGCCTGTAATGCAATAATGGCTACACCTTAAAAATACTTTCGGAAACAAAACATAAGACAGAATTTTACATCCTGTGGGCGGGTGCACGCCGAACCTGATTGGACATAAAATCACGTGCAAAGACGTCAGGCGAGTGTCCCGATGTCACCGCGCAGCTGCGCGATATATCGCTTGGTAGGCGGGCACAAAAGTCAGAAGCATGCCCGCCGACAATTAAGAGGACAATTAAGCCCATTAGCGGCACAATTGCCTCCGATTTTTCATAGCCCATCTAACCTTATGGCTGATGGGCGAGCGAATGGCCAGGCGGCCTTTGCATTTTTCATCAAACCCCATCCAAGGGCAGGATGAAATTTCCATTATGAAATAAAATAGAAATAAGTATCTGTGGACAGCATTTTTATCAGCGATATTTTCAAGTGATTGATTGTGATGCATGGACAATTTTTTTTGCAGCTTTTAAATCCTTTATTTGAGCATTTTCATGCCTGCAGCTCCTTGAGGCAGCTGTCTGCCTTCAGGGAGCTTTCTCACTGCGCTCACCCGCGCCGCCGGAAATGTCATCGCCCGTCCTCTTCCTGCCCACACCCGGGCAGTGCTGAGCTTTTCAGCGCACGTATCACACTGGCTGGCCGTTAATTGTCAGTCAGCGTGAAATTGCGGTCAGAAGCTGATTGTGGTTGGCGGTCCGTTTCCAGACTGCTCCCAGGCCCACCAATCGTGTGCGTGCACCTGCCCACCAAAGGTAAAATTCAGGCCATAAATTTGCTTTTTCGGCCATAGGCATACTGACAGTGTTTCCTCACAGGATTACAACCTTGTATGTATTAGCAAATCACAAGACTCAGATGTCTGGTCAACCAAACTCCAACAAAAGATAAAAATATAAACCACCCTTCGCCCTCCCTTCAACATATCAAATCCAGACATATGGTGTATTTTCTCCATGACATAGAAAACAGGAATATCTTCCAAAAATCAGCTCCAGAAGCATGTTTAAATTACTAAAGTGATTGTCTTAACTGCAAATGCTTGTAAAATAAAATTACTTAGAGATTGTTACGATCTGTAAATTCCTTCGGGTTGCTGCATATTTTTCTCCCCATCCCTCCTCTCCTGAAAGCATTGATTCCTCACTGGATGGTTGCACAGGCATTGGTCATTCTCTTGTACCTATATTTCAGCCTTGACAATAAAGTGTCAATATTCTATTTGACTGCAGGGGCATAGTGCTGAGTCCAATTCAATCCTCCAACAGGCATTCATGTATAGTTCAAGCAGTTAGTTCTTGATAACAATCAGGAGAGGCAACCTTGGTTGTCTTTCTTTTCAATCTAGTTTTGCTAATGATACTTAGCAGAGATCAATTAATGTAGTGCAGACTAGGGATCAAATTTGAAAAAAAATGCTAGTTTGCATGGCTAAATTATTTATGTGGGGGAAGTGCTTTTCCTTTGCCTATGGTGTTGCAATGCCAGTGAGGTCAGGGTACACGATGAAGGCACTTGTACATGTTGCCACTGTGAGAATATACATGTATTCTATAATTCCCTCAAAAGCTAGGCAATAATTTTTTTAAGTTAAAAACAATGGATGGAATCTTGTTGAGGTGCCGGGCCCTTGCCTGCTGGCTGGAGAGCTAGTGAGAGATCCCGCTGCCTCTTTTCAGGAAGGTCCACCGAACCACAAGCCAACCCGACAGTGGCGAGGCCAGCGGTGGGCCTTCCCCTGGAATCAAGGCCCCGGGACCAAAAGTCTCGCCCACTGAGAGCTGCCAGTCAACTAGAGGTCGCTAGCTCTTGCGGTCAGCAGTACCACTGGGGTGGCTGTGACAAAGTGATTTATAACCTTAACCCCTTATGGGGCTATTTCAGATCAGGAACGTTTCTCTGATAATTACTCTCACTCAAGTTTAAGCTAGCCAGATCTCAGACACTCATTTGGGCCTGAAGAACTGACCTTTATCTCCCTTAAGGAAAGGAATCAGCACAGAATATTACCCTTCTTCCAGATAGTCATCTTTAGTAAGCTTAAGTAAGGTTATAAAAATCCCAGAAATTATAAGCGTCAGAGGGTCTCTCTTCAATAATGTAACTCCCCACCTAAGAGTTTACAGAGAGGGATTCTTGGAGTTGAATACAGAATACTACATGAGATGATATATTTACTAACTGATTTATAAGTTTATTAAAGAACCGAACATACAATACACTTTAAGTGACTAAGTATATTGCAAAACTAAAGATTCTTAAAAGGATGCAAAACATAATCTTCTTTCTAATATAGAATCAAAAAATTCAGCCTCTACAATATTAATGTATAATGCCTGATTTCTGTGATTGACGATTTTTATGTGAATTACATCTGCAATATTTAGTTTGTACTAGTTTCTTAATGGATTACTTTCTCAACCTTATACTGAGTATCCAGGTCACAAACAAACTGGACATGCCTTATATCACAAAATAATGTTAATGTCTGTGAATATTATTTTTCTCATTCCCTTTGCTAAAAAGCTATGTTATCAGGATTATTTAAAACAGACAGGACCTTCATATTTTGTCCTTATTGTGTTAGTGTATACCATGCACCTTATATTCAAACAGCTTTAAATACCATAGATAAATATTTAGCATCATTAGGTAATGGACATTTGATTTAAGTCAGTACAGATATAGCAGACATATCTGGACAAAAACTTTACCCTTCCCTGCTTTTCAAATGACTGTATCATATTAAGGGAATCTTTATTCCTAAAATGTAGTATTCTTATTATATCTGAATTCTACTTAATTATCTATATTCAACCTAATTATATCTATATTCCTTCATAGTGGCTGCTGCCGGAAGGAGAGGCCCTGAGTCCCAGGATCGCAGAGCGACCCAGGTCACAGGTTAGTAATGTGTGAGAGGGGGTTTTCACCAGCTGGGAGGTCACTGGAATAGGGGTGCAGGGAAGCCGGTAGCAAAGGCTGGGATGTGGCCCTCCGCGGGCATACCATCACCCCCTCTTTCCTGATGCCCAGTCCTCTGCTCGAGGGACCCCCCCCACCAACCCCCCACCTCCACTGTCCCCCACCTTGCAAGGATGTGACAAGCTGGCTGCATGTTTTTAGCTTCCATGCACACCACATGGTGACAGGCCCACCCACCACTGGGTTATTACGAGTAATGGAGGGATGAGGCCCTTAAATTGTCATTGAGTGGAACATCAACCATGGACCTTCTTGCCCAGCATTTATTTTTGGCAGAGGTGGGAAGGTGGTGGGGTTCTGCTTTGCCGCCTTCATGCCTAAGAACATGCCGTTCCTGGCTTCAAGCTCACCACCAGAGAGAGCAGAAGATTCCACCCAATGTCTCTTTGGTTCTGGATCTAAATTAGAGTGAGGAAAACACTTATTTAGTGAAATATGAAGGCGAAAACATCCATCCTCACGCTCTTCTACATTTAACTAAAATAACCATCGACTGAAATAAAATTCAAGGCTATGCAAATTAAAGTCAATAACAATTAGGCTTCCACAGAACCTTTGTACTCTACCAACCTCTCATTTGATTTAAATATTCAGGCTAAATACTCACGAAGAATAATGACATTGTTACAATAGTGCAATACAAATATTTGTATTAATTATTTGGGCCTTTGACTTATCTGTTGGTTTCAGAATGTAATCTAAATTAATTAGAGCTCGTTGTGTGTTATGTTAGCACATAATGGATAAGACACTCAGTGTATGTTAAATTGGGAAGGTTTTTTTTATTTTAAATGTTGATTTAGTACAATTGAAATAGCTTGATTAATTCTTTGAATAATCAATAGGATCAGCAATGATCCAAATAATTGGTTATCGCTGGTCTAGTCACATCTCCTATGTCTCGCAGTTTGGCGAACTTCCTACTGAATCATGGATGGAGTGAAAGTGTCCAAAGACGCAGTACTTTAGGAACATAATTTTACAAATATATATATTATGTATTCAAATGAGGATGTAAGTTGTGAAAAATGTAACACTTCGTACTTTGAGTACTGAGTATAAGCACAGGGCATTGGTAGCTCACCTAGAGCATGTTAACTGTAGCATGGGCCATCCTCCATCTAACCCCAACAATGTGTATTTATTTCTCCTTCAGAAATGTAACTCCCGGTACTAGATTGGATTTTTCTAAATCCTACATCTGTCCTTATATCTTGCAATTGCAACTGAAGTTGTGCTGTTCTGTGCCTTAGATACGTAGGAATGTGCTTGAGACTGCCTAACTGTTTATATATTGGATCTATAAGCAGCAGAGGTAAATACACTTTGAACCCGTAGCTAAAGCTGGATCAAAACCTAGGATTCAGAAAATAATAAACAATATTCTAATCCACTTACAACTTGCAGATTCTTTGGTATATTTAACCTAATATACCATTGAGTGCGAAGGCACATGTTTGGTTAGATGATTAATTAAAAACAAATGCCTGATCTTGAAAAATTAAGCTAGTTCAAGAAAGTCCAGAGGCACATTGAGGCACTTTTCTATAGAGGAGGAGTCAATTCAAGAGTTTTGGAAGATTATCCAAGAGCTGCAATGGTAGAGAGCAATATGAGATTAATTTATGTTTTATTCATTTACGGGATATGGGAATCGCTGGCTAGGCCGGCATTTATTGCCCATCCCGAATTGTCCTAGGAAGGTGGTGGAGAGCTGCCTTCTTGAACTGCTGCAGTCCATGGTACACCCACAGCACTGTTAGGGAGGGAGTTCCATGATTTTGACCCAGCGACAGTGGAGGAACGGCGATATATTTCCAAGTCAGGATAATGAGTGGCTTGGAGAGGAAGTTCCGGGTGGTGGTGTGCCCATGTATCTGCTGCCCTTCTTCTAGATGGTAGTGTTCATGGGTTTGGAAGGCACTGCCTAAAAAGACTTGGTGAGTTTCTGCAGTGCATCTTGAAGATGGTACTGTGAAGAAGAGATATTAATGTCTGTAATATTGTTGGAAATTATTTTTTAAATGGAATTGTAGTGGGGTCTGTGCCTTTGTGTTTGAATCAGTGTGTCTTAATTGAATTAAAGCCAGCTAGATCTGGGTACTTGGATATATAGTAGTTTTGAGATGTTCATTAGATAAGTGTAAGAAGGATAGAAGGTAGAGTGTAAATTTGCATTTGTTGAATAAACATTCAAGAGTGGGGTAAAATCTAGCACCTAACTGGAAAATGCCAAGCAACATGCTTATATTACTAATAAAACAAAGGGATGAAAATATTATTGTTAGATGTAACGTTAAAAGCATGGTGATACAATGGAAAATTTTCATTCAAAGGAAAAGCTAGGTATAAACAGAAAGGAGTTTGTGTGTAAGTCAGAAGCATTTAAGAACTTACCAGCCTGTAAGCCTACAACTGTTTCTGCAAAGGAGCCAAATTGCAAGGAACCTTATTTTGAATTCGTTAGGTCAAATGTGCTTTGCCTAGTCTCTGTTTAAAGACTATGGGTTACTGTTGCCTTGGTGGAGGTTTACCTGGGAGTGATTAATTTGGGGATTTGTTTAAAAGTTATTATTGGAGTAATTTGTAGATATGCGTATGTGTTTAATTTGTTGTAAATTAATAAATGTTTAATTTAGTGTTACATAAAAAACCTCTTGAGGCTTGGTAGTCTTATTCCTGAATTCAGAGATGCTTCTCAAACATAGCAATTGAAAATATAGGTTATGACAGCTGTTTCAAGTTTCCATCTGGGATTTAAACAACATAGTCTTTACCAACTGCTGTGTCATAACAGTACACACTGCTGCCACTGTTCGTTGGTGGTGGAAGCAGTGAAATTTTCTGGAAGGGTTGCCAAGCAAGTGGGCTGCTTTGTTCTGGGGGGTGGAAAGCTTTTTGAATGTCATTGGAGCTGCAGGAAAGATTGGATAGGCTGGAGTTGTCTTCCTTGGAGCAGCAAAGATTGAAAGGGAACCTGATAGAGGTGTATAAAATTATGAGGGGCATAGATAGGGTGGATGGGAAGGCACTTTTTCTATTAGTAGAGGGGTCAATCACCAGGGGACATAGATTTAAGGTAAGAGGCAGAAGGCGAAGAGAGGAGTTGAGGAGAATATTTTTTACCCAGAGGGTGGTTGGATTCTGGAACTCACTGCTTCAAAGGGTGGTTGAGTCAGAAACCCTCATAACATTTAAAAAGTATTTAGATATTCCATAACCTCCAGGGCTATGGGCCAAGTGCCGGAAAATGGGATTAATGTAGTCAGATCTTTGTTGACCAGCATGGACGTGATGGGCCGAATAGCCTCTTTCTGTGCTGTAAACGTCTATGAGATGATTGACCTCCAACAGCCACAACTATCTTCCTTTGTGCTCGGTATGACTCCAACCAGTGGAAAGTTTCACCCTGATTTCCATTGATTCCAGTTTTGCTAGGGTTCCTTGATGTCGCACTTGGTCAAATGCTGCCTTGATGTCAAGGGCAGTCACTCTCACCTTAACTCTTGAATTCAGCTGTTTTGTCCATGTTTGAACCAAGGCTGTAAGCAGGTCAGAAGCTGAGTGACCCTGGCAGAACCTAAACTGAGCATCAGTGAGCAGGTTATTGCTAAACAAGTGCCACTTGATAACATTGTTGATGGCCCTTTCCATCACCTTACTGATGATTGAGAGTAGACTGAGGGGGCAGTAATTGGTCAGGTTGCATTTGTCCTGCTTTTCATGTACAGGACATACTTTAGCAATTTTCCACATTGCTGGGTAGATGCCAGTGTTGTAGCTGTACAGGATCAGCTTGGTTAGGGGTCAGCAGGTTCTGGAGCACAAATCTTCAGTACTATTGCCAGAATATTGTCAGAGCCCATAAAGGCAGTATCCAGTGCCTTTACCCGTTTCTTAATATCACGTGGAGTGAATTGAATTGGCTGAAGACTGGCATCTGTGATGCAGGGGACCCCCGGAGGAGGCCAAGATGGGTCTTCACTTGATACTTTTGGCTGAAGATTGTAGCAAATGCTTCAGCCTTATCTTTTGCACTGATGTGCTGGGCTCCCCTATCATTGAGGATGGGGATATTTATGGAGCCTCCTCCTCCAGTGAGTTGTTTAATTGTCCACCACCATTTATGACTGGATGTTGCAGGACTGCAGAACTTAGATCTGATCCATTGGTTGTGGAATCACTTAGGTCGGTCTATCACTTTCTGCTCATACAGTTTGGCACATAAGTAGTCCTGTGTTGCAGCTTCACCAGGTTGACACCTCATTTTTATGTATGCCTGGTGCTGCTCCTGGCGTGTCTTCCTGCACTCTTCATTGAACCAGGATTGATCGCCTGATGGTAATGGTAGAGCAGGAGATATGCCAGGCAATGAGGTCACAGATTGTGGTTGAGTACAATTCTGCTGCTGCTGATGGTCCACAGCACCTCATGGATGCCCAATCTTGAGTTGCTAGAACTGTTCAAAATCTATTCCATTTAGCATGGCAGTAGTGGCATACAACACGATGTAAGGTTTCCTCAATGTGAAGAAGGGACTTTGTCTCCACTCCAAGGACTGTGTAGTGGTTACTCCTCCCGATAATCTCATGGACAGATGCATCTCTAGCAGGCAGGTTGGTTTTTCCATCTTGTTGGTTGCCTCACAACCTGCCGCAGATCCAGCCTAGCAGCAATGTCCTTTAGACTTAGCCAGCTTGGTCTGTGGTGCTGCTACTGAGCCATTCTTGGTGATGGACATTGAAGTCCCCCACCCAGAGTACATTCTGCACCCTTGCCACCCTCAGTGCTTCCTCCAAGTGTTGTTCAACATGGAGGAGCACTGCTTCATCAGCTGAGGGGAGTGGGGGGTAGGTACGGGGGTGAGTGGTGCAGTATGTGGTAATCAGCAGGAGGTTTCCTTGCTTATGTTTGACCTGCTGTCATGAGACTTCAGGGGGCCTGGTGTCGATGTTGAGGACTCCCAGGGAAACTCCCTCCTGACTGTATGCCACTGTGCCGCTGTCTCTGCTGGGTCTGTCCTGCCAGTGGGACAGGCCATACCCAGGGATGGTGATGGTAGATAAATAAAATAGCTGTTAAAATGGCCCCCAACTTAAAGAACCAAATAAATTGCAATCCTTCCTCATTCATTTGCACAAGCTCATTAGCATGAAAAACATCAGAGCATCTGTGACTGACATTAGCCTAATGAAAATGTCTGTCCAAGAACACTGAGGTTTCTCTTATGAAGCATTCCTTCACCTATCATGGATATTGCAATCTTGATATAGAGTTTGATGATGGAAGATGATTTAATTTGTGGGCGTATGGAATGATTGTTTGTTGTTTTTATACATATATCTGTCGAGAAGTACTACTGTTTGAGGTACTATTGTTGAGGTGCTCATTATGGATGCGTGATACATGGGCTGCACAACACAGCATGATTTCCAATGAAAACTTTTAAAATTAGGTTCCTACGAGGGTATGAACCCTGTAATTAATGTAATCAACTGGCATGTAGTAATTATACACCACAATCTTTGTGTAGGACAAAATTCTAACAGATATATTAGCATTGCTTCTTTCAAACAAGTGCATGTTTTTAAATCAGATGCTGTCACTGTTTGTCAGACAGAACAAATTGTGTTCCACAAATGTACAAAGCTAAATCCTGCTGAAATTGTGCATGTTGAAAGTAATAAGTCCTTGAATAGTTTACCTAAAGCTGCCTCCTCAGGCCCAGTAATTAATTATTGATTCCTTAAACAGTCTGAGGACATTTGGTTGTCTCTGTATATGAAGTCCAACTGTCTTGCACAGAAAGCAAATTGGAAAGCTTTAGCCTGTCTTATATGACTGTCTTCATTGCCCACACGACCTGATTGCAAGTCTTATCACGTCAATCAGTTTTGGTTTCACTTGCCTTGCCGCATCACAGGCAATGTTAAGAATGCGAAATTGGTACGACAATGCTTGAACTTCTCTGGGCCAATAGTAAAACATTTGGAGATGCCAAACCCAATTTGTAATCTGAATTGGGCTGTTTTGCACGTGCCCACAATTACCTTCATTTTAGTAAATTTAGGGTAGAATTTTCCCGTCAGTGAGCAGGAGCGGGGCCTGCTCGCCAATGTGTCAAACGATGCGCGGTGATGTCAGGCGGGCGGCCCGATGTCACCGCGCGTCATTTAGATTGTCAGTTCGGCAGGCGTGCAGTCCCGTCAGCTGTGCTCCCGCCAAACTGTCAAAGGCCTGTTAAAGTCACTAACAAAGTCATTAAAGCTGTTCACAATGCTGCCCATCCAACCTTAAGGTTGGCGGTGGGGCAGGTGAAGAGCCCAGGCGGCCTTCGCGTTTTTCACGAAACCTCATCCACGGGCGGGATAAGGTTTCATAAAGGGTTCATTAATTAAATAAAAATTTTTCAAAATATTATTGGACATGTCCCAGCTCATGTGACAGTTTCACATCAGGGGTTGTGTCCTTAAAATTTTTTTTCACCTTTATTATATTTTTCAAGACATAAACTAATCTCCCTGAGGCACCTCCTCTTTTGCGTGCATGCGCACGAAAGAGTGCAGGCCCCGACTCAGGGAATCCCCCCCGCCACAACCCCCCCCCCCCCCCAGCCCACACAGGGAGCGCTTAGCCTTTCCAGGTGTGCGTCACGCTGGGTGGGCCTTAATTGGCCCACCCACGTAAAATTGAGGCACGCTCCTGACCGGGGGAGGTGCCGATCGGGTTCGCGCTTGCTCCTGCCCACCCCTGCACAATATTCAGCCCTTGGAGTACTCTTGGTTCATAGGCCCTTGTTGTGTCATTTTCCATCTCTGTTTGCATTTTACAAAGTAATTCTCATCAAACATTTTTGTAAGTTATTCCATAGTATATGATCATCACTGGCTAGGCCAGCCTTTTTATTGCCTGTCCCTAATTCCCTTGAGAAAGCTGTGGTGAGCCACCTTCTTGAACCATTGCACTCCATGTGGTATAGGTACACCGACAGTGCTGTTCGAGAAAGGGTTCCAGGACTTTGACCCAGCGACAGTGCAGTAACAGCGACATAGTTCCAAGCCAGGACAGTATGTAGCTTGGAGGGGAACTTGCAGGTGGTGGTGTCGCCATGCATTTGCTGCCCTTGTCCTTCTAGGTGGTAGAGGTCTCGGGTTTGGAAGGAGCCTTGGTGACTTGCTGCAGTGCATCTTGTAGATGGCGCACACTGCTGCCAATGTGCATTGGTGTTAGATGGAGTGAATTTTTAAAATTTTGGATGGGATGCCAATAGAGCGGGCTGCTTTGTCCTGGATTCTGTTGTGTTTCTTGAGTGTTAATGGAGCCTTACTCATCCAGGCAAGTGACGAGTCTTCCATCAATCTCCTGGCTTGTGCCTTATAGATGTTGGACAGGAGGTGAGTTACTCAACGAAGATTTCCCAGCCTCTGGCCTGCTCTTTTAGAAGCAGTATTTATATGGCTTTTCCAGTTCAGTTTCTGTTCAACGGTAAACCCCAAAATGTTGAAGGTGGGGATTCAATGATGGTAATGCCATTGAATTTCAAGGGGAGCTTCTTAGATTGTCTGTTGTTCGAGATGGCTATTGCCTCTCTAAGGTAGCTATGACTTCATGGCTTGGTGAACAAAAATGGAATTCCAATCTGTAGGGGACTGTGTGAATGAGGGCTGATGTCTGATTATGCTGCTGGCACAAGTGGAAGGAAGTGAGGTTGGTCTCCCATTCTGTACTGATTCCCAACTTGGTTTGTTACCAAAGACATGCTGAGCAAAGACTGACCATCAACTTGTCCTAGAGCCAGCTGCACAGAAAGAGGCCATTCTGCCCCATCGAGTCCATTCCAGGGTTATAATTAATTGCTCATTCGCGGAGTAAAGGAGGAATCTGGAGCCAGTATTTCCTTAACATAGGGTTATTCACAAAACCCCAAGAACATAGGTGCAGGCTACAGACTCTTGTCCTTCCCCTGCCATCCCCTCCCCAACCCCTTGCACCTCCCCTTCCCCCTCTCCCTCCCAGTCCCCATACCCTCCCCCTCCCCTCCCTCTCCCTTTTCTCCTCCCTCTCTCCTTTCCCCTCCCTCTCCCTCTCCCACTCCCCTCCCCTCCCTCTCTCCTTTCCCCTCCCTCTCCCCTTCCCTCCCTCTCCCCTCCTCCTCCCCTTCCCCTCCCCTCCTCCTCTCCTTCCCCCTCCCCCGCCCCTCTCCCCCTTCCCCCTTCCCTCGCCTCCCCCTCCCCTCCCCCTATCCTTCCCCCTCCGCCCCTCACCCCTACCTCCCTCCCTCTCTTCCCCTTCCTTCCCTCTCCCCTCCCTCCCTCCTCCCTGCCCCCCTCGTCCCATGCCCCACATGGGTAGAAACCAATTTTTATATATACATAAGAATAATGCCCTAACATTTCTCCATTTAGCAACAGCTACTCTCACTTACAACTAGAGCATGCACTTCACTGTGACAGGTTTGCACAATTAACATCCAGTTCTATGTAGAGCAAATCCGGTCAATCAATTTTCTCTATCCCTGTAGTCCTGAAAGTTTATTTCCCCCAAATATATATCCAATTTCTTTTTTGAAAACATTAATTGTCTCTGCTTTCACCACTCTCAAATGCAGCGAGTTCCACATCATTACCACTCACTGTGTAAAAAAAATTCTTCCTCACAGTCTCCCTGCATCTTTTGTCTAAAAGTTTAAATCTGTGCCCCCTGTTCCTGTACCATCAGCTAATGGGAACAACTTTTCTTTGCCTACCTTATCTAAACCTGTCATAATCTTGTACGCCTCTCTGAAATCTCCCTTCAACTTCTTTTCCTCTAAGGACACCAACCACAGCTTCCTCAACCTCAGCCTTGTAGTTAAAATTCATCATTGCTGAAACAATTCTGGTAAATCTCCTCTCCACCCTCTCGAGGACCTTCATTCACATCCTGCCTATAGCGTGGTGACCAGAACTATACATAACTATATGTGTCCTAACCAGAGCTTTATAAAGGTTCAGTCTAGCTTTCAGTCCAAGATCCTATATCTTTTGCTAACTACTCTGTCAATATGTCCTGCCAGCTTCAAAGAACTATGGGTGTCAACCTCAAGGTCCCTGTCCCTGCATACTCTTTAGCACTGTACCACTATTGCCTCTTGTTATCCCTTCTGCCAAAGTGCATCACTTCGTACTTTTGTATATCAAATTCTATCTGTCACTTGTCTGCCCATTCTGCTAGCCTGTGTCCTGTTGCACTTTATTGATATCATACTCACTTTTTGCCACAACTGTAAGTTTGGTATTATGGTCAAATTCGGCTTACCATCCCCTGGTCTCAAAAACAGCCAATAGCCATATATTTTCTGTCCTTAAGCCATTAATTTTTAAAAGCCAATCTGATGCTGACACTGATCCTCCTACACCATGAGCCTCAATTTTGTTAACCAGCCTTTTATGTACCCTGTGCCATCTCTGTGGATTGTCCAGAATTGCAGCTATCATAACACAGCATCTATAAGGCAACGCACACAAGATTGAGTAATACCATCTCTCTCTCTCTCTCTGTTTCTCCTTCCCTTCCCCCAACCTTCCACCCCCACAAATTTACTGATATTCCCTACTCAGAATGTGCTCTGTAGCTGAATTTGCAAACACTCTACATGCTATCCACTGATAAATTACAACCTGATTTTCGCCTACTTCACAACAGTAATTGCATTTCAAAGTAATTAATGAAATATGAAGTACTTTGGGGCATTCAGAGCTGTGACATGGATTCATATCAATGCATATGTTCTTTGTTTTCTTATACTGTTTCTTTCCTTCAAATCACCTTTCGATGAAAAATGTTCTATCAACACTAATTTTTTTCAGTATTTTTATGGTTAATTCCAAAAATATCAAATTTCTTCCTTGATGCTCTCTCAAAAAAAAGTCGGAATGTAGATGTCAGCTGGGTTTTTAGGTACCATTCAAACTGCTGAATTATCAGATTATGGCTTCCAGCTCCACTCCTGGACTTCACGCTAACTGTGCTGACCCAGTGCTAAAAGGTGCAGACTCTAGAAAATGTTGAGCTGCAGGCCCATTTACCTGCTCTGCTGGATGGGAAAAGAAAAATTCTGCATCATGGTCAGAAGAAGAGAAGTATGTTCTTTGTTCCAGTCACCATTTATTTCCTTCATTTATTATTTGTGCAACCTTGTGTGCAGATCAGCTCATGTGCACCTCAAAAGAAATAAATGAATGATGGGTTCTATTACTGTCACCATGTGGGAAAAAATATTATTGCCATCCAACTTTCCCTCCCTTAACCACACACTCATTTCCTCTATCACTAAAAAGAGAGACACTTTGCCAAAGCTTTTCACTTTGTGCTCAAATACAAAAATGTCAAATTTCAAACAATCGCAACAAACTATGCCATAGGAGAAAAGAGTCTTGATTTGTTGGCAAGTCGGCTCTTGATTTTTAAAAATAATCATTCGTGGATGTGGGCGTCACTGGCTGGGCCAGCATTTGTTGCCCATCCCTAGTTGCCCTTGAGAAGGTGGTGGTGAGCTGCCTTCTTAAACTATTGCAGTCCATGTGGTATCGGTACACCCACAGTGCTGTTAGGGAGAGAGTTCCAGGATTTTGACCCAGCAACAGTGAAGGAACGGCCGATATATTTCCAAGTCAGGATGGTGCGTGGCTTGGAGGGGAACTTGCAGGTGGTGGTGTTCCTATGCGTCTGCTGCCCTTGTCCTTCAAGGTGGTAGCAGGGTTTGGAAGATGCTGTCTAAGGAGGTTCGGTGAGTTCATGCAGCGCATCTAATACATGGTACACACTGCTGCTACTGTGCGTCGTTGGTAGAGGCATTGCCATGGAGAAAGCTCCCTAAGCCATCAGGTAATTCAAAAAATGTCTACAGCTTGAACATATTCTTTTTGTTTGCAGAAAACGGGTCCCTAGTGTGAAAGTACGTCGCTTATAGCAAGCGTAAATGAGCCACGTTCTGAGCTGCACTGATTATCTTAATTTGTTTGTTAATGTAGCTTTTAGCACACTTAGAATTGTTCAGCAAATGTTGCCCAACCCGATCACAGAATCACATCTAACAGACGTTTTGCTTTGGGTTTTGCAAGTTCGGGCTAGTTGAGTATGGTGTGTACTCTGTCTATTATGAATTTGTTTTCTGCAACAGAACGTTGTGATGGCAATCTTTTTATATTGAGCTGCACCTTGTCACATTGTATCATGGGTTTCTACTTGCGAGCTCCACATCACTGAGTTCTGGATTTCAACTGAATGAGGCAACACAGAACCTAGACCTGACATTTTGGAAAGATGTGAAAATCGTAGGGGCAATGATTTTACTGTTCTAATACATGTCCTGACAGTTGGCTTAGATTGACATTAACACAGGGCTGAGATTAAGTCATTCTCTTTTTTATATGAAATTGGTATACGGCTTAAGGGAAAGGAAATAACTTGAAGATTGGTGGATAAGGAAATGTGAATTACAGATATTCTTTCACATGCAATATAGCTCATTTTCACACAGTGCTAATATGTTTAAGTCTGTTACACCTAAATCTGACTGAACAGATTTGATTAGTCTCTATTGCTGGCTGAGGTATTACACTACATTTCTTTTCCTTATTTGTTATTTTGAAATGCTCTGTTCCTGCGTGTCTACAGGTAGAATAAAAGGGATTGCTGGAAATGTGTGGCAGGTCAGTCAGCGTCTGACAGAAAAATGTCAGTTCATATTTTGTGTGAGTACTAGCTCTGAAATATTGACCTATCTCTTCTCCGTCATGTGGTGAAGAAGCTGTGCCTCACGTTTAGTTTTACACTGGTTCTAACAAATTCCAAATGGGTTTGGCAACTTTTTAATCAAAAAAAAAGAGCAAGATCTGATTGTTGGCCATGTCAAACAAAAAAAGGTTAAGTAATTAAAATGTTAAAGTATAGCACTGTAAAAATTGTAACAGTCGAGTGGAAAAAGCACAATGAACATTTTAACAAGTCATATCTCAAGACTATATAAGTAATTAGCTTTCAGTGAAACTCAAGATAATTGTGAAACCTTCATAAGTTTTTAGTCTTTGAAGTTCCCATACATTTCCAGACTGGTTTTCTGCTTGGTTTGGTCTTCGTTCTATTTGAAGATATGTGGTAAATTGCATTACTTATCTGTGGAGACCAGCTGTGTGTAAGTGACCTCAAGACACCCATCCTAATAATAAATTAATAGTTGAGAATAAAACTTGCATTGGAAGACCGCTTCTTGAGAAGAGCACTTGAAGTTTTCCCTGTAGAAACTCATGATCATCAGCATTTATACTTCATCTTTTAACTGGATAATCAATGTGGAAGTCATGAAAGTATCAGCCGACCAACATAATCCACATTATCTTGATACCAGAGTGGTGCAAGTAATGCAGAAGTTCACTCACAGGGTCCACAAGGCTCATGCTACTGTGTCTCTGGTACAAATGCACTGATCGTGATAAATGCCCTTATCAGTCTTTGCATTCATTATGTCTCATAAATAGGCTGTAAGGGTTGTATAAATCAACATCAGGTAACTGTATCAAGCTGTAATCATTCAGAAACATTTACATGCAGTTGTTTACTTTGAACTGTATGTTGTTTCTGTTCACAGGTGAACTCTCTCATTCTTCACCGGCAACAAGTCCAGTTTATTTCATGGAACCATGGAATCTTACAGTATAAATGAGACCATTTGGGCCATTGTACCTGTGCTGGCTCTTGAAAGAGCTAGCCAGTTCACCCCGCTCCCAAAGTCCTGCAATGTTTTGCCCTGTTCATACATCTATCCAATTATCATTTGAAAGTTATTAAAGCCTCCAATCTACCCAACTTATCTAATACAGAAAAATCTTGATGAGTCGATTCCCAGCTGGAGAGCCACCTCCAACTTCTGTTAAGTGGAGCTTTGTGATAGCCGGGGAGGCCCCATTCCTACATAAATGTGTCTCTATATAATCCGAAAGTGTTCAAACATGGTCGGTGTCAAAAACAATGGATTCAAATGTCAAACGAAAACACAGTAAAGCAGTAACTGTGTGAAAAGGTCTTTATTCATTTTATTCACACCTTACAATGACCTGACCTTGGAAAAGTCTGGGCTTTGAATTGTAAAAGACTGGAGGTCTTCCAGGCGATTTTGTTGGCCTTGTGCAGCGTGGGTATTATCTTGACATTCATGAAGCATCATGGTTTCTTGGACTTGCCTATCACAAGGAGTGGCAGCTTTTTGGTGCCATCCATGCTGGCGCGGACCATAGCAGTGACACATTCCTTGCTCCACTTTCCAACATTACATGATTCCACTTGAAAGATCAAAGAGCAATCTTGCTAAAGACGGTAAAACAGTCTGGTTTTATCTACATTAAAAATGTCTCTTGATGGCTACTCATTTAAGGTATGAACGAGAACATTTTGAAGCTAATCGTCTGTCATTGTTGCTGTAACCGCCACACCCTCATCACTTACCACGCGGAAGACAATGCCATGCCTTATCTTGAATCAGTCCAACCATCTGTCGTTGTTGGTGAACGCCACGTGGCCCAGTTTCTTGCCAGGGTGACTCCCTTTTCCTGCAGGATTGGACTGAAGAGGGGAACGTTCTCGGCTCAGGCTGTCTCGAACCTTGAAGCTCGCTCAATTTTGGGATACGCAGCCGTTCTCGTCCTCCTCCTTGCTGAAGAGAATGCCTGTTTGTCAAACTGTTCCAAGATGTTTTCCTGGTGTTTCATAATGGTGGACAAACTTGGTGGTGGAATCTCCCTCTCCTTTGCGAGCCTGATTTCTGCTTCACACCACAGTTTTCCACTAGCTGTATCAACTTCACCCTCTATCCAATCGACAACACTTTTAATTTTCTCAGAGGTTTAACTTTCTCACACGTCCTTTCACAGGGAGATTTCAATGTCAAATGAACATGCTATGACATAGCAGTTGGTAAAGGCTGAGTTGTTTAAATCCCAGAGGGAAACTTGAAACAACTGTCATAAACTATATTTTAAATTGGTATGTTTAAGGTGCAGCTCTGAGTTCAGGGATAAGACCACCAAACCTCAAGAGGCTTTTATATAAAACTAAATTAAACATGTAATAATTTACAACAAATTAAACACACACACGTGTCAACAAATAACTACCATAATAACTTTTAAACAAATCCCCAAATTAATCACTCCTAGGTAAATCTTCACCAAGCTAACAGTAACCCATAGACTTTAAACAGACAACCAGGCAAAGCACATTTGATAATGAATTCCAAATGAAGCTCCCTGCAGTTTGGTTCCTTTGCAGATACAGTTGGAGGCTTACAGGCTGGTTAGACCTTAAATGCTCTTACCTTACACACAAACTCCTTTCTGTTTATACCTAGCTTCCCTTTGAATGTAAATTTTCCATTGTATCCTAGGCTTTTAACATCACATCTTCTAACAATAACATTTTCATCCCACTAATTTTATTAGTTATATAAACACATTGCTCGGCATCTCCCAGCTAGGTGCAAGATTTTACTCCCACTCTTGAATGCTTTTTCAACAAATACAAATTGACACTTTACCTTTTAACTCCCCTACTGTTTAGCCAATTAACATCTCAAACTACTGTACATCAAAGCACCCAGACTAGCTGACTTTAATCCAATTAAGACACACACGGTCAAACACATAGACACAGACCCCAATACAACTCCATTTTAAAACTAATTTCCAATAACATTATAGACATTAATATCTCTTCATGACAGATGGCTTGCTTAGTGCTCCATAATTTAGCGCTCTTGTGTGGTCTAACTTCGCTCTGATTTGTTGGCGTGGTCATGGGACAAGCTTAGACAAGTTGTGTAATCTGGTGAGGAATTTCAGTTTATCGCTGACGTCGTTCTATGGGATTTGCTAATCTGCCAGCAGGAATGGTTGATGACTGCGACATAACTAGAATTTTGTGTCACCCGGGATTGACTCATCGCAATTTCACTGCACTCATTAAAGAATAGCCTTAAACAACAGTGACCAGATAATATATGCCATGTATACTAGACATCTCAATTTTGTGCAAAATTCACGATATCCCTGGGCCTCCATCCTTTTCATGGGTAATGACACTCTTGAGCTTCGGTGCATCCAGTGTTTATAAGGAATAGAACCTAACTGCAGGTGCTTTTTATTATTGATACTAATATACTAGTCAAAGAACGTATCAATGTTTAATTGAAATATTAGCCAGGATTTTAACAGCCGGCAGATCTCTACTGGAAAACTGTACTGTTGACTAAATTTCCCCCACAACTTAGTTCATTTTAACAGCTGGGCTCCATTTAAATCCCACTGGCCAACTTGCCATTTATTCTGAACAGGAATTGATGGCAAGTTACTCTTCCTGGTGGCCACCAACTGACATCAGCTAAGTGGTGGGACCTTGTGCCTGGCCGTCCTGTAGGAGTCCCACGATTGGGAGAGGGATTGGTGGGGAGGGGGGTGGGGGGGAGTGCAAGTGCATCATGGGAGGCCAAAGATTTTCTTGAGGAACTTGTTGGCTTACTCCTTCTCCTGATCCCACAGAGATAATTCAAAAGAAAATTAAGAGCTCTATGGGCCTTTTCCAGTCCTCATCCCCTTTGCCAAACGGTTGACCCACATCATAACTTAGGGGAAAAAAAGATTAAAATTGCAGCCGGTCCCAGTTATGTTATTGGCACTCGATATGCATATGTTAAAAAAAAGCCCTCCAGGAGTTGGGACAATCTCCTTGCTGCCTGCTCAGTATCTCTGTAACCACCTCTAGCTCTAAAACACTACACTCCTTCAATTCTGGCAACATATGCATTCCTGATTTTTAACCATTCCACCATTGGAGGCCATACCTTTAGCTCCTTGGCTCAAGCTCTTGAATTCCCTCCCTAAACCTCTATAGCTCTCCTCCTTGAAGAAGTTCTTATTGCTGCTGCTTTGACCAAGCTTTTGGTCACCTGTTCTAATACCTCGTTCTGTAGCTTGGCATAAAATTTTGTTTGACTTGCACCTACGATGTTTTGCTACATTAAAGGTGCTATAGAAATACAAGTTATTGTTGCATTGCAAGCTGTCAACTTCAGGATGGCTAAATAACTTGGATAGTCTCATCTTCCCAGCCGCCTGGTTTCTGATGAACGGTTAGGGATAAAATTGCCCACATAGTGAGGTTACAGGATGAACCTGACTGACCTCTCTTACCTGTACGTTATTTGCAAGACTAACAGCTGCAGTGAAGAATTAAATTCTGGCTGTGGAGCACATTTATTTGGCTCTGAATCCTATGTCATTTGTTACTGCCTGCAACGTGCTGACAGACCCTACATGGAGTCGGTGATAACTCACCAAACCTCCACTGGAATGTTTTATGAAGGATTACTGATGAAAACAAGGAACATTTGAATCCAGAAAAGTTATCTTATCATGGCCTCAGTCCTTTTTCAGCCAAGCTGACAGATATAATGCTTATACGCTGTCGTTGAACGTGCATTTTTTAAACTGCAATCTACTTTGGTCCCGTCTGAACAGTTAATCCATTTGAAAGCAAAAATATGAACATTAAGTACCAAGAATTCAGACCCTCAGAGATCTGTAAACCTAATCTGAAAAAGTATACCATTCCCAGCAAAAGTAAAAATGGCAGTTCATTGAGCAAGCAATTGAAAAGAAAATGGGACAACTACAAGATTGTATCATGCCTCATTGAACAACCAGAAGAATGTCAGAACTGCTGGAATTGTTACTTGTTTTGTCAGAAAGATGTTGATAGTACTCAGTCTTCATTTTGAGACAGATGAAGTTGGGACTGACATTGATGTTCCTCTAGCCAAGGTGGAATCATTCTGAGCTGAGAAAACCAATGCAGATTACAACTGGTAAATATTCAACAATTGAGAATAGGATTCTGTTGAAACAATAGCTTTACATGTACCAAATCACAACATCTTGGCCAGAATGTTGAAGATTAGGTGCTACAGGAAATGCTAATCAAGCTGGGGTTAACTCAAATGCTGTGGAGGCATGTGCGTGACATCACTGACCAGTTCCCTGCCTAGAAACAATCCCGTTTGACAGGCTTGACTTCCAATTAGGCAGGAATCAAGTCAGTGGAGGTCTCAGCAGAAGGAAAAAGCAGCTCAAAATTGTCAAATCCCTTTAAAGATCAGTAAAACTGGCATCAATAAAACTGGAGTTCTATTTTAAGGTATACAAGACCAGTTTGGACAAATTTTACCGGTGCCCTCCTTTTCCAAGTTTTACTGTTTTGTGTTTGTGTGTGTGTGTGTGTGTGTGTGTGTGTGTGTGTGTGTGTGTGTGTGTGTGTGTGTGTGTCTGTGTGTGTGTGTGTGTGTCTGGTGGCGGTGGTAGGGTAGTAGAGGTGATAATTTGCCATGGGGGCAGACACGATCAGTAGTTGGGGGTGGAAGGGGAATTTGAGCTCCCAGGGAAGGGTCAGGTTCTTTGATGGGATGTGGGCATCACTGGCAAGGCCTAATTGCCCTTGAATTGAATGACTTGCTAGACCATTTCAGAGGGCAGCTAAGAGTTAACCACATTGCTGTGGAGTCACAGTAAACCAGACTGAATAAGGATTGCAGATTTCCTTCCCCAAAGGACATTGATGAGCCAGATGGATTTTTACGACAATCCATGGTAGTTTCATGGTCACCGTTATTGAGACCAGCTTTATATTCCAAATTTTAATAATTAACTTCAAATTCCACCAGCTGCCATGGTGGGATGATTTTTTTTTTTCTTTTTATAATCTTTTCCAGAATTTTTGCCCTTTTTCTCTCCTCCTGGGTTCAGTGAACTGGCACTTAATTGGCTTTCTAGCACTTCATCAGATAAACCTTTTTATGTGGGTGGCCTAGACAGTGAATTTCAACAGACTGTTTAAACTTTGGGCATCTTATTATCAAGCTTGACTGCGTCTACACCGAATAGCCATGGACCACTAGTAAAACTCATTGAATGGTGATTGGAAATTGGAACGCCAGTTGTTTTTTTTTTCTCCCAGGGATAATTTGGCCAGTTGTTGCAACCAACTGCTCCTGAATTGAAAACATTAGGCCAGGTAGCTCAGTAGTAGCTGGAAAATCAACATGGGACCTTCTATTTTGTATGGTTACGTTCCACATTAGACAATGTAATTGTGCAATTAATATGGCCTTGATACCCATGTACAATAACTTCACACATTTGTCCCAAATTCCCCCCTCTTATTTTCCATCAAATGTGCAAATGTTCGCATATTCAGTCCCTGCAACATAGGCCAGAATTTTCCTGTCGGCGATTTGAGGGTGGGGAACCCCCAACGTCATCCCGGCCCCTTTAAGTTTTCAGGAAGGCGGGCAGGCAGCGAAATCAGCTGTTCGCCCGCCAACCTGTCAATGGCCAATTGAGGCCATTGACAGGGTCATTAAGATCATTAAAGGCCCTGCCTGTCCGACCTTAAGGCCAGGAGCTCCAGCGGGCTTCTGAAAAAACATGAAACCTCATCTATTGGCGGGATGAGATTTCATGTTCCTTTTTAAAATCTTTAATAAATGGAATGTGATATGTATTAACATGTCCCATCTCATGCGGCATTGTCACATGAGAGGGACATATTAATAATATTTTTGTTTCTCTACTTTTTAACTTTTGTACACTGTCAGTTATCTCCCTGAAACAGCACTTTGCCTCAGGGAGAAGTGCGCACTTTGACAGATGGGAATCCCTCCTCCCCCGCACAGGAAGCGCATAGCGTTTCCCTGTCGGGGATGCCGCTGGGCAGGCCTTAATTGGCCCGCCCACTTAAAATGGCAGTGGGCCCCGTTTCAGTGGCGGGGGTCAGCTATCCGCCTGCCGCCGAGCCGGTGGGGCCCACATGCTCACCAAGGGCAAAATTCTGCCCATAATTTCAAACCTTTATTTTTAAAAAAATTTTTTTGCTTTTTGCAGCATAGGCACTATGACACTTATATAATAATGGATGTTCAGGAACTCAACCTTTATGGCTTTACGAGCCTGGTGCTACAGTTCTGCCAATTCATTTTTGAGCAGAATATCGAAATATATAACATCATATAATAGTAATTGAAAAACACATAACACGCTGAACTTTCTTGAGCTACACATATTACCGAATAAATGAAAAGTTGCAATCTTATTCCATTTTTTCAATCACTTCTTTAAAGTCCTCCTTTAATACCCAAGTGTAAAATACACGCCTCAATCCATCTTTATGTGACCTTTACTTCAATATATCCAGCAATTTACTTCCCTCAGTGGTGAAGAAAATGCCTGGGGTTCTAAGGTGATTTCTTTATTGTCAGAAGTATAGAGAACAGTCTTTAATATTTCATACCTAGAGGGACATTTTAACAAACTAGGGGAGATGCATTCGAGTGTGTGCAGGGAGTTCAATCCCCTAAAATTGACATTGGGTTGTGTTCCCATTTACTGCCCACTTCGCAGTTTCACTCAGTTGGGTTTGTAGACAAGTGGGAAACCCCTTTGGAGCAGTGAACTAAGTCATTAAATATTCACATTCGGACTTTAGCAGTTACCCCACCGATTCTTGGAACTGTCAGCAACTTGCCAGAGTCAACTGGGCAAGTGAAACTGACAGGCTGAGAAGGCTCTTAACAGTGAAACAGCCATGTCCAGATGAGAGACCAATGCTCCCAGCACCTCTTCTCAGGGTGTGGTTTTACTGCTTGACAAGTGATTGCCATCTTCTTGGAAGTCACTTAACTGGTCCTGCACTTCAGTCACCTTCAGCTGCACTTCCCTGCTGTCAGCTTTCAACATGGCATGGAAGCAGCTTATGTAACTCTACTTTGCACCTCCGATGAGGGAAACAAGGGGCAGTGACACCAACAGCACCCCAGCAGATGGAGCAACACCAGCAATAGCACCAGCTGTCTTCTCCTCAACCAGATGCCATTCCACAGGGCAGTGAAGACCAACACAGGGGTGTGCAGGCAGAGGATCAGCTCTCTCAACATGTCTGAGCACCATTGCCTCAGGACGCTCTCATGGCAGGTCACTACTGACAACTGCAGCCTCCTGGAACAAGAGCTCCTTCCCAGTGGGCCAGGTGAGCAGAGTGTTAGAGATAACTTATATGGAGAGGAGGGAAAGACAACATTTGTATAGGTGACTGTGAGGCATAAATGTGAGAGGGCAATAGGATGAGGGTGAGTTTGAGTGTTACTGCTCAGATGGGGATTTAAGGAAGTGTCTGGAGAGAGAGGAATGAGCGGGGCTGCAAGGTATGTTGTTCTGAGCAGTGCTGTGGAGGAGAACGCTGGGCAGGTCAGAGCATGTGGCTTGGTGCCTGAAAGTGTTAAGCCATTCACCTTTTCCACCCTTCTGAGACCCTGGATCCTCTTGGTGTACTGTCTCCAGGTATGAGGGACCATACTCCTGTTGCTGACTTCCTTGACCTTGTCCATGCTCGTTATTTGGTTCGAGAGGCTATGCTCTTCCTCCTGTCCATGAGAAAGATCACCTTACTTCAGTGCCTGAGGTCCCTTGGCATGGCCTCCAGGTAAGAATGAGAGACCTGGGGAGCAGCCTTCCTAGGCCTCTTCTCCATTCCTATGATCTATGAAGCCTCAGGAATCCATGTCCAGTTGTGACTTTCTGACCCATGCTGGGGTCCCTTTAATTTGAAGCCCTTTGTCAGCAGAGTCAGCACATCATCCCACCTGCTATCTTTGATTGGTGAAGAACCTCGAAAGCAGGATGCAGTTAAAGAGCACAGCAAGCCCGCTCCAGGTCTAGTGGATTTCAGATCTGCTGCAGTTCCTGCTGTTTGCCTTGAGACTATCTGCCTAGAATCTTTGCCTCAAAATTTTTACAAGCAAGTATATGCTTTTTTTGGATATTGTGTTAAGTCTGCGACTTAATATATGAGCCTCTTGAACAAAATTTTGATCTTTCATTGATTTATTTTTGGTACACTTTGCATAGGTCATCAGTCTTTCCTCTGCACAGCACCTTGGAGTTCTCAGTTCTTCGGCTGAAGAAACTATTTGCCCCTCTTTTCTTAAGCCCATTGCCTTCAGTTGGCTCCATAGTTACTCATCCACTCCAAGATTGCTAAATAAAGCATAAATTAGTCTTCAGAGAAGCCACTGTTAACTCATTTGAATCTGAGTGCTTTCTTGCTCACTAGTTCCAGCCCCCAATTCCTGTGTTAAGCAACAGCTGGAATAACATAGTAGCCATGCTGCTGCTGAGTGTTCAGCTCTCGTCTTGAGTCTCAGTAAATTATATCTCAGAAGACATTAGGGCATTGAGGCCCCAGGATATCTTCACTTACTGTTTCTTAAGCAGCCCGGCCACTGTCTTGGAGTGAACCAGACTGTTTGCAACCTCCATTTTGGATTCCGAGCTGAGTTTCTAGCCCCATGTCTTCTCATTAACAAAGGTCACCTGTTTCCACCTCTGTAACATTGCCTGCCTTCAATCTATTTCACCCCATTTGCTGCCAAAGATCTCACCCATGCATTTGTCACCTCTAGGCGGAACTATTCCAATACGTTCCTGGCTAGCATCCCATCTTCTAGACTCTGTAAACTTTAGTTCATCCAAGATTAAAATTCTGTTTCTATTGCAACCCAAGTCCTGTTCACCAGTCACTCTGCCCTTGCTGACCTAAGTTTTCTCTCGATTCCCCAGTGCCTCAGATTTAAAATATGCCTCATGTTTAATCTCTTTCTTGCCTCTCCCTACCTTGGTAACCTCCTCCAGCTCGACACTCTCCTGAGAGAACTTCCCATTTCTTTGATTCAAGCTTCTTGAACTTCATCTCCATCCTGCCCTCTCTTCCCTGCCATGAGCAGTCACACGTTCAGCACTCTAACCCGCATACTCTAGAATTCTATTATTGTATTTCTCTGCCTCTCACTTCTTGGGAGAAAATAACCTAGCAACCAATGATCCTTGTCACTGAATGAAAAAAATTTGGACTCGTACCGGTGATTTCTTTCAAGTTGGCAGCAGTTTTCCTGAGACTGGCCATTGCAACGCTCTGAACTTGGTGAAAGTGCTATTCTTGCAGTGGTTGTTGTGTTCATGAGAATCTGTGATGTGCATCCCCACTCTCCAACCCCTTCCCCCCCCCCCCACCTCCCCAAAGAACTGTTACTTAGTTAAAATTTATCACTTCACTGAAAGGACAGTGCTAGATTGTAACTGAAAACTTTATGAAGTGCATTTACAGATTGAAACCTACAATGCACCACTTTTTAGCAGATCAAGGTTTGTGATGAATCATTCAGCTACAGCACCTCCCCCTACTCACCAGGTCAAGCTTCCCTCTAGATTGGTCAAGCCTGGTTGCAGAGTCATGGAAAAGTAAACAAAGCTGTAGAAAGAACTGGAAGCCAGAGCTGAAGCATGGAGTAGACATTTTAAAGCAATGTAAATAAAAACCTGTTCCAGACATAGGAACTATTGTTATCTCTGCATAGATCCTAGATATAAAATGGACAGCAATTCCCTTTTGTCCTGCCCCTGAACTTACACATTTCTCTGGTTTTGCCTCCAGCTTCTCTGTTGCCTCCACAGAGACTTCCTAACCCTGTGACTTACTTTCTACTCTCTCTTGTTCCCATTAAAGTTGTAAACAAATAACTTCAACACTCTGGTCCCCATGCTGGCTGACATTGTAAATTGACATTGGCTCTGTTTGGCCCCTTTTGGCTCTGTTTGGACCTGCCAAGCTCTGTTTGGCTCTGTTTGGCTCTGCCAGGCTTGGGCAGTTCTCCTCCTGTTCAAAATTGCAGATATCTCACTACTCAAAAAGGAAACCTTAACCCATCTGGCCTTTCAAGCTATCATTCAATCTCTAAACCTCCTTTTTCCCTCAAATTTTGAACGAGTTGTCACCTCCCAAATCTGTGACTATCTTTTCCACAACTCCATGTTAGAACTTCTCCAATCTTGTTTCAGTCCCCATCATTCTTAACTATGCAATTATAGCCAGAGAATCTCCTGCAATTGGTTGTCTTTGAATTCGGCTCTATCACTACCTCTGGAGCCGCACCCCCCCCCCCCCCCAAAGAATCTATACTTGGCACCTTCCTATTCCTCACAAGACAAGTGCCCCTCAGGGACAATATCTGAAGACATTGGTCAAGTTGCACATATATGCTAATAATCACCTCTACCTCATCACCATTACTCTTGACTCCTCCACTGCCTCTTTGCTTTGTCATCCTGCTTGCCTGATATCGAGTTTTGAAAGGGCTGCAATTTTCTCCAGTTTCCATCCATCGGAATGGCCGAAGGCATTATCTATAGTCCTGTCCACAAACTCAATTCCCTTCAGAGCTCATTTCCATCTGCTCCCCCACTTCCCATCCCTACCATTTCAGGCTAAATCAGAATTTTTGAGCTGAACAACTAACCCCATATCCTCCACATCAGAAGTATTGCCATTTTATGAGGTTATCCAACTCAATCCAAACATCAACCCATCTGCTGAAAGTCTGATCTATCTATCGTTACCTCCAAACTCAGCTATTGCAATGTTTTCCTGTCTGGTCTCCGATTCTACATGAACTTGAACTCATCCAAAACTCTACTACACATATCCTAACTTAATAAAAGGGAATGGGGGAGGTTTATTTTATTAACCTTTATTAATCTTTTTGAGCTGTCAAACTGTGACCTTAGGAACCCCTGCTGAGATCATTGTAGGTTGTGGAAAGCAGCCAAGCATTAATAATGACATAATGATAGTCCTTGGGGTAATGTCATCAAACAGCTATTGTAACTTCTAGAACAGATTTTTTCTATTCTCACTGACACATGCGCCCTATTAATTCAATTTTTAAAGGGATAGAGATTTAAATAACTTCACAGCTTAACAGTTCTACAGACCTTATCCACACTTCATGAGCATTTAAGTCTACTCTAAAAATTTGTGACTCCCACACTGTAGGTTTATGCCCTCACCAAAGAAAAAATTTGATCCGTTTGAACATAGTACTGAGTTCAAATCGCCCTACTGAGTTCAGGTTTCACTCGTGAGTCACGCCGTGCCCCCTTTCCCCTACCACTGAAAATGGGCTCTGTCAAAAATGGGAGTCGCACTTCCAAATCTTGGTACCGCCTGCCATTTTTAAATGTCTGCAGAATTTCCATGACTCTGCAAAAATCTGGCCCCATACGTGTGCCGTTTAGTATTTCCAAACCAGCCATTCTGAATGAAATTGCCAATTTGGTATCAGGCTTGTGCTGTGAGAGCTGGACACTAGATTGAGACTGTCTAAACTCATGTAACGGAACTTTCATAGCCAACAAATGGGTGAATTTTTATCCTAATAGTTGGGGCTGGAATTGAACCCTGGTTCAAGAAGCTAAAAGCCAGTATGTTAGACTACTGTCAAAATAACATCTGAATCACTGTGTGAAACTACCTTCTAATCACTTCTGGGATTCAATTCTGTCTTTAATTGCCTTTCTTCGATAATAGTTACAGTTAAAAGAATTAGAACCTCAGGCTGTCTTCTTCTTCTTCTGAATTGCTGCCACATAATGGTATTTGAGACAGGATTTCTGTGAAAATGTCTCTGTGATTCAGTAGTTCTCTGATCTGTCAACAGACAAGTACATCAGATGCCTTGATGCTCCACTGAGCAACTGAGACAAACACCTCATGTGAAGTATACTGTCAATAAAATTGTTGACCTGAGGAACCTCAACCCAGGCACTTTCTGAACCCTGTGCAGGTGTAATGGGAAGTGACTGCCTAGGCTGTATTTGAAGCCTGGTTACAGTGCCGTACCCAGTATAGTTGGCTGATGCTGCCTAGTTCTTGCTTTTAATCCATAATCCGAAAAGCAGCTTCTGTTTGCTGTGGAAGCCAAATTAGAATCCTAAAGCTAAACTAATAAGAACATTAACAACGTAATAGATCCATTATGTCTGAAATAGGTGTGTATGTACAGTTCTGTCGTCCCATAAGCTTCTTTGAACAGTAATCTGGAAAAAAAAGAGCAGTTGTTGAAAAATAATGTCACACCTTTGACTGCTTTAACACCTTTAAGAGCACAGCGAAAATATCAGTCGCTTCATTTAACAGCAAAATATAACAATTCTTGTTCCACATAATCTCAATGTTTAGACTGATTATCAAAATGTTATCTCATATTTCCATAAGGACCTCTTGCTTCCACTTTATACACAGAAAACGTTGAAGTGAGCCTTTGGTTTAGCAATAGAATTCCTGCCTCCAAGTTAAAAGGTATGCATTATAGGCAACCAATAAAACCCTCACACATTATAGGACTAACCACCCTATTGACTGGTATAAAAGATGGTTAGGTCTGTGGAAAAGTGCCTGTTAAACTATTAATTAACCTGTCAATCTGTAGTAATTATGGTTTTATTTATTGTGCAATGTACCTTTAAGAATAATACTTGTTAAGGAAGATCACATGATCGGTAGTGACCAATAGGAGAGTAGCGCAGGCTACCTCAGCAGTGTAGAGATAGAGGTGGAGTTGAAAGCATACGTTGCTGCTGATTGCATTGGACATAAGCTTAATGTTTCCACCAAGACATGTATGCAGATCAACTCTATCACTAATAGTATAACTTGGCCACCCTACAACAAACTGATGATGAGGGTAAAACAGGACTGAACAGAAGAAATAAAGTTAAAAAGAAATCGACACTGTACCTTGCCCAGTGATTGTAAATGGCAAGGTCCATTAGAATTGAAGAAGTTATCCCCTCTCAAAATGCCATAATTTGGGATAATTGATCCTTTTGAACCAGCCACAGATGAATGGTCTCAATACATAGAACCCCTTATGTTCTTTTTTCAAGCGAACGAGATTACGGGGGAAGAGAAGAGGTGAGCAATTCTCTTGAGTACTTGTGGGAGCAAAACTTATGGTTTGTTTCTAAGTTTGACAGCACTCATTGCCCCAGATTTAAAGAATTTCGATGAATTGGTTGACCTCGTGAAGGGTCACTTTCAACTCAAGCACTCAGTCATGATGTAGAGGTTCAGGTTTGATTTGTGAAGTAGAGCCCCAGGTGAGATAATTACATGTTATGTGGCAAATTTGAAGCAGTTAATGGAACATTGTGAGTTTGGTATGGTTCTGAATGACATGCTCAGAAGTCGTTTAGTATGTGGTGTGAAAGAGGACTCTGTTCAGAAAAGATTATTGTCTGAAATGAATCTGGATTTCAAGAAGGCACTAGAGATAGCACTGGCGGGAAACCTCAGCTGAAAGAGGCGCTAAAAAGCGAGACTCTGCTGAGAAGCGGGAAACAGCCCCTGCTAGCCGAAGAATAAAGAAACATAACTTAGCAGCAAAATGGAAGAATAATTTTAATAGAGGTGGAAACAATCAGTTTTTTAACATTTGGCAGTTTTAAAAAATCGAATGCTACTATTGTCACAGAAATGGACATATGATGAGGCAATGCAAGGAGAGATTCAAACAGATTTTTAAACAAAAGAAGAAGCCCAATGAAATCTATAATGCAGCAGAGCCTGAAACAATAAATTCAGACATTTACTCGTTGTTTAATCTGAAAGTTGGAAAGACAGAACCAATATTTGTCACAGTGAAAGTAAATGCCAAATCTGTTAGAATGGAAGTGGACACGGGAACTTCCACTACAGTAATTGGGGAAGATACCTTCAGACATTTGAATAATGGTGAACATCAATTAAGTTTAGAAGAAACAGCTTTCAAGTTAAAAACATACACGGTTGAAGACGTTCAAGTAAAAGGCATATGCAGAGTATCTGTCCATTATGGAAACCAATTGGCAAATCTACCAGTGTTACTATTGAGAGGCAGAGGACCAAGATTTTTAGGGCAAAATTGGTTAAAGGAGATTGAATTAGAACTGCAGGCCAAGATTCATGTGAATCCAGAAGCAACCCCTTGCTTCATGAAGGCAAGACTGGTGCCATATGCCCTCTGAGAAAAAGTTGACATTGAACTGAACAGACTAGAGAAACTGGGCATTTTACAACCTGTTCAGTTCTCAGAATTGGCAGCACCATCCTTAAGCCCGACCAAAGCGTCCGAATTTGTGGAGACTACAAACTGATGGTTAATAAAGTAGCTAAGCTAGACAGGCGCCCCATTCCAAAAATCGAAGACCTGTATGCCAAGCTGGCAGGAGGGACAATGTGAACAAAGCTTGACATGAACCATGCTTATCAACAACTAGAGTTGGAAAATGCCTCCCGGGTATTTGTCACAATTAATATCCACAAAGGATTGTACCAATATAAATGATTGCCTTTTGGTGTCCCCTCCGTTTGTGCCAACTTTCAGAGAACAATGGAAAGCTTACTGCAGGGATTGCCCCAGGTTGTAGTCTATTTGGACAATGTTTTTGTGACAGGATTCACTGAAAAAGAGTATTTGGCAAACTTAGAAGTCTTAAAACGTTTCTTGCAAGCTGGAGTGCGCGTAATAAGAGAAAAGTATACATTCCAAGCGAGGGAGGTAATCTATTTGGGTCACCGGGTCGATTCACAGGGCCTCCGCCCAGTCAAGGAGAAAGTAAGAGCCATAAGAGAGGCACCTGCACCAAAGAAAGCAAAGAAAGCAAGCCAGAGCTCAAATCATTCCTAGGAATGATCACCTATTATGGGCGGTTCTTAACCAATTTGTCTACAGTGCTGGCCTCCCTGCATTCTCTTCTCAAAAAGAACCAATGTTGGTCTTGGGAGACACCTCAGAAAGAAGCTTCCATAAAGGTGAAACAATTGTTGCACCCGTCCTATCTATCAGTGCATTCCAGACGAAAGAATTGGTGCTGACATGTCTCCTTACAGAGTGAGAGCAGTGCTGCTCTCTCATCAGATGAACGATGGCACGGAACGGCCAGCAGGTTACATATCAAGAACACTCACCACAGCTTAAAAGGGATAATCACAGATAGAAAGAGGTCTGTCCATCAACTTTAATATCAAGAAATTTCACCAGTATATACGTGGCCGCCATTTTACAATCGTTTCAGACCACAAACTATTACTAGGATTGTTTAGTGAGGACAAGGCTATACAACCCATAGCCTCAGCAAGAATAAAACGATGGGCCTTAATTCTGGCAGCATATAAAAAAACTTCCATACATAGGCCTGGCAATCAAATCACAAACACCAATGACCTTAGTCATTTCCCTTTACAAGAAAATGACGAGCACGTCCCGGTTCCACAGGAAATTGTTTTACTGTTAAATTTCTTAGATTCCTCACCGGTAAGTGCTTGACAGATCAGAGACTGGACAAGCCGGGACCCAGTCCTATCACAAGTGTGAGAACAAGTGCTACATGGTCGGTCGCAGGAGCCCATATCTGATTAAATGAAGCTATACTTCAACAGAAGACATGAAATAACCAGCCGGGATGGCATCTTATTGTGGGGAGCACGAGTGATAGTTCCTCCAAAGGGAAGGGAGCCACTTTTAATTCAACTACACATTGCCAGTCCAGGAATTTCCCGAAAGAAGACCATAGCACGCAGCTATCTATCGTGGCCTGGGATGGATGGCGAAATAGAGAGTTTAGTAAAGCACTGTGTGCAATGTCAGCAACTGCAAAAGTTGCGATTGACAGCTCCAATATATCCGTGGGAGTGGCCAGGAAGACCCTGGATGCGGTTACACACTGACTACGTTGGACCTTTCCTGGGAACAATGGGCAGAATTTTACGGCCCCATTTCAGCTGGGACTGAGCCATAAAATGCGGCAAGCCATTATAAACCCCATTGACTTCAGCGGGAACGTAAAATCCCGCTGTCGTGAAATTCTGCCCAATGTTTCGGCTCAGTGTCGATCCCCATTCAAAATGGTTGGATGTACATGAGGTGAAGTCACCAACATCGGCCGCTACAATTGAGAAACTACGTCAGACTTTTGCCATTCACAGACTAGCAGAAGTAGTTGTTTCCGATAACAGCACAGCATTTACAAGTGCTGAGTTTCAACTGTTCATTAGCCTCAATGGTGTCACTCATGTGAAAACTGCACCGTACCACCCTTCCTCAAACGGACTGGCTAAAAGAGCAGTTCAAGCATTCAAGGCAAGCATGAAAAGGTTAACTTGGCAACCAAGCTGGCAGGCTTTATTTTTTATTACAGGACTGCCCTCGCACAACAACAGGTGTCACACCTGCGGAGTTATTGTTGAAATGGCGTCTCAGAATGAGATTGAGCTTAATAATGCTGAATTTAGAGAGAAGGTGGAAAGGAGTCGGGGAAGCCAGAAAACTAAACACGACTGGCATAGCCATGAGAGGAAATTTACCTCCGGAGGGCCAGTATACGTGAAAAACTTCGGAGAAGGACCAAAGTCGTTACCGGGCGAAAGAAGCGAGGTGACTGGACCTCTATCTTACCGAGTGGAGGTGGAAGGCCGGATCATTCATAAACATGTGGACCATTTAAGGAAGAGAGAGGCAACTCACCAAGATTTGATTCCCCAGTGACCATGACTGGGTCTGCGTTTCCTGTTGATGATACTCAACCTAGGACTGACGTGTCTGATAGAGAAGTGGCAGTGAATTACACACTAAGATAAGAACAAAATACTGCTGATGCTGTAAATCTGAAACAAAAACAGAAAGTGCTGGAAAAACTCAGTAAGTCTAACAGCATCTGTGGAGAGAAAAAAAATTAACGTTTCAAGTCTGTATGACTCTTCAAAACTTGAAATGTTAACTCTGTTTTTTTTCTCTGCACAGGTGCTGTTAGATCTGCTGAGTTTTTCCAGCATTTTCTGTTTTTGTTTCAGATTTCCCGCATCCGCAGTATTTTGCTTTTATCTGACATGTCTGATGTTCCTATAAAGTTGAGGATACGGAACTGCAAGTCCCCACTGAAACACCTGATGTTCAGGCAACTCCGGAAAAGCAGTCCTGACAGTCTGAAGTTGTGGGGCTGTGTGTTCCATGTGTACCAGGAAACTACCTGAAAGACTGAATTTGTAAATTCTTTACCCATATTGTCTTGAAAAGTACATACTTGTAAATATAATATGTACAGCTGAGTTAAAGGGGGAGGAATGTAGTAATTATGGTTTTATTTAGTGTGCAATGTACCTTTAGAATAATACTTGTTAAGGAAGATCACATGATCTGTAGTAACCAATAGGGGAGTAGCACAGGCTGCCTCAGCAGTCAGTGTTGAGATGGAGTTGGAGTTGAAAGCACGCGTGTGGTTACTGCCGAGTACATTATAAATAAACTTAATGTTTCCACCCAAGAAGTGCCTGCAGATCAACTCTATCACTAATAGTACACCTTGGCCCACACTAAAACATAATCTTTTCCACAGTATTCTCCAAGGGCAGAGTTCGAAGATGTCAAAACAATGGCTTGGTTTAAAGTTCATATCAAACTGAGCCATTCTTGTACACTAAGTGCTGCAAAGCATATTACTGTAAAAATGAAGGTACTTTTTTATATTAAAGCATGTAACAGATTTCAGATGATAGGTGAGACCCTTTCTGATGTCGACCAGTTGAGCTGAAGTTTTTTTTTCACTGTGCTGCAGATTCAATGTAATAATAGAAAGCTATTCTGCCCTCTAGTGGTGAGAGTATGTAGCTGATTACTGAAAGTCATGCCAGGTTTTCAATAACAGCACTGGCAGATCAGTGCTTAAAACTTTATGATATTCGTTTGGAGAACTACCAAAGTGGCAATATAAAGCAAATGTTTTGAGATTTGAAAAAAATTGTTTTTTGTCTTGTGGGAGAATCTAGAACTCGGAGTCACTGTTTAAAAACAAGGGGTCGCCCATTTAAGACAGAGATGAGGAAAAAATTTCTGAGGGTAGTTAAACTTTGGAATTCTCTCCCTCAAAAGGTGGTGGAAGCAGAGTCTTTGAATACTTTTAAGGCAGTGGTACATAGATTCTTGATAAGTAAGGGGGTGAAAGTTTATCGGGGGTAGATGGGAATGTGGAGTTGAGGTTGCTGTCAGATCAGCCGTGATCTTATTGAGTGACGGAGCAGGCTCTGCTCCTGCTCCTAATTCATATGTTCATGTGTTATAAGTAAAACAACTGAGAAATTTGTTCCATGCCAAAACTGGCCCAAAATTGGAAACAAACCTGTAACAAAGACATTGACCTGAGTCCTGCTCCACTTTGGGTCTCATCTTCATCATTTACGGCCTCAAACCAGGCTCCACTTGAAGGTTAGGAAAAAAGAAATCACTGCCTTTTCCCTTGCAGCCTTCAGGAGCCCCATTAAGGAGTGTTGGTCAGGCCACAGAAAATCAGTAAAATCAGTAAATAACAGACATGTTCTCTCTGCTTTCTCCTGAATTTGGAAATGCTATCCTAAAGCAGGCATTAGGCCCGTGACTAGCATATTCAAAGGCCTAATGGGTAAGTTAGACATTTGGAAGTTGCGGACTGCTGATTTGGTAGCCGGTGCACTTCCTAGGGGATCTGGAGCAGGATACTACTGCCCAAATTCATCCCCTAACTTATTTAGCTTCCAGAAATAAAGTTCAACCAGGGTCAATTTCTCCCCCAATATGTTACAGCAAGCCACCACATGATCCCTCCAAGTAACCAGATTAAAATTTGTGTTAATAAACTTCAAAATTAAGAAGAAAGTGGTATTTCTCAATGTTTAGTAAACCAAATTTATATTAGCACCACCATAAGAATTAACCTTACTTTTATCATGTCAGAGAGTGACCATTTGAATATGAATTTTATCAGTCGGTTGACCACATGAGCTCACTATTCCACACAGCAAACTCCCTACAGTAGCCATCATATTTAAAAAGAATTTCTTTCTTTTTCCCCTCTCCTCCCCTGAAAAGGTGATTCATGTCGACATAAGCTTGTGGATTCCAGGTCACAATGCATCCCCATCTACTATGACATAGAAGCCAACCTTCTGTAGCTCATGCAGCCATAATTGGGGCTTGGTGTGAATTTATGTATATTTAATGGACGCCTGGAGCTCTTAGTATGAAACATAAAATGATACATAATCCACACTTTCTGGACAGTAGCCAACACTGTAACCGGCCAGTCGACAGCTGTGCAGCACAACATGATCTCAGTTACGTTATTGGGTTTATTGGACTAAATCTTTTCCGGTAAAAGTATTTGATTAAATGAGATTGCTTGTAACCTCTGGGAAAAACAGCACACTGCAAATCTTATTGTATTAAAACTATTGTAAAAGTGCTGCCAGTGAGTTTCTAACTAAGAAACAAAGCAGCATTCATGTAGAAAAATATACATCCATCCTATAATTATTGTAATCAGGCCATTTCCTTGTGAGCAAATTACTTACAATTCTATAATGGTAATGACTATTTAGTAAATTTGATAATAAAACTGCTTATGAATGCACCGATGGCCCATTTATGATTCGCTGCTGATTGAAAAATTAAATTCACTTCAGTAATAATTGATGAAAATGGCTCCTTTTGCTTCTCAGCTGATTTAGCTTTGTAATTTAATAATGTAAACATCGTTTGTTTAGTTCATTTGATAAATTGTGTTCAGATTTGATATGCACAGTTATTGTCTGGATGGTTGCTTCATTATGACAAGACGGCCAGACATGTTCATGATTTGAGGAGACTGCTCCTGGCAAACAAATGTGTTTCCCATAATTTGGATCACTGAACAATTTTTGAATCTGAGGATATTTTGCTTCTTGTGTTTTTTTCAGCAATGTCCCATCTTTCTAGCTTGCTGTTACCTCATATTTCAATGCATCACCCGTGGGAGAATGCAACCATTTGAGTTACAGGCTTTCAGTGGCTGCTATAAAGGTTGATGTAGAAGTGTTTTTGACTGCATAATTAAGGAGCAGGTGAACTTGACAGCACAGCAATATTGTGAAGGTGAGAGCTGATCTATCAGTGCCCAAAAGCTAGTGTAAAAATGTCTTTGGACCTCATCCGTTAGAATGAAGATGACCTGAGGTTGTTTTAAAAATACAGTTTTCAATCTAACCGCTTTTGTAGGCAGGATGTGAAATTTTTTAATGTACTCATAGTTTACAGTTTCTTTTGATTACCTCAAAAATAAGCTTTGACCATTTTTGGCCTCTGTCATAACTGTCACTTTATTGTAGAAAATCTTAGAATGGGCATGTATCTGGTTTTTTTTTAAAGACATTAAGTCACTTGATGACATATATATTATATATGAAGTACAATTGCAGTTGTTATTTGGACAAATAGATCAGCTAATTTGCACACAGAAAAATCTTACTAAGACTGTGAATGGAAGAAAGCTGCTTACCTGACAGGCTTCTCGTCTCCCTGACTTACTTCTGGCCAGCAAGAAAATCTCAGAGGCTTCTCCACTCAGGCCCCAGTTAAAACTGCATCTGCTTCATTCACATTTTGTTTGGCACTATTTATGGTGTTACTAATCAGCAAGAGAAGTCAATGTTGATTACACCAACAGGTACCAAATTTATTAAATGTAATTTTATTATTGCATTGATACTAAAACACTTGAGAATACTAAACAGTTGCTTATAGTACCAATGCTATTGTCCACTCTTTTAACCTCCTGCACTTAGCTTCCTTGAGCTATAATGTTGTCTGTTTTAGCATTCTTTCTACAAGAAAATATACCATATTGAAAATGTCTAATTCACCTGCCAGTTGGGGCCCTATTAATATAATAAGATCTCAATTTGCATTAACTTGTGAGGCTCTTGCTTGCTTTAAGTGCTCATCTCATTTGCCTGCAAATCCTATATTTTAATATCAGATTGGTTAGGGTCTGAACAAATAATTCGGTCAATTTTAACTGTTCGCTCATCTATTCAGGTTAAAATCCCCCCTATGATGCATATTCCCCTTTCCTGACATTAATTTGAATTTGACTCCAAGTCAAGGGGATCGTCAGGCTTCCAGAAACAGTGATGTCATCAAGCATTATAAGAGGCCAGTTACATTGAAGAATTCTCACACGCAACAACTCAGAAAGCAAAATGCACTGATTACCCTTCAGTTGTTTAAAAAGAAATTCCAGGGAATGAAATAAATGATTGAGCCATATTTATTAGATGATGAAATATCATAAACAAACATTTTCAAAACTTAAAAAAACATGGAATTTGTATCATAATGGAAAAGTTTGACAGGCATTGGAGATTGGGAGGAAGTTGTTCATTGATTGGAGTTTAACCTAGCACAAAGGTTGTGGTTGTTGGAGGCCAATCATCGCAACCCCAGAAAATAGCTGCAGGAGTTCCGAGGGTGGTGTTCTATGTCCAATCATCATCAGCTGCATCGTCAATGACCTTCCCCTATCATAAGGTCAGAAGTGGGAATGTTTAGGCCTTAACATTTCCTCCTTAACATTTAACAGTATTACCACTGCTGAATCCCTCATCATCACAAATTGGGGTCTTTGTTGATCAGAAACTTAAATGGACTAACTGATGTGGTATCTTTGATGAACGGACCACAGGAGACTCAGATACAGGTTACGATTGTTTATTCAAGCAATTGCAAGGAGAGCACCTTCTCAATACAGCTTGAGACAGTACTCTGCTGAATTACAAATGTTCAACATATTTATGCATTATTGGTCACATACAAGAACAGTTTCCAGATTCTGATCTTGTCAATATATAGGTTTACATTAAACAGACATCTCGTAAGCTGGGACCATCTGTTCTTCCCCTGTCTGTTGAAGAGCATACTTGATCTTAGTTGTTATTGCCAATGCTCTGACTGTAATCCGGCTCCAAAGCCTTTCTGTTGTTTGCAGGCCCTTAAGGCTGTGCAAGGTTCATCTGGTAACCTGTAACTGCCAATGTGCTTGGTAGCCCTGGTCGCCTGGAGATCTCAAGTAATTCATTCCTTTTCAATAAATTCTTATTGTATCCCTATATTTCCCCCTAACACTAACGAAGCAAATAACGTGGCTATAAGCACAGATTAGAGGCTGGGAATTCTGCAATAACTAACTCACCTCTTAATTTTTCACTATCTGCATGGAATGTAATGGAATCTTACCCCCCACCCCCCACTTGCCTGGATGAATGTAGCTCCAATAACACTCAAGAAACTCAACACCATCTGGAACAAAGCAGCCCGCTTTACTGGAATACCATTCACCACCTTAAATATCCAGTTACTCCACTACTGCAACATGACTGGAGTTTGTACCATTGCAAGATGTACAGCAGCAATTGGCCAAGTCTTCATTGCCAGCACATTTCAAACCAGCAACCTCTACCACCTAGAAGAACAAGGACAACAGATGCTTGGGAACATCACCACGTTCCCTTAGCTCCAAGTCACACACCATCCTAAACTTCAAAATAGGTCACCACTACTACTTCAATTCTAGGTCAAAATTCAGAACTCCAAACTTAACAGCACTGGGTGTATCTAGACCACATGGATTGCAATAGTTCAAGAAAGTGGCTCACTACCACCTTCAAGGGCAATTAGGAATGAGCAATAAATGCTCACCTTGCCAGCCCTACACATGTCCCATGAAAAAAGTAAAATTAGTTTTTCAGGACCAGAGAGAGTCTTCCTAAGTAGTTATGACTTGGTATGCTGTTTTAAACTCACTCCCATCTCAATAACAAGGCATAACTTTTTCAGCAATTCTTAACAGCTATTTTGCAGTGTAAAAGTGGAAGTTCTCATCAGTTTGGTGATTTCTAAAACTGTGTGGACTAATTTTAACTCTGTCAATGAATGAGTTAAAATCAAGCCACTGTCTGCAGGGACTTCAACAGTGCACCCATGGCTGAATGGGGAATCAGTGACAGCAATCTCTGGATTTCTGGATGAGCTGCATGTGTGTGGACACGAGCTGTTGCTGCCATTTTCTGAGGGATAATGACAATGAAGGCTAATAGCTTTGCTGTCATTACGACTGCAAAACCCAGGCTATTACATTTTGTTGAACCTCCTAAGCAGCCCAAGAAGCTTTAACAAATTAACAAATCCAAGCACCTGTTTGGCAAGTGACACACATCAAGAAAAGAAATTAAGAACTTGCATTCATACAGCACCTTTGGTGACCTCAGGATATAGGAAACAGCATTATAACCGATGAATGACTTTGAACTGTAGTTACTGTTGTAATGAAGAAAAATGTATACAGAAAGTGACAGAAAAGATTAATGTGTTTTTTTTAAAAAACAGTAAAGAGTAATCAAAAAAACATGCACGGCCTCAGTATTTTTTATAATTTTATTTTCTATGTCTGCCCTTAATGATTGCTCGATTCTTGGAGGTTATTTTCTGTTTCTGCAGTTAAACAACTGCCCTTAATTTTTACACACATTACTTCCAACAGTTGTTGTTTTTGAACAGTTCCAGTTGTATAGAACACGATTCAGTTATTTTATTTCTATTTTTCTGCTTTTGTTTTCCATTCTAACAAATACATTTTTGTTGTAATGTAAATACACTAAAAATAGGTTTACAGTTTTGATGTACACGACACACAGAGGAAGCCATTCTTCCCTCTTTAATATCAAAAGATATTTCTTTTTTCAAATTTTAATCTGTTGTAGAGCCTACCAAGGAGTAAGGACATCACTGCCTCACCTGAATTAAAAAGTGTGTGTTTCTAAAGAAGCCAAGTTAACCTTAAAGGAAGTAAACATGTGCAGCATATTGTAGTCCTGGACTATCTTGGAACCTTGCATTATATCTTCCTTCTGTCTCAGAACCATACCCATTTATTTATTGAGTCGATGACATAGTGGCATTGCTGGACTAGTAATCCAGAGACCCAGGGTAATGCTTTGGGGACCTGGGTTCAATCATGGCAGATGGTGGAATTTGAATTCAAAAAAGATCTGGAATTAAAAAGACTAATGAAGACCATGAAACCATTGTCGATTGTTGTAAAAACCCATCTGGTTCACTAATGTCCTTCAGGGAAGGAAATCTGTCGTTCTTACCTAGTCTGGCCTACATGTGACTCCAGACCCACAACAATGTGGTTGACTCTGAACTGCCCTCTAAAATTGCCTAGCAAGCCACTCAGCGGTAACAAACTGCTACAAAGTCACAGAAAAGGAACGAAACCGGACAGACCACCCGACATCCACCCAGGCACAGGAAACGACAATGGCAATCGCAGCCTAATTGACCTTGCAAAGTCCTCCTGGGGGCTAGTGCAAAATTGGGAGAGCTGTCTCACTGACTAGTCAAGCAACAGCCTGATATATTCATCGTCACGATATCATACGTTACAGATAATGTCCCAGACTCCACCATCACCATCCCACTGGCAGGACAGACTCAGCAGAGGTGGCAGCACAGTAGTATCCAGTCCTCACTGAGTTGCCCTGGGAGTCCTGAACATCGACTCCGCACCCCATGGAGTCTCATGGCATCAAGTCAAACACAGACAAGGAAGCCTCCTACTGATTACCACGTACAGCCCTCCCTCAGCTGATGAATCTGTGTTCCTCCATGTTGAACACAACTTGGAGGAAGCACTGAGGGTGGCAAGGGCGCAGAATGTACTCTATGTGGGGGACTTCAATGTCCACCGCCAAGAGTAGCTCAGTTGCACCACTACTGACCGAGTTGGCCAAGTCCTAAATGACATAGCTGCTGGACTGGGTCTGCGGCAGGTGGTGAGGGAACCAACAAAAGGGAAAAACATACTTGACCTCATCCTCACCAATCTGCCTGCCGCAGATGCATCTGTCCATGACAGTATCGGTAGGAGTGACCACTGCACAGTAATTGTGGAGACAGAGTTCCACCTTCACACTGAAGATACCCTCCATTGCATTGTGTGGCACTACCATTGTGCTAAATGGGATAGATTTTGAACAGATCTAGCAACTCAAGACTGGGCATCCATGAGGCGCTGTGGCCCATCAGCAGCAGCAGAATTGTACTCGAACACAATCTGTAACTTCATGGCCTGGCATATTCCCCCACTCTACCATTACCATCAAGCCAGGGGATCAATCCTGGATCAATGAAAAGTGCAGGAGGGCATGCCAGGAGCAGCTCCAGGCATGGTGTTAAAAATGAGGTGTCAACCTGGTAAAGCTATAACACAGGCCGCTTATACTGTTTGGCACACAAATAGTCAAGTGATAGACAGAGCTAAGCGATCCCACAACCAACGGATCGGATCTAAGCTCTGCACTCCTGCCACACCCAGTTGTGAATGGTGGTGGACAATTGAAGAACTCATTGGAGGAGTAAGTTCCACAAATATCCCCATCCTCAAGGATGGAGGAGCCCAGCACATCAGTGTAAATGATAAGGCTGAAGCATTCGCAACAACCTTCAGCCAGAAGTGCCGAGCTGATGATCCTTCTAGGCCTCCGAAGGTCCCCGGCATCACAGATGCCGGTCTTCAGCCAGATCGATTCACTCCACGTGATATCAAGAATATCAGGCTGAAGGTACTAGAAACTGCAAAGACTATGGGCCCTGATAATATTCCAGCAATAGTACTGAAGACTTGTGCTCCAGAACTTGCCATGCCCCTAGCCAAGCTGTTCCAGTACAGCTACAACACTGACATCTACCCGGTTATGTGGAAAATTGCCCAGGTATGTCCTGTACACAAAAAGCAGGACAAATCCAACTCGGCCAATTACTGCCCGTCAGTCTACTGTCTATCATTAGTAAAATAATGGAAGGCGTCATCAACAGTGCTATCAGGTGGCATTTGCTTAGCAATAACCTGCTCACTGATGCCCAGTTTGGGTTCTGCCAGGGCCACTCAGCTCCTGACCTCATTACAGCTTTGGTTCAAACATGGACAAAAGAGCTGAACCTGAGGTGAGGTGAGAGTGACAGCTTTGACATCAAGGCAGCATTTGACCGAGTGTGGCATCAAGGAGCCCTAGCAAAACTGGAGTCAGTGGAATCAGGGGGAAAACACTCCACTGGTTGAAGTCATACCTAGCACAAAGGAAGATAGTTGTGGTTGTTGGAGGTCAGTCATCTCAGCTCCAGGACATCACTGCAGGAGTTCCTCAGGGTAGTGTCCTAGGCCCCAACCATCTTCAGCTGCTTCATCAATGACCTAGAAGTGGGGATGTTCGCTGATGATTGCATGATGTTCAACATCATTCGTGACTCCTCAGATACTGAAGCAGTCCATGTCCAAATGCAGCAAGACCTGGGCAATATCCAGGCTTGGGCTGACAAGTGGCAAATAACATTTGTGCCACACAAGTGTCAGGCAATGACCATCTCCAACAAGAGAGAATCCAACCATCACCCCTTGATGGCATTACCATCACTGAATGCCCCAATATCAACATCCTGGAGGTTACCATTGACCAGAAACTGAACTGGATTAGCCATATAAATACTCTATCTACAAGAGAAGGTCAGAGGCTAGGAATCTTGTGATGAGTAACTCACCTCCTGACTCCCCAAAGCCTGTCCACCATCTACAAGGCACAAGTCAGGAGTGTGATGGAATAATCCCGACCTGCCTGGATGAGTGCAGCTCCCACAACACTGAAGAAGCTGGTCACTGTCCAGGACAAAGCAGTCTGCTTGATTGGCACCACATCCACAAACATTCACTCCCTCCACCACCGACACACAGTAGCAGCAGTGTGTCCAATCTACAAGATGCACTGCAGGAATTCACCAAGACTCCTTAGATAGCACCTTCCAAACCCATGACCACTACCACCTAGAACGACAAGGGCAGCAGATAGATGGGAACACAAGGCTCCCCTCCAAGTCACTCACCATCCTGACTTGGAAATATATCGCCGTTCCTTCACTGTCGCTAGGTCAAAATCCTGGAACTTCCTTCCTAACAGCACTGTGGGTGTACCTACACCAGATGGACTGCAGTGGTTCAAGAAGGCAGCTCGCCATCACCTCAAGTGCGACTAGTGATGGGAATAAATGCTGGCCCAGCCAGCGAAGCCCACATCCCATGAATGAATTTTAAAAAAAGGTGAGCCTTTATTATGCTTTTCTCACTGTAATATAAAAGGTCTGTAGCTTACAAGTGCCATAAGCACAGGATTGAGCCTTGTGCCAAACTAAGGTAACAACTGTATTTCATTCTCATTGTTTCAACATTCTGTGATGTAATGTAATGCTTGTGGGTTTCCTATTGTGTTGCTCACAAAATCAGAGAATATCTTGTTTAATAGTGGCTGGAATATTATACAGTATGGACATAACTTAAACATTCAAGGGGCTGGTTTGGGTGCAGACACAGGGTTAAATCAACAAAAAAATGCCGGCGTAATGGAAATCCAACATGATGCCACTCATCCCACTCTTTTCCCCTTTAACTGGCACGCATTTGGGAATGGATGGGAACCCCAGTGTGGAAATAGTGTCTGTCATTTGAAAATTATTAAGAAGCAATTGGGTGTAGATTTAACCCAGCCCTTTCAGCTTTATAGACAGCGCACAGGTATCCTGAGCTGTGTGAAACATGCCAGAATTTGCAAGACAGGGATTGATGGAGCTGTGAGACTGACAGACTCGGAAGCCTTTAAAGACTGAAACCCCAAATCTTGTACAAGGTGAAAGGCTTTTGCTCACCGGACTTATTCTGAGAAGGTGCTTTCATAGCTTTACAGATGATCTTCAATATTTTGGAAGTCATTTCTGCTACCTGTAATATACAATAAACCAGAGTGGGTGCAGAGGAGATTTACTGGAATAATGCCAGGGTGAGGGGTTTCAACCAAATGGAGAGACTTGAAACCTGGGATTGTTCGCCTTGAAGCAGTGAGGGCTAAGGGGGCATTTACAAGAGAACTGAAAAATTCTGAGGGGTTTTAATGGAGGAGGAAATGAGAAGTACTGCCAGTGGCAGGAAGGTCAGTAACCAGAGGATGTATATTTAAGGTAAGTGGCAACAGAACCAGAAGGGAGGTGAATTTTTTTTTTCTATAGCAATTCGTTATGACCTAAAGTTCACTGCCTGAACGGGTGGTACAAACAGATTCAATTGTAACTTTCAGAAGAGAATTGGATGTATATTTGGAAAGGGAAGATGTTGCAGGACAATGGCGAAGAAACAGGGATTAATTAGTTGGCTTTTTCAAAGAGCCAGCATAGGTACGATGGGTCAAATGGCCTCCTTTTTGCGGTAAGTTTCTGTGATTTTATGAGAGGTTTACATATTGTTAGTTCTTTCCTAATAAACATAAATATGTTTCCTTGAGGAAAGCTCAAAACCAGAAAGGGTTGGGAAAATGCTCGAACTGAGGTCAGTTGGAGGTGAATTACTGTCACTGAAGGGAGTTTGTATTGTGCTTGGCTGCTGCCTCTAGATAGAGATCAGTTTACCAAGCTCTTTCTTTAAACGTGTTTTAAAGATTTTTCAGTTATGATTTGCTGTTTTTCTTAGATTTCATTAATAACCTAGGCGTACGTATGGCTCACAGACTGCACATCGCCAAACAATTTCAAGTCAGGCAGCTTTGGTGCCACGCATGCTAGGTGCATGTCACTGCGCGTCTGTTGATACTGCAAACCCATGTTGTGACTGTTTATTGCAGCCATTGACCTTGGTTTGTTTTACATGGCTAATCCGAGCTCAGCAAGCTGATGGTGGGTAGGTAGGGAGGATTAGTAAACACTGGCGGCTCTAGTACTCTCTTATCCTGTGACAGAGTGGTTCTTATGTTATCTTAGAAACAAATCAATATCTCACCGTTGAGCAGTGGGACCCAAAAGAGAAGAGGAAAGCACTTTGTTAATCATCTTTTTCAGTGGGTTCTGGAAAGTGTTTTCAGCTTGATTTTTTTCATACTTGTGAATTACTCAATTTGCTTTTTACTTGGGTGGATTGTTGAATCTGTAGATAATGAGATTACCTTTTCGACTCATCAAATAAAAATGGATACATGTGCCAGACTGTGAAATCCGTACTTTGGCGTGGATTTTCCATGCCCGCTGGTGTTGGGCGTGTTTGGTGGCGTGAGCGGACAATATGGCGAGAAGGCCAAAAACCGGTTTCAAAACGTCCTGAAACCAGTTTGTGATCGTCTGCTCCGTCCACCAATTGTAAGTCAGGAAACTCATTGCAAGACATCAGCATATCATTTCAAGGCCAGCCCGTCGGAATCGCTCGCCCCACTGCAGGATCGTCCATCCATATATCAACACTTTTCACAACAGCATTTAAAACGCGTGCACTTGGCGGGCTGCACTTTGAGGGGAACTCAGAGGTGAGTACAGAGTAACGTTGTGGAGCGCTAGCCCAGGTCACCTGTTGGAGTTCGAAGTTGAGGTGCATTGTAGGAGTGGGGTGGAGGCAAGGACTGCCCTGCGGCAGAGATGACTTGGAGTGGGGGAGCAAGGGCAGCCCAATGGTTGAGGTGACTTTGTGGGGGTGGGGGAGTGGAGGGGGGTGGTGGTGTGCAAGGCCTGCCCTGTGGTTTAGGTAACTTTGTGGGGGCGGGGGATGTGGGGTGCAAGGGCTGCTTTGTGGTTGAAAGTAGCGCACAAGCACGTGTGGGGTTTTCGGGGAGGTTAGGCAAGGAAAGTGGCCACGCATTAGGGACATCTTGTATAAAGTAACCATTCCTCTGCAGCTGAGGCAGTTGAGGCACAGCCACATTGATATGACTGGAGTTGGGTTTCTAGCTTATCTGCCCACTCAAGCAATGCAGAAGCATGAAAGTGCCATCAAATGCTCCAGAGCTTTTCACCCCTTTGCCACAGACTGCAAAATAATGAGCATTTTAGTGGACTGCAGAACAGTTGTATCTCTGGGCACGTACAATCTCCTTGCTAAAACTGGCCATGGAGCAGTCACCGATGAGGGCACTCACAGTCCCTTGCAATGTCATCATCCTGGACCAGTCTCCCTGATTGTTCAAGCTAACAGTGCAGCCAAGCAGTGCAGGTTAGGAGAATGCCTGTGCCTGAGCTGAGAGCACAGCATACAGCCCAATGGGCAAAGCTTCCGCTAATCATTTGGTTGAAGTGGGGCTGAGGTGGGTGGGGTTTCGGGCAGCCATGCAGCGCACTAATCTCTGCCCATCCAAGTGGTCAGCTGTCTCCGGGATGCGCTAAGGGGCCTTCAGACTTAACCAAGACCATGCTATCCCATGTGTCTCTCTCCTTCATCCTGCAGGAGGAGTACATCAGGATCATGGAGCCTGGTGACCTAGCCATATACCTTGTGGCTTACAGAGAGCGAAGATGATGGAGAAGAGAGCGGCTGAAGCTACTGGCAGTGCAGGGGGAGGAGCAACATCCTCAGGAAGATGGGGAAGCTGGGGCCCTCGCACACACCTGGCTGGACACAGGGCCAATAGGCGCCACCTTTCATTTGGCAGATGACGAGATCCAGAGTCGCCGAAGACTGCACATGTCTAGCGACTAGTCGGTCACATCTGCCAGCTACTGCAGGATTTGGCGCCATGGGGACATGGAGGGCATCCACTGCCAGTGGCCGTGAAAGGGACAGTGGCGCTCAATTTTTACGCCAGTGGCTCCTTTCACAGCTCCACAGGTGACCTCTCTGGGATATCACAAGCCTCTACCCACAAATGCATTAATGATGCTATGGATGCCATCTTTGCAAAGGCACACAACTTTGTGCATTTTGCCCAGGATCAGGACCGCTAGGATGCAAGAGTGATAGGATTTGCCCAGATCTTGGGTTTCCCCCAGGTGCAGGGTGCGATCGACTGCAGTCATGTGACACTCAGACCCCCGCTGCAACTCATGGTCAACTATGTCAACCACAAGGGATTCTATTCACTGACCGTGCAGCTGGTGTGTGACCACCACAAAAGCATCCTGCAGGCCTGCGCTCGGTTTCCAGGGACTGTGCACGACTCCTACGTTCTTAGTCATCCACAGACCCCTGAAGTCTTCAAGGTTCACAGAAGCTGCAAGGATGGCTCCTTGGGGACAAGGGACACCTGCAGAGGATGTGGCTGATGACACCTGTGCATCAGCCTCAGCCTGCAGCAGCGCGAAGGTATAACAAGGTTCAAGTTGCAACTCGCAACTTGGTGCAGCAAATAATTGGGATGCTGAAGATGAGGTTCTGGTGCCTGGACCGGTCTGCTGCAGCCCTGCAATATAGTCCACAGAGGATGCCATGCATCGTCGTCGATTGTATACCCTGGCGCTGCAACAGAGAGAGGAGCTGGCTGAGGAGGAGATGGAGGTCTCCTCCAATGAGGAGGAAGTCGACTTTGATGAGGGTGAGGATGTCCTCGAAGGTGACAATAACAATAAGGTGATGATGCCCTTGCACTGGCCAGGCGAGGCAGGTGTGCTTGGGAGGCCCTCATAGCTGCTAGATTTTTGGAGGATGATGACGACATGTAATGAGGAGACACCATAGATCCTCACATTGCATCAATGAACATTTGGCTCCAGTCTGGCTTATGGCAATGCACATATCCTCTGTGAGAATGCTCCTGTCATGGAGATGCAGTGGAAGCCCTAATAGTCACTCGATTGCAGGAGAATGATGACGACATGCAGTGAGGACACTCCATAGATCTTCACGTAGCTTCTGTGAATGTCTGACTCCTATCTGGCCAAGGGCAGCTCGCTTGCGCTCTGCGATCAGGGTCATATCATAGAGACGCAGCCATGAAACTTTAAAAGCATCTGATCCTTTGTCCGCCTTCAGCACCTGACCCCTTCAGGAACACAGCATCACTGGTCACAGATGCTGAAAAGATGGGGGCTAGCCCCACTTGAAAGCTGCTAAGAGCACACAGAGAGAGCGAAGGAACTCAGTGATGCCAGCCCACAATATTCTAGCAGCAATGACAAACACTGTCGATGTGCAGGCATCGGTAATTTGTCCAGGGAGTGTGAGGCCGGACCATCACTTTGGCCCGAATGCTGCACAAAACACACGGAAGAGGCTGTGGACTGAGACACCTGCATTTATCTTGTGCAGAAATGTTCCATATCTGAGTGACACGAACACTGCTCATCAGAACAAGGAATCATAGGCAGGGAGACATTCTTGGGAGTTTATTGACAATAGTGAACAGTATGTGCAAGTGATTAAACCTGTGCCCAGGTTGTGCAATTATATCTTCTTAACTTTCCTAAGTCTGCCACTACGTCTTGGTGCTCCCTGGAAATCCACAGCGGAGGTGGGGGCAGCCTGCTGACTGCTACGTCCTATCTGTGATGACATTGGCAGGCGTCCTCAGGAGGCCCGAGACCTCGAGGGCCCAGCCTGCTTTTGAGGTCCTGCTGTTTGGCAGTGGCACCTTCCTTGGCCTGTGGAGGTGGAGTGGCTGAGGTCACAGGAGGGAGGATTCGGATGGGCTGAACAGTCAGCTGGATGGATGGCCCCAGGGCAGGGTTGTACACCTGCTGATCCTCCTCCCTGTGGGTATCCAAGGGTCCCTAGCTGACACCTCGAGCAGAAGGGGTAACTGGAGTGAGAGCGAGCTACCCCACACCTCTCTTGTGTACAACCTGTTGGAGGCCAACTATGGCGACAGTGATGGGGCTGAGCCCGTGCAACAATGCAGGAGTGAAGTCCTTGACCAAGATATCCTGGCATCCTACCAGTGTTCACCTCAATGCATTGGTATGCCA